>NC_068910.1:197668070-199097236 GCF_023091745.1 Budorcas taxicolor | reverse complement strand
TAACATGATAAGTAACACTGCTATATGCTATATATGAATGCTGTTAAGTAAACTGAAGAATTCTCACCACAAGGGAAAACACTTTTTTTCTATTTATTTAATATTGCATCTACATGAGATAACAGTGTTCACTAAACCTACTATGGTAGTTATTTCATGAGGTATGTAAGTCAAATCATTATGCTGGCCATGTTAAACTTACACAGTGCTGTGTATCAATTATATCTCAATAAAACTGGAAGAAAAAAAATCCACCTATGAGCCACCTCCCAGAATTCTGGAAATAAAAGCAAAAATAAACAAATGGGATCTAATTAAAATTAAAAGCTTCTGCACAACAAAGGAAAATATAAGCAAGGTGAAAAGACAGCCTTCTGAATGGGAGAAAATAATAGCAAATGAAACAACTGACAAACAACTAATCTCAAAAATATACAAGCAACTTATGCAACTCAATTCCAGAAAAATAAACGACCCAATCAAAAAATGGGCCAAAGAACTAAATAGACATTTCTCCAAAGAAGACATATGGATGGCTAACACACACATGAAAAGATGCTCAACATCACTCATTACTGGAGAAATGCAAATCAAAACCACAATGAGGTACCACTTCACACCAGTCAGAATGTCTGCGATCCAAAAATCTGCAAGCAATAAATGCTGGAGAGGGTGTGGAGAAAAGGGAACCCTCCCACACTGTTGGTGGGAATACAAACTAGGACAACCACTATGGAAAACAGTGTGGAGATTCCTTAAAAAATTGCAAATAGAACTGCCATATGACCCAGCAATCCCACTGCTGGGTATACACACCGAGGAAACCAGAATTGAAAGAGACACATGTACCCCAATGTTCATCGCAGCACTGTTTATAATAGCCAGGACATGGAAACAACCTAGATGTCCATCAGCAGATGAATGGATAAGAAAGCTGTGGTACATGTACACAATGGAGTATTACTCAGCCGTTAAAAAGAATACATTTGAATCAGTTCTGATGAGATGGATGAAACTGGAGCTGATTATACAGAGTGAAGTAAGCCAGAAAGAAAAACACTAATACAGTATACTAACACATATATATGGAATTTAGAAAGATGGCAATGATGACCTTGTATGCAAGACAGCAAAAAAGACACAGATATGTATAGCAGACTTTTGGACTCAGAGGGAGAGGGAGAGGGTGGGATGATTTGGGAGAATGGCATTGAAACATGTATACTATCATGTAAGAATCGAATCATCAGTCTATGTCCGATGCAGGATACAGCATGCTTGGGGCTGGTGCACAGGGATGACCCAGAGGGATGTTATGGGGAGGGAGGTGGGAGGGGGGTTCATATTTGGGAACGCATGTACACCTGTGGTGGATTCATGTCAATGTATGGCAAAACCAATACAGTGTTGTAAAGCAAAATAAAGTAAAAAAATAAATAAATAAAAATTTTAAAAAAAGAAAGAAAGAAAAAAAATCACGTAGGAGGTCAGAGAATTTGACCTGATGATATACAGAATGTAATAGATGCTCCCTTCCAGAAGCAGCTTTAAGGGATTCAGATGTACCCATAAGCTTTCATCAAGAGGCCCTGCAAAACCCCTAAAGTCTAAGAACCCCCATCAGAGTACACAAAACTTAGTATATGTGGGACCCATACCCTTGTCTAGGGAAAGGCTCTAAGGTTTACACAAAATAAGTTGAGAACCACTGATATTTCTCTTGACAGCAACTTCCTAGCTGAAAAGCGAGTTTCCATTGTTTTTAAACCTAATGCCATTTTGGCCTTCCCTGCAAGGACATTACTATGCAGCCATTACCACAAATAAGTTACCACCAGTGAATTTTACGATTCTGAAAGAAAGTTGTGACAGATACTCAAATAAATGGCAAATTATGTCTAAGTCTCCTTTACAATTTCACCTTGTTAAAATACTGTATTTCATTTAGTCTAAATGCACCATTATTTTTTGTGCCATTAAGAAAGAGAAAAGGCTGTCAATTACCTGATGACTCACCACTGATTGTAAAATAATTCCAATTTCAGAGATGTTCAAATGTGAAAAAGCCATCCATCTTATAATTCATGAGATATACTGTTCAAAAACCTCACTGGCTGGACCCCATCTCAGATCTCCTAAACAAATTGCTCAGAGTAGGTCTCTGAATCTGTATTTTGTTTAAGCCCCTCGGATGACTCTGGCTGGATAAAGACTATGTAAACTGTTAACTTTCAGAGGCAGCATAGTAGAGAAAGCATGCACTTTACAGTCATACAGCCCCAGACATCTCTGTGACCTCCAGCAAACTGTGTAATTTCCCAGAGTCTCAGCTTTATCTATTAAAAAATGCCAATGCCATCTACTGCCAACAGTTGATAAATAAAAGAAATTAAGTGAAACTGATGACACAGAGCAAGACATATTTATAAAAGAACACGTTCATTATTTATGAACAAGATAGAACATATTTGTCTTAAGAACAAGAATGAGACCTCTGAAATTACTTTTCAAAAATAGTCTGCCACTCAACACTGTTAACACAGTTGAGAATTTTCAGTAAATGGTTTATTACGTAATTCAGCAATACACACATTTGTTTTGGCACACCACATTTTTAGAGGTCCTACATAAATGAAAGCTGTTTATAACATCTTGATTAGAAAATATTATACTTGGTATACATCAACAATAACACAGAAAAAAAACATAGTTTTAAGCGTAATACAATTTCAGAGTAGCTAATGGCTCTATTTCATGTCAAGGTTTGGTTTTGTTTTAGTACATATAGCTGGCAAGTTTTTTCAGAACACTGGCATAACTGTGTTAAAACCCCAAAAGTAGTCATGTGGAACTTCTCAATTCAGGATGCTCAAAAAAAACAAACAAACAAACAAACACCCATGTTTCATTTGTTTCTAAAGTGACCCTTAAAGTCCAAACAGTATTTCAGGCAGCACCTTCAGAACAGACGAGTCACTCAGGATGTGACTCACAGGAGACAGGTTTAGCCATAACTGGACAGTTCTCCCACGTGTGTAGAATGAAGATGGGGAAAAAAAAGTTCAAAACCCACAACTGCACGATGTCTCAGTGTTGCTCTCCCAAAGAACACATGGATTCAAATTAACACTGTATCAATACCACCAACCCCACCCAAAACATCCAGGCTTAGGAGCATGCTGCAGGGCGCTAACCCACCTCCACCAGCACCCACCTCCTCAGAGTCTCAGCAGCAGCAGGACAGGCCCCACAGCAGCAGAAAGAACACGCTCACTGCTCCCCCACCCCAAACACTTGAGGTTGAAAAGGAAGAGAGTGCTGGGAGAAAAAATGGCTCATCTCATTTTTCTTTTCCTTCAACCATTTTCAATAAGAAAAAGCTGCCCAAGTCTGAAACTTTGATTCCTCTCTGCCTCCTCCCTTTTCTTTAGCCCTCCATTCTCCCCAACTGAGTCTTCTCCAAACTCCCTGTGAGTTCCCCATAAACCCATCCCACACCCTCAACTGCCCTAGCTGATCCCCTAGTGGGCTCAGATGGTAAAGAATCTGCCTGCAACATGGGAGACCTGGGTTCAATCCCTAGGTTGGGAAGATCCCCTGGAGGAGGGCATGGCAACCCACTCTAGTACTCTTGCCTGGAGAATCCCCATGGACAAAGCAGCCTGGCGGGCTACAGTCCATGGGGTGGCAAAGAGTCAGACACGACTGAGCGACTAGCACAGCACAAGGCTGACTCTGTTCCATTCCCCTGATCCATCTTTCCAGCCTGCAAGCCACACTTTGACTGGGGCCAAAGCTGTCTTCTCTATAACCTTTCTGTGTACTCTCCTTTCCTAAATTCTATAGTTTCGCGTTACCTATAAAATAAAATTCAAATTCCTAATCTAATTTCAACCTACCTCTCAGCTTTATATTCTGCCACTCCCTGGTTTTGCCAAATTTTCTCATTTTAGCCACATTAAATTGTTCCTACTCCTTGAGTTCACACATACCTGCTTCCATACATCTCTGGCTTTGTGCTATTTTTTCTGCCTGACATGAAATGCTCCTCTTTTCTGTCTTTCAAGCTCATCTTTGAAGATGAGACTCAAATGTCCCCTTTTCTAGAAAATCCTTCCCTAAACCCCATAAGACCCTCCACCCTTCTACAGTCAAAATCAATCATTCCCACGATAACTTACATCAATCAGAAGTATAACTCATATCTTAATGTTAGAGTTGTAGCTACAACCGTTAGTCTCTCCGAAATTTCGAGTTCCTTAAGAGAAGGAATTTAGTAACTTTGAATTGCCATTTTCTACCACAGTATGTGGTACTTGGTTGGGCTTCAAAAATTTTTACTGGACTGATTCGAGAAGCAATGATCTCAACTAGTATTAAACTGATTTTAAATAAGATGTTAACAATGCTTAACTCTTCCAGAGGGTACTTTATTTTAATGGAGAGGCAGTTATCCAGAGTGAATTCCTAATTGGTGGGAGGCGGAGTCTGTTCTCGGAAGTCCCCTAGACTCCTACAGATGCCCTACCGCCAGCATCTCTGCTATCACGACCAGTTTATACCATACCCCCCATCCGTCAGCAAATTTTTCCCACACCCTAGCACTGCCCCAGCCACAGACAATTTTCACCCTGGACTTCCAGGGAACTCAACTATCAGAATTACCAATTAGACGGTGAACAGGAGAGAACGTGGATAATAGTGAAGACAAATGAGCACATGTGGCAGCAGGCTTGTCAATTCTACTCCTTAAGAATTTCAGTTAATCACAGCTCCTCCAGAGCTGACACAGAGGCAATATAGATTCTGGACTGGGTTAAGACCTGGCCCTCTACTCACTGCCCAAAGGGCCCCAAATCAGAGTCCTCATTAGTAAAATGGGGAATCGAATGCCAGCACTGCCGCCTAAGCAGGCCCTGGGGCAAATAAAGGGATTCCCCATAAAGCTTCTGAGGCTTTTGGAGTCTCTATACCAATAGACCTCCATCAAGACTGCATGCCCTACTACCAGGGAATGAGCTGGTTACATACTTCCTTCAAATCTGTAACAATACATACCCAAAACAGGGATTATTTTGTACCTGACATAGGGAAAAGATTTTAACGTGTCAGCAGCACTATAAAGTGTCAACCATTACTGTGACCACCACCACTACTCTTCCTAATATTGTTATTATCAAAAAACTACACATCACCAGCTCTTCAACAGTCAAAGCCCAACCCTAACTTCCATTTACACACTGTGATCACTAGCCTTTAACCCCAGCTTCCTAGGACTCCTCTAAAATGACAGTAATGAAACCACAAAGATATTAAACTACAAAGGGAGAGTAGACAACAACCCATCAAATATTTCAACAAACCTTTGCATGGTGTGCTCGTGTGTGCTTAGTCCTGTCCAACTCTTTGTGACCCTATATGCAAGATGCGACACGGCTGAAGGAGTGGTCAGTGCTTCTCAGGACCCCTGGAGGGACTCAGCCCTGGATGCACCAAGGGCCACCAGCCTGAGGCTCTAGCCTGTCAAAGGAGGAGCCACGGATGAGGGGCATTCAAAGCTGTTGGGCCCCCAGGTCTGGCAGTTAACGCAAAGTTTTTCTCTGAAGAAACTGAACCACAGAGACAAGGGAGTTGTAAACTGAAGTCCAAGTCTACAGCCTGAATAACGGCACCCTCCATCTCTCCCCAACCTGATAATCCAAACCCAGGTGGCACATCTGAGGCAGCAGACTGGAGGTGTCTTCTCCACAGACGCTGACTAGCCCTAAAGAAGTGGGGAAGGTGCTGATAGGAGGCTCCCAGTGAAAAGTCCACTCGCACCCCATGAGAGGCCAGGAGACCTCTCACACACATACACACAAGCTTGCTCTCCCATAATCAACTTTTCAGAATCTCACTCTTAATTAATTACAGACATGGAAGGATCAACAGATCTAATTTACATGAAGAGAAAAAGAACTCTGAAATAAACAGGCACATTGGAGGAAGCAGAAGAAATATTTTTAAAATATTAAATATACAGAAAAAATTAAAAACAACATACGCCTGAAAGATAAATGAAGATAATATATCCATAAAATTAGAATAAAATGAAATTGAAACAGGGAACAGAAGGAATTCTAAAATTTAAAATCATTAAGATTTTTAAAATACAAGAGCTTAGAAGACAAAACTGAGAAAATTTCCTCCTCCTTCCACCTCCAAATATAAAGATATAAATAAGAGGCAACATAAGTTAAGGGTATCTGAAGATCAATTACAGGAGATTCAATAACCAAACCAATAGACATTTCGGAAACAAACAAAAAGTGATGGACAGGAAATTATCAGAAGTAACAGGCATTCTTTAAAACTGAAGGATATGAGTCTCTAGATTGAAAGGGCTGACTAAGACAAGAGGAACCACAGACAGGAGAAGGCGCCACAGAGAAGCTTATAAAATCACAGAATTTCTTAAAGACAAAGACCCTAAGCTCAAACAACAAAGAAAAAAAGCATCAGAATGCCTTTGGATTTTTCATCAGAAACCCTTAAAGCCAGGTAACTGTGAAAAATGCCACCAGAAGTAGCAAAAACATATGTATTTTTTTCTGTCTGATATGTAAATTCTGTCAAATCACCTAAAAGCATGAGGACAGGATAGACATCTCCAGACGTACAAGGCCTGAAATAATTTACCTCCCATGCACTCTTCTCGGGAAGCTACTGAGGATACACTTTAGTAAAATGAAGCAAACCAAGAAAAAGAAAAGGCAGGAGATCCAGGGAACAGAGGAAAAGCGTACAGAGGACAGAAGAGAAGGGTACAGAATCTGCAGAGAAAACAAGCTTGCTGTTTTCTCCCTCCAAAACAAGGAGGCTCTATGAGGAAAACAAGTGGAACTGATAGATGATTTGATGTGTTACTTGAAAAAAAATATCAAAAGGCATTTAATATATTTCTTGGAGTGTATGAGAGAATGTAGCCATAGATACAGAATAGACTAATCAAAAAGTTTAAGCATCTTATTTGTTCCAGGAAAAACAAAAGCGTTTTGGAAAAGAAAACATAACCATTTACGGGTCACCATTTAACTCAGAAGTGAATTTATATTTATGTGTGTATGTGTGTGTATACATACATGTATACATACAATAATGTATAATAAAAGTTTATAATATAAATATATACACAATAATGTAAATATAGACTGCTGGTTTTACTAAAAACAATGAACTAAGCACGGGGGTTTGGGAATGAGAAGAGGGCAACTGCTCAGTTATTATACTAGGATATCTACACTGATATCAAAATATGAAAAGTAAAAAAACAGGGGGAAAAAAAAGAGCTAGCTTGGGAAAGCAGCTTCCACTGGAAAGTAGGGCCTGGAAGATGAAAGGCCAAAAGCAGAAGACTATTGCTTTTTAAGTCTTTTAGCGTTACTGATTTTTTTAAAACTATGTGCATGTATGAACTGCATTTAAAAAAAAATTATTTTCATGCCAAAGACAATTAGTTCCATTTAGTTCAACTTATGAAGTCAACTACCAACTTCATTTATAAGTTTCGCACTTGGCAATGCAAATTCGTTGTCTTAGAATATAGACACTGTATAATATAGAATATTATACAGTGATGGTTAGTTTCTCAAATTAGCTTTTAGAAGGCACGTAAATCATAATGATACAAAAACAAGACACAAGCAGTCTTAATAAGAGTTCCTATAGGAAACTGCATTCTGAGAACTCAGTACACCTGGTACACATCACCCCACCCACTTGCTCTTTTCCAGCCAGGAGTAGCCAAGGAATACTTTCAAGTTAGAATAGAAGAACAGATAAAGGAAGAAGAGGACCTGGATCTGTGCAGGATGGAGAGTCAAGAGACCCACTATAACAGATCAACTCTTTCTGTATTAAAGAAAATACTACAGGTCTCCCCTGTCCCAGAGGTGACTGAGGTTTTGATCAGCAAGGAAATTCTTTCTCCCTTCTTCCCAATGGCTCATTCCTGGGCATAAATTGGATGTTTATCAATCAGGTAACAAATACAACGTTTCAAGTATTAATTAGCAATTATTCTTTTCCACCACACCATAATCAAACTTCTATTATAAATATCTTCATTTCATTCAATGAAACTTTGTGGTCTATGTCAACACTACGTTTGATTTTTTAAAAAAAGATTATTAAATGTGTGGCCTTAAGCAAGTTACTTAAAAGTCTCACTTTCTTCATCCTTAAAATGGGGATAATAATATTCACCTCACTGGGTCACAAGAAAATTAAAGAAAATAACGTGTATAAAAGATGGAGGAGCAAGTATATGGCAGGCACTCCAGGTCAGCCTCTGGTTGTCCCCTGTCCCTTTCCTCAATCCAGTTCAGTTGGAGACCCAACTGCTTGGGTCTCCATGACGGCAGCATGCCAAGCTTCCCTGTCCTTCTCCTGGAGATGATTTCTTACATATAAACAAAGCCACAAATTATATACACATTTTTAACCAAAAAATCTTCACAAAATCATGCACAATAAATACATAGTAGTTTTTAAATGAGTAAATCACTATTTTAAAAATATTATTTTTTAATTAATGTGATGGGTTAATTTATAAACACTATTTTTCCTAAACCTTAGTCTTGCTTCAAGCACTAATCCAATTTGCAATTTTCATTCAGCTAAACGAAATTCTGCTAATTCTGCTAGACTGCAAAGAGGATTTAGAATGGCAGGACATTACAAAAACACAGCATTCTTCTTTGGTTAAAGACTACAAACCCATATATGCAACAATGTCTAAACAGTCTGCTTAAAAGCAATTCCATTTTAACACTACGCCGACTTCAACAGGCTTCAAGAAAGTCCTCTGACTTTTAAAAAACAGAATAAAATGATAGGTAAAAGAATAATTTTTCCCATCAAACACTCAGATGTACCACAAATCTGAGATGAAATAAAGACGGGGGAAAAAAAACAAACTGCTCTTTGGCCCATAATACACAAAAGAAAGTGAACGTCTAGGTATCTGCAAGTACCAAAGACTTCCTATTTGGGGCCATTTCTATTAGACCTTCCTCTAAGGGGTTACTTCCAGAATCCACAAAGTCATATTTTTCAAATTAATTCCCCAATAACAAAACTATTTAGGTAGAACAGAACCACCAGCTGACCCAAAGCCAAGTTCTCCTTTCCTTAGAAGTTATCAACGAAGAAGAGTGGCCCAGAAATACAGGACCAGTCCAAACTCCAACATATCCAAGACAAAACCCAAGGTACTGAAGAAGCTAAAAGGTCTGGCACCTGGAGATTCATTCACTACTATAAAATACGCTTATCGTCCCTGATCTGGAGACTGCCTCGAACACGTAGCGCCCTTATAACCAATTTCTTTCATTTAAAGAAAATATAAACCTATGATAGCAGCAAAGTATCAGCACAGTAGTGTGGCCTCTACCAGGGCATCAAATTCACTGCAGTTCCTAAATAAAACGTGGATTTCGAGTACCCAAAGTCCAGGGCCCTAGAGCGACACGTATAGGAAGGGTCAAAGAAACTTGGAGCGGCGGGGAAGAGTGCCTCTAGGGAATAAGGCGAAAGGCTGAAGAGGCTGTAAGCAGGCTGGAATGGAGTAGCTCGCCGGCGGCCGAGGGGTCCCCGGGTCTTTAGGCGGCTTGGGAAGTAGGCCGGAAGGCTGGCCCGGGGTCGGGGGCGGGCAGGGACCACACCTCCCGGCCAGCACAGCAGGCAAACGCCGGGGCCCGGAGGCGACCCTGGAGCTGGGACCGACCCGCCCGCGGTCCAGCGCGCGCGGACTGGGCCGGAAGCGCCCGGGCCCGGGCCGACCTGCCCGCCCTGGCGCAGGCGTCCCCACTCACCGATGAGCCGGCGCACCTCATCCTCGCTCAGGTAGAGGCTCACGCTGGGCCCCGCGGCCGCGGGCGGCAGCGCCGGGGGCCGCGAGGCCGGGGCGGCAGCGGCGCCAGGCGTGGGCAGCAGCGGCAACAGCGCGAGCAGGAGCAGCAGCGGCGGCGGCGGGGCCTTCAGGCCGCGGGTCCCCGGGAGGCGGCCCTGGCCCGGCGGCCCCGGTCCCGCCGTCCGGCGCATGGCCACCGCCGCCGCCGCTGAGGAGAAGCGTGGGCCGCCCGCTGCGCCGCCGCCGCCCACCCCCGGCCCCGAGCCCCTCACAGCCCCGAGCCGGGGGCGGCCGCCCAGCTCATCGCGCCGCCGGCCCGTGGCAGCCGGCCGCCGCTTCAGACCGCCGGAGCGCGCCGCCGCCGCCGCCGCCTCCTCCTCCTCGGCGGCATCGTCCGCCGCGGGGAGCGGGTCGCGGTAACGCGCGCGCGCGCCGCCGCCGCCCTGAGAGCGCGCACGCACGCACCGCCTCCTCTGTGCGGACCTCGAGCCTCGCGAGGAACCCTTTGGTTTCCCAGGAGCGTTGCTGGCCTGGGACTCTCCGGTCACCCTCTAAAGGAACCGGTCCTCGCCCCACGTTGTCACTAGCCTGATGTTTGCTTGCCTATTGTCTGTAACACACACACACCCGCCCAGGATGGAGGGTCGTGGCAGGCAGGCCCAGGCCGCGGCTGCAGCAGACCAGGCTCCCAAATCCAGGGAATTGTGTGGATGCGGCCGTGGATTGCAAAAGAGAAACATGCTTTTCGTTTGGAGAGAAGATGGAGACAAATAGAAATCACCTTTTATCCTACCAACAGAGGTCAACACTAACATTTCTCTGTCTGTCTTTATGGGTATATACTATATACTTTTATTTTCCAAGATCTTGTTCAGCAAACTTTTTAACCTTATTTCTACATGTGACAAATTTTTATTTTTTATAATCGTTCTGCATCTCTATAATCAACCTGCATTTGGGGTCGTTAACATATGGTCCGTGCTGGACTTTGACAGCTCTCCCCTGCCATATGAAATTGTGTGCAAAAGTGTGTTCTGTATGTGGGCTTGAGCACACACAGAAGTGATATGGACATCTCAATTGTTGTAGGGAGTCCCTGTCCTTCAAAGAGGTTAAGAATCACAGATACACCTGGTCTCTTTTTAAAGGCGATCTAGCGAGCTGGTGGGCCTTGTAATGTCATGACCTGTCGCAGTGAAACCTGCTCCAGATGCTGCCTCTCTTCTGGAGGCTTCCAAGCATACTTGCCGGTCTGGGTCACCTAGTCCCTGTAGGCAGGTCTCTGCCTTGACCCTTCATGCTTCCCACCAGGCCTGCGCCCCTACAAACAGCTGCTCCCTGCCAGGCCCAGCTTCAATGAGCAGTTGCTGCACCAGTGGTGAGCCCCTGAGAGGCTGCTATTTTTATCCTCTGCGGAGGGTGGGGGAAGTCCTGGAACTTGGTATTCTTCTCTATGGAGAGGGATGGATTCCAAGTAAACTGCCCTTGATAAAGTGTTTCCAAATAGGAAAAGGAGTAAGTCAAGGCTGTATATTGTCACCCTGCTTATTTAACTTATATTCAGAATACATCGTGAGAAACGCTGGACTGGAAGAAACACAAGCTGAAATCAAGATTGCCAGGAGAAATATCAGTAACCTCAGATATGCAGATGACACCACCCTTATGGCAGAAAGTGAAGAGGAACTAAAAAGCCTCTTGATGAAAGTAAAAGAGGAGAGTGAAAAAGTTGGCTTAAAGCTCAACATTCAGAAAACGAAGATCATGTGCCGGGGTCCAGCCCCGGTGGATCCAGGGTAATTCGAAGGTGGAGACAGAGTCGGCGTCCTGGAAAAAACTTATTTAATTACAGATAAAGAGGAAGATTAGAAACAGATAGTGTAGTAGGTGAATTAGTGGAGAAAAGAGGCTGAATAACTGGTTTACATGGAATACCAATCACCACCTACGTAGGCCACGGGCATCTTTCCATTCTCCCAAAGGAGAGAAGGCACTGAGGCCTCCCCGGTCCGATCTCAGAAGCCCAGGCAGAATTAGCAGGCTTGGTGAGTACCCATATTTCAGATGGGAATTCAGCCAGGAAAATGGGGAGCGAGAAAGAAACAACACGGGGGAATCAGTCTTTCCAGAAACTGATCCGATTTCTTTATTTTTCAGGTTTGTCTATATACCTCTTTGTTATACATAGGGATGAATACAGAGTCACGCGGGGATCAGCAGACCTGACGCTTGTCACAATCAGGTGCTTCATATAAAATTATACAAAGGTCTTATGAGTTTCATCATCTTCTGGCCATGAGGTCTGCTGACATTTTATGGCCCTTTCTGATGTCGGTCAGTTAACCACAAAACTTATTTTTCCAGGGGTGATTTTTTTCTTAAATCAGGCACCACCCTCCAAATAAAGTTGCATTCCTATAGGGTGAGGGTGTAATGAGTTACAATCAAGAAAGGAATTTACTGAACCTAAGGTTTAACATGATTAATCTTAAAGGTTAATATTTATTTCTCCTATATGCTAGTTATATTCATTATAAGGGCAGGAATATGGAGATTTCGCAGCAAATATTGGCTCAACAAATGTAAACCCTTCACCAATGTTTCCCTTAAGATCTATTTTGTCTTAAGATAGTGATAAAGTTACATTTTTGCATAGCAAGGACACAGTGATTTATAACAAAGTACAGTGGTCTATAATAAAAGAGAAAATTCATTAACTCAAAAAGTCTAGTATTGCTAACATCAAAAACTACTATATTTCCTTTTCTATATTCCAAATACATTGATTAATATATTCCCAGGTGCCTAAGGATATGGAGGGCTGCTGGCAGTCATTGACTCATCAATGAAAAAAGCCCTACGCTAATACTCCATGCTCTCTGTGCTGTTTATGATTGAGGGGCTGTCACGCAAGCTAGTCTGTCAGCAGAGAGGTTTGACCTGAGACACCCTTGTCACACCCAGGGCAGGGGATTAGCAGTAATTATTGGCAGGACAAATGAAAAAACCCTTCACCAATGTAATTCGTAATCAACCTACTATACTATACTAATGATCTTCTAACTTCTCAAAAGAGTCTGTATTTAGAAAGTTTTAAAACATCCCGTGCCTCTCACAGTTGGGAGGCTGTAAACAATCACATGCGGCCGGACGAGCCTGATCAGGCAGGCCAGAGAACCTTCAGAGTTCGTAAGTTGAAACACTCTTTTCATGCCCAGGAATTTTTATTAACTGGAGCTGCAAGTTAACTCCTTCTCTGAGAGAAATGGTTATGGGGGAGAGCTCCCCGTAAAGTACTCTGGTTTGGGGGGTAGATGCTCGGGAACAGGGGGTTTCCTGAGGCTTGATCACACCTTTGCGTATGCCAAGCTTCCTTCCTCATGACCTTTGCCATGGGCAGAGTTCCTCATACTGGCTCCCAACAATCATGGCATCTGGTCCCATCACTTCATGGGAAATAGATGCGGAAACAGTAGAAACAGTGTCAGACTTTATTTTTTGGGGCTCCAAAATCACTGCAGATGATGAGTGCAGCCATGAAATTAAAAGACGCTTACTCCTTGGAAGAAAAGTTATGACCAACCTAGATAGTATATTCAAAAGCAGAGTCATTACTTTGCCAACTAAGGTCTGTCTAGTCAAGGCTATGGTTTTTCCAGTAGTCATGTATGGATGTGAGAGTTGGAATGTGAAGAAGGCTGAGCGCCGAAGAATTGATGCTTTTGAACTGTGGTGTTGGAGAAGACTCTTGAGAGTCCCTTGGACTGCAAGGAGATCCAACCAGTCTATTCTGAAGGAGATCAACCCTGGGATTTCTTTGGAAGGAATGATGCTAAAGCTGAAACTCCAGTACTTTGGCCACCTCGTGCGAAGAGTTGACTCACTGGAAAAGACTCTGATGCTGGGAGAGATTGGGGGCAGGAGGAGAAGGGGACAACAGAGGATGAGATGGCTGGATGGCATCATGGACTCGATGGACATGAGTCTGAGTGAAATCTGGGAGATGGTGATGGACAGGGAGGCCTGGCGTGCTGCGATTCATGCGATCGCAAAGAGTCAGACACAATTGAGCGACTGAACTGATGAAGTGTTTCCCAGGTGGCCCTAGGGTAAAGAACCCACCTACCAATGCAGGAGATAAGAGAGACATAGGTTCAATTCCTGGGTTGAGAAGATCCCCTGGAAGAGGGCATGGCAACTCCCTCCAATATTCTTGCCTGGAGAATCCCATGGACAGAGGAGCTGTGCAGGCTACAGTCCATAGGGTTGCACAGAGTTGGGCACCACTGAAGTGACTTTAGCATGCATGTACACGCATGGCCTCAATTTGTCAAGCCCTAGCTCCTCAGCACAGAATACTGTGCCCAGGGAGGCTGGGCAGAGGGTGGGGGCTGAGGAAGAATGATCCACTAGAAAATAAAATAGCCACAAAGGTCAGAAAAAATACTCTTGGGGCAGCCACCGCTACCAGTTAAGGGACCTGGGCTGTGTCAAGAATGGTTTAGGGCTGGGAATGTTTTGTGTGAACAGACTCTCAAATCAGAAAGGCAAAGTTTCCTTAAAGGATGGCATCTTCCCAGCATTTTTGAGAATGATTCACAGTCCCCAAGTAAGGAAGCTCCAGTTCTCAAAACAGTCTCCTCTTATTAGTGACTTCTTGAGGTAGGGTGTGATGTAAACAAAGCACGGAACTATCAGTCAGGCTTGGTTGGATTCTGGTTCTTGACCTTGGGAAAATTACTTAAATTCACTGAGCCTCTGGTTTCCTCATTCATAAAATAGAAGTGATAATGCCACACTCACAGGGCTTTTACAGGATTTAATTGGCCAAGATGTCAATAAAACACTTAAGCAGACACTGGAGTCAGTGGGTGTCACATCCATTGTTAGTGTTATTATAATTATTCTCTTCCCTCTAATGACCACTTCCTGGACAGTTTCATCAACAGTTACCTTCAGCTATTCAAACCAGGGATCCTCAAGACCATTCAGTGTAACACCACACCTACCCCAGAGCCAAGTTCAAGACATTAATGCCAGGCATCACACTTGGCCCTAGGATGCCAGGGTGAGAAGGAGCTTCCTTGAGGATGTATTAGGTTGATGCAAAAGTAGTTGTGGTTTTGGATGGTGAATTTTAAATCATTATTACTAGACTCAAGCATAGCTTTATTCATCAAAATAGGAACCATCACAATCAACGCATTATTGCCAATGAGAAATAAGTTTTTTATTCCTTAGTTCAGTTCAGTCGCTCAGTCGTGTCTGACTCTTTGCGACCCCATGAATCACAGCACACCAGGCCTCCCTGTCCATCACCAACTCCCGGTGTCCACTCAAACCCATGTGCATTTAGTCGGTGATGCCATCTAACCATCTCATCCTCTGTCATCCCCTTCTCCTCCTGCCCTCAGTCTTTCCCAGCATCAGGGTCTTTTCCAGTCAGTCAGCTCTTCTCATGAGGTGGTCAAAGTATTGGAGTTTCAGCTTCAGCATCAGTCCTTCCAGTGAACACCCAGGACTGATCTCCTTTAGAATGGACTGGTTGGATCTCCTTGCAGTCCAAGGGACTCTCAAGTGTCTTCTTCAACATCACTGTTCAAAAGCATCAGTCCTTCAGTGCTCAGCTTTCTTTATAGTCCAACTCTCACATCCATACATGACCACTGGAAAAACCATAGCCTTGACTAGACGGACTTTTGTTGGCAAAGTAATGTCTCTGCTTTTCAATATGCAGTCTAGGTTGGTCGTAACTTTCCTTCCAAGGAGTAAGCGTCTTTTAATTACATGGCTACAATCACCATCCGCAGTGATTTTGGAGCCCATAATAATAAAGTCCATTGTTTCCCCATCTATGTGCCATGAAGTAATGGGACTGGATGCCATGATTTTAGTTTTCTGAATATTGAGCTTTAAGCCAACTTTTCACTCTCTTCTTTCACTTTCATCAGAGGCTTTTTAGTTCTTCTTCACTTTCTGCCATAAGGGTGGTGTCATCTGCATATCTGAGGTTATTGCTGTTTCTCCTGGCAGTCTTGATTCCAGCTTGTGCTTCCTTCAGCCCAGCGTTTCTCATGATATACTCTGCATAAAAGTTAAATAAGTAAAAAAAAAAAAAAAAAGTTAAATAAGTAGGGTGACAATATACAACCTTGATGTACTCCTTTTCCTATTTGGAACCAGACTGTTGTACCTTGTTCAGTTGCTTCCTGACCGGCATACAGGTTTCTCAAGAAGCAGGTCAGGTGATCTGGTATTCCCATCTCTTTCAGAATTTTCCACAGTTTATTATGATCCACACAGTCAAAGGCTTTGGCATAGTCAATAAAGCAGAAATAGATGTTTTTCTGGAACTCTCTTGCTTTTTTGATGATCCATCGGATGTTTGGCAATTTGATCTCTTATAGTGTAAAAAAATCTATGCTTCAGGATTCGATGAACTCTTGGAAAGCATTTTCTGCCTCATACTGTTTGTGGAAGCATTTTTCCTGCAAAAAGTTTCTGAGTTTCTTTAAGAAGTGGTAGTCGGATGGCAAGAGGTCAGATGAATATGGCAGATGAGGCAAAACTTCACAGCCCAATTTGTTCAACTTTTGAAGTGTTGGCTGCGCAACATGTGGTCGGATGTTGTCCTGGACCAATGCCAGTTGCAGGCATTGCAGTTTTTGGTGCATCACATCGATTCGCTGGGCCTATTTCTCAGATGTAATGGTTTCACCAGGATTCAGAAAGCTGCAGTGGGTCAGATATGGGCAGCAGACCACCAAACAGTGACCATGACCTTTTTTCAGTGCAAATTAGGCTTTGGGAAGTACTCTGGAGCTTCGTCTCAGTCCAACCACTGAGCTGGTATAACTGGTTGTCATATAAAATCCACTTTTCATCACATGTCACAATCCGGCTGAGAAATGGTTCATTGTTGTTGAGTAGGATAAGAGAAAACAACACTTCAAAACAACGATTTTGGGGGGGGAGGGGCTCAGCTCCTGAGGCACCCACCTATGGAGCTTTTTCAGCTTTCCATTTTGCTTCTAATGCCAAATAACCATAGAATGGTCGACGTTGAGTTTTCAGCAACTTCTTTTGTAGTTGTAAGAGCATCAGCTTCCATGATGGCTCTCAATTAGTCTTTGTCAACTTCGGATGGCTGGCCAATCTTAAGGCTCTCATCTCCTTTGCGAAACTTCCTGAACCACCACTGTACTGTAAGCTCATCAACAGTTCCTAGGCCAAATGCATTGTTGATGTTGTGAGTTGTCTCTATTGCTTTATGACACATTTTGCACTTGAATAGAAAAAAAAGCAGTAGGGTTTGCTTTTTGTTTAACATTTTTATAATCTAAAATAAATATAAAATAAACAGCAATAATGTCATTATCAAAAAACATAAAGTGAGAAATGCACATTAAAATGATGTATCACATAGCCCACATTTATTTAAGAATGCATTCCAGTATCAAATGGCAAATTCAACAATGCAAAACCACAATTACTTTTGCACCAACCTAATATGATAAACATTTATTACACATTTTCATCAGCGCAAGAAAGAAAAAGCTAGTGGTTGTCAAAGTGTTGTTCCCAAACCAGTAGTTTCCGTTTGGGACCTAGGGAAAACGCTCATCCCTAGACCCCACCCCAAACTAACTGAAGAAACAACTTCAGAGGGTAGCAACACAGAAAGAAGTGGTATGTACATTTCATCAGCAGCTGGGAGCGCTGCTCTGTCCTACTGTGGAGCAGTCGACTTCTTAAACCTACTCCCTCCATTTTGGTGTGAAGAAGTCAAGTGGCACTGAGGTCCTCAGAGGGAAATACGAACATCCTCCTTGACACACATCATCATCTCTCTCCATCACCTCCCAGTTTGGTGTATGTTCTTATAGCCCTTTCTCTAGACACTTAGCTACATATATTAGATACACAACTATATGTATGTGTGATTTCTTTCAGTTTTACAGAAATGGATTATTGTTGACACTATTTGCTTTTTTCCCTGGTCAAAATGGACTGAGGTCTTGAGGGTGCTTGCTTGACAGGACATATGCATTTTAGTTGCAGTGGTTGTTGTTGTTGTTCAGTTGCCCATTTGTGTCTGACCCTTTGTGACCCCATAGGCTGCAGCATGCCAGGCCTCCCTGTCCCTCACCATCTGCAGGAGTTTGCCCAAGTTCATGTCCATTGCATTGGTTATACCATGCATGCATGCCATCTAGCATGCGATGGGCCATGCTAGATTTCGTAGTTCTGGTGATGGACCACATATCCTTTCACGTGCAACTCTGCACATATTCAGAAGGGAAGATTCTCAGCAGTGGATGTGCTGAGTTAAAGGCCAGTTACCTTTTATTATTGATGCTGCTGCTGCTGCTGCTAAGTCGCTTCAGTCATGTCCGACTCTGTGCGACCCCATGGACTATAGCCTACCAGGCTCCTCCGTCCATGGGATTTTCCAGGCAAGAGCACTGGAGTGGGGTGCCACTGCATAGATTCCACTGACTTGCCCTCCAAAAGGCTTTATCAGGGTATACTTCCACCAGTGGCATAAATGAAAGAGACAACACAATATGTCAGGTTTGCTTTTTTTTAATGAGTTTATTCAGGATCAACAAAGAATTTTTTAAATTTATTAATTAGTGTGTTTCTTTTCGGCGTTCCTGGGTCTTTGTCACTTTGCAATGGCTTTCTCTAGTTGCCCGGAGCAGGTGCCTCTCTCTCTTGTGCTGTGCGGGCTTCTCATTGCGGCAGCTTCCCTTGTGGAGCACAGACTCTAGGCACACGAGCTTCAGTAGTTGCAGCAAGCAGGCTCAGTAGTTGTGGTGTACCGGCTGAGCTGCCCTGAGGCATGTGGAGTCTCCCCCGATCACGGCTTAAACCTGTATCCCCTGCACTGGCAGGCCAATTCTTAGCCACTGTGCCATAAGGGAAGTCCTGTCAGGGTTTTTCATTTTGCTTTTGACAGGCTGGTGAAAGAAAAAATAACTCCTTTACTCTGGGTTTCCCTCATTGCCGGTGAGGCTGAGCATCTTCTCATAGGTATTTGTTGACCATTCAGTTTACAGCTTTGGCCTGTTTTTCTAGTGGGTGATTTTCCTTTTTTGCTGAGTTGTACATATTTTATTTTACTGTATCCCTTGTCATTTAACTTTATGATGTCTTTTACTTAATTTAAATTTTTGATTTTTAATTTTAGATAACTCTCACAATGTATTCTTTTATGGCTTCTGCTTTTGTATCTTGCTTAAAAAAAACTCCACAATGAATAATTTTTGTGGTTTTTTTTTCATGCTTTTGTACCCTCAAAAAAGTTAGACCCTTAATCCATCTGTATTAGGGTTCTCCAGAGAAACAGAACCAATAGGATATAAATAGCAATAAATAAGTAAATATACATATATCAGTTCAGTTCAGTCAGTTCAGTCGCTCAGTCGTGTCTGACTCTGTGACCCCATGAATTGCAGTATAAATGTAACAAAATTTGTGATAATTATGGCCCTCATTTCTATAGCTGGTCCCACGATTGTAGCTGGGCTTTTTATCACTACCTTGTTCTATTACCCATTCTGTAATCCTTTTGCCTTCTGCCAACACCTCAGCTGTTCGTGGTTCTTTATCTGGTAGGGGGACCCAAACCTTCACTCCTAAAGGATCCAGCCATTACTAAGCCGGATTGGGTTGTCGGTTGGGTTGGACTGGGTTGTCACAGTCTTCCATTGCCCTTGATCACAGGGCAAAGTAAGCTAAGGGGACCCTCAAGGGTCTCCTGTATTCTGATCTTCTTCCTTACCTGTCTTCTGTTCTCCATTATTGCTTTGAAAAGTCAGTTGTAACTCTCACTGCCACTTTCACACATTATCTGTCTTTTCTTTATGGCTGTTTAAGAGTTTTTTAAGTGAGTTCCGCTTCTACAGTGTGTGTGCTTGCTAAGTCACTTCAGTCATGTCAGACTCTTTGTGACCCTGTGAACTGTAGTCCACCAGGCTCTTGGGTCCATGGGATTCTCCAGGCAAGAACACTGGAGTGGGTTGCCGTGCCCTCATCCAGGGGATCTTTCTGACCCAGGGAGTGAATCCACATCTCATATGTCTCCTGTGTTGGCAGGTGGGGTCTTTACCACTAGCGCCACCTCGGAAGCCCACAGTTTCACTGCTGCTGCTGCTAAGTCACTTCAGTCATGTCCGACTCCGTGCAACCCCATAGACAGCAGCCCACCAGGCTCCTCCATCCATGGGATTTTCCAGACAAGAGTACTGGAGTGGGGTGCCATTGCCTTCTCCTAGGATACATGTATACGTGGATATCTTTCCATTTATCTTGCTTGGAATTTATTGTGATTCCTGGATCTAGTGTCCTTAAAAAATCCCAGGAAATCCTCAGCTCCATTTTCTTTGTCATTCCTAGATGGATAGATATTAATAGATAAATATGTATTTTTTCTGAATCATTTGAGAACAGGTTGGAAACATCATGCCCCTTTACCCTTAAGTCCTTCATTGTTCATTTCCTAAGAAAGACATTCTCTTATATAGCCATAGTACAATTTTCAAAATACAGACATTAAACATTGATAGAAAGTTATTTTCTAATCCACAGTCCATATTCAAATTTTGTCAACTGTCTCAACAAAATCTTTATAACTGTTTTTCCTGGTCTAGAATCCAATCCAGAATCACATGTTGCATTCACTTGTCATATCTTTTTGGTATCCTTAATCTGAAATGTTTCTCAACTTTTCTTTTGCCTGAATTTCTTGTATTTTAATGTTCCTCAATTGGTGTTGCCTGATATTTCCTCATGATTGGATTCAGGTTACACATTTTTGGCAGGAATATGCCTGAAATATTGTATTCTCTGTGCATCATATCAGAAGGCCCATGATATCGGTTTATTGACTGTTTCACTATTCGTTTTGCCTCTGCTGGGTCTTTATTGCTGAATAGGCTTTTTTACCTAGTTGCAGAGAGCGGGGGCTACTCTCTAGCTGCAGTGAGAGGGCTTCTCATTGTGGTGGCTTCTCTTGTTGCGGAGCCTTGGATCTACAGTTCTCTGCCATCAGTAGTTGCGGCTCCGTGGATCTAGAGCACAAGCTCAATATGTATTTTTTTCTGAATTGTTTGAGAATAGGTTGGAAACATCATGCCCCTTTACCCTTAAGTCCTTCATTGTGCATTTCCTAACAAGGACATTCTCTTATATAGCCATAGTACAATTTTCACAATTTGTGATGCACGAGCTTAGTTGCTCCATGGCACGTGGGATTTTCCCTGACCAGGGATCAAACCTGTGTCTTCTGCATTGGCAGGTGGATTCTTTACCACTGAACCACCAGGGAAGCCCAACTGCTCTGCTCTCAATTGTTATAACCAATTTTATTAGTCAGGAAACAGAACCTGTTATAATCATTTGTATTAGTCAGAAACAGAACCAATAAGAAATAAATACAACATATAAACAGTATTCAGTTCAATTCAGTTGCTCAGTCGTATCTGACTCTTTACGACCCCATGAATTGCAGCACGCCAGGCCTCCCTGTCTGTCACCAACTCCCGGAGTTCACTCAAACTCACGTCCAACGAGTCCGTGATGCCATCCAGCCATCTCATCCTCGGTCGTCCCCTTCTCCTCCTGCCCCTAATCCCTCCCAGCATCAGAGTCTTTTCCAATGAGTCAGCTCTTCGCATGAGGTGGCCAAAGTACTGGAGTTTCAGCTTCAGCATCAGTCCTTCCAATGAACACCCAGGACTGATCTCCTTTAGGATGGAATAGTTGGATCTTGCAGTCCAAGGGACTCTCAAGAGTCTTCTCCAACACCACAGTTCAAAAGCATCAATTCTTCAGCGCTCAGCTTTCTTCACAGTCCAACTCTCACATCCATACATGACCACTGGAAAAACCATAGCCTTGACGAGACAGACCTTTGTTGGCAAAGTAATGTCTCTGCTTTTGAATATGCTATCTAGATTGGTCATAACTTTCCTTCCAAGGAGTAAGTGTCTTTTAATTTCATGGCTGCAGTCAGCATCTGCAGTGATTTTGGAGCCCTCCAAATTATATATATATATATATATATATATAGAGAGAGAGAGAGAGAGAGAGACAGAGGGACAGAGAGACAGAGAGAGGGAGAGGAGAGAGATAAGAGGAGATTTACTATGGGAATTGGTTCATATCATTATGGAGGCTCAGAAGTCCCAGGATCTGCTGTCTGCAAGCTGGCGACCCAAGAAAGCCTGCAGTGTAATTCACTCTGAATCCAAAGGCCTGAGAAAGGGGTCATATCTTTCCTTCCAAGGAGTAAGTATCTTTTAATTTCATGGCTGTAATCACCATCTGCAGTGATTTTGGAGCCCCAGAAGATAAAGTCTGACACTATTTCCACTGTTTCCCCATCTATTCCTCATGAAGTGATGGGACCAGATGCCATGATCTTAGTTTTCTGAATGTTGAGCTTTAAACCAACTTTTTCACTCTCCTCTTTCATATATATATATATATATATATATATATATATATATATATACACACACACACACACATATATATATACATATTAACTTTTATCACTTGGTTAATATATTGTCTGATACATTTCCTTTTTTGTAAAGTTATTATTTTTTCCTTTGTTATTAATAAGAAATTTGGAGGAGACACTTTGAGATTGTGTAAACCTCTAACTCTTCATCAAGCATTTATTCACTAGCTTGATCACCCTGCCAATGATTGATGACTTTCTAATTTTATTATACCTTCCTTATTTAGTTGGCATTCAACCCTAATGGAGACCTTTCCCTTGTCTCTTATTTATTTGTAAATTTTATTTACATCAGCGTGGATTCATATATCTGATGAGACTTGGGATTTGGCCAAGGAAAGCCCATTCAGTTGGTTCCTTTGTCCTTTGGTATGTCTCCAGCATCGGTTGAGCTTTTTTTTTTTTTTTTAACTTTTTGGAACAACAAAATATTTTTATCTCCTCTTGTACTTTTCTGTCCTCATCCTAAAGTCAGTCCATTTTTCTTAGGAGCCCCAGTTCCTTTTGTGGAGAATGATATTCAGAAACCAAAATTGGGGAGCTAGGTATGCTTATTGCTACTGAGGTATAATTGGTTCTAGGCCCTCTGAGGAGACAGAGTAAGGAAATAAGCATGTTTATGTATGTATATGCCTGTATGTATATGCATGCAAAAAATCTGTAAAGCTACAAATTTGTATCAATACCTCTGATTCTATTCTTATGCCATTCCTTCCTCATCCCTTCTCTGACACGGGGCTTCCCTGGTGTCTCAGAGGGTAAAGAATCTTCGTGAAATGCAGGAGACCCGGGTTCAATCCCTGGGTCAGGAAGATCCCCTGGAGAAGGGAATGGCAACCCACTCCAGTATTCTTGCCTGGAGAATTCCATGGACAGAGGAGCCTGGCAAGCTACAGTCCATGGGGTTGCAAAGAGGGACGTGACAGAGCAACTAAGGCTGCTCTGGCACATCACTGACTCGATGGACGTGAGTCTGAGTGAACTCCGGGAGTTGGTGACGGACAGGGAGGCCTGGCGTGCTGCGATTCATGGGGTCGCAAGAAGTCGGACACGACTGAGCGACTGAACTGAACTGAACTGAACCTGATGTTCATTAACCACAATGTATCTGTTTATTTGTTCAGTCCTTCCACAGGTAAGCAAACTCTTGGCCCTGATTGCTAAAAGCTTAGCCCCAGAAACACCAGTCCCCACCCTGACTCCCCACTCCCCAGACATGCCAGCCAGAGCTCTGCCTCCATGAAGGAATAGGAGGGGAGGTCATGGGCTGGGCCCATGACATGCCATCTCTTACCTCTTGGGTATACTGGCCAGAATGTCTATCACTAATTCCCTTTTTATCTGTGTCTCTGTCTGTTTCAGCTCATCTTTTTCATTTAAAAATTACCATAAATTTGATTTTAATTTACAAATTCTCAAATGATTGCTTTTCTACTACAGCCAGTCCTGGTTTTTTTTTGTTTAATAATAATAATAACAATAATAAAAGAACATCTAGCATCTATTGAGCACTTATTATTAGCTGCTTAACCAAGTGAGTGTTTTGACATGGGTTATCTCCTTTAATTTTCACAATAATCCTATGACATTGTATGCATGCTCAATAGCTCAGTTGTGTCCGACTCTTTGTGACCCCATGGGTTGTAACCCACCAGGTTCCTCTGTCCATGGGGGTTTTCAGGCAAGAATATTGGGGTGGGGTGCCATTTCCTTCTCCAGGGTATCTTCCCAACCCAGGGATGGAATCCACGTCTCTGTGTCTCCTAAATTGGCAGGCGGATTCTTTACCAATGTGCCACCTGGGAATCCCTCCTATGACATTGGTATTTCATAGATTAGGAAACTGAGGCACAAATTAAGTACTTTGGCCAATGCTATCCACACACCTAGAAAGTGGTAGAGCTAGGAAGTGATTTCAGGTAGTTTGATTCCTGATCTCATGTGCTTAGCCATTCTGAAGCAACTCCTCATCTGCATTTAAGCTCTTCTCTTTGCTCTCAGTCTTTCCCCGACATCAGTCTTTCTTCTTGTTGAGTTTGCTGCTTTCTTCTAGGGTACTGGTTTTCCTCAGATAACTCCTGACTCCTGACAGCTTTCTCTTGCTTGGGCTTGTAAACCCGTGTTTTTGAGGCCCAGGTTCTGGGGAGGAGAGCGTGCCTCTGCCGAGAGTTGGGGAGCCTCCGCTCGCGTATCTTTGCTAGGAGGTCTCCATGAATGTCACCTGCTGCCTGGACATCAGTCTGCCTCTTTGGCTCCAGTGTTAACCCCTGCTCAGCACAAGAGGAGCTGACAGAACTTTCCACCAACCCTGTTGCTTCAGATGAAATATCCTTGTGGATATGACCCAAAGAGTCTCCCATTTCTTGGATCCATTGACTCTGAACTTTGCTCTGTTGACCAACCATTCCCACCCCCAAAACAGGATTTTTCTGATTTTTCACTGTAGTTTTCTCTAATCTTGTTTCTCTTGGTTTGATACCATCTGCTTTCATTTTTTCTTACTTAGTTATTCTTTTTTTACTGTGCTAAGTCTTCGTTGCTGCATGTGGGCTTTCTCTAGATGCAGAGAGTGGGGGCCGCTCTTTGTTGTGGTGCCCAGGCTTCTCATTGTGGTGGCTCCTTTTCTTGCCAAGCAGGGGCTCTAGGCGGGCTTCAGCAGTTGCAGCACACAGGCTCAGTATTTGCCACACAGCATGTGAAATTTTCCAGGATCAGAGATCAAACTCATGTCCCTTGCATTGGCAGGTGGATTCTTAACCACAGGACCATCAGGGAAGCCTGATACCATCTGCTTTCTGTCTTTGCTCAAATTTCTCAATTTTTCTGATCCATGTAAAAGATATCAGTATTTCCAGATGACAGAACTACCATAAGTGAAACTTAAAAGCAAAAAACAAGTTGAGGACAAATCTCTACAGTTCTGATTCCAGGTAAAGGGCTGACACACATACCTACAACTCAACAAAAGCAGATAAAGAAATGGATAATCAAAGAAAAACGTAAATAGTTTGGAAGTATATTAAAATGCTTAAACTCAGTCATAAATAAGAAAAATGCCAGTTAAAACTACACTGAGATACTATATTTTAACTTGTTAGATTAACCAGTCTTTACCAGTTTGATAGCATTCTGCTGTTCACAGCGTGGGGAAACAGACTCTCTCATCATGCTTGATGGGAAAGAAAATCACAAGTCTTCAAGGCAGACATTCTGACTGCTATGTACAAGTTAACAAATGCACACATTCTTTGACAATCTAGTTCTTGTTGTTGTTGTTCAGTCACTTAAGTTCTGTCTGACTCTTTGTAACCCCATGAACTGCAACATGCCAGGCTCCTCTATCTTCACTATCCCCCAGAGTTTGCTGACACTCATGCCAATTGAGTTGGTGATGCCATCCAACCATCTCATCCTCTGCCATCCCCTTCCCCTGCTGCCCTCAATCTTTCCTAGCACCAGGGTCTTTTCCAGTGAGTTGGCTGTTCGCATTATGTAGCCGAAGTATTGGAGCTTCAGCTTCAGCATCAGTCCTTCCAGCTAATATTCAGTGTTGATTTCCTTTAGGATGGACTGGTTTGATCACTTTGCAGTCCAAGGGACTCTCAAGAGTCTTCTCCAGCACCACAGTTCAAAAGCATCAGTTCTTTGGCACCCAACCTTCTTGATGGTCCAACTTTTATGTCCATACATGATTACTGGAAAAATCATAGCTTTGATTATATGGACTTTTTCAACCAAATGATGTCTCTTCTTTTTAATATGTTGTCTAAGTTTGTCACAGCTTTTCTTCTAAGCAGCAAGCACCTTTTAATTTCACGGCTGCAGTTACCATCTGCAGTGATTATGGAGCCCAAGAAAATAAAGTCTGTCACTGTTTCCACTTTCCCCCCTTTGATTTGCCATGAAGTGATGGGACTGGATGCCATGATCTTAGTTTTTTGAATGTCGAGTTTTAAGCCAGCTTTTTCACTCTCCTCTTTCACTTTTATCAAAAGACTCTTTAGTTCTTCTTCACTTTCTGCCATAAGGGTGATAGCATCTCATCTGCATATCTGAGGTTGTTGATATTTCTCCTGACAATCTTGATTCCAACTTGTGATTCATCCAGCCCAGCATTTCACATGATACATATAAGTTAAATAACCAGAGTGACAATGTACAGACTTGACACACTCCTTTCCCAATTTTGAACCAGTCCATTGTGCCATGTCCAGTTCTAACTGTTGCTTCTTGACCTGCCTACAGGTTTCCCAGGAAGCAGATAAGGTGGTCTGGTATTCCCATCTCTTGAAGAATTTTCCCAAGCTTGTTGTGATCCACACAGTCAAAAGCTTTAATGTAGTCAGTGAAGCAAAAGTAGATGCTTTTTGGAATTCTCTTAGTTTTTCTATAATCCAGCATATGTTGGCAATTTGATCTCTGGTTCCTCTGCCTTTTCTAAATCCAGCTTGTACATATGGAATTTCTTTCACATACTGTTGAAGCCTAGCTTGAAGGATTTTGGGTATTACCCTGCTAGCTCGTGAAATGAGCATGATTATATAGTAGAGCATTCTTTGGCATTACGCTCCTTTGGGATTGGAATGAAAACTGACCTTTTCCAGTCCTGTGGCCACTGCTGAGTTTTCCAAATTTGCTGGCATATTGAGTGCAGCACTTTAGCAGCAGCATCTTTAAGTATTTTCAGTAGCTCAGCTGGAATTCCATCACCTCCACTAGCTTTTTTTTGTAGGAATGCTTCTGAAGGCCCACTTGACTCCATACTCCCGCATGTCTGGATCTAGGTGAGTGACCACACCATCGTGGTTGTCTGGGTCATTCAGACCTTATTTGTATAGTTCCATTGCCACCTCTTCTTAATCTCTTCTGCATCTGTTAGGTCGTTACCATTTCTATCCTTTATTGTGTCCATCTTTCCATGAAATATTCCCTTGATATCTCATATTTTCTTGAAGAGATCTCTAGCCCTTCCCATTCTTTGTTTTCCTCTATTTCTTTGCATTGTTCTCTTAAGAAGGCTTTCTTATCTCTGTTTGCTTTTCTTCGGAACTACTTATACCTAAAGATATATTTGCACACTTACGAAGTAATATGTGGACAAAGTTATTCACTGCATTATTTCATAAGGGCAAACAATTGGGAAACATGTTCATTAACAATGCAGTGGTTCAATAAGCTATGGTGGGTCCCCATGGTTATGTGGGTATAAAGAAAAATGAGAAGGCTCTTTATCTATGTATATGAGTAAGACCAGATGCAGAGCAATGTGTGGAGTATGCTACTATTTGTACAAAAAAGGGGCAATGGAATATAATTTATATGCTTGTATATGCATAATATAGATGTGGGAGGTTACACACATACCACCACCACTGTCACCACCACCACACACCACCACACTGATTGCCTGGAGAACAGGAGTAGTGATGGAAGGAAAATTTATTGTACATCCTCTGGTAATCTTTAGAATTTTAAACCAGGTAAACCTATTCTCCTTTCCCTTAATAATTTTGTATAATTCTTCTCAAAAAAGAATGTGATTCAATAATTAGATTCTTATTCTCTGGTGCCATGATGGTTTTCCCCCTTCCCACCCCCTCTCCTTCTTCTCTACATCTCGCACCATGACTTTATGAGGTTTGGGAATGAGTGAAGGGACAGAAGATATGTCCACCGAGTTTGCTGCCTTTTTCCATTCTCATCTCTAATTATTACTCTCTAGTGTAGAGTACTGGAGAAGGCAATGGCACCCCACTCCAGTACTCTTGCCTGGAAAATCCCATGGGCGGAGGAGCCTGGTGGGCTGTAGTCCATGGGGTCGCTAGGAGTCAGACACGACTGAGCGGCTTCACTTTCACTTTTCACTTTCATGCATTGGAGAAGGAAATGGCAACCCACTCCAGTGTTCTTGCCTGGAGAATCCCAGAGACGGGGGAGCCTGGTGGGCTGCTGTCTGTGGGGTCACACAGAGTCGGACACGACTGAAGCGACTTAGCAGCGACAGCAGCAGCAGCAGTGTACAGTATGTTCAAAAGAGCATAGGCCAGTGTATTATGACTGAGACACAGAGAGACTGATTTTAAGGAATTGGTCCTGTAATTGTGGGAGCTGGTAATTCTGAAATTTGCAGGACAGGCCCACATTCTGAAATTTCAGGGAAGAATTGCTATCCAGTCCCTGAGTCCAAAATCTGCAGATTGGAAACTCAAGCAGAATTTCTGTGTTGCAGTCTGGCAGTCAAATTCCCTCTTTGTGGAACTGAAGTCTTAAGGCCTTCAACTGATTAGACTGAGGCCCATCCACATGATGGAAGGTCATCTGCTTTATTACAAGTTCACACAGTCAAATGTTAATCACATCTAAAGAATACTTTCACAGCAGCATCTAGATTGCTGTCTGACCGAAGAGCTGGGCATGACTGCTGAGCCAGGTTAACACATAAAATTAGCTACTGCAGCCAGTCTTCCTGCTCTTATCCTCTTCTCTGCCCAAGGACCTCTGTGGTTACTCATTGTTGTGGATGTCACAGCATGTTGTCTCCCGTGCTCAGCCATGTGACGGTCTCCAGGCACCCATGTCACCACAGAAATGGAAGGGTGTCATTTCACTCAAGTGTCAGAATCACCCCAGGGTTCTCCCAGCTCCGTGCAGAGGGAAGCTCCACTTAAAGGGAAGCTCCACTGGGACTAAGATTTCACTGAAATGAATTTCCCTTCCCTGTCTTCATTGATTTACTGATGCTGTCTCTAGCCCTTTCACAAATGTAATTGTAACAAATAAACAGTATATTTATGACACAACCTATTCTGGAAAAAATGTCTTATTCTTCTTCTCCTTTTCCTTCTTCTTTTCTTCCTCCTCCTCCTTCTTCTTCTAATGACACTGTCAGGGGTAGCTGCTATGGATTCAATCAGCCAAAGAAAGAAAAGTCATTTCTTCCCTCCCTGTTCAAGAGGATCTTTAGCTCATGATAGCTTTAAACATGGAGAAGGCAATGGCACCCCACTCCAGTACTCTTGCCTGGAGAATCCCATGGATGGAGGAGCCTGGTAGGCTGCAGTCCACGGGGTTGCGAAGAGTTGGACACGACTGAGCGTCTTCACTTTCACTTTTCACTTTCATGCATTGGAGAAGGAAATGGCAACCCACTCCAGTGTTCTTGCCTTGAGAATCCCAGGGATGGTGGAGCCTGGTGGGCTGCCATCTATGGAGTCGCACGGAGTCGGACGCAACTGAAGTGACTTAGCAGCAGCAGCAGCTTTAAACAAGCTCTTTCAATGAGCTTAAGGCTTGCCTAGCTCTCCTGAACCCCAAAGAGTTACCAGACCTATTTTCTCAGGAACTTGGTTAAAGAAGCTAAATTGGATGAATCAGGAGTGGAGGTGGGGGCTAGATTAGGGCTTTCCAGGGAAGAAAGGATTGGTTGCCAAGAAACGTCACTGGAACGGTGGAGGAGGAGTGTCTCAGGGTTTGTGAGGAGGCTGGATGTCTTGGCCACTGAGCAGTGACCCTGATTGCCACAGGGGCCCTGTAACTGAGTCCTGTTTGTGATGAAGGCCTTGGGAGGCCCATCTTAGTCCTGCCTGGAGCTGTAGGGCTAGTCCAAGCTGAAGTCCGACTCTGTACCACACAGGAGTAACACTAGTGACCCTCATAAGGGTTTACTATGACCAGACATCTCTCCCCATTGTTTTGGTCTAGACAAGCCTGGGCTTCTCATATGACCTAGGGAAGAGGACAGAGTTGCTGAACATGACTAATACAAGTCTTCTTGCTGACCATTATAAGTTTGAGAAAAATAAAACTATACAATCTCATCTTTGCACTTTGAGTACTGTAGAGCAGTCTTTATCTGATAAGGTTTTTAGATCTGGCCTTTTTCTACTCAGATTTCTTTTGTTAGATTCTATCCTTTCTCCCTGGAGAAGGAAATGGCAACCGTTTCCTGTATTCTTGCCTAGAGAATCCCATGGACAGAGGAGCCTGGTGGGCTGCTGTCCATAGGGTCCCACAGAGTTGGACAAGACTGAAGCAACTTAGCACGCATGCATGCATTGGAGAAGGAAATGGCAACCCACTCCAGTATTCTTGCCTGGAGAATCCCAGGGACAGAGGAGACTGGTGGGCTGCCGTCTATGGTGTCACACAGAATCGGACATGACTGAAGCAACTTAGCAGCAGCAGCATTTCTCTCAAAGCCCGTGGAGTTTCTTCTCCTACTCAGAAGATCCTCTCTCTTTGGCATCTGTCTCTCCCCAGTTTTATCAGGAAATAGATGAGTCCCTGAAGGATTATGGAGATTCCTCATTCTTACTATAGAAAATATCATGGGTGATCAGTTGCTGCTGCTGCTGCTAAGTCACTTCAGTCGTGTCTGACTCTGTGCGACCCCATAGACGGCAGCCCACCAGGCTCCACCATCCCTGGGATTCTCAAGGCAAGAACACTGGAGTGGGTTACCACTTCTCCAATTCATGAAAGTGAAAAGTGAAAAGGAAGTCGCTCAGTCATGTGCGACTCTTAGCGACCCCATGGACTGCAGCCTACCAGGCTCCTCCATCCATGGGATTTTCCAGGCAAGAGTACTGGAGTGAGGTGCCATTGCCTTCTCTGGGCGATCATCCTTAAGCACCTGATTAATGCAGTGCCTGCATTTCCAACAAGTAAATGCTTTTCTGCAAGGAAAGCCAGAATTCTGTCCCATGATACATCAGCTTGGTAAGAGGTTTACAGTTGTCCCACCAACCTTTAAATCATTATGGAAAAGACTTAAAAAGAATGTGCATATATATGTATAACTGAATCACTTTATTGTACAGCAGAAATTAACACAACATTGTAAATCAACTATACTTCAATAAATAAAATAAACTTTAAAATGTACATTAATGTAATAAATATTGTGAGAAGTGCTGGTGAGCTTTACTTAACTCAGTAATTTCCAGGCAATTTAATTGTGAGATGCTTTCTCACAGTGCACCTATTGGTGTCATCAGTTCTACAGACAATGTTTGGGAAACTGGTATAGAGGAAGGACCGCTAGGCTTGAAATGAAAAGGAACTTTTTCCTGATCCGCAGGGTCACCATGCTTCCTCAGAACGACCTCTTCCAATGTGCAAAATGAGATGGATAGACTTGATTGCTTTATACAGACCTGAAACTGAACCTGTCGTTTTATTGAGTCACAGTTAGAAAATTAGGACCTATTGGAGGAGCGGAGAGTTTATCCAAGAGCAAGGAGAGAGCCCTGAGTGATGGTGAGACAGATCTGGCTCTGACTCCCTCCAGCTCCATGACCCCCAGGCAAGTGGCAGATTCATGGTTGCAAATAGATCAGCAACAGCAATTCTGCATCAGGGGAGAGGGAAGGAGGCTGTTCATGCAAAACTCCCAGCTGGTTGCCTGGCCCAGAGGGAGTAGGGCTGTTAGTATACCACACAAGGACAGCTGTGACACTGTCTCGGAATTCATCATCACTGATTGGAAAACCCACCTTTGCTTCCACTCAGGTTCACACCCTGTCACAAAAAGGGCCCTTGTGTTCCTAGGATCTGCAGGCCCACTTTCACTCTCCACCCTGCTCTCAGTTCTCTGTGCCAAGCAGATACAGACAGCACCAATCCCTTTCCTCCATTTGTAGGATCCTGGGGGACAGTGTTCATGTAATATTATTAAAGATGTGAGGTACAGGGCAGGGGGGTTGAGGGAAGAATGGGAATTCTAGGCCATCACACAATGGTCCAAATCCTGAGACACTGCTGATCTTTGCATGACAGCCCCTGTTCCACCAAGGTCCAGTTCTGTCCAGGCACCCAGTGAGTTGGTGAGATAGTGCTTCCCCCTGACCCAAAAGCTGTCCTCATTTCCCTTCCCACTCGAGATGCCTTTTAATTCCTGATTCTGGCATATTTCCTCTGCAGAGGGGTTTAACTACCCCTCTGTTTTCTGTTCTCAACTGCTCACCTTCTGCATCCACCCAGGTGTTTTGTCAAATGAAGAGCCATGTATGCAGGAGGAATGCATGCCTGGGGGAAGACACAGCTGCACCCTGTTATGATTTTAAATATTAGCTTTCCGCCCTCTCTGCTACAATTATAATTATTACTGAAATATGCCTAGGAGTGACGTGACAATCAGACTAGAGTGTCAGATGGATCATTTTGCTGAAATGTAGAGGATGGACTAGAAGTGAAATGTGAGATCAAAGGCTGGGGAGCCAGGCAGCAGGGTCTTCCTGGCAGAGCAGGTGAGAGAGCACTGGGGCTTAACAGGGCCAGGCTGTGAGGATGGGAGCAGGGGACCTCATGGGAGACATATTTATGGGATATGATCAGTTGGCTTCATGATAGAGTAAGTAAGGTATGGGAAGGAAGCAGAGGCCAAGGACGAATCCTGTGTTTGGACTGGGAACAGGTGATGGTGGGGCCATTTTGATAGAGGATGACAGCAATATTAACACTCTCCTTCCTCACCATCCTCTCCTCATTCTGCTTCTACTACTAATCAGGGCCATTTATTGAGCATGGGCAGCATGTCAGATGCCCTGAAGAGTGCTTGATATGCATCATGATACATGAGGCCATTTAATCCTCTAAGGAATGCAGTGCCATCCAATTTTGCAGGTAAGAACGCAGTCACTTTCGCAGTTTCACAGATTTAAAAAAAATAGGCTTTGAATACATTTAGGTTCTGAAATAGTGATTTTGTTTGGGGACATGCTGAGTTTGAGGTTTCTGCCGGACATCCTGGCAGAAACATCCCACCAGCCAATGGAAATGTGGGCCTGAGCTCAGCAGAAATACTGAGCAAGAGACACAGCCATCCATCAGCCATTCATACAGAGGTGGCAGGAGAGGCGAGAGCAATTAGTATGGGATGAGTCTGGGAAGCTTATGTAGCGTGAGGGGGGAAGAGAGGTGGAATGAACGCTGGGCACATCACTGTAAGGGACAGGAGAGGAAGAGAAACCACAGACAAGGAGGAATGACAGGAGAGTGAGGCGAACTGGCAGAGTAGCAGTGCAGTCCAGGAAAAGTTGTGCGTCATGCCAGCTGAATGCTGCCAGGGAAGCCAAGAACGGAGGTGCGCCCCACACATCTGTCAACCAGGGGTCAATAGAAGATGAGATAGAGGGTCTAAGAGCAACGTCTGCAAGAAGAGGACATTGACTTAGAGGTACGTACACAGAAAACTAAACAGAGGAGGAAAGGGGCAATTATTAGATCCAAGGAAGACAACATGTTATCCAAGAAAGGAAAGATGGGTTTTCCTGGTGGCTCAGTGGTAAAGAATCCACCTGCCAATGCAGGAGACACGGGTTCTATCCCTGATCCAGGAAGATCCCACGTGCTGTGGGGCAACCAAGCCGGTGTGCAACAACCATTGAGCTGGTGCCCCAGAGCCCAGGGAATCAAAACTGCAGAGCCCACACTCCCTAGGGCCTGGGCTCTGTGACAAGAGAAGCCACTGCCGTGAGGAGCCCAAGCGCCACAGCTAGAGAGCAGCCTCCACTCCCCACAATTGGAGAAAAGCTCACGCGGCAATGAAGACCCAGCACAGCCAAGAAGTAAGTAAATACTTTAGGAAAAAAAAGAAAGGAAAAGCAATTAGAGCATACTACAGGGCTCACCTGTGACTAGTATTATATCGTCAAAATCATGTAAATCCTAAATATCGATGGAAGGAGGGCAAGTTAGTATGTGTGGGATTCTTTTAATTCCTATACTTCAAAATCAGTAAATAATGCTGAAAAGTCAAGAATTAGCAATATAGTTGCATTCTTTAGCAACGTGAAGGAAAATGTTTTCAAAAATTAGTTCTTTGTAAAGTGAGACTGAGATTAGAGGACTAGAGGGGACCAGATGACTGCTGTTTCTCTAAAGTTTTAGAGAATTACTTGACTTCTAAAATTATATGTATGTGGGCTTTTGATAAAAAATTGAAGCGAAAGATTGAAAGGGGATAAAGAAGGGTGAATTGGAACATGATGAAGCAGTTATGCTCACCCTGCGAATTGAGCAGCCTGGTAGACCTCATTCCAGCTACATAGTAAAACTCCGCATAACTCATGAGACAGGATGAAACATGAAGTCTTAATCTGTGGCACACAGACATCAAATAGCAGGTTCACTCCCCTCAACCACCACCAGAAGCCAGCCAGCAATGGCAGATGCCCTAGCTTATTGTTTCAAAGAGGCTCTGTTCTCTGGTGGACAGGAGACAAATCTGGAAAGTTTGCACAGACTTGGAGAACTGGTTTCCATGATGTGTGTGCGTGTGCGCACGTGTGTGCATATTTCTTCCACCTCCATAAAAAGAGCTGTGTGCTGGAGGAGGACAGTGATGGGAGACAGAGTCAGAGGGACAGCAAGGGTGATGAGTGGTGGAACAGTTTTCCCCCAACAGGATTCTGATGTGGGGAGGGAAAGAGGGAGGGGCGCATTGCCCTGGAGGCTGGGGCACCTCCAAGAAGTGAAGGCTTGTGGACTTCGTGTCTAAATTGCAGTTGCCTGGGTGGAACGTCTACCTTCTAATAAAGAGAGGCAAGAAGATTGACATCACATTGAGTCATGAGTGGGCCCCCACATTTTACAGGCCCAAGAGTGACTTGCAGGCTTCTAGTAGATTGTAGTGAGTCACAGGTTAACAGGGAGGGCAAACCGGTCTCTTCGGAAAGAAACATCTATACCCATGGGGGCCAGAATGGGCTTAACCTTTCCCAGGAGATAGGAGAAGGACAGGCCTGATCCTTAGCAGTGAGGGAAGGGTGAGGCAGGGCTCTGTGAATGGAACAGGATGTGCCACTGACCGGAGCTGCCACCATGTCATCTCTGAGAGAGCACACTGATCATCGGACATCAGGAGCTGACAACATTCTGGGTCCAAGAAGCCCAGGAGACCGAAAAAGGGATTTGTCTCTCTCTTTGCATGGTGACTGTGCTGATAAGCAAAGTTCCCAGATTCTGCTGGACAAGCAGCAGGCAGAGGAAGGGAAGAGGACCCTCTGTGCTCCAACCTGGTAGTCATCCCAAATGCAGCTGCGAAGTCATGGGCTAGGACTGCATGGATCAGGATCAACTCACCCTTCAAAGGCCAGGACAGAGTCATCAGATCTGAAAATAAGGCCAGTTCAAGAAGTTCATAAGGTTCTACTGCAATGGCCACACTTGGCTATTATTTTCATCATCCTGTTAATATCTTCTGACTCAAGAGGCCACAGGGGCCTGAAAACCTATTGTCCTAACAGTTTAAGAGTTATCATTCATTGAGTGCACAGTAAGGGCCAAGTGCTTTACCCCTGGAACCTCATCTAATCCTCATACGCCCGGTGATGAAGCTCCATTACAATCCCATTTTACACATAACGGAGCTGGGGTTTAAACAGGTTGTGTAACTTGACTAAAGTCAGTAGTAAGTGACAGAGTTGAATTCAGACTCAGTCTGTGTTGATTCCAAACCTGAGCTGACATTGAAGAATAACACACCCAGACTGTGCCTATAGCCACAGAGCCTGGTTTCTAGAGAGCAGCTGGTGTCTGGACATCAGTGAGTGGGCGCACATCTATTTGTCAGGGGCAGGGGTTGGGGGAGCACTGTCAGCACAGAAAGGCGTTGTTGATGGTGTGTAAGAGCAACCAGGTGAAAGCCCTGATGTGCTGTCTGTTGCTCTAATCTGTGAACAGTAGTGGAGGAAAGTGTAGAATAAGAACCCTGAAAGTCTTCAAGCTTGAGTTATATTTTGTCCTAAAGTGATTTTGAAATGATTGAGGAATTTCTTAACTTTGGAAGGCATTCAATAAATTTCTGTTAAGTGAGGTATTTAGTTCATGTCCTTTCAACTCGGGCCAAAGAACTGTCAACTTAGATGACAAAAGATCATAACATTAAAAGCTCTCTGTTCTGGCAAGATTCATCAAGCCCTGTGCATTTCCCTACTACATTCTCCCACATCTGTCCTCTGCTTCTCGGCTCCCTGCAGTGGCTTACACGTTCATCACGTCCAGCCTAGACCATGGCAGCTCTTCATACCTTCAGCAGGCGTGGACAGAACACACTGCTCTGGGTCAGGCAGCAATCTCAGTGGTAGGACTAGAGATGAGGAAAATGTTGTCCTTGCCCTCACGGAGCTCCCAGACTCAGGGGAAGATGAGCCCTTGGGACACAGTTGCCACTGCCTGCCTCAAATCCCCTTCTCCTCTAATAGTAGAATTCCAGCTCTATACCACTCTATGTGGCTTCCCAGCCAGGCCACATTTCCCCACCTGCCTTGGGCTTGTTTGTTGTTTAGTCATTATGTCCAACTCTTTTGCAACCCTGTGGACTGTAGCCCACCAGGCTCCTCTGTCCATGGACTTCTCCAGGCAAGAATACTGGAGTGGGTTACCATTTCCTTCCCCAGGGTATCTCCCCAGGGATCAAAGTCACATCTCCTGCATTGGCAGGCAGATTCTTTACCACTGAGCCACTTGGGAAGCCTGCCTTGGGCTTGCGTGAGGCCATATGGCCCTGTTCTTTCCAAGGGCATGTTGGGGAAGTGATGTTTGCCTCTTCCAAGTCCAGGACGTCCAGCTCACCTCCTACACCTCTCTTCCCTCTTCCAGACACACTGGAGCTGGATCTGGTGGTGACCAAGTTCCTAGCGTGCAGTTAATGACATTGCCTGAGGGGTTAGCTGAGCAACAAGCTGGGTCCTTGAATCATCATGAAGAGCAGGTTTCATCTCATAACCATTACACAGCAGAGAAAAATAAACATCTACATAATTTAAGCCACCCTATTTGGGGAACTTTTTTTTTATATAGACAATTACCCTAACCACAACAGGAATATTTAAAAGAAAAAAAAGTATCTTAAAATATTCCTGGTGCTATGATAAAAATGAAGCCTCAGTTCAGTTTGCGTAGAAAGAGGGAAGGAGCTTCCCAGGTGTACTTCCCAGGTGGTAAAGAATCCACCTGCCAATGCAGGATCCCCTGAAGGAGGGCATGGCAACGCACTTCAGTATTCTTGCCTGGAGAATCCCATGGACAGAGGAGCCTGATGGGCTACAGTGCATAAGGTTACAAAGAGCTGGACACAACTGGAGAGACTAAATACACACACACAAAAGGAGGGAAGTAGAAGAAAGAGGAGGAGGGTGCCTGGTAGAGGCACCTTTAAACTGAAATCTTGAAAGATGAGTGTTTTCAGTAAACTCACATTTCTCATCTACCTTTTGTTCTTTTGGTCTTCTATTTTTGTCCAGTTTACTTCTTTCAGATATATTCTCTTTTATCCCTACTTTTCATCTATTAAGTTCTACCCAGACTTCAAGACTCAGATTAAATCTCATTTTCTCTGGGGGAGCCTTTCTTGACCATCTGTGGCACTTAGTCCCTATTATGTATTGATCACACATTTAATATCTTATTCACCTATATCTGGCAAGCTTTGGTAGCTTCCCTGTCATCTGGTACACTGCTCAGACTTGATCTAGGTTCTGCAGGGATATCAGGATACCCTGTATGTCGATTGCATATGTAACAGTCCTATCTCAAAATTTATCAGATTAAAAGAACAGTGTGCTTTTATTGCTCACAATTCTGGGGGTTGACTGAAGTCAACAGGATGGTTCTCACTTAGGACCTTGCACACTCTTGTGTTCAGATAGCAGCCAGGGCTGGAGTCAGCTGAAGGCTTGTCTGGTCATCTTGTTCAAATGGCTCACTCACGTAGCTAGTAATTGATGCTGCTGTTGGCTGGGAGCTCAGCAGGTCCTAGGAACCAGAGAGCCTACACTTGGCCTCTCCACATGACTTGGTCTCTCACGTAATTACAGCTGGATTCCAAGAATCAATGATCATACAAAAGCCTTGTGGCTTAGCCTCAAGACACCCACATCACTTCCACCACATTCTATTGGTCAAGCAAGTCACTATTCCCAGCACAGGCAGGGGAATTTGACTCCACATCTGATGTGCGTTAGGGAGATGAAAAATTAATGACAACCATCTTTGGAGACTATCTATCTCATACCGTGGAATTGTGGGATCTGGAGTGATAGATACTACCATATCAAAACAAGTGCCTATCCAGTATTTCCTCATCTGCCTATCGGAGTCCCTGGGAGATGATGCTTCTCCTTCTCCCTGAGTCAGTGAGACACATTCAGTGTGATTCTGGCCCTAAGCTGGGGATGGGAGAGACATTCAAGTACCAAGTGTGATTAGTCACTCAGTCACGTCTGACTCCTTGTGATCCCATGGACTGCAGCCTGTCATGCTCCTATGTCTGTGGAATTCTCCAGGCAAGAATATTGGAGTGGGCTGCCATTCCCTTCTCCAGAGGATCTTATTCTGAGGGTCTCAGTCCCTTAGACACTCACTGGAGTTGAGTTTAAGTCTTTGGCTAAAGAAGAAGGGGATTGTTTCCCAAAACCTTCCCCCAGCCACAACGACCTGTGAACTCTGTGGTAGACTGAAATTGTCCGTGGTCTAACTCCCAGGAACTGTGACTGTGTTATGTTATGTGGCAAAGGGAAATTCAGTTTGCAGATGGCATAAAGGTTGCTAGTCAGCTGACTTTAAGATAGGGAAAGTGCCCTGGGTAATTGGGCTGGCCCAGCGTAATCGAAAGGATCTACATGCAGAACAGGGAGGCAGAAGAAGAGCCAGAATCGGATGAGACAGGCGATGAAAGAGGTTGATGTGATGCAAATGTTGGCTTTGAAGATGGCAGGGGCCCACAAACCAACGAATGAGGGAGCCTCCAGAAGTTGAAAAAAGCAAATAGAGATTCCCCTTCAGAGGCTCCAGAAAGGGGCATCGCCCAACTCACACCTTGATTAAAGCCCAACTGAGACCCTTTTATGACTTCTGAACTAGAGCACTGTAAGATAGTAAATCTACGTTGTTTAAAGCCATTGATCCTGTGGCAAGCTGTTAAAACAGCAATAGGAAACTAATATTATGGGGCTTCCCAGGTGGCACTAGAGGTAAGGAACCCACCTGCCCTTGCAGGAGACATAAGAGATGAGGGTTCGATCCCTGGGTTAGGAAGATCCCCTGGAGAAGGGCATAGCAATCCTCTTCAGTATTCTTGCCTGGACGATCCATGGACAGAGGAGCCTGGTGGGCTACAGTCCATGGGGTCGCACAGAGTCAGACACGACAGCAGGGACTTCACATGCATGCATGCAAGGGACCTCAGTGATCAAATGGAGTCCTGTCACTAGAAACAGTGGGCCCACACATCCTTTTTGAGCAGGAACACTCAAGAGCAGGACTGGTCAGGACTGCTGGGGTGAGAGGTGGAGAAGAAAGTGACAGCGGCTGAGAGCAGGCCAGGCCCTTCCGCTGAGAAAGCGTGCATGGTTGGGAGCGGTGTGAGGGGATGAGGAGCCGGGGTCAGTGGACTGGGTACAGGGCATTTTGTGAAAGAGACGCCTTGCCCTCTTCCAAGAGGAGGACCAGGAGAGACTGCTGTGGTAAGTGGCATAATCTCCCCTCATTGCCCTTTTAGGAAAAATATTCAGTAAAGCTGTCTGTCTTATTAAGCTTTTGGAGATGGCTTTGTGCGTGTTCTAGATATACCTTTGGGTAAAGTGTGGCCAAAGTTGCTGATTAAATGAATGTCTCTTTCTCTTGTCTAAAGACAGAAACTTAGGCCTGTCTGAGCAGTTCTTGCCCAAGTCCCAGGGGAGAGTTTTAAAAGCCATAGGAGCAGAACAAGCAGGGCTCAGAGAAGTGGGCATGTTTATAGGTCAGTTTGCTTGAGACAAGGAGCAGAGTTATCTAGAATCCTTCAAACCAAAGAATATCAAGAATGTCATGCCTGGTACCTTGGGTTTAGGGTTTAAAATGCAAAATAAAGAGCAACAATTTTCCCCCTTGAAGGCTAGTTCAAAATACATAGAGACAAAAGATGGGGTTGGTGGTTTTTCAAAGGATGTTTGTTGTTCCACTTCTCTCTGCTATCTCTACTGGAGAACTGGGGGGATGCAGTGGGGAGAAGAGATGCCACCTATGTCACTTCTCAGTTTCCATTCTGTTGATGAGGGAAGGAGCCCTCCATCCACCATGGGTGATTAGAACGTCAGGGACAGTCCTGGCTATGCTCTTGTGGGAAGGTGAGAGGACAATGGGGCACTGCTCACAAAATTAAGATGGGGAGAATATTCCCAAGGCTGCTCCATCTCAGGGCAGCCTGCTCCAAGGATACATTCACTCAGCCAAGGCCCCACATCTGGGTGCTTCAAGGCAAACCCGCAGGCTCTGCTGTCAGACCTCTGCCCAGGTATGGGGTTCCATTGCCCTCACCTCTCACTTGTCTACACTCTTGGTCCCCTGCCGTAAGAGGATTCTTTCTTTAAAAATACTCATGCCCTGATTTAGACTTACCATTTTTTAGCTAATATCTTCCTCTGCCACTGTCGAGGCTGGTTAAAAGATAACGTATTAAAAAACATATACAAAATGTAAAACAGTTTACATTTATTTTCCTTCCTCTTTATAATCTTCACGCAAAGGAATCCATATTCATGAAACCTCCACAGCTTCCTGAACCAGAACTGTACTCAATGCAAAATACTGGAGGTAGGCAATAGACTGCGGGCTGTGGGTTATGTCCCAATGTGATTCTTCCAAGCCACTTCTTATTCTCCATCCCTGAAGGATTTCTCAAATACTTTACCAAATTCACTGCCTTCATTTCCTTGCCAGTTCATTCCAGTCCAGCTTCTATCCCCGCGCTCAACGGAAACTGCCCCTGCCTAGTCACCAGAAATCGCCTGTTTCCACAGCCAAGGACTAGTTCTCTTTTATCCGTTGACTTCATTTCTCGGTGGCATTTCACACAGCTCTTCCTCGAGACAGGCTTTCCTTACTTTCCTCCTGCTTCATTGATGCTACTGCTCAGCCTCATATGCTGTCTCTTTCTGCTTACCTGACCTTTAAGCGTAAGGCACGTAATCTGTGCCCTTCCCATTTCTCTATTTACATAATCTCCACAAGTGATCTCAGCCAGATTTCTATCTCTTGCTCTACTCTTCCCACTTGAGTTCAGGATTTGCCTTTATCAATGCCTTTTCCCACTTTATTTCTGTCTTTGATAAGGAGCTCACACTTAACATGATTCTAAGTCAAGCTTGGTTTCCCTTAAGTTCTGTTCCTCTGTAGTATCATTCACCGCAGTAAAGGGTACCCCAGGTTGACATTCCTGAAGCTGAAATCCCTTTTCTTACCTATTGCTGCTACTGCTGCTAAGTTGCTTCAGTCGTGTCCGACTCTGTGCGACCCCAGAGACGGCAGCCCACCAGGCTCCCCTGTCCCTGGGATTCTCCAGGCAAGAACACTGGAGTGGGTTGCCATTTCCCTCTCCAATGCAGAAACTCCCCTCTTTTTCCTAAGCCATTGGCAAATCCCATCTTTTTCATCCTAAAAATATATCCTGAATTCCCTCTGTCATCTCCTTGGAGAGCTTGTCCCTGACTCCCTCTCTGCCCCCACTACCTAACACCATCCACACACACATACACACATACACACTGTCTCTCTCTCAATCTGTCTCATTCCCACTCCCTAATGATTCTCAACACAGTTGTCTTTATAGCATTCACCACACTCTGCAGCTGTGTTATTTGCATCTTGACTGCCTTGTTTATATTCAGTCTCCACGGAACCAGGACTAGAGTCATTGAGTGAGGCAATTACTTTGGGCACTTAAGGGCATGCCAGAAAAATTCAGTAATCAAGGTAAGTAATATTTTATGAAACACTTAAAAAATCAAAATGCAAAAAAAAAACTCATGATGCACAAAGTCAATTCCAGCATCACACAATTTAATTTTATCATAAATTCTTCAATATACATCTCTATAGATAAGGACAACAACAAAAACAACAGTTCCATTATCATACCTGAAAAATTCAATAATAATTCCTTAACGTGATTGTATATCTAGTTCATGTTCCATTTTCCTTGTTGTCTTCCAATGTCTTTTACCTATGGTTTGTTTGAGTTGATTTCCAAATAGCGTTCATGGGAAGGTTAATTTTGTGTTAACTTGACTGAGTTAAGTAGTACCCAGGAAAGGAAAGGAAAGTGAAGTCGCTCAGTCATGTCAGACTCTTTGCAACCCCATGGACTGTAGCCTACCAGGCTCCTCTGTCCATGGGATTTTCCAGGCTATAGTACTGCAGTGGATTGCCATTTCCTTCTCCAGGAGAGGATCTTCCCGACCCAGGGATCAAACCCAGGTCTCCTGCATTGTAGACAGACGCTTTACCATCTGAGCCACCAGGTGAGCTGGTAAAGCATTATTTCTGGGTGTGTCTGTGAGACATCTCTGGGAGAGATTAGCAGTTAATTCAGCAGATTGAGTAAAGAAGATCACTCTTGCCAATTTGAGGTGGACATCATCCAGTCCACTGTGGGCCTGAACAGAACAGAAATGCCGAGGAAGGGCAAATTCGCACTCTGTTTGGACTGAGATACCTTTAGACACGTTGCTCTGACTTTAGGGCCTTCAGACTCAGATCAGGATTTACACTGCTGCCCCACACCCCCTGCCCTCACCCAGTTCTCAGGCCTTCAGACTCAAACTGAATCATATCACCAGCTTCCCTGAGTCGCCAGCTTGCAGACGCAGGTCTTGGCAGCCTCCATAACCAGGTGAAATGACACCTAGAATGAATTTCCTCCCATATGTATCTTACTGGTTCTGTGTCTCTGGAGAACCGTGACTAGTAGAGTCTACACATTGCTGGGTTACCTTGATTCTCTTTTTTCACTCTTTCAGGCATGTGTTTTTTAAAGAAATCAAGTCACTTATGTGTAGAGTTTTCTACATTTCCTCTGTATTTCATGTAAACTTGTAGTTGGGATTTAATTAAATTCAGGTTTAACTTTTTTTAGTAATAATATTTCATAGGGAGTGTTGGATACTTCTAATTGCATCACATCTTTTTGTGTGTGTGACATTAAGATTGATCAGTGGGTGAAATGATATGATGTTTGGGATTTACTTTAAAAGATCCAGTTATTTCAAAAAATCGATTGCTAACTTCAGATACTGTCTGCTTACTGATCCACCTATTATGAAGCTCCCCCTTAGCCTTGCAGCTGTGATTTCAGTAGTTATTGATCATTAGTCAGTACAGATCTATGATTCCTTATCTACTGCTGCATAACAAATTATCCCCAAATTTATTAGCTTGAAACAACACACATCTATTATTTTACAGCTTCTGTGGGGCAGCAGTCTGAAAGTGGCTTAGCTGCGTGGTTCTGGTTCAAGGTCTCTCATGTCTTTGGATAACAGATTCCAATGCTAGGAAAGATTGAAGGCAAACAGAAAAGGGGGCGGCAGAGAATGAGATGGTTAGATAGAATCACCGATTCAATGGACAGGAATCTGAGTGAATTCTGGGAGATAGTGAAGGACAGGGGAGCCTGCTGTGCTGCAGTTCATAGGGTCACAAAGAGTTGAACACAACTTAGCAGCTGAACAACAACATGTCATTGCAATCAATCTGGTGGTTGGGGCTGCACTAAGTCACTTCTCTACCTTCAATTGAAACAAAAATTCAGTGAGTTTTTGTTCTTTGTAACTAAATCTTTGCCTCCTCCTCTCAACTTGGGCTCATCAGTACTCCACTCCCACTTTAAAAGATTTTGCTGGGGATTGCAGCTACACAGACTTCTCAATATAGAGACCTGGTAAATGATGATTTAAGTTACAGTATTGGTCTGTGACAGAAACCCCACAGACCGTTACTGGTATAGACAACTTGAGAATAAAATCTCACAAATCCTGAAATAAAAGCATCTACTCTAACCCCATTCCCTCCACTGGCCCTCAGTCTGGTAGTTGTTACATGCAAAAACAACAACAACAACAAAAGGATTTTAATAATTGGTGTTTATTCTATTCTTTTGAAGGGACTCTGATAGAAAAGGTGTTGACCAGATGGGCCATTCCCAACCCTTGTTTATTCATCAGTAATGCAAAGGAATCGGAGAAGGCAATGGCACCCCACTCCAGTACTCTTGCCTGGAAAATCCCATGGACGGAGGAGCCTAGTGGGCTGCAGTCCATGGGGTTGCGAAGAATCGGACACAACTGAACGACTTCACTTTCACTTTTCACTTTCATGCATTGGAGAGGGAAATGGCAACCCCCTTCAGTGTTCTTGCCTGAAGAATCCCAGGGACGGGGGAGCCTGGTGGGCTGCTGTCTATGGGGTCTCACAGAGTCAGACATGACTGAAGCGACTTAGCAGCAGCAATGCAAAGGAATGGCTGGAAAAGCTAAAGAAGATTCCAATTCCCAGGCCCATCCCCAGTCCTGACATTCCCTGAGATACTTTTGTTCAGACTTCTTATTTATTTGCCTTATGGAATAGTAGAAAGTCTTACAACTCCTACTGTTGAAAAAAGAAATGACTAAAAGTAAGTTTCATACAAATGTATGAAAGATTTAAGTATTTTCTTAATGATTACTTTGTTAAGAGATTTTATCAAAAATGGATGTGGAACATTGTCAAATGATTTTTCTGCCTCTACTGTGTTGATTGTATGGCTTTTATCCTTCATTCTGGTAATGTGGTGTGTCACATGGTTGATTTGTGGATGTTGAAATATCCTTGCATCCCTGGAATAAATTCCACTTAATCACAATGTATGATACCTCTAATGTATTGTTGACATTGATTTGCTAATAGTTTGTTGATGACTTTTGCATCTATGTTCATCAGAGATATTGGCCTATAATTTTCTTTTTTTGTGGCATACTTGTCTGGTTTTGGTAATTGGTACTGCCTGCCTCGTTAAATGTGTTTGGAAGAGTTCCACCCCCTTCTATTTGAGGGGAGAGTTTGAGAAGGATTTGCATTATAAATAATTCTTCTTTGGATGTTTGGTTGAATTCACTGGTGAAGTCGTATGGTCTGGATTTATGTTTATTGAGAGGTTTTTGATGACTGATTCAACTCCTTGCTAGTAACTGGTTTGTTCAAATTTTCCATTTCATTATGATTTGGTTTCGATAGGTTGTATGTACTTAGGAATTTATCCATTTTTTCTAGGTTATTCAATTTGTCAGCCTGTGATTGTTCATTGTGTTCTCTTATGATCTTTTGTATTTCTGTGGTATCAGTTGTAACAGTATATCTTTCATTTTTGACTTTACTTATTTGAATCCTCTCATTTTTCTCAGTGAATCTACCTGAAGATTTGTCAGTTGTTTTTTTTTTAATTTTAAAATCTTTAATTCTTACATGTGTTCCCAAACATGAACCCCCCTCCCACCTCCCTCCCCATAACATCTCTGTGGGTCATCCCCATGCACCAGCCCCAAGCATGCTGTATCCTGCGTCAGACATAGACTGGTGATTCAATTCTTACATGATAGTATACATGATAGAATGCCATTCTCCAAAATCATCCCACCCTCTCCCTCTCCCTCTGAGTCCAAAAGTCCGTTATACACAGCGGTGTCTTTTTTCCTGTCTTGCATACAGGGTGGTCATTGCCATCTTTCTAAATTCCATATATATGTGTTAGTATACTGTATTGGTGTTTTTCTTTCTGGCTTACTTCAGTCTGTATAATCGGCTCCAGTTTCATCCATCTCATCAGAACTGATTCAAATGAATTCTTTTTAACGGCTGAGTAATACTCCATTGTGTACATGTACCACAGCTTTCTTATCCATTCATCTGCTGATGGACATCTAGGTTGTTTCCATGTCCTGGCTATTATAAACAGTGCTGCAATGAACATTGGGGTACATGTGTCTCTTTCAATTCTGGTTTCCTCGGTGTGTATGCCCAGCAGTGGGATTGCTGGGTCATAAGGTAGTTCTATTTGCAATTTTTTAAGGAATCTCCACACTGTTCTCCATAGTGGCTGTACTAGTTTGCATTCCCATCAACAGTGTGGGAGGGTTCCCTTTTCTCCACACCCTCTCCAGCATTTATTGCTTGCAGATTTTTGGATCACAGCCATTCTGACTGGTGTGAAGTGGTACCTCATTGTGGTTTTGATTTGCATTTCTCTGATAATGAGTGATGTTGAGCATCTTTTCATGTGTTTGTTAGCCATCCGTATGTCTTCTTTGGAGAAATGTCTATTTAGTTCTTTGGCCCATTTTTTGATTGGGTCATTTATTTTTCTGGAATTGAGCTGCATAAGTTGCTTGTATATTTTTGAGATTAGTTGTTTGTCAGTTGCTTCATTTGCTATTATTTTCTCCCATTCAGAAGGCTGTCTTTTCACCTTGCTTATATTTTCCTTTGTTGTGCAGAAGCTTTTAATTTTAATTAGATCCCATTTGTTTATTTTTGCTTTTATTTCCAGAATTCTGGGAGGTGGATCATAGAGGATCCTGCTGTGATTTATGTCTGAGAGTGTTTTGCCTATGTTCTCCTCTAGGAGTTTTATAGTTTCTGGTCTTACATTTAGATCTTTAATCCATTTTGAGTTTATTTTTGTGTGCGGTGTTAGAAAGTGATCTAGTTTCATTCTTTTACAAGTGGTTGACCAGTTTTCCCAGCACCACTTGTTAAAGAGATTGTCTTTACTCCATTGTATATTCTTGCCTCCTTTGTCAAAGATAAGGTGTCCATATGTGTGTGGATTTATCTCTGGGCTTTCTATTTTGTTCCATTGATCTATATGTCTGTCTTTGTGCCAGTACCATACTGTTTTGATGACTGTGGCTTTGTAGTAGAGCCTGAAGTCAGGCAAGTTGATTCCTCCAGTTCCATTCTTCTTTCTCAAGATTGCTTTGGCAATTCGAGCTTTTTTGTATTTCCATACAAATCTTGAAATTATTTGTTCTAGTTCTGTGAAAAATATGGCTGGTAGCTTGATAGGGATTGCGTTGAATTTGTAAATTGCTTTGGGTAGTATCCTCATTTTCGCTATATTGATTCTTCTGATCCATGAACATGGTATATTTCTCCATCTATTAGTGTCCTCTTTGATTTCTTTCATCAGTAACCAGAGCAGGAGGCTTAAATCCAAAGCCTGAAAACATTAGAGAACTCTTGAATTCAGGGAACATTAAGCAATAGGAGCTCATCAAATGCCTTCATACCTACACTGAAACCAAGCTCCACCCAAGGGCCAACAAGTTCCAAAACAAGACATACCACTCAAATTCTCCAGCAACACAGGAACACTCCCCTGAGCTTCAATATACAGGCAGCTCAAAATTATTCCAAAACCTTTGATGTCTCATAACCCATTACTGGTCACTCCACTGCACTCCAGAGAGAAGAAACCCAGCTCCACCCACCAGAACTCCAACACAAGCCTCCCTAACCAGGAAACCTTGACAAGCCACTGATAGAACCCCACCCACAGTGAGGAAGCTCCATAACAAAGAGAACTCCACAAATTACCAGAATATAAAAAGGCCACCCCAAACGCAGCAATATAACCAAGATGAAGAGACAGAGGAATACTCAGCAGGTAAAGGAACAGGTGAGTTGCCCACCAAACCAAACAAAAGAGGAAGAAGTAGGGAATCTACCTGAGAAGGAATTCCGAATATTGATAGTAAAAATGATCCAAAATCTTGAAATCAAAATGGAATCACAGATAAATAGCCTAGAGACAAGGATTGAGAAGATGCAAGAAAGGTTTAACAAGGACCTAGAAGAAATAAAAAAGAGTCAAAATATAATGAATAACGCAATAAATGAGATCAGAAACACTCTGGAGGCAACAAATAGTAGAATAACGGAGGCAGAAGATAGGATTAGTGAAATAGAAGATAGAATGGTAGAAATAAATGAATCAGAGAGGAAACAAGAAAAACGAATTAAAAGAAACGAGGACAATCTCAGAGACCTCCAGGACAATATGAAATGCTCCAACATTCGAATTATAGGAGTCCCAGAAGAAGAAGACAGAAAGAAAGACCATGAGAAAATCCTTGAGGAGATAATTGTTGAAAACTTCCCTAAAATGGGGAAGGAAATAATCACCCAAGTCCAAGAAACACAGAGAGTTCCAAATAGGATAAACCCAAGGCGAAACACCCCAAGACACATATTAATTAAATTAACAAAGATCAAACACAAAGAACAAATATTAAAAGCAGCAAGGGAAAAACAACAAATAACACACAAGGGGATTCCCATAAGGATAACAGCTGATCTTTCAATAGAAACTCTTCAGGCCAGGAGGGAATGGCAAGACATACTTAAAGTGATGAAAGACAATAACCTACAGCCCAGATTACTGTACCCAGCAAGGATCTCATTCAAATACGAAGGAGAAATCAAAAGCTTTACAGACAAGCAAAAGCTGAGAGAATTCAGAACCACCAAACCAGCTCTCCAACAAATTCTAAAGGATATTCTCTAGACAGGAAACACGAAAAGGGTGTATAAACCCAAACCCAAAACAAAAAAGTAAATGGTAATGGGATCATACTTATCAATAATTACCTTAAACGTAAATGGGTTGAACGCCCCAACCAAAGGCAAAGACTGGCCGAATGGATACAAAAACAAGACCCCTCTATATGCTGCTTACATGAGACCCACCTCAAAACAAGGGACACATACAGACTGAAAGTGAAGGGCTGGAAAAAGATGTACCACGCAAATAGAGACCAAAAGAAAGCAGGAGTGGCAATACTCATATCTGATAAAATAGACTTTAAAACAAAGGCTGTGAAAAGAGACAAAGAAGGCCACTACCTAATGATCAAAGGATCAATCCAAGAAGAAGATATAACAATTATAAATATATATGCACCCAATATAGGAGCACCGCAATATGTAAGACAAATGCTAACAAGTATGAAAGGGGAAATCAACAATAACACAATAATAGTGGGAGACTTTAATACCCCACTCACACCTATGGACAGATCAACTAAACAGAAAATTAACAAAGAAACACAAACTTTAAATGATACATTAGATCAATTAGACCTAATTGATATCTATAGGACATTTCACCCCAAAACAATGAATTTCACCTTTTTTTCAAGTGCTCATGGAACCTTCTCCAGGATAGATCACATCCTGGGCCATAAATCTAAACTTGATAAATTCAAAAAAATCGAAATCATTCCAAGCATCTTTTCTGACCATAATGCATTAAGATTAGATCTCAATTACAGGAGAAAAACTACTAAAAATTCCAACATATGGAGGTTGAACAATACACTTCTGAATAACCAACAAATCACAGAAGAAATCAAAATATGCATAGAAATGAATGAAAATGAAAACACAACAACCCAAAACCTGTGGGACACTATAAAAGCAGTGCTAAGAGGAAAGTTCATAGCAATACAGGCATACCTCAAGAAACAAGAAAAAAGTCAAATAAATAACCTAACTCTACACCTAAAGCAACTAGAAAAGGAAGAAATGGAGAACCCCAGAGTTAGTAGAGGGAAAGAAATCTTAAAAATTAGGGCAGAAATAAATGCAAAAGAAACAAAAGAGACCATAGCAAAAATCAACAAAGCCAAAAGCTGGTTCTTTGAAAGGATAAATAAAATTGACAAACCACTAGCCAGACTCATCAAGAAGCAAAGAGAGAAAAATCAAATCAATAAAATTAGAAATGAAAATGGAGAGATCACAACAGACAACACAGAAATACAAAGGATCATAAGAGACTACTATCAGCAGTTGTATGCCAATAAAATGGACAACGTGGAAGAAATGGACAAATTCTTAGAAAAGTACAATTTTCCAAAACTGAACCAGGAAGAAATAGAAAATCTTAACAGACCCATCACAAGCACGGAAATTGAAACTGTAATCAGAAATCTTCCAGCAAACAAAAGCCCAGGTCCAGACGGCTTCACAGCTGAATTCTACCAAAAATTTAGAGAAGAGCTGACACCTATCCTACTCAAACTCTTCCAGAAAATTGCAGAGGAAGGTAAACTTCCAAACTCATTCTATGAGGCCACCATCACCCTAATACCAAAACCTGACAAAGATGTCACAAAAAAAGAAAACTACAGGCCAATATCACTGATGAACACAGATGCAAAAATCCTTAAAATTATAGCAATCAGAATCCAACAACACATTAAAAAGATCATACACCATGACCAAGTGGGCTTTATCCCAGGGATGCAAGGATTCTTCAATATCCGCAATTCAATCAATGTAATTCACCACATTAACAAATTGAAAAATAAAAACCATATGATTATCTCAATAGATGCAGAGAAGGCCTTTGACAAAATTCAACATCCATTTATGATAAAAACGCTCCAGAAAGCAGGAATAGAAGGAACATACCTCAACATAATAAAAGCTATATATGACAAACCCACAGCAAACATTATCCTCAATGGTGAAAAATTGAAAGCATTTCCCCTAAAGTCAGGAACAAGACAAGGGTGCCCACTTTCACCGCTACTATTCAACATAGTTCTGGAAGTTTTGGCCACAGCAATCAGAGCAGAAAAAGAAATAAAAGGAATCCAAATTGGAACAGAAGAAGTAAAACTCCCACTGTTTGCAGATGACATGATCCTCTACATAGAAAACCCTAAAGACTCCACCAGAAAATTACTGGAGCTCATCAATGAATATAGTAAAGTTGCAGGATATAAAATCAATACACAGAAATCCCTTGCATTCCTATACACTAATAATGAGAAAGTAGAAAAAGAAATTAAGGAAACAATTCCATTCACCATTGCAACAAAAAGAATAAAATACTTAGGAATATATCTACCCAAAGAAACTAAAGACCTATATATAGAAAACTATAAAACACTGATGAAAGAAATCAAAGTTTTGTTTATCTTTTCAAAGAATGGGCTATTGGTTTCACTAATTTTTTCGGTTGTCTTTTTGATCTCATTTAAATTGTTTCTGCTCTAATCTTTTTTTTTCCTTCCTTTCACTAACTTTGGGCTTCATTTGTTATTTTTCTATTTCCTTACAGTGTGAAGTTAAGTGTTTATTTGGGACTTTTCTTGTAAATCTAGTTTAGTGGTGATGAACTCTTTTAAGTTTTGCTTGTCTGGAAAACTCTACCTCTCCTTAAATTCTGAATGAAAACTTTGCTGGGGAGAATACTCTTGGTTAGAAGTTTTCTTCTGCATTTTCTGCACTGCAGAGTTTGTCCTAAAAAAATCTGCTGATTGTCTTATGGGGGTCCCCTTGTATAGAGCTAGTTGTGTTTCTCTTGCTTCTTTTAAATTCCTTCCTTGTCTTTGACTTTGACATTTTTAATCATAAGGTGCCTTGGTGTGGGTTTCTTCGGTAGCATCTTTTTTGGGAACTCTTAGGGCTTCCTGGATATGGATGTCTATTTTCTTCTCCAAATTAGAGAAGTTTTCAGCCACTATTTCTTCAAATAAGATGCCCGCCCCTTTCTCTCTTCTCTTTCTGGAAACCCTATAAAGTAAATATTAGTCTGTTTGATATCGTCCCATAAACTCCTGAAGCTATCTTCATATTTTTTCATTCTTTTTTCTTTTTCGCTATTCTGACTGAGTAAGTTCCACTGCCTTGTCCCTGAGTTGACTGATCTTTTCTTCTGTTACATCTGGTCTATGCTTAAACCACTTTAATGTATTCTTCATCTATGTGACTTCTGTTTGGTACTTTCTTATATTTTCCATCTTTTTGTTGAAGTTTTCACTGTGTTCATCTTTTCTTTTCCCCAGTTCAGTGAGTATCTTTATGATCATTATCTTATTCTTTCATTTGGAACATATTCCTCTGTTTCTTCATTTTGCTTGACTCTCTGTTGGTTTCTGTACAGGAAACAACCACTTCTTCCCATATTTAAGGAGTACACTGGTGTAGGAGATGAACTTGTTATTCACTCCTGTCTCAGCTCCTGACTGTCTCTCAAACCTCTGTGCTTGTCCAGGCAGCCTATTATATTTTTAATAGTTCCCAGTAGTTGAGGATGTGCCCAAACCTGTCACTGTCCTAATGTGGAGGATCTCAGCACCTAGGTTCAGGCTGACTGGAAGCTGGACCCTCAGGCAGCAGCTTTTAAAATATGCAAATATATACAGTCCTTGGGGGCTTCAAGGGTAAGTCCCACTGGCCACCAGATCCATGATCCAGCGGTGTCCACTGTGTGGGCTCCAGATGAGTGTTTAAGCTCTTTTCTGGGAGATACCAGAAAGCTAGACAAAGAAGAGAGAGAGCACCAAGATGGTGTCCCCAGCCTATGTTTCTTGAGAGCAGCTCAGTAGGCCACTAAATGTGAGCCAGACCTGAAGGCTTCTCCTCAGTTTGAAGCTCTAGGACAAGCAAAATGGTCTCCATTCACAGAAAGAATGGTGGCTGTGTCTCAGTCCACTGTCTATACTGTATCTTAGACATGATAGTTTGTTAAGGACTGTTCCATCAATTTCCATGTTCCCATAGGTCCCAAGAACACAAGCTCCTCCAGCCACCGTAGTTAAGTGATGAAGGAGTGTCCCCTGGGCATTATCTGCATAAACCAGACATTTGTAAAGCTTCCCTCCTGGAGACCTAATAAAGGCTCTAAATAACAAGCTCACAGCTAATATCATACTCTACAGTAAACATTGAAATATTTACCTCTAAGATCAAGAACAGGAAATGGGTGTTCACTCTCACCACTTTTATTCAAGACAGTGTTGGAAGTCATAGGAAGAGCAATTAGGCAAGGAAAAGAGACGAGGCATCCAACTTGGAAAAGAAAAAGGAAAGCTGTCCCTATTTGCAGATTGAAAGTAAAAGTGAAGTCGCTCAGTCACGTCCAACTCTTTGCGACCCCATGAAGCCCACCAGGCTCCTCCAGCCATGGAATTTTCCAGGCAAGAGTACTGGAGTGGGTTACCATTTCCTTCTCCAGAGGATCTTCCTGACCCAGGGATTGAAGCCAGGTTTCCCGCATTGCGGACAGGCGCTTTACTGTCTGAGTCACCAGGGAAGTCATTTGCAGATTACATGATACTATGTATAGAAAATTCTACTCTATCAAAAAACTGTTAAAAATAATAAACAAATTCAGTAATGTTGCAGGATACAAAATCAATACACAGAATTTGTTGTGTTTCAAACACTAACAACAAACTATCAGAAAGAGAAATTAAGAAAACAAATCCATTACAACTACATTGAAAAGAATAAAATACCTGTCAATAAAATATAACCAAGGAGCTGAAAGATCCGTATATTGAAAACTAGAAGACTTTAACGAAAGAAGTTGAAGAAGACACAAATAAATGAAAATATATTCCATGGTTATGGATTGGAAGAATTAATACTTTTATAGTTCAGTTTGCTTGAAACAAGGGACAGAGTTATCTCTAATCCTTCAAACCAATGAGAATCTAAGACTCAGCAACTTGGGTTTAGAATTAAACATCCAAATAAGCTTCCTTACCTCGCAGAGAGGGTTATTATCCCCTCTAAGTCTAGTTAAAAAGTAAATGGAGAAGAAAATAAAAACAATAATTCAAAAATGCATATATACTCTAAGTTCATTGCAGCTTTATTACAACAGCCAAGATATGGAAACATCCTAACTGAATGGATAAAGAAGCTGTGGAATATACATAATGGCATATTATTCAGCCATAAAAAGAATGAAATTTTGTCATTTGCAGCAACAGAAAAGGCCCTGAGGGCATTATGCTAAGTAAAATAAGTCAGAAAAGAAAACAAATACCATATGATCTCTTTTATACTGTATGCAGAATCTAAAACAAAACAGAACAAAAACAAGGTCAAAGAACAGACTGGTGGTTGCAAGATATGGTGGGGGTGTGGAGGGTAGGAGAAATGAGGGAACTCTTTTTTTTTTTTTTCCTCTTTTTTAAGTTTAAATAAATTGAATAAACATTAAAGAAAACAATTAAGAAACAATCCATGCTCAAACAATTGTTTTCTTTAAGTACACACCCAGGAAAAAATTATTTAATTAAAACCAAACCATAGAAAACAAATTAGAAGAAAATAGAATTAGATATTGATCAAGTTTCTGGATAGGAAATATATTTGTAAGCTTTGAATTGAAAAGAAAAAAGAAGAAACCACAATGGAAAAGACTAACAAATTTGAATAAATTAAAATTTAAAGTTTCTGCACTTCAACAAAAACAATGAAAATAAAATAACCAGGATAAGAAAGCAAAAAGACCAGAAGAAGGATGATGGGGTGGAGGCTCTAAGATATAATTACCACAGCCAGAAGACTAACATCTTTGTTATATAAAGAACTCATAAAAAATGGTTTAAGAAATTAAGGCTTGAATAAATAAATAAACCAACATCTTCAGTGACAAATCACACAAGTATAAGCACTGCTATAAACAAATGTGGCAAAAATTAGAACCTGGGTTATTCACAGAAATACAAATTAAAACAAGGGAAAAGTATGGCTTTTTCTCACCACACTAACAATATTTTATAACAATAATAATTCCTAATCTTGATGACAGTGCAAAGAACTGATATTATCATAGATAGTGTTTATCACCACATAAATCTCAGAAAACAATTTGTCAACTTGAATCAAGAGCCACAAAAAATATTTTAATACTTTGACCTAGCTATCCCACATCTGGGAATTTATCTTAGGGAAATAATCTAGCAAAGAAAAAAGCTGTTATTGGTGATGTCCACTGGGTGTTACTGACATCTCAGAAGGTTCTGGATGACCTGTCCCAGAATCCACAATGGTCCTGGTGGGTGGCGTTAGGGGACACTCCTCTCCACAAGTGTGTGCTTACATATGGCAGCTTTGGCATTTTGGTTAAAGAATGAGTAAGAGGTTCCTAGGGAGGATAAACATAAGGACCATGAGGGACAAAAGGGTTTGAGTCTCTGCCACCCTGAGACTGGCTGCCTCACTGGTTTTGACTCTGTATGGAAGAAACAGAAAGAGAAGAATTAACAAAAGGCCATGTGAGCCCACAACATCCAAACCATGCAGCTTCAGGGCCTACATGGTCAAGTGCCACGGGCAACAAAGAGAAACATTCTCCTACCCACGCCACTCTGTCAACGCACAGAGCTCTCAGCAGTGCTCCGCGAGGTTCCCAGCAGCAGAGGTGGTGGGGTAGAGGACTCATGAATGGAGTGTATGAGGGCGGGGACTTCATCTGATTTTCTGCTGTATACCCAGGAGTGTCAGGCACAGTGCCTCACCTCCAACATGCACTCAATGTATGTTTCTGAATGAGTAGACGAATTTGAGTGGTCTTCACTCCCCTGCGGACTTTGGGACATGGGGCTAATCTGGATGAGTGGGGATGAGAGCTGAGGCTCTGCCTGAGTGGGTGGTGGCCTCCATCTGCAAGTGGGCAGTCTCAGTACCAGTGTGGTCCCAACTATAAACATAGTGAAACTGGGAAGCTCTGATTATATTTATAGTATCGAAAAATTATAAGCAATCTAAATGTCTAACTATAAAGAATAGAATGTGCAATGAATGAAAAGTTAAGCAAACACAGTGCTGAAAAGATGGCTCACAGGTACCCTCAGTTTCCTTCTTGGACACAAGGAAGACTACATTGACCAGGCCTCTCCACACCCTGCCTTGCCTTAAGATATGGCCTTTTGGCTAGAAGTGAGTGTTCTGCTGGGCTTAAGCATCTAAGATCCCACACATGATTTTTTATTTATTTATTTTTTAATTGAAGGATAAGAGTACATCATGAGAAATGCTAAGCTGGAGGAAGCACAAGCTGGAATCAAGATCGTCGGGAGAAATATCAATAACCTCAGATATGCAGATGACCCCACCCTTATGGCAGAAAGTGAAGAACTAAAGAGCCTCTTGAGGCAAGTGAAAGAGCAGAGTGAAAAAGCTGGCTTTAAGCTCAACATTCAGAAAACTAAGATCATGGCATCTGGTCCCATCACTTCATGGCAAATAGATGGGGAAACAGTGGCTGGCTTTATTTTTCTGGGCTCCAAAATCACTGCAGATGGTGACTGCAGCCATGAAATTAAAAGATGCTTACTCCTTGGAAGGAAAGTTATGATCAACCTGCTGCTGCTGCTGCTAAGTCGCTTCAGTCATGTTCAACTCTGTGCGACCCCATAGATGGCAGCCCACTAGGCTCCTCTGCCCCTGGGATTCTCCAGGCAAGAATACTGGAGTGGGTTCCCATTTCCTTCTCCCATGCATGAAAGTGAAAATTGAAAGTGAAATCGCTCAGTCGTGCCCGACTCTTTTTGACCCCATGGACTGCAGCCTACCAGGCTCCTCTGTCCATGGGATTTTCCAGGCAAGAGTACTGGAGTGGGTTGCCATTGCCTTCTCCAACCCAGACAGCATATTAAATAGCAGAGACATTACTTTGCCAACAAAGGTCCGTCTAGTCAAAGCTATGGTTTTTTCAGTAGTCATGTATGGATGTAAGAGTTGAACTACAAAGAAAGCCGAGCATCAAAGAATTGACCCTTTTGAACTGTAGTGTTGGAGAAGACTGTTGAGAGTCCCTTGGACTGCAAGGAGATCCAATCAGTCCATCCTAAAGGAGATCAGTCCTAGGTGTTCATTGGAGGGACCGATGTTGAAGCTGAAACTCCAATACTTTGGCCACCTGATGCGGAGAGCTGACTCATTGGAAAAGACCCTGATGCTGGGAAAGATTGAGGGCAGGAGGAGAAGGGGACGACAGAGGATGAGATGGTTGGATGGCATCACTGACACAATGGACATGGGTTTGGGTGGACCCGGGAGTTGGTGATGGACAGGGAGGCCTGGCGTGCTGCGGTTCACGGGGTCACAAAGAGTCAGACACGACTGAGCAACTGAACTGAACTGAATTGCTTTACAGAACTTCATTGTTTTCTGTCAAACCTCAACATGAATCAGCCATAGGTATACATATATCCCCTCCCTTTCGAACCTCCCTCCCATCTCCCTCCCTATCCTACCCCTCTAGGTTGATACAGAGCGCCTGTTTCAGTTTCCTGAGCCATACAGCAAATTCCACAGTTCTTCATAACAGTCAAGAAGAAAACCATGTGTTCAGATGGAGGGGCCATAAGGTTGAAATAGCCTCCATCCCTAAGTCACCCCGTGGCAGATAGTTGTACAAGAGTCACTCAGGTCCGTAGGGGACATGGGAGAATAAGGAATAAGCCTTTATTATTTTAAACTTTTGAGATTTGAGGGTTGATCCTGGAACACAAGCTATCCTAAACCTATGGGGCAACATAAATAGAAAAAGTCTCAAAACACAGTATTTAGAGAATGTAAACTTATTCTTAAGTATGAACAAAGCAAGACTTTTGGATTACTGTCATGAGGTTTTGCGAGTTTTTTTGCATTTTTTCTTCTTTATTCCTAAACTTAAAAAAAATTGTTCTCTACCGACTTTAAAAGTAGTATGAGATAAGGAAGAAGAGAGGGTGAAAGGAAGAGAAACTGGGATGCACCTGCCCTCTAGTTCCTTCCGCTCTTCTCTCTGAGCATGAGGACCCTGCGGGCTTGTTCTCAGCCCACCCAAAAACTCTAAACAGACAAGCTTTTTTTTGGAAGTAGAAAAGGATAGCTTTATTGCTTTGCCAGGTAAAGGGGTACACAATGGGCTCCTGCCCTGGAAAACTATGTGTCCCCTAAACAGACAACTTTTACCAAATGACAGTTGTCTGCTGAGAACGGTATAGGTTCACTTTACATTATGTCCACACAAGAGTCCGTAAAGGGGATGCTGTGATAATCATTGTACAGCTGTGGAGACTGTGATTCAGGAAGGCTGTCACTTCTTCAAGTTTACATAGCTGGTTAGTGGCAGCGCCAGGATTCAAACCCAGGGCAGGCTTCCTTGTAACCAGCCTGTTTAGTTCTAAAGTTTAACTCTCTGGGATGCATGGAAAGCGTGTGGTTTTTTGAAAGTTCCTTCATCTTTCTGCTTTGGAAATCCATCACACTTTTGTTCCTTATCATCCAAAGGGTAACGTGCTTTCAGTCTCTTGAACACAGCTAAACTTCTACCTAATTTTTGTATCTTAACCTGTTTATGCGGAGAAGGCAATGGCACCCCACTCCAGTACTCTTGCCTGGAATATCCCATGGACGGAGGAGCCTGGTAGGCTGCAGTCCATGGGGTTGCTAAGAGTCGGGCACAACTGAGCAACTTCCCTTTCACTTTTCACTTTCATGCATTGGAGAAGGAAATGGCAACCCACTCCAGTGTTCTTGCCTGGAGAATCCCAGGGACAGAGGAGCCTAGAACTGAAGCGACTTAGCAGCAGCAGCAGCAACCTGTTTATGAATGAGAGGGAGCAGCAGTGATGGTTTCCCATGTATGTGGTGTGGCTGCAGAGACCCGTGTGGGACCTGTTGTGTTCGTCCCTCCCCAATGCTGGTCCTTCGAAGGAAGGACGATGTGATGATGATCACCGGACCAGGCAGAGACAAATATAACTGCTCAAGTCGCAGTTACGCCTCTGTGAGCTCCTAACCCTAGGCGATTCTCTTATCCTTTCTGAGCCTCTAATTTCTCTTTGGTAAAAAGGTAGTAATGTCTGCCTTTTTGTGATGCCCACATGGAAGAGAAAGCTCTTTGAAAGGTGTCAGTGCTGAAAAAATGAAAGATGATGCTATAATTTTTTGTAGCAGATACGGGATCAGGAAATGGAGCCTGCATTACTCAGAAAAATCATCTCATTTTCTCACTGCCATCTGGCCTGGTTCAAGTGCTTAGAGTTGGCTCATATTTGATCTATTCCTCTTGACTGGCTGGGGTTCATTTGAGTTTCCAGAGCTCTGGGAGTTGCAGTGGGTGAGTAGAAGAATGTCTATGTCTGAACAGGCTTCTCATCCACTTTTCCTCTCTTCCCCTCGCAAGATGGTGCTTAGGGAGAGACATCTGCTTCTTACCAAATATCTGTGCTTGCTCACATTTCCTAGCCCCTCCGCAATTATATGACCAATTCTGGACAAAGGGCTGCAAGTAGAAGCGCTGGCCTTCACTTCTGGGCTGACCCACTGAAGAGCCAGTGTGGATTCCTCCATCTCTAATTCCCTGCTACAATTCAGAAGAGCCTCTATTAGTCTGGGTTCCTAGACTTGGGACTGCAGAATCCCTGCAAATTCATTTTAGACGTATATCACATGTAACGAGTAAATTTCTACTTTTTATGGCTGAGATTTTGAGGCTGTTTGCTACCAGTCCTTTTCTGGCTAATACAGACCAGAGCACCAATGACTTTCTGTGGGGAACCTGAGCCTGGGTAGGGACACAAGGAAGATGTTTAGTGGCATTTGCTGTTGGCTGACAGAGCCCCTAAATCACTCCTTTTCACCCTTGACATAAAGAAAATTAAGTATATGTTTAGAAATATTACTTATTCATTAAAAATATTAAAAACATAAGTGGCAAAGAGAGATAGGGAAGGAGGGGGAAAGGGATAAAGAAAGAAAGAGAGAGAGAGAAAGAGAGGTGAGCTGAGTCAATCAGATTGCCTCAGTCTTGTGATGGCACCCTTGAGAAGTCCTGGTAAAACATGGAAGGTGTCCAAAGCGGGCCTTGAGCAAGATGAGTACGTGGAGAAAGATTAGAGCAAGGCTGCCAAGAAAGGGAAACAAAACCAAATCCCCTTGTTTTGGGACTTTGCTGGCTGTGCTTCTTGTTCTTGGGTTTCATCATTGGCTCAACAAATATTTATGAGTGACCACCGATGCCGGATACTTAGCTTGAACAAACTGCAGGGCCTGCCTTCATGGACCATGCTTTTTAGTGAGAAAAGAGAGCAAACCTATACATATACGAACTGTGGTGTGTTAGAAGACAAAGAGAAAGCAGGGAGGTGATAGAAGGTAGGGTGATTCCAGTGTTTCTTTAAAGGATGGTCAGAGAAGAGATCACTGAGATAGCAAAACTTTAAGAAGGAGAAGGAGCTAGCAACAAGAAAGCCAGGGTGGCTGGGTTGGGTGGCCAAGGAGGTGGGTGGTAGAGGATGAGACACAAGGAGTATCGGGGAAGGCAGATCATGGCAAGGACTTTGCTCAGAGATGGGAAGCTCTCGGTGGGTTTTGAGTGGAGGGATAATAGGAGCTAACTTGCATCTTAAAAGGATGACTCTAGTTGCTAAATGGGTAGGGTTGCCAGATTTAGCAAATAAAACTTCATGATGCCCAGTTAAATTTGTGTTTCAGATTAATGAATATTTTTAGTAGCAGTGTATCCCATATAATATTTGTGACATATTTATACTAAACAAATTATTTTGTTGTTTATCTGAAGTGCAAATTTAGCTCAGTGTCCTAAATTTTATCTGGCAGTCCTATACATGGAGAAAGATTTAGTGCACAAAGGTTAAGGTAGGAATATCAGCTAGGGATATTGCAAGAAACCAGGTGAGATGAGAATGATTCATACTGGGGAGGGGGTTGGTAGGGAGGGAGAAGTAGTTGGTTGGATTCTGGGTGTACAAGATCCCTGTGTATGCTCCCTCTTTCTCTCAGACCTTCTATGTGAGATAGTTGGATTCGTTTTGCAACCAAAAACGGAAGAAAAGTGGTGGTGGTGGTCATTGGGAGGATGTGACTGGGGGCCTTTTGGCAGAGGGGAAGGATGTGGGTTTAACCACGAGTTTCATATAGTTTTAGAGAAACCACGAGAATAGAATCAGTCATTCGAAGGTGGAAATGAGCCAAAGGCCTGGCGATGGCCTTGACCATGCTCTGCCTCTCCCTTCTCAGGGATGTGCAGTCTGCCCCTGGGGAGGTGGAAAAACACTTGGGCTAAGACACCTCCTCTTTGGACCCCTCCCTTTTGCTTGATGCCAGCAGGCATCTCTTGGCTGGAGGGAGAGTAGGAGAAAGCCTGTGGGGGAATGGTGACTTCTCACTGGATCTTTGTATTCAGATCTTTTCTTCTGAGTCGATATGTTGAGGACACCCTTGAAGATAGTGTGCTTTGCTTAGTCACTCAGTTGTGTCTGACTCTTTGCGACCCCATAGACTGTAGCCCGCCAGGCTCCTCTGTCCATGGGGATTCTCCAGGCAAGAATACTGGAGTGGGTTGCTATGCCCTCCTCCAGGATCTTCCCAACCCAGGGATCAAACCCAGGTCTCCCACATTACAGGTGGATTCTTTACCATCTGAGCCACATGTCCTTAGAGGACAGGGGCAATGCTTTATATTGGGTTGGTGGAAAAGTTTGTTAGTTTTTCCATAACATCATGTTAAGGAAAAAGTTGTTAACACATTAGTTATTAGTTAATGTTAGCACTGTGAAGAAAGCTGAGCGCCGAAGAATTGATGCTTTTGAACTGTGGTGTTGGAGAAGACTCTTGAGAGTCCCTTGGACTGCAAGGAGATCTAACCAGTCCATTCTAAAGATCAGCCTTGGGTGTTCTTTGGAAGGAATGATGTTAAAGCTGAAACTCCAGGACTTTGGCCACCTCATGAGAAGAGTTGACTCATTGGAAAAGACTCTGATGCTGGGAGGGATTGGGGGCAGGAGGAGAAGGGGATGACCGAGGATGAGATGGCTGGATGGCATCACCGACTCAATGGACATGAGTCTGAGTGAACTCCGGGAGTTGGTGATGGACAGGGAGGCCTGGCGTGCTGCGATTCGTGGGGTCACAAATAGTCGGACACGACTGAGCGACTGAACTGAACTGAATGTTAGCACATTAACATTAGTTAATGTTAACACATTAGTTAACACATCTAAAACTCTAAAATTTGTCAGAGTTTTTCCATATCTTAAGATGATGGAAAAATCCAATAGATGGCAGGAGCTAGAGGGGGAGAAGAGAGCCCCTGGGATGTGCCTAAGTGTTTCGCTTGCAACAAGGCAGATCCAGACGTTATCACCTCCTCTCGTGGGAAGGAACTGGCACACAAAGGTATGGTGACCTCCTCAGGGTCAGTCTGCAGGGCTTTCTGACTTCCCAGCATCATTACAGGTCTAGTTCAACAGAAATCACTCCAGTGCTAATGAGCTGAGAGCCTGACAGGAGATAAGTCAGCTGTGCAGTTTTCATTCTAGTAAGCATTTAAGACTAAGTGTTTGGTCAAAAGAGAGCCACGTAAACATAATTCTCACCAGCTGGCTTCCCTCCTGGCCTGCCTCCCACCTCATTCTTTCCATTGTTTAACTTGAGTGTATTGAATATATTCTCCATGCCAGATTCTATGCCAGGTCCCCATGGTAACACACTGGTGAACAAAAACTGTGAAACAGAGGTTTCAAGGAAGAGGATAGTTAATTTCAGGCCAAGGGACATGGTCCCACGAGGGAAGTTTGCGCACATGCGTTGTGGCAGCAGGCAGTGTGGATAAAACCAGGGGTGAAAGAAGGCTGGAGGGGAGACCGGCAGATACCAGCACGCTGTGTGAGACTGTCTGGCAGGTCATGGATAAGAGCTTTAAATGTTTTTTTTTGCCACACTACGTGGCACGTGGGATTTAGTTTTCTGACCATGGATCAGACCCTCGCCCCCTGCACTGGAAACACCTAGTCTTAACTACTGAGATTAAAGGACTTAAAATTTTATCCCAGGAACCAGGAGATGCCACGGAAGTACTATATGCAAGACTGTGACATTTTGAAAAGATAAAACACAAATGTTTGTCACTAGAAGATTAGTCAGACCAATTAAGAAACACTCATATGGTGAATCCCAGGTGTCTGTTCAAAAGAATGAACAACAGCAAAAAAAAAAAAAAAAGCAACCAAAAAACCCCAAATGCCCACAAAACCCCCTACTGTGGCCAGCTGGTTATATGGGCCCACTGAGTGAGCACTGGGGTGGCTGAGAAAAGAGGCTGATCTCCATAGATCATGTGTCATTCACCTGATTGAAAAGAAACAAAGAATGGATCAAGAATGAATGCAGAGCGCTGCAGACTTCCGGTCCAGGCTTCCTCCCTCCAGTCAGTGTGCAGAACATGTCTGGAGCTGAACCCCGCTCTTACGCATGCTCATGGATGTGCAGCTCCCCATCTTTGCCAACATGCTGGGTGTGTCACTCTTCCTGCTTGTTGTTCTCCATCATTACATGGCCGTCAACAACCCCAAGAAGCAGGAATGAAAGTGGCGCTTTCTCTGCCCCTGGGTTCCAGGACATAGTCTGAAGCAACGTGGAGGGTGTGAGGGGCCTTCACACTTCATCCCTTTTACCCATCACAACATACAAAGCAACTACACCTGGGTTTTTTCAAACAACTTTTATTTCCTCAAAGTCTTCCTTAACCCTATGGAACAAGAAGCTCCCACTGAATAGGGCCCAGTATAAGGGCTACTTTCTTTCCTACTCCCTCTCCCCAGTATAAAAATACAGATTTTTTGTGGTCCCCCCAAAAAGAATGAATGCAAACTAACAGCAAGATCTCTAGGAACATTGTTAAATATATTCATATAGTACAGAACAGTGCTGCTTGTATTCTATCATTGGTGTAGGAAATACAAGACGTAGAAACAGTTGATTCTTGTTACTTAGAGTAGTTATGTTCTATAAAGTTGCCACAAACACTGAATTAACAGATACTGAACTAGGGTTCCCAGGGGAAATGCAGGGTTCGGTTCCTGCAAGCTCTGCTCACAATATTTTCAACTGATGAACACATACATAACTTTACTGCTTCTGTTTAAAGACATTTTATGTAATTTGTATTTTTGATTCATTTTCATTGAGCTCATAGCCAACAGCATTAGAACTCATGCCTGAACCAAGCTCATCTAAGAGCACCTGTATCTTCCCTGGAAGGAACATCAAAGTTCTCTTGTGCGCCCAGGAATGCTAGACAGCTCTTCAGCACTAAGATTGGAGGCAGTTTTATGCAACGAATTGTCAACAAAAAGCACAAAATTTTGCGAGACATTGCACTAAATAGAGTGCAAAGAGGACGCTTATTTACAGGCTGAGAGCTGAAGCAGGGAGGCAGGGGATTGCTTTGTTTGACCTTAGCTGGGAACTCGCATGTTGGACAACACAGATTTGTCCCTGCTCTGCACGTCTGCATATGACTGTGACAGTGCCTGAAGTGTCGATTTGGGGCTCCAAATAAAGTTTAGTGAGTAAAAGAATTTGCAAATACTTGAACCCACAAATATGAATATAAAGTGGTTTAGGAGAAATAATCTCAAATGTAGACATAAATTGCAAAAACAAAAATACAATAAAAATATTCATCAATGCTTTACCCAAATTCACCTATTGTTAATGATTACTCCATATTCTTTATCATGTATGCCCTGCTTCCCCTTCTTATGTACACTTATCAACCTCAGTAAATTTAACACAAATATAGTGCTTTTATCTAATCTACCATTCTCTTAATTCTTGAACATATCCACAGCCTTTCTTTGTTTTGTGATTTTGATGCTCTGTGACTGCCACTTAAAAAGACAAAATATTCCTCATTTGTCTGATGCTTCCTCATAGTTAGAGGCAGGTTACGCACTCTCCTACCCAGGAATGCTACATAGGGGGTGATGGACAATATATTTGCTCTAAAACACATGGTATGTCTATGGAACCTGGAGAAGGGAATGGCAACCCTCTCCAGTATTCTTGCCTGGAGAACCCATGGACAGAGGAGCCTGGTGGGCCACAGTCCATGGGGTTTCAAGAGTCGGACACGACTGAAGCAGCTTAACACACTTTACACACATGTCTATGGAAGGAAGCTAAAGAAACTGGTGACAAGGATTGTCTTTGGAGAAGACAACCGGGAATCAAAAGGAGAGAAGTGGGGAGGAGAGTGATTTTTTACTATGTGTCCTTATATACCTTCTGAATTGTGTTCTAGGCATATGTAGAACCTATTCACAAGCTAAATTTTAAAAAATTCAATAAGGAGGGTGGGTCTGGTATGATTACCCTGTCTTCCATATGGAGAAACTGCCTCAAAGAGGGTAAAGTGAAAGTGTAAGTTGTTCAGTCGTGTCTCTTTGCCAGGCCAGAATACTGGAGTGGTTAGCTGTTCCCTTCTTCAGGGGGTCTTCCCAGCCCAGGGGTCAAACCCAGGTCTCCCACATTACAGGCGGCTTCTTTACTAGCTGAGCCACCAGGGAAGCCCCAAAGAGGATACAGGACCAGCAGGAAGGCTCCAAGACAAGTGCTATGTCTGATGTCATTCAAACTGCTCCTTTGATATGCAGATGGGCAGGTTACAACACCGGAGGGGCCAATAAGGGTGGGGTGTCAAGGAAGCCTTCCTGGGGGGAGATAATTAGCTGAGTATAGAAAGGTGAGAAGTTAGCCAGATGACCAGGGTTATAGGACGAGGGGTGGAGTGAGGGAAGAGGAGCAGGAAGGAGTGTATTTCAGACAGAATGTCTTGGGCCCAGGGTAGCAGGCTTGCATAAGTGCACATGGCCTTCAGATCTGCAAAGAAGATGAGGGTCTTCCTTGGCAGTGCTACCCTACCGTGCAGGGGGAAGCCTGGGCTTCCTCTAACACTGTACCAGCTCTCCACGTGGAACAGCCTCCTCTCAGTCTGGGTGTTCAGTCTGTTTGGAGCTGAACTCCCTCATGTGGCTGGTTTCCAGTCTTCTGGAACACTCACTGTCCTGCCCTTCCTCTCCTCAAGATACTGTCTGGGTAAATAAGGGTCCTTATTATAACCACTGAAGTTTAGGGAGGCCCTCAACACACCAGGTCCTCTGGACCTCTGCTACTCTCTTTGAGGAGAGGGGCATCGGCTCCTGGCAGTTGACATGGAGTTGAGACCAAGCCATATGACAACCAGGGCTAATGTGCTCCATGGCAGCTCTGGAATTTGCAGGACCCAGTGCCCCCTTGTTCAAAAATCTAGAATAAAAGTACTACTACAGGACTTCCCTGGTGGTGCAGTGGATAAGAATCCATCTGCCAATACAGGGGACTGGGGTTCCGTCCCTAGTTTGGGAAGGTTCCACATGCCTCAGAGCAATTAAACCCATGCACCACAATTACTAAGCCCGAGCACTTAAAGCCTGTGTTCCACAATGAAGAGAAAGCTGGCACAGAGCAGCAAAGACCCAGCACAACCAAAAATAAATAGGTAAAAGAAAAAAAATTTCGAAGTACCACCACAGGTACTAAAATATCGTTTTTCCTTTCTTCTGCAACCTCTCTCTTGATTCATCATGGTGTTTTTTTATTCATTATTTACTGTCATATTTATGTAAAAAAATTAAAATAGTATACCATTACTATAAGTTTTACCATTCATCTACAAATTGTACAAGGCCAGTTTTAAATAAAAAATTTAAGAGCATTTAACTCATATACAAGAATCACAGAAATTATGCAGCTTATATTTCATAGATCATGCATGCACTTGTATTTTACTCATAACACAGTGAAAATGTGGCATAAAACCAACATTTTAATTTTACATCTGGGTATGCTCACATGGTACCAACATTCTCTACCTTCACCTTACTGATAATTAAAGGACTGAACATCAGATGAACTTTGCGTTACCCTATCATTTATCTGTCATCATTTTCAAAGTGAGTGACTAACTGATACAGGGAAGTAACACAAGTCAGAAAGGATATGGGTAGGTTCCTTGGTTTCTTGTGTTTCCTAAAATACCACTGCCTTCTTTCTGCATTTGAAGCAAGTTCTAATTCCAATGGAAAGCATGGCCTTTCAGGGCTGTGGGCTCCCACTCACTCAGTCATAGATTGTAATACCCTTATCTGTACTCACTTTGAGTCTTGCTAAAAGCTTGCATGTTGTGAGTCCTGGCGCATGTGCAAATGGAAGACACACATACTAAACGTTAGCCTTTGTCCTACTGGACTTCACTCACAAAGCACAAGTTCAAAGATAGAATTAATTTCAAATTCAAAATAGGAATACAGAGCATTAAATTAATGCTTTAATGGAGGTCCTTCTGAGTGCATGTCAGAATCCAAGGTAAGTGTGTCGTTGAAGCTACGTGGCAGGCATTATCTATGTTGTGTGAGAACAAGGGCTGCAGTGGGTGATGGCTTGTTACACTAGTCTCCTCTGCTCGTGGACATTTTCCCTGGTCCCATTGGATTGCATTTACAAAACCTAAGCTCAAAGAGAACATGAGTTAGATTTTAAAACAGTAACAGTCCACCATCTTGTTAAACTGAGTATGGGCCCTTCTGAGTGCAGGGTCCCCCGAGGGTGGGGAGGGCTGCCCGCTTCTGCTTCCCTCCTCCTGCCTGACGGATGTGGGATATAATGGCAGGGCTTCAGCAGCCATCGTGCCCATGAGAGCTGTGCCCAGGCCTGATGGTGAGGAAAGATCAGGTGGGTCTGGAATTTCACACTTTACCAGCCTGAATAGCCAAACTCAATGCTTTTATATGAGAGAATAAATCAAGTGTTCTAAGATACTGTTAAATCGTGTTTTTAATCTACTATGTTATTGTTCAGTTGCTCAGTCATGTCTGACTCTTTGTGACCTCATGGACTGCCCAACACCAGGCTTCATTCCGTTCACTTCAGTTCAGTCACTCAGTCCTGTCTGACTCTTTGCAACCCTATGTACTGCAGCATGCCAGTCTTCTCCATCGATCACCAACTCCTGGACCTTGCTAAAACTCATGTCTATTGAGCCGTTGATCCCATTCAACCATCTCATCCTCTGTGATCCCCTTCTCCTCCTGCCTTCAATCTTTTCCAGCATCTGGCTTCCTTGACCTTCACTATTTCCCTGAGTTTGCTCAAACTCATGTACATCGAGTTGATGATGCCATCCAACAATCTCATCCTCTGTTGCCCTCTTCTCCTCTTGCCCTCAGTCTTTCTCAGCATCAGGGTCTTTTCCAATGAGTTAACTCTTTGCATCGGGTGCCATAGTATTGGAGCTTCAGCTTCAGCATCAATCCTTCCAATGAATATTCAGGGTTGATTTCCTTTAGGATTGACTGGTTTTATCTCCTTGCTATCCAAGGGACTCTCCAGCACCATAGTATGAAAGCATCAATTATTTGGCACTCAACCTTCCTTATGATCCAACTCTCACATCCATACATGATTACTGGAAAAGCCATAGCTTTGACTATACGGACCTCTGTTGGCAAAGTAATGTTTCTGCTTTTTAATACAAAGTCAAGGTTTAAAAGTCAAGATTTTTCTTCCAAGGAGCAAGAGTCTTTTAATTTCATGGCTGCAGTCACCATCCGCAGTGATTTTGGAGCCCAAGAAAATAAAATCTGTCACCGTTTCCATTTTTTCCCCATCTATTTGCCATGAAGCGATGGGACCAGATGCCATGATCTTAGTTTTTTGAATGTTGAATTTTAAGCCAGCTTTTTCACTTTGTTCTTTAACCTTCATCAAGACTCTCTTTAGTTCCTCTTTGCTTTCTGCCATTAGGGTGATGTTATCTGCATATTGAGGTTATTGATATTTCTACCTGCAATCTTGATTCCAGCTTGTGCTTCATCCAGCCCAGCATTTCACATGATGTACTCTGCATAGAAGTTAAATAAGCGTGGTGACCATAAACAGCCTTGACATACTCCTTTCCCAATTTGGAATCAGTCTGTTGTTCCGTGTCTGGTTCTAACTGTTGCTTCTTGACCTGCATACAGGTTTCTTAGGAGGCAGGTCAGGTGGTCTGGCATTCCCATCTCTCTAAGAATTTTCCTCAGTTTAAGCTGCTTTAAACCAAACCTAATCCTATCTAATACAGCACCCTTGTGTTCTGGCACCTGTTGGGATACAGGAATTTCTGAATCCTTCAAGCCACTTGGAGGCCAAGGGGAGCCAGAGAAAGAACTTCTAGGTCAAATACCTAGCTCCCTACAGTTGTGAGTGCTGTGTCACTTTCTGGGCCAATCTGAATTGCCCTTCTGGGGGATTTATCTTAGTCCAGGGTTTGACAAACTATTAATGTATGGCTCAGGGGCTGTCCAGTTAACTTGTAAATTAAAGTGTTATGGCAACACAGCCATGCTCATTAACGTAGTCTATGGCTGTTTCTGAGCTGTAACGCCAAGCTGAATAGTTTTGAGACGGTTCTATTCACTGGAGAGCTTCCCCGGTGGCTCAGCTGGTAAAATGTCTGCCTGCAATGCAGGAGACCCCAGTTCAAGTCCTGGGTTGGGAAGATCCCCTGGAGAAGGGATAAGCTACCCACTCCAGTATTCATGGGCTTCCCTGGTGGCTCAGAAAGAGTCCACCTGCAATGCGGGAGACCAGGGTTCGATCCCTGGGTTGGGAAGATCCCCTGGAGGAGGACATGGCAACCCACTCCAGTATTCGTGCCTGGAGGATCCCCATGCACAGAAGAACCTGGTGGGCTACAGTCCATGGGGTCACAAAGAGTCAGACATGACTGAGCGACTCAGCACAGCTACTCACTGGAACCTCTAGGGAAAAGTTTGCTAACTCCTATCTTAAAAAATTTCACTAAGAACACCACTAATTCCCCCAACTCATCTACCCTTGTGGCCTTCACCACCTGCTTTCACCACCTTCATCTTCCTTTTTATTCTTATACTCCTTCAGGCTCAGGGATATGCTGGTAAATGTCTCACAACAAGCCTCTCTAGGAGGTAAAAATGCATAGAGTTAGCCATATCTTTGGTGTAAATATCATACTATGGCTGATTCAAGCTAACAACATGATGCCAGTGACAGCTGGGAGGAGATGAAGACAATCTGCTCTGGGGAAGTTAAAACACCTCCAGTACGGCCCTGGAGCCACTTCCTTTACATCTGGCCAGGGCTCTTTAACAGAACCCCTTAACCCTAATCAACCAGGCCTGGCTTTGATACACTAATTGCAGCTAAAGGAATTTAGGGAATTTAGCTCCCTGGCTTTCAGCAAAGTAAAATTTCCCCTTTACTTTGTCAAGTTTTCTGTTCTGTTCATTTCATTAAATGTTTTGTCTACAGAGTGAATCTGATATTAAACCCCACATAAATACCGTTATTACAACAAGTAATTCAGATGTTTCAATTGTGTAAATATTATTTGCTAGAGAGTCAAGTTGGACTGGAGCTCTAAAGAAGAAAATAACCTTCAGTTTCTAAACATTTGTAGGTCAAAGAAGAATGTTCCAGAGATCCAATTCCAAAACGAGTGTCTGTTTATTTTTTTTCTTTGTTTATATTTCTTCTAACATGCAGCTTCTATTTTTAAAATCTCACTTACTGTTTTTTTGAATTATTTTGTTTTAGTGGGACATTTTCTTGAGTGATATTTTTCATTGGCTGTTCTTTAATGTTACCTTTTCTGACTCCTTGGATTTCAGAAAATGTCTTTATTTTTATCTTTCCTTTTGGTGGTATTTTTGGTTGGCTGTAGAGTTCCAGATTCAAATTAATTTTCTTTCAAAACCTGATGCAAAATCTGATGTCAGACTTCATCTCATTTTCATATGTAACTTTTTTTTTTTTTTCTCTTTCTGGAAGAGTATGTGATTTTTCTCCTTACACTTTAAGTTCTGAAATTTTACCCAAGTGCAATTAAACATGTTATTTCTTTATTCATCTTCATTGGCACTTAGTGGGACCTGTAAAAAAACACACATAAATCCAAAACAAAACATTTATTTGGTTTAATACCAAAATATATTATGGGGAAAACAAGGGTGGCAATAATAGCAACATGAAGATAGTTCCAGTTAACACTTATTTATTTATTTTTAAAAATTTGGCTATACTGGGTCTTTGTTGAGGTACACAGGCTCAGTAGTTGCCATATGTGGGCTTAGTTGCCCTGTGGTATGTCAGATCTTAGTTTCTTGATCAGGGATCAAACCCATATCCCCTGTATTGGAAAGTGGATTTTTAACCACTGGACCACCAGGGAAGTCCGCAGTTAACATTTTTTAAAAGCATAAAACAATAAAATGTCATGCAAAAAGCAAAACAGTACTGTACTGTATAAAAATGAAAGGTACAGCCCTCTTTGGGCTTCCCAGGAGGCATTAGTGGTAAAGAACCCAACTGCCAATGCAGGAGACAAAAAACGCAGGTTCAATTCCTGGGTTGGGAAGATCCCTTGGGGGAGGGCATGACAACTCCCTCCAGTTGTCTTTTTGCCTGGAGAATCCCATGGACAGGGGAACCTGGAAGGCTACAGTACATGGGGTTGCAAAGAGTTGGACGTGACTGACATGACTTAGCGTGTACGCACAGCCTTTTTCAGGCCTCACCTGCAGCCCCTCTCTCCTTTTTCCTTGGTTCATTGAGTCTATCCTTCCAGGAAAAAATATTTCTACTAATGAATAGCATACACTTTTGAAAAGTACTCAACACACACACTTAACACAATCAGCTCTCCCTCACTTCACTCCCTCAGGGATCTAACTGTGATAAGGAAGAACAAATCTGACTCCATATTGGATCTGTTTTTTTAAATCTTTGTATTCTACTGCTTTCCCTACAAGTTAAGAATGTTGCCTATAGCCTGAAACATACAGGATTGCCGGTCCTCAAGGCTCTGACTTTCAAAGCTATAACATGTTTCCATTCGTAGAGAGATAAAAAGCTGCAGAACATAAAATAATATTTGTTTTGTTGCAGGTTTACAGAAACATCATGACTTGACTTAGGCAGACAGCAACAGGAACAAACGATTCCAGCCCCAAGGAGTTTTCAACAACCAACCATACCTCCACCCCCTTTTAAAATAAAGTGAAGTGAAAGTGAAACTGTCTGTCTCTTTGTGATCCCATGGATTATATATATAGTCTCCAGGCCAGAATACTGGAGTGGGTAGCGTTCCCTTCTCCAGGGGATCTTCCCAACCCATGGATCGAACCCAGGTCTCCCACATTGCAGGCGGATTCTTTACCAGCTGAGCTATCAGGGAAGCTCTTTTAATAGAAAAGAAATTTGAATTCTAACTTGAGTAAGATGGTCATTTGGGATACTAGTCCACCATCTTTTCAGTCTGCTGGCTTTCTGGAAAGTCACTATTCCTTGCCCTAACAACTTCTGTATTTATTGACCTGTTGTGAAGTGAAGAGTAGGAGCTTGGACTCGCTAACATAGCCAGTACCTTGTTGATGAACATTTAGATAATCTCAAGTTTTATGTCTATATACACAATGCTATAATAAACACTGGGTGACTATAGATATCTTGACATTCTTTAATGACTATATGCAAGGGATAAATTCTTAGTAGTGATATTGCTGGCATAATGAATATGGACATTTTATTTTTTGATCCCTTTTTTTTTTTTGGTGCCAATTTGCCCTGTAAAAACTTTGCACATTTCATTCTCAATAACAGGTTATCAGAGTGTTTCATTCTTTGCTAGCTTAATAGTAGGTATTATCAAGCTCTCTGAGTACTGCCAGTCTGGATAGGTGACAACATCTTTGCTTTCACACGAGTTTCTTCGGCTGAATGTATGGCTTAGTATCATTTCCTATCTTTATTAGCCCTCTGAATTTCTTTTTCCTGGCTCCGTATCTATGTTCTTGGCTTCAGGTGACCTGTGTCCTTTGCCTCGAGAAAAAAGTCTTCTGTTACTTCTCCAATTGTCTCCTCTCTCCTACGTCCTCTGCCTTTTCCCCTGTATACAGACATCTACATTCGTCCTTGTGGCATTTTATTTTTATCTCACATTTTCCAACTGTTGGTCTTTTCACTCTGCCTTCAAGAAAATGTTTTTCGCCATTATCTCGTCAACATTCAGCTTGCTTTTTTAAAAAAATGTATAAACAAAATGTGGTTTATCCAGTTTATAGATAGCACTGTCTTGCAATTTCTTACTCCTGATACCCTTTCCTAAACATTTTAGCAGTGTTTTTTTGGTATGTACCTCTGTATTTTTTAACTCTTTGTATTTCTCAATCCAGACATTTACCTTGATTTCCTATCATGGAAGATGAAGAGTTAGCCCTACTACCATCTCCCTGTCCACTCTGCCATTCTCTCCATCCTGCTGCAACAGTTGTGCCCGACTTTTGGTTAATATATTAGTTACTTTTTGAGATAAATATGTGAGTGTATTTCATGGCTGAGTTAAAGTGTCCATTATTATTATGTTTCTTTTGTTGCTCCCCCTGGAATTAATAACTACCTTAAAAATCTTTTTTGACCTTAGTTTTATATGCATCTTCAATTAATTAATTTTATTTTCAGCTGCACTGGATCCTTATTACTATGCACAGGTTTTCTCTAGTTGTGGTGAGTGGAGGCTACTCTCGAGTTGCAGTAAGCAGGCTTCTCATTGCAGTGGCTTCTCTTGCTGTGGAGGTTGGACTCTGGAGAACAGGCTCAGCAGTTGTGGAGCAGGGGCTTAATGGCCCTGTGGCATCTTCCCAGACCAGGGGTTGAACCTGTGTTCCCTGCATTGGCAGGCAGATTCTCAACCACTGGAGCACCAGGGAAGCCCTACATTCATCTCATTTATTCATCAAATTTATTTTTAGTTTAAGGATAATTACAATATTGTGTTGGTTTCTGCCATAAAATCAACATGGATCAACCATAGGTATACATATGTCATTTTCCTCTTGAGTCGCCCTCCCACCACATCCCACCCCTTTAGGTTGTCACAGAGCACTCATAGAGCTCTCTGAGCCTACATACATCTTTAACTAAAGCCTTCTAAACCCTCCAAAAAAAAAAAAAAAACTGCAAATGCCTTCTGAATTTGGAAGAGCCCTTTTCCATGGAATGGCTCCTTCCTTTGTTTCTCTCCCTCTTGAGGTTTGAGAACAGAACCAGGTAAGACAGGATCAGGGCTCTCGGGGAGGAATGAAAGTCAGGAAAGAAACAGATTCCTGGTTTTTCTTCCTGGGGCCTAGGAAAGGGAAAACAGATCTACAGCAATCTGGAACTGGAGCTTCAGGGGTCAGCTGTCTGAACTCAAAGTGTCTCTATAGACATGGTATTTTCAATGGTGGCTGGTTCCTGATCCATCTCCCACACCAGCCCATGCCCAAACTGAATAGCTGCACTGGACCTTTACAGGAGGGCTTGTAACCCTATAGCAGTGTCAGTTTTTCATATTAGCTCCAGCAAGGTTGCATTTATCTAAGAATGGTATGTTGAGGGTAGAGGGGTATGTGATGAGTCATGCTTGGTGGAGGCAGATGTGGAACAAAGGCAGCCCTTAATGTCTCCAATTGGGCAAATGGGATGGGACAAGTGGAGCAGAGAGAGAGAGAGAAGAGACCAAATCATGATGAGGGGGAAGTTTAACCTGGACAGAAACACTTCTCTGACCACGCACCTTCCTTTCTTACCCCTGCTCAGCACAGAACAGGTGTTTAGTAAGTAATATAAATCCTAAGCAATGTGAGCTCAGGGCACCTCTCAAGGCTGTTGGCATGTTAGAGGTCTGTAATTTGGAGGCAGGATGGGGAGCACAGTAACAAGCGGCCCATGCATTTTGATAGAATTTTATTCAATGAGTTGTAGGAGGACCAAGAGGGGCCCAGAAGGGCTCACGAGGACTTGGCAGATCTCTTTTGTGACACCAGCCCCTCCTTCTTTCTCCATCAGCAAACTCTTCTTTCTGCAAGTGGGGAGGGGGACTCTCAGAAGTTGCTAGTTTGAACAGAACCAAATTTTAACTGAATGCAACCCCAGAGATGAGGTAGGGGTGATTGAAAGACTGCACCTCAGAATTTCCCCCGGCTTCATCTGGACTGTGCAGGCCCCAGCACTTTCCAAAAATGCTGGGCGGTGACACACTTCTGGCAGGGCACCTGAGCAGAGAAGTCTTTACTCTGCCTGGTCTGGCTTTGTGCACTTTACAAGATTCTGTCCTGATGGCTGCAGGGAATGCAGTCATTAGTCCCCAGACCACCAGTCTAGACTGACCCACTAACATCCCTGTTGTTTGGCCCTGATCTCTATCTGAAAGTGTCCTGTGTCTCGTCCTGTGTCCTGGCTCATTTTGATAACCTTGCCCAGCACATACTAAGTGATCAATAAGTAATTGCTGTGTGACTCAATAATCCTCATCCTCTCTCAGAGCTGAGCTTACAGTGTGATTAGAGGAATAGCTGACACTGCCTTCCCCGTTGTCAACACTGCTCCCCCCGGGAAGGAACTCTGAGCATCTTCCAGAGCTCTCTGCCTTTCTACTGCAGCTGGGCTTGCACAAACACACACACACACACACACACACACACACACACAGAGGCTGATGCTCACCATCACTGCCCAGAACAGTCACTGCTCATCTGTGTCTCTTAGCACAGAAACACAAGAGTTCCTGCTCATGGTTTCCCATCTCCCTCCAGGCTTCCCCCAGAGATATTTTCCAAGTGTTTTTAAATGTCTAGAGGCGTTCACATCAATCAATGATATTACAGCATGGTCCTTCCTATGCTCAGTATTTCCCCCTACTTTTCACTCAGCATCTTATTTACTCCTAGCAACAACTCCAATACTCAGAGAAGTTAATTTGCCTGGGATCACACAGAGGAGCACAGAGAAGGAGCCAGGTCTTCCCTGCTCGTGTCTGTGCAATTAACTACACCACAATACTTGAACACCACAGCGGAGGTTCAGCAAGTGTTAGAGCAGGAGGTATGCTGAGGTTCTGAGGCACTCGTGTCCCAACCACCAGGGGCCGCTGTTTCCCCGTGCTCCGGTCAGGAACCCGGCCGCAGTTCCCGACTCACCCAGTTTGTCCTCTATAGAACACACACCGGGCTTGGACTTGTGAACCCAAGGGCGTCCCCCAGACTCTAGGAGACTAGCCCTCAGCACAGCCTTCAGGCTGCACGCAACCCAGGTAGACAAACGGAGCGACGTGGAGGTTAACCATTGCGGATGGTACAGCAGATGTCTGAACTGGAGAACGTGATGCCCCTGCTGCTGCTGCTGCTAAGTCGCTTCAGTCGTGTCTGACCCTGTGCGACCCCATAGACGGCAGCCCACCAGGCTCCCCCGTCCTTGCAGTTTCTTGCCAGTGGTTTCGAGGGGTGTGGCTAGTGTCAGGTTCCCTTTCAGAGAGAGGAAGGTTGGCTTTCAGAGATGTTGGCCCCTGGGGTGGGAGAATCCACAGTTAGACCCCTGGTCTCCAAATTGGGGTATGCACGGTGATCTGTTGGAGGTCCAAGGAGAAGACACTAGTTTATGTATTTATTTATCCTTTTAATCTAAAAGAAAGAATGTAGTTTCACTAACATTTGATATCCAAATTGGTGGTGGCTCTCTCACTTGGATGGATGTCAAATAGTCCTGTGTCAGCAAAGCATGTGTGACAGACGTTATGTGTCCCTGTTAGGCTGAACTTATAGAGTGTATTATGTACTTTACCCAAAGTCTTTACAGTATGGACAAGTAGCTTTTAATAATTCCCTACAAAGAAACCAGAGTCTGAAGGTAACACAAATGATACCTGTACAAGTGACCCAGAGAAAGAGAAATGATTAAGCTGTCACTCAACTCCTTGTATGAGCTGTTAGATGTATATGACATAAAAACAAGGACAAACCATTCAGATCTGACAAAACATCATTCTCCCAAACCCAGACCTGTCAAAACCATTTGAAATGATACCCATTAATATTTATAGGGAGCTCTGCTATAATAGCAAACATACCTAGGCCTTGATGTCACGAGTATTAGGGATGGGAGTACAGCCATATGGCATATCAAGGGTGCAAGCAAAAGCATGTTTGGAAGCTGAGGACCAGATCAAAAGAGCCTAGAGATCCCCGGTGTGTGCCACTTGCCAACAGTGCCGCATTCGTGGCCTCACAGTTCTCAGAGTTCGCTGTGGACCAAAGGGCTAAGCATTGGGTTTTGTGAAGACTGTTACTGACATTGCTTAAGACCAGTGATTGGAACGATGACACTTTGGGGTTTGGTTCAGATTCCTGTTGAGGCATTTCAAATCAGGTGGGTTTTATTTGTTCTTGGTCTGCTTTGCGAGTGCCCAATTCCTGTAACAGAAGGAGGGGGAAGGCGGAAGGGGAGCCTTCTGTGGGTGACCCTCTTCTGGGCTCACTGGAGTAGGCCTACTTTCTGGGACAGACACCGTGCACAGTGGAGAGGCTTCCCCCTCAGTCCCAGTCCACATGTACTTCCTTTCCAAGGCATAAGATTACAAAAATATCAAGGGATTTGTCCAAATCTTGACATAGGGAGAGTTCATTCTAAGTGGACTCACTGCGAATAGATGCATGGTCACCGGTATCAGTTCTTATCCGAGTGCAGTCCAGGAACTTCCATGGGGGTCCAGTGGTTAAGAATCTGCCTTGCAATGCAGAGAATATGGGTTCGATCTCTGGTCGGAGAATTAAGATCCCACATGCTGTGGAGAAACCAAGCCCATGTGCCACAGCTAAGACCCAACGCAGCCAAGTGCAATTCAAGGACTGATGGCATCAGGACTCTTTAGGATGATTTGGAAACATGCAGATCCAGTGTCCCACCTGAGGCCTCCTGACTCAGAATCTGTGAGTGGGCTGAAAAGAAAAAACATTTAAAATATACCCTCGTCCCCACTCCCACCAACTGATGATTCTAAAGCACACTCATATTTTAAAAACTTTACTCCCCATAATAAAATTTTTAAAAACTGTAGTTTTCCAAAGGACTTATGATCCGAATTCATTTTTCTCAATATGGGATAGGTAGGACCTGGTAGCCTTCTGTTGATTTTAAGCCCAAGGGTGGAGTGGAATGAGGCTCAGAGGAGGTCAGTCACTCACCTAAGTGTACAGGATGGGAGCTGCCCAGTTCTGCTGCACACATTAAACTCACAGGGTGGAAGGGAGTGAGATGACAGTCCACACATCAGTGAAGGGGATGCTGGCTTCAAGTAACTCCATGGGAAGCAGAAAATTCTGGGGGCAAATTCAGTCCTAAAACCATATCCCATTACAGGTCCAGACGGGAATACAAAGTCACTCATCTTTAGAAAGTGACCTCAGAACTCAAGCTTTAAAGTCTGGCCGATCTAACCATGTGATCAGCAAAGTACATGGAGATTCTTTAGCAAAATGTAGCACAACGCATGATGGCCTCACAATACTGAGTCTAGAGTAGAGGCAAGAATTCGAGCTCCCTCTTCTGGCAGAGCCTCCCTCCAACCCCTTCACCTCCCCACCATCCACCCCTTCTACCTCCCACTCCCACAAAGAAGACCCTCCTGCCCATGCTCTGCCCAGCCTTCCTCTGCCTTGCTGCTCGTCACATTGCACTGTACTGGCCGGACTGACATCACTCTCCCCCAGTGGACGGTAAGTCTCCTGGGGTAGGTCCTGAGTCAGTGTGTGAAGTGAATAGACTCATCACTGGGTCTTCTCCTGCATCCTTCATGAATACTTCAAGCTCCTCACACTCCACCGAGACAGAGCTCTGGCACTGCCATTCAAGGAAACACTGGGGTGTTGTGACAGTCTGGAATGTCCATTTTCTGTGTCAGGGGAAGAGGCAGACCTGGAGCTAGGGCTGCCATCTCAAACCAGAGCTGCAGGGCCACCAGCCACCTTGTCTACCACTCTGGGCCTACCTCCTGGCCAGGGACAAAGGGACCACAGTGTTTTCCTCCCTTGAGAGGCTGAGAAAACAACTGAGCAAGGTAAGCCAGCTCTCAAGGTTAAGGTAAGCTAGCAATCAAGGCCAAGCTCCAATCCAGTGCCCCTGCTGCCCTGCCCTTTCTTACAGCTGAGGTGTTAGCCAATGAGAGTTTGCTTTCTGCTTTCCCGTCTTTCCTGGCAACATTCACAACCCTCTCTGACGGTGAGCAATGCAAGTTCCAGGCATGCTTTCTTTCATTACTGGCTGCTCAGATGTCACTTTAACCACAGGGTGAGTGCCTAACTGGTAATGGGCTGATAAACATGCAAATTTCCATATGCAAGCAACGTGAGGGTGCAGCTTCTTTCCCACTAGGAAGGATACCTGCAACAAGCTGAGAAAGTGGGGTGTGAGCCCACGCCTTCCTGGCAGTGTCCACCATTCCACTGACCAGGTATCTGGGGAAACAAGCTGCCTGTCCCCTCACGCAGGTGTGAGTAAACAGCTCCTCTTCTTCAAGACCCTGGAGGGTGACTTAAACATGTATAGCCCAGTCCTGGTTCTGGGTACAAGCCCTTTTTTGCTAACCTGTTTCAGTGGTGTTTAGAGATTAGTGCAGTTTGTGTGTGTGTTATGTTTCTACACCATGGTGGAAACCCTCAGCCCAGTGGCTTTCCACTTTCTTGGGGCCTCGGCTCCCAGGGATCCTTCCTCTGAGGCAGTGGTGCTTTTTCCAGTAGAGGCCAAGGCTCAGGCCCATTTTCTCACAGCTTTCGACTTAGGGCCACATTTTCTTTCCCCAAGCCCTCAGTGGAGCAGTGGGAGGTGACTCGGCAGGGGCGAGGCCATTCATCTTGGTCTCTGGCCCTGATGGTGCCAGTTGGGCCAGCTGGGAGGAGACCGCGCACGAGGGTGGGAAATTCCCACAGAGGCACCCATCAGAGGCAGGTCAAGACGGGCTCCCTGGGGACAGGATGGGAAGCCAGGAGAGGAAGCCACCCTGGAGTTAGGATTTTGTGAAGGCCTGGGGAGCCATTCCTTTTTTTCTGATTTGACTGGCAGCACATAACAAAAACCAATAAGCGCTTTGGAGTCCTAATCAGTTTCCGGAAGCAGGCAGCTTCCCGGGGAAGATAAAGGAGGGGATTCTAAGATCCAAAGGGCGGGCTGGGTTCAGGCCCAGAGAACCCGGGAGGAGGCGGGGAGGACCGGCAGGGGGCCGGGAATAGAGGGCAGAGCCGCGGGTCCCGCCTCTGGCCGCCGGCACCGCCAGGGGACGCCCTCTCAGGCTGTGGTCCAGGGTCCAGCAGGCAGGGCCTGGGGGCGGGGCCGGGGCCGGTGGGGCGGGGCCCGGGCCGTGCTCCCGCCCAACCCGAGGAATGCGGCCCTTGGCTTGTCCCGCGTCCGCATTCCGGTCTGCGCAGGAATGTGAACAGGGTGTACACAGCGCGTCCTGAACGCAGAAGTTCGGTCCCCTCCCGTTGGAGAACGCCTGGCAGCGGCTCCCCGGGAGGGCCCCCTCTCTGCCACCCCCAGAACCTGTAGCACGTCCGGCTGGAGGATAGGGTACTGATGGCTGCCAGACCAGCGGGGACTCAACACCAGTCCCAGGGTAGCGTGCTTCGAGAGCAGATGTGGTTTAGAAAAGAAGGGAAACCCGATGTAGTCCACTGTGGCATGGAGAAGGCAGGGGAAGGGGTGGAAGGGAAGATGGAATCCACCAGCCTCAAGGGACAGAGTTCAGACCCTAGATTTGCCAACTTCAGGGCATACTGTGGCTGGCAAGGCTTGAAGAGGGGAAGGGAAAAGCAGAAGATCCAGTTTGGGATCAGGTGCTCTTTGACAAGCCAGGGAGGGACTAAACATCCAAGAGTCAAGGCTGTTTTTCCAGTGGTCATGTTGGGCTATAAAGGAAGAGGTGGACTATGAAGAAAGCTGAGCACCGAAGAACTGATGCTTTTGAACTGCGGTGTTGGAGAAGACTCTTGAGAATCCCTTGGACAGCAAGGAAATCCATCCAGTCCATCCTAAAGGAGATCAGTCCTGGGTGTACATTGGAAGGACTGATGTTGAAGCTGAAACTCCAATACTTTGGCCACCTGATGCGAAGAGCTGACTCATTGGAAAAGACCCTGATGCTGGGAAAGATTGAGGGCAGGAGGAGAAGGGGACAACAGAGGATGAGATGTTTGGATGGCATTACCAGCTCGATGGACATGGGTTTGGGTGAACTCTGGGAGTTGGTGATGGACAGGGAGGCCTGGCATGCTGTGGTTCATGGAGTCGCAAAGAATCGAACACGACTGAGCGACTGAACTGAGCTGACGTATTTAATTCATTCACCAAATATTTACTGAGCTGTGACAGTCCCTGAGCTAAATTCTGGGGGCACAGAGGTGAACAAGGCACCTCCTGTCCTTTAGGAGCTGACATTCAGATTCTAGAGACAGTTGCTGAAACACCCAGAGAGGGACGAAGCCAAGGGTGTTGGGAAACATAAAAGAATAACCCAGATTGGGAGATCTTGGAAGGCTTCCAGGAGGAAGCTGCCAAGTGACCTGAGAGGCCAATAGGAGTTAGCCCAAAAGATGGGTGAAAGAGGGAGCCTTGTGTTCAGAGGGTTTAAGGAAGAGCATGCCTGCTTAGTTGCTTCAGTCACATCTGACTCTTTGTGACCCCATGGACCACAGCCCACCTGACTCCTCTGTCCATGGGATTCTCCCAGCAAAAATACTGGAGTGGGTTACCATGTCCTCCAGGGAATCTTCCAGATCCAGGCATCAAACCTGCGTCTCTTGCGTTGCAGGTGGATTCTTCACCTCTGAGCCACCGGGGAAACCCCTGAAGGAAAAGCATGTGATCCAAACAGCCCCCTGAGCCTGCCTACCCATCAGTGGCTGCCAGACCACCAGCTGAGTCACAACAAGGATCCGGGTTCCACCTCAGTTGAACCCATGACATTGGTTGGTTTATGGAGCCCCCGTTTTACAGAAGGCACAGTAGTGGGCCTGTGAGGATTCAACATGATGCTTTGGAGTATTGTGAGATAAAGCCCACAAAGAGTCTAGATGGCACCTAGTACCTAGTAGGTACTCAGTTAATACTGGTTGGTTTTCAGTGCCCTGCCTGATTCACTGGGAGATGAGCCCAGTGTGGTTGGTCATCACAAAGCTCCTTGGAAACATCTAAGGCACCTGGTGCTGTGGGAGCAGAGGACTGGGAGCAGAGAAGGGCCTCGCCTGGAGGTGTGTTGTGGGAACATGGCCTGTGAGTGAGGATAGGAGGGTCAGGGCCAGGAAGGCTGCACTTGGGCAGTAGTCCAGAAAAGGAGTGATAAGAGCCAGATAAGAGCTGAAGGGGGAGAGAACAGAGAGCAGTGCTGGGAGATAGAGACTAAAGAGGCCAATGACCAGACTCGAGCTGATTGGCTGCAGGGTGGGCCCAAGGCCCCAAACTAGGGGTGGGTTAGATCCCCACCTAGTGTGGGTCAGAATGGAGCTGAGTACCAAAGGCCAACCGGGATCATAGCCAGTGTAACCCCAATGTCCCTGAGTGAGGGAACAGGAACATCTATCCAGAAATTCCTGAGCCTCCCTCTCAGGAATCCTCCAGGACCTAAATTCTTCTGTACAGAGGAAAAGTGCAGGCCTTGAAATGGCCTCTCCAGCATTATTCCTTGGCAAACACAGGAAGATGGGTTTCCTTTAGCTTTGTTGTGCTGACATCCGAATCCGGACCCCTTCCCCAGTCTTTGCAGTGGGGGAAGGGAGGCAGAGGCCCAAGCAGTCGATGGAAAATAAACACACACCTTTGCTCTTCTGACTTACTTCACGTTCTTAGAATTTCCTCTCTGAGCTCTGGTTTTGTTAGTTTAAAACTCCACACATTGGTTAGGGCTGGGAAAATCCCTTGTTGCTTTGGAGAGATAGCTCCACACCGGGGGCAGAGCACAGTTCCAGCGCCTTGGGGGAAGGGCCAGCAGGCCTTCATCCTGGTGTCAGCGAGCTCCTGGTTCCGCCTGTGTGAGGGAGACTCTCACAGCTGCGTGTAGAGTTTCCTTTTGTCACCAATTCATTCATCCATTCACTCAGTCTTTCAATATTTATTGAGCACTAGAATGCGTCCTGCACTGTGCTGGATGCTGGAAACAGATGAATGAACTGGAAACATTGAAAATAATCTTAGGGGAAGATGCCATAATCAAAATGGGTAATATTGGGGGACTTCCCTGGTAGTCCAGTGGTTAGGAATCTGCTTGCCAGTGCGGGGGACATGGGTTTGATCCCTGGTCCAGGAAGATACCATGTGTTGCAGAGCAGCTAAGCCCATGAACTGCAACTACTGAGCCCACACTCTGCAACAAGAGAAGTCACCACATTGAGACGCTTGCATACAGCAATGAAGACGGGTTGCAGCCAAAAATAAATAAAATGAATAATATTGTAATGCAATATTTTTAAAAAATAAAAATCAATCCGTGGTGAACAAAATAGTCGAATTTTAAATAAAGACAGAATTAGTAACATTTTGGAATTTGGGCCATGTGGGAAAGGAAGAATCAGTAATAGTGATCACAGGTTCAGAACTGAATACAGCAATGGCAGAATATCATACAAGTATTGAAATATCTCATGAAGTTTGCTTGTCAACATAGAAAAAACTCATGATATATTGTTGAGTGAAAAATAGATTACAGAACCATATATAAAGTATGAAGTATGGAGAAGGAAACGGCAACCCACTCCAGTACTCTTGCCTGGAAAATTCCATGGATGGAGGAACCTTGTAGGCTACAGTCCGTGGGGTCGCAAAGGGTCAGACGCGTCAGAGCGATTTCACTTTCACTTTACATATAAAGTATGGTCCTATTAAAAATATATCCAGGATGGGAAACTATAGTCAGAATTATGGTTTTTCCAGTAGTCATGTATAGTTTTTCCAGGATATGAGAGTTGGACCATAAAGAAGGCTGAGCGCTGAAGAATCGATGCTTTTGAATTGTGGGGTTGAAGAAGACTCTTGATAGTCCCTTGGACCGCAAGGAGATCAAACCAGTCAATCTTAAAAGAAATGAATGCTGAATATTCATTGGAAGGACTGATGCTGAACCTCTAATTCTTTGGCCACATGATGCCAAGAGCCGACTCATTGGAAAAGACCCTGATGCTGGGAAAGATTGAAGGCAAAAGGAGAAGGGGGTGGCAGAGCATGTAATGGTTAGATAGAATCACTGACTTGACTGTCATGAATTTGAACAAACTCTGGGACATAGTAGAGGACAGAGGAGTCTGGTGTGCTGCAGTCCATGGGGTCACAAAGAGTTGGACACGATTTAGCAACTGAACAACAAATGGAAGCTATAAGTGCATATGTCAAGATGTTAATTGCGTTCTCTTTTATTTTCCCTCTTTTATGGCCTTCTTTTTGTTGGTCTGTGTTTTTTGTTGTTGTTGTTAACAGTAATACTTATATCATTAAAGATATTTCAAAAAACAAGAGAACTGTAGCAGAGCACGCTGGACTCTACAATCAGCCCCTTTCTCGATGCTGGCAAGGCGGCCGACCCAGGATTACCACTCCCACTTTCTAGATGAGGAGGCTGAGGCTCAGTGAGGTAGAGGGACGCGAAGAAACGTGCCCACTGGGGCCTGGTGGAACCAGCCTTTGCATGCTGCCCTCCTGGGATTTTAATCACCCACAGCCCTGTGTGCTGGGTCTCTTGCCTCCCAGCTTCTTCCAAACAGAAACCTCTTCACCTTTCTTCTTCTTGGCCAGTTGTTCCTGCATTGACCTGCCTCTTCCACTGATGCTTTCTCAACTGAGAGCATAACTATAGGGAGAAAACCTGTAAGAAATATCTGGGTGGATATTGCTGGCCCTCTCTGGGCTTGTGAGGGACTGAGTAAGGGAATGAGAAAGTATTTCCAGTGTCATGTTTTTCTCTCTGGCACAGACACACCCCACAGATTGGCATGAATCATAAGTAATTCTCTGAGGCCCCCGTCTGTCTGGAAATGCCTAGTGGTATTTCCCAGAGTTCAGAAGCCATCAGTCCTTCATGACAGCAAACTTGCTTATTCCTCATGCAGCCGCAAACCTCTGACCACCCCCTGGGGAGGGCACTGAGGGGCGAGGGCCCTGGGGCAGAGGTGTCACTTCTGGAGCCTGTGGCCACCCTGGGGTTATGCTTGCACAAGCCTCAGAGCTGAGACCTTCCTGACTCAGTAGGCTGACTGTGTTACGCATGGTACCTGTGGAGCCAAAAGAGAGGCGCGCTCTCTCTCTCCTAAGAAACAGGTTTCTAGGCTCTAGGCTACTTTTAGCAGTGTGTGGTCTCTGCTTGTCTATTGAATGCCATGAAAAAAGGGCACCCTTGCTTCTAAGTGTGGGTGTGCCAAATTGCATTTCTCAAAGATGACTGTGACAACACTCCCCTTGAAGCTAACTATGGCTATATCACTAGTTATGGCAATAACATGTAAGTGGAATTATGATATAGAAATTTCTGGAATTTTCAAAGAGAGATGGAATGCCCTTCTGGTCTCTTTTTCCATACTGCAGCCTGTACTATGCATAGGATGGCTGGAGTTCTAGCAGCCTTCTTGGACCATGAAGAGTTTGGGTAGGGGAAAGCTTTATCAAATGCAAGAAACCCAGAAGTTATGAAAGAAAAGATGAACATATTTGACTTGATTACAACTTTGCGTAGCAAAAGATAACACAAAGACAACAGATAGATTTGTCCTGGTTTATAAACCAGAACAAAGGGAGAAAAGAGTTTTTACAAACTGACAAGAAAAAGATAAATGATCAAACAGAAACATCAGCAATTTATTCAAGAGCAATTCTAAAGAGTCAAAAGATATGAAAAATCACTAGTAGTTAGCAAGGTAGTTAAATCAGCCCAAACATAAAAATGAAAATTATTATTAATAGCTACTGCTTGTGGACATGCAGAGAAAGGGTATTCACATACATCATTAGTAGAAATGTTCATTTTATATGCTTTCTAAAAGATCAATCTGTCAGCATCAATTAAATTATTATATAAAATTAGCAATTTGATATATTATGACATATAAATTATATGTGTATAAATATATTTTGACTGCCAATCTATTCTTTATCATCTGTCTTCAAATATCTGCACAAGATGATGATAATTATTGTAGCACTTATCCATAGTTATTCCATAGTCGATGGAATCAAAATGAATGCCTATTTGTAGGTTGAGTAAGTACATCCATATCTAAGAAAGCTGTGCAGCCATTTAAAAGAATGAAATAGTGAAATGCCATGATGAATTTTCATTAAACATTGATAAATAAGAAAGGCAAGATGAAGAAAAGCATTTACAGCATTTAGGGGAAACAGCAACTTAAAAACATATATATATATATATATATATATATATATATATATATGCTTATATGTTATATAACCAGATTGGGCTTCCCTGGTGGCTCAGAGATTAAAGCGTCTGCCTCCAATGTGAGAGACCCGGGTTCAGTACCTGGGTTGGGAAGATCCCCTGGAGAAGGAAATGGCAACCTACTCCAGTATTCTTGCCTGGAGAATTCCATGGAGGGAGGAGCCTGGTAGGCTACAGTCTGCAGGGTCACAAAGAGTCGGACATGACTAAGTGACCTCACTTTCACTTTTCACTTTCATGCTTATATGTTTTCTGTATGCTTTGTTTGGGTCCTTCAAGAGTTAGTCCCCAAAACAGTATTAGACTTCAAGTTTATTGGGAAAAGCTCCTGTGAGTGAAAATTGGGGAGTTTACTGAAGGAGACTGGTAAGGTGCATTTTTAAGAAAGTTTTGGCAACTCAGATGGGTGTCCTTGAGTCAAAGTCCCAAGTTCCTGGAGTATGGAGTCCTGAGAATAGGTCTGCCTCAATGTCCCTGCCTTGATAGTTCAGCAACTGGGGAAGCCTGGCCTCAGTGCAAACACTACAGTCAGAGGTCTGAAGGCACATTCCTCTGCTGTCACTTGTTCACACATGTGGATATGCTTGTGTATGTGTGTGTCTACATAAGGAAATTTGTGCATGTATGTATACATGTAGATATGTGTGTATATATACATGTATATACATTTTGTAGATGTGTGTATACCTAGGCATAGAGACAAGTATGGCATAGAGACAAGATATGTAATAGGTTGTTATAAGGGTTATGGGAAGGTATCCTACCAAAAAAAAAAAAAAGAAAGAAAGAAAAGAAAAAAGTTGCACTACGCAACATCTGAAGAAGCATCTCAATTTCAACCTGTTTAAAAAATGAATTCCTGAGTTTGCCCCCCTCCACTGATCAAACCTGGCTCTTCCTGAAGCTCTTTTCCATTTCTGACTCTTGTTTGTCTGTAGTTGACCTGTTTTCTTCCTGCAGAAAGCCTTGAGAATCTTCTCTGTGCCCCATATTCTGAAATCTCACCGCCGCTTGTCTTGCTGTGAGTCTGTCCTCATTTACAGCACCGGGTACTGGACAGCACTTAACGCGCATCCTTCCGCTCAAGGAAATTCTCCTGCGATATTTTTACACATCATTTCCTTCTCTCCATTTCCTCTCTGCTTCCTTTGCTCACTGGTCTCTGACTGAGCCTCCAAATTTTCTCGTCTTTTTCTCTCCTGTCCTTTTGCTTTAGTCTCTCTGGATGATTTTCTCATCTCCAAATCTTCCTATTAAATCTTGTCTATTTTTATTTAGAATCACTATTTTAATTTCTAAGATTTTTCTTCTCTGTCTTTAAAAAATACTCTGATCTAGTTTAGCAGAAGCCATTTTCTCATCACTTTCACTTTATTGTTTTTATTGACGTTTTCTTCTCCTCTGGGTCTTATCTGTTGTCTGCTTTACTCTGCCTCTTTTTTTAAATTTAATTAATTAATTAACTTTTGTCAGCGCTCTGTCTTCACTGCTGAGCGAGAGCTTTCTCTCACTGCAGCAAGCAGGGCCTACTCTTTGCTGTGGTGCATGAGCTTCTCACTGTGCGCTTAGCTAGAGCTTTGCGTCACTGGAGAGTGATGGGGGATTCAAGGGTTTGTTGGGGGAGCCGCAGGAGTCAGTTTCTGTGGGTCTTTCCTCGAAGGCTTTTTAGTCCCTTCTGAGAATGATATACTCTGCCTTTGGTGGCAGTGGTTGGGGATCTAGGGGAAAGGGGTTGGGGCTCCTCCTTCACACTTGGACTCTCATCCAGTGCCCTGTCTAGGTGCTGGATCGCCCTTTGCCCCCTGTCAGGTCCTGGTGCCCCCTGAATCTGGAGTCCCCAGGGTGTAACTTTCCAGTTTCCTCTGGGTGAGAGAAAAGCTAGCCTGCTGCTAGTGGGGAGGGAGGCAGGGTCTCACTGCTGGTTCCCTGCTTTCCACTCCAGTCCCTCCTGCAGTGCCCATGTTCTGAGAAACCAGGAGGCTTCTGGTGGGCAGGTCTCTCCGGACTGGCACTTGGCTTTTAGTTTGTCCATCTGCCACTTACTTTTCCTCTTTTATAAACACATTAACATCTTTGCTCTGTTACTTTCTCCCCTCTACCCTCTTCCATCTAAGGGTGGGACTATATATATGATTTTATATATAGATATATAAGTATACATATACCATGTATATATATATGGGATATATCATATACTATATATGTGGGATACCGACACACATATGTGGGCTATACCACACACACATATTTAGATAAGATATATCATATCCTATATATATGGGATATCCATCAGTTCAGCTCAGTTCAGTTCAGTTCAGTTGCTCAGTCATGTCCGACTCTTTGCGACCCCATGAACTGCAGCACACCAGGCCTCCCTGTCCATCACCAGTTCCCAGAGTCCACCCAAACCTATGTCCATTGAGTCAATGATGCCATCCAACCATCTCATCCTCTATTGTCCCCTTCTCCTCCTGCCCTCAATCTTTCCCAGCATCAGGGTCTTTTCCAATGAGTCACCTCTCCACATCAGGTGGCCAAAGTATTGGAATTTCAGCTTCAACATCAGTCCTTCCAATGAACACCCAGGGCTGATCTCCTTTAGGATGGACTGGTTGGATCTCCTTGCAGTCCAAGGGACTCCCAAGAGTCTTCTCCAACACCACAGTTCAAAAACATCAATTCTTCGGTGCTTAGCTTTCTTTATAGTCCAACTCTCACATTCGTACATGACCACAGGAAAAACCATAGCCTTGACTAGACAAACCTTCGTTGGCAAACTAATGTCTCTGCTTTTGAATATGCTTTCTAGGTTGGTCATAACTTTCCTTCCAAGGAGTAAGTGTTTTTTAATTTCATGGCCGCAATCACCAGCTGCAGTGATTTTGGAACCCAGAAAAATAAAGTTAGCCACTGTTTCCACTGTTTCCCCATCTATCTGCCATGAAGTGATGGGACTGGATGCCATGATCTTCATTTTCTGAATGTTGAGCTTTAAGCCCACTTTTTCACTCTCCTCTTTCACTTTGATCAAGAGCCTCTTTAGTTCCTCTTCACTTTTTGCCATAAGGGTGGTGTCATCTGCATATCTGAGCTTATTGATATTTCTCCCAGCAATCTTGATTCCGGCTTGTGCTTCTTCCAGCCTAGCGTTTCTCATGATGTACTCTGCATATAAGTTAAATAAGCAGGGTGACAATATACAGCCTTGACATACTACTTTTCCTATTTGGAACCAGTCTGTTGTTCCATGTCCAGTTCTAACTGTTGCTTCCTGACCTGCATACAGGTTTCTCAAGAGGCAGGTCAGGTGTTCTGGTATTCCCATCTCTTTCAGAATTTTCCACAGTTTATTGTGATCCACACAGTCAAAGGCTTTGGCATAGTCAATAAAGCAGAAATAGATGTTTTTCTGGAACTCTCTTGCTTTTTTGATGATCCAGCGGATGTTTGCAATTTGATCTCTGGTTCCTCTGCCTTTTCTAGAACCCGCTTGGACATCTGGAAGTTCACGGTTCATGTATTGCTGAAGCCTGGCTTGGAAAATTTTGAGCATGACTTTACTAGTGTGTGAGATGAGTGCAGTTGTGCGGTAGTTTGAGCGTTCTTTGGCCGTTGCCTTTCTTGGGGATTAGAATGAAAACTGGCCCTATCCATACACAGGTATAGTTCTGTAGTCTGCGTTTTCACTCATTGCCAGGCCATGGGCATTGTCCTGTGCTGCACGCTCAGGTCTTGGATGTATTTAACTATCCCCCTTACCATGTCCACATGCAGGATCTTGTTCAGAATCTTCAGCCCTGAACCAGGCTGCTGGGAGCTTCCTATGTGTCTGGGATAGTGTACTTGAGCCTCAGTTTTCAGGACCCTGCTGCTCCCAGCTGGATGGGAGGCCTTCACACCCTGTGTCTGCTAGGAGGTGTTCCACGGAGTAGGTGTGCAGCAGGGTGCTGGTGAGGGACATGGCTTCCCTGCCAATCGGCCCATCTCAGTGCCTGACACTGAGTCACTCCTATTATCTCCACTTTTCTAGGGAGGAGGCCTCACCACCCGCCTAGGGCAGCACCCTGAGTCAGAGATGAGGCTCCTGTCCCACCTGCCTCCACTCTCCAGCCCCGGCTCCCAGGTCCGAGTTCTGGGCAGGCTGCCACAGACATGCCAGTGAAAGGGCAGCCAGGCTGTAAGGTGACCTGACAGCCTGGGCTGAGGAGGTCTTCAATGGCATTTATTTGTTTCTTGAATAAGTAAGATATCCATAGACTCTTCACATTCTTGGATTTGAACATGGTGAAATTGTCCCTCACATTTCTGTAGCACAGCCAAGAAGCTCTTCATTAGGGCAAACTGGGCCTAGTTTCCTGTGTATTCTTAAAGAGATACTTCAAAGAGAGAAAAAGGGTCGGAGAAAATCCACACTTCCTTCTCTGGAACCTCTGGGGGCAGATGAGTCCGAGAATTCAGGATTCAGAATCTACAAAGGTAATGGGTATATATTATGTCACATCCCCAGCAGAGTCTGTGATAAAACACATGAAGATTTTGATAAATAGAGACGTTATCAGCCTTGTCAGTTCAGTTCAGTTCAAATTTTGCTACCAAATGTATTTGTGCCAAATCTCCTAAAACAAACAAAAGCTTTTTTTTTAGAGAGAGTTTTGAATTTCAAAACTGTGGATAAGGGTATTTGGACTTGCGCCTATACAACGCATTTAAAAGCTCACGGTAGTATCCTGAACACACGGAATCAGTCCAAAGGAGCTTCTTTGTTACTTTTCTGCATCTGCATGGTATTCCATTCTACACATGCCCCAGTCAGTCTCGTCTTTTAAAGGACGTTTGGGTTGTTTGCGGTTTTCTCCCCAGCTGCGCCAATGCCGCAGTGAGCACACGGTGTACTCATTTAGCACAGGTGCAAGCATATCTGTGGGATAATTTCCTAGCAGTGAAATTGGTCAATAAATAGTATTAGTTAGCATTTACATGGCAGTCACTAAGAGTGGGGCACTAGAGTAGGTGCTTTACAATTACTAATATATTTTAATTCTCTTGAGCATCTCCAAAGGTAGGTACTATTATCATCCCATTTTACAGATGAGAAAAACTGAGGCACAGAAAAGTAGGCTACCTGAACAGCTAAGATGCAAACCAAGTTTCTAGGACTCCGGTTCATTTTCTTAATCGTTCTGTTCTACTGCCTTTTGAAGATCGTGGGAATTTGTCACTTAGGAGGATGTTGCCAAATCACCTTCCGAACAGTGTGACCAATCTCCATTCTCACCAGCAGGGTGAGTGCCCTCTTTCCACGCCAACGCTGTGCTGAATCAGATGCTTTGATCTTTGCCAATCTGATAGGTGCAAATGGTGTCTGTACAGTCATAATTTGAATTTCTTTTACTGTGAGTCAGGTTGAGCATCTCTGCATCTAAGGGCCATTTATACTTATTTTCCTATGAGCCATCCATTCATATCTTTTGCTCAGTTTTCTGTTTGGTTATGCCTATGACTTTTGTTGAGTTTTTTTATTTCTTGGGAAGATGAATTTCTCGGTGATTCCAGTTACACAGAGCATTTCCCAGGTGGTTGTTCATCTTTTGATTTTGCATGTGGCAAATTTGGGACAGAATATTGTGAGGAGGTGAATGAAGGAAAAGCCTTCGGTGTTGAGAAGTGGAGGGAGGGGGAAGAGAGAACAGATTCTCGGAGCCAGGAGGGGAGGAAGGTGATGGTGAGATTGAATGGACTGCTTGTGGAGACTGAAGCCAGGCCTCAGGTACAGTCTACTCAGACCAACAGGTGGGAGGAAGAGGGACTCCATGGCAGATGCAGAGATGTCTGTTCAAGAAAGGACTGTCTGGTGGCAAGGCTATGGTGACCTCAAAGCTGTAGAACTGTGGGCTTCTCCTGGGTTCCCCCAATTTTCAGAACAAGTTTAAGGTCTTCTTGGGGTGGCCTTGGCAAACGACTGAGCGAGGTGGTGGTACAAGGGCCCAGGCATTTTCAAGCTTCCCCCACCAACCCTGGGCAACCCTGGGCTCTTCTGGCCCCTGGTGGGCTGGCAGAGAATGAAGCTCCGATTGTGTTTCTCTCCCTTCTTTTAGAGGCTTTATCTCCTCTGCTACACTTCCCCTATAAGTCTTCTTGCATTCCTAACTCTATCTCAGCATCAGCTCCCTGGAAAACATTTGCAGTCCAGACTCCTGAAATTTTCTGGTAAAAATTGACGTAAAACTTTAGAATTCAAGAGCTATTCCTCAGTTTAAAAAATTTCACTGAAATGCATATCATATTTAAGTCTAAAGATTTGTTTGTTTTCTATTTGGTGGTGACTGTAAGTGTCCTTCGGACTGGACATAAAGCAAACATGTTGGCCTGTGGGTGAAGACAGTTGGGTCTGCCAACTCCTGGGCGGGGGTTTCTGACCTCAGCTCAGAGGCTGGAGAGGCAGTGTGGAGTGGCTGGTCTGGGTCTGGGGTGACTGACCAGGTAGGCCAGGACCTCTGGACAGGTCTGTGGAGTAAGGAGTGTGGGAGCACCTCCATCACTGGCCCCAGGTCTGAGAATACATCATGCAGGATGTGGGGCTTAGAACAGGCTTCCTCAGCAGCCACAGGAGGACCTGAGTGTGCTTCCCTCATGGGCAGCCTCTCTCTGGCCCAGCCATCTCTCCTGGGCCTGCTGTCATATCCTGACTGGCATCCCACCCTCTACATGGTGCCAGAGTGACCCTATGATACTACACCTTGGCCTTAAGCTTTGGATGTTAAAACCTGGAGTTCATCTGCCTGACCTGCAATTCAAGGCCCTCATACACTGCCCATGCTCCTCCTTTCTGGTCACTTTTTAACCACCCATATCCTTCATTCCACAGTCACAGGACCACTGGCCAGTCTGAAAACCCAATTAGCCTCTCTGCCTGAAACACCCTCTCCTTCTGTCTCTACCCTTTAAGGCCAAGCTGATATATCAGCTCCTCAGATGTGAATTCCAGGGAAAGAGGTAAAAAGGAGATAGAAAAATGTGGCTTCCATTTGCCACGTTCAAATTTCCTTAAGAGACTGCAGTAAATATTCACAGTGCTCTCGATTAGAAACCCTCTCTCCCCTACCTACTAACCCACGGAACTGCCACGTCTTCTCAGTGTAGAGCCTGGATCACATGAGAGTTGGGTTATATGGGTTACACATCATTCCTGGAAGACAGTCTAACAGGCAGTTCTTGGCCATTCTTCCCATTTCCATTCACTGTGGACCACCCCTGTTTCCTCCTTGGCCACAATCATTGACCAACATTAAAACCACTAATTTGTGTCAAATTTCGTCACCAAGATTGCCTGAAATGTTAAAATGCAATAGAATATAAGTCAGCCCGAAAACACTTGCTGAGCATGTAATATGGGTGATGAATGGTGGTAGGTGGAAGGTCAGCAGGTTACCAGGAGGCATAATATGCAACCGATGACCTGCTCCTGTGGTAACAGATTACCCCATCTGTGGGCACCGCAAATTTCAGTCAACCAATGGCTATGTGTGGTAGGTGACGCAGGTCCTGAGGGACAGTGGAGGCAGCCGGAGAGCACCTCCCACAGGAGGAGGGGGTGTCGAGATGGTTTTTGAAGAGTGACTGTCCTCTCACTCTTATAGAGGAGGGCTTCTCAGGAGACAGTGGCTCCATGAATCACTCAGGAAGAACCCTACTTATTTTGTTTGATGAGCCTGGGATGCATCAGATATCTCTATAAAGCACTGGTTGTCAACCATGGCTAATATTTTAATTACTTGGAAGCTTGAAAAAATGCTAGTATCTGGGTCTCACCTCCAAGGAGCTTGACTGAATTGGCCTGGGGTGTGGCCCGGGTGTTGGGAATTTAGAAAGCTATCCTGGTGATGTATGGTGTGTAAAGCAGGGAAGCATCCTGAAAATGTGATCCAGGCTGAGCACCTGGGCTGCACAGGAAGTTCAGGCAGCGCAGGCTGTCAGCCCTTCAACCCGTAGGCACACACACCTGTTGGGCTCTGGCACTTCTGAGGCATGCCGCTCATTTCAGCCTCCTGGACAGTGGCCACTCCAGGGAGGGGCCCGGGGCTTAAATCCGACTCACACACCTGGTTCCCAGGAATATTTCTCTACCAGCTTCACGCTAAGCAGCCATGGTTGTCGAGCAGGCTGCGAGCTGCTGGGCTTTCCCTCTGCCTCAGTGCCTCTCCCCTGGAGGCTTCCTGAAGCCCTGAAGTGGCAGCCGTCGGGGACCCAGCTCCCAGGACACCCCTCCTGGAAGGTTCCCCACAGACATGTCTATGCTCACAGACCGGGCAGGGGTCTGGCTTGGACCACAGAGGTGGTGCCAGAGAGGGTTTCTCTCCCTGTGTTTCTGGCACGGAGCAGGGCCTGAATAAACTCCAGCTTGAGGCTCTCCACTCAGTGGTCTCAAGAATGCTGTTCCTCATTTCAGAGAATTCTGTAGGTGTGACTGGTGGCCGCCAGCCAGCGTGCCAGGTGAGGACCGGGCGCCAGTCCCAGGTTCAAGCCAAGGAGGCCACTGCCCTGCTTCCTTTCAGCAGCTCATCCGCGTGTCCAAGCAACCGCGGGAAAGGGCACAGAGGGGTGACATCATGATTTTCTGATAAGAGAGAGTGCTATATGCTGGGGTTTATAATCGAGGTGAGAGATGAAATGCCTTGGCTCAGAAGCCTTTTTATCTAGTTATTTTATTTTACAGTTACCTTGATTTTGTCTTTAAATGATACATGTTCCTTGTTAAAAGGAAAAAGTGCAAAGAGCAACACACCCAGAACACACTGAAATCCCACTGGCTCAAGAAAGCCAGTCTCTTTAACACTTGGTGAGCATCTTCCAAGGTCAGTGCTGCTGGTACTGGTGTGTGCGCTGGTCAGGGGCATGAAGAATTTGACCTCTGAAAGCCCTCTCAGTCCTGGGTCTACTTCAGTGATGGCAATAGCCACGTAGCCCCCCTAGAGATTTCCCACTACCCTGCCTCCTTGGGAAGAATGTCCAGCATGCCCACACCGGAACCGGTCCAGGCAGAGAGGATGCCGAGCTGGTGGCTCATCTTCCTTGGGTCTGGTCGGAGCAGCCTCCTGGCAGTCATATGCAGTCAGCTCCCTTGCCTCACAGTCCTCCAGCTATGCTAAGAATGCGAACCATTTCCCATGGGGCTGGCAACTGAGAAGCAGTTCTGAGCCCAACCTCCCCAAATATCTGCTTTGCAAACAGATAAAGCAGGGAAGCATCCTGAAAATGTGATCTTAGGCCCTTCACCTTAGGCAGTGTGCACATCTGCTCGCCTGCCAGGAGTGTTTCTGCTTTGAGAGTCCATCATGGAGTCGTTAGGGAGCCAGCTTGGGATGTGGCATGTTCCCCAAGGAGTCAGAGAACAGAGAACTCTCTGGACAGAGCCTCTCAGGAAAATGAGGACCAAGTAATGACCCAGGCTTTTTGCAGAGGTCTGGCTTCTATTCCTATTTTGGGGTCATCCAGGTGCCTTTCGGCCCCTGAGATGTCTGAGCCGCCTTCACTGCATTAAGAAGCCATCTGGAGCAGCCTTTGGCCTGCCCAGTTCACAGCACCTCCTTTTGTGACCTGATGGGGTGGGGCAGTGGCAGGTCTTGGCAGACTGTGAGGGGAGGCAAGAAGACTTGACTTTCTGAGTCGCTCTCACCTTCTGAGAGGCTCTAGCATGCCTTGCTGCACCACTGCAGGTATGACTGGACCCCAGTGACCTACATAACCTTCCAGACGAAGGGCAGGGGGGAGTCCTGACTCATTCCAGGGGAGTCTGACTTGGGAAGGGTAGAGGGTGGGGAGAATTGATAATCCTGAGATGTTGAAACAACCTCAATGTTCAAGGATGGCTCAGAATCACGGTATGTCCACAGGGTGCACATATCATGTAAAAATCATTATTGTAAATACTATTTAACAACATTGCAAGTGTTTGTGATACAATGCTAGGTGAATAAAAGGAAGAGATGCATATTTTTGACACACCAAAAAGGAGAGACTAGAAAAGGATTAAAAAAATAACAGTGGCTACCATGGTGTGATTATGGATATCATTCTTTTAAAAGAAAGGAGTGGCTTTAAAGTCAGACAGATCTGAACTATTGGCTTAGTTATAGTTCTCATTAGAAGTGACCTTGGCAGTTAGCTTATTATCTCTGAGACTGGTTTCTCATCTGTAAAATGGGCATAAAAATTCCTGCCTTACAAGATTCCTGTGAAGATAAATTAGATGATACATTTCCTTCCTACTTGCCTTCTTTCCTCCTCTCCCTCCTCCCTCCCCCTGCATATTTCTCACTAACACAGCACCGTGCAATTACCCACAAAGAATTCCACCACTGAGTCATCGTTAGATTTGCCTGGTGCTCTCTCTCTTAGAGAAGTGTATCTGCCTGTTTATGCTCAAGCAGAGCTGGAGCCCACATGCTCTGATAAGGAAGGATGAGTCCAGACCACCAGGGACGGGGCAGGTCTGTTTTGTCTTTGCTTTCAGAGCCCCATCTCTAGCCCCTAAGTAAAGTCATAAAGGCCATAGGGTTTGAAACAGGGGTTTGGGACCAATCTCCTGCAGCTCGGCTGACACCATACACTGAAATGATCCCTTTCCCTTCTTTGCTGTTGGGCTGTAGCCAGATTCATGGTTCCCAAAGCAGGTGTCCCAGAGGGCAAAGACTATTTCCAGTGGCAAGTGACATACATGTTTCATTTCAAGCAGTAGTGTAATGGTATAACAGAAGCGACAGAAAACTGAGCTAACACAAAGGGAAACATTGCATTAATAATAGCTGGGGTTGTACCCAGATATGTCAAATACCAAGAAGGAGCCAGGGAATGACTGAAGCTTGGGGGCCACTCCCTGCCCTCTTGCATCTATCCTCCAATTCTGACTCAGCTTTGTCTCTTCCAGTATCTGCCCTGACTCCCTCTCACTACAGCAGAGAGATCTTCCTAGAAGGAAACCTTTGCTACAAGGCGGTACCCTCAGGAAGACGTCTGGACTGCTCCTTGGCAAGGCCTCCGAGGCCTTCTAGGATGGTCTCTGCCCGTCCTGTGAGTTTTTCTACCTATCTCATGACCTCCTCTGCCACCGTCATCCTTTTCCACTTTAGATTCCTATACATGGATCTCCAAACCCAGCCTTCCAGTTGTATCTCTGAGTCTTGGGATGTGTTGACTCCCGTTCCTGTAACATCCTTTCTTCCGGTCTTAAGAGCTACTATTCAATCTGCAAAGTCTTTTCAATGGTCTCTTTCCTCTGTGAAACTGGTCTATTGCAAAGGGTTAAGCCCACTTCTATCTTGAAAACCATTTTATGACAGGGAGCCCAGAGCTGCTGCTTCCCTGACTGTCTCCTCAATGAGGAGGTCTCTATGGGCCCTGAACTTTTAGCTCAGGGTTCTGGAACTTTGTACATTAGTGGGTATATGACAGGAGGCAGTGATCAAAACCATCCCCAAGAAAAAGAAATGCAAAAAGGCAAATTGGTTGTCTGAGGAGGCCTCACAAATAGCTGAGGAAAGAAGAGAAGCAAAAGGCAAAGGAGAAAAAGAAAGATATACCCATATGAAGGAGAAATTAAAAAGCCTTCCTCAGTGATCAATGCAGAGAAATAGAGGAAAACAATAGGATGGGAAAGACTAGAGATCTCGTCAAGAAAATTAGAGATACCAAGGGAACATTTCATGAAAGATGGGCAAAAGAAAGGACAGAAATGGTACGGACCTAACAGAAGCAGAAGATATTAAGAAGAGGTGGCAAGAATACACAGAAGAACTATACAAAAAAGATCTTCATGACCCAGATAACCACGATGGTGTGATCACTCACCTAGAGCCAGACATCCTGGAATGCGAAGTCAAGTGGGCCTTAGGAAGCATCACTAAGAACAAAGTTGAGGAGGTGATGGAATTCCAGTTGAGCTATTTCTAATCCTACAAGATGATGCTGTGAAAGTGCTGCACTCAATATGCCAGCAAATTTGGAAGACTCAGCAGTGGCCACAGGACTGGAAAAGGTCAGTTTTCATTCCAATCCCAAAGAAAAGCAATGCAAAAGAATGTTCAAACTACTGCACAATTGCACTCATCTCACACACTAGTAAAGTAATGTTCAAAGTTCTCCTAGCCAGGCTTCAACAGTATGTGAACCATGAACTTCCAGATGTTCAAGCTGGGTTTAGAAAAGGCAGAGGAACCAGAGATCAAATTGCCAACATCCGCTGGATCATGGAAAAAGCAAGAGAGTTCCAGAAAAACATCTACTTCTGCTTTATTGACTATGCCAAAGCCTTTGACTGTGTGGATCACAACAAACTGTGGAAAATTCTTCAAGAGATGGGAATATCAGACCATCTGACCTGCCTCCTGAGAAATCTGTATTCAGGTCAAGAAGCAACAGTTAGAACTGGACATGGAACAACAGACTGATTCTAAATCGGAAAAGGAGTACATCAAGTCTGTATATTGTCACCCTGCTTATTTAACTTATACGCAGAGTACATCATGAGAAATGCCAGGCTGAGTGAAGCACAAGCTGGAATCAAGATTGCTGGGAGAAATATCAATAACCTCAGATATGCAGATGACACCCCTCTTATGGCAGAAAGTGAAGAAGAACTAAAGAGGCTCTTGATCAAAGTGAAAGAGGAGAGTGAAAAGTTGGCTTAAAACTCAGCATTTAGAAAACTAAGATCATGGCATCCAGTTCCATCACTTCATGGCAAATAGATAGGGAAACAATGGAAACAGTGACAGACTTTATTTTGGGGGGCTCCAAAATCCCTGCAGATGGTGACTACAGTTATGAAATTAAAAGACGCTTGCTCCTTGGAAGAAAAGTTATGACTAACCTAAACAGCGTATTATTTTCCCAACAAAGGTCCACCTAGTAAAAGCTATGGTTTTTCCAGTAGTCATGTATGGATGTGAGAGTTGGACTATAAAGAAAGTTGAGTGCTGAAGAACTGATGCTTTTGAACTGTGGTGTTGGAGAAGACTCTTGAGAGTCCCTGGGACTGCAAGGAGATCCAACCAGTCAATCCTAAAGGAAATCAGTTCTGAATATTCATTGGAAGGACTGATGCTGAAGCTGAAACTCCAACACTTCGGCCACCTCCTGCAAAGAACTGACTCATTTGAAAAGCCCCTGATGCTGGGAAAGATTGAAGGCAGGAGGAGAAGGGGACAACAGAGGATGAGATGGTTGGATGGCATACTGACTCTACAGACATGAGTTTGAGTAAGCTCCGGGAGCTGGTGGTGGACAGGGAAGCCTAGCGTGCTGTGGTCCATGGGGTCACAAAGAGTCGGACACGACTGAGTGACTGAACTGAACTGAACTGAGCTGACAGGTGCTCAGTATTAAAAATATACAATAGTTCAGCTACTACTTGTGAAGTGTTCTCCATGTATTCTCTCATTTAATCCTCACAGCCTCCTTCAGAGAAAGAAACTGTTGACACATCCATCTTAGACATGAGGCTCAGAGACATAACTCATTTGCTGCAAAGATGAGAAGTGGCAGGATTCGAGCCCAGGCTGCCTGACTTTTGTGCTGGGCCCTTAGCTCATCACCATCTGCTCTATTGCAGTCAGAGCTGCCCCTTGGTGGGGTGCACCAGACAGGCCTCTGGCCCCACCTGGGTCATGGTACTCCTTCCGGCCACCAGGTGTGGCCACAGCTACACAGGGCTGGAACACTCAGGCTCCTGGGCTACTCTATAAACAACACTAGGAAAAGCAAGAGAAAGGATAAAACAGAGTTGAGTCAGATGCCTTGTGGAATTTCTAACCTTTTTGAATTCTGGGAAGAGAAAATAAATAGCCATGCTTATTCCAAGTATGTCAAACTAATAAGGGACTATCTACTGTTCACATGCAAAAATTTCTGGCAGGTGACACCTGCAAGCTAGAGGCCAGGAATCTGAGACCCAGATGCTCTGATCTGGGGCGCCAAGATCCCGGGGCTGGCAGCTGGCCAAGAGGGAGGAAGCAAGAAGGGAAAGGAGTGGACAGGACAGTCCTCCCAGCCCTGGCATTTCCTGCCGGAAGAATGTGGTCCTTGTCTCTGGAATGTGGGTGGCCCATCCCGCAAGGAAGGGGAAGTGAATGGCCACCTCCCTCCAAGCCTCCACTCTGGCTGGGCTCCCTTGCTCTTGGGGGCACTGGGGTGTCTAGTCCAGCTCCATTCCTCAGCAACCCTCTGTGAGAAGAGCCCCCGCCAGTAAGAACTCCACAGAAACACACTGGGAAGGGCCGTTCATTAGCTATCTTCAAGCACGTGCACATCCATGAGTTCAGTCAATGAACATTTATTCCTCCATTTGATCTATGCCCTGGGGCTGGATGTCCTGTCAGGTGCTGAGGAGCTGGAGGCATCTGGGAAAGGTCTAGATTGAAGTTTTTCACATGCACGTGCTGGGCCCCACCTAATCTAGGAATTGGGACTTTTAGAGAGAGGTCTGGGCCTGAAGAATTTGAAAAACTCCTCAAATAATATGGAGCAGAATGTCTGGCTCAGATACAATGACCAGATTGGAAGCATTTTTGTTCACATTCCAATCTCTCTGGAAAGGTGTGGAGGCATGATCTCCAGCCTGGATTCATTCATTCATTCCACTGGTATTTAGGATTTTTTTTTTTTAACTTAAGCTTATTTATTTTTAAGTTATGTAAGTAATATATAAATCCATTCTTATTGTTAAAAAACCAATCCAGAGTGCCAAAGAACTCAAATAGAAAATTCCCGGAACTTCCCTGGTGCTCCAGTTGCTGACTCTGAGGTCCCAACTCAGGCGGCCCAGGTTCAAGCCCTGGTCAGGGACCTAGACCCCACACGCTGCAACTGAGAGTTTGCATGCTACAACAAAAGATCCCGTGCGCCACAACTAAGACCCAGCACAGCCAAATAAATAAAATATTTTTAAAAAAGAAAATTCCCTTTTTACTCCATCACAACCATACTCCCCTCCCCGGAGATACTGTCATCAGTATACTGAGCACCTTTTAGACGCATCTCTAAGCTTGGAGAGGTATGTCTCACACACATATCTGTGTGTATAGATATGTATATATACCAACACCACGTGTTCTTATACTTGAATTTATTTATTTATTTGGCCATGCCACCCTGCTTGTGGGATCTTAGTTCTCTGACCAGGGATCAAACCTGAGCCCTTGGCAGTGAGGCCCCGACCACCGGGCCACCAGGGATTTCCCTATTTGCATATACCTGGAATAAGGTACTCTTTCTATAAAATAGGATATTTCACTGGTGTTTAGTATTTATTGAATGCTAGGCCTGGGGTCGCAGATTGATCCTGGTTCCCTGGGGGTCTCACAGTGTGAGGGCCCATCGAGCCACCCCTCTCCTCTGCAGAGCTCCCTACTTCATTCTCATAATAGCCAAACTCCTTACAGTGAGCCGGTGATCGAGACCCATAGGGTGTCTTCCTTTGTACCTCCCCCACTGCCCCAGCTGTGCTCAGGCCTTTGTTCTAGTGGCACCTGCCACTGCCAATCTCCTCCGTAAGGTCGCCTCTGCTGACTCTACCCAAGGCTACCACTTGCCCCCACCGGAGCACGGCTCTCCCTGCTCTTCCGCTTCTGCTTGCCTTAGCACAGATCACCTCCTAATGTCTTCTGTCCTTCGCTTGCTTATTGTGAACAGTACTCTCGGTGTCAGTCTCTCCACCCCCTCATGGAATGCAAGCACCCAGAGGGCAGCGTCTTTGCTTTTCAGAGATCCAGACTAGTACCTGGCATAGAATGGGTGCTCAGTAAATATTTGTTGAATGAATTAAGCAACTAATAACACAGATAAAGTATAAAATTACTAATGTGGTAAGTGCTGGCTAGAAAGAATGAGCAAAATTATCTCTGAGCTTGTCTCAACTCTATAATTTTACTTCTGTATTTCTTTGAAATGTCATTCCGTGTTTACAATTATCCCATGTAGTCCAGGCCGCTCTTTTCTATTTTTGTTATCACTGTGTTTTTCCCATAGCTCAGGCCGCAGGCAGGAGAAGTATGTGAAGACTCAAAGGTCTCTCCGCTGCCCCAGGGTTCCTGGGAGCGAGGGCAGCAGGGGACCGGTGAGTGGCCAGCAGCCAGTCACGTATTCAGGCGGAACCAGTCACAGAGGCTGTCTAGAGGGAAGAGATAATGGGATTTCAGAACAATTGTAAAAATGCCTAACATGCCAGCAGGGAATGGCTCAGTGGGTTCAAGAGGTGCTAAGGCTTCTGAGCTTCCATGGAAGCCAAGGGAAGGAGAATTCCAAAGAGAGTGCTCAGGGTGTCAGGATTACGTGTGTCTGTGTGCATGCACTTGTGTAACAGAAGCTGACACCATGACCCCACTCCTAGAACCCAGCAGAGATCAGAAAAGCCACCCCTCTGTAACAGAGGGAGAATCACATCCAAGGTCTAAACCATCAGAGAAAGGATGTCATGCAGAGCCCTGGAAGGAGCTAGCCCCGTCCCTGTTTTGTCACAGAGAGCAGAGGGGACAGCAGCCTTAGCTCAGCCACATGGACACTTAGCCTTCCTAGGGATGGGGTGGGGGCAGCAGGGCAGTGAAGTCTGAGTCTCTCAGGCCACTATCTTCTGTCTCCCCCAATCTCTGCAGGTGGCTTTTGGCATTTGCCTATTATGAGTGAAGCAAGTGCCTGGCATCCTGGTCAGGGTGCCAGTACATGCGGGCCAGTCTTTGGTCTGGTTGATGTGCCCCTTTCCCAGAGAGGCAGAGACAGGCTCCAAGAAATCTGGGATGAAGAGCAGGCTGGCCCATGGAGAGCACGCCTTCCTGTGTGCTCTGGAGCAGGGGCCATCCCCAGCCTTTTCTCCATGCTCAGATACCATGGTGTCCCAGAGCTGCTGGGTGCTGTGCTCAGTCGCTTCAGTCACGTCTGACTCTGTGTGACCCCATGGACTGTAGTCCACCAGGCTCCTCTGTCCATGGGATTCTCCAGGCAAGAATACTGGAGTGGGTTGCCATGCCCCCCTCCAGGGGATCTTGCCAACCCAGGGATCAAACCCTCATCTGCATTGCAGGTGGATTCTTTACCTGCTGAGCCACCGGGGACACTTCCCCCATCCCCAAGTCCATCTGAACAAAGAGCCCCCTTCCAGGTAGCAGGCATTTCCTGGGGTCCAAGCTGTCCTGGCCATCCTCTTTCCAGGCCATCTAGTATCCCTTGGCCCTCTGCTCTCTAGGGCAGGAACCTTGGGAAAGCCAAGCACACAGTTCTCTGCCAGGGTGATGTGAGGCCACCTCTGGCCCATGGGGGCCTATGGAGACCAAGACACCAGGCCAAGGAGGCTGCAGGAGGGGGGTCAAGGTCAGAGGTGTCATGACTGGGTCACAGCTGACATACTCCAGCAGGTGTGAGATGGGGGTCAAAGACAGTGACTGAGGTCACATGGTGGGGATGATGGGGGTGCAGATCCCAGGAGCCCATGGGAGGAAGAAAAGCTGGACATCCTTCTGCTGGGAACGATTCCAGGCCAGAATTGTGTGTGGATCCATCGAGTCAGCCCTAGCTCAAGCCCCTTCTGTGGTTCTGATACCCCAGATCCAAGTCCAGGTCCCTCACAACAGCCTTCAAAACCCAAGCACAGGCACCCACTCTCTCCTAGCCTCTCTCCCCGCTTCCCATCACTGCAGCTTCTTCCTTGGCACTTCCTCTCTTGTCACTCATCCCTCATTGTAAAGTGTCGCCACTTCCCAGAAACCTTTCCCAAACATGCCAGTGTCCTTGGTGACCTGGAATGGCTCTTCCATCTGGGAGTGTCCCTTCTCTAACCAGAGATAGGGAGTGGGCACAGAGTGGAAGGCTGGACCCAGGGAGCCCGGCTTTCCCATTCTCCTCTGCCCAAATTTGTGTACAAGTCTCTCAAACACAAGGAAACACCAAAGTGAAAATGAGTGCAACAAAGCATAAGGCAGGGAGACTTCCAGAGCCCAGTCCCTGACTGTACTATCCAGACCAGCAGGCCCCAGGGTGGCCCCTTGGAGACAGCGGCTCTGGCAGGGACAAAAAGATTCCTTGCCAAATACATTTCAGAATCTCTCCATGCTCTACATCCCTTATGCCCATTAGAACATTAAAGGCTCTGAAAAGTCCTGCAAGAAAGTGCCTGTTGTTGTTGAAGTCCGTGCTTCTCAAGTTGATGAGGCCAGGGGCTCTGTTGTGTGCCTGTGGGACACAAAGGGTGAGGCCCATTAACATTGCCCAGGGTTCCTTCCACCACCTGCCTGATGCCACCACCTGACTTCAGGCAAGTTCCTTGGATGCTCTGAGCCTCAGATGTCTGTTAGCAGAATAAGTTTTCCTCATGTGGTCAGTGAGAGTGAGTTTGGCTCAGGTTTGGCTTGGGAGTTCCAGGAGGACACACTGTGGGCTCCTGTGGGTCTAGCCTTGTTATGGTCTAGGGCTCACAGGGCAGAAGCAGGGGTGAATGCTCTGGAGGGCATGGTCCTCAGGATTAGGCCCAGGAACCCCCTTCTGACCCACCCAGCCATCTGAACAAAGAGCCCCCTTCTAGGCAGCCGGCATTTCCCTTCCTCCAGGCCATCTAGTACCCTTGGCCTTCTGCTCTCTGGCCATGTAGAATGGCTGCTGCCCACCCCACCCCCCCACCCCATACACAGCTCTCCCCTCTCACCCCAGCCACCCACCTTCTACTCTCACACCCCCTCTCTTACTGGCCAGTCCAACCTACAGGCCTCAGCTGAGCTGCTCTTCCTCTGTGAGATTTTCCTCCTTCCCCCAGATCATAGGTCTCTGCCTTGGGTTCCTGTAGAATCTCTACTTCCCTTCACCAACTTCACGAATGCTTGCTCCACCTGTTGTGAGGTTTTTTTTTAATCAGCTGCCTCCAGCCAGCTTGAACTCCTCTGAGGCAGGTCTGCTGCACCATCTGTGGCCAGCACAACAGTAGAGGAGGTGCTGAAATGCTGCTTGGACTGGTGAATCCCTCTCACCCACTCTGGGCCTGTTCTGGCATCCTCCTCCTTCCTCCGGCAGGAGCTGGAGACCATGTCAGCCTGCTGCTGCTGAAAGTGATGACTCACCTGTCCCCGTGTCAGCAGCAGGTGGTGAGAAGCCCCTCCCAGGAGAGTGGAGGAAGTGCCACAGACTGTGGCTGGGCCCTGTCATGGGGAGCAAGGGAGCGCTGGGTGGGAGGTGCCTGTGCAGGGGGGAAAGGGTGGGAGCCCAGCTCTGCCCTGAGCATCTCCTTGGTTTCTGCCAGCAGGGGCTGTGCAGAGGGGCGGTGGTGTGGCCCTCATCTGAGATGGGGTCTGGGGGCCTGGGCATCCTTGGCAGATGATGGAGGAGGAAGCCCAGCCCAGACTGCCTGACACGCATGGCATCAGCGAGCCCCTGGAAGTTGGTGAGGAGCCAAGGGCCAGTTATCCCCTCCTTAAGCCTGGGCTGGGAGGTGGGTGGCAAACTTGATGTGGGACAGGGCCCTGGGGCCTTGTAGCTATGCCAGAGCAGCCCAATGGGCAGTCAAGGCAGGAAGGCAGGGCGGGATGGGTATGCATGCAGGCCAGGCCCAGTGCCTTGGGGAGTCAGTGACCTGCTAAAAGGCTCCATTCTGGGTGAGGCCTGAGGGCCACGCTTCCCCCCGTGCCCAGGAATCCTAGGTCCATGTGACCCCTGGGCTTGATGGCCCCCATGGTCAGTGTCTAGCAGGGAATCTCCCATGGGTAACTTGCCCGCTGTGGCCCCTGACTGTCTTTTCCAGCCCTCTGGTAGGTCACTGTTGGGAACTTATGGACAGAGCTGCCAAAGAAATACCAGGGTGCCCAGCACTGTGGAGCAGAATGAGTCTCCAGCTCCTCCTAAGATGCAATCTGACCCTACCATTCCCTGCCTTGCATCCTTCCCTGTGCCCTCTAGGCGGGCAGGGTGACAGGCAACCCTTGCCTCCTGTGATACAGGCTTGACACTCTGTCCAGCCTCACTTCCAGGAAAGAGCCCTCTTCCTAGGATCTGCTTTTCACACTGCTCGCCTCTCACTTGTCTTCTCCTGTGAACCACTTCTGTACCCCTCTGCCCTGAAGGCTGGGCGCCGGCACTCAGCTCAGGCCTGTGTGTGCTGCACTTGCTGCTCCAGGACCATGACTCTGATTCCCACCTGGTTCCTCCGTGCAGCCCCTCAGCTCCCACCGGCCGCCAGCTCAGTGCACTGCTGAGTGGGCCCACATGTCACACTCTTGACCAAAGCGCTAAGGATCCCTCAGGAGCTTCTCCACAGTATCTTCTCAGCCTGCAGGCACCTGTGCCCATTCACCTACCTGAGCAACTGGAGCCACTTACCCAACCTTCCTAAGTGTGGAATTCTCACTCCTGCTCCCGGGGGCTCCCTGAGTCTAGCTGTGGGTTCTTCCTCATGATGTTTCATGTGGTTTACATTAGGGCAACTGAACAACAACAGGGGGCCTAGGTTGAAGAAGGGTGAAAAGTAGATCCTAGGAGTAGAGTTCTTCCTTGGACAGACAAAACAAAGTTAAACACTGCATCCGTGAGTGAATGAATAAATGAATGAGCCAAGAGCAACACACGTTTTTGAAGATGATGGTAAAACTTGCAAATCCATGGTTTTGCTCAGGGAGTGCTGGCTGGCTACGCAGAGAAGCTGAGACACTGAGAAGCTGAGAAGCAGAGAAGTCATCCATGTGGAAACCTCGTCTCCACACTGGCTGCAGTCACGGTGCAGCTGGGTCACCACCACCTGGGACTCAGACACTCACATCTGCTCAGCCATCTAGGGATGGCTCCAGGTCTGCCAGGCATGTTGCTTATGGCTTTCGTTGAAATGAAGATGCAGGGTGTGTGTGTGTGTGTGTGTGTGTGTGTGTGTGTGTGTGTGTGTGTGTGTTTGTGTGTGTATTCTGCTGCACATAAAAGTAGTTACATATGCTTAGAAAGTATAATAAAGTAAAAAGAAGAAAAGAAAAATTACCTGTAACTTTATCTTCCAGAGATGGCCACAATCAACACTGGTTTGTAAATCCTTAGTCTCCTTGTTTATCCACATTTTGACATACTATATGGCTGCTTTGTGTCCTATGTATTCCACTCTATAATATGCCATGGACTTTTTCTGTGTCAATGACCCCAGGTCTGTTTATTCAGCATGTTCTGCGTGTCAGACACATGGAACCGTGCAGTGACGGAAACGTCAGTGTTCTCAGCCCCTGTCCTCATGAAGTTTGCAGCCCAGCAGGGGACACAGGCCTCAAGAAAACAAATACTTTTTTTGATTTTCTATTTTGTGACCATTTTAGAATTACAGAAGACTTGCAAAATGAAGCAGAGTTCTCTAATATCCGTCACCTAGCTCAGCTGCCCCTGATATTGACATCCCCCACAACTATTATTATAGTTTTGAAGACCAAGAAGTTACTATTGGTTCAGTACCTATTAAAAAGCAGAGATATTACTTTGCCGACAAAGGTTTGTCTAGTAAAAGCTATGGTTTTTCCAGTAGTCATGTATGGATGTGAGAGTTGGACTATAAAGAAAGCTGAGCACCGAAGAATTGATGCTTCTGAACTGTGGTGTTGGAGAAGACTCTTGAGAGTCCCTGGGACTGCAAGGAGATCCAATCAGTCAATCCTAAAGGGAATCAGTTCTGAATATTCCTTGGAAGGGCTGATGCTGAAGCTGAAGCTCCAATCCTTTGACCACCTGATGCAAAGAACTGACTCATTTGAAAAGACCCTGATGCTGAGCAAGACTGAAGGCAAGAGGAGAAGGATGAGATGATTGGATGGCATCACCGACTGATGGACGTGAGTTTGAGCAACTAGGAGCTGGTGATGGACAGGGAAGCCTGGTGTGCTTCAGTCCATGGGATTGCAAAGAGGTGGACACAACTGAGCGACTGAAATGAAATGAACTGAACTGAACTGAACTGTCTAGTACATACTTTCTTATTCTGTTTTTCTTCTGTTCCAGGATTTAACCCAGTGTCTCATGTTATATTTAGTTGTCAATTTTCCTTAATCACCTCCAATCTGTGATAGTTTTTAGTCCTTCCTGATCTTGAGACTTTTTAAGACTACTGGTTACTTTTTGAAGGTCTCTTAATTTGGGTTTGTCTGATACTTTCTCACTATTAGATTGAATTTATGTGATCATAAACGATGCCACAGGGGTGGCATGTCCTTCAGGAGGTGCATGATCACAATGTCTTATTACTAAGGATGTCAATCTATTTTTCACTTAGATACATTAAAAATCTGCCAGGTTTCTCCACTCCAGTTTTGCTATTTCCCCTTTGTCATTCATAAAAATTTGGCTTTGGAAGAGAATTTTGAAACTATGTTAATAACATGTTTCTTCTTTTAGCTTTTGCCCACTAAAGTTAATATCTAGGGGCGGATCTTGCCTATGGAGATCTGGTGTTCTAATAGTAGTTTTGTATTTCCTCATTCCTTCTATATTTAGCAAGTAGAATTCTTCTGTAAGGGAGAGTTGTCACAAATACTTCTTCTATGACAGCACTGAAGAGTTTTACAAGGATGCAATGAGAATGGAAAAGAGTGACTTAACTTAGTCAGGGGTAGTCAGTGAAGTCTGCCCTGGGGAGGTGACATTTGAGAAATTCCTGCAGGATCAAAACAACTTACCAGGGCTCATGGGATGTTTCAGGCACAGGGAGTAGCCCAAACAAGTGATTTACTCCCAAAGCTGAAGGAGACTATATAAAATTGCATGATCAACTTTGGCCAGATAGGAACTTCGGCCATCCGGAGGTGCTTCCTCAGTTGAGGGGAGCACTGCTCTTTCCTCCAGCAAAGCCTTCCCAGGTGGAAATGAGGGCCTAGAATTGCCAAAATTTCTGGAGTTCAAGAGAAGCTAGACATCGGGATTTTTTTTTTTTTTTCCATAAACATTTCCTTTTTAGTGTTGGCAAATAATCCCATTCTCCTTAAAAGTCAAATGAAACCTGTGATCAGAGTTTTGGACTTTTTTATAAGACTTTATTATTTTAGAGCAATGTTTGGCTCACAGCGATCTTGAGGGGAAGGTACAGAGATGTCCCATTTGCACCCTGCCCGCACCCCCACACACAGCTTCCTCATTATCAATACCCCTCACCACAGTGGCATGTCTGTTTTATCTATTGAACATACACTGATTCATCGTGATCACCCCAAGTCCCAATTGTACAGTAGGGTCCACTCCTGGTGTTGTACACTCTATGGGTTTTGACAAGTATAAGATGATCTGTATTCACCACGGTAGCATCATACAGAGTAGTGTCATCGCCCTAAAGATCCTGTGTTCTGTCTCGTTATCCCTTCCCTCTCCCTCCCCTTCCAGCCCCAGCTGTCAGTTTTTACCTGTACAGGGCTGAATCATAATTTACTTATCTCTATCCTATGGCTGGACCTTGAACTTACTTTCACTTTTTCACCGTTGACAACCTTGGCACCTTCTCTAGCTATGAAGGTTTGCTCTGAATAGTCACCTATAGCCTCTTCATTCCCAGACCCATGGTTTTCTAGGCCTGTTCTCCTCCAACCCTCCATGCCTGAGACTTCTGTCCTAACTCTATTATACTTTCATTCAAGCCAGAGTTGACTGAGGCCACCCCGGAGTTCACACCATTAGAAGAATCTGTGAGGTGGTCTGGGATGTGGCCCCGGAGAAGGTCTTCAGCTCGCACCTGGGTAGAGGGGCACTACGGGTCCTGTCTTGGGGGCATTTCAGGCTGGAGCTCTGGCCTGGCTAATTATGCTGCTCTGCTTCCTGGAAGAGAAGGGCCCAAGGCCAGCTCTGCAAGTGTTCTGGTTGTTGGAAGGGCAGCAAATACATTCCTGGTAGATTCACCAAATTGCTTTGATAAGACTGGTATGGTGGAGATAAGGAGTTTAGACCTGATGCCAGAATCCAGAGAAGAATTCCCAACACACGAGAAGGAAGAACTTGGGGTCCACTCTTTGAGCTGGCAGGCGGGCCCATTGCCCCAGCTTTCTGGACATGCCCTGCTTTCTTCCAGTGGTGCCCTCCTGAGCCTTGGTGTTGTGACTGGGCTGTTCTTATGGTGTGTGTCAAAAGCCAGCTGATACATGGTGGGAGGAGGGGGCAAAAAGAAGGGCACCTTTCCTTTCCCCTAAAGCTCCTACTCAGTGAGACAGGAAAAAAAAAACAAAAACAACTTTCTTTCCTGCTTGTTTTGAAGAAGGCTTCATCTGTGTCCAGGTAAGAGGTGAGAGTGCAGCCCTGATGACAGCTCCTGGGTGGTGAGGTGGGGGATGCATCATTTCCTTTGGTCTTAGAGTGATCCAAGTGGCACCTACTGGAAGATTTTTGAAGTTATGAATAGAATAAAACTACAAGATAGTCTGGGTGTCAGTGGACTTCCTTCCAGAATAAATTAAAAAGTTTAAAAAATGACCATAGAAATTACAATGTCCCCGTTTACCGAACGCCTATTCTATGCCAGAACTAAGAGCTCTTCATGCATTATCTCATTTAACCCACATGCCACCCCTGTGTTCAAGGATGAGTTTAAAAACCTACTCAGAAGCTGTATGAAAGCCAGATCTGAGAGTGGTGTCAGGTTTGGCTGCCACAGCATCCAGAAATCACCACCTGGATCACAGTGGATAAGACCCCACTGTCCACTGCTCACCTATTCATCTGCCTTGTGTACGCTCTTAGGGGCCCTAAGACATATGCCACCACCCTGGGTCCTTGCCATGTTTCCCTTGTTTGAGAAGGGACTTCCTATGAAGCGAGGATTCTGCAATAAGTTTCCAGAAGCTTCTGCACCCCCCCCCCCAAGTCTGGGTCCCCAGGTGAGGTACTCTTGACTGGTAGACCAAGCCACCCAATGGGAAGGGCTTCATTCTAGGTTTTGATTTTTCATAGTCTCCACTGCCTCTGTGATTTGTAAGGATAATGCATATTCAGACATTTGTAATAATACAATGATCACTATTTCTAACAAGAGCCTTTATGCTCTTGAGATTCTATGCTTTATAGATCCATTTTTTCATTCATTTCTTGGGGCTCAGTAGGTACTCACTGCACCTGGCCCTGCTTGAGGGACTGGAAATACTGCAATGATATGGCCTCAGCCTTGCTGGACATATATTCCTGTGGGGAAAATCCTCAATGAAATACTAACAAAATGAATCCATATGAAAAGAATGTATAATATGACCAAGTGGGATTTATCCCAGGAATGCAAGCTCAGTTTAGCATCTAGAAATCAATGTCATTCTCCATATCAGTAGATTTCATGACAAAAATTGTATGATCATTTCAATATTTGCAGAAAATGCCTTTGATAAAATTTAACACTCTCTTATAAAAGCATACAACAAACCAAAAATAGAAAGGAACTTCCTGAACTTGATAAAGGGCATCTCCAAAACCTCATACCTAGTATCATGCTTAATGGTAAAAAATTAAATGCTTTCCCCCTAAGATCAAGAGAAGAATATCTACTCTCACTGCTTCTATTCAGTATTGTGCTGGAAGTTGTAGCCAGAGCAATTAGGCAAGAAAATTAAATGCAAGGCATCCAGATTGGAAACAAAAACATAAAACTATCTCTATTATAAATGAGATAATCTTGTATATAGACAATTCTAAGGAATACACTAAAAATACATAATAATAAGTTACTGTATACAACAAGGGTGCCAGCCCCCTGACACACAATCTCCAAGGCTGCATGAAAGTGAAAGTGAAGTCGCTCAGTCGTGTCTGACTCTTTGCGACCCCATGGACTGTAGCCTACCAGGCTCCTCCCTCCATGGGCTTCTCCAGGCAAGAGTACTGGAGTGGGTTGCCATTTCCTTCTCCAGGGGATCTTACCCGGGTCTCCTGCATTCCAGGCAGACGCTTTAACCTCTGAACCACCTGGGAAGCCCAAAACCTAACCAAACAGTTGGAGTAAAAGGAAATATCTATTTAACACCTTCCTCCGCATAACAACTGGGTTTTCCCTAGGTCTGTTCCAGTCGACCTTGGGTGCCAGAGTGTAGGCTGGCACTTAACATCATGGTGACCTGCATGTCGGGAATGCATAGGCTGTCCTCTCCTGGCCTTGAGTTGGCTCCTGGGAGCTTTGACATACTCCTGCCCAAACCTGACCCCACCTGGCCTTGTCCTCCTGAAGGCCAGGTGGTAAGGGGACAGGCTTGCTGTTTGCTCCTGTGGAGCTGTGTTGGCAGGGTCACACATGGATGAATTTTGTCCCATCTGTCTGTCTGCCACTCACTGCAGACATCAGGTGTTTGCTCCTAGTAGAAATTCTCTTGAAGAGGAGTGGGTCTGGGTTCAGGGAGCATGTGTGCGTTTCTGGAAGTGTGTCTGTGGTGTGCATGTTGGTATGGATGTGGGCCCACAAGACTGTGCATGTGTGTGTGTCTTCGAGTGTGTGTTGAAGTGTGCATGCCCACATTAGTGTACCTGAAGGTTTATGCAGGATGTTGGTGGGCACGGGTGCATGTGGCTAAACCTGTGAGTATATTTCAAGTCTGGGTGTGTATTTGGTGTGGAAGTGTGTATATATGACTGGGTGTGCATTTATGGGTGTGAAAGTGTGTTCAACAAGAGAACACATATCCACATGTCTCCATGTGTCCACTGCCACATACCCTGAACTCAGATGCAGATACGAATCAGAAGAACATTTCCTGAAGTCATGGCCCGGCACTTTTGTGGACACAGGAGCAGGGCTCAGATCACCTCCTAGGCTGGGAGCACCTCTTTTGTGCAAAGCTGGAAGTGGATGCACTGAGCCTGGCCAAGAGAATGTCCCGTGGCCGGTGTGGAGAGCTGGCTCGTGGAGGAAGAGAGTCCTAAAAAGGGAGTGGAGACCATTTACAGGGCAACTGTGTTCCCATTAGGATCACAGTGGCTTCAGGAAGGCTCCTCCTGGGCTCAAGATGGATGCTGAGAGGGTGTGGATCACCCAGGCCCACCTTAGGGGAGACACACCTCGTGGAGCTATAGAGCCTGTGAGGATTCAGGGTCATCTGTGGGGATCCCCATTGTCCTCCCTTATAATGCCCCCTCACTTCCTGCCCTCTGCCCCTTGCCCCTCAAGAAGGCTTCAACCAAAGTCCAGACTTCAGACACATGTGCGGCTCTCCCCCTCACCTCCTTCAAATCTTTGCTCAGATATTAGCTTCTCAATAACCACCCCTTTGGAGCTTCCCTTGTGGCTCAGCTGATAAAGAATCTGCCTGCAACACGGGAGACCTGGGTTAGATCCCGGGGTTGGGAAGCTCCCCTGGAGAAGGAAAAGGCTACCCACTCCAGTATTCTGGCCTGGAGAATTCCGTGGACTGTATAGTCCATGGGGTCACAAAGACTCAGACATGACTGAGCGATTTTCACTCACTTACTCAACCGCCCTACTTTCAGCTCCTCATCTCTCTTGCCCTCCTGTTTTCCCCAAGCTTTGTCAGCTTCTCATACAGTGTGATCAGCAGCAGGAGTGGATGTGAGTACAGACATGGAAAGTAAGCATTTAGAAACTTCTACAGATACTTCAGAATCTATAGCAATTTGACATTGTCTAGAAATAAAAATGCAGATTGGAAAAAAAAGATAAACGGGCTTTTTGTACAGAGGATTTAAGACTCATTGTTCTAACACATTCTATAAAATGTATTCAGTTTTCTGTTTGTCTTCCTCTCAGCCCATCGCTGCTTCAACGCGAGCTCCACGGGCCGGGTGCTTTGTCAGCTTTCTTCCCCACGTTCTCCCAGGACCTGGAATAGGGTCTGGCACATAGTGGGGGCTTAATGGATATGTGTTGAATAAGTGAATGTGGCAGAGGTGGAATGAGCGGGTGAAGCACCATCAGCTGGACACGGGTGGGAGGGCAGCAAATGCTCCCTGAGCCCCACCCCTGCCTGCTGGCTATGAGCACAGGGCTATGGTCTGATCTCCTGTGAGTTTTCTTGGGACTTCAGTATCACAGGGCATGGCTGGGAGCTGCCATCCTAATCAGAAAATTTCCACCCTGCCTTTACCCAGAAGAAGCCTGGGGCTGGCAGGGCCAGGCAGGAGCAGTTCTCTTGGAGGTGGGTGAGGTTTGGTTCTACCAGCTGTTCCCACGGCTGGGCTTGTGGCCTGCAGTGCCTGGGCCCGCCTCATGGGCCAGCCATCCTGCAGGGCTGGTTCTGGGCTCACACACCCAGAGCTGCCTGCCTAGCTACTCCCCTCCACCTTGGCCTGAGCCCTCAGGCTCAACCTCTCCTTCTCTGACCCCGAGACTCCACCCACAGAATCTTTTTCGTCCTCCTCAATGGCAACCCACTCCAGTACTCTCGCCTGGAAAATCCCATGATGGAAGAGCCTGGTAGGCTGCAGTCCATGGGGTTGCACAGAGTCGGACACGACAGAGAGACTTCACTTTCACTTTTCCTTTCATGCACTGGAGAAGGAAATGGCAACCCACTCCAGTGTTCTTGCCTGGAGAATCCCAGGGATGGGGGAGCCTGGTGGGCTGCCGTCTATGGGATCACACAGAGTTGGACACGACTGAAGTGACTTAGCAACTAGCTTCTGAGTGGTGGTGGTGGGCAGGGGCAGGGGGGTGACTGTCTACAGTCATACCTCCCTGAACGCACCCAATCTCATCAGAATGGTGGCGGGTGTGGCCCAGGAGGAGGGGGCGTGGGCCAAACATCCTAGGGATGTCCAGGCAGTGTTCAGGGCCGCTTGTGACCTCAGCACGGGAACAGGAGGAACCTCTGTGTAGTTAAAAACATCAGTTAAACCTTCTTACCTGCTCCCTGTTGAACAGCAGAGCCACAGACTACTGTCTGCTAACAAGGGTCCCACAGGCTGCAGGTTTCACCTCTCTTCCCTTTCCTCGTCCTGGGAAACACACAGGATGCTGTGGAGAGGGAGGCTACAGGGGTAAATGATGCTCAGGCTTGGTTTTGATGGATGACTTTTGAGCTAAACAGTCCAAGAGAAGAGAAAGGAAATGAGAAAGGCATTCCAGAGAAAAGGAATAGGGTGGTCCAAGGCCCGTTGGTGAGAGAGACCACAGTGTCCTCGGAACCACAGAGCCGTTGTTTGTATGGCTGGGTGTGAACAGCAAAGTGGTGGAATCCAGAACCAGGAAGGCAGACTGGGGCCAGTTCTTGTTTAGTCAACATCTTTGACCAACACTGTGCTCAGCTCAGGATGGGATATAATGATAAAAGAGGTGCTGGGAACATAAGGATGTTTGGACACACAATTTGCCTTATTCATCCCTGGATCCCCAGTGACCACCCCAGTGCTGGGAACAAGGAGGGCACTCAGTAAACATCTGTAACATGAATGAATGAACGAATGAAGGGATGGCCAGGTCACTTACAGTGAAATAGGTTAAAGAAAAGTCAGTTTTGCTGAGGCAGAGAACCCAAGCCTCAGAGAAGATTCTCTGGGAAGGAGAACGATTTTTATTTTCGAGAAGGTTGCTGTAGTTTTTCACAGCGAAACTTGACTGTGGCTTGTGCAGTTAAGTCACTCCATGGTTAGGATTTTGGTGTTTTTGCCAATGATGCAACAGGCCGTGAGGATTTCCACAGAACATTGTGTCGAGCAAGCAAAGCCTGCAGAGGAGGGATGGGGCAGGGCCTTCTGGAGCTGGAAAAGAAGCCACATTGAGGCAGGGAACTGTCCATTGTTGCCCAACCACACCTGGAATGTGGCCCCAGGTAGGAGCCTTTGGACTCACAAGAGGAATTTATCTGAGGACAGCTCGTGACTTTTGGCCAGCTCAGAATCGAAAGTGGATAGTCAGGCCCTGCACCATCAAGTCTCCTGGCTCTCCAGCCAACTGCAGATGTCCGTGCGTCCCCACCCCCACCCCGTAGCCACACCAGCTCTGGCAGGAGGCTGGAGCTCTGCTTGGTGGGGGAGAGCAGCGGGTGGACATGGACCAGCCATGGGTCTGGTCTTCTGCATGCTGGTCAGCCCTACTGTACAGGAGCTGTGGTGACATCTCCCCACCAGACATCTCCCCTCCAGGCCCCTTGGTTGTGGGCACCTTTGCCCCAGCGGGAGGGATGCAGTAAGAGAGGGGACCCAGAAGCAGCCATTCCTTGTGCCCTGGGGTTGGAATAACTGCAGCTTCATTGATCCCCAGCTCCAAGCTTCGGAGAACAAGGATGAGCCCAAATTGAATCATGGCACCTCCCAGAGCACCATTTCTTTGAGGTGATGATGCTCAGATGCAGATTGATTAGGAAGTTAATGAAGCCTATGCCTTGAGGCGCTCACTTGAACAAGCCTCTTCCAAGACTCTAAATCTCTGTTTGTCTTTGCAGTTTTCTTTCTTCTTCCTAAAGAGGATCTCCCCAAATTATATAAACTTCAGAGCCCACAAAACTGGGCCCACCCCTGCCAGTGCTCCTTGACTCTGGAAAACCTTGAGCAGTCAGTGGGTGCCTGGGGGCTCAGGCTCATGGGTCTTCTGCCCAGAATCTCAGGCCAGGAGGTCTGTCCCGCAGCCTGGGAGTCAGATGGCTGAGGGCTCCAGCTCAGAGCAGGCAGTGTCCTCTTTGTAGCCTAGGGCAGGTGTGTTGGAATCGCCGGGCCAGTCCAGTGGAAGGAGACTGTCAGCTATAGAAAGATCAAAGTGTCATCTTGAGAAGAAGGAACCGACACGTGTGAATGCACCAGATCAAACAGCACTTCTCTTTGCGTCCGTGTGGTCCACTGGTGGGGCATTTGGTGTTGACCCAGGGCTGACTGCTGGTTTAAAACAGATGCTGTGATATAAAATACCCTGAACTGTATGCTTTGGAAGGGTGGATTTTATGGCATGTGAATTATATCTTCATATTAATAATAAAGAATACTGAGAGCTCAGTGGCTGTGGAGCTTTCCTGCTGGCTTGGCCCTAGAGGGCACAGCTTGGTGCTGGGGCTTCTGGGCTGCTTCCTGAGGCATCACACACAGGACAAGTGTTCAGGGACTGTGACATCCTAGCCGAGTCCTCACTGAGCTGGGGGACAAGATGCTGGTACTGCAGACAAGGTTCCTGTCCGGCTTGGGTCCCTGGGACTGGTGGAGGGGCTTCAGCCACTTCTGGGCTCCTGGGTCCTCTTTTGCTGCGCCCATCTTGGCATATTTACCAAGCCCTCTGAGCCTGCTGCCAACACTGCTGGGGACGGGGAAGAGTTAACCATTAACTCAGAGGTGAGAGAAAGGAGAGGGTTGGGACAGCACCCATAGGCAGCCTTCCAGCCCTCTGGGGTGGTGGGGGCCCCTCCTGAGCTCCCAGCCCTGTTGGCCGAGGCGCTGGGTTGGGGCTGGGTGGGGGCTGGGCGGGCAGAGCAGAGCTGTCCCTCAGAGAAGAACTGGGCCTCTAAGGACTCAGCAGAGATGCCAGTGGGACTCAGGGACTGGCCTCATCATGGCCCAGGCCCCCTTGTCACCCGTGCCCAGGCACGTGGGTAGACACTCCCCTCCCCAGGGCCAGCCCCCCTCCGCCCCCCACCCCACACCACCCCATGGCTCACCTGTTGCACAGCTTTGCCAGGCTGCCTTTCTTTCTATCTTTCTTTCCTCTTTTTTTTTAAACTTTATTTGGCTGTTCTGGGTTTTAGTTGCAGCATGCAGGATCTTCGATCTTCACTGAAGCAGATGGGATTCAGTTCCCTGACCAGGGATAAAACCCAGGTCCCCTGTATTGGGAGCTTAGATCCCTAGCGACTGGATCATCAAGGAAATCCCTAGGCTGTATTTTAAATGGCAGTGAGAAGCTGACCCAAACCCTTTCTTGAGAAGACATGGCTCTTCACACCCACTGGTGACCCTGTCACTGGACACTGCGGTGACCCAGAAAGGACACCAGCCAGAAATAGATGTCCTTCTTGTCTTTCTCTTGGAACAGACTCAGGCACTTACATGTACAGACGCATACACACACACACGTATGTATGCCAGGTACACTGGTTTCTTCGACCACCTGGTCTATGCAGAGGAAAAACTAAAGTCACTCTTGATGGACTGAATTCTTGCAAAAGGCCCTAAAGATGCTTTGCAAGCCCCTGACCAAGGTGCTGGGGATAGGATGGTGCCCTCATCAGGCCTTACTGCACTGGGTCTGAGCTGCCCTCCAGGGATCTTTTGGGGGCAGGTGGAGGTGGACAGGAACCTCGTTGCCAGGCTGTTCTTTGGAATGCCCTGCCACAGGTGCTGCTGTTTTGTCTGGATACACCTTAGCAAATGTTTCTGTGGGCTGGTGTGGCCAGGAGAAGCAGATGGGTGCAGCGGCTCTACCCTTCAGGCCACCTCTGAGGACCAGGCCCGCATCTGAGGGGGGCAACCTTTTCACACTCCACACAGCAAATCCTAATCTAGGGAGAGATGGGCATCTGTGCTGCCTGCCTGGTGGGAGGTGGCCTGCAGGGGCTGGGGTGGAAGCATGGACATGAGATGCCTTGTGTTGGGACATGCTATCAGCAAAGTTGCTAAAAAGTCCTTGGATGTTCCCAATTTCTCTATCTGTTTGGTTCCATCTCTTTTTGGCAGGTAAGGCCGCCTCAGGAGGTCAATCTCTAGGATCCTGCCTCAGATACTCATCAACATGAATGCTGAGGGCAGGAAGAGAGATGCAGATGTAAAGAACAGACATGGACACAGCGGCGGGAGAGGGTGGGATGAATTGAGAGTAGGGCTGACATATATATACTATGTGCATGCTCAGTTGCTCAGTCGTGTCCGACTCCGCAACCCCATGGACTGCAGCCTGCCAGTCTCCTCTGGACATGGAGTTTTCCAGGCAAAAATATTGGAGTGGGTTGCCATGCCCTTCTCCAGGGGATCTTCCCAACCCAGGGATTGAACTCGTATCTCTTGTGTCTCCTGCATTGACAGGTGGACTTTTTTTTAGCCACTGTGCCATCTGGAAAGCCCCCATATATACATTCAGTTCAGTTCAGTTCAGTTCAGTCGCTCAGTCATGTCCGACTTTTTGTGACCCCATGAATCGCAGCACGCCAGGCCTCCCTGTCCATCACCATCTCCCGGAGTTCACTCAGACTCACATACATCGAGTCGGTGATGCCATCCAGCCATCTCATCCTCTATCATCCCCTTCTCCTCCTGCCCCCAATTCCTCCCAGTATCAGGGTCTTTTCCAGTGAGTCAACTCTTTGCATGAGGTGGCCAAAGTTCTGGAGTTTCAGCTTTAGCATCATTCCTTCCAAAGAACACCCAGGACTGATCTCCTTTCGGATGGACTGGTTGGATCTCCTTGCAGTCCAAGGGACTTTCAAGAGTCTTCTCCAACACCACAGTTCAAAAGCATCAATTCTTTGGCGCTCAGCTTTCTTCACAGTCCAACTCTCACATCCATACATGACCACTGGAAAAACCATAGCCTTGACTAGACAAACCTTAGTCAGCAAAGTGATGTCTCTGCTTTTGAATATACTATCTAGGTTGGTCATAACTTTCCTTCCAAGGAGTAGGCATCTTTTAATTTCATGGCTGCAATCACCATCTGCAGTGATTTTGGAGCCCCCCAAAATAAAGTCTGACACTGTTTCCACTGTTTCCCCATCTATTTCCCATGAAGTGATGGGACCAGACACCATGATCTTCGTTTTCTGAATGCTGAGCTTATTATCATGTGTAAAATATAGAGCTGGTGGGAAGCTGCTGCATAGCACAGGGAGCTCAGCTTGGTGGTCTGTGATGACATACGGGGTGGGGTCAGGGGGCTGGGAGAGGATGTATATATATAGCTGATCCATGCTTATGTGCAGAGTACATCATGCAAAATGCCAGGCCGGATGAAGCACAAGCTGGAATCAAGATTGCTGGGAGAAATATCAATAACCTCAGATATGCAGATGACACCACTCTTACGGCAGAAAGTGAAGAGGAACTGAAGAGCTTCTTGATGATAGTGAAAGAGGAGAGTGAAAAAGCTGGCTTAGAACTCAACATTCAGAAAAAAGATCATGGCATCTGGTCCCATCACTTCACGGCAAATAGATGGGAAACAATGGAAACAGTGAGAGACTTTTTCTTGGGCTCCAAAATCACTCCAGATGGTCACTGCAGCCATGAAATTAAGACACTTGCTCCTTGGAAGAAAAGCTATGACAAAACTAGACAGCATATTAAAAAGCAGAGACATTACTTTGTCAACAAAGGTCTATCTCTTCAAAACTTTTTCCAATAGTCATGTATGGATGTGAGAGTCGGATGATAAAGAAAGCTGAGCACCCAAGAATTGATGCTTTTTGAACTGTGGTGCAGAAGATTCTTGAGAGTCCCTTGGACAGCAAGGAGATCAATCCAGTTAATCCTAAAGGAAATCAGTCCTAAATATTCATCGGAAAGACTGATGCTGAAGCTCCAATACTTTGGCCACCTGATGCGAAGGACTGAGTCATTGGAAAAGACCCTATGCTGGGAAAGACTGAAGGCAGAAGGGGATGACAGAGGATGAGATGGCTGGATGGCATCACAAAGTCGACAGACGTTGAGTTTGAGCAAGCTCCGGGAGTTGGTGGACAGGAAAGCCTGGCATGCTGCAGTCCATGGGGTCGCAAAGAGTTGCACACAACTGAGTGACTGAACTGAACTAAACTGAACTGAACTAAACTGAACTGAACTGAACTAAAGTGAACTAATAGCTGATTCATGTTGTATGGCAGAAACTAGCACAACATTGTAAAGCAATTATCCTCCAATTAAAAAAAAACACAAAAACCCCAAAACAACATGGCTGCCGAGTCCCTACACCTACCCTAAAAATACTTCACTCATGGGCATGGCAGTGACTGTTCCCATCACTGGCCTGTTTGGCTGCCCACTGCCTGCCAGCCCACATCCTGGTGGGGAACCTTAGTGTGCCAACCGGCCCACAGAGGCAGGGGCTTTGTTTCTGATACAAGGATGGTTTTCTTTTGTGGATTGGAGTGGTATGCTTTGCTGGGCCTGGGGCAGGAGTGGTGATGCCACAGCTTGGGAAGGAGGCAGTGCCCAGAACTATGTCAAGCACATGAAGACCCTCTGCCAGTGTATACTCAGCGAAGAACCCTGTCTCTCCAATGGTCCCAGACAAGGACTCTGTGCTGGGTAGGGGGAGCGAAGGATAAAGCCACCTTCGGACACCTTGGCCTACTGTGGAGTAACCACAGCATGTGGCCAAACAAAGCTGTTTAGGACAAAGCTATCTGAGGAGGCTGCCCCTCTGCCGGACCCTCCCAGATTGAGAGAAATGTTCTCTGGAAAGTGGAAAGCCAATCACATCCTCATTCCAACCCTCCTCTTCATGCAGCCTCACAAAATTTACAGGAATTTTGGATCCTCGAAGAGATTACACTGTGTGTCCTCCAAGCTTTGCAATTAAGGAGGGACCTGCCTTGCCCCAAGGTTTCCCACTACCAGAAAATGGAAACCAGCACCCTTCACTCTTCTTCTATGAGAGACAGCAGTTACCGAGCTGGTGGCTTATGGACATACTCTGGTCAGTGTTTAAGAACCAAGGCGCCCAGGAGCATAGGGTGGACAAGTTGGGGTGCAGCTCGGTGTTGAGAGCGGTCGGGACTATGACATGGGAGGCCCCCTCCCAAAGTTCCTTCCCTCTCTCCTTTACCCCTCAGTGCAGTCTCTCACTTGTACAAACACAGTGCTTTTAATTAAAAAAAAATTTTTTTTTTATTAAAATACTGTTATACCCAGTGGAATGCAGCAGCAATCCTAGTACAGGGTGGCATAACAAAACAGCCATGTTTACATTTTAAATATTCACGATAACTTAAACATACAGACACACATCATGGTCTTTGGCAGAAAATGTTCACAGCACAAAAAAATACTTTAAAAAGAAATACCAAATATTAATCCAAAATATATTAAGTTGTTTTTTTTTCTTTCACAATATTTTTTTGCCTTTTTCTCTCTTTTTTTCTTTTTGTTTTGTAAACAATGCACATGAACCAAATGCATTTTTCAGTTTTACAGAGGGGTAGGGGGATTTAAAAAAATATGCAATTGTCCAGCAAATGCGAATGTTTAAAAAGAAAACATGAGGAACCATAGGAATAAAATAACACATACAAAAACCTAAAAACAGTAAAAGAAAAACAAAAACAAAGACTCACGGAGAACTAAAAACAGCCGAGACAAACCACTAAAACCCACCAGTCACTCATGGGGCTGAGTTGGGAGACTCTTTAAGACCAGAAATAAAAGTCACTGCTACTGGCAGGCTGCCATCGGACACTTCACTCCAGTTCCCAAGCGCTGGCCCTATTTCAGGGTGCTGCGCACTGGCGGCTTGAGGAGCCAGCCTCAGGGCGCCATGCTGTGACGGGGGCTCCATTCAGAGGACCATTTGAGTCACGTCTTACAGCTCACAGACTAGTTTTCACCAGCCTATCTCCCTCTCCCAGTGCCTCCAGGGGGAACAAAGACTCTGATGAGAACAAGGCCATCTCTCCAGTTTCCTTTCAGAGAACTGGTGCTGGGAAGCCCACCATGGCAGACCTGTGTGGTGGCAGACTTCATCTAGCTCAGGGTTCATAGCCAAACTGACAAGCTGTCCCAGGGACAGGAGCTGTGGAGCCATTTCAAGAGGCTGGTGGTGGGTCCCTTGGGCATTTCAAACAGGGCTCAAGATGGGGATTAAGAAGCCAATATCCCGTGGATCAAGCAGTAACAAAATCCATGGACCAAGGACTTGAGAAGGGGAGATAGCTGGGAGGAACCGAGGCAGCAGGGCTGGGAGCATGGAATGAGGGGGTGAATCTGAAGCAGCCCACTTCAATCTTCTATTTCACAAGAAAGGGAATTATGTACAAACTGCACGGCACAGCCCAGTCCTCTCCACAGTACGGGTGACGCTGTGGCCTCTGCAGGACTAACACGCTCAATAGGCTGCCAAGATTCAAGTCCGGGTGATGCCTAGGAGGCAGTGAGGAGCTGAGGAGCAGATGGAGTTGGAGGGACCACACTGAGCCAGGCCTATTAAACCAGTCCACCTGGAGTCCATGGGCAGCCATCCTTGGAAATCAGCCACCAAATCAACACATCCCCTCCCTCCCTGCCCGAGTGTCCAGTGTGGGTACACTACTCCCTTCTGAGCTTTCAACTGCTACCCTGGCAGCAAGCCAGGTAAAGGTCCAGGCCTCATGCTGCGTGGGCCCAGGAGGAGCATGGGGCTAAGAAACAGGGTCTTCTGTGGGGACGGGTGCTCACAGCTCCCCTCTCCCATGCAGCATCCTGCTGGAACGGCTGTGTGGCAGAGGGCAGCAGGAAATGGTTCAGAGTCCCCACGGCACCACCTCCTTCAGATCAGTATCTCCACCATGTCAGAAAAGTCCTGGACTCTGGACGTAGCAACAGAATCTGGAGAGATAAGAGCCCAGGCACATGGCAACGAGGGTTACTAGACTGCTCTTTTAAATCGGGTAACATTTTAAAGATAGGCTCTGTCTTCACCAACTTTTCCCACCTCAGCTGCCCAGGTCCCCATAACTTGGCCAACCAGTCACAGAGCTCTGCTCCCTCCCAGCTCTCCATCCAGACCATCAGCCTCCAGAGTGGAAGATACAAATGTTTATAACTAGGAACTGGTTGGAGGGCTTGGAGGGAGGGTGGAGAGCCCTGAGGGAGGGAGGCTGCCACATTCTTTTCATGCCTGTGGTTTTCTGAGCCGGTGAGGCACAGGCAACTATGCAAAGGCTACTGTGAAAGAGAGCAAACACATTCAAGGGCATCTTCTCAAATTTCTCCTTCTGGGACTCTTAAAACAAAGTCTTCTAACTTGGGAGTCTTAAAACAAAGTCTTCTAACTTGGGAGTGCCAAGGTCCACGATCTTAAACGTTCAGATTGGCCATTAAAGATGTAAGGAAGACTTCTTAAGAGGAGATAAAAGGGCTTCCCAGGTAGATCTGTTTGTAATTAGGGTTTCCAGTTCCCCTATTCCTATATCTCTCCCCGCTACTGAGGTGGGTCCCACATTCTGCTCACCCTCCCTGTGTAAGGCTCCCCGTGGAGTGTGGGCAATGAGTCGGGGTGGGATTCACACCCCAGGGTGCCCTCAGCCCCCCACAAAAGTTGGGGGCGACTTACCCAGTGAGGCTGTTCTCCGGCCACTGCTGCACCCCAAAAGGCTGTCAGGCTCCAGGCTGTCCGGGGGGCCATCAGTCTGGGTGCTCCCATCCCTGCTCCCATGTTTGGCGTGGGCAGCGAGGGGAGCCACAGCCACAGGCTCCTCCAGCGGGGCCCTGTCTGCTAGGAAGGCAGGAGTTTCAGTTACTGCCCTGTCCACAGTATGTAGCCCCCATGAAGAATACCCTAACTAACCTCCTGGGGATGCTAGTTGCTGTTGATTTGCAAGAACTTTGATTACACTCCTGTTTCCAAACAGGATTGGGTTCCAGAAGCTTGGAGTGGAGGAAGCTTTCTTAAAAGGTTGTAGATTAAATCTTAAAACAGTAAGGATTCCTGGATTTCTGTGGTGTCTGCTTAGGAGGAAAAGTGGAAGTGCTGGCCCAGAAGGCACCTCTGCAGGGGAAGCTTATTTTAACTTTGATGGTGAGTGGCTGGGGCCAGGGTGGTGGAATTTCCAGAGACAGGGGCTTCAGCCTGCCTTGTCACACCAGGGGACAGCTGCGGGCTGCAAGGTCACTAGAGCCAGAGTGTAAGCCGGCTCCCCTGGGTGAAGAGTTGGGATCCCTAGCTCCTCCGAACTTCAGTTCTGGAAGGAAAGGCCTGAGCACAACCTAGCCTCTGTTGCCCACCCATCTCCTCTCACCTGCAGCCAGCTGGGCAGAGGTATCCACCTGCTGCTCGCCGGAGGAGTGTCCTTGCCAGCCCTGGGTCCCCGCTGCTGCAGCCACGAAGATAGATGGCACCGACTTGGCAGGCCTCAGGGAGCCTGGGGTGACCTTGCCAGGGTCTTTCCTGGAGCGCTGCTGAAGGACCTTGATCACGGCATCCTTCTCCAGGATCTGAGCATGGAGCACCTTTAACCTGAGGGGTGAGAGGCCATGTTTACATCTTCAGACCCACAGATCCTGTGGCTTCCGCCCTCCCCGCCTCGTGGAAGTTGGAGGGAAAGCTTTCCTTAAAGCCAGGCTGGGCTGCTCCTGGCCTTGCAGCAGGGGCCAGGATGGGGCCTTCAGAAGTGCCATCAGAGCTCTGCAATGGGATGCTTTGAAAACTACCAGTGCCTGAGGGGCTGGGCCGTTCCCACACCGGCAAACCCAGAGATAGGTTCTGGGTTCATCTGATGACGGTAGTGGCACAAACCCTGTCCTAGAGGGCCATCCCCAGGGCTGTTGATCAAGGGAGCTAAGTCGACTGCTTGTATTTTTGAACCAGGAAGAGGTCGAATGGAAATCCTGTGGGGCCTCTAATTTGTCTCTCGAGAGAAAATACCAGCTCCCCACAGGCCAGGGACCTAGGCCACATTTGTTCTGGGGTGGTACCTGGCATGTAGGGTAGGAAAGTCTAATTCTCTGATTTACATGGTGGGAGTGGGGGAGCAGGTAGAGGCCTGAAGCCTCGGGTATCATCCGTGAGTGGAGTCTCTTGGGCAGACCAACAACTTGGTTGGCACCTCTGAGAAAGAATAGCCTGTAATGCCAGCTGGGCCTAAAGCAGGGGGTCAGCTCAGAAGTAGGAGGGATTGTTAGGCTGGGCGGAGTGAGGGGTGTTTATCATGGATTAAAGACCAGGCAAAGAAAAGAAATGAAGTCGCTCAGTCGTGTCTGACCTGTGACCCTATGGACTGTAGCCCGCCAGGCTCTTCTGTCCATAGAATTCTCTAGGCCAGAATACCGAAGCGGCTTGCCATTTCCTTCTTTCTCCAGGGTATCTTCCCAACCCAGGGACTGAACCCCAGTCTCCCAGACTCTTACACTGCAGGCAGACTCTTACCCTGGTAGTCTGAGCTACCAGGGAAGACCTAAGGCCCAGGCAAGGGCTGGACAAATCCCACCCTACCCCTACCCCCTGCCCCAGGTACCCGGCCTGCAGTGTCCAACCTGCTTTCCATCTCCTGATGCCTGTGGCCGCCGGTGAGCAGGCCCTCGTTGAAGCTGCTGCTGGGCGAGGGCTGGGGCGAGTGCCGGATGAGAGTGGTGTCGCGCTGGGCGGCGGCCGTGGCGGCCGCATCCATGGCGAACTGCCTCATGGCACGTTCCTCCAAGTACTTCTGTTCCCACTTGGTCATGTCAGCTTCCAGCGCCAGCACCTGCTCCTCCTTCTCCCGCAACTGCTCCGACAGCCGCAGTGCACTGAGCTCCGGGGTCCCACCACTGCCACCGCCACTTCCGGGGGGGCCTGCCTGTCTCTGCAGAGAGAGGGGTACCGTGGTCAGGGGTGGAGGGTGGGGTGTGTTGGCTGCAGGTCCTCACTGCCACGTGAGGAATCTGAGGCCAGTGCTTGGTCAGCTGGCACCACGCACTCTGCACAGCCTGCTTCCAGCTGGAGACAGAGGGGAGCCACAGGGGCCCCACAGCCTTGCCCCAAATCCTGTGGCTAAGGGTGCAGAGGAGATTGGGTTTGCTTTTGCATAGTGACCATATACACTGTCCTCCAAACTGGGGAAGGGGTGACTTAATGACACAGGAGAACTGTTGTAAACAGGACAGACCCCGGCAATCCAGGAACTCTGGTCACCCTGCCTCTGTGGGAAGGGTGAGGCTAGGAGTGGAGATAGGACTCTATCTGGTCTATAAACACGAGAGCTATTTACACAGTCCAAAGTGAGGATAAAGGCCCAGGATCTGAGTGACTATCTTCCCCACCTCCGATCTTGGGGAGACATATAAGAGCTGGCTAGTCCCCACTCCAGCACTCTTGCCTGGAAAATCCCATGGACAGAGGAGCCTGATAGGCTGCAGTCCACGGGGTCGCTAAGAGTTGGTCGCACACAACTGAGCGACCTCACTTTCACTTTTCACTTTCATGCATTGGAGAAGGAAATGGCAACCCACTCCAGTGTTCTTGCCTGGAGAATCCCAGGGACGGGGGAGCCTGGTGGGCTGCCGTCGATGGGGTCGCACAGAGTTGGACACAACTGAAGTGACGCAGCAGCAGCAGCAGCAGCAGTCCCCTCCATCGCAGCTCCTGAGAGACTTTCTCCAGAGACCAAGGGTGCCAATCCTAGCTGCTGCTGAGGATAGAGGCCCAAGGCTCGAGTCCCTGAGGTCGGCACATGGTCAAGGGGCAAGGCTTCTGCTGAGACTGATGGGCCAGGAGGGGACTTCTGTAAGGTTGGCCCAGGTGGTCCTAACTTTCCAAGAGGGCTTGGCCTGGATCTCAACAGGGGCTCCTGGGGTCTTCCCAGCTCACCTGCTGTGCACGAAGGGCCTTGAGTTCCTGCTCCAGGCGCGTCCGCAGACGTAGCTCCAGCTGCTCACGCTTCTCGCAGGCAGCCTGCAGCTGCCCCAGGGCCTGCTGTAGCCGCTCCACCTTCTCCACGTAGGCCTGCTTCCTCCGTAGCTCCTCCTCAGCTCTTGCCGCGCGGCCCTGTGCGTTGCTCAGGGCCTGCTCCAGCAGCTCGGCCCGCCGCCGCTGGTCCTCTATGGCTCCGCGCAGCAGTGCCATCTCCCGCTCTAGCTGCTCCTGCTCCTGCTGCTGCTCATAGCCTGCAGCGAGAGAGGGAGGGGCCCGGTCAGGGGCGGCAGCTCCCTCGCTGCCCCACAGAGCACCCACCACACGCCACGCTCTGTGCTGACCGCTGCTCAAGCTTGATTGCATCTTCTCAGTATCACAGGAGTTAGGTACCCTTATTAACCCCGTTGTATGGGCCAGGAAACTGAAGTTTAGGTTAAGGCCTGAGCAAATGGGAATGTCAGACCAGGACCCTTGCAGTGATACCTGGGCCACACTGCTTCTCTGCTGGGACGTGGCCTTGCCGGGAGAGAGCAAGAGACACTGTCCGCTTGTGCCGGGTGTCACACCTCCAAAACACATTCACAACTTCCCTCCAGCCTCACGGTGATACTAGAGACTGGGCAGGCAGGAACCGCGATGCCCATCTCCAGATGAGAAAACAGGCTCAGGTGGACTGTCACGTGGTCATCATCCAAGTGGGAGAAGCACCGTGTGCTGCCCCAGGAGTCAGGCATCTACACATCTTATTCCCCTGAAGCCTCCAATGACAGTCTGGGATCTGGGATCCCCACCTTCAAGAGGAAGAATCATAGGAGGTGAATGGTGCCACCAGGTAGGGATCAAAGTTAGCCTGCCTCTGAAGAACCAGGCTGCTTGGCTATGGCGTGAGGCCCTCGTACTCAAGAGGCCTCAGAGCTTATTCTGTGAAACCAGGCACCCCACCCCACCCCTAGTGTGCAGGCTGCCTGCCTTGCTGGAAGGCAGAGGGGGACGTGTCATGGGGCCTGCCTGATGGATCTAGAGCAGCACTGTCACAGCAGAGTGGAATTTTCTGCTGTAATGGACTTGCTCGACGCTGTGCCAAGCAGGGCAGCAGCCACTGGGCACATGTGGCCAGTGAGCACTTGCAGTGTGGCTAGTGCCAGGGAGGAGTCAAATTTTTCATTTTATTTCATTTTAATTAATTTTAATCTTTGGGCCACGTGTGGCTAAATACCTATCAGATAGGACAGTATAGACTCTGGAACAGAAAAGAATTACACAAGGCCCTGGGGCAGAGAAAGAGGACACAGGCCACCCAGGTCAGCTCTGGTTCACTCTGAATTTTCGAAGGCTAGGCCCAGGCCCACCTCATTCTTTGGGGTGAAAGGAAAAGTTGGCGAAACTCAGTAACACTGGGCCTCTCATCCTGAGCTGGCCTGACACCTGAATGGGGTGGAGGGGGCAGGCAGGAGTGCTGACTGGGACTTTGGACCCAGAGACAATGGCCCTGTCCTGGGAGGCTTCACAGAGATGGACAGCTTATAGAGTTAGCCGGAGGCTCGCAGCTCATCCCAGTCATAAATGGTCCCATCTTACAGCCTCAGAATCTGAGGTTCAGGTGAGAAGAAACTGCCCAAAGGGGACTCGGCTGGGAGAACCAGGCCTCAGGACTCATGGCCAGATGCCCAGGGTGGGCAGGGCCTGACCAGAGCTGGGAGTCTGTACTGCTTGCCTACTAGGAAAGCAGATAGCACAGGTGATCGGGGCCACAGTCTCCTACTAGCGCTGACTCTGGAAAACAGGTGAGCTCAACCACAGACATTTTTCCTGAGGATTCTTGCTTCTGGATGTCAGGAGCAAGGAAGGGTAGTTTGGCTTTCCTCAGCCCTTGGGGTTGGTACCAAGGGCCCAGCCTTTGGCTTCCAGAAGGTTCCTGCTGCCTTGCACACCCCTAATACCCTGGTGGCTTCCCTCGTGGTTTGGATAGTAAAGAATCAGCCTAAAATGCAGGAGACTCAGGTTTGATCCCTGGGTCAGGAAGGCGCCCTGGAGAGGGGAATGGCAATCCACTCCATTATTCTTGCCTGGGAAATCCCATGGACAGAGGAGCCTGGCCAGCTACAGTCTATGGGATCACAAATAGTCGTAAGCGACTGAGCAACTAACACTTTGAAGGCCCTGGTAGAGCTCGGAGGCTTGAGACCTTGGCCATCCCCAGCCACCAGGATAAAACTCTGGGGGGAGGGTGCCGCTGTCTCCAGGCTGGGGTGGGAGCAGATTCGAGAGACACAGAGGGGGGCCGTGGGCTGGGGAGCAGTGGAGAGAGCAAGAGGCCTTCCATGGGGGAAGTGAGGCCCCACCAGCAAGTCCCAGTCCCTTTGTCCCACAGTCACTCCTCCCAGCGTGGCGGGCGGGGCGCAGTCAGGAGTGCGGGGGGAGGGGGAGGCGAGTGCAGCGGAACAGCCCGGGCTCAGGAATGCCCGGCATCCAGGTCACCCGCCGCTTCGAGATTAATGGCTCCAGGCGGGAGCCAAGAACAGCCCCACTCCCCAGGGAGCGGAAACGCCTCCAGGCTGGCCAGCCCCGGGCCCCTCCCCTGCCTGCTCCCAGGAACCCGCCATGACTTCCTTTCTTTGGCAAAGCCTGGCCCCATTCTGCCCCTTTCCAGCAACCCATCCTCTCTGGACAATGATGAGACCCCCCCCAGGGCTATCCCCACCCCCCAGCCTTTACCACCATCCCCTCCCTCCCAGAGACCTTCAGTCATCTCCTCCTGCCCACCCTCAACCCTCAGCCCTTCAGTGTTGCATTCCCCCATTCCCTTTGGGGGCCACCCTGTCCAGGCCTGAGCCCTGCTTGAAGGAGGTAGGTGCTGCTAGCCAGAGCTCAGTCTTCAAGCTGCCTCTCTGCTTCCAGACACCCCCAACCATCTAGCTTAAGCTCAGTAAGCTTTTGGAGGGGTTCCTCCTTCATAGAAGGCGTCCTTGTTCAGACATCAGCTACCCCAGTGCACTCCTTTGCAAACACTCAAACATCACTATAGCAGGCAGTAAGAGCATAAAGGAGGAGCTTATCAATAACTGCCTCTCTGATGGCTACAGCTTCTTCCTACTATTGAGTTGGTGGCTTCCTTTGTCCCCCCTTCCTTCAAACCGCTTCCACCTCCACTGGAGCTATCCTGCTGCTGCTTCACCTGCCACCCCACAAAACCTCTCTCTCAAGGTGCTGGGGACTGCCCCCCCCTGCCCGCCCCCCCCCATCACTGGCCTCCAGGGCCAGGCCATGCTTGTTCCTTGGAATCCATGGTGGGAGGACCCTGCTCCTTCTTCAAGCTCCCTACCTCTCTTGACCTTGTGCTGGCCCCTTCCTGACCTGTTCCCTCTCTGCTGCACACCTGCCAGGGGCTCAGCATGGCTGCGCTAGGGAACAAATGAATGACTGCATGTGCCAGTCAACAATGAACTCATCCGCTCTTGAAGAAGCCTTTGACTATCTTTTTTAGGGGATCCCTCCTGACCTCCTTCTTTAGGCTGCGGTGTTCGTGAGCTCCATTTTTGGCTGGTGCCAACACTTGTTATGGCCCAGCCTCACCATGCTCCCCAGCTTTCCACACGTCCATGCCCTGGGAGACTCAGACTCTTCCTTCTTTCTCATCCCACCTGTTTCCAGAGTGCTCGGCTCTCCTCAACTGCTTCTAGAGGACACCGAACTGACGCTCAGCACACCTCCCCAGCTGTCCCTCTACCCCTAATCTTCCCAGTACACAGGGAACCAGATCCTGCTCCCCTTGGGAAGCCGCCCCTCCCGAGTCCAGTCCAGTGATGGGTGCATAGTGGGCATTCAGTAAACCCACACTCCAAGCCCTGCTTTGGCAGAGGAGGCCAACCCTCCCTTAAGAGGAGCTCTCCTGGTTCCACCAGCCACACCTCTGCTTGGGCTCCTGAGTGGGTCCCCTACTTACTCTGAGCCAGCAGCTTGGCCACCATGTCCTGACTGCCTGCCTGGGCCTCCTGCGTCTTGCTTGCCAGGCGGCGGTTTGCAGATTCTAATCTTTCTGTTTCAAATGAAGAAAAGACGTTTTAAGGAAAAAGGTTTGAGCACAGGTGAAGCTGCCTGCTGAGGTGCACCCCTCCCCAGGGAACTGTCTGTCAGGCTACATTCTCCAAGCTGGGGGTGGGCTCATAGGGAAGCCCCGGGTCACCCTGGGCCACATGGGGGAGAGCTCCAGGAGGGGCCCCAAGGTCTAGAACACAGAGACAAGCATCTCTCTATCGAGGTGGCCCCCAGGGAGTCTCAGCCGAGTCCCCTTTGAATTGATTTGTACTGTTTTCGCAGAGGCAAGAGATTCTGAATGATGTCCTAGAACAGTGGAATCAAGCTGTCCATAGGTGGTCCCTGTCCCTCCACCTGTGTGAGCGGTCCTCACCTCTAAGATCCCGGTTGAAGTCCTGCAGCCGCCTCATCTCACTCTCCATCTTGTTCCGCATGGTCTTCTCCAGGGCCTCTCGCTTGGAAGAGGCCCTTGTTAGGCTCTCGTGGGCCTCGGAGAGCCGCTGGATTTCGCTCTCCAGCTGCAAGAGGCAGAGAGCAGAGCTGAAGGAAGGGGAGAGCTCCCAGGGTGGCAATGGGATCAAGGTCCCCTCCTTAGGCCAGGGTTGATTGCTGACTCTCCATCAGAAAGAGTGAGAGAGTAGAGACAAAGCCACAGCAGAAACCCACCTAGCCTGAGAGGGACAGGCTGCAGCCTGTGGCCTCCAGAGAGGGACCAGACTGCTGGAACAGGCAAGCCAGGGTCCCTTCAACTGTCCCAAGGTGCTGAGTGAACACAAGGCCACGTTCTCTGGAAGGAGCTGCATCCAGGGTGACTGAGGGCAGCTCCCTGGTGCCTAGTGTCCAGAAAGAAGCATTTTCCTTTTCTTTGGCTTCTAGTGAGAAATTTGAGCACAATGGACCAGGATCAGGCACTGAGGCTCCAACTGTGGTCTGTGGGGGTGGACCTATCTTGGAGACCACGCACAGTCACAGAAAGCCTAAGGCTACCTGCTAAGGCTGAGTGCACAGCTGGTGCCCCTTCACTCAGAACTCAGCACCGGATCCAGCCTGAGCTGCCTGGAGTATGTGCCTCTCCAGCCATCCCCCAACAGGGCCAGCCTGGCCCCGGATGCCCCACCCACTTGGCAGCTGGCAGGTTCTGCACGTGCTCCTAGCTGGCCCGTGATTCCAATAAATCGCTCGTTTTTTGCCAAGAGGAGGGGCTTTCTCTGTGACCAGGGCTGGCCTGGAACAGACTTGCTGTTGTGTGGGGGATACAAAGGGCTCTCTGTGGGAGGTGTCCACGGGAGGGGGCGTGTGCAGGGAAAGGGTGCGACCATGAGCGAGTCGGTGAATGGGCTCTTTCTAACCACCACTGGGCAGCAACTGCTTGTGCTCTGGGCCTGCTCTGCCGGCTGCTCCCCAGCTGTCTGGAGTCAGCCAGGGAAGGGTGCAGGAGGGATGGGGGGGTCCCCCAGGGGCAGCTGAGAAGCCCAGCCAGACCAGCTTTTAGACTCCTCTGCCTCCCTTCTGACAGCCCCCTCCCTGGTCAGCCCTGTTGGGGTTCCCTTATTGCCCCCTGCTGCTTCTCTGAGGCCTCAGCAGGGCTTACCTTCTCGATGCGGCCAGCCTTCTCCACCGTGCTTTCCAGCTCCCTCTGCAGTCTCTCATTGTCTCTCTGCAGCCTGGCGTTCTCCCTTAGCACAGTCTCCATCTGGGCCAGGTGGGCCCCGCCTGAGGTGGCCAAAGAGGCCTGGGTGCTTGCCGGGCCCTCCACCCCAGGAGGGCTGAGGGCAGCCAGGTGTGGGGGCGGGTGGCGCTCCTGAGGCTGCTGCAAGTATTGGTACTGCTGCTGCTGCTGCGAGAGGAACACAGGGGGTACCTGGGCCTGCAGGATCCTGGGGGACAGAAGGGACGGTCCTCAGAGACCACGGAGCCACAAAGAATTGCCCTAGCCCTCCCAGGCAGACAGCTTTCCTGCAGCGTTAGGCAGTAACCTCTAGGCAAGGCCTTTCCACATGGTGTCCCCAAGACCCTCAAGGGCCAGGGAAGCAGGGCTGCAGGGCATTACCATCAGCACACTTATTTCATGCCCAGCCTCCTGTGGTCCAGGCCTTGGGGATCAGCCTGAATAGTCCCAGCCATAGGCAGCTCTTTTTGAATCTGGAGGTCACTCATCATGACTGAAACTCACAACCTTCCAGGCCCCTGGGCCCCAGCAGCTACCCTGTGTCTGTTCTCACTGCTGGTGTCAGGCCCTCCATGCACACCTGCCCACGCAGCACACTCGCTTCTTCTCCCTCCTATTTTGAGTCCCGTCACCCCTTGAAGAAACATTTTTAGAAGACTGTGGCTAAGGTTAGAGTGGTGAGACAGATGTCAGGCTGAGTCTGGCCTCCAGTCTGACAGATCAAGCATTCAAATTCTGGCTCCAGTGTTTGAGGCCATGGTGCATGGGCCCATGCTCAGTCTGGAGGGTGAGAGTCTCTAGCCTCAGGCAGGTTGTCAGGCCACATCTGCCTGGCAGAGTGCTGGGCCTGCAGTGGGCATCTCCACAGTGACAGCCTACCCTCTGTCTCTTCTCATGGAGACCACAGCCTACTCTCTGCTCAGAGAGTAAATGTGACCCGAACAGTGGATTATCCAGGGTGAAGGGACCACCTGTAAACTATTACAATAGCCTGAGGTTAGGGACAGTGTTCTCCTGGCCTCTGATACTGGGGTCCCGTGTCAAGGTCTTCACCCTCAAGGTCCCACCGTCAAGCATGTGGGGTCACACAGCTTTTCTGGGGCCCTGTGGCTCCGATGTAAGAGAATTAGACTGCCTCAGTTTCACCAGGAGCTTTCCCAAGTCCCAGAAGCTGCAGATGAATCCATCGCCTCAGAACCCATGCCTGCCTGTGCCCTCATCCTTCCCCTTCCAGACTCGAGCTCCCCTGCTCTTCTTAGACCCAAGGCTAAGTCCCACCGCCAGTTCCCAGCAAACAGTCTTCACCAGATTAGCTGAAGGAGAAGCTGGCAGATGTATTTCTTTTCCTGTCCAAGGTAGAGCTTCCAGTGAGGGCTGAGAGGGTGCCCCACTGGAGTGTACGACCTCCCCCTGCGCTGCTGAATGTGGCTCCCTCCAACCCGCTCCCCTGCTCCCGGCCAGGCAGACACAAATGGCATTCTTTGGGGATGACTGGGCTCTCCAAGAGAATAGAGCCTCCTTTCCTCCACACTTGCTCCCCACCCCCCACTCCCCCACTTTTTTTGTTCTCCAGCAAACAGTCGACTTCCTTTCCACGACATTATCTTTTCCTGACAGGGCTCAGTGAGCATGGTCCAAAGAAGAAACCACGACTCAGCTTCTGAAACTCTTCCAGGACCAAGCCCTGAGAAGGGAGGTAAGGCAGGGGGGCCTTGAGGCTGGCAAAACCCCACAGGCTCAGTCCTCTGGCGCCTCCATTCCAGAGCCATCACGTCACTCATTTCTCGAGAGCAGAGAAAGGCATCTTTCCCGGGCAAGGTTGCACCGTGGCAAAGCAGGTGACTAAATGAGGACTCAGCAGGCACGAACAAAACCAGACTTGAACCTTGGGGCACCAGAGGAAGGGGGTCTGCAAGCCTTCAGGCCCCTCCCCTGGGGTTTCCTGGACCCCTGTGTGGGGGGTGGGGGGGGGGAATTAAGGGCGTGTGAAAAGGGCGTGTGCCAGCTTCTCAGGAGAAGGTCCTGGGCCAAACGAGAGCCTCATTTCTAGGAACCTTATTTCTGAAAACTCTCTGGGCTTCCTGCCCCTCCTGGGCATCCCTGCTTCCATTCATGCCCCTAGAATCTATTCTCTACAAGAAACAGAGGAACCTTTTTGAAAAGGGACGCCAAATCACATCCTCTAAAGGCTTCCCTTTGCTCTCAGAATTAAAAGCTGAGTCCCCCCACACCCCCCCACACCCCTTCCCTCCTCCCTCCCTACTCTGGAGCCTCCACATAAAGGGGCTTCTGGAACAAGAACCTTCTCCCAGGCTCCTGCCCCATGGACCACACAGAAGAACATGAACGGAAATGAATGGCAGTTCCAGGGCAGCTCCTGCCCCTGTGTAGGGGAGGAGAGATCTCTACGGAGGCCATCTGGTCCTTTCTTGCCCCCACTTAGGAATGCCTCCCAAAAATCATGGACAGCAAGGAAGAAAAGACTTCTTCTGTTTTTAGAAGCTTCCAGAGGAGGTCCCACCTTCTTCCCACTTAACTTGGGAAAGATTCCCAACTCTAGTCCTTGCAAGTTCTTTCTGAAATCTAACCTTTAGCTCCCTGCTCTAACTGACAGCCCCTGAGAACCCTAGTTACTTGAAGGCTACAGCCAATTAGGCAATGGTGTCTGTCTCGGAATTAAAGCAAGGGATGCTGCTAAGTTCTCATGTGACCCTGGCTAAATCCCTCTTTCCTTCCAGCATTAGCTCCCATCTTGGGAGGGAGGGTGTATCATCAGCCTTCCTCTGGAGCTCACCAGCCTCCTGGAGGCTCTTCACCCTGGGAAAACTACACTGGAAGGAAGCCAAGAGCCTGAAGACCAAGGTGGGCAGTTACCTGACTTCTGCATGCTGGAAGTGTGGACTGCCACGGGCACGGTACCGCGGGTCAGTGACGGCAGAGGTGGTCTCGTGAGCTAGCATGACGTGTGGGTACTGAGGTGGAGGTCCTCGCGGCTCCGGGCCCTCGGCAGTGGGGGCGCCCCTGGCTAGGGGGCCCTGCTGGTTGCGGGCCAGCTGGGGGAAGCTGTGAGAGGCACTCATGTGGCTGGGGGTGCGGGCCCCGTTCCTCTCCAGGGACAGCTGCAGGAGTCGCTCGCTCAGGGAGCGCACGTGCCCATGCCTCAGCTCGCGTAGGGCCTCATCCTGCCTCCGGCTGCCTCCCGGGGGCCCGCGGGGATCCCGGTCCCCCACGTGTGGCCAGGGCCCCGCCTGCTGGGAGGCATAGTACTGTGAGTGGGCTTTGGCCTCCTCATAGGTGGGCAGCTCCTCGCCCTTGCCAGGCTGCGGGCACAGGTGGTAGAGGCCGTTCTCTGCCAGGTGGGTCTCGGTGCCCTGGTGCTCCTGGCCCTGGGGTTCCTGCCTCGTGGCCTGCTGCAGCACCTGACTGTCCTCTGGTGCCATGATCTCCATGGGGGCCTGGGGGCTTCCTGTGCCCCCAGCCCCGGCCCCACCGCGCAGGGCCTGTTGCTGGATGGCCAGCAGTGTGCGGGTCTCAGTCAGGTTGCCATAGCGCAGCTGTTCCTGGATGAGGCGGTGCAGGACCGTACCTGAGGAGTCTTCCAGCGTCCTCATGCTCCCTGGGCTTGCACACACCCACCTGGACAAAGGCCAGTGGCACCTGGCCCCAGAGCACCTGAGGAGGAGAAAAAGAAGAGCACTCAGTGGGAGCACATGGGAAAAGTGGGGACTTTCCATTACTGTCTGATGAAGGGGCACACATGCCCGTCAGACTGCCAATGCTACCACCTGCTGATTAAGGCAAGTCACCTAACCTCTGAGCCTCAGTTTCTCCATCGGAAATAGGGAAATAATGCTAGCTTCATGGAGTTGAGAATCAAGAGGCAATGGCTATTGAGCTCCCAGTGAGCTGTAAATCCTTGGCAAAGGACTGCCATTATAATCATATTCATGGAGGCTTACTGTGCCTAGAGATACCAGGAACATAGACACCAGGAACCTTAGGCTCCTGTAGTCAGCTTCCCATCAGAGCCTGATGAGAAAGTCCAGGGCAGGCCTAGTTCAGCTTTAAACACTAGGCTCTTGTGTCTCCTGCATTAGCAGGCAGATATTTTACCACTGCACCACCTCTGCTTTATCACAGGTGATAAAGCATGAGTCCCGCCCAGTAGATGTGGTAAAGAATCTACCTGCTAATGCAGGAGACACAAGAGACATGGGATGGATTCCTGAGTTAGGAAGATTCCCCGGAGTAGGAAATGGCAACCCACTCCAGTATTCTTGCCTGAAAAATCCCAGGGACAGAGGAGCCTGGTGGGCTGCAGTCCACGGGGTTGCAAAGAACTGGACACAACTGAGCATGCGTGCATGCACACACCAGCCCGGTAGAAGCCCTAGGCAAACAGCCCCCACAGCATGAAGCATGCCTGAACCATGGCCTTGGCACAGCTAACTCACAACCCTTTACCCTGCAGAGCCCTCTCTGTCATGGGATGACCTTGGCAGTCACTCTGCAAGGTGAACAGGAAGGAGAAAATGCATCTGGATGGGTGAATAAGGGATGAAAGATGAGACAGACTACACCAAGAGTGGTTTTGCAAAAGGAGGCAAAAAGGTGCCGCCCATCAAGGTTTGTGGGCCAGGCACACAGTCTGTGCACTGACAGTGAGCGCACACGTGCTCCAGGAAAAAGAAAGGCTGGCATGGTGTCTCTGATTTTATGATCACCACCCCAGCCACACACACACTTGCTCCTTGGAAGCGCCTGCTGGTCCTCTAGGTACGAGGGGATGGGCACTCAGCATCTCTACATGGGTAAGACTGCTTCAGTTGACTGAAGGAGTGCGGGAGCTGCAGGCACCCGGGGCTGGTGACTCTGCAGGGAGATTGTCTCCTGAGGAAGGTGTTCCCTTCTGAGTCGGCGCTCCCAGTGGCTCATGGCCTGGAAGGCTGCCCGCCTCACCTGGATTCCTTTCCCCAGCCTTCTCCAACACAAACCTCCAAACTGGGATTCAGGGAAGACCAAACAAAACCCACACCTCCACAGGTCCTGTGTATGCAGGAGGACAGTGGGAGGAATGTGGCCCCTCCTTTGCCACAGAGCTAGCCCCAATGCCCGGCTCCAGTTAGGGCTTGGCTGGCTGGCAGAGCAGCCATTCCCAACCCGCTCCCTCCTCCCAGCTGCCCAGAACTGGGGAGAGAGAGATAGGTCTAGAGGACATCTCGGTGTTCAGACTTCCCCGGGACCACATCATCCCCCCTACCCCACCTCCCACACACACATACACACAGGGGGCGCACACATATACGGGGCGCGCGCGCGCACACACAGAAGATGCAAGACTCTAGAGTTACCTGAGGCAGAACAAACAGGAATCAATTCGCCCTAGCGTTTCATCCACGGGGCATTTCCTAAGTTAAACACTGTCTGGGCTGACTCCAGCCGAGGACCGGGGAATGCAGTTTTCCGGACAGATTCCAGCCCTCCTCCTCCCCCAACAGTGTGCCTGGGAGCAGGGAGCACTTCCCGCGCCTTTCATTCCTTGTTTGTCTCAGTCAAATCTCTCAGATGGACACAGCTAAGCTGTTACTAAAATCCGCGCCCGCGACCCGGATCGTGCACCCCTGCTGCGCTAGCGCGCTGGGCTCTCTGAAACACCCGCTTCGAAGCAACCACACAACTCCGGCCTTTACCTTGGCTCACTGTGGCCCAAGGAACCAAAGCGAGGGTCTTTAAGTCAGATCGCACCCCAGCCAGGGATCCCGCCCTACCCGGACTCCTGGCTGACCACGAGCACCCTGCGGCCGCCGCAGCGCCTGGAGCGGACGACGGTGGCCGCGGTCCGGAGAGGTCTTTAAGCGTCGTGGGTCCGCCTCCCCCCTCACTCCCGAGCCCTCTTTGTTTTCCAAATGCCCCAGCGCTGACGTCACCGGGCTGGACGGCAGGCTGCATTCTTTCTAAGTGAGAGCCAGACCGTGGCTCCGGAGAGGATTTTCCAAGGAAGACAAAGAGGAATTCTTGGGCTAGTTAGGGAGGAAAGACACCTGTAACCCCCACCCCCGAACCAAATTAGCCCCCGGGCCCTGCAGCTTGAGCTCCAAGCGGCGCCTCCGTCCCAGATTCGTGCTCCCAGACACCCACTCCTATCTGCCCACGGGCTGTCCCCTCCTTCAGCCCCAGCGGACCCCCGCCGCCTGCGAGAGCTCCCAGGGGACCTGTAAGGCGCCCCAGGACGGAGCTGCCCTCGCCCCGCCGGTTGCGGGCAAAGGCGCACCGCTCCTGGAGGACTCAGGGTCCGCTCCGCTTCTGCTCCCTCTCCCGGAAAAGGCTGGGCTGGAGCGCGTCTCTGCAGCCCCGTGCGCTCCCCAAAGCGCCAAGAGGCCTTTCTTACCGCTGCGGCCAGCGAGTGCTCCGAGCGGTCAAATCCGACGGCCCGGCCCGGCCCGGCTCAGCTCAGCTTGGCGGCAGAGGTGTGCTCTCTGCAGAGGCGCCGACGTTCTGGCGGCTCAGCCCCAGCGCGCAGCCCCAGGGTCGGCCCGCGCCGGAGGCGGCTGCTATGCCAGGAATGTGAGAGTTTCAGGTTCCCCCTCGGGATCAAAGCGAACCACAAATAACCTCGTAGCGCGCCGCCCTCCTCCGCTCTCCGCCTCCTCCAGCTCCCTCCTCCCCGCCCCCGCCTTCCTCCGGGTAGGCGGCGCTGTGGACCTGGCCGCCCCGGCCTCCTGGACTCTCTGCGCCCCACCCCGGCCAGCGACCTCCGCTCTCCTTAGGAGCTGCTGGAATCCATCTAGGCCCCTTACCGCCCTCAGCCCCGTACCCGGCCTTCCTCTCACTCCTCCAGCTCCATCGGCTGGACGACACCGAGAATGTACGTGGCATGCCCTCGAGAGAGACCCTGGGTGTTGCTGCTGGACGTGGTTGGGGGTGAGAGGGGCTTGGTGTGTGTGCGTTGTACAGTGAGAGAAGACTGGGAAGATGTACATATCTGCCCGATCCAGACCGTGCCCCAAGCGAAGAGATGACTCTTGCTTCCAGCCGGGAGCCTCGCTGGTTGTCGCCGGCGGCAACCTTTGAATTGCACTTTTATTGTTTACAAACACCTTCACCAGCCCTTTTCGGATCTGTCTCCACAGGAAGTGTGAATCTGGGATGAAAAATCTTCCGGCTAATTTGACCCACTTTACCAGCTGAATCACCCGCCGCCAGGCGATCTGTCTAGCTCTTCCCAAAGAAGGTAGTAAGGGGCACCCCTTTACGGCTGCCAGCACCCGCTTACCGCCTGGTCATCCCGCCAACCTTCCAGTCATCTTGCCAGGGATTTTCTCTTTTTTATCATCCCTGTCTTATAAATGAGGAAATCAAGCCTCAGAGAGATTAATTAGCTTGCCAAGAGTCACACACAGAGTAAGTGATGAAGCCAGGTAACCTGTGGGCTGCTCGGCTTCTCATTCCCAAAACTTTTCCGTGGCCACCAGAATCCAGGTTACTGCGGTGGACAGGGCAGACTCTGGGAGCTCTCCTCTCTCCATCTGCTCTTTCTCTTTTTTGGTTTCTTCGTTTCCCTCCACACCCCTGTCAGCCAGGGGCCCTCTCTTAGGTCCACTGTTGTGCTCCTGCTCTTCCTTCTCTGGATGGAATTCTGTCCTCTGACCCTTCCTCCCCAGCCTTTGGCACTAGGCTGGTTCATCTGCACCGGTGGAAACCCCTTCTTCAGAAAGCCTGCTCTGCCAGACCCTCCCCACCTGCAGGCACTTCCCCAACTCTGTGTGCCATTCCTGGGCCCTGACCACACTGGGTCTCTCAACACCTCTATGTGTAAAGCCCAGGCTCCTGTCCGCCCTGAGAATCAGGGCTGACTTTCACCCCCAGCCAGGTCCTCTCTGCCGCCCCTCACTGTCGAGTTTGCAATTGCCAGATCCGCTGGAGGGGATTGGGACAAGAAAACTTGATAAGTTCAAAGAGCTATTTACTAGCCAGGGACATTGTTAATTTTTAATAAAACTCTCCCCCAAAATGTGTGTGTGTGTTTGTGTGATTTACTTGGAAGCCAAATATTGTATCTCAAACACAAGAGTACCTTGTTTTAGTGTGCTATGTTTTATTGCACTTCATAGATTCTGCATTTTTCACAAATTGAAGGTTTGTGGTACCATTTTTTTCCAGCAGCATTTGCTCACACTGTGTGTCTGTGGGTAATTCCAGCAATAGTTCAACTTTTATTATGTTTGTTATGGTGATGTGTGATTTTTGGTATTGCTATTGCAAAAAGATTATGACTTGCTGAAGGCTCAGATGATGAGCGACAGAGTATTCTTTAATTAAGGTTTGTACATTGTTCAGTCCAGTTCAATTCAATTGCTCAGTCATGTCCGACTCTTTGCGACCTCATGGGCTGCAGCATGCCTGTCTTCCCTGTTTATCACCAACTCCTGGAGCTTGCTCAAACTCAAGTCCATCGAGTTGGTGATGCCATCCCACCATCTCTTCCTTTGTCGTCCCCTTCTCCTCCTGCCTTCACAATCTTTCCCAGCATCAGGGTCTTTTCCAATGACTCCGTTCTTCGCATCAGGTGGTCAAAGTATTGGAGTTTCAGCTTCAGCATCGGTCCTTCCAATGAATATTCAGGACTGATTTCCTTTAGGATGGACTGGTTGGATCTCTTTGCTGTCCAAGGGATTCTCAAGAGTCTTCTCCAACACCACAGTTCAAAAGCATCAACTCTTCGGTGCTCAGCTTTCTTTATAGTCCAACTCACACATCCATACGTGACTACTGGAAACACTATAGCTTTGACTAGACAGACCTTTGTTGGCAAAGTAATGTCTCTACTTTTTAATATGCTGTCGAAGTTTGTCATAACTTTTCTTCCAAGAAGCAAGTGTCTTTTAATCTCATGGCTGAAGACACCATCTGCAGTGATTTTGGAGCCCAAGAAAATAAAGTCTCTCACTGTTTCCATTGTTTCCTTATCAATTTGCCATGAAGTGATGGGACTGGATGCCATGATCTTAATTTTTTGAATGTTGAGTTTTAAGCCAGCTTTTTCATTGTTAATTTAGACAATGCTATTGCAACACAGCAGACAGCAGTATAGTGGAAACATAACTTTTACCTGCTCGGGGAAACCAAAGAATCTGTTTTATTGCAGTATTCACTTTATTGTGGTGGTCTAGAATGGAACCTGCAGTATTTTCAAGGTATTCCTGAAGTGACTGGCTGAGAAAAATGGAAGAATATGTTATTTGTACCAAGTTAGGAGATATTTGACCATCCAGGGACCACCTCACCTAGAGGAGCTGTGGCCCACATGCTACTGTCCTAACTGGATACACCAGGTATGAATTTTAGAAATGAAAAGAAAGAAAAAAGAGGTCCCCAGGTGGCCTCTTACCCTGTGGACAGCATTCTTCTTGGGAACACTTGGTGGAGGTGTGAGAGTGGGTGTGGGCATGTGCACTCTGGTTACAAAATCAGGGCAAAGGTTGCATAGATCAGTTCTGTGCTTCAGGAGCATTTGGGCTGACTGGACAAAAAGCTTTGCAAACGTTCTTGAAATGGTTGCAGAAAGGGTCTGCTCAAGGTGCCTGGAGTTGGGAGGTACATCTTGGATTGAGCAAGCCCACAGTAGCCCCAAAAGGGGCCCTTGACTGCTTACCTCTGTGTTCCTGAGACAGAATGGGGAGAGGGCTCCCAAAACCTGGATGGGAAATTTACACACATTTTTCTTCTTGTTTTGGCCTTCTCTTTGCATGGGAAGGATGGAGGGCAGGGCCTCCCAGGCAGGGTAGGGCAAACAGCAGGGGCCTCAGTGGAGCCTGCCTGAGCTGCCAGCCACATCTGGCTCTGCAGGGTGGTTTGGTAAGAGGGTCATTACAGCTCAGATATGCCGGAGGCAGTTGTGCACAGATGCACACCAGGCTGGCTGGCCAGCTAACACACACATACACAGCAAGGAAAGAGAGGGTCTCCTGGGAAGTTAGTGCTTTCCAACCCCCAGCTTTGTCCCTCTCTGTCCACACTGACCCCTCTCCCTTCACCCCTCTTCCTGCAGGCAATGATTCTCCCCAGGTGACAGTGTGGCTGGCTGGGCCCAGAATCCTGCAAAGAAAAGATGCAGAGGTGACCTAGTTCTCAGAGTGAGCCAGGCTTGATGCCTCTGCTCTGGAGAGTGTAGCTCCCAGAGGTGTGGCCGGCTCATAGGTGTGTACATAGCTTGGGTGAACACACCCTCCTCTGCACATAGCCTGGGCCTGGGCTCAGGCCTGAGTCTGTGCGTGTGATATGGACTCAGTCTGGCCCTGCAGCTGTGCTGCACTGCACCCCACAGAGAAAATAAAGGCAAGTTCTGAGTTAGACTTTAGCAGCCTGGGTCCCCCATTGAGCTGAGAAGGGAATGGTCCCCTTACTTCCCAAATGGTTGATTGGTGGAGGAGGGGCACCAACATCAAAACAAGACCTCTAGTTGTGAAATTCTCCCTTCTGGACACTTCCTTTGACAGGTTATGGGTCACAAGATGCCCACCAGAATCTGGAGCAGGGAGCAAATTCCCAGGAAGAGCATGGACACTGGGATGGAAGTTCCCTCTTCTACTTTGGAGAGTTAAAGCTGGGGCCTTCTTCTCTTTGTCTTTTGCAAGTCACCGTGGTCTACTTTCTGATCCATTCTCCACCCTCCCCCTCCCCAGGTTTCCCTCCAACTCTCTCCTTCCCCCACCACCCCTCCTTCTACTCCAGGCATCAGGCCCACATCTCCATAAGGCACCAGTTGCTTCCCTTGGTCCGTGTCTTTGTCGTTTTCTTTTTTTTTTTTTTTAATTAAATCTGAACCATGTGCCATGCAGGATCTTAGTCTCCGACCAGGGATCAAACCCACGTCCCTTGCAATGGAAGCATGGAATCTTAACCAGTGGACTGCTGGGGGAGTGCTGGGACATTTTTGAAATTAGACCCCACAATGATTGAGGTACCAGGGTGTAGACCTAAAAATTGAAGAACCCCTGACTTTCCAAATTACACACACCCTTGAGCCCCTGACCTCCCTCCGTGTCCCTTGGCTTTGGAAGCTCCTGCAGGCCCAGGGCTGAGAGGACTCCTGTGGGCAGTGAAGGCCCACTGAGGAGGGAACTTTGAATCCTGCCTCCCATGTACTCCCCCTGCTCTGGGGTCTATAACTGCCCAGAACCTCCACTGGCCCCACCCCATTATTGTGAATTAATTGTAAACTGCAGGAGTCCACTCCTCAGTGTATTCTTATCTGGGCAGCCCTTAGGCTGAGGGAGGTGATGGGATGGAGGTCTCAGAACTGGTGTATTTGAAGCAGTAAAGGAAGGAAGATCATTTTGAAATGTCAGCTTCACCCCAGACACATGCAAAGCCTCCTAGTTCTGAGTAGATACTGATTTGGTAGATGCTCACCGCTGGTTGGAAAGACCCTCTTGGTCAGAGGCCACAGGCAATAGCAGGAGGCCCCAGGATTTGCAAGCTTCCTTGTAGAAAAGAGCCCTTGGCAGGTTTCTGTGTCTGCTGGGGCAGGGCCAGTGTGATGGAAGGGTGCCCCCTAGTGAGCCTCATCCCTGGCTGCCGGGGACAGCTCCGCCCAGGGCTCCCAAGGTGGACCTGGGGTCCTAGGGGGTCAGGGGGGATGTTGGGGACAAGGTTTTACCCCAGGGACATGTACCTCCCAGGCCCCTCTAAGAAAGAATTAATGGCTCCGGTTGCACTTCTGAGTTTTCCTTCCATTTCGGCCTCTCCTGTTGCTTTTCCATATCTTTAATACAATCATATCATTGATATTGGGAAAATACCTTTTATTTACTCACCCATGCACTCCTCCATTTATTTTTTTTATATTTCATGCATTCATTCAACAAATATTTTCTGAGCCCCTGCTCTAAGCCAGGCCCTCTGAATCGAAGGGTCTCCATCCTTGCAGAGCTTATGGGTCACTGGAGGCAGGGGAGAAAGAGGCCAGCACATTGCAGAGAAGAGAGTTCTGGAGGAGAGGATCTGGGCACGAGGAGGAAGTCAGGCAGCTTTCCACAAGGAGGTGCTTCTCACACAGAATGCTGAAGGCCAGGATGACCTGCAAGGTCTTGCCCAGCCTGGCATCTGGAGAACCTCACTAGAGGCAAAGACTCCCTGGTTCACCAAAACAAGCAGGAGGTGTTCAGCCCTTTATGGGTAGTTTCTGACTCCCAGCCACCCATATGTCCCTGTCCAGGAGTGATCCTGGGAGGGAGGGACTACAAAGGGACATGAGAAAACTTTGGTGGTGGTGGTGGGGGGTGGCTACCTATGTTCACGATCTTGATTATGGTGTGAGTATGCCCAAGTTTATCAAAGTATGTCCTTTTATTTAGTTATTTTTAAATACTTTGTTATTTTATTATTTTTGGTGGTGCTGAGTCTTTGTTGCTGCACGTGGGCTTCCTGTAGTTGTGGAGAGCAGGGGCTTCTCTTGTTGCAGAACATACAGGCTTCAGAAGTTGCAGCACATGAGCTTGGGAGTTGCGGCTCCCAGGCTCTAGAGCGCAGGCTCAGTAGTTATGGCACTTGGGCTTAGTTCCTCCACTGCATATGGAATCTTCCCAGACCAGGGAATGAACCCCAGTCCCCTGCATTGGCAGGTGGACTATTATCCCCTGTACCACCAGGCAAGTCAAGTATACCTCCATAAAAAAGAAAAAAACTTTAAGAAGTCAAATAGTAGTACAATGGAAGAAGCAGTGCCCTCTTGTACCTTTTCCCACCGAATTTCATTCCCAAGAGACAACCACTTTCAAGTCTTTTAGATTTTCTGAATTTACACCTAAATTTCTAAAAAAATCTTCTTCTATTTCAGGATGTTTCTGTTTTAAGTGCTACTTATCTACTTTCTACTACTTCTTTCTCACCACATACACACACAGACATGCTTCTCTCTTTCATCCTCCACATGGTGACATGACATTTTGGTCAAATTGCTATCCAGTGTTTATGTTATTGTGGCTAAGTAAATATTGTTAATAGCTGAATCATCTACTGTTCCATGATGACAGTTTCTTGCTGATACAACTCTTGTTTTTCTTGGAGTTAAATACTGGCTTATTTTTTCATTTTCTTGGCATAGTATATACTTGTGCCTAAATGGATAAACAGAACCCTACTCGAGTGACGATAGACCCACTGGTGTTCTATCAGATCCATTTGGCCTTGGTGACATCCTTCCTGGAGAGCTGAGATGGGCTGCTCTCTAGTCCCACCAAACAGCTTTCATCCTGAGATCCTCTTTCGTCTTTATTGTGGGCCCTCCACTCACTTCTCATTTGTTTGGTTCCTTGTTTTCTGGATTTCTTGTCTTCATCTTCTGGTAGCTTCCTACGAATGGGGCTGTTGGGAGGCAAATTTTTTTTAAAGCATTTTCTGTCTCAAACGGTCTCTGTTCTACCCTCATATACTACTGATGGTTGGTCGGGTATACATTCTAGGTTAGAAATGCTTTTTCCTGTGCTTTTTGACAGTGTTGCTTCATTTTCCCCTTGCTTCCAGTGTTGTTATTGAGAAAACTGATGTGATTCTGAGTACTGATCTCTGGATAGAAACTTTCTTCTCTCTGGAAGCGTCTAGCATTTTCTCGGTATGCCTGATGTCCTGACGTTTTGCAGGGATGTTCTTCTTTGTTTTTGCCTTTGATGGGCCCATCACTCTGGCACTTCAGGTAACTAAGCCCTGGGAAATTTTCTCAAATGATTTTGTTGTTACTTACCTCCAGTTCTTCTTGTTTTGGGGAACTCCAGTTATTTAAATGTTCTCTAATGCTTCTCTAATTTTTAAATTCTTTTTTCGTATTGCCTTCATTTTTCTGGGAAATTTCCACCCCTTTATATTTCAACCCTTCTATATTTTTGCTGTCATTTCTAATTTTCAAGAGCTGTTCCTTATCCAGTGTTCCCTGTCACAACATCATCCTCTCGTTACAAGAATTAACCATCTTCTCTTCTCCCTCTGGATGTGGTGATTATAATGAAAATTGTTTTTCTTTTTCCTATCTCCACATTATCTCTGTTTCCTTGGAGTTCTTCTTCTTCTGTTTGTTTTGGTCTCTTTTTTTGTAGTTAATGCTTCCCTCAAATGACTCTGAATCTTGGCTGTCCAGTCCTATTTAAGAGGGAGGCGTTTAACAGCTGAAGGAAACCCCATGTGGATGCAGAGCTGGTTTCTTGGCAGGGTTCACAGATCAAGGATGGGATACGGTTCTGGCCCTGATGTGGGGGCCCTCAAAGTATCAGAATATGTAGGTCAGTTCCTTTGAACCAGTCAGTTTTCTAGAGAAGGATCCTCCGAATTTCCTGCCGGGAGGCTGGCTGCCTGGCTGCCTGTGTTTTGAGAGCAGAACAAAGAAAGAGGGGCCGGGGAGTTGAGGTAGCCAGACTCCTGGGCTACGGAAGGCTTCATCTGGTGGCAAGGATGGGGCAGGGAAGAGGTACTGAGGAAGGTGCAGCTCTCTTCTCATGGCAAAGGAGAGGGATCTCCTTTCACAAGACCTTCAGCCCACCTGCCTGGTTTCTGCCTCCTCGGCCCCTGGTTTGGAGATGCTGGAGGCTCCATTTGCTAAGACGGAGTCTCCGCTGAGCTTGCTTCTTTCCCTCCCTGAACACTCAGCAGTGGGGAGAAAGCTAAAATCTCGTCTCTCTGCTTTCTATTCCAGAATCTTGCTGACATCATTCTCTTGCTCTCTGCTCCAGCCTTCTTTTGCTGAGAGTTTAGGCTTTTCCCTTTGAGGTGTTTCCTGTCCAGGAGGTAGGGTCTGGGGTAGAGCCAGGGTGAAGGTGCTGGTCTCTCCTTCTGCTCAGTTTGGCTGGACTGGGTCTCTTCTTGGTTTTTCTCATAGAGATGGTCATTCCAGGCCATGTTGGGACTGGTGCGTGCACTTGGGGCAGGAAGCTGGCAAGCTCAGGGTTGTTGAGCTGGTTCTACAACTTCAAGGCTTGCTTTCCCTGCTATGGGCTCTACATCCTTGTACATCCACCCAGGATAAGCTGGGGTGGGAGTGGTTCTCTGAGGTGAGCTCTCCCCTTGACACATGGGGCTCTGCTACTCAGGCCCAGCAGGCCTACAGCCAAAAACTTGAACTGGAAGACTCAAGGCTTGGGGTTTCAGAGTTGCAGCTCCCAGAGATGGATGATCCTCCTTCAGACTCCACTTCTTCCCAAACCCAGGTCTCTGGGCGAAGGCTGGCCTGGAGCTGTCCTTGCTCTCAGCCTGGCCCGGAGCTGTCCTTGCTCTCAGCCTGGCCCCTCTCCTCTTGGTGCAGTTACGGGAGAGGGTGGAGGACACTGCCACTCCCAGGCCCATCTTCACTGCCTCCAGAGGGCAAAAGTCTCTGCTCTTTCAGTCCTGTTGGAAAGGTTCTATTGTTCTAAAGGTTCTACTGGGTAGGGGATGGAGAGTCACTTGGGAAACATCGCAGTATCTGGCTTATTTCATGCAAGAGGCTTTCGGGGTGTGCTGTGTGGGTGCTGACGCTTGGGGTGCTCCACGAGCTGTCAGATGTGCCAGAGAGACTCCATAAACATCATTCCTTCATAGAGATCCACAGTGGCATCACCCTGTGTGGAGTCTGAGAAACCTCTGCAAGAAAGAAACCATATATCTTTGTTTAAGGCCCCCACATGGGTGAGGACAAGCTGAAAGAAATTAGACTGGCCTGAAAAGGTATCACGCCGTGGAGAACTGGAACATCCAGTCTATCATCCTGGTGGGAAATAAGATGGTGCCGGAGTTGGAGACAGTGAAGAATGTAGCCCATATTGAGGCTAGTTCTTGGCTACACTCTGTTGGAAGCCTGGTTGGTCTTGGCTTTCTGGCATGCTTTTTTCAGACCCTTTTGGAAGACCCTTCCCCAAAGCAGCCAGATCCAAATGGCTGGTGCTGGAAGAGACAGGGAATCTGGCCCCAGGACAAAGAAGTCATCTTGGAGAGGTGAATGGAGAGTGCTTTCTCTGCAGGCAGCAGAGACAGACGGACGTCAGCTGTGGGGAGGAGATGGCAGGAAGATGGAGAGGCATGGCCCTGGGTCAGGCAGATCAGTTATCATTGTTTCTGGACAAAATCATACCAGAATTTTCAGTAAGATGTAATATAAAGTATATAAGAACATGTATCAGTCAGTTCAGTCACTCAGTCATGTCTGACTCTTTGTGACCCCATGAATCGCAGCACACCAGGCCTCCTTGTCCATCACCAACATGTATAACATATAGCAAACTTAAACCATTTTGATGTATGTCTTCTCATGTGCTCACGCTCCATTGGGTCTAGTTCTTTGCTACTTTTTGGACTGTAGCCCATCAGGCTCCTCTGTCCATAGGATTTTTTAGGCAAGAATGCAAAGTGGGTTGCCGTTGCCTTCTCTAAGGCATCTTTCTGACCCAGGGATTGAAGCCATGTCTTCTGTGTCTCCTGCGTTGGCAGGCAGATTCTTTCTTTACCACTGTTCTACCTGGGAAGGCTAGTTTCCAGTTTGGGGTTATTATAAATAAAGCTGCTATGCATACTCAAATACAAGTCTTTTCTGGACACACACTTTTATTTCCCTTGGGTGAGTAGCTAGAAATGAAATTGGTGGGTATGTGGAAAGCGTGTGTTTAACTTGATAAGATACCACCATAGTCTTCCAAAGTGCTGAACCATTTTACATTCCCACCACAAATGTGTGAGATGTCCAGTTAGTCCACATCTGTCTGCAGTTGGTACTATCAGCCTTTAAATTTGTACTCATTCTAGTGGATTCATAAGGGTGTCTCATTGTAATTTTAGTTTGCAACACTCTGATGAACAGTGATGTTGAGCATCTTTCCATATGCTTATTCGCCATCATACATCTTTATGAAGTGTCTGTTCAAATGTTTGGCCTGATTAAAAATTCTTTTTCTTTTTATTGAATTTTAAGAGTTCTTTATTCTGCATACAATTTTTTTTTAATAAAATATATATTTTGCTAATATTTCCTTCCAGTCTTTGGCTTGCCTTTCCTTTTGAGTTAGAGATGGACCACAAACTCTCTGGGTAACCTTGGACAAGTGACTTAACTTCTCTAAGCCTCAGTTTCCCCATATGTTAAATAAGAATAAAAATGGTATTTAACCATAGATTTGTTATGAGAATTCATTCATAATAAGATAAGAAGTGCCTGGCACCGCCTGGGACATAGTGGGATATCGCTTCCAGGGGACATTCACTCTTCCAAGCATGACGATGAGGCAAGAATCACCATCTAGATACCCACGGACACCACTGATAAACTTGACAGGAGCCAGGCTACATGACTGTGGCCTAGGAGAGGCTGGGTGGGCTCCATCTGGTATGTGGAGGAACACTCTAGGCCAGTGGCCTTGAAATATTTTCCCACATATACCCAACAATTGTCAACATTTTTTATGTCCAGCAGGTTTTTAATTTAACATTTAAGTTTGTGTCAGTTTAGATAGTTCCAACTGATGTGATTTTCAGTACAAACGATATTTAAAAATAAGGCTGCTCAAAAAAAAAAGACTGCTCAATTTCTTTTTTAAATGTATCATATGGGATCTAAATATTATGCTAGTTTGATACACAGAAATATGCATTAGGAAAAAAAATTACATGACAGGTCTTTTTAAAAAAAATCAGAAATTCTAGTTAGTTCTTTTCTTCTTGAAATTGTATTTCTATTCTTTTTTCCACCGAAAAATTTCTCTTATATTTTTTAAGCTAGAAAAAATCTTTTAATGATCCCTCATTGTATCTCTTTTCAATAAAAATGTAAATTAATGTTTTTAAATTTATATATTAAAAATAATTTAATTAATTGATTGATTGATTTCTGGCTGTGCTGGCTTTTCTCTAATTGAGGTTAGTGGGGGCTATTCTCTAGTTGCGGTGCACAGGCTTGTCATTTTGGTGGCTTCCCTTGTTGCAGAGCACGGGCCCTAGGGCACACAGGCTTCAGTAGTTGTGGCGTGCAGGCTCAGTAGCTGTGGCTCCTGGGCTCGAGAGCACAGGCCTGGTAGTCGCGGTGCACAGGCTAAGTTGGCTCTGCGGCTTGTGGATCTTCAATCCATGAGATTGAACCCATGTCTGGGAAGCCCTTTTATTTATGTTTTTATTGAAGGGAAAAATTAGGAATTTGGTGTTAACAGATACACTCTACCATATACAAAATAAACAACAAGGACCTACAGTATACCAGAGGGAACTATATTCAATATCTTGTAAGAATCTATAATGAAAAAGAAGAAATATGCATATGTATAACTGAATCACTTTGCTGGTACATATGAAACATTGTAAACCTACTATATGTCAACTAAAATTGTTTTTCCAAAAAATTTGAAACATTTAAAAATTATCTGTGATTATGAGGTTCTAGGAATTAAGCATTTCTATTCTGAATTATTATTATGATTATGATTAGTATATGATTGATCAAAACAAATGTTACATATTTTGAAAAATAATTATTAAACAAAATAACATTTTATTGGAAATCTACTTTTCAGTGATACAACTTAAGTGCTCTCTCATTTGGAGTTCTGACCCCGGGGGGCAAATATACTTGAGTGAGCCTGCTTTGCCCAGTGGAGAGGGTGAGAGTGAGAAGCGAGGAAGGGAAGGAGTCCAGCAGGGCATCTCTATCACAGACAGGAGTCACAGGTAGACCAGTTTTAAGAGGTTGTACAAGTAAGCCGAAGATCAGGAAATTGGTTCTATCAAAATACTGGTGCCCTCATAGTTCTTGGCAAGTCCATAGACATCCTGGGAATGTGCGTAGGTTTGCAGCAGGCCAATGTAGATTACACAGGGGCCTGCTTGGCCTGCGTCCCATGCCTTCTGATGCAGACATCTGATGCATAGGGTGAGTGTGTGTCTGGAGGTGAGTAGGGTGTGAGTGTGTGATATGAGGTATCTGTTAAGGAGGCAATAGTGCAGTAACACACAAGTAGAATGAAGAAATGATACACGATAAAATGATTGGCATCTTATATCAGTGTTGCCTCCTCAGCAAATCGAATAGCAACACATTTTTCCCCCAGAGATGTATTTTTTTAATGCATAGAAAAAGAATTCATGTGGGTTCTTCATTTATATAAAAGGCAACAATCTAATTAGCCTTTTCTAAGAGAAAGGTAGCTGTGGAGGTTAATTTTATGTGTTTGCTTACCTAGGCTATAGTACCCAGTTATTTCACCAGACAACAATCTAGGTGCTGCTGTGAGGGTATTCTGAAGTGATTAACATTTAAATCAGTAGACTTCAAGTAAAGCAGATTGGGCTTCTCTGGTGTCTCAGATGGTAAGGAATCTGCCTACAATGCAGGAGACCTGGGTTTGATCCCTGAGTTGGGAAGAGGCCCTGCAGAAGGGAATGACTACCCACTCCAGTATTCTTGCCTAGAGAGTCCCTATGGACAGAGGAACCTGGCTGGCTACAGTCCATGAAGTCACAAAGAGTCTGAGCTGAGTGACTAACACAACATTTTCAAAGTGGATTACTTTCCATTATGTAAGCAGGTCTCATTAAATTAGTTGAAGACCTTAAGAGAAAAGATTGAGAACCCCTGAAAAGGAAGGAATTTTGCTTCTAGACTGCCTTCAAAGGACAACATCAGATCTTACTGGAATTTCCAACCTGCCAGCCTAATCTATAGATTTTGGACTTGTCAGCCCCCACAATTGTGTTAGTCAATTCCTTAAAATAAATCAATCTCTCTCTTTCTGTCTCCATACACACCTTTTATTGGTTCTGTTTCTTTGGAGAACCCTGACTAATACAGTAACCAATTCATTGAATTTTCATATTATAGGAACCTTGCCCTCCCCCCAGGGAGACTTTGTGAGAAAAAAATAAGTTTCTTGTTTTTGTAACTTCGGGTTTATTTATTATTGCTGCCTGTGAAAGTGAAAGAGAAAGTGAAGTCGCTCAGTCGTATCCGACTCTTTGCGACCCTGTGGACTGTAGCCCACCTGGCTCCTCTGCCCATGGGATTCTCCAGGCAAGAGTACTGGAGTGGGTTGCCATTTGTGAAAGGCCAACACCTTGAGACTCCATGGACTATATAGGCTTGTACTTTAAGGCTTGTGCTCAGTTGTGTGCAACTCTTTGGGACCCCATGGAGTAGAGCCCATCAAGCTCCTCTGTCCATGGAATTTTCCAGTCAAGAATATTGGAGCTGCTCCAGAGCATCTTCCCAACCCAAGGATCGAACCTGCGTCTCTTGTGTCTCCTGCATTGGCAGGAGGATTCCTTTACCCCTAGCGCCACCTGGGAAGCATACACTAATACACAAATCTACTATCTTCTGGACACCAGGGATAGTATTCACCTCAAAGGTTTTTTTGTGATAGTTTAACGAAATCTTCTACATGAGAGGGTGGTTTGGCTGCAGAGTCTCTCATGAGGTTGCAGTCAAGATGTTGTCGGGGTTGCACTCTTCGGAGGTATTGACCAGGGCTGGAGGATACTCCCCCAAGGTGGCTCACTTGTGTGGTTAATAAGTCAGTGACACAAGTCCTCAGACCTCCTCCTCTTGGTCTCTCTCTTCTTTGAACATGCATCTCCTGGGGCCACACTGAGTGTCCCCTTTCTTTGCCTGGGAGGCCCAATGTGTCCTTAAGGACTCAGCTTGGTGATGACTGGGAGGAAGTCTACTGACTTCTTGAAAAAGCCAACTGCCTACTGGGAGGCATCCCATTCTTTAAGTTGCTAAATATGAACAGCTTTACTGCCAGCTTCTATTTTATTTAAAGATATTTATTTATTTGGCAGTGCTGGATCTTAGTTTGGGCTTGTGGGATCTTCAACTGTGGCATGAAAACTCTTAGCTGTGACATGTGGGATTTAGTTCCCTGACCGGGGATTGAATCTGGGGCCCCTGCCTTGAAAGCAGGAAGTCTTAGCCACTGGGCCAGTAGGGAAGTCCCTGCCGCCAGCTTTTAGGTTGGCATGTATGAACCCTTGCTTGTGCTGTTTATTGCTTTCCTTCTATGCTGCTGCTGCTGCTGCTGCAGCTAAGTCACTTCAGTCGTGTCCCACTCTGTGCGACCCCATAGATGGCAGCCCATCAGGCTCCTCCGTCCCCGGGATTCTCCAGGCAAGAATACTGGAGTGGGTTACCATTTCCTTCTCCAATGCATGCATGCTAAGTCGCTTCAGTCGTGTCCGACTCTGTGCGACCCTATGGACAGCAGCCCACCAGGCTCCTCCGTCCCCGGGATTCTCCAGGCAAGGATGCCGGAGTTGGTTGCCGTTCCCGTCTCCCTTTCCTTCTATAGCCACCATTGGTGTCACGGTGCGATTCACTGGCAGGGCCCTGGGCCCAGCTGCAGGCACTGCCATCTCATCTGCAGTAGGTGCAGGTCTAGAATTGCCCCCTATGCTCTCTCCGCAGCCCCTGTCTCCCCTGAGGTGGAGCTGGACCCTCCCACCTGGTCCCCTGTGCCTGGAGAGACCCCTCTCTTCACACCTTAAACAGCACTCCAGGGAGCTTGTTCTTGTGCCATCTTCTCACTGGACATCTTGCAAAGGCAGGGACATGGGTCTTACTCATGTCTTGGCACCTGGCACTTAGGAGATGCCTGGTAAACACTCACTTTTCTCCAGCTCTGTGCTTTCATCCTGGTCCACACCACTGCCTTCTCCCTCTTCGCTCTGCGATCACGTCCTCACTCACGGCCTCACTTCCACTCCTACCCCCTCCAACCGAGTCTCCCCACTGCAGCTGGAGTGACCTTTCAGAGACATGACTTAGATCACAGTAGCTCCTCTCCTGAAAACCTTACCTAGGGGCTGTCTTTTCCGCATGCCCCACCCCCCCCCCATCCCCAGCTCTCCTGGCCCCTCTCCCTGGACCTCACGGTTATCCAGACATACTCCTTCTATCCCTCACCCGGGGGTCTTTGCACCTGCAGCTCCCGCCACCTGAAACGCGCTGGCTCCACTTCTGCCCATGGCTGGTGCCTTCTCTTCCTTCACGTCTGATCTCAAATGTCACCTCCTCAGGGAGGCCGTCCCTGACCATCCGGCTGAAAACATGCCACTCTCCCACACATCCCTCTGCTTGTTCCCTTCACAGCAGCCAGTGGTTTCATTACCACCTCATGCTTTGTGTGTTAGATGGTTCCCTCATTGTCAGTCTTCCCCCAGGAAAATGTAAACTTGATGGAGAAGGATTTTTCCTTCACTGCTTTATTCTTGATGCCTAGCACACTGCCTAGTACAAAGCAGCTGACTTATAAATATTTGTTGGATCAGTGCACACAAAGAAGAAAGGGCAAGAGGAAAAGAAGAAAGGAAGAAGACAGAGGGAAGGCTAACAGATCAGGTAGGGAAAAACGGGGTGGAGGCAGGAAGGGCAAGACCACATCATGGTGGTTACGAGCCAGGGCTTTTGCATCAGTACAGTCTTGAGCCTATGACCATCTCACTTCTGCCTCAGTCCCTTGTCTGTGAAGAGGAGTTACCCTCGCTGGGCTGTAGTGATAAATGGGAGGGGGAGAAAAGAGAGAGAACTTTGGGTCTCCTCTCCTGTGCAGTGACTTGAGAACCCCCCTCTCTCCCTCCATTCAGGGGAGTGGAGCACTGAGGAGGATCCTGCTGATCAGACGTCTTCATGGCCTGGCCCATGCTGCGGTCCAGCTCCTGGAGGCTGACATGGCCTGTTTACAATGAGCAGATTAGAGGGACTGAGCCAGTATTAGAGGGACCACTCCAGTATTCTTGCCTGGAGAACCCCAGGGTCCAGCTGGGGTTCCCTAGGAGAGTCCCCTGAACATTCCAGACCCTTTCCTTTGAATCAGGGTTTATAAAGGCACTACCAAGAAAGTGTCTGCTCTGAAGCCTCCTTACCAGGAGGAGCAAGGGCCTAGAGAGGGAGGTCCAGGGGAGCAGTTGAAGAGGGGAGTCTGGGTGGAGGGTGGAATGGGGCCGAGGTGAGGGCCGAGGGTCTAGTCTCTGCAGCTGTAAAGCCCTGAGTGCTGAGACCTGGCCCACTGTTCCCTACATTTGTGCTACCACTGGGCCCTGGGACCCGCAGAACCCATCAGTGCTGCCATCAGAGGAGGAAGGAGACACTTAGCTCAGGGAGCCATGACTTCTTAAGGCTATTTCTCTTTACTTTTTCCTCACTTGCTTTAACCCTTGCTCTTTCTGGGATGTCGGCCTGATGGGCAGGCCCTGGAGGTTGGATGGATGAGTTTGTGATGTGCTCGGAACATTGACTCAGGGAGCCTCCTCCCCACTTACTGGCTTTGCCACCTTTCACAAAAGACAAGCCTCCTCATCTTGTGTAAAAAAGCATCACGACAGCGCCCACTTCATACATAGGGTTGTTCTGAGCATTGAATCATCTTTCTAATGGCCACCAGAATGTGTGTAACAATTACTCTCACCCCAGAGCAGTTCTGTAAATTCTCATCTTCCCCCACTCTGCAGGGGGGACCACCCATATGCCAAATTGCCCCTCCCCACTCCAGTATTCTTGCCTAGAGAATTCCATGGATAGTGGAGTCTGGCGGGCTACAGTCCATGGGGTTGCAAAGAGTCGCACATGCCTGAGCAATTAACACTTTCATTTTTTCCCCTTTTCAAGATTTTGGGGCAGTTCTGAAGCAAGCAACACCCTCAACCAAAGTTATCCACTGGGACAAGTTGTATTTTCCAGAATATTTCCTCTTGCTTTGCCAGGAGTGGGTTGAAACATTTTGCCCACGTCATTTATCTCCGTGCTGATCTTTTATCAATGATCCCCTCTCAGTATGATCTTCCCTAATTATAAGAATAATCATATAAACTGCAACCTACACCATTCCCTGTCCTCTATCCTCCATTTTCCCCCCTCCATCAACTTATTACCATTCTACATGCAACTGATCTAACTTATGTATTTGCTTATCATTTCTTTCCCCCACTAGAATGTGAACTGAAAGAAGCCAGAGAGCTTTGTCTTTTTGCTCATTGCTGCATCGCTGCTGGCTAAACAAGGTTTGGCATGTAGAAGAAGTTCTATAAAATATTTGGTGAATGGATGCAATGAACTCATGGACATTTGTTTTCGCCATGGGAAGATCTCTGTTTTTTTTTTTTTAAATGATTGTTGGCGACATATAAGAAATCACTCCCCAACTCCCAATTCGTTTAAGTTGTTTATAAAGTATCATGGGCTTTCCTGGCAGCCCAGCTTGTAAAGAATCCACCTGCAATGCATGAGATCCCAGTTTGATTCCTGGGTCTGGAAGATCCCCTGAAGAAGGGATAGGCTACCCAATCCAGTATTCATGGGCTTCCCTGGTGACTCAGATGGAAAAGAAACCACTTGCAATGTGGAAGACCTGGGTTCGATCCCTGTGTTGGGAAGACCCCCTGGAGGAGGACTTGGCAACCCACTCCAGTATTCTTGCCTGGAGAATCCCCACAGACAGAGGAGCCTGGCGGGCTACAGTCCATGGGGTCTCAAAGAGTCAAACATAACTGAGCCACTAAGCACATCTTAAAGCACCATAGCAACATCTCTGGGCAGGAGAGACAGGCACTTATGAGGTATTCGTGCTGCTGGTCCAAATCCATTAAACTCCCTTTCAGTCTGATTGATCAAGTGGCCTCTGCTCCTGCAGTGAAGCAACACTGTGCTCGTTAGAGGTTTTACATGGTACACAACCCAGTGATTTTAACTGGTGTAAGGTTAGTATCTGACACCGGGTGGGTTTTGCAGATGTAATGTCCTCAACCTTACATATCAGGAATTGTTCTTAGTCAGGAGCATTGGACACCACACGCAAAGTGACTGCAACTTAAATTAGGGATTTTTCTTTCACAAAGCATGTTGGAGGTGTGTCGTCTAGGGCCGGTGTGGTAGCTCCACAGCATCTTTAGTGTCTCAGGTTCCTTTTATCTTTATGCTCCTCCATCCTTTGCCCACAGCTTCTAGCCTCAGCGTCGTGGTTGTGAGATGACTACTGAGGCACCAGTTATCAAGTCAGCCTCCCAATAATTAAGAGCGTTAAGGCTAAGGGGAGGGAGGCAAAGGGGTACATGCTCCCTGAGTCAACTCTCCTTTAAAAATATCCAGTTTGATAAACTTTCTTCCAAATTGGAACATTTAGCTCAATTATATTTAATAAAATTACTAATATCTTTGAGTTTAAATCCATCATTTCATTATCAGTGTTTTATTTGTTTCATTTGTTTTTGTTTCTTTTTTCCTCCTTTCTTGCTTTCTGAACACTTCTTATTATTCCATCCCATTTAACTTATTAATTATGTATTCTTTTATTGTTTTTTAGTGATCAGCTTAGAGATTACAATATGTACACTTAACTTATTAAAGTTTGCTGTAGATGAATACTTTTACAATTTCCAGGACAATGCAAAGATATTAGTGCACTTCGGTGGTTCAGTTGCTAAAGTGTCCAACACTTGCGACCCCATGGAATTCAACCCCATGGAGGCCAGGCTCCTCTGTCCATGGGGATTCTCCAGGCAAGAATACTGGAGTGGGTTGCCTTTTCCTTCTCCAGGGGATCTTCCCGACCCAGGGATTGAACCCAGGTCTCCTGCACTGCAGGCAGATTTAGTACACTTTTATTAATTTTAATTACTCCCCTCCCATCTTTTGTGCCCTAACTGTCATGTATTTTAATTCCATGTATACTTTAATAACATGGCATTGTTATTATTTTCTTATATATTATCAATATTTATTTAGTTTTACCATGTATTTACCCTTTCTGTTGCTCTCTAGTCCTTCCTTCATCTCTATGCTTCCACCTGGAGTCATTTTCCTTTTGCTCTCTAAATGTTTCTTGGTGACAAAATCTCCCTGTTTTTATTGATTGGAAATGTCTTTATTTTGTCCTTCTTCCCTGTCTGGAGAAGCAGAGCACTCTTGGCTGCCGAGGTAAGACCCCTGTGGAGCCAGGCTGTCCTGGACAGCATGGGCAGGACAGAAAGTTCATCCCTTCTTTCTTGGGTGGGACAGGCATCCGGTAAAACCAGTGTTGGACAGAAGTCAGAGGCAGGCGTTGATTCTGACTAGGGCCAAGGGTCAGATTTCACTGTGGTCAGATCTGGACAGGAGAGCTGCACTCAGCACTGTCGCACAGATCAGCATCTCCACTGGACAGCTCTGGGGTCTAGCCTCACTCCAGGCAGGTAGGGTGGGAAGGAGAACCACTGAGTACAGCCAAACATCCACTTTCACACAAAATGGGATAACTTTATCAGGCTTACTCTTTTCCAGAGCAACTCAAAGTCTTTGTAAGATGCTCTCCCCTTGGAGTCCTCGATAAACCGAAGGGCTGCATAGATAGCAGTGAATGGTCACATATCCATCTCCAGCCAGCTCTCAACCACTAGCACGGGTCTGGATGGATGTCTTAGACCTCCAGGGAGTCTGGTCAAATGTGAATTGGTAGCTGGCCCCGGGGATCCCAAAGTGAATGGGGCAGTTGCGGTCTTTTCCAGATGTATCCCTCTGGCCCAGGGTCCCAGCCACCCAATCTCTACATCCCATATTCTGTGTCAAGTTGGAAAGTCATTCCAGGGTGGAGCAGAGGGTGGGATGGAGAGGCATTAGACATTTCTTTCCACCCCCAGGGCTTTCCTGGTGGCTCAGTGGTAAAGAATCTGCCTGCAATGCAGGAGACCAGCGTTGGATCCCTGGGTCAGAAAGATCCCCTGGAGAAGGAAATGGCAACCCACTCCAGTATTCTTGTTTGGGAAATCCCATGGACAGAGAAGCAAAGAGTCAGACATCACTGAGCGGCGAACACTTGCACTTCACTTTCACTTTTCCTCTCCTCAAAATCACAGAAGCCCCATCTGCCAAGGTGAGTAACTGCCTATATTGAGGTCCTAGGAAACAAAACAAAAACACAGCTTAGTTCTGTCTGGACCTGGAGCTCTCTCTGGGGCAGGAGGAGAGTTGGAGTGCGTTTCTGGTGGGATGCTTGTGTTTAGTTGTTTTTCTACAGGCTAAAAAGAGAAGCTTAAAGCCTTTCCTTCTCTATTATTTTGCTGAGCAAAACAAGAATGTATTCTAGACGGTTCCTTCTGAAAGGAACACTTTTCCCTGAGGTAGCCTGTGGCTCATGCTTCCACTGCTGGTCTCTGCTCAAAGGCCACCTTCTCAGGAAGATCTTTCCAAATACCCTACAACCACTGTCACTCCCATCCACCACCTACCTAAAACCCTGGCGATTTCCCATTCCCCATCACTGCTCTGCTTCTCCCTGTCACTAAGACTTGCTTACCATCTGCCTCCCCTCACCAGGCTGTTAGTTACACGAGTGCAGAGTTTTATGTATGTTTTGTCCTCTGCTATGTCCCAGGACCAAGAATGATGATGACACATCATTGGTGTATGAACTATGTGTTGCTTGATAACAAATTACCCACAAAGTTAGTGACTTCAGGCAATAACTTTTACTGTCTTACAGCCACTATGGTCAGGACTCTGGAGGCAGTTTGGCTGGATCTCTTACCAGGCTGCCATCGACGTGTTGGCCAGAGTCTGCCCTCATAGGATATCTCAAAGTGGGGCAGCTGACCTCATTAGAGGGAATAAACAAGGAGAACCACAGAGAGTGAGAGCAAGGTGGAAGCTACCATCTTTTGTAAACTCATGTTGGATGTGATGTTCCATCACTTTTTGCTGCATTTCACTCATTAGAAGCAAGTCTCTGGGCTTCCCTGGTGGCTCAGTGGTAAAGACTATGTGTGCCAATGCAAGAGGTGTGAGTTTAATCCCTGGTCCGGGAAGATCCTCTGGAGAAGGAAATGGCAACCCACTCCAGCATTCTTGCCTGGAAAAACCCCCTGGCAGGCTACAGTCCACAGGGTTGCAGAAAGTCGGACCCAGCTTGGAGACTGAACAACAATAATAAGAAGTTGCTAGGTCCAGTGTACACTCAAGGGGAAGGGATTACACAAGAATATAAACACCAGGAAGTGGGACCATTGGGAGCCATTTTAGAAACTGCCAACCACATTTGACTTTCAGTTAGTGTTTGTTATTTGTTTTCTTTTTTTGGCCAAATCTAGTGGCTGTGGGATCTTAGTTCCCCAACCAGGGATTGAACCTGCACCTTTGTCAGTGAAAGAGCAGAGTCTTAACCACTGGACCACCAGGGAATCCTTGTGTTTGGATGAATGAATGAATTTGGATAAATGCAGAGGGGGCACAGAGATAGGCAGGGGCACACTGGTGTTAAGAATTTGTGTTGGGATCTGGACGTCAGAGGACTTGTCAGTCTCCACTTGCCACTTGCTTCATTTGCAAGATCAGTTAACTTCTACTCTGATTCCATCCTCCTCATTCACTCAAAACTGCTTGTGTGCCTATGACATACAAACAGCAGGGCAATTCATTCTTTAGAGAGATGGAGAAACTGGACAGCTTATACACTGGGCTCAGAGGTTTGTGAATTGCTTTCAGAGGAAAGGCTGGGGGAATTTGTTAATTTTGGGAAAAGCACATTTTTTTCCCACTTGCACAACTCAAATAAGTCTGAACCCTCCCAAGCTGGAAATTTCCAAATCATTTTCATTTCTCAGGCTAGAGAGGGGGAAATTTGGAGAAAGCAAAGTCTTATTTTTAAGGGAGAAATGAGCTAGATTTGTGGCATACCTTTTGTGTGCTCAGCACGAGCTTGCATCTCAGGGAGGAACACCCAAGACGGTTAGAGGGACCAGGCTAACTGTAGGGAAATAACCGTGAATCGAAGAGACCATGTTGCCTCAGCTGAGGCTCAGATGCTGCGTGCTGTTGGAAATCAAGAAGAGCATCTTCATAGAGCTGCCATGGGCAGGGAGGGGTTCTGGAAACAGGTGGGTTACAGCTTCAACTTTGTGTACAAAATTTTTTTTTTCTTTTAGTTTTCTTTTTTTTTTAATTGGAGGGTAGTTGCTTTACAATGTTGTGGCTGTCTCTGCTGTGTGCCAGCACGAATCAGTCATAATCATATATATATTCTCTCCCACTGGAGCTTCCCTCCTCCAGCCTCTGAAAAATGTTTGAATGGGAGGAGGGCATTTGAGGTGAGGAGTCGCATGGAAGAAAAGGCAAAGAAATGGAAACCTGTGTGTCATGATCATGGGCAGAGAAGCAGGCCTGAATAAGTGGAAGGTATGTGGTAACAGCTCAGAAAATAATGAGACTGTGGGCCATGACCTCTTTGAATTTAAGAAGTAGGGTTAGCAGGATGAGTCTTGGCAGAGAGATGAGAACAGCACTCGGTTCTAGGGGTAATTAGTTCAGCACTGGGCTCAGGGATGGGTAGCCCCAGGAATATCCTGTGATGGGGCAGCTGGGGGAAGGGGGCTGGCATGATGCCCTCCTCTTGCCCGGGAAAAGCAGCTGAGAATATGAGCAGGCCTTGGGTACAGCTGCTGCGGGAACAACAAAGTTTACCCTGATTCCTTGTTGTCTGTTCTAAGATCAGGGTGAAAAATCATCACAGGAGAGAAGAGGGCTAGTCACACCAGAGCTTCTGTGAAACTCCACCCCTTCCCCTCCTAGCTCCACCCACAACCCCTTCCTCTCTCCTGGTCTCCTCTCCTGTCTCTGCTTTATTTTCCTCCCCGGCACTTACAGCCATGTGACACTTGTATGCTTATTATTTGTCTTGTATATGGTCTGTTTTCCCAGCTGGACTGTAAGCTCCATGAAGACTAGGATTCCCAGAGACAAGAGCACTTGGCAAGTGGTAATACTCAATACATGTTGAATGGAAAACAGCTTACTACACAGTGAAAGCTCAGCTAAAAGATTGATTTGCTCAGAAGGACAGGGTGCTGGATCTGCCTCTTGCCCACAGCCAGAGCAGCTGCACAGGCATGTACGTGTGTCAGGACCTGAAAAGAAGAGTTTGCCCTTGTAGCGGAAAGCCCCACCTTTGTCTACGTGCCAGAGAAGGTTCAGGTGACACAGTTTCCTCCAAGGCCACACTGCCCTCCCCTTGCTTTGACTGCCCCTAACAGCTTAACTTCCGCTCTCTCCAAGGTTGGGACATCTACTAGGTTGGAGTGCTGCACCAGCCTGCACCCCCTCTCCAGTTGCCTGTAGGAGTTCCTTCTCCTGGGTCTTGTCCTGCCAGCCTCCACGGTGCCAGGACTGTCTTGTGAAACCCTGGCTGGAAAGGGGCAGAACTGGGGTTTTCTCTTCCCCACATCCATCCATCCCAAGTCCCAATAAGTATCAAGAAAAATGGCTGTTGGTGGTGTTTCAGAGGCTCCGTGACCCTGTAAAATATGCTTCATTTTTCTCAGAAAATGAGCCATTTTTTTTTCTCTTATGTTTTCATATGGTGCCCAGAAGTCCCTGGACTTCCTGGAATTTATATGAAGAATTCCAGCTATTCTCGCCATCATTTTCACACACATAGCTCCTGCCAACAGACTTTGGCCATCTGGGGGCTGCAGCGGGGGTGGGGTGGGTTTGGCCCTCCAGCCTAGAGATCTGGCTAGGCTTCTTTGCTGACTCCATGCGTGCTCTTGAGTGTCTAAAAAAGAGAGATTTGTTGAGGCCTCATTGGCATATGATAAACTACACTGAACAATGTGTTAAATGTTGACTTAATATACACACCACGAAATCGTCCACTGCTGTCAAGGGAGTAAATATATCTATCACTACTGAAGTTTCCTTGTGCGCTTTACAGCCCCGCCCTCCTCCCCAGCAACTACTGATCTGAGACCGTTCCTCGTCTGGTTTCTTTCACTCACCATAATTCTCTTGAGATTCCTCCAGCTGTTGTGTGTCTTAACAGTTCATCTTCTTTCATTCTAGGTCATATTCCATTGTATGGGATGTACCAAGACTTGTTTATTGATTTATCTTTCAATCGACTTTTGTTTCCCACCACCCCCAGCACTTGGGTATTACAAATAAGGCTGCTATGAACATTTGTATACAATTGTTTCTATGTATATATATTCCCTTTTCTCCTGGGTAGTCACCTCAGAGAGGAGTGGCTGGTTAATCTGGCTGGTTAATATGCTTAATTTTTAAAGAAACTGCCATACTGTTTTCCAAAGTGATTTTACTGTTTAACTTTCTTACCCACAGTGTGTGAAAGTTATCAATCAGTTCCTCCACATGGCCGCTAACGTTGGTGTGGCAAGCCTTTCTAACTGTAGCTGTTTTAAGAGGCATGTAGTAATCTCATTGTATCTCATTGTAGTTTTCATTTAAATTTCCTTCATGACTACTGCAGTTGAACATTTTTTCATGAGTTTATTTGCCAACTGTTTCTTCTTGTGAAATGTTTATTTGAACATATGAACTCCTTTCATTAAAAAAAAAATTTTTATGGTTGAGTTTAAGGATTCTTAGGGCTTTCCTGGTGGTAAAAGAACCTGCCTGCAATGCAGGAGACCTGGTTCGATCTCTGGGTCTGGAAGATCCCATGGAAAAGGGAATGGCAAACCACTCCAGTATTCTCGCCTGCAGAATTCTATGGAGAGAGGAGCCTTGTGAGCTACAGTCTGTGCGGTTGCAAAGAGTCGGACATGACTAAGTGGCTAACACTATGGGGATTCCTTATATACTCTGTTTTTGTTTTTACTTATTTATTTAGCCATGTGGCTTGTGGGATTTTGCACTCAACAGTGAAAGGACAGAGTCCACTGGACCACCAAGGAATTCTCTATTCTGGATACACGTGCTTTATCAGAGGTATGTTTGGCCAGTGTTTTCTTCTGGTATGTGCCTTGTCTTCTTCTTCTCTTAACAGTGTCTTTTGAAGAATAAAAGCTTTTATTTGTGATAAAATCCAATTTATACAGTTATTTAGTTATGGATTGTGCTTTTGGTTTTATAGTTAAGAAACTGACAAACATAAATTCATGAAGATTTACTCCTTTACTTACTCTTAGCTTTCTTCTAAGAGTTGTATGGTTTTAGCTCTTACATTAAGGTCAATGGTTCATTTTGAGTTAATTTTTATTAATAGGGGTGCAGGAAGTGCTCCAATTACTTTCCTTTCTTAGCTCTCCCTTCTTCTCCATCTTCATAGTCTTCCTTTTGCATATACAAATCCAGTTGTTCCAATGCTATTTATTGAAAAGGCTGTCCTTTCTCCACTGCATTACATTTGCCCTTTGTCAAAAATCAGTTATTCATATATGAATAGATATATTTCTGGATTCTGGATTCTCTATTCTGTTTAATTGATTTATTTATTTTTGCACCAATACTATGTTGTTTTTATATACTCCAGTTTTATAATAATTTCTGAAAGCAGGTGTTAGTCCTCCAGCTTTTAACCTCTTCTTTGGGGTTGTTATGGGTCTTCTAAGTTGTTTGTTAGCACGGAGAGATAAGAAAGCCTTCCTCAGTAATCAATGCAAAGAAATAGAGGACAACAATAGGATGGGAAAAATTAGAGATCTCTTCAGGAAAATTAGAGATACCAAGGGAACATTTCATGCAAAGAAAGGCACAATAAAGGACGGGAATGGTATGGACCTAACAGAAGCAGAAGATATTAAGAAAAGGTGGCAAGAATACACAGAAAAACTGTACAAAAAAGATCTTCATGACCCAGATAACCACGATGGTGTGATCACTCACCTAGAGCCAGACATCCTGGAATGTGAAGTCAGGTGGGCCCTAGGAAGCATCACTATGAACAAAGCTAGTGGAGGTGATGGAATTCCAGTTGAGTTATTTCTAATCCTAACAGGTGATGCTGTGAAAGTGCTGCACTCAATATGCAAGCCAACTTGGATAACTTAGCAGTGGCCACAGGACTGGAAAAGGTCCATTTTCATGCCAATCCTGAAGAAAGGCAATGCCAAAGAATGTTCAAACTACCGCACAATTACACTCATCTTACATATTAGCAAAGTAATGTTCAAAATTCTCCAGGCTAGTCTTCAACAGTATGTGAACCATGAACTTCCAGATGTTCAGGCTGGATTTAGAAAAGGCAGAGGAACCAGAGATCAAATTGCTAACACCTGTTGGATCATAAAAAAAGCAAAAGAGGTCCAGAAAAACATCTACTTCTGCTTTATTGACTATGCCAAAGCCTTTGACTGTGTGGATCACAACAAACTGGAAAATTCTGCAAGAGACGGGAATACCAGACTACCTGACCTGTCTCCTGAGAAATATGTATGCAGATCAAAAACCAACAGTTAGAGCTGGACATGGAACAACAGACTGGTTTCAAATCAGGAAAGGATCAAGGCCGTATATTGTCATCCTGCTTATTTAACTTATAAGCAGAGTACATCATGTGAAATGCCAGGCTGGATGAAGCACAAGCTGGAATCAAGATTGCCAGGAGAAATATCAAGAACCTCAAATATGCAGATGGTATCACCCTTCTGGCAGAAAGTGAAGAAGAACTAAAGAGTGTCTTGATGAAGGTGAAAGAGAAGAGTGAAAAAGTTGGCTTAAAACTCAACATTCAGAGTATGGCATCTGGTCCCATCACTTCATGGCAAATAGATGGGGAAACAATGGAAACAGTGAGAGACTTTATTTTTGGGGCTCTAAAATCACTGCAGATGGTGACTGCAGCCATGAAATGAAAAGACACTTGCTCTTTGGGAAAAAAGCTGTGACAAACCTAGATAGCATATTAAAAAGCAGGGACATTCAGTTCAGTTCAGTTCAGTTCAGTCGCTCAGTCGTGTCTGACTCTTTGCGACCCCATGAATCGCAGCACGCCTGGCCTCCCTGTTCATCACCATCTCCCGGAGTTCACTCAGACTCAAGTCCATCGAGTCCGTGATGCCATCCAGCCATCTCATCCTCTGTCGTCCTCTTCTCCTCCTGCCCCCAATCCCTCCCAGCATCAGAGTTTTTTCCAATGAGTCAACTCTTCGCATGAAGTGGCCAAAGTACTGGAGTTTCAGCTTTAGCATCATTCCTTCCAAAGAAATCCCAGCATTGATCTCCTTCAGAATGGACTGGTTGGATCTCCTTGCAGTACTTTGTCAAAAAAAGGTCCATCTAGTCAAAGCTATGGTTTTTCCAGTAGTCATGTATGGATGTGAGAGTTGGATTGTAAAGAAAGCTGAGCACCGAAGAACTGATGCTTTTGAACTGTGGTGTTGGAGAAGACTTTTGAGAATCCCTTGGATTGCAAGGAGATCAGACCAGTCAATCGTAAAAGAAATCAGTCCTGAATATTCATTGGAAAGATTGATGCTGAAGATGAAGCTCCAATATTTGGCCACCTGATGTGAGGAACTGTTTCATTTGAAAAGACCCTGATGCTGGGAAAGATTGAAGGCGGGAGGAGAAGGGGATGACAGAGGATGAGATGATTGGATGGCGTCATCGACTTGATGGACATGAGTATGAGTAAACTCTGTGAGTTGGTGATGGACAGGGAAGCCTGGCATGCTGCAGTCCATGGGGTCACAAAGAGTTGGACACGACAGTGACTGAACTGAACTGAGGTTGTTTGTATTTCCATTGGGTTTTAGGTGCAGTTTGTCAATTTACATATTTTTTTTAATGCTTTCAAGCTTCTGATTGTGATTGTCTGAATCTATAGCTCTTAGATATTTTACATTACTTTCTCCCTGAGCTTCAACTTCTCCTCTTCTGTCATGTCAAGATGGTAATTCCTGCATGGCAAGGAAATTGGGAGTTCCATATGGGCTAATACCATACAACTTCTGACATACTGCCTGGAGCAAAATAAAACTACAAGATGTCAGTTCTTTTAAACCTTGTCATATGACAAAATCTTGCATCTTTTACTCCAAACCTTCCCTATGAATTTCTGTCTGTCATTTTTGGAAATTTCATCATCATATCCTGCAGTGAATAGTACTCTTTTCTTTGCCTTCTCTCTTTTAAGTGGCTTCGAAAACAATGTATTAAGGTTCAGTTTAGTTTTAATCGCCATTACTCTGCTGGAGTTCCACAATTAACCTGCCTGAATTCTTCCTCTCTAGGTTTGATTCTCTCCAAAGTTACCTGAGCTCCAGTCTATTAGTTAAGAATGTGTTCAGCTACATGTAACAGTGAATTTGATTAATCATGGTTTAAACAAGGGTTTATTTCACTCGTGTAACAAAAAGACTGGCAGTGGGGGGTTGCTTATTTTGGTCCAGATGGTTACCAATGTGACCAGAATCCCAAAGGGTTTTCTTCTTTCTGATCTGCCATGCTTAACCTGATGACTTTCACCCTTGGGCTTGTTTTCTCAAGGTTGCAAGATGACTGCCAGGTGAGCAGCTAGCATATCACTTTAGGGCAGGAAGAAGGATTTGGGAGAAGTAGAAAGTTTCTCAGAATACTTCCTTCCGATTTCCGCTTGCTTGCTTGGGCCAGCTCTCCCTGATGGCGCCACGCTCCAAGGCAGGACTGAGAACTGGACATTTGGTCCATGGACTTCTGGTCACACTGTGAGGAGGAACTGTTTATCCTGGCATCCTATTTGGAAGGATTCAGAGGTCAAATGCTCTTCAGACACACTGTGACTCAGGATTCCAAGGCTATCTGATTTTGAAGAAAGAAGGTTACAGAAATCAAGCCCTGAGCCTTTGGAGTGGGAGCACTGACCCAAAGACCCTAGACTACCAGAGAACTAACCCTAGGGAGTATCAGATAGTGAGAACTCACGCAAAGGAACCCACTTGAATATAAGACCCGACATCACCTAACCACCAGTGACACCCTGTGCAGGACACCTCACCTAAACAACAAACAAAACGAAAATACAAACCTAATCATCAGCAGACAGGATTATCATGTCACCCAGCCTTGCCCATCAGAGGAAAAACAAACCAACAAAAACTCAGCACAAATCTCTCCCTATACGAAGCTTACACAAATCACTGTACCAACCGTAGTGGGGCAGAAACCAAAAGGAAGAAAGAATTCAGCCTTGGAGCCTGGGGAAAGGAGACCTCAAACACAGTAAGTTTAAATAAAAATAATGAAAAGGCAAAGAATACTATACAAATGAAGGAACAAACTAGAAACACAGAAGTCCAAATAAATGAAGAGGAAATAGGCAAACTACGTGAAAAAAAAAATTCAGAATAATGATGGTGAAGATGATCAAAAACCTTGAAAGCAAAATGGAGACAATGCAAGAATCAATTAACAAAGACCTAGAAGAATTAAAGAATAAACATACAGAGACAACACAATTACTGAAATTAAAAATATTCTAGAAGGAATTAATAGCAGAATATCTGAAGCAGAAGAATGAATCAGTTAGCTGGAAGATAAAATGGTGGAAATAACTTCTGAAGAGCAGAATAAAGTAAAAAGAATGAAAATAATTGAGAATAGTCTCAGAGCCCTCTGGGAGAATATCAAACATACCAACATTCGAATTATAGGGTTCCTAGAAGAAGAAGAGAAAAAGAAAGGGTATGAGAAAATTTTTGAAGAGATTATAGTTGAAAATTTCCCCGACATGGAAAAGGAAATAGTCGATCAAGTCCAAGAGGCATGAAGAGTCCCATACATGGTAAACCCAAGGAGAAACACACCAAGAAACACACCAACACACATACTAATCAAACTAACAAAGACTAAACACAAGGAAAGAATATTAAAAGCAGCAAGGGAGAAGCAACAAGTAACATACAAGGGAAACCCTATATGTTGATCTTTCAGCAGAAACTCTGAAGGCCAGAAGGGAATAGCAGGATATATTTAAAGTACTGAAAGGGAAAAAGCTACAACCAAGATTACTGTACCCAGCAAGGATCTCATTTGAAATTGGTGGAGAAATAAAAAGTTTTTAAGACAAGCAAAATTTAAGAGAATTCAGTACCATCAAACCAGCTTTACAACAAATGTTAAACGGGCTTATGTAGTCAAGAAATACAAGAGAAGAAAAAAGATCTACAAAATCAACCCCAAACAATTAAGAAAATGGCCATAGGAACATATATATCAGTAATTACTTTAAATGTAAATGGATTAAATGCTCCAGCCAAAAGACACAGGCTGGCTGAATGGATACAAAAACAAGACCCATATGTATGCTGTCTACAAGAAACCCACTTCAGACCTAAAGACACATATAGACTGAAAGTGAAAGGATGGAAAAATATATTCCATGCAAATGGGAAGCAAAAGAAAGCTGGAGTAGCAATCCTCACATCAGACAAAATAGACATTGAAATAAAGAAGATTACAAGAGATCAGAAAGAACACTACGTAATGATCAAGGGATCAATCCAGGAGGAAGACATAACAATTATAAATATCTATTCACCCAACATAGGAGCACCTCAATACATAAGACAAACACTAATAGACATCTCTTTCTGCTTTATTGACTATGCTAAAGACTTTGACTGTGTGGATCACAATAAACTGTGGAAAATTCTGAAAGAGATGGGCATACCAGACCACCTGACCTGCCTCTTGGGAAATCTGTATGCAGGTCAGGAAGCAATAGTTAGAACTGGACATGGAACAACAGACTGGTTTCAAATAGGAAAAGGAGTACGTCAAGGCTGTATATTGTCACCCTGCTTATTTAACTTATATGCAGAGTACATCATGAGAAACGCTGGACTGGAAGAAACACAAGCTGGAATCAAGATTGCTGGGAGAAATATCAATAACCTCAGATATGCAGATGACACCACCCTTATGGCAGAAAGTGAAGAGGAACTAAAAAGCCTCTTGATGAATGTGAAAGTGGAGAGTGAAAAAGTTGGCTTAAAGCTCAACATTTAGAAAATGAAGATCATGGCATCTGGTCCCATCACTTCATGGGAAATAGATGGGGAAACAGTGGAAACAGTGTCAGACTTTATTTTTGGGGGCTCCAAAATCACTGCAGATGGTGACTGCAGTCATGAAATTAAAAGATGCTTACTCCTTGGAAGGAAAGTTATGACCAACCTAGATAGCATATTCAAAAGCAGAGACATTACTTTGCTGACTAAGGTCCGTCTAGTCAGGGCTATGGTTTTTCCAGTGGTCATGTATGGATGTGAGAGTTGGACTGTGAAGAAGGCTGAGCACCGAAGAATTGATGCTTTTGAACTGTGGTGTTGGAGAAGACTCTTGAGAGTCCCTTGGACTGCAAGGAGATCCAACTAGTCCATCTTAAAGAAGATCAGTTCTGGGTGTTCATTGGAAGGACTGATGTTGAAGCTGAAATGCCAATACTTTGGCCACTTGATGCTAAGAGCTGACTCATTTGAAAAGACCCTGATGCTGGGAAAGATTGAGGACAGGAGGAGAAGGGGATGACACAGGAGATGGTTGGATGGCATCATCGACTCAGTGGACATGGGTTTGGGTTGACTCCAGGAGTTGGTGATGGATAGGGAGCCCTGGTGTGCTGCGGTTCATGGGGTCACAAAGAGCTGGACATGACTGAGTGACTGAACTGAACTGAATGCAGAAACAGACATAGAGAATAGATTTATGGAGATGGGGAGAGGGGAGGAGACAGTGAGATGTATGGAAAGGGTAACATGGAAACTTACATTACTATATGTAAAATAGATAACTAATGGGAATTTGCTGTATGGCTCAGGAAGCTCTAACAGGGACTCTGTATCAATCTAGAGGCCCATGTTAAGTGGGAAAAGGGAGGGAGGTTCAAAAGGGAGGGGATATATGTATACCTATGGCTGATTTATGTTGAGGTTTAACAGAAAACAACAAAATTCCATAAAGCAATTACCCTTCAATAAAAAAATAGATTAAAAATGAAAAAAAAGAGTACTTCCTCCCCTAGTAGACTCTTGCTTATTTTGCATTGTCCAGAATAGGCTCATGTGACCACCCCTAGTTGCAAGGGAGTCTAGGTCTTCAGGGAATAGAATTTCTGTGACCCATCACCAGGCTAGATACATTCTTACCTTACACAAAGCTGGGGTTCTAGTAGCAGAGGTGTGGAGAATGGGTATTAGGTAAGCAATGGACACTGTCTTTTACACTTAGCTTTCTTACCTGAAAGTGGAAATAATGATGAAGTTGTGGGATTAGATGAGGTGATGTGTATAAGGTACTTAATTTCTGGCCCATGTTAAGTGCTGAGTAAAAGGTAGATATTATTTTCATTGTAATTACTATCATCCTTGACAGGGTCCAAGGATTCTTTCATTACTTATAAAGCCCATTTGATCCCCCAATGAAAGTAGCTCTTCCCCCTGGGCAAGAAATGTTTCCCACCCTCCATCCTCTTCTTCTGACTATAAGGCATGGCTGCAGTAGATATTTAAGAGCATTCAGCATGTTCTAGGCAGTGGTGTTGTCACAGAGGACAAGGCAGATACAGCTCCAGGCCTCATGGGAAACAAGCAATAAAAAACAAACAAACAGGGGTGATTACAGTTAGTGGTGAGTGGTACACAGGAAATAAACAGAGAGGAAAGCGAGCTGGAGGGCTTGGAGGAAGTCTCTTGGATAAGGCAGCCTGGGCAAACCTGTCATTGGCCTGAGACTTCAAGGATGAGGTGGAGTCTCCAAGAGAAGTGTATTCTAGGCCAAGCAAATAGCAACAGCAAAGTCCTGGAGACATGAAAGGGTTGGTAGTCTTGAGGGTGCTGGAAGGGGTTCAGACTGCCCAGAGCTCCATGAGAGTGGAGGAAGGGCAAGTACGAGACTGCAGGTGAGGGCCAGCAGAGGCAGTCTTCGCCAGCGACGGTACAGAGTGTAGATTTCATTTTGAGTGCAGTGTGGAGCCACTGAAAACTTTTTAGTATGGGAGAGACGTGATCTAAGTTTTCAGATGATCGCTCTGGCTGTTCATTCATTCACTCACACAGTCAAGCACTATTCATTGAGCACCAAGCAATGTGTTAAGCGCCAGGAATAGAAATAAAGCTGTGAATAAAACAAAAATTCCTGCCCTTGGGTGATGTATCATCCAATTTTTCAGCGGTTTCTTGGGAAGTGGTCGTTTCAGTGCTAAAATAGAGTCTTAGGCAAACTGGGGTGACCGTGATCCATGGGGCATACATAATTCCCACTAGAGATGAAAACTAAGCAAACAAACGAGTGGACAGTATCTCCGGCTTGGTGGTGATAAGGAAGGGGAGCTGAAAGTTTGGGTAGGGGTGATGTTTTGGATAAGGTGGCCAGTTTTCCTGCGAAGGTGATACAAGGGGACTAGCAGTGTAGGAGTTCTGGGAAGCAGCATTCAAGGTAGATGGCGCAGCAAGTACAAAGACCCTGAGGTCTTTGTGTGTCTGCTGGTGTTTGCAGAGCAGTAAGGAGGGCAAAAGCTCAACATTCAGAAAACGAAGATCATGGCATCCGGTCCCATCACTTCATGGGAAATAGATGGGGAAACTGTGGAAACAGTGTCAGACTTTATTTGGGGGGGGCTCCAAAATCACTGCAGATGGTGACTGCAGCCATGAAATTAAAAGATGCTTACTCCTTGGAAGAAAAGTTATGACCAACCTAGATAGCATATTCAAAAGCAGGGACATTACTTTCCCAACAAGGGTCCGTCTAGTCAAGGCTATGGTTTTTCCAGCAGTCATGTATGGATGTGAGAGTTGGACTCTGAAGAAAGCTGAGTGCTGAAGAATTGATACTTTTGAACCGTGGTGTTGGAGAAGACTCTTGAGAGTCCCTTGGACTGCAAGGAAATCCAACCAGTCCATTCTGAAGGAGATCAACCCTGGGATTTCTTTGGAGGGAATGATGCTGAAGCTGAAACTCCAGTACTTTGGCCACCTCATGCAAAGAGTTGACTCATTGGAAAAGACCCTGATGCTGGGAGGGATTGGGGGCAGGAGGAGAAGGGGATGACAGAAGATAAGATGGCTGGATGGCATCACTGACTCGATGGACGTGAGTCTAAGTGAACTCCGGGAGTTGGTGACGGACAGGGAGGCTTGGTGTGCTGCGATTCATGGGGTTGCAAAGAGTTGGACACGACTGAGGGACTGAACTGAGCTGAACTGAAGGAAGGCAGTGAGGCTGGAGCAGAATGTATGAGGGCCAGCGTATTAGGCAGTGAAATCAGAGATGTGGGAGAGTGAAGGCAGGTAGAACTTTGTAGACCATTACAAGAGCTTTGCTTTGATCTGAGATGAGACCCATCAGAGGTTGGGAACAGAAAGGTGACCTCATCTAATCTACAGGCTGTGAGTATCACTCTCATTTCTGTGTTGGGAGAAGACTGACGGGGGCGAAAGGAGAGCAGAGAGAGCAGCTGTGAAACTACGGAAGTCCTCCAGGTGAGGAATGCTGGGGGTCTGGGCCAGGAGAGTATATATTGGGGCAGCATCATGGGTTGAATGTGGTGACAGGGGGCAAGGGAGAAAGTGGGTAGAATGTGATTCTCTGCCTTTTGTCTGAGCAAGAAGGTAGAAGAGGGGACCACTGCTGATGTCAGGTTTGGGGTAGGAGCAGGGAACCTAGAGTCCCACTTGGAGAAATGTGTGAGATCTACAAGTGGAGATGTTGGAGGGAGAGAGGTTGTAGGCACTTAACCTCTGTTGTAGGGGGTTTGAATTCAGGGGCTTGAACTTAGGGGTTGGCTGTGGACTGGAATGTAAGTTAAGGAATCCTTAGCTGCATAGCATTTAAAGCCGTGGGGATGGGTATTCCTTAGGAAGGGAATGTAGAGAGAAGAGATTGAAATATTGCTCCCAATTCTTTGCTCCATCATATTACATACCATTGTCATTATTTCACTGTGAGCAAGACTCCCTCTTGACTTTGGATTGGGCCATATGACTTATTTTGGGGCTTCCCTGTTGGGTCAGTGGTAAAGATTCTGCCTGCAATGCAAGAGTCGCAGGAGCAACTTAGCATACACGCATAGGACTTATTTTGGCCAGTAAGGTGTTAGCAGATATCATGCTTTTGTGGTTTTGCTTAAACCTCATGCTTCTATCACGGCCAGAAGAGCATGCCATAGGGAGTTGGACACCTCAGCCTAAGCCTCAGGGTAAGACACATGGAACAGACAGTGTGTTAGTTGCTCAGTCACGTTCAACTCTTTGCGACCCTGTAGACTGTAGCCTGCCGGGCTGCTCTGTCCATGGAACTCTCCAGGCAAGAATACTGCAGTAGGTAGTCATTCTCTTCTCCAGGGGATCTCCCTAACCCAGGGATTGAATCTGGGTCTCCTGCATTGCAGGCAGATTCTTTACCATGTGAGCCACTGGAGAAGCCCACAAGAACAGAACGGGCTCACGATCCATAACCTCAAGCAAAGCTGCAGCTGGCCTGCAGGTGCTGAAGAAGAAAGAAAGGCTTATTGTCGTAAATATTTTGTGGTTGTTTGTTATGCAGTGTAAGCTGACTGACACATCTCCTTTCGGCCCCTTGTAACCATTTCACATTAACTCCAGCTCTCCTCCACACTGGAACAGCCTATAGCCTCCCCACTGCCAACTCTTTCCCTTTTTCGTTCAAGATCTTCAAATCCTGTCCCCTTGGACTTTGCTCAACAAAGTGAGGGGGTGAGAATAGTGCTCTGTTTCTAGTAGTGATGACTTGCCAGCACATAGCACTCCAGAGGGCCTGGGGTGCTTTTTGCACATTCTCATTTGGTCCTACAATCTCATGCAGCAGATGTTCTTGTCATCATCTTACTGAGGAGGCAGCCAAGGTTCAGAGAGGAGAGTCTTGCCCTGGGTCCCATAGCTGGAGGCAAGACAGGAGACCAGCAGCTGAGATGGAGGCTTAGGCTTTTCTGGGGCCAAGCAAAAACCAAACACTGGCATTCTGGGAACACGGTGGAGGGGAGACTTGTTTTTCACTGAATAACCATTTGTTGTTGTGGAATCCTGTACCCTGTGCATGCATTATCTACACACACACACACACACACACACACACACACACACACAAGCATATACACACAGCCCAGGAATAATCAGCAATATTAACACATTTTTAAAAATAACCATTAAAAATTTTTGTTTTGGGGGATGTAAAAGGGGATTCTGGGAAGCACACTTTTTGTTTCCTGTTCTTTCTAAGGGGGGAGACCTCATGTGCAGTATCCTACTATCTCCACTCTCAGTTCTGATTCCTCCCCACCAGGCCTTCCTGTGGATAGAGGGTTAGGAGCTGGAAGCACTGAAAGTTCTGGAGGAAGAGAGCCCTGCTGTGCATGGGATTCTGTCCTGCCCTGTGTGAACATGCTTCCCAGTGGCTTGGAACTTCTGGGGTGCTGGCACTCCCCTTTCTTGCCAGCAGAGTCAAGAGACTGACACCTTTTGAAGAGCCAGCCTGGCGGGGCTCCACCTGAGAGAGCAGTCCCAAATCTCCCTCTGCCTTCAGGCTTGACACTCCTCTTTGCGTGGAGATGCCAGGTAGTAATAGCAACCTAAATGGAATCTGGATGCCATTGGTTTTAAAGCCAGAGAGATAAAGTCCACATCTGTCCATGGTTCCCCTGTCCTGGTTTTCCACCTATGAAAAGAGGCGATGTGCTTGTTGTGTGGAGGAGAGGAGAGTGCGCCTGGGTGGGAGAAGGTGCCTAGGAGGGAGGGTGGATGATTAGAATCCTTGGGGGATATGGTAGTAGTTTGTTTTTGTTTATTTGTTTGTTTTGGTTTGGTTTTGGTCTGGGTATACTGAAGTATTTGAAACTTCCAGTAACTTAAGGGAAGATGTGTGATACTAAATGAATGTGGGTACAGAGAATATGCTGGGGCAGCAGGCTGGCAGGCAGGACGTGAAAGGGTGGCATTTGCAGCTGTAGAAAAGAGAAACTCTTCTTTCAAGTCTGTGTCCCAAGAGGTCCAGACAATTAGGGGTAAACTTGGGAGGATCAGACAAGCAGACAAAACCTGCATCTGCATTTGAAACGGGCTCTGGGGGAGCCTAGCGGCGGGATCTGCTGGCTAACCCGGCTCCTACAGTCCTGATACCATCCCAGAAAACCCAAGGAGAGGGCAGACCCTGGGGGTCCGGGTGCAGGAGGGGCCCCTAAAGAGACCCTGTGCCCAAAGCTGGAGTGGGCGGGTGCGGGCGGCTTGGCTATTTGGTTCAAGGTCACCTCCAAACGAGGTTGGAATAAACACTCCTTGTTTGCCTCTCGGCCCAGCTGAGCTCGGGTCCCCTTGGGTGTCGTCCAGGACACCAGGCGCGGCTGCTTACAATGGCGCTCAGACGACAGATGGCTCGCGGGGCGGGGCGGGGAGGCGAGGGCTGGGCAGGTGTGCAGCGGGGAATGGGGGTGGGGTGGGGGTGGGGACGCGCAGCCGCTGCGCCAGCCGCAGGCTGGTCTCTCAATAGACTGCAGCACGCCGGCTGCAGGCGACCGCAGTCCAACCCAGCCCGCGAACAAAAGCCGAATTCTCTGAGCACCCCGATTCACCCGCTTCTCCCAAGCTTGGCCACGCGCCAGCCAGGCTAGCGGATCCGCGTGCGCCCGACGGCTGGCGTAGGGACCAGAGCCTCTTGTGGGCTGGGGTACACGTGCAAGCATGGATACACGCACACGCACACGCTCAGGCTCACTCGGGGCTCTGTGTCAGTGAGTGCTTGCAAAGGTCGCAGGTGTGCGATGACCGTGCCTCGAGCACACTGGCTTTCTTCCCTGGAACGCAAGCCAACTTCGTAGAGAAGAGGCGTTTCGCTTTGCTCGCCGAGGTCAGTATCAGAAGCTGCGGGACCGGGAGTCTCAGGCAGGGCAGCGACACAGAGCGTCCCGAATCGGAGTTGGGAGGCCCGAGGCCTGGCCCTGGCTCTGCCTCGCCGAGGGTCCGAGTCGAGGGCTCGCTGAGAACCTTCTCAAGAGTTCGCCAGTCCCCCTACTCTCTAGCCCGGAGGCCCTGGCAACTGCTGTTACCCGGCCCCTCTCCGCTCCTTCCTCAACGAAGGGAATCAACAGCAGCCCTTTCTGCAGCATCTCCTCAGGCTCGAAGTTTTCCTGAGGTCGGGAAAGCACTTTGTGAGCTAAGTGGAGTGTTCAGTCCTTCGGGGAATCTCCCGAATCCTCGGGAGACTCTGAGCACGTGGGCAAGTCCATTGCAAAAGCAGGCAGGACACAGCGCAGGATATACCAGGACCCTTAGAGCTCATGGCAGCTGCGTGACATCGGGCTGTGATAGTTTAATGTGTGCGTGTGTGTGCGCGTGCGTGCGTGCGCTCGTGACTTTGAGAGGCTGGTGTGTATCAGCAGGGCCTCTTATTTCTTTTTAAAATTTTATTTGTTTATATGTTTTTGACTGTGCTCCGTCTTCCTTGCTCTGCAGGCTTTCTCTAATCGCGGTGGGCTGGAGCGAGGAGGGAACGCTGCTCTTGCTAACAGGGGCGTCTCTCTGCAGGGCTGCTCTTGTTGCAGAGCGAAGGCTTAAGGAGCCCCACCCCCACTACTCAGTTGTGCCGCAGGGGCTTGGTTGCCCCGTTGCATGCGGAATCTTCCCAGACCAGCGATGGAATTCGTGTCCCTGCATGGGGAGGTGGATTCTTAACCACTGAGCCACCAGGCATGTCCCAGCAGGGCCTCTTAGAGGTGCTACAGTGACCCCATTCCCTGACGGGGTGGACAGGTATTAATGAACATTACAGAACAAAAGAAACGTGTGAGGCGCTTATTTTGGAAAGAATTCCTCCCTGTGTTCAAGACATATTGGACTCTGAGGTCGTCATTAGCCCAGATGCCTCTGTAGAGAGGGTGCCCTGTGAGAAGTCCCTTATGATGGTGACAACTTCTGTCCAACCTAGCTGCCGTCTCAGTTGCTTTATATCTAAAACATAAAGTCTGCCTCCTTGCTTTCTTGAACTTTCTGCCTCCATTTTGAGGTCTATGTATATGTTATATATATGTATCATACCTATACAGTAAACACATGAAATATATATATGTATAAAACCATCATAAACAAATAATATATTTTGTTTTACTGTGCAGTATTTCCCAGGCTTTGTCATTCGCATACCACCTCTGTGATTTCTGTCATATCATGTATTGCCTGTAATATTATTTACTTAGTAGGTTTCTGTAAATTCTCTTGCTTTTTTAAACTACATTTATTTTAAAGGGATATTTTAGAGGTGATTTGGGGACATGGTAAGTTGAGTACGGTTCCCTTTTCAACCATTTCCAAATGAATTTCTCTCTCTTAACAGTTGTAGGGACTAGTGAAAAGAACGAGGGATAGTCATCCCCAGTCAGTTCATCAAATATTGGGGAGCCTTGAAAAGTCCAAGAAGTGGCGGAGCCTGGGAAGAGTTTGCATCTCAGAGACCTGTGGATGCCCAGGGGGAGGCTGAAACTGGGCCAGATGAAGACATTTGGATCTCTCATACCAGCAACTAAGAAGTTGCTGAACCAGTGGACTTAGTTTTCTTGTTCCTGAGGCTGGAGACACCAAGGAACCCAGACCAGGAAAGCAAGTTCCAGATGTCCCCACAGGAGTTGGGCAGCATGCTTGCATCTGTGCTGCCTTGATTGGGTCAGAGCCCTTTCCCCCTTTTCCACCAGTAGAATGCCTATCCCTTAGGCTGCCCCGCATTTCGCACTTCGCATTTCGACCTGAGCCCTTGGGAGCTGGCAGAGAAAGGAAAGACAAACAAAACACACAGCCAATGAAACAGGGCTGCTGAAAGAGTCAGATAGCAACTTTAAAAAAAGCAACAAGCACTGTAGATATTTAAATATAGCAAAAGGAGTGTTTGTGGAGCTTTAACAAATGTGATTTTCTAACTACACACTTCAGTAGATGAGTTGAAGGAGAAAATGGTCACTACTGAGATTCATATAAGTAGCAGGGAAAATCAAACGGCCAGCAAATACCTCAGAACACAGAATAAAAATATAGAGACGGAAGTTAAGGAAAAGGTCAGTCTGAAGGTAAATCTACTGACTTTTAGAAGGAGAGAAAGGAATAGATGAAAGAAATAATAAACATAATAGAAAAACATTGCCCTGAGCTGAAGGAAGACTTGCATTTGCAAGATGGAAAGGACTCGAAGAGTTTCAGGGTGAACTGACAAGAACCTAGGTGTGTTTCTGAACTCTACAGAGGAAAGTGTCACAAGGTCCTTGTGGTGACCTCAACATAACTATAAAGAGAAAAGAATCATGTTGGCAGTAGAATTCCCATTGACACTACAAGCTAGAATCTAGTGAAACTGACTCTGTAGGACTGTGCCTGATCACATGATGCACTTGTTAAGGAAAAAGATATATTTAAGGCTAAACCCCATCTGATGAAAATATTCAAAGAAAGATGCTCCTGGACCATGAATGAAGCAGAGAAAATGAAATGGAAAAATGGAATAGAACTTTCAAATTAACAATGGAAAAAATTAAAGCCAGCCGAAATAAGGAAAAACAAAAGGGATGGGGTTCAACACAGGCTACAGGTCTGTGGATCAGCTATGGATTGGCTGGGCTTAGTTAGGCTTGGCTTCAGGCTACAGGTTGGGGTTAGCTCTGCTCCCTCATTCAGTGGCCAGTGATCCCCAGTTAAATGGTTTCCTCAAGGAGGAGGACAGTCTGGAAAGGAGCGGAGTCAGACCAGGGATGAATGTGGCGTATGCTGTGTTTGCTCACATTTCACCAGTCGCTCATCTGGCTAAGGGCAATGGGATGACCGTGTCTACTCCATCGTTGCTGAAGCCATGGCTAAGATGGGGGAAAGGTGGGGGTAAGTGGGAGGAAGAGAACTATGTGCAGATAGTGCTGTTTACTTGCCAGTGTAAGCTGAATACCAAACTTCACTTTTTCATTTTAATTAATCAATTAATTAATTTTGGCCACACAGCATAGCATGTGAGATAGTTCCCCGACCAGGATCGAACCCATGCCTCCTATAGGGGAAGCATGGTGTCTTAACCACTAGACCACCAGGGAAGTCCCCCAAACTTTACTTTTTAAAACAAAAGCAAAAATTCTGGATAAAATATTAGCAATTAATAGAAATATTCTCTATCTTGACCTGAGTGGTGGGTATGTAAGTATTTTAGCTGTTCACTTAGGATTCGTGCTCCTTTTTTGTGATATTCTTCAAGAAAAAGCCTAAATATATATTAAAAAATTTAAAGACTAGACAACAGACAGATCTGTGAGTAAAGAAGACATGGTTTGTTATTGAAGGTCACTGAAGGTTTTAAACAGCTTCATGAAATCAGAGATTTTGTTTCTGTTTATTGCTGTGGGCTTAAACAATGCCCATGACATAGTAAGCTGTCTGTAAGTATTTGCCGCTGATGATGAAATGAAGTAACGAATAGATTGCACCAAAATATAACATAGTTTGACCAAGCAAATTTTTTTCCCCAGGAATAAGTATCAGGAACTCCATTCATATAGTTTATTAACATCAGCTGGTTAAAGGAGAAAAATTGTGGGATCATATTATCTGAATAGATAGTGCAAGGACTTGGTAAATTCAACCACCATTCTAAAATTTGTTTATAGTAAACTTGAAATAGAAACTGCTTAAATATTTAAATAGAATACTCATCAACATCTGATAGGAAATGATATTCTAAATAGTGAAACACAGATAATTTCAATTAAAATTGGAAACTTGACAGGGGTACTTGCTATCATCATTGCTCTTCAAAATTACTTTGGAGGTTCTAACAAATGTAATAATCCAAGAATATGGAATAATTGCTATAAACAATTAGAAAAAGAGAAATAAAGCTATCTTTTTTTCTTTCTGTTTATATTAGAGTTCACCCAGAAAATTCAAAGACTAGGAAAAAACCTGCTGGAATTAATAGGATAATTTGGAAAGGGTTTTGTAGTGATACAGAATGTCATAATAGTCTTTCTTTATTTCAGCAATAAACACCTAGATATAGAAGTAGGAAAAAAATTTCAATACAAGTGTGGCAAGAGATATGTAGTGCCTGCAGTAAATTTAGCACAAAAATCACAAGGTCTATTTATAGGAAATTCTGAAATCTTATTTAAAGATACTCTTAATTGAGAAGGCAATATTATAAACTATCAGTTCTTCTAAAATTAACATTTAAATATAAAACTTAAATTTCCATAAGGATTTTTGAATTGGACAAAATTATAGTAATGATTATGAAGAACAGCATAATGCCTGAGAATTGGCCAAAAAGTTAATATCCAAATATGACAATAGCCCTTACAAATTGATAACTAAAAGAAAACCTAATTTTTAAAAACATAGGCAAAGGATACGAAAAGGAAGTTTAGAATGGTCAAGGAACAAAAGAGGATACTGAAAATAGGAGCCATCAAGGAAATGCAAATTAAACTAAAAATGAAATAGCACTTTTTGTTTATTTGATGCCAAATATTAAAAGCTGCAGCACTGATTGCTGGAGGAGGTTCAGGAAAGCGGTACTGTCATATGGTGTGGAAATGCGAGTTTTGGGGGCTATAATCTATGGACGTCTATTAAAATAAGAATACAGTTCCTCTTTGACCAGCGATCTCACTCCTGAGGGTCTACCCTTTAGTTATTAAACCATGAATGTGTTAAAATATGTATACAAGGTTGTTTATAGCAGTGTTGTTTATAAAAGGCAAGAGTTCGAATCAGTGTGAAAGTTTCTCAGTGGGCGAGTGATTGAAAGAATTGAGACACATCTTGCTACAGAATATACATGGTACATACAGTTTCTGAAACAATGAATTAGATTGTGGTGGACTTGAAGAAATTTCCAAGAGGTATTTTGGAATAAGAAAAGCAAAATACAGGCCAGTATATACAACCATATTACTTTTATGTGGAGCAAACAATGACAAAGTCCTTCTATGAATGAAATTTTTTTAAAAAAGAGGAAAAAACTATCATGTTAAATAAAAAAAATGAATAAGTAAAAAGGGAAAGAAAGAAAACCCCTTTTGTCCCTGCTAATAGTCAGAGGTGTTTATCTGCATCTAGTTTATTTCTGCTGAGAATCTGGATAGATAACAAAGCCATGTGAGTAAGTCAGAGTTCATTTGCAGGGCATATGCTTGAACTGATCATCGTTAATTCAACATTTGCAACTGGCTTAGATTTTTCCTCGGTCCATTCTAATACTTGGAAAGGTTAATCCTGACAGTTTTGCTTAAAGCACACTCCTGACCCGAACCCCTGCTTTCCACCCTACAATGTAAACAACAACAACAACAACAAACTGAAAAGGAAGCTATTAATATATTTTCACCATAAGTAGAAAACTAGATACAGTTAAATAGAAGGTAGAAGAAAAAATAAAAATAATAAAATCAAAATAAAGTTATTAAACATCAGCTGCTATTGCCACAAGGCTCGGGCTCAGTCTATAATTAAGGAAAATGAAGTCATTAGGTGTAAAGGCTCAGCAGCACCAAACTAAGACTTTCTATGGTCCAGTACTAAAGATTGAAAAGATAATTGCAAAGAATTCTTTCAGTGCTTGCTTTAATGTCATTTGGTACTATGCTCTTGTGCCACCTAAAATCCTTGGTGTCATAGCTCCAGCACGTGGGCAAATGCTGATTTAGTCTAATCTTCACTTCCTCAATTGGAAAATCAACCCCAAGAAAGATGGGTATCTCATACAAGGTCAACACCTGAAAAGATGTGTGCCTTGTACAAGGTCAAACACCTGGGCAGTAGCATGTCCTTCTATCTCACCAGGCTGGCTCTTCTTGAAGAAGCAGATCCCTCTAGAAATTTCAAAGAAGCAGCAAAATTAAGAGATGACATTCAATTCTATTCCTTGCTGTTTATGGAAAATAACTCCTTACTCCCTTCCTTTCAGTTACTTAGAAAAATAATCTTGTTGCCACAAAAATTAAAATAGGTGTTTAAAGGGTAGCATGGGATATGTAAAGGTTCTTGGAGGAGAAAAATGTTCGTCAAGAAACTATTTAAAATGCTTTGTCTTGTTTCTCAGGGCGGGGAAGGAATTTCAGAATAGAACTCACGGAAGCAAGGGTTCCAAATGGAATAGAGCGGTCGGGTAATTACAATGTGATGGGTAATTACTTACGTCTTTCCAGGAAGTGCCTAAATTACAGGGCAAGTGTCAGGTCCCTGCTGCTTCCTCCTGAGAAGAATACAGGCCAGAAAAATCAAGGGCTGGCTGGTAGGCATTTGAAACCTGGGCACACCTAGACCATGGAAAGGCAGCTTTGTGTCAGGGCTGCCCCCTCCTTCCTTTAGCCCCTTGTCTGGGGGTTGAGGGGACCCTGTCTCTGATGCCCACTCCCTTCCCTGACTAATCCCTGTAGTGAGGGTGGCGCCCTGCACCCGCCTCCTCTCAGCCTTCTCTTTAGCACTAAGAGATGAAATGGTGAGAAAGTCAACACTGGTGAGGTCATGGAGAAGGGGCAGCCGTAAAACTGCAGATCCTGGTTGCCCTCTCCTCTGCACAAAGGCACCTTTCATTTCCTTGGAAAAATCCACCATGGGCCCTGGTGAAGAAATGGTCTTCCCTAGGACTTCTGTTTACTCAGCTCTCGCCTGGGAGGCCAGGCCTGGCTGACACAAATGCCATCTTTTTTAAGCCATACTGACCTCAAACTGGCAGAGTGGAGAAATAAGAGTTTGTGTGAGGGGATCCCACAGGGAAGGTCCATGGAATTTTCCTGCAGCCATTTTGACTACAACTGTAGCAGCTGTTAAACACACAGTTGCTTTGATACAGGGCTGTTTTGACTCAGCCTAAAAGACAAACATTAAACTTTAGGCTTTAAAAAAAAGGCCAAGTCCACAGACACCCCATCCAGCTCCTAAGCCTCACCCTTTAGGTGGGTGAGTCAGGAATGGAATGAGGATTATAAGTCTGTTGGACACATTGATTGATGATTTTAAGAAAGTGTTCTACACGTAGACATAACGTATCAAAGTGTCGAGAAAAGAGTATCAGAATGGTCCCTCAAAGCATCTCACTTCTCATCCAGCTCCACTCTTGCCCTTCCACAGGGCATTCCCTTTCTCATATTGTCCCCTCTGTTAATTTTTGTCCCTGCCCCCATTTATACTCCTCAGCAGCAGGCACCACTTCTGAATAGCAAACAGTAACAGCTGCTTGGTACATGCTTATTTGACTAACGGAATAAAATATGCTGACATTCAGTTGGGCTTTACCCACATCTCCAGAAGAAAAGATAGTAAGTGAAGTAAGGTCTCTAGACCAGTGGTTTCTTCAAACTCTTACCATAGTCTATGACAAAAAAAAATCTAAAGCATTCTCTACTACAATCCAATGTAGTACAAACTCTCTCTCTCCTCACACACACACATAAACACACACACTCACACTTACTATTAAACATTTGATATAATAAAACTTATACTCACTTTGAAATTTTCTGCTCTGTGCCATTTTGTTCTCCTTGGTTTCATTTTCAAAAATGCTTGAACACTCTTCGTTCAGCTGATTCACCTGATAGGTGGTGACCCACAATATGAAAACAGCAGGCTTGACCCTGGCTGGCCCTGGCTGGACCCACTCCTGGTGGGTCCCGGTCAGCAGGGTACCAGCCTCGTGTGTCATTGCTCAGGGCTCACTCACCTCCCTGGAGGTGCGGAAGAAGGAGTTGCAACATGTGCTTCTGAGCTCATGCTGGCCTCGCATCCTCACTGGCCCCTCTACTTGCATAGGTAACTGGTGCTCAGTTGACTTTGTGGGATAGGTGGGTAGGCTGAGTGTTCTGTGCCAGTGTAAAGTTTGGGCCTGCTACGCCAGTCAGAGTACAGTTGGGCAAAGGGAAGCTGCATTGGATATTTCAATAGATGGGAATTAATATAGGAAATTGCTAACATAGCTGTTGAAGGGGCTGACAAAAAGGTTCCATGAGGTAACTCAGAGATAAAATCAAGCAGTTAAGTGGTTCCTAAGCTGACTCCTTTCCTTGGGCTACAAAATCACTGTGGACAGTGACTACGGCCATGAAATTATATCAATCCTTGGAAAAAAACTCCTTGGACAAAAGCTATGACAAGCCTAGACAGTGTATTAAAAAGCAGAGACATCATTTTGCCAACAAAGTTCCATATCATCAAATCTGTGTTTTTTCCAGTAGTCATGTATGTATGTGAGAGTTGGACCATAAAGAAGGCTGAGTGCCAATGAATTGATGCTTTTGAACTGTGGTGCTCGAGAAGACTCTTGAGAGTCCCTTGGATTGCAAGGGGATCAAACCAGTCAGCCCTAAATAAAATCAACCCTGAATATTCCTCAGAAGAGCTGGAGCTGAAGTTCTAATACTTTGGCCACCCGATGCAAAGAGCCACCTCGTTGGAAAAGACACTGATTCTGGAAAAGATAGAGGGCAGGAGGAGAAGGTGTGACCAAGGATGAGATGGTTGAATGGCCATCATCAACTCAATGGACATGAGTCTGAGCAGCTTCTGGGAGATAGTGAAAGACAGGGAAGTCTGTGTGCTGCAGCTGACGGGGTGGCAAAGAGTTGAACAAGACTGAATGACTGAACAAGAAAGTTGGCTGAGTGGTTCTTAAGTTGGCTGGTTTGCTGCACATCCATAGATTTTTCCTGGCAAGGGGACAATGAGATTTATACAAGAGGATTTAGACAGTTTACTTCAGCAGGTCTCATGAGCTTCATGATTTCATCCATTTCTCTTGTCTTGTAGTCCACATTCTGTCCACCGCTATGGAGTAATGAGTGACCCAAAAAAGGAAAGGAAGGGGAGAGCTTCCTGCAGGGAGAAGGCCAGGGAGAGGGCAGGAAGCCACGCTCAGCCACCCAAGGCCCCTTCCTTCCTGCTAGGATCCCTACCTGCCCTCTCCTCAGTGCTCATCCTCACTCCCTCCATGGTCCTACTTCTCAGTCCTTGATTTTTTAAGCCACTTTATTGAGATATGATTGACATGTAAAAAGCTGTACATATTTCAAGTATACACCTCGATGAGTTTGGGAATATGTGTACACCCATGAAACCATCACCACCATCAGGCAATAGTTATATCCATCACCTTCCAAGCATTTGTCCTGCCCCCTTTATCATGATTTTTATGTGTATGTTGAGAAGACCTAACATAAGATCTGTTTCCTTACAAAATTCTAAATATACAATGTATATTGTTAGCTGTGGGTATTATGCTATCTAGTAGATTTCCAGAATTTATTTATCGTGCATACCTGAAACTTTATACCCTTTGACCATAACCTTCCCATTGCCCCATCCCCTCAACCTCTGACAACCACCATTTTACTCTCTGTTTCTATGAATTTTACTATTTTAGATCCTACCTGTAAATGAGCTCATACAGTGTTTGTCTTTCTATATCCAGCTTATTTCACTTAACGTGATGACCTCAAAGTACATTGTATTAGTCAGGGTTCTTCAGAGAAACAGAACCAACAGGATATATATATACATAAGATATATACATATACACACATATACATAAGAAATTCAGATATGTATAACAGGAGACATACATACATATAAAATACATTTCATAGATACATATAAGAGGATGTTTATATGGGAATTGGAGCATGTAGTTATGCAGGCAAAAAGTCCCACAATCTACTGTCCTCAAGGTAGAGAACTAAGAAAGCCTGTGGTGTAATTCAGTCCAAGTCTGAAGGGCTGAGAACCCAGAGGCCACAATGACCCAAGAACCAGGACTCTGATGTGCAAGGGCAGGAGAAGCTGAATGATGTCTCGGTTCAAGAAGGCCCTTCCTTCACCTTTTTTGTTCCAGTTGGGCCTTCAGGAGATTGGAATATGACTGTCAACATTGCTGAGGGAAGATCTCTACTCAGTCAAATGCCGATCTCTTTTGGAAAAACCCTCATGGACATATCCAGAAATAATGTCTTACCAGGTATCTGGGCATTCTTGCAGCCTAACCAAGTTGACACATAAAGTTAACCATTATATCTTCTATATCCTTGTTGCAAATGGGAGAATTCTTTCCTTTTCAAGGCTAAATAAGATTCCCTTGTATGGATATACCACATTTTCTCTATCTGTCCATTTGTTACTGAGTACTTAGGTTGTTTCCATATCTTGGCTATTGGGAATCTCAGCCTAACCACCATGATGCTCCTCATGACCTGGAGTTTGGACTAGAAAAGTCCTGCCATTACATGTGAAAAATAGAGGGAGAGAAAATTTGGTACCCAAGATCTCTGGATAAGGTCCAAGTGTCACAAAGGAGACGTTTAGCACCTCAGAGCTAGAAGGGATCTTAATCATCACCTAATTAAAGCCTTCATTTCGCAGAGAAGGAGGCTGGACTCAGCGGCTCAGGGACACCCTTAGATCCTCAGGTTTCCCTGGCATACTCTTGCCCACCGTTGCAGAGCTTTCCCTCCCAATCTGGGCTGGCCAGCCCTCTGGCACCAGGCCCTGTCTAGGGCAGTCGTGCCGCTGATGTCACCTGCTCTTGCTTCTCTCAGTGTGTCCTTGTACTGTGCTCTCTCTCCTTGTGGGGAAGGATGGTGGCAAGCCCTGGGTTCAAATCTCTGAAGTTACTTGCTGAGCGACCTTGAGCATCATTTCACTTCTCTGAGACCAAACTTCCTTGCTTTGAGAATGAGGATCTATTTTTTTTTAATGGTGTGATACAGACTAGATGAAATAATGTTTATGCTTAAGATACCTATGGCACCATGGAAAGAAGTTAGAAGACTTGGGTTCAGTCTCCTGACTTGCTAGTTGTCTGACCCTGAGAAAAGTTGTCACCTCTCTGACCTCAGCATCAGTTTGGTTCAGTTCAGTTCAGTTGCTCAGTCATGTCCGACGCTTTACAACCCCATGAATCGCAGCACGCCAGGCCTCCTTGTCCATCACCAACTCCCGGAGTCTACCCAAACCCACGTCCATCGAGTCCGTGATGCCATCCAACCATCTCATCCTCTGTCATCCCCTCTACTCCTGTCCCCAATCCTTCCCAGCATTAGGGTCTTTTCCAACGAGGTCTTTTTCCACCTCACTCTTCTCATGAGGTGGCCAAAGTCCTGGAGTTTCAGCTTCAACATCAGTCCTTCCAATGAACACCTAGGACTGATCTCCTTTAGAATGGACTGATTGGATCTCTTTGCAGTCCAAGGGACGCTCAAGAGTCTTTTCCAACACCACAGTTCAAAAGCATCAACTCTTTGGTGCTCAGCTTTCTTCACAGTCCAACTCTCACATCCATACATGACCACTGGAAAAACCATAGCCTTGACTAGACAGACCTTTGTTGGCAAAGTAATGTCTCTGCTTTTGAATATGCTGTCTAGTTTGGTCATAACTTTCCTTCCAAAGAGTAAGTATCTTTAAATTTCATGGCTGCAGTCACCATCTGCAGTGATTTTGGAGCCCCCCAAAATAAAGTCTGACACTGTTTCCACTGTTTCCCCATCTATTTCCCATGAAGTGATGGGACCAGATGCCATGATCTTTGTTTTCTGAATGTTGAGCTTTAAGCCAATTTTTTCACTCTCCTCCTTCACTTTCATCAAGAGGCTTTTTAGTTCCTCTTCACTTTCTGCCATAAGGGTGTTGTCATCTGCATATCTGAGGTTATTGATATTTCTCCTGGCAATCCTGATTCCAGCTTGTGCTTCTTCCAGTCCAGTGTTTCTCATGATGTATTCTGCATATAAGTTAAATAAGCAGGGTGACAATATACAGCCTTGACGTACTTCTTTTCCTATTTGGAACCAGTCTGTTGTTCCATGTCCAGTTCTAACTATTGCTTCCTGACCTGCATACAGGTTTCTCAAGAGACAGGTCAGATGGTCTGGTATTCTCATCTCTTTAAGAATTTTCCAGTTTATTGTGATCCACACAGTCAAAGGCTTTGGCATAGTCAATAAAGCAGAAGCAGATGTTTTTCTGGAACTCTCTTGCTTTTTCGATGATCCAGTGCATCTTGGCAATTTGATCTCTGGTTCCTCTGCCTTTTCTAAAACCAGCCTGAACATCTGGAGGTTCATGGTTCATGTATTGCTTAAGCCTGGCTTGGAGAATTCTGAACATTACTTTACTAGCATGTGAGATGAGTGTAATTGTGCAGTAGCTTGAACATTCTTTGGCATTGCCTTTCTTTTGGACTGGAATGAAAACTGACCTTTTCCAGTCCTGTGGCCACTGCTGAGTTTTCCAAATTTGCTGGCATATTGAGTGCAGCACTTTCACAGCATCATCTTTCAGGATTTGAAACAGCTCAACTGGAATTCCATCACCTCCACTAGCTTTGTTCATAGTGATGCTTTCTAAAGCCCACTTGATTTCACATTCCAGGATGTCTGGCTCTAGGTGAGTGATCACACCATCGTGGTTATCTTGGTCTTGACGATCTTTTTTGTACAGTTCTTCTGTGTATTCTTGCCACCTCTTCTTAATATCTTCTGCTTCTGTTAGGTCCATACCATTTCTGTGCTTTATTGAGCCCATCTTTGCATGAAATGTCCCCTTGGTATCTCTAATTTTCTTGAAAAGATCTCTAGTCTTCCCCATTCTGTTGTTTTCCTCTATTTCTTTGCATTGATTGCTGAGGAAGGCTTTCTTATCTCTCCTTGCTATTCTTTGGAACTCTGCATTCAAATGGATATATCTTACCTTTTTTCATTTGCTTTTCACTTCTCTTCTTTTCACAGCTATTTGTAAGGCCTCCTCAGACAGCCATTTTGCTTTCTGGCATTTCTTTTCCCTGGAGATGGTCTTGATCCCTGTCTCCTGTACAATGTCATGAACCTCCGTTCATAGTTCATCAGGCACTCTATCTATCAGATCTAGTCCCTTAAATCTATTTCTCACTTCCACTGTATAATCATAAGAGATTTGATTTAGGTCATACCTGAATGGTCTAGAGGTTTTCCCTACTTTCTCCAATTTAAGTCTGAATTTGGCACTGATCTCTAAAATGGGAATAATAATCCCTCTCAAAAACAATCGTTGATGATTTTATTTATCCATTCATTGAGCAAATATTTATTAAACTATAAACTACTATGTGCCAAATTTCATTCTAGATGCTAGGAAAGAAGCAGTGATTAAGATCTACAGAACTTGTCATGGAATTTGTGTTCTATTGGGAGACACAAATAATAAGCAAGTGAATAGATGCACACATAATCCAATATTCTGAAGTGAAAAGTACCATGAAAAATGAGTGTGTGAGAGAGAGAGAATGTAGGAAGGCAGTTGGTAAATTGTTGTTGTTTAGTCACTGAGTCATGTCCAACTTTTTGTGACCCCACGACTGTAGCCCATCAGATCCCTCTGACCATGGGATTTCCCAGGAAAAAATACTGGAGTGGGTTGCCATTTCCTTCTCCAGGGGATCTTCCCAACCCAGAGATTGAACCCAGGTCTCCTGCATTAGCAGGCATGTTCTTTACCACTGAGTCACAGAGGAGCTCTACTTGGTAAATTACAGAACACCAAATAATTGCCTGGCATGTAGTAAGTGCTCAATAAATGCTAAATTCCTTCTTGTCTTCATTTCTCATTTCTACCTTCCGTAGTCATTTCCACACCCACTGTTATTCTCAGGATGCCCATAATCCCACTTTGAGCATCCTCACCATTTCTATCCACCATCCACCCAGCCATGTTATGTTTCTTTTCACACTCCACCTCTTGCAAGCCCCTGGACCAGGCACTGGGCATTCAGTGACAGCAGGGCATCAGTGACACAGGAGTCCGGTGCACAGCAGCAGAAAGGCAAGGAACCAGAGGCACAGGATGTAGCCTGGAGCATTGCCTTCTGTGCTGCACAGCTGCTTATGCCCTGGGGACTTGCCCTTTTAGGACTGGGAGATCTTTATGGACAAGTTTTCAGTTTAGTAATGAAGAGATTCTCTGAAAATACCACAGTGATCATCAAGGATCAAGACTGTCTCTTCTAAATTTATTTGTAATAATGAAGTTTAACGTCATTAATTAATTGATCTTATTCACCAAAGAGTGTAAAAAGCAGTTCCAAAATATAGAGCAAAAACAAGGGAAAAAGCTTAAAATTATTTTTTAAGTGAAAAAAGGCAAGGCAAGGAAATTCAAGAAGTCCATCATGTTTTTTTTTCATTTGTAAATACATACTCTGTCCCCTTTCATTCTCTGCCTTTGTTATGACTAGCTCCAGGTGTGAGGTGCTTGTCAGAGTTCAAGTTCAGGAAGGTTCTTGATTAGTTCTGTTCAGGGTTTCAGAAGGACAGTTCACATTTTTGGGGGAAGAAGAGTTGAAAATAATCTTCCTTCCGTGGCAAAGCCTCCCTTTTGCCCTTCTCTTCCTCCTAGAGCCCCCATCTGAAGCCCCTTCTCTGAAGTAGGCACCTACATTTCATCTCTGAGCAAGGCTAGGTGCCAGCACCTGAGGCCACACAGAGATCCTATCTCAGGGATCCAGCTCAGGCTTTCACCACTAATATGACTGGTATGACCAGGCCTCAGTTTCCCCACATATAAAATGAGGGAGCAGGCATATATCAGCCTCCCCCAACTGTTATCCACTAATTGCAGGCCCATGAGATGCTCTGGGGACAGCAGCACGTTGGACCATAAGCTCTTGAGCCACTCCTGCCAGCAGGAGCCCCCGGGGAAGCCTGCAGCTGAAGGTCAGCTCTCATTGCAACCAGCCCAGCCACCCACCCACTTGGCTGGGACCAGAGCCCTTTCCTGCCAGGTGCCTGCAGGCTGCTTTCTGGGAAGAGCCGGTGGTGGGTTTCTGGCGGCCTTTCCCAGTCAGAGCACAGGGCTGTGAGGCTCTGGGTCCCCTCCCTGACTTGTGGCCTGTGGTCATGTCCTGCCTCCCGGAGCTGCTTCTGCTGCAGTGGGCCTGATTCTCCGCAGGCTGGTGGTTAAGGGCAGGACCCACTGGTTGCATAGCCGCAGCCGTGAGCAAGCGGGGCTTCATTGCTGCAGCCCCAGACAGGCTGCCTCATCCTGCCCCTCCTCACATCCTCCCTCAGCTTTTCCCAGATTCCCTGGGGCAAGTGAGACTCATGGTGATGCTCAGGATAAACCATGGAAGGGCAGGTCGGCTTTGCCGGGTGGGGCCCACATCAGGGTCACCAGAAGGCTTCAAGAAGTGGAAGAGAGGCACGGCCAGCAGAGCAACCGAGTTAGTTTGGTTCCCTTCCCATTCTTCTTGGTTCCAGAAAGAGGTGACAAATGAACCATCATTGGTGAAGGAGAGGAAAAGCAGTGCACAAAAACCCTAGGACAGAGGCCGTGGTGGCCAAGGTCAGGAAGGGGGAGCTGGTGACCTCAGCCTGTGCGGGGTCGACCAGGAGTCCAGCTGGCACGGCCACAGGAGCCAGTGGGAGGTCTGGCTGGAGTGTAAGACTGAGTCATCCTGGGACGGCGGAATCCAGGGGAGTCACCCCTGTGAGTGATGATCACCTTGAGGAAGGATGTCACGGATGTATGTGTCTGGAAGGTGAGTCAGGGACCCACAGAACAGAGGTCTCAGCAGTCCTGGGAATGGCTTCCTCTGTCGCCCTGTTCTGATGTGTTTTCTGTCCTGAGTGACTTCAAAGGAATGAAAGCTTCACAAGTGATGTTTCTACAGCAAAATGAGCGGGTGTGCATCAGCGCTCGGAAATTGTGCAATTAGAGGTTGATAACGCTCCTCTCCCTTCCTCCCTCCCTCCTTGCTTCCATCATGTCTGTATGCGTCTTTCAGATATTTACTAAAGATCTGCCACATGCAGGCATGTGACTGGGAACAGAGAGACGATCGAGACACGAATGGTCCCTGCTCTCACATCGCCTGTGCCTAGACCAGGAGAAGGACACGAAACAATCCCAGATACCCACCAACAACCTGGACCTAGTCTGGGGGGCTCTGAGTGCCTCTAACAGGGGCCTAGGCAGACCTGGAAGGCCAGGAAGGACAGCACACTGAGGAGGAGACAGAAAGGGAGGAACATTCCCGGGAAGTGTGCTCCAAGCAGAGGGGCAGAGGAAGTGGAGGCTTTAAGAAACAGTGTGGTCAGTGGACCTGAGAGAGGGGAGTGACGGCAAGGGCAGGAGTCAGGCCAGGTTGGGTCTGGGGCTGCGCTGAGGATGCTGAGATTTATCCTAAGAGCAATTCTCAGGTAGGGGAGGGTGGAGGATGGGTCCCCAGTGGCTCTGCAGGGTGGCTTTGAGATCCTGCTGGTGGACTCTTCTGACCCCACCATCAGTCACACCTGTGGAAAGGTGTGAGCTCACAGTCAGGGAGAGGCTCAGGACTGGGTGTTCCGCTCCAGGAGACTGGCTTCCAGGTGTCATCCTGCCCAGACCCATGGTGGGTGACTGTGGGCAGATGCTTCAGTCTCCCTTACTGTAAAGTGGCTTGAGTATGACTTGGATCAGTGTGTTGAATTTCTAAGGATAAATGATTGCAGGAGGCAGGGGGAAGCCTCGTGCTCTTTCAGTGGAGAGTCTAGGCCCAGACAAAGGATACTGACAGCCCTGCTCCAGCCAGCAAACTCTGGGGTCATAGAACATAGCTGTCTCTTCCTCGTGAGGTGGTACCTTACTCCAGGTATTGGAGAAATCCCAAGGAAGAACCAAGTAGTTCCCAGATACTTTGACATAGGAAGGAGTCCAAGCTCTGGAGTCAGAAAGGACTTGGACTTGCTTTGTGGATCTGCTTCGAGCTGTGTGGCCTTGAGCAGATCACTTCATGTCTCTAAGCCACATGTCCTCATCTGTGACATGGGGACAGTTGCAACAAGTTGCAATGCTTACCAGTTGTTTCAAGATGGTGTTTGTAAGTGGTGGAGGTGGGGAATGTTCTGAGAGAGGGGGCTTCCCACCTACATTCCTAGAAAGGAGACGCTTCCTCTGTCATCAGAGCCCTGCAACAGTCCTTATTACATCAGCCATCACTGCCAGGAAGTCCTGCCCTGTCTCTCTCTGCATGGCAGCTGGAGCCCATCTCCCTTGATGTGTCCTAAGTCAAGCCTGGCAGCATATGGGCTCCAGGACCCCTCTCCTCCTTGCCCCCTTGAAGTTCATGGAGACAGGGAGTGTTGGTCCCACTGAATCCAGTGCAGGAAAGCTCCCTGGATTGAACCCTGTCAATGCAGGCACAGAAACTACCCCCTCATCCCTATCTTTGGGCCACATGCCAACACCTACGCCTGCAGCTCTAAGCCTTCCCAGGACCAGCACAGGAGAGACCCACCCTGAGATGAGCAGGGGGCCAGGATGAGGATATGGGGTTTCTGGGGCTGCAAACACACACAGACATATGCACCAACATGGACACACATAATTGCATAACACATATAAATATGTGTCAGGGGACCCAGAACCTAGAAACCCCCCCAGATAATTCAGTCCATGAACTGAACACATAATTGTGTAACACACACAAAGATGTGTCAGGGGACCCAGAACCTAGAGACCTCCCAAATAATTCAGTCCATGAAAATGTTACCTAACTTTTCCAGATCTCAGATCTCCTGTCTGTGAACAGGGATGGTAGTAAGAGGGTAATGTGGTTAAGGTCACACATAAGGTACATGGAACCCAGCAGGGCTCAGAGTGGATGCTCAAGTGTTCCTTAGCTGTGATTCATTACAGCTAGAAACCCTCCTAGGACACAAACAGACATGGGAACACCAGGACACCAGGCCCGTGGGATCGGATCACAGTTCGGTTCAGTTCAGTCGCTCAATCATGTCCAGCTCTTTGCTACCCCATGAATCCCAGCACGCCAGGCCTCCCTATCCATCACCAACTCCCAGAGTTCACCCAAACTCATGTCCATTGAGTTGGTGATGCCATCCAGCCATCTTATCCTCTGTCGTCCCCTTCTGCTCCTGCCCTCAATCTTTCCCAGCATCAGAGTCTTTTCCAATGACTCAACTCTTCTCATGAGGTGGCCAAAGTATTGGAGTTTCAGCTTCAGCATCAGTCCTTCCAATGAACACCCAGGACTGATTTCCTTTAGAATGGACTGGTTGGATCTCCTTGCAGTCCAAGGGACTCTCAAGAGTCTTCTCCAACACCACAGTTCAAAAGCATCAATTCTTCGGTGCTCAGCTTTCTTCACAGTCCAACTCTCACATCCATACATGACCACTGGAAAAACCATAGCCTTGACTAGATGGACCTTTGTTGGCAAAGTAATGTCTCTGCTTTTGAATATGCTATCTAGGTTGGTCATAACTTTCCTTCCAAGGAGTAAGCGCCCTTTAATTTCATGGCTGCAGTCACCATCTGCAGTGATTTTGGAGCCCCCAAAAATAAAGTCAGCCACAGTTTCCCCATTTATTTGCCATGAAGTGATGGGACCAGATGCCATGATCTTAGTGTTCTGAATGTTGAGCTTTAAGCCAACTTTTCCACTCTCCTCTTTCACTTTCATCAAGAGGCTTTTTAGTTCCTCTTCACTTTCTGCCATAAGGGTGGTGTCATCTGAGTATCTGAGGTTATCGATATTTTTCCTGGCAATCTTGATTCCAGCTTGTGCTTCTTCCAGCCAATCACAGGTATACACATTTCCCAGGTCTGGCCACAGACACAGGTGCAGGGGCCCATCTGAGAGAAGCCCACTGGTAGCCAGTGTGGTGGGGCTCATCTGGTTTGGCCTTGGCCCAGTGAGGCCCGCTCTGTCTCAGTCAGACGGCAGGAAGAAAAAAGAATGAGAAAAGAATTTGCCTGGCAACTTCTAACGAGCAGAATTTTGAGACAGAGTGTGGAGGGAGACCAGGGAGAGAATGGTGTGAGGAGGGTCCGAGGGCTGGGCCTGAGACATCAAAGCTTCTTTCAAGAGGTCAGTTAGTCAGTTAGTTTGCTTTTAGCTCACAGTTGGGCCTGCTGTGTAGCCCCCACCTTAGCCTCTGCCCCTTCAGTGGAAGCTGTATTGCCAGCAGCATCTGGTGTGACAGGTGTTTCGAGATGATCCAAGAGAGCGGGCTGCGTCCCCATCTGAGTTACTGCAGGATAGGCCACTCTTCAAGACTGAGATGAGGAAATTAGAACCTGCTGACCAGTACAAAGGGAAGGGGCCTGAGGCCTCTGGGAGATGGGGATTGGAGTCATTTCTATGGCTGGAGGGCTATTCAGGTGACCAACTTCTGAATCATAAACACAGCAGAAATGTAAGCAAGCACATAGGCCCAACTCTCACAAAAACAATATCCCCAGCTGCTAAGGGTGGAGGGAGGGTGTGGGGATTGTGAGGGTTTAGTAAGAGGAAGCTCTGTGAAAGGTGAGTGTGGGACAGACGGGGATACTGCATTGAGGTCAGTCGACCTGAAAGAGGGTTAGACATGAAGGGCTCCTCTAGGAACCTTCTCTCAGTTCACCAAATGATTTACCATGATCCCACACTACTTACATTTAAAAGGAGTCTGTGGGTGAATAATTAGTCCCTATCATTTTTTTCTTTCAAGGATGAAGTCCTCCCCCCTCCCCCGCCCCCGTAATCTGTGATTAACACGCACTGACTCTGGATGTCAGGGAGGATTAAAGGGGGGGTTAGGCACTTTTGAACAAAAGGTGGCCATCTGGCTGCTGCAGGTGCAAGGGCTGGGCTGGAAGGTGGCAGATGGTTTGGTTTTCTGAAGACAAATTAGGGAATATGGAAGATGACAGATGAGCAGGTGTTGTGAAAGAGTTTTGCCCAGGTGAAACAAAGGTTTTTTTTTTTTTCGTTTAAATTGGGGCTAAGCACAAGGATTTCATCACTGTTTATTAACTGCCTTTCAAACTTTGCCCACAAATGCAGGAGGAATCTCTCTATGGCATGTTAATTTGGGAAAGAAACAATAAAAAGAAGAGAAAGGAGAAACGAGGCAGGCCTAGCATCCCTTCTCTGCAATTTCAAAATGTAAAACAGTTCTGAAAACTGCAAGTTTTTTAAAAACTCATTTGGCAGCACGACCTGACCTGAACTGACCTGCAGCTCTTCATTCTCTTTATCCCATGTAGTGCGAACGTTTGGTGCTGAAATACTGATGCATTTGACTACTGAGTCCTGCCAAGGTTCCGCTGGGGTTTTACATAATATAAGTAAAATATATTACATTAACTTTCTAAAATTCCCAAAGTTCTGGATTCTGAAACACATTTGGACCCAGGGGTTTGTGGATGGGTCCCAGCTACTTCAAGACTGAGATGAGAAAATGAGAACCTGCTGACCAGTACAAAGGGAAGGGGCCTGAGGCCTCTGGGAGATGGGGATTGGAGTCGTTTCTATGGCTGGAGGGCTATTCAGGTGACCAACTTCTGAATCATAAACACAACAGAAATGTAAGCACGTAGGTCCAGGCTGGGTGGTCTGCCTAGTGGTGGGTCTCAGCCTGGGATGCCCAGGTGAAAGACAGTGGAGGAGAGGCTTCAAGAAAAGGCTGCAACTCTTTGTTGAGCGGGTGGGGGACACTTGGGGAGGGGATGGGGCCATTTGAGGAGGATTAGAGAAGGAAATGGCAACCCACTCCAGTGTTCTTACCTGGAGAATCCCAGGGATGGGGGAGCCTGGTGAGCTGCCGTCTATGGGGTCGCACAAAGTCGGACATGACTGAAGCGACTTAGCAGCAGCAGTGGGGGACACTTATGAAGGGGTGGGGGACAGGGAGGGGTGGGGGACACTTGGGGAGGGGTGGGGGACATTTGGGAGGGGGTGGAGGGATACTTGGGAAGGGGGACCAGGGGTATACTGGGGGTGGGAAATGGGCATACATTCGGGTTGGGGGAGCTGGGGGTTGGTGCATGCCCAGGCTGGTTCTGCTGACTCAAGGATGTGGCATTAAGAAAGGAGAGAAGCCCTTAGGAAAGCTGTCTTCCTGTATGAAGTGATAGTACACTTTGAAATAGCACTAGCAAAGTATTTTGATGGCAGTTTTCTTTTTAACAGACTCTTTAACAAATGTCCACCTGCCAAGCCATCCCCACTCCTTTTACAACACCTTTCAGCAGTCTAGGATGTGTTTTTTCTATTCCCTGACTTGCCTTTTTGTCTCCATCAGGTGGGTCCCAGTCCTGTGTCCCTGCAGTGTCCCTTCCAGGGCAGTGAGGAGGAAGGTGGAGGTGGGAGGGAGCAAGCAGAGCCAAGGAATCATAAATAGATTCCACCTTTCTCATTCTTCTCACTGAGGCATCCTGAGCTGCCCCAACAATAGCAGAAGCTGCAGCCACAGCCACAGAAGTGTTGTGTTACCCAGGACCCAGCATCAGGTAAGAGCGGGTGGCTGCAAAGGAGGGTGGAGTCAGAGGGGTCCTGCTGGCTGGAAGCTCCAGAGCAACTGATGAGAAAGGCTAAACAAGTAAACAAGTGAACATCCAGAGAGCTCTCATAATAAAGGAGAAAGCTTACCCATTTCTTGGACAACTTTTAAAACACAGAGTGTAACTCAAAAAGGAATATTCTGTGTGGTGTTTGTGCAGAGAACGCTGAGTGACTTGCATCTTTAAGAGCGGTTTTGCCACTGATACAAAGGTAAATTCTTAATGATTTCTTGTTGACATGATCAGTAATGGATGACCTGAATGAGGCTCCAGACCAGTGATTCTTCGGGGGTCACTGTAAACGTGCAGCATAAACACTCCTGTTACAAAGGCAGCAGGGCAGCGTCTGGGAGGTCCCTGCACAGGGTGCAGGAAGAGATGCTCTGGGGCAGGGCTTATTGCCAGGAGAGGCTAAGGCTCTGGGTGGGAACCTGGAGTCCTCTTCACAGACTGAAGAACTTCCAAAAGGAGGAGGAATCAGGGAACCAGGACCAATGGAAGGAGTCTTCATAGTCACCTTCTGTCTGCCTCTGTTGAGTCACCTTCTGTCTGCCTCTGTTGAAGGAAGAGTCCTTTGATGGGGTGGGCTCTGGGGAGAAGAGATGGGCTCCTCATCATCAGAGGTGGTGAAACAGAGATTGGCAACTCCTTAATAGATGGGCTGCAGAGGGGATTCACGTGTCAGGTCGGGGATTAAAATATACAAGTTATTGAAAGACAGAGGATTTCGGAATCCATGGGTGTAGGGGGTTAGGATTTAAAGTTATCTTTGGAGCCACTGATCGGTCCTTCCTCAAATCTCAGATTTTGAGTTTCTGAAGCCAGTGGGTAGGCACTGTGTCCCTCAGCTGCTGGGGAGGAGAGGTTGAGGACCTCTGGGCTGCTGATCTCCCCTGAGGGACTTGGAGCAACAAGTACCTGGATAACTAAAGACAAATACTGAGTAAGAGCTTCCTAGGAGTATTTCAGTCCAGGAAGGGAAGCTCATCTCACATTTGACAACAAGCAGACTTTCTAGGGAGTGGCTTCTTCCCCATGTAAGCCGGGACCCCCCAAACCCCACTGCAGCCATTGGCCTGGCAAGGGGCTGCTTCTGGTTTGTGGGTGATTGAATATAAAAGATGGATATCTGCTAATACTTAAAAGCAGGGGAAATGTGGCGCTATCTAATTTATGTCTAGTACCCACTGCCTGTCCCTACTCTAAGCACCATCCAATGGAACTCTTCGCAATAATGGAAATGTTTTCTGATCCAGTATGACAGCCACCACCACAGGTGGCCACTGAGCGCTTGGAATGTGGCTAGTGTGAATGAGGGACTGAAATTTTAGTTTCCTTAATCTTCATAGATGTAATTTAAATGCTGCCTAAGTCATTCGGTTGGTAAAGAATATGCCTGCAATGCGGCAGATCCAGGTTCAATCCCTCGGTCAGGAGAATTCCCTGGAGAAGGAAATGGCTACCTACACCAGTATTCTTGCCTGGTGAATTCCATGGACAGAGGAGATTGGTGGGCAACAGTCCATGGGGTGGCAAAGAGTTGGACATGACTGAGCAACTAATACTTTCACTTTCATTGTCTATTATACCAGACAGCACGCTGCTAGAGTATCTTATTTGTGGGTTCTTTGTTCATAGATTCAACCAACCTCAGATCAAAACTATTCAGAAAAAAAAATTCCAGAAAGTTCCCCAAAGCAGAACTTGAAATTGCAACTATTCATATAACATTTACATTGTGTTAGGCATTAAAATAATTTAAAGTATACAGGAGGATGTGCATAGGTTACATGTGATTAGCATGCCATTTTATATAAAAGACTTGAGTATCCTCGGATTTTAGTATCCCAGGAGGTCCTGGAACCAATCCCATATGGATATCGAGGGACAATTATATTTATTCTCTGAGAGCAGAATTTGTGTTTTAAAACAATCTTTCTATCTCCAACTCCTTGGATAATACCACTAAGTAAGTATTCTATAAACAGATAGTAAATGAAAGTGAGGACCTTCTGGGAGTTTTCTGGAGAGGGCATGGTTAGAATCTGAAAGCCCAAGCATTAATATAGAAAGCGAATCAATGGAGTTTGTTGGCTGGTTTGCTGCAGTTTTGTTCTCATCACTGGCTTTGGAAATTGCTACCATTTAAACCCTAGTTCACTGTGCTTTGACAAATGTACACAAATGTGTCAGTTCAGTTCAGTCGCTCAGTCTTGTCTGACTCTTTGTGACTCCATGGACTGCAGCCCGCCAGGCCTCCCTGTCCATCATCAACTCCTGGAGTTCACTCAGACTCATGACAATCGAGTTGGTGATGCCATCCAGCCATCTCATCCTTTGTTGTCTCCTTCTCCTGCCTTCATTCTTTCCAACCATCAGGATCTTTTCAAATGAGTCAGTTCTTTGTATCAGGTGGCCAAAGTATTGGAATTTCAGCTTCAGCATCAGTCCTTCCAATGACTATTCAGGACTGATTTCCTTTAGGATGAACTAGTTGGATCACCTTGCAGTTCAAGGGACTCTCAAGAGTCTTTTCTGACACCACAGTTCAAAAGCATTAATTCTTCGGTGCTCAGCTTTCTTTATAGTCCACCTCTAACATCCATACATGACTACTGAAAAAACCATAGCTTTGACTAGACGAACCTTTGTTGGCAAAGTAATGTCTCTGCTTTTTAATATGCTGTCTAGGTTGGTCACAACTTTTCTTCCAAAGAGCAAACATCTTTTAATTTCATGGCTGCAATCACCATCCACAGTGATTTTGGAGCCCCCCCAAATAGTCTGTCTCTGTTTCCATTGTTTCCCCATCTATTTGCCATGAAGTGATGGGACTGGATGCCATGATCTTAGTTTTCTAAATGCTGAGTATTAAGCCAACTTTTTCACTCTCCTCTTTCACTTTCATCAAGAGGCTCTTTAGTTCTTCTTTGCTTTCTGCTATAAGGGTCGTGTCATCTGCATATCTGAGGTTATTGATATTTCTCCCAGCAATCTTGATTCCATCTTGTGCTTCATCCAGCCCAGCATTTCTCATGGTGTACTCCGCATATAAGTTAAATAAGCAGGGTGACAATATACAGCCTTGACGTACTCCTTTCCTGATTTGGAACCAGTCTGTGGTTCCATGTTAACTGTTGCTTCTTGACCTGCATACAGATTTCTCAAGAGGCAAGTCAGGTGGTCTGGTATTCCCATCTCTTGAAGAATTTTCCAGTTTGTTGTGATCCACACAGTCAAAGGCTTTGGCACAGTCAATAAAGCAGAAGTAGATGTTTTTCTGAAACTTTCTTGCTTTTTTGATGATCCAGCGGGTGTTAGCAATTTGATCTCTGGTTCCTCTGCCTTTTCTAAAACCAGCCTGAACATCTGGAAGTTCACGGTTCACGTACTGTTGAAGCCTGTCTTGGAGGATTTTGAGAGTTAGTTTGCTAGTGTGTGATGAGTGCAATTGTGTGGTAGTTTGAGCATTGTTTGGCATTGCCTTTCTTTGGGATGAGAATGAAACTGACCTTTTCCAGTCCTGTGGCCACTGCTGAGTTTTCCAAATTTGCTGGCATATTGAGTGCAGCACTTTTACAGCATCATCTTTTAGGATTTGAAATAGCTCATCTGGAATTCCATTACCCTCACCAGCTTTGTTCATAGTGATGCTTCCTAAGGCCCGCTTGGCTTGGCATTCCAGGATGTCTGGCTCTAGGTGAGTGATCACACCATTGGTATTATCTGGCCATGAAGATCTTTTTTGTTTCATTCTTCTGTGTATTCTTGCCACTTCTTCTTAATATCTTCTGCTTCTGTTAGGTCCATAACTTTTCTGTCCTTTATCGAGCCCATCTTTGCATGCAGTGTTTCCTTGGTATCTCTAATTTTCTTGAAGAGATCTCTAGTCTTTCCCATTCTATTGTTTTCCTCTATCTCTTTGCATTAATCACTGAGGAAGGCTTTCTTATCTCTCCTTGGTATTCTTTGGAACTCTGCATTCAAAGGGGTATATTTTTCCTTTTCACCTTTGCCTTTCACTTCTCTTTGTTTCACAGCTATTTGTAAGGCCTCTTCCAGACAACCATATTGTACACAAATGTATAATCACCACCAAAATCAAGATACAGAGCATTTCATCCCCACAAAAGCCCTCTTGTACTCAGGGTTAGTTTCCTGGGTGTGTGACTTGTGTGTTTATATGGGGGCTCACTGGTGGCTCAGATGGTAAAGCGTCTGTCTACAATGTGGGAGACCTGGGTTTGATCCCTGGGTTGGGAAGTTCCCTGAAGAAGGAAATGGCAACCCACTCCAGTACTCCTGCCTAGAAAATCCCATGGATGGAGGAGCCTGGTGTCCATGGGGTCGCAAAGAGTTGTACACGACTGAGTGACTGCACTCTTCACATTCAGAAGGACCACACACTTGGTTTAATGCTCTGCTGCCCCTGCCTTGACATTCTTAATAATTTTTTAATAGGGGGCCCCATGTTTTCATTTTACACTGGGCCCCCACAGATTATGTAGCGCCTCACTGACTCGATGGACATGAGTCTGAGTGAACTCCGGGAGTTGGTGATGGACAGGGAGGCCTGGCATGCTGCGATTCATGGGGTCGCAAAGAGTCGGACACGACTGAGCGACTGAACTGAACTGAACTGTTAGTCCCCCTTCAAAACTGATCCCCTTCAACCACCCCAACCTCAGGTAATCACTGATCAGTTTTTGTTGCTCTGGGTCAAATTTGTCTTTTTTAGAGTTTTGCTACTGAACCAAATCTTGGGTTTGCTCATCTGGTGTGCAGCAAAGCCAATGTACTGATACCAGTTGTGGTAAAGGAAAGTACAGTGTTTATTATGGGACCAAGGAGGGAGAATGGGCAGTTCGTGCTCAAAAGACCAGAACTCCCCAGTGACTTTTAGGAAAGGATTTTTAAAGACAGTGTGAGGGAGAGGGTCACAGGGTATATGATCAGCTCATGCACAATTTTCTGATTGGTGGGTGGTGAGGTATTTGGGAAGGTCACAGAGGATTACAGTTATCAGTTACTGTTATCAGTTTTCAGGCTCCAATCAGCTCATGGGGGTTCAGTTCAGTTCAGTTTAGTTCAGATCGGTTGCTCAGTCATGTCTGACTCTTTGGGATCCCATGAACTGCAGCACACCAGGCTTCTCTATCCATCACCAACTCTGGAGCCTGCTCAAACTCATGTCCATAGAGTTGGTGATGCCATCCAACCATCTCATCCTGTCATCCCATTCTCCTCCTGTCTTCAATCTTTCACAGCATCAGGGTCTTTTCCAGTGAATTAGTTCTTTGCATCAGGTGGCCAAATAGGGGGTTCATCTGGGGGTTATTATGCAATTAGCTTCATCCACTTGGTGGGGGTTTTAGTATCTGCAGAACAACTCAAGGATATGGCTCAGGATATTATCTACCGCTTGAGGAGGAAATAAATGTCCTTGATTTTGTTTTATGGCTAAATTATTGTTATTTTGTCTTGCTCAAGTGTTTTCCTTTGTTTCTGTATTTTCTCACTTCTCTGGTTAAATTTGCTCTTTGGAACTTGGAGAAGTCCTAGGAAGCTAAATTAGCTTTTCTATAAACTAGAGCTGTGGCTCATGGAGTGTGTATCTGGGAAGGCCTCACAGAATCCCACTCAGTTTCAGTTTCATACAAATGGACTTATAAACTATGCACTTTGTGTCAGGCTTCTTTTACTCAAAGCTCTTGAGGTTTATCCTTTTTTTGTGATTAGCAGTAGTTTGTTCCTTTTTTATTGTTGACTCTTGTGTCCTATTTTATGGATATGCCATAATAAGCCTATCCTTTCACTTGTAGGTTGTTGACAGTTTGCATATTATGAATAAAGCCTTTGTGTGGAAGTAGGTTTTAATTTCTCTTGAGCAAATACCTGGGCATGGGACTGCTGTTGTAGGATAAGTGTACCCCTTCATGGATCACAGCCTTGTCATGACGAAGGGGCTTAAGTAACTCAGTAAAGCTATAAGCCATTCTGTGCAGGGCCACCCAAGACAGATGGGTCATAGTGGAGAGTTCTGACAAAATATGGTCCACTGGAGGAGGGAACGGCAAACCTGATTCTGGGAATGATTGACGGCAAAAGGAGAAAAGGGCAGCAGAGGATAAGATGGTTTGATAGCATCACCAACTCAATGGATGTGAACTTGAGCAAACTCCAGGAGATAGAGGAGGTCATAGAAGCCCAGCATGCTGCAGTCCACAGGGTTGCAAAGAGTCAGACACAACTTAGGAACTCAACAACAAAAACAACAAGGATAAGTGTATGACCAACTTTTCAGAAAGTGCCAAATTATTCTCCAAAGTGTTCGTACCATTTGGTAAGCTCACAAGAGATATGTGAGAGTTCTGGTTGCTCCACATTTTTGCTAGTACTTTGCCCATCTTTTTAATTTTAGCCATTCTAATGGGTAGGTTATACCTCTTATTGTGGTTTTACTTTGCATCTACTTGGCAATTAATGATGTTAAGCATCATTTCATGTGTTTTTGATAATTTGTACATCTCCTTTTGTGGTTTCTGTCCAAATCTTTTGTCCTTATTTGTTTTCTTATTATTGAGTTCTTTATATGTTTTAGATCTACATTTTTTTTTTGTCAAATGTGTGTATTTATCAGATATATTTTCTGCCGTGTGTATTACCTTGTTGTATTCTTAATAATGTCTTTTAAAAGTAGAAGTATTTTTAACTTTGATGGACTCCAATTTAATAATCTTGTCTTTTATGGTTTGTGCTTTTTGGTATCCTAAGAAATTTTGCCTACCCCAAGATTACACAAATTTGCTCTAAGTTTTCTCTTAGAAATTTTATAGTTTATTCTTTATCTTTATGTCAATGATGCTGTTTTTTGAGTAAATTTTTGTGCATGGTATGAAATAAGAGTAAAGGCTCTTTTTCTTCTTCTTCTTTTTTAAATATTCTATATTCAGTTGTTCCAGCACCCTTTTCCCAAAAACTTCTCTCTCATCATTAAATTACCTTTGCACTTGTATCAGAAAAGCAATGGCCACACATTCCATTTCTGGATTCCCTGTTTTGTGCCACTGACTGATATGTATCCTTAATATGATATGTTAATACCATATTGTCTTGATAATCATAGTATTTAGCAAGTGTTGGAATCAGGTAGGTAAATACTCCAAATTTGTTGTTCATAAAAGTATTTTTAACTAATCTGGATCCTTTGTACTTCCTTATAAATTTTAGATTCCACTCATGAACATCACATGATCAGTTTGGGTAGATTTGGTTTCTTAATCATATTGAGTCTTCCAATTCATGTACTCTCTCTCCATTTATTTAGTTCTTCTTTAACTTGCTTTAGTGATGTTTTATAGTTTTGAATACATGTCTACACATTTTTTGTTAACTTTATTCTTAAACACATCATGCTTTTTCATGGTATTTTATAAATGGAATATAACATTTCTTTTCTAATTTGTATTGATACTATATAGAAATACTTTTGATTGATTTTTGCATATTGGCTTTGTATTCTGAGTTCTAGAACTTATTAATTCTAGTAACATTTTGTAGACTCATTAGATTTTTCTGTGTATGCATGCATGCTTAGTCATTCAGTTGTGTCTGTCTCTTTTCAACCCTATAGACTGTAGCCAGGCTTCTTTTTCAACCCTATAGACTGTAGCCAGGCTTCTTTTTCAACCCTATAGACTGTAACCAGGCTTCTCTGTCCATGGGATTTTCCATCAGTGATGCTATCTAGGACTACAGTTTTCCTTATGGAAAGATATTTATTTATAAATTAACTTTATTTTAGTAAGCATATGACTATTTAGACTCTTTATTTCTTTTTCTGTTTGGTAAATTGTATTTTTCAAATAATTTGTCTCTTTAGGTTGTCAGATTTATTGGCATAGGGTTGTTCTTAATATTTCCTTTCATCCTTTAATATCTATAGCATCTGTAATGATGTGTCCTCTTTCATTCCTGATATTAGCAATTTGTGTCTCCTCTCTTCTTGGTCAATCTAGCTTGTCAATTTTATTGATTTTTTTTTTTTAAAGAAACTAGAGGTTAAAAATTGATGTTCTTATTGTTTGTCCATTTTCATTGATTTTCACTCTTTTGACTTTGGGTTTAATTTGATCTTCATTTTTTAGCTTCTCAAAGTGGAAGCTTAGATAATTGATTTTAGACTTTTTCAAATATAAGCATATAAAACTATTAATTTTTCTCCAACTACTGCTCCAGCTATATTGTGCTAATTTTGGTATGTTGTATATTCATTTTCATTCACTCTAAAATATATTCATGGTTTCTTCTTTGACCCATAGTGTATTAAAAAGTTTATTTTTAAATTTCCAAATATTTGGGGAATTTTTCTCCTAGATATATTTGTTACTGATTTCTAATTTAATTCTGAGTGGGCAGAGAATATATACTTCAATATATTTATATTTATTGAGACTTGTTTTGTGGCCCAGAATATGGTCTATCCTAGTGAACATTTCATGTGTACTGGAAAAGAATGTGTTTTCTGTTGTTTTTGGTGTGAGTGTTCTGCAAATGTTATTATATCAAATTGGTTAATTACTGTTCAAATCTTCTAAATACTAGCTGGTTTTCTGTCTACTTGTTCTATAAATTAATAGAGAATGTTGAATATCCAACTGTAATTAAAGATAAATTCTAGTTCTCTTTTCAGTTTTGTTAGTTTTGCTTCAAGCTGCTTGAAGTTTTATTTTTGAGTACATAAGCATTTAGGGTTGTTATGTCTTCTTGGGAAATTGACCCTTTTATCATTGTGAAATGTCCATTTTTATCTTTGATTATATTCTTTGAACTAAAGCCTACTTCATTTAATATTAATATAGTATTGTTAGCTTTCTTATAGTTAGTATTTGTATTTTATATCTTTTTCTCTAAACTCTCTTTTTACTTTTGACTTTTATGTGTCTTTATGATTAAGGTAGTATTCTTACAGACAACATATACTTGGGACTTAAAAAAAAAACCCTGTTGGTGTTCACTTTATCTCCACTTTTAATTTTTAGCTATATGTCTTTGTTTTATTTTTAATAATTACAACAGGATTTATAATATATTGCTATGTGTTTAACTTATAACAGTTTACATTTAAATAATATTAATCACTTTGGGTATAAGATAGAACTTTACAACAATATATATTTTAGACCTTAATCTTTTGTACTGTTGTTATCATATATTTCACTTCTGTTACAATATATTATTGTTCCTTTGAACAGCTATCTTTTAAATAAATTTTTTAATGTGGTAAAAGTATTTTATATTTACCCACTTATTTGCTATTTTGGGAACTTTCATTCATTTGTGTAGGTACAAGTTTCCATCAGAGTCATTTTCCTTCTGTCTAAAAAGGTTCTATTTATATTTATAAAAAAATTCTATTTCTATTTATAAAAATATTATTTTGCAAAGCAGGTCTGTGGACAATGAATTCCCTCAATTTTTGTTTGCCTGAAAATATCTTTATTTCACTTAAAATTTTTTAGAAATTTATTTTGGCTACACTGTGTCTTTGTTGCTGCACACAGGCTTCCTCTAGTTGCAGAGAGCCGAGCCACCCCTCAGTCACAGTGCCCAGGCCTCCGCTGCAGCAGCATCTTTTGTTGCAAAGCACAGGTTCTGGAGTACAGGCTCAGTAGCGGAAGCGCACAGGCTTAGTTGCTCTGTAGCCTATGGGATCTTTCCCAACCAGGGATCAAATCCATGCCCCCTGTACTGGCAGGCGGATTCTCAACCACTGAATCACCAGGGAAGTCCTCCACTTTTAGTTTTGAAGTATATTTTCACATCTTATAGAATTCTGGATTGATTTGTTTTTTAATTTCAGCAGTTAAAAAATGCCATTTCATTGTCTTCTGGTTCACATTTTTCCTGAAGATAAATTTATGGGAATTCTCTCTCTTTTTTTTTAAATGTTGTATGTGATTTTTTCCCCCCTGTGTGCCTTTAAGATTTACTCCTTATCCTTGGTTTTAGCAATATGCCTTTGTGTTGTTTTATTTATGTATGCCCTTCTGTGAGGTTAGTTGAGCTAATTAGATCTATGATTTGAAAACATGTATCAAATTTGGAAATGTTTCAGGTATTATTTATATATAGGAAGAAATACGTTCAACCACATGACATGTTTCATGGTTCACAGGCTCTGCTGATTTTTTATCAGTTTTTTTTATCATCTTAATGTGTTAGTTTTAGAATTTCTATTCCATCTCAGAATTCACTTGCATTTTCTTCTGCAGTATTTTATCTGATGATAATTCCATCCACTAAACTTTTCATTTCAGATATTGTATTTTTTATCCCTAGAATTTTTCTATTTGTTCTTTTTAAAATCTTGTATCTTTTTCATGAGCCTATTTATTTTAACATTTATAATATCCATTTTAATATGACTGTTTGCTTATTCCAAAATTCCTTTTCTAGAGATGCTTCTATTATTGATTTTTTTCTAGTTATGGGTCACATTTTCCTGCATCTTGTATGTCTAGTACATTTTTAGGGGATGCTAGGTATTGTTATGGGCTTCCCTGGTGGCTCAGCTGGTAAAGGAACCATCTGTAATGTGGGAGACTTGGGTTCGATCCCTGGGTTGGGAAGATTCCCCTGGAGAAAGGAGTGGCTGCCCACTCCAGTACTGTTATAGGGCTTCCCAGGTGGCGCTAGTGGTAAAGAACCTGCCTGTCAATGCAAGAGTTACATGAGATGCAGGTTTGAGTCCTGGGTCGGGAAGATTCCCTAGAGGAGGGCATGGCAACCCACTCCAGTATTCTTGCCTGGAGAATCCCATGGACAGAGCAGCCCGGTGGGCTAAAATCCATAGCGTCGCAAAGTCGGACATTACTGAAGCAACTTTGCACAACACAGCACGTAGCCATTGTCATAGTTGCCTTTCTGAGTAGACTTTTCTGTTTGTTTTTCTCTTTAAAGAATATTGAATTTTGTTTCAGTATGCACGTGGGGAATTTAGGATCAACTCAATTTTTTGAAGGTTTGCTTTTAAATTTGTTGAGGCAGGTCTAGAGCAGTCTTTACTTTAGGTCTATTTTAGCTCTGCTACTAAGATATAACCCTTCTAGGGCCTCTAGAGTGCCCTGGGTGTCCAGTGAAATCAATTCCCCAGCTGGATCTATACCATCTTGTGTCTCTGTGTAAGCTCTGGGGCTGCTCACCACAGATTCCCAATACTTCTTTGCATAGCCTCTTGGTGTTGCACCCGAAGTATTCATAGCTTGGTTTTCAGCAATAGACTCAAGGAGCTACTCTGCAAATCCAGGAGCTCCTTCTTCACATAGTTCTCTCCTCTCTCAGCCCCATAAATTCCAGTCATTTCTGCCTCTCTGAACTCTGATCTCTGTTTGCTTGACTTGGCAAAACTGTAAAGCTATTCTGTACCACCATCTGGAAAAGCGGCTCCTGGCAGAAAGCCAGGGCAATCATAAGGCTCACTGTGTTTCCTAGCCCTCCTTGACCATTGTCCTGCACTGCCCATTGTCTGGTATTTGGAAACAGCAGTTTCATATATTTGGTCCAATTTTACAGTTTTTTTTAATAGTGGGAGGTCAAGCCTGGTACCAGTTGCTCTGTCATGCCTAGAAAAGAAAGATGGAGTTTTTTAAAAGATCACATCCACAGCAGTGGTGATTCTAAACATTTTTTTATAGAGTCACATACCAAGGGACTTTGGGAACTGGAAAGGACTTTGGAGAATCTGAGATATGGAGATTTGACAATCAGAGCAGAGGCCAGGATGCCGGGAGAAGGCTCTCAGCAGAAAACCTGACAGTTAAGGCTAGAACAATTATAATTTCTGGTGTGCGGGCTAAGAACATGATAGAAAAAAGATTTGAGTATTTTTTATCTGAATATTATTTGCTTCTTCTTGAAGCAGGGAACCCAATATGAGATGGACTGAAGCCTTTTCTTCTAAGAACTGGATCTCAACATTGGGTACATATTAGAATCATCAGGGGAACATTTACAAATCCTGCTGCTCAGAAGCACTGAAAAAAACAATTCAGTCTCTAGGTGGGTCTAGTTATCTGCATTTTTTAAAGTGTCTTAGTTAATTCCAGTGTGTTGCCAAGGTTGAGGCAACTGCCCTGAGATGCTCCACAGCCTGCATTGGGGCTGTAGATCTTTCTCCTCAAGGAGCTGTGTCAAATGCTCTCTCTGTATCACTGTATCAGATGTGCATTTCGCCTACATAACACCCCCTTCCTTTACTTTCCTGAACGTCTTCTCCCTTCCCCTTCTGCTCTCTCCCTTCCTTCCTCTGCTCCAGGCCCAAATGAGTTCAGAGCTGGGCAGCTCCATTGGCGATTGTCCAAGGTCTTCTACCCATACTCCCTGGCCACAATTCCCCTTTTGGAGTGATGAAAGAGCCCTGGAAGTCCCTTCCTATTTACCGAAGAAGTGTGGGCTCGTTTCCTGGGAACAGTGTCCACATACTTCTGTGATGAAAACAGCCCTAGGTCAGAGCGCCTGCATTTGTTGACTCCACAGTGACCTGGCTCACTTCTCCTCCATGCCCGTTTCTCCACCTGTAAAATTAGGGGCTCATGCTGCCTGTCTTCCATCTCTGACAGTTTGGACACGTGCAGGCAGCCTCTGTTCCAGTGGGAAGGCTCCAGAATGTCTCCTGAGATGTGTGGTGTCTGGTGGGTGTGGTTCTGACCTCCCCTCCTGAATGTGCCCAGCTCTGAGAAACAGGTTGAAATGGAAATCTTTGGCAGCTGAGAAGCTGTCAGGTGGATTATTGGATGTGTGACAAATTAAGCAGTAGAACTGGATCAGAGCATGGTCTTTTCTGTTTTGTTTTTTTTTAACTGAGAAAAATGATTACTTTGAAAGGGTCATATTAGAGACAGACTAAATATTTATTTTTAAAGGAACCACGCAGTACTGCCACATGGTTCAGGGAGAGAGAGACCTGCTCTCTCATGGCTGAGCGGGTGCAATGGAGATGCCTGGGGATTAGGTTGGCAAGGCTGGAGGGCCATATGGAGCATGCCACAGGAGGTCCTCAGAGGATGTCTGGGAGCTGGGAGAAGCCAGCCAGCCATACAGGGACTGGCACTCTCTGAGGAGATGCATGGAGCATCAGGGGAGGAGGGATTTCTGTTCCTGGGAGAGTTGGGTCTCCAGGCTGGCCTCGCAGCAAGGCACTGGTGGGGCTCAGACCAGCCAGCAGCAGAGACACACCTTCACGCGGATGTTAGGCAGAAGAAGCAGCAGTGCTGGGGCTGAGGACGAGTGGGGAGACTGGAAGCAAGTCTGCAGAGCGCCCCCGGGATCAGATTTCAGACAGCCTGGATTCCCTGACCGGGAGGCGAGGGCTGACATAGAACAAGAAGGTGTCCTTCCTTTACAAGCCGGGGTGTGAGGGATGCTCCTCACAGCACTTATGCTAAATACCCAGAGATCCACTCAGAACAGGGCAAACAGCTGATTAGGAGAGCTGAGAGTGTAGGACCCAAGGCCTTTAGGCAAGTTTATAGACCTGCGGCTGTGGTTGTCATCACAAGTGATCTCTCATGGGAATGTTTTCATGAACTGTGGCCCAATTCATGTGGACCTTTTTGTTGACTTCTGCTCAATAACCAGGGTACCACTGTCCAGGTCTGTTTCTCACATTTGCGGAGCCCAGGCCAAGAGTGTGAATGGAGGTTTACGTACTGAAACATTACAGATCCCACTGATGGCCAAATTTAATAGCAATGGGAATGATGTGATAAAATTGCAAAACGTTCCTTAGCTGCCATATATACACAACTGCTGTGAATATGGCCCTAATTAATGGAGAACATCTAGAAGCAAACACTGGAATAGGAAGAGAGCAGGAAATTGAGTGCTCAGTACAACTGAGAAATTATATTCTGTTATACAAGGATCTATTGTGTTCATACTCTCAGGGAAGGATCAGTTCAGTTCACTTCAGCCACTCAGTCGTGTCCGACTCTTTTTGACCCCATGGACTTCATCACACCACGCTTCCCTGTCCATCACCAACTCCTGGAGCTTGCTCAAACTCATGTCCATCGAGTCAGTGATGCCGTCCATCCATCTCATCCTCTGTCCCCTTCTTCTCCTGCCTTCAATCTTTCCCAGCATCAGGGTCTTTTCCAATGAGGCAGTTCTTCACATCAGGTGGCCAAACTGTTGGCACTTCAGCTTCCGCATCAGTTCTTCCAATGAACATTCAGGACTGATTTCCTTTAGGATTGACTGGTTGGATTTCCCTGTAGTCCGAGGGACTCTCAAGAGTCTTCTCCAACACCACAGTTCAAAAGCATCAATTCTTCTATGCTCAGCTTTCCTTATGGTCCAGCTCTCACATCCATACATGACCACTGGAAAAACCATAGCTTTGACTAGACAGACCTTTGTCAGCAAAATAATGTCTCTGCATTTTAATATGTGGTCTAGATTGGTCACAACTTTTCTTCCAGGGAGCAGTCATCTTTTAATTTCATGGCTGCAGTCACCATCTGCAATGATTTTGGAGCCCCCCAAAATAAAGTGTGTCACTGTTTCCATTGTTTCCTCATCTATTTGCCATGAAGAGATGGATTGGATGTCATGATCTTACTTTTTTGAACGTTGAGTTTTAAGCTAGTTTTTTCCCTCTCTGCTTTCACTTTCATCAAGAGGCTCTTTAGTTACTCTTTGCTTTCTGCCATAAGGGTGGTGTCATCTGCATATCTGAGGTTATTGATATTTTGATATATCTTGATTCCATCTTGTGCTTCATCTAGCCCTGTATTTCACATGATGTACTCTGCAGGGTGACATAATAATGATAAGCAGGGTGACAATATACAGCCTTGACGTACTCCTTTCCCAATTTGGAACCAGTCTGTTGTTCCATGTCCAGTTCTAACTGCTGCTTCCTGACCTGCATACAGATTTCTCAGAAGGCAGGTAATGTGGTCAGGTATTCTCATCTCTTTAAGAACTTTCCACAGTTTGTTGTGCTCCGCACAGTCAAAGGTTTTAGCATAGTCAATGAAGCAGAAGTAGATGTTTTTTCAGGAATTCTCTTGCTTTTTCTATGATCCAATGAATGTTTGCAGTTTGATCTCTGGTTCCTCTGCCTTTTCTAAATCCAATTTGAACATCTGGAAGTTTTCGGTTCATGTACTGTCGAAGCCTGGCTAGGAGAATTTTCAGCATTACTTTGCTAGCGTGTGAGATGAGTGCAATTGTGCAGTAGTTTGAACATTATTTGGCATTTTCTTTCTTTGGGATTGGAATGAAAAATGATCTTTTCCAGGAAAGGATCAGGCAGGTTAATTTGTCTTTCTTGATCTGAGCACTCCATCTCCACTTAAGTACACTGTATCTCTCTGCGGCTGTACCTTCACAACAATCAGTTACTTTGTTTTGAGGATTGAGGACAAAAGGTCTGGGCATAGGGTTTCTCGGGATCTCGGTGGTGCTCATCATGAGAGTGGATGTTTAGGTTTTGTGTTTGTAATATGTGAGGTGCTCAAACGCATGGGGCCCCTCTTGCTGGATCAACATTGTTTTATTTCATCTTGTTTTCTCTTTGGAGCTCAGCCATAGAGATTTTAGCCTGGAATACTCCCTATTTCACAATACAATATAATCCTTGGTATGTCCAAGGGCCTCTTAATGTGGGATGTAATATTCAGGATGAGTTTTTTTCAGAGAATTACTAAATTAGACTACATGTACTGCTAAGATATTCTTTTCTATTTTGAGAAATATGATTTAGAATGTGTTTAGTATAAATTTGGCTTAATTCTTGGATTTTTTTAAATCAAAACAATTTTCAGGGGTTTTCTATGATGTAGTAACTCATGTTACTAAGTTCCTGGAGCTTCCCAAGTGGTGCAGTGCAGGAAATGCAGGAGGCATGGGTTCTAACCCTGAGAAGGGACGACCCCCTGGAAAAGGGAATGGCAACCCACTCCAGTATTCTTGCCTGGAAAACTGCATGGGCAAGGAAGCCTGGTGGGCTGCAGTCCACGTGGCCCCAAAGAGTTGAACAGGACTCGATGACTGAGCATGCACACACTAAGCTCCTGAGAATTGGAGGGTGAACCCCACTGGGTGTAGATGGATGTTTATAGAGGTAGATGTTCAGATTTGCCCTGAGGAGCATATAGGGAACCCAGGAAGAGGTGCTAAACTTGGGGGCTGGGCTGCCTGGCTGTGAGGATCGTGTCCTGCATCCGCATTACTGGTTAGTCCATGTGGTCACTCCTGGCGATCAGCCACTTCCTGTGGCCCTGGCTCTCGCTGGCTTTCCCATTCTTGTGACCACCCACAACTATCATTCAGCCATTTCAGCCGGCACTGTTGAAGCCTTGGCAATACTTCTGGTGTCTCCTTAAAACCCAGGAACTGTGTCCTCTGTGCCCACCACCCCCATCTTACTGCTATTGTCTGCCCTGGAGGACAAAGGCTCTGCTATGGAAAGACTTCCTTGGTATCCAGGACGGCAGGGGAGACTGGAACTGTGGTGAGGCAGCTACGGGAGTGAGCCATGCTGCTCTCCCTTCAAGAGAGAACCTGTCCAGGAGAGCTCACAGGCTCCACTGCCATGCCTGCAGGATCCGTTGCTGTGTTAGAGCCGAGGCCACACTCTCCTGGGCAGCGACAGGAAATGACCGCATACAGCAGGGGTGTCCGGTCATGACAGGACCCCTCTCACAGGCAATCCTTGTTCCAGGGCTCCCAGTTGGGCTGACCAAGATTTCCTGGGGGCTGTACTGCTGTGTACTGTACTGATAGGGAAACCTGGCATGTTGCAGTCCATGGGGTCACAAAGAGTTGGACACGACTGAGCGACTGAACTGAACTGTACTGCTCTGAGGTTCTTCCTACTTAATTCTATTTCCTTCCCTCTCTCCTTTCAAGGGATGAGAACGGTATTGTGATCTGAAGGCTCTCCCTGCCTCCCATTGCTTCTTCCTCTCCGCCTTCTTCTCAGTCATCTCCTCCAGGAAATCCCTCGCTCTCCTAACTCCATCTTGGTTTCTGCCACCTGGAGGACCTGAACTGATGCAACTTGTGAGGAAGTCTGTGTGAGAAATAGCACACGTGACTTTTCAGCTGTCGGCAGAGAGGGGAATATGGTTGAGGGCAGGGCAAGTCAACAACGCCCTGCCCAGAGCCTGAGCAGCAAGTGAAGTGGGGGAAAGCTGCAGGCTCTTGGTTTCTGTGCCTCCCGAGATCTCCCCTTTCCTAGGGTCCAGGGCTGCTGCTCACCGTCTGCTGCTGACTGTTATTTGCTCCCATTCCTCCCCAACTCCTTGCAGTGTTCTTTTTTTTTTTTAACAGTTGGAGTGTCACAGGGAAGAAACTGGCTGCAAGACTGTCTTTTCATCTGGCAAACTTACTTCCATATGAAGTCCTATCTGTATTAATTACTGGTCCAAATATCTCTTAAATGTCCATCTTCCCCTCTACCATGTCAGCACTGTTAGCAAAGGGGCCCTGTCTGTCCTGTTCAGAGCTGATTTCTTAGAACCAAAAGTGGTCTCTGAAATGTAACAGTGACTCAATAGTGACTGATGGATATAAGTGGCTGAATGCAGGATGGACAGTATTGTACTTCCAGCAGCTACAAAAGCAAATCAAGAAATAAAAGGCTTCCCAATGGTTTAGTATTCTAGCCAAAATAATGCACCCCATGGCCACCTTTCTAATGGGATGGTCCCTGTGGTATGTCTAGTTACCCTCTCACACCATCATGGAGCAATCCTTCCCTCCGGAATATCTGCACCTGCCCTAGAGATGCCATTCCTGTATTTCAGATATATATATTTTTAATTCCTTGTGGGAAGCCTGTTGCCCCACCTCCTGTGCCCAGACTTTCCTGAGAGGCTAAAGTCACCTCTGTGTTGGCTAACGTGTTTAGAGTGCCCAGAAATTACTCCTAACTCAGGAAGGCCTGTGAGACTACATTCCAAAGAGCACTCCTCGCATCTTCTTTCATTTTAATAATTACAAGCCTCTTCCTCCCAAGGTCCTGAAAGAAGTTCCCTGTGGGGTAAAATCCTAGGAAGGTGATCCAAGTGGCTTTGTTGATGTGCACCCATACTTCACAAGCCATCCTCTGTCAACCGTCTCAGGCACTGGGCAACATTATCTGTCTCTACTGAGAGGAAAAACAGTGGCCACACTCGAGTGTTGAACTCAAGACTCTGGGCTTTTACAGCAGAGGAGAGAGGGCTCTGTTCATGTCTCTCTTTACGGAGAACCAGAGGAGACCTGATGGATGGAAAAGGCAGTACACATCCCTTGGGCTGGGCGTTGCTGAGCCAGAGCTCCTTTAACAAATAAGGCCAGCTTGCTCCTGCAGAGTACGTTAGATGTGCTCTTGCGGAGTATCTTAGATACGCTCACATCCGTATGAGAGTGTATGTGTAACCAAATGTGCTCTGGATAAAGTCTTCTGTTACTTTCCTCCTTGCTCACCTCAGGACGTGAAGCCAATTAAAGTGCAAGTTGCTGTACCAGGGATGAGTCCTTTCAACAAATGAGTCTCTTTTATCTGAGTCTCAGTCTTCCAGAAAACATTATATCATATAGAAGGAAATTTCTCCAAGATCAGGGTGGGAAAGAGCAGGTTCATTTAATCATTTACTCATTCAACAAATGTTCCTGACATGGGTACCATGTGCCGGGAATTGTTGCAGTGACCAAGCAGGGTTCCTGCTCCCACAGACCTTATGCTTTCATGGAGAGGTAAGTCTGAAACAGGCAGGAAATAAATGGGCAGGACAATTTCCAATAGTGAGAGACAATGAAATGGATGAAGTGAAGAAGAGAATGGTGCTCTTTGGGCACATGTTGAGGACCGAATTGCTAATTCAAGTTGGTAGTCAGGAAAGAACTCACTAAGGAGGTACTATCTGAGCTGACATATAAACATTCCCCCAAAGACAGCCATTCAAAGACCTAGAGCAGGGCTGGGCACACGGAAGAGCATGGATGAAGGCTCCAAGATGGGACTGAGCCGGATGTACCTGAGGAATCAAAATAAAGACCAAGTGACTCAGTGCAATGGCCTTGGGGAAAAGGAAGAGGTCAGAGATGTGGATGATGAGGTGAAAATAGCCAACCTGCCATGCTAAGGAAAACATTAACTGTTCCATGCTCATCTCAATCTCCAGGTGCCAGTGGTATAGGGAGCTGACTTTGGTTACTACCACAGTCACATATATATGCAGGTGTATGTAGAATCCTTCGCTCCTACCAAGCTTCTGGCTGGTCTTTTCCATATTTCACTCTCATTTTGATCAAGTCAACAGAAGTGGCTTTGCAAACAAGCATTATAAACCAACTACAGCATTCCCATTTAAACAATTTGCGTTCTTTGAGAAGGAAGTGGTTACTACTCTATGCTTTCTGGTGGTGCCTCTGACTTCCACCTAAACTCTCTTACCATGAAGCATCAGGTTACAGACCAAAGCTAATTCAAAGAACTTACACCAAAGCTGCTCACTGATCATGCCTAGGCATTGCAGAGTTTTGAGCACCTTCCCTAGAGATTATATCTTCTACTTTATGTTGACTGCTAGGGCCAGAAGAGTCATTTAAAATTCACCTTTCCCACCCAGTGAAGGGATCTCAGTGCCAACATCTTTGTCAGGAGGCCATCTATCCTTGACTGGATTGTTCCTCTGATAAGGAGGTCACCTTCATCTGAAGGAGCTGGTTGTACAACTTTAATTACTAGCAAACTCATCTACCTGCTGAGTGGACACAGTAACATCCCTTGATATGGTATCTGAAGAGTTATTGTGTAGTCTTGGAATCTTCTCTTCTCTGGATTATATCACCAGTCCTTCAGCTCCTCTCCTTGGTGAAATTTCCAGATCCTTCTAAGTACTCAGATACACTTATTATCAGTTAGGACACAAGTTTGTTACCCTTTTGGTAACAAATGACTGAAACTCCAAATCAAAAAGATTTAAACTCCAAAGATAAATTATTGGCCCAAGTAACTGAAAAGTCCAGGAAATGCTCCGGGACTGTCAATGTCCAGGGCCTGGTTTCTCCCTGTCTAACTGACAGACAGCCTTCCTTTGTGTTTGGTTCATTCTAGCACCCGATGTGATGGCCCTCAGAGCTCCAGACTCCAGAGTTTACCAGTGATACTCTGACTGCCTGGTCCTGATCACCTTCTAGTGGGTAGAGAAGGGGTAGGAATCCATGGCACTAGGAACAGAGACATTGACCATGAAGGAGAGGTGGTTCCCACAGAAAAGAAGTAAGGTACAGATACCTGGAGAAAAGAGTGAATAGATGATTTAGACCACCGATTTAAAAGTAACCAATATGTTCCACTTTATCTGCTTGGGATACAGTTGAGGTCGTCTCTCTGTGCAATATTCCAATTAAAGATCTCAAGGTCCCAATCTGAACTCACCTTTCCTTTCTTCCTGGGGTCTACCCTGCCAGATAAACCAAGAAGCATGCAAGTTGTTAACTTGTATTTACTTATTTTATCCTGCCTCATGGTGGAGAAGAACTCATACTTATCCCAGAAGCCAACAATCAAGCATGACAGTGGATGTCTCTAGTGTCCCTAGAGACCTCTGCTTGCCACTGGGGTACTCCTCACGGAAGGATGTCACACCACTGGTCACAGGTGAAAATCAGTGGTCAGCTGGGACTGAGTCTTCTCTTCAGGGACAGCTTCAGCAGAGGGTCTGTAGGTTAGGATGGAGGCTGACTTCCCCCTTCTCCCCTTCCCACATCCTCATGCTGAGACGCATACTTTAGGATCCTCAACAAAGAATGGCCCAAGCTTTAAGCATGCACATAAACAATTCTTGAGAGTTTTTGAGGATGAAGAAGGACTACTACTCCTGTACTTTGTTTATGGTTCACTCACTGATGTTTCAAGTTTAATCAAATGATAAGCATTCCATTAATTTTAAATGTTCCATATTTCTCTACATATTCATTAATACTTACACAGTTGTAAATCAAAACTCATTGTCTTACAAATTAAATTTTCCCAGTCATTTTTCCACTGATGGGAAAATAATTTTCTAAGCATTTATCATACTCTAAATCATATTCTAAAATTATAAATCCATTATATTAGACTTTCTTAATGCTTCAAATACCTTAATAAACAAACTTCAAATATCACAGTCATTATAAAACTGATTATTAGATTTCTATTAAAATCATTTACAAAAATGCTAGCACCTGAATTTATTTATTATGCTAGTGTTTATCCTAATTCTTTATTCTTATATCTCACTGAAACTTTCTTCCTAGGATTTGCAATGATTGTAAAGGTTTTGTTTTTTTTTAAATAAAAACCATCTGTGCTTTCTCAATGTAGACTGCTTGTAACAAAAGATGCTTCCAGCAAATTCAGCTTCAAACTTGGTGAAGTCTCATTTACTTCACAGTGTTAATATAGGTTATGTCTGGGGAGTGTCAGTGAGAAGAAAAAGAGGAGAAACTTTAAATTTTACTCTATATAGTTATATATTGTTGGAGTTTTTAATCAAGAATTTACTACCTTTGTAGAATATAATTTTACCCATTGGAGTTTATTTGATAGAAAATTGGCTAAAAGGAATGGACTATTGAGTATTTATTCAATTAATAAATACAATTTTAAGTGCTCTGAATAGTAAAAACTAAAGCACCCATGGTAAACAATGCTAATTTTTTTTGTGTGGTTCCTTCTAGTCTTTTATTTCTCTGAAGTATCTATTCCATTTTGCACCATTAGAACCATAATCTATATTTAATTTTCTCATCCTACTTTTAATTTTAGCTTACCATCATGTCACAAGCACTTTCTCACTTTAAATATTCTTGGGAAACAAAGGGCTGGTAACAGCTGCACGATTCCCTATCATGAAGACACACCATTATTCACTGAGTCATCTTCCTTTTGTTGGCAAAGAATTGATTCAAATCTGGGAAGTACAGGAAAGATCACCCCATTGAGTTTCTTGTTTTCCAGATGAGAAACCTGCATTCCCTGAAGCTAGCAACTTGTCCAAGGATGGCCAGCTGGCCCAAGGCTCCCAGGCCAGGCCTCTGCTCTCGCTGTCACCACACACTGCCTTCCTGGGCCTCTGCAAGGCGCTTCCAGCAACCTAACTGCCGGGCACTGCCTACATTCTTTCTAAATGACATTTTGTCATTTGGGGCCCATTATTCCTGCCTGTCAAGCTCATATTTTATCTTCTGTCATATAAACCATTAGCTAATGAGGGACACTGTAGCCAACATCAGAAATTGTGGTTTTTCCCTCTATCGAGATGTGCTTCCCAAATCATCTCTGTGCCAACGAAGAGGAAATATTGTCATAACTTTTATCAGATAATTCCGACAGTCACCAGCAATTAGAGGGTAGGGTGCTAGTAACCATGTTTCTCGGGGGTCCCATGGGTTATGACCTTCTGTGATCGACATGCAAGTGCTGGGCTCTGCCCAAGGGCCAGTGCTCGCAAGATGGAAGAAGAGTAATAACTGGGTGAAGAGAGGAGGAAAAAGACAGGAGGAGGGAACTGACATCCGTGACCAACTATGTGTTCATGCCCAGCTCCGGGCACCAGGGTGTGACCGACAGAGCATTACAGGAGGGTATCCTGGAGGATAGGATTGGTGGTTTGTGGGGAGACCAGACGTGGCTCCTTTTACTCACAGTGTCATCTTGAGGCTGTATTTGTTCATTTCTATGGAGGAACTCAGCATGACAGAGGAGATTATTCTGGGGGTGGGGGGGTGGTTGGGGCTTATTCTGCTTGTTCCTTCACATTTTATGAAATACACTTTATCCAAACTTTACAAATGAGTCTTTGACATCAGTGTCTGTCATAACTGTAGTCACTTTTTGAGTCATGTAATATAGCTTTATTCTGAATTCCATGTTCTCTCCCACCTAAGTTAGAGATACAGTCCCTTTAAAAATCTGTCTTTGGAAATGTTGTGGCTTGGATTTATCCTGCATTAACATTTTTTGGTGTGTATTGCTTTTCAGAAAATGCTTAATTCATACGAATGTAATTGGCAGGCACCACAGAATGTGATGGTTTCTATTTATGACTGATGTTAATCCATTGACCATATGGTAGTTTAAATTTCTGGTACAAATTCCTTTTCCATGATGTTGTAGCTCATTCCTGGACTGCTATAATTATGTAATTTATCAATGTGAAAAATGGACTTTGAAATATAATAGTCCAGAGGTAACAGGGAGAGCAGCAAAGGAATTTAGTATGCTTTGAGAAGAGCTGTTTCCATGGAAACTAATTCCTTTGAGCAAGGTCCCTGGTTCCCCTGTGATTTGTGCATCCAGGTGATACGATCTGGATTCCAGGCTCAGCTCTGACATGAATCACCAAGTGATGGGCAAGTCCCTTAACCTCTTTGGGACTTAATGTGCTTATCTCTGACTTGAAGAAGTCAGACAAGTGCAGTGTTCTGACTTTGGAGTATTAGCGACTGGTAATATATATTTCTAAAGCTTTTATTTTGGAAGAATTCTAGATATTTCTAGATAGAGAAGTTGTAAAGCTGATAAAGAGAGATTCCACATACCTTTTACTCAGCTTCCCCTAATGTTAACACACACCGCGGCACATTTGTGAAAACTAAGAAATTAACATAGATGCAATATAATGGACTAAGCTACAGACTTTACTTGGATTTTCCTAGTTTCTTTCACTACTATCCTTTCCCTGGTCCAGGATCCAATCCAGGATCCCACTTTGTATTTAGTTTTCACGCGTCCTTAGTCTCCTGCAATCTGAGACCATTTCTCGGTCTTTGTTTATTATGCCTCGTCGGTTTTATTGAGTACTGGCCAGCTATATGTAAGACACCCCAAAGTTTTCAGGAAGCAAAATTGGAGGACCAGTCTAGGGCTGGAAAAGTTACATAAAGGAGGTCTCTGTGTTGCAAGTGACAGAAAACCAACCCTGAACCATCCTGTCACACAAGGGATTTATTGGCTCAAGAAGCTAAAAGGCCAAGGGCATATGTGGCTTCAGAATGGCATTTGTATCCATTTCTGCCTCTTGATTCTTCTCTGAACAGTCAGATCATTCTCAGATATGCACTTACCACATAGTTATAAGACAGCAGGGCATATGGCTGTATCCATCCAGTGTGTGTGTGTGATACTCACCTCTGTTCCACCTTCCCAGCTATGCTTTTTTTGGCTCTGATTCTGCCATCTGCCTATCCTTGAACCAGGTGGGAAATATAAATGGTTTTCTGCTTCTGAAGTGAGGATATGTTGCCCAGAGTTGTGACCACCATCTTGTGAATATGACAGGTGAGGAAGACAAAAGAACCTTAAAAATGGACAGGAACTTGAGTTCTGGATGATGTCATTTGGCTGCAGAATTAACCAACCCTGGATGTGGCCTGGTTATATGAAATAATAAATCCCCTTGCTTTAGCTTCTGTTAGTTGAGTCTCATATTACTTGCAACCAAAAGCATCCTAACTGACACAAACATAGTGCTTGTTTCCTTGTTGGATATAAGATATTACCTTGTTTGATACAGGCTTGTTTGGGGGCTTACATTTGACAGCATGATACAAACTGGAGTTCAAAATATTCTGATTCATGGTTTTTTTTAATCAAAGTTATTTTTGAAAAATCCAGTTTCACATTGATGTTTTGGCAAAAATGGAAGTGATGCTCCTCAACTTCACACAATGTAGAAAGAACATCTAAGTAGTACCTCCAGTGTTCCTGGTTACTTCTTCCCATGAAGGCTAGGAGCACACATTGGTTATAGGCCTGGGGGAGGGGACAGGAAAGGGTCTGCAGGGTGTCCTCAGTCAGAGCACATCCACTACTTAGGCTCATCCAATGGGTACAGTCTGGAGTTGGTCAGAAAGGGCCAACTTGCCTGGAGAACACGTTCTCATGACAAATAACTGAGCACCCTGGGCTGAGATGATCTCGTCTAAGACCCCTTCAAATGTAGTGCTGCGTGCTATAATGGGGTGGAGGCCACCATGCCAACAGCTGTGGGGTCCTTTCAGTGTAAATATAACTGAGATAATGAAAAGTTGGGCGATAAAGATTTTTTAAATAAGATTTTTATGAAAGGATCAAAGGCTTTTTATAAAAGAATAAAAAAAGTGATTGTTTAAATCCTATTTAAACTCCCTTCTTAGAGTCACTGAGATTAAAAAACAACAACAGTGCAATTATCACTGAGAAAATAAACACTAGTCCATGGTTTCCCATTAAGGAGTCATCTTTTCAAGGGCTAAAGGAATGATAATTTGGAAACGCATTGGCTTCTCCCATCTTTATGTCTTATACATTCACTTCCTTAATGATGTATATAAATAGTTTTTACTTGCCCCTCTAGGTTTTAAAAATTAAAACAGTTTCTACCCCTTCCCTCCCTCCCACACACACTTTCTCACGAGCAGACACATACTTACATGAATACACTCAGACCTCTTGTGGATCCACATATTTTGGGCATGTACATGAAGCCATTTATGGGGGTTTAATCCATGAATCATAAACAGAAGTTTCTCATTAAGAATGGGCAGTGGCCTCTTTAAGCTTGCATAGTGCTTACAGTATTATGTACTCTCAACACTTTGTGGGAGGCTCAGAGATTCACAACAGACACTGCATTTTAATATTAAAAACTCAGATATGGTGTGAAACCCAAGAGGCAATAATCTGATACCATAGCCCCACTTTATTCAGAGCCTGGCATAGAGTATGTTGTTAAAAATATTTGCTGAGGGACTTCCCTGGTGGTCCATTGGTTGGGACTTTGCCTTCCCCTTAAAGGGGTGTGGGTTTCATCCTTGGTGGGGGAACTAGGATCCCACATGTCCTACGGCCAAAAAACCAGACCATAAACAACAGAAGCAATGTTGTAGCAAATTCAATGAAGACTTTGAAAATCGTTCACATCAAAAAAAAAAAAATCTTCAAAAAAAGATTTGCTGAGAAAATGAATGACACTTCCCCCCATTTTTAACAACAAAATAAAGGAAATGGGGGTTTCAGGATTAAAAAGTATAGGGCAGAGCTTTTGGGAAAAACCAGTGACTTCAGGATAAATAGCAGCTATTCCTGAATTACGAACTAAAACAATTTTTAAGTTTCTGTATAAATTTCAACATGGCTGCGGACACTCTCAGGCAGATTTGTTATTTTTCTGTGAATGAAATTTCACTTTTAGTGTAAAACTGGCTCTGTTCTGGAGTCCTTTTTTCAGGGAAAGCTGATGCTCTCCACAGCCCACATAGACCTGCTATGGCCTGGGCACTCACACTCCTAAGCAGCCAACACTTTCCCTCTTGGGCTCAAATTAGTTTCACTGAAACCCTATCTTTATGTGGGTCAGGGCTTCCTTTTTCCTTAAAAACTTTTTTTTCCCACTTCGAAAACAAACAAAAGAAAACATCTTCTTATTTCCAAAAATTCCTTGCAATTCTTTATTTCCTGTTGGCTTCTTCAGGAGCATTTTTTTACTAATGATGTTTCAAGATGATTTCTTGAAACTGTTATAAAGTTATGTAACTCTGGTGATTTAAAACTATCTTCTTTTCGAAAGAATTTAGCAAAGAATTGAGTCTCTTTTTTTCAGAACAGACACACCTTCTTAACTATCGATGGTCATAACAGTGAAATTAGGAAGGACTGTACACCATATTGATCTCAGTTTCGAAGAATGCAAAGCTAAGCACTTTCCCCTCCTTCTCTGTAACCATCCTCTGCTCTGTACTCGTTCTACGACCTCCTATTTTAACCCTGCTGATTCATCTGTTTCATCAAAACCCATTTTGGACTCCAAGGTCAACTATGGGCTTGTTTCCAGAGGTTCTGGGGACATGCTGTCCAGAAGAGAACCTTGTACTTGGCCCTAGGACGTGGGGCCCAGCCCGACTCTACATTGGTTCAAACCCGCAATGACTGCCTTAAAGTAATGGTACCAATGGCACCCCACTCCAGTACTCTTGCCTGGAAAATCCCATGGACGGAGGAGCCTGGAAAATCCCATGGACAGAGGGCTGCAGTCCACGGGGTTGCTAAGAGTCGGCACGACTGAGCCACTTCACCTTCACTTTTCACTTTCATGCATTGGAGAAGGAAATGGCAACCCACTCCAGTGTTCTTGCCTGGAGAATCCCAGGGACAGGGGAGCCTGGCGGGCTGCCGTCTATGGGGTCGCACAGAGTCGGACACGACTGAAGTGACTTAGCAGCAGCAGGCCTGCTTCTGTCCAGGTACTCTGCCAGGCATTCTATTTCTAAAGGTTTCAAGAGAAGAAAATTCTAGGGTCCATAGGTTGTTTTTTCTTTGTTTTTTTTGGAAGTACAGTTGATTTACAATGTTTCAGGTGTACAGCAAAATCATTCAGGTAAATATATATATGTATATATTTATATATACATCTTTTCCAGATTCTTTTCCATTGTAGGTTATTACAGGGACTATAGTCTCTGTGCTATACAGTAGGACCTTGTTGCTTATCTATTTCATGAGTTCTTTTTCTGCCTATTAACTCTAAAAATTTCTTCCTTCTATCACATAGATCTTTTCCCATTCAATCAAGACCCACATCTTTAGCCACAAGGATAGCTGGCATATGTATGCTGATCCAAGCAGTATAGCCTCTCTCCTTCTTGAATGTTGACTACCATAATTATTCATTCATTTCAGAATTAAGATTAAGGGTGGGATATTCTGGTGCGAGGAGGATGGGCCTGGGTTGGGCAGACTGCCCTCGAATCTTGGCTTTCTGAATTTCCTTCGCCCATGTGTAAAGTGGGGACCTGGCCACCCTGGTCATTGTGGGTTATTGTGAGGCTGAATTGAGACGACGTAGAAGGGGGCGTCCTCGGGATCTGTGATTTTCCTGCTGCTGGGGAAGGACAGGGATCCGACTGTGCACCGACACCCCTCAGGAGCGGCTTTAGACCTGGTGGAATGCTTGGTGGAATGCGGCGGGCTATAAATAAAGAGAATAAGGTGAAAATGGAGACTTCGAGAGTCTGGCTCCCTGTGATTCCGCCGCGGTGCCGGCAGGGAGCGTTTATTCGGAGCACTGTGGCTCCCTCCAGCGCTTCCCTCCCCGCCCCCTCCCCATCCTAGGCTTAAAAACAAACAGAAAAACTTTCCCGAATTTTCCCATTCCTCCGTGGCCTGGCTGCGAATGCTGAAATTCCAGCCCGTGTTTGTTGTCACCCGCGGGCCCGTTTCCACGGTTACCCAGATTCCAGATTCCTGCGCTGGCCCCGGGCCCGCCACAATGCATCCCTCAAAGTCTCCTTGGCAGAGGAGAGACATTCCTCCTCTGCCGCACGCCAGGGCGAAGAGAGGCGCTCTCCTCCAGCCCTCAGCTCTGCCTCACCCCCATCGTGTGTGATGTGCGTGTTCTAGGTGATTCTCTTCAGAGTCAGTTTTGGGGGGTAAGCACGATGTAATAGTTTCCTCCACTTCTCTTTTCCTCATTTAAACTAAGAATTACTTTCTTAGACCCAACATTACACCCTTGGCAAGCACTCCAGATGGTTCTCATTAAAATTCCTTTTTTTATTTTTGCAATTCCTTTACCCCCATTCTCCTCACCCTTCTATCTCAAAAATAAACACCAGGTGGAGAACAGATGAAGGGTCCTGTGGCAATGAAGGAGTCCCAGGTCCTCTTCCTACCAGTGGCCACCTCTGCCCTTCCTGGGGTTGGCTGGCATAAATAGGCACTGGGGTGGGATATATTCAAGTTAAATACAGCCTCTCTAGGGCTTCTCTGGTAGCTCAGCTGGTAAAGAATCTGCCTGCAATGCAAGAGACCCCAGTTTGATTCCTGGGTGGTGAAGAAAGGGATAGGCTACCCACTCCAGTATTCTTGGGCTTCCCTGGTGGCTCAGACAGTAAAGAATCTGCCTACAATGCAGGAGACCTGGGTTTCATGCCTGGGTTGAGAAGATCCCCTGGAGGAGGACATGGCAACCCACTCTAGTATTCTTGTCTGGTGAATCCCCATGGATAGAGGATCCTGGCAGGCTACAGTCCATGGGGTCGCAGAGAGTCCAACATGACTGAAGCGGCTAAACATAAAACCGCAAGTGGACTCTGCCTCTCTAGGAAGAGGGGCAGAGACTCAGTTAGGTCTCTGCTCCCCAGTAGGGACTGACCTGGAATCTGTCTGCAGGGAAACTGGGGAAGGGGCTTCTGACCTCTCCATTAATGCACACTGAGGTCTCTGCAGGCTACTCAGGACACAGGAGTGAGATGCACTGGCTCTAAGAAGCCAGAGGGAAGGATGGCCAATGCTTTTTGGCCCTAATTGCATCTGGGCAAGCCACAGGCTTTGCTCCCACATCTGGAAAAATTTGCTTGCGCAGGAAAAGTGTGTGTGTGTTTTGGATATGTTTTTATTTCCGACTTCATGAGACAAATTTTAAAATACAGAAAAGTTGAAAAAATAATACAGTGAAAACCCATATCCCTCCACCTAGGTTCAACAAATTTTGACATATTTGCTTTCTCTCTCCTTGTCTTTCTAGATAGATGGAGGGATAATAGATAGATCCATCTCTGTATCTAATGTCTAGGCATTTGGAAGTTGGGATCTTGCCCTTGTAGTATTTTATAAACTTTCAATTCATGTATTATAATAATTTAATATATATGAGTGCATTCTTATTGTAAAATATTCATATGTTCAAATAATACAGATTAGAGAGTGAAAGTAAAACCCTGCACTGGTCCCTCCTCAGTCTTCAGGGTACTTTGATTTGGGTTCTTCTTGACCTCTGTCTAAAAGAAATCAATCCTGAATATTCACTGGAAGGACTGATGCTGAAGCTGAAGCTCCAGTACTGTGGCCACCTGATGTGAAGAACTGACCCATTGGAAAAGACCCGGATGCTGGGAAAGATTGAAGGCAGGAGGAGGAGGGGACGACAAAGGATGAGATGGCTGGATGCCATTACCGACTCAATGGACATGGGTTTGAGCAAGATCCAGGAGTTGGTGATGGACAGGGAAGCCTGGGGTGCTGTAGTCCATGGGGTTGCAAAGAGTCAGACATGACTGAGTGACTGAACTGAACTGACCTTTGTCTGATTTTTTGCAGACATAAGCATATTCAAATAGAAACTTACACTTCTGTTCTATGTATTTTTAAACATAAATGAGACTATACGACACATGTTCTTGCAATTTGTTCTTCATTTGAAAGACTTTCTATATCAGTACTTGGAGCTCTGTCTTATTCTTTAACTACTGTGGAGAAGTTCCAAAGGATAGTTGTGCATTAATTTTCTCAACTATTTCCTCTTGATGGATGTTTCAGCTATTGTTATTTTTCCATTTCTCACAACGATGCGATTAATATCCTTGGAAGAGGTTTCCTTCAGGATAGGTGGTAGCATTTCTCTTTGATAGATGCTTAGAGGTGGAATGCTGGGTTGAATGAGATGCATATTTTACGTTTGGATAAATACTGCCAAACTGCTTTTCAAAAGGCGGCTCCAACAGCCACCAAGAGAGCGCCCATTTCTTCTCATTCTCACCAATGATGAATTTTACCAATGTTTCTAAGTGTTAATGGGCTTCCCTTGTGGCTCAGCTGGTAAAAAATCTGCCTGCAATGTGGGAGACCAGGGTTCAATCCCTGGGTTGGGAAGATCCCCTGGAGAAGGGAAAGGTTACCCACTCCAGTATTCTAGCCTGGAGAATTCCATGGATTGTGTATAGTCCATGGGGGCATAAAGAGTTGGACACGACTGAGTGACTTTCACTTTAAGTGTTCACATTCTGATGAATGAGAAATTATTTCATTTTTGGTGTAAGTTGCATTTCTTTGATTATTTGTAAGGTTGATCATTGTATCAACGTTCAACTACAGATAACAGAAACCACTCTACCAGTTTATGTAGAAAGATAGTGGGGTAGGGTAACTCCTTGAATTAAAATAGGGAATTGGGTGCTTATAGTTTTGTCGGATTAGCTGGAAAAGCAGGTTCTAGTTTGGTCTTATAGGACTGACTCCTGGAATTCCAGCTCAAAACAGATCTAGCAAAGGAGTCTCTCCTGCCATGACCAGGAAACTTGGGGGTTGGGAAAGCTGTGTACAAACTGCTGACGCAGCAATCTGTAAACCAGGAAACCTCAGCCAGGCCTGGTCTCCAGGACCACACTGCCTCAGCTGCCTAATAAATGCCCTGCACCCTGTCCACAGCACCCATGAAGCTGGAGATTGCATCTAGACACAGATCTCTACTATACTGATGAACCAAAAAAAAAAAAAATCAAACTAGTCACGAAAAATAAGAAACTCTGTGTATCCTTAACTCTGTTAAGGGAAGGAAAAAAAAAGAAATCCTTAACTCTGTGTACCAGCAGAGTCAGTAGATCTCCTGGAGGGTGCATCTGCCCAGGGAAAGCCAGGGCACATGCAGAAGCTCAGCCCTAAAGAAACTGGAAAATTGTCGGCATTAACTTTTCAAGCTCCAGCATGTGGCGAGGCAAGCTACAGAGTGGTAGGCAGAGTTGAGTGACTCAATCTGAAGAGTTTGCCATAATCATATTTTCATGTTTTGTACCTTTGTTTTCTTTCTGTGAATAGCCTGACTAGACCTATTGCCTATTTTTCTATTTGGGTTTTTTTTTTTCTTATTAATTTATAGAAGCGTTATGGGTTATCTGGGAAATGATCTTTGTTATATAAGTTAAAACCAACTTCCATTCTTTCAATGTTATACCTTTTGCATGTAGAAATCTTAAGCTCACCTATTTTTGTACTTTCTGATTCCTGGGGTTTATAGATTTAAGAAGGCCTCTCCTATCTTAAGTTTCCTAAAGTATTCAACTACATTTTCTCCCAACATCTTTAAAATATTTTATGCTGAATTCTTTAAACCATCTTGAACATGTGCTGTGAGGTATGGATCTAACCTAGGTTTTGTTTTCCTTGTTGAATGAATTTACTTTATTATACTTCAAATTTGCAGAAGTTTAAAAAATATAGGAAGACTACCTAGCATTGGCTGATGCAAAACCAGGGTAAAGCTGAAAAAGTTTAGCTTATCACTTCATATTCTGGTTCTCTTTAAGATAAAGATTTGGCATTTCTTAAAGTGGAGGTTTCATGGGAAATAAATGAGGAGACAGTGGAAACAGTGTCAGACTTAATTTTTTGGGGCTCCAAAATCACTGGAGATGGTGATTGCAGCCACGAAATTAAAAGATGCTTACTCCTTGGAAGGAAAGTTATGACCAACCTAGACAGCATATTCAAAAGCAGAGACATTATTTACCAACAAAGGTCCGTCCAGTCAAGGCTATGGTTTTTCCAGTAGTCATGTATGGATGTGAGGGTTGGACTGTGAAGAAAGCTGAGCACCAAAGAATTGATGCTTTTGAACTGTGGTTTTGGAGAAGACTCTTGAGAGTCCCTTGGACTGCAAGGAGATCCAACCAGTCCATTCTAAAGGAGATTAGCCCTGGGTGTTCTTTGGAAGGAATGATGCTAAAGCTGAAACTCCAATACTTTGGCCACCTCATGCGAAGAGTTGACTCATTGGAAAAGACCCTGATGCTGGGAGGAATTGGGGGCAGGAGGAGAAGGGGACGACAAAGGATGAGATGGCTGGATGGCATCACTGACTCAATGGACATGAGTCTGAGTGAACTCTGGGAGATGGTGATGGACAGGGAGGCCTGGCGTGCTGTAATTCATGGGGTCGCAAAGAGTCGGACACGACTGACCAACTGAACTGAACTGAAAGTGGAGGTATGACAAGATCATTCCCCTAATCAAAGACCTTGATTGTGCCCCCTTTTCTTCAAGACCTAGGTTTAATCACTGTGGACTAGCCATCTGCCTGCTCAACACCCACCATGGTACTTTCCAATCTTATTTCCTTCTCCTTTGCCTGGAAGAAACGTCACAACATTCGATTTGGCTGACAAAAGCAGAAAATGAGCATGTATCTGTCAGCACTTTCTTAATGACACTGTAAAAATCTATTTATGATGCTTCTCTCACTACCTGGTATTTCTCAGCGTGGTCACCATTAATATTTTAGACCAATTCTTTACTGCAGTATATTTAACAACTCTGGCCAACATACCACTAAATGCAGTAGTAACTTTTGACATCTCCCTTCCCCACCATCCCAGTTACTAACAACCAAAATAGCTTGTTTCCAAACACACTAGCTCTGTCTCTTAACTGGAAGGAAGTGAGAGAGGGAAGGAAAAGCTGGGATTGAATCAGAAATGACAGGATACCGTCACTAAGGGACCTTCCCATCTTCCTAACTCCCCTTCTAATCTCTAGATGTCGAAATCTAGCCTGGGTTTCAGAGGCTGTCTTTCCTACAAAGCTTTTCTAAATTCTCTCAACTCTAGATCTCTTTCTCTTCTGATTTCCTGCTTTCATGGCGTTATCTTCATCTGTTCATCCATCCACTCATCCATCCATTTATCCATCCATCCACCCACCTCTGTGTCCATCTATCCAGTAAATATTTACAGTACCCCAGGCACACTGACCACTGTATTTTTAGATTATGACCCTTTGCCTCAGTGTCTTATCTGATCTGACATGTTGTAATCTCAGGTAAAATCCCACATCTGATCTACTTTTGCATCCCCCAGAGTGCTTCACACCAAGCTGGTGTTCTGCTGAATGTCAGTAGAGTGAGTTATCAAAATCTGATGCAAGTTTTAATGTACTTTCCAAATCTTTATTCAAAGGCAGCAAGAGCACTTTTTAAAAAGCAATGCCATTCTGACTTTCACAATATCTACATTCTTATTTTCAAAGGTTACCCATAACCTCAGCACTACTCTTTTCTAGAAGGAGCTAGAGTTAAGAGGTGCCAATTTCTTTCTTGGCTGGTCTAACTTTGTTCCTAGAGGTAACAATTACCAAGAATTTGTTGTCTTTCCTTCCAGATTTGTAAAAGCATGTTTACCTACATACATAATTTGTATATAGATTTACCTACATGTACATTTTCTGTGTTTAAATTAGCACATATGTTAAGAGCTATATGAAATATGAATTTTAGAATAAATTTCAACTTATGAAGCAAATAAATTACAATGTTTAACACAAGTGTATACAGTTCTTTATAACTACAAAACAGTTTTGAATTTATTGTACACATTTTATTCACTAAGTCTGTGATGTAGGCTCAGAGAGGTTGACAGGCAGGTTCCTGGTCACGCAGCTGGTAAATAGTGGTCTAGGATTTGAACCCAGATGTTTTGCCTTCTAATTCATTGCTGTTTCTACTATATAAAATAATCCCCAAGGATTATTTAGAAATGATTATTTATATAAGAAAATTAATTATCCTTTGTTTGACTTCAGATGGTCAGTGTAGAAAATTTTTGGAAATGCTTATTTTATTATACTGAAAACAAATAACAGCTAATATTTATCAAGTGCTTCCCACGTGCCAGAAACATTTCTAAGTGCTTCACTTGCATTGTCTCATTCAATCTTCCAGTAAGCCATCATGTAAGCAGTATTGTCAACTCAATTATCAATGTGGAAACTCAGGTTCAGAAAGGTAACTTGTTTGGGGGTGGGCACCTGATGTGCTTTTTTTTTCTGCTCTGGGTTTTGAACCTAGGTCTTTCTGCCTCCAAAGTCTGTACTTTTAGCCACTATATTTTGCAGCAGCCTATATATGTTTTGCATGTGTGCATGCTAAATCACTTCAGTTCAGTTCAGTTCAGTCGCTCAGTCATGTCCGACTCTTTGCGACCCCATGAATCGCAGCACTTCAGGCCTCCCTGTCCATCACCAACTCCTGGAGTTCACTCAGACTCATGTCCACCGAGTCCGTGATGCCATCCAGCCATCTCATCCTCTGTCATCCCCTTCTCCTCCTGCCTCCAATCCCTCCCAGCATCAGAGTCTTTTCCAATGAGTCAACTCTTTGTATGAGGTGGCCAAAGTATTGGAGTTTCAGCTTTAGCATCATTCGTTCCAAAGAAATCCCAGGGCTGATCTCATTCAGAATGGACTGGTTGGATCTCCTTGCAGTCCAAGGGACTCTCAAGAGTCTTCTCCAACACCACAGTTCAAAAGCATCAGTTCTTCAGCGCTCAGCTTTCCTCACAGTCCAACTCTCACAACCATACATGACCACTGGAAAAACCATAGCCTTGACTAGATGGACCTTTGTTGGCAAAGTAATGTCTCTGCTTTTGAATATGCTGTCTAGGTTGGTCATAACTTTCCTTCCAAGGAGTAAGCATCTTTTAATTTCATGACTGCAGTCACCATCTGCAGTGATTTTGGAGCCCCCCCAAATAAAGTCTGACACTGTTTCCACTGTTTCCCCATCTATTTCCCACTTCAGTCGTGTCCAATTTTGCGACCCTATGTAATGTAGCCTGCCAGGCTCCTTTGTCCACGGGATTCTCCAGGCGAAAATAGTGCAGTGGGTTGTATATATTTTACTTCTATGTAATTTCACATAAGTAACTTTTATGTAAAATAAAACAAGATGTAAAGGTGATGTGGGTTCTATTAAAGGAATTTACAACATGAAAGAAGAAAGATAAGTCTAATGTATAGAGAAAGATATTTAGGTAAATAAGTGAAAGGGAGATAAGCAAGAACAGAAATAGGAACATACACAGAGAAAGACTGATTCCTTTATTGATCTTAGAGAAAGTAATTGGGTGAAAGAGGCAGGAAGCAGTCAATAGGAGGAGGGGGACCAGAGGCACAACCCTTCCACTCCTGTCTTGAGTCCAGTCTACCTGGAATCCTCCAGCTTGGCCTGGGACTCATTTCTCTTATACTCCTGGAACCACTACTGCCTGTCCTCCAGGGCTAAGAACTTGGACTTGTGAGGACTGAATCTCCTAGAGGGCAGCCCCGGGTGAGCAGGAGCTGTGAATGGAGCAGAAAGAGTATCTTTCAACACTCACAGAGCCGTGAGAGTTGAGAGCCTGGGCGGGAGAAGAGCAGCTGGACGAGCAAAGCCAGGAAGACGGGCCAGTATACAAAACGTATCTTTCTCTTTCTGACTTATATGGAATCTAGAAAGATGGTACTGATGAAATTATCTGCAGGGCAGTAACGGAGACACAGACATAGAGAACAGAATTATGGACATGGGTAGCGGGGAGGAAGGAGAGGGTGAAATGCATGGAAAGGGAGTAACAGGGAAACTTACATTACCATATGTAAAATAGATAGCCAATGGGAATTTGCTCTGTGACTCAGGGAACTCAAACATGGCCTTTGTGACAATCTGAAAGTCTGACAATCTGAAGGGGTGAGATGAGGCGGGAGATGGGAGGGAGTTTTAAAAGGGAGGGGATATATGTATACCTATGGTTGTTGATTCTTGTTGCTGTTTGGCAGAAGCCAACAAAATTCTGTAAAGCAATTATCTTAAATTAATAAAACAAAAAGATGGGCCAGGAGAGAAGGGCCTCACCAGGCGCATCTGTCTGGGCTGCGCTGAGGGAGGATGAGGTGGGGGGGGGGGGTGTCTTATTGGATGACAGATACAAGGGTGTTCCCACTAGTGACCTCCCTCTTCCTCAAGAAGTTCGGACAGTTAGACTGCCTGCCAGTTAAAGTGGATACCAATCTGCCAGCATGGCAAGGGGGTCGGGGGCAAGGCTTGAGACTGAGCTGACAGAGGAGGAGGCGGCACCAGGAGCGGTGCCTGGAGAGGGGCAGCAAGACCATGGTGTGGGCGGAGAAAAACCCCCTTGTCCTTGGGTGGTGGCCACGATAAAGGGGAGCTGAGTCACAGGCTAGGCATGGAATCACGGGGATGGGTTTACACATCAACCTCTCTCACTTCCTTTCCAGTCATTTGGCTATTTTCAAATTCTCCACCCTTTGCCAGATCCTTGCCTCCCTCATCAGGTCTGGTTTCTGTGCCTTGTGTATGCTGTGTCTTTGGGTGTGTTCATGCACAGTTGGCTCTAGGAAAGAATAATATTAGCTAAAAACAGAGGAAACGGTGACTATTTTGACCTATAAAAATAGCTTTTTCATATGGCCCAACACAGAAGGTAAACTAAAGAAAAACCTGGGTAGAACCGTCCTGAAGGAATGCACGGACTGAAGTTCCCAGCTCTGCAGCTGTGCCCCTCCTCTTAGTCAGAGGCCCTTTTCTGAGCCAGCTGCACTGCTGAACTCAGGGCCACAGGGTACACATCCATGTAGCAGCTGGCTGAGCTCCAGATGAAATTTGGGCAAAAGCATACCTAGGATTGGGTGAACACCTCTCTTGAGGTTTGCTTAGCCGTCCACAAAACCACCTTGTTGCACTTCCAGCATTTCTAGCATTTCTCTACATACCCCTCACCCCAGGGGCCACTTTCAGGCAACAAGAATGACATAGGAGCTAAGGAAACACTTTCAGTAACGCACTGTACGATTTTGTGAGGAACCGGAATAACTTTCAGGACTCCATAGGAAGCCTGAAGGTTGGCCTCAGGTTTTCTCTTGACTTTCCTGCCTGCTCTTCTATCACCCCTAAGGCCAATGCTCATGGTGTCTTAAATTGTCACCCCAAGGTGAGGGCACCGTCCATCATGGAACCCCACAGATGGGTGCCAAGAACCAGCTACATAATTTCGGGAACCTAGAACAAAATGAAAACGTGAGCCGCTTGTTCAAAAATGATTCAAGTTTTCAAGACAGCCACAGTGGGGGCCTGCTGCATGTAGGGCCGGTGCGTCTGCACAGGCTGTGCGCCCATGAAGCCAGTCCTGGTTGGTACAGGTGCAGAGGTCAAGGCCAGGAAGGCCACAGATGGGTGTCTTCTCAAGTGACCATGCAGTTGCCCTCGCCTGCCAGTCCCTAACTGCCCACCCCCCGCCACTTTCCACAGGAGCCCACAGATGGGGGGAAGCGTGGCAAGGGACTGGGGGATGAATTTAACTATGGGTGAAGCGGGGTTAAGTCAAGAAAGGAAACTTTGGGAAATAGTCTTTCTAGAGCCTAATGGTTCATTTTATGATGGTGAATAGCATCTCCAAATAACACAAAGAGCTGGAGAACAGCATAGTAAGGAGTCTCCAGGCCTGACTGTGAGTATGAGCTTGAGTCTCAGGTGGGCAAAACCCTGATTCTGGCTCTTTTTCACTGTAGCCCAAGTTCTGAACTGCCCACAATTTCCACGTGCCTTCTTGGATCCTTACAAAACGGGAGTGTGGAGCCCACTAGGTGAGCTGCCCAGGCCGCGTGTGGCTGGTCGAAATTCCAGGGATTCACAGAAACCCATACCCAGCACACTGGAACCCAGATATGCAGAATCACTCCCAAGCAAAACACCACATTTATTCAGGACCTTGAGTTTAGAGTTTACAGGTCCACCAGCAATTCAGACTTTCTTAAAGAAACTGAGTGCCCCCTGCTGGGGACCAGGTAGCATTGACATGAAGCTGTCAAAGCACCAAAATCTGAAAACACATCTGAAGGGCTAAACCAGTGAACCAGTGAAGTTGCTCAGTCCTGTCCGACTCTTGGCGATCCCATGGACTGTAGACCATCGGGTTTCTCCATCCATGGAATTTTCCAGGCAAGAGTACTTGAGTGGGTTGCCATTTCCTTCTCCAAGGGATTTGACCTTGTATACAAAACTGTATAAGAATATAACAATGATAACAATATAACTCATAATGGTAAAATTAAGAGTTATATGAATTATATATGGGTTTGGTAATAGGTTGTATTTGTAAATGTTTCATGACTCCTGTGCTTAGTAGCTCACTTGTGTTCAACTCTTTGCAACCCCATAAACTGTAGCCTTCCAGGCTCCTCTGTCCATGGGGATTTTCCAGACAAGAATATTGGAGTAGGTCGTCATGCTCTCCTCCAGGGGATACACCCAACCCAGGGATTGGACCCAGGTCTCCCACACTGCAGGTGGGTTCTTAGCCAGCTGAGCCACCAGGGAAGCCCACGAATACTGGAGTGGGTAGCCTATCCCTTCTCCAGGGGATCTTCCCAACCCAGGGGTCAACCTGTGGTCTCCTGCTTCATGACTCCTGGGATCTTAATAAAAATTATTTTTTCAGTTCTTTCTCTCAATTATAAAGGAAGGTAAACGTTTGGAAGTTCTAAATGATCGGATAGGATTTTCTTCCCAGTTCAGAGCAGAGTGGTCAAAAGTTTTTCAGGGGGCATAACATGGTCCAGGGAGAGGATGTGGGTTTTAGGATCAGTAAACTTAGGTTGGAACCCATTTACTATTTAAGTGACTTTATCTTGGAAGAAGCTGTTCAATGTTAAGCCTCCATCTCTTGGTCATGTGTTTAGAACATGAATAAGTGCTCAGTTAACAGTATTATTTTTACTATAGTATTAAGAATTGGGTTTAAGTTGGACTTCAAAGGATGGGTAACTCCGGGACTAGATCCTCCGTTTCTAGAGGACAGAGGCTGCATCCAGAGCCCTGGGTCTGGCTCAGAGAATTGCCTCCTGGTCACAGATTAGTGCTCACACTGGACACCCAAGTCTCTTTTGAACCACACAGCCACCACCTAGGGTGCTTGCTGCCTGATAGACACCTCTCACTCAGCATGTGAGGACAGGTCCCTCTACTGGCACCCTCCATCTTGCTGCTTCAAGCCATCACCATTCCTCACCTGAGCCAAGGCAAAACCTCTTCTTTCTGTTTCTGTTCTTACCAACTCAAACCCAGAGTGATCTATGTTTAAAAAATAAAATGAAATCTGATCAGGCCTTCCCCTACCTTCTCCTGCCTCCCCGCCCACCTTGCTTGTGATGCCAGTTTCACCTCTGGGCTTTACGCAATTTGCTCTCAGCCATCAACCCTCACCCTCCAATTCTTCCCCTGGCTACTCCTACCCATCTGTCAGGTGTTGGCTCACAAACTCAAGGAGGGTACAAGAAATACCACGTTTTCTGATTTTTTCAGAGCAAATTAAGTATTTTTGGCTCCATTCTGTTGTGCTGCAGCAGCAATTAGATCTCTGGTCACTGAGGCATCCTTTCCTCTTTGAGGGTCTCACAAGCATTTCGTATGCTCAAAAATGGGCAAGGACCTCCGGTCCATCTGCATGCTTGCTCCTATCCTCACTGACAACTCTGAGGGCCCTTGAAGGAGGTGGTTCCAGTCCTCAGGGGTCTTTGCTCTGGCAGGGAGATTCAGGTTGACTTCAGATTTCCTTTGGGGGACCCCCAAACCTCAAGCCTCTGAAGATCACCATCTCGCTGGGTACCACCAGCCACTGGGGCACAGACTTCCACTGCTCCTAAGAGGCTCCTCCTCTTCATCCCTTCCCTGCTCCTCAAACAAGGATGAGGGTTGGTTTTGAGCATGTGCTGTCTGCTGTGAACAGGAAGCACTAAGGATCTGGCCACTTCACTGGAGAATGGGAAAAATTCAGAAACAAAATATGTGCTATAATATCTACTTACCAAAAGGGTTTCACTGTGATCATCTAATCTAAATCAGGTCCCCAGTCACACTCTCTACTTTCTATACCCTGCAATTGTCACTGTTGGGGCCCAGATCCCCTCTGCTTGGTCTGTCTGGGCACCTACTCCCTCACTGTTGACTGTCAAGAGCTACACTATTCCTTGGAGAGTCCTGTCCCCTAGCAATGCCTGGTTATGCCCTCCTTGGTTAGTCCCTCAGTCATGTCGGACTCTTTGCGACCCCATGTCAGGACTGCAGCCTGACAGGCTCCTCTGCCCGTGAAATTCTCCAGGCAAGAACACTGGAGTGGGTTGCCATTCCCTTTTTCAGGGGATCTTCCCTACCCAGGGATCAAAAGTGTGTCTCCTGCATCGCAGGTAGATTCCTTACCATCTGAGCCGCCAGGGAGGCCCAAGAGGGCAGAGCTGGTGACTGACCACCAGATACTGGGCTCAAAGGCCTAGGACCCTGCCTCAAGGTGGGGAAACTCTCGTGACATCATGCTCTGTAGCTCCCAGGAATGAGGCACAGGCCAGACTCCAGCTGAAGCCCTACTTTGCTCAGGTTTTTCCTCGACTCCACCCTGCTTCCCTCACAGGCTTCTCCAGGGAGCTTAATCTCAATAAACTCCTTGCAGAAGAAACCGCTTCTGATTTTGCTTCTAGGAACCTAAGGGATCCTTTTTCTCCCTAGTATGTGTCACAATTTAAAACCATAGATTCATATGCCTATTGGTTTAATACTGTTCCCCACTAAATGAAGGCAGAAGCCGTACATTTTGTTCACTGCCATTACTAGTACCTAGTGGGGTGCCTCCCACAGAGAGCAGCACACATGCGCTGAACTGGAAAGCACAGCAGCCAAGGCATAGGAACCACAGGAGGGCCACGTGGACACAGCCCTTCAGCCCCCCTGCAGACACCTTCCTCCGCGGGTATTTCAGCTCCTGTGGTTAGGGAGGCACCCTACAAGGGCAGCCTAGCATCTCTTGTGCCCATCATCCAGCCAGGCCTAGGTGGGCAGATTCTAAAGCTGCAGTTGACAATTTGGCCTAGAATTGGTCACCTAATTCCTTGCAGTGAGCTACTGTTCTGCCACCCTATCATGGGTCACAAATGTGTTGTGGGAGCAGTTCTCAGGTGAGGGTCACAACCAAGCAGATAAACCAACAACGGTCTAGTTTACAAGTCTCATACTGTGAGACTGGTCTACCAATACTCCTGGGAAAGGTTGGGCCCACAAGCAAGGCTGGATTTCCAGATGTTAGTGTCTTGGGTATTGCACACAAGTAAAGCTGTAGTAAAGCTCTCAGTTACCTAGAATATGGAAGAACTGTGGAATTTTAGGTAATTTTTTGAAAAACTTTGTTTTCTCTTGGTATGTTTTTTCTGAACATCGTAATTTTCTTTTTTACTGAGCTGTCTTTGGTTACTGAGGGACTGGTGAATTGAGCCCTTTATTCTGAGATGAATGACTTCTGGGCAAGTCACTGATACCCAGGGACCCCATCAGCCTGGGTGTGTCTGGATGACAGGTGAGTTGTTACAACCATGTTTCTGATTGAAAGCCTAAAATCAGCCCATTTGTTTTGTGGTATATTTCTTATTCCTAAAAGGTATGTAAATAAAATGACCCAGTTAAAAATGACAAGAGAGATTTCAATTATTCAGTGTTTCCAGTCTTATGATGAGGGGTACAGATGTAAAAACCAGGGCCTCTCCCTGCAGAGTTTACAATCTGGGGAGCGAACAAGAGTGATACCACGTAACAGAGGCAAATAATTCTGGGAAATAAATGTCCATCAATGTGTTATTCAAAATACAAGTTCTTACTCAAATGTGTAACCAAATATTGACTCTACAGTGCTTCAGTTACACCTTAAAGGGCTTTGAGAAAATAAAGAATCCTGTTACTGGGTAAAACTAGTGGTCCATCTCACCTTTCCTGAGGCACCAGAGAAAGCTGTAGGGAGAAGAGAAGTTAATTGTCAAGATAGCTTTTAATTTGTAAATTTATTCCAAAGTTTTGAAAATTTCATGGGGAATTTTAGGAATCCCTGTAGTCAGTGACCAGGCTAGGTATCCACAACATCTACAGACTCCACATATACCCACTCAGATGAGTCTCAGAATGGGAGTTCATTCTCACGTCTGACTTCATCTTTCTTCACCTTTCCCTCTCATATCCCCAGTCACCTGTGTCACAGGACACATATAAGTAGTTGGGAAGTGATGAACTCTGACAGTAAAGCAAAACCAGAATTAAAGGCAAATGTTTAATGAATCATGTTCAAACACAAGCTAGTCAATGAAGAACTTCAGGTTCAAAGGGCCAGATGTTCTCCATCCCTAAGAAACTGCAATCAGCTTCTCAACCTGATGGAGTATTTTCACATTGTATCTCGCTGCCACAAAATTAGTTGCACATTTTTGAGTGTTAATCTATCACTAAAAGATTTAAGTTGGAGACAGAAAGAAAATGTTTTGTATCTGTATTTAAAAAAAAAATCTGTTGATGAACAAGGAGCCAGGAGTCAGTTTCCTATGGGGGGAACGTTCTCATGGAGGTACTGTAAGGCCAAGTCGGTCCACTTCATCTCTTGTTCTTTAACAGATTCTGTGGTGCCTCCATTGTCCTGTTCAGGTTCAGGAAGCTCATTCTGAAAAGGTACAAAGGACATTCAGGACGATGGCTTACTTTGCATTAACAAACCCCTTAAAACTCAAGAACACTTAGAATGAAAACCTGTGAGTTCCTGAAACAGGTAGTATAGAAATATATCCTACAGAAAGAGCAAGAATCAAAAAAAGTGAGGAAAAAACATCGCAACTTTGATCAAACGTGCCCCATCCACCTCCAGTCAGAACAACCGCATCATGACTCTGGGGCCTGTATGGGAGGCACTGTGGCAGAAGGCTAAAGACACAGGATTCCTGGACCACTGGGATCCTAGCCCATGACGCCACCATTTCCTGGGGTACTAAGGTGAGGTATTCAGACCTTTGGAGGCTCTGATTCCTTTTCAGCAATGAGTAAAAAGTAGTCCTCGCCTCACAGGACTGCTGTGAGGGCTAAGTGAGGTAACGCAGGTCAGGTGCCCAGCATTGCATGGGCAGGGCATGAACTACTAGCCATCCTCACTAGTGGCTGCTGCTGCTCCTGCTGCTATGTCGCTTCAGTCGTGTCCGACTCTGTACGACCCCACAGACAGCTGCCCACCAGGCTCCCCCATCCCTGGGATTCTCCAGGCAAGAACACTGGAGTGGGTTGCCATTTCCTTCTCCAAAGCATGAAAGTGAAAAGTGGAAGTGAAGTCACTGAGTTGTGTCCAACTCTCAGTGACTCCATGGGCTGCAGCCACCAGGCTCCTCCATCCATAGGAGTTTCCAGGCGAGAGTACTGGAGTGGGGTGCCATTGCCTTCTCCGCACTAGTGGCTAGGAACAATGAAATCAGCCAGCACTAAATCCTTTGGAGCGGGTGGAGTGGGGAAGCTGCTTTATAGAATGCCACATCTGCTGGCATATTCCTTACGCACGAGAAAGGTATTCAAAACAATCCAATTCAAAACAATTCAAAGGTATCCAACGTGCCTCTGTTACATAATGGAGGTAAGTGGGGAGCATGGAAACATAAGGCGATAGAAGAGACTTCCCTCTAGTGCTGGAGCAGGGCAACAGAAAGCAACACAGCTTACCTACAATTGTCTGAAAATGGTAAGCCATGGGCCACACTTAGGGTAGAATCTGGGGTAGTGTCCTTATGTATTTCCAGGTTTACTGAGATTTAATTTACATGTAACATTGTGTAAGTTTAAGGTGTACAACATGATTTGATACACGTATATATTGTGAAATGATTATTGCAGTAAGGCTAGGTAACACGTCCATCAACTCGCATAGTTCATCAGTTTTTTGTAGTGTGGTGAGAATTTTTTGATAGTTTCCTTGTATTTAAATTTGTTACTACCAGAACTCTGCTTAGTACTAGAATTCTCTGATACCAATATATTTCTTTTCATTTATCTTAATTTAGACTTTATTTTTAAGGGCAGCAAACTGTTACTCAATATCTAGACAGGATTTTCCACTGGACTCCAACTTGCAGTATATGAATATAATAACTTTTTACTTCAAAATGACATTCAATATGAATAAAATGATTTAATTGTAAGATGTACAAGTATATCTGAATCACATACATTTTGCTCTACAAAGGTAAAACTCAGATTCAAACATACTTGTACAAATTTAAAGGAATGATCATTTACTGTAAAGCAATAATGCACTCAAAGAGAAAATTTGGTTTCAATTACTACTTATAGCTGACAAAGCATACACATGTCCTTGGTTAATCAATTATTTAATTTCATCTCATTCTAAAATAAGCATGTCTTTAATTTGGTCACTATTGTCTCTTGCAACAAATGCCAACATATAAAATTGCCTATGTGCCTGGAAAACAAACACAAAGTATCAAAAAATGGCCACAGTTCTTTGCAGCTACTCCTATGAAAAGTCAGAGTTTATTTCCCCAACCCTCAGCTGGGGTTGGTCATGTGACTTCTGGGTCTAGGCTTCAGGAAGCCTTGCAGTTTCTTCTCATACTTTTCTTAGAATCTGAAAATGACTATGTGAAGTCTGGGCTAATCTGCTGGATAATGAGACTTTGGCCTAGTTAGCTCATCATTCCAGCTGACAGCCTGCTAACTGTGAGACATGTCAAAGCCTCCAGAATTACTTAGCCACCAGCCAGTCTGCTGGCCCACTGTAAAACACGACCAAGTCCAGCAGGGATCAACCATGCTGGCAAAGACAAGAAGACTCAGCTGAGTGACAAAATCATGACATAAATAGCTATTGTTTTAAGCCACCATATTTTGGGGATATTTGTTAGGCAGCAGCAAAAGCTAACTGGCACAAACATTGCCTTAGGGGAAAAGACATTGCCTGGGGAAAAGACATGGATTAGCAACAGGGCCAGGCTACAGCTTGGAAGTCAGCATAGAAATTTCCCTCTCCCTCAACCCCATCCACACAAATGGTCCCCAAATCTTGCTGTTAGCACGTCCAGAATTCAGCAATTCCTCTGCACTTTCTTGCCTTTGTTTAGGCCCTCCTCCTTTGTCTAGACACTGCACTAGCTTCCTAACTGGCCTCTCTGCTCTGTCACCGGCTCCTTTCTCCTTGGCAGACATTCTCTAATAATGCTGCTGAACTGATCTTCGAGTATTTTTGAATATAGCACATGTCTACTTTGAGGATCCTCACTTCTCAGGATGAGGGGTAAGCTTGGTATCAAATGCTCCTCTCAAAATAAGGTCCAAGACCAATTTTTCTTCTTACTTAAAACAATTATATTCTCCATCCACACTGAATACCTTAGCATCTCCCAAAGCCATTCAAAACATTTGCACATCTGTTCCCACTGCTTGCCTACCCTCACTAACCCTCTGTTCCTCCCCTCTGACCAGCTTAAATGTGATTTTCCTCTTGAAGCCCTTTCTAATGCCCACCAGGCAAGCAGTCACTTTTTAGACTACATAGCTGTTCATGACCTCCACTCAGAACATTTACTATTACAATTATTTTTTGATGTATGTTGCCTTTCTAGACTCAGAGCGGCAAGAAACATCCTTATGTTTACCTAGTCTTAAGGCACACAGTAGGCTTCAAAGAACTGCTTGTGGAATGAAAGAACCAACAAAAGTCCACAGGACAGGATCTGGAGCCTCACAGACCTCAGTGCAAAGTCTAGCTTATTAGCTACCAACCTTTGGGCAAGATCTCCTCTTTGATCCTATTTTCTTCCTGTGCAGTGGGGACATCATCATCACCCCTGAAGGTTCTTTTAAGGATATAGATAAAATAAGTCAGGTTTCAACCTCAGCCCATGGCACAAAACAGGTATTCAATGAAAGTGGAGCTATAATTCTTATTATGCTCTTTTGATTATTTTTCTAAACTTGAACTAACCTGTCATTTATTATCTGTTACGTGTATTATTCCTTGAACACATTACCTCTTATTCTTAAATGAAAACATGTATGGCCACAGCAGACCACCTGCTCGCAAATTCTATTTAATCGACAACTCTTGGCAGGCTCTAAAGAAAAACAGTCCTTATTCTTCTTGTTAGGCTTCTATGACAAAAATTCTATGACAGAATTTTTAGTAAGCATTTATTCGAGTAAAACGTTTAGATCTTATGACGTGAGGCTTAACAAACTCCCTGCAGAAGAATTTTCCAGAGATTAGGAAAGAAAAGAGCCTGATGATCTAAATGTAAAAGACGAAAAGCCAGGTCTCTTCTGAATATTTTCCAGGGAACCTAGAATATATGTTTCCAAAACTGTGAGTTTCTAAAAATGACAGGCCACAGGTAGCGAAATTAAGTGCATATACCAATGCTTCCTGTTCCTCCTCATGGTGTGCATTAAATTCTTTACTCCCTTTGGTGTGGTGGACAGAACATGGCTCAGAGGACCTCAGTTCTAGTTCTCATATGACCTCTAATTGAGCTAGTCACCTCAGCAATCTGAACCACATTTCTCTTCAAATACAAAGTTGAGCTAAATACTCTCCAGAGGTTTCTAGAGTCAGAGGACTCCATAGTTTTGATTTCTTTGACTTTAGTTTATTTGTCCATTGATAACCTACAGCTACTAGGGTCTACCAGATCAGACCTTTAACCCATCACCCTCAGCACACATTACAGCCTACCAGTGGTATTGCAACATCCTCATAAGGCAGCTTGTCTTCTCGCCAAGCATCGTCAATCAAATCCAAGATCCTTCCATCTCTCTGTACTTCACTGTCCATTCTCTTGCAGCTTTGATCTTGTCGGATGGGACCTGTAAACCAAAGAGGTTATTTCTTAAACATGAAGAATGAAAAGATGATGTAATCCAGCCATTAGGGTTCTCTAGGCTTTCTAGTGCGGATGTTTTGGCATTGGATCATCCAGGGAGACTCATCTCACCTGGATTAGATTACAGTTTCTTTATAACATCATAGTACCTCCCAGCTGATCTTCCTAGTCACACATAGATTCCATCTTTTGGTAAAGTTTTCTCAGATCACTCAGCGTCAGCATGCATTCTGCCCTTGAGTGGTTCCTTGTTTTTATGATTCACTAGGCAAGTTAAGTTGGCTTTATGACTGATGGTTCAAGCATTATTGTTTTCAATTGCTGTGCGTAAATTTTTTATTAATGATTCAGCATGTTTTCCCCCAATTTGGCCTCAAATAGTTTTTCACCTATTCTTCTTTAGAATATATCTAACTTGTCGCACTTTCCAGCCTTTGCACCTAAAAAGGTCTCTTTGCCCCATCACGAACACCTATTTTTCATTCCAAACTCAAAGTTGGGTGTCAGCTCATCGGGGCTAACATCTCATTTCCAGAGTTAGGCGCTAAGGTGCCGTCACTCTTCAGGGGCTGGAAGCGTGGAAAGTACAAGGCGGGCAATGACCAGGTCACAGCCAGCGTCCCAGGCACTTGCCAGTCCCCATAATTAACTGTTAACCACTTTCCTGAACAAAATCTTACACACGTGACTGTCCCAAAGCTTGGAATGCTCTGTCTTCTTCCTTTTTTCCTCAGCTAACCCCCAGTCACTGTAAACAACTTAGCTCCCAGGTTGCCTCCTGCAGGAAGCTTTCTCTAGGCTCCAAGAAGAACGCGGTATCCGCCCCTCCGCAGGTTCCATATTTCCCTGGGCGCAGTGAATGGGCTCCATCAGGGGCTTGTTACATTGCCCGTTACAGGGTCTTCCCAGACAAGCGGTGCGTGCGTTTCTTCGGGACAGGGGCAGTTTTATTCACCTCTGTTTTAGAGTTCCGTAAACTTATAGTTAAAAGAACAAATCTGGAATGCCTTTTCCACCCGCTAAATATGACCCTCTCGGGCCACCACCGTCCGTACAGGCGTGGGATCCCGCCCCGTAGCCTCGGCTTCCGGCCCAAGGCGGGCTCTACCAAATGCGGAAGCGGGGGAAGTCCAGGGCCGTCGTGTAAGTCCCTTTCTACCCTCCCGACGAGGGGTAAGGGAGGTAGTTATGAGGATGAGGTGAGGACAATGACTTCTGTCGATAGGATCGGCCGAAACCCGAACATGTGCCTCTCCTACACTACCTACGCTAGGGCGCGGGAAACCTTTACCAGCACTGGCCCAGCGCGGCCAGAACCACGCCCCCAGCGGTCATGTGACCGAGGCGCCCTGCTCTCCCATCCCCGGATGTCGGTGAGCCCATTTGGCGGGGCGGAGGGGGGGTCAAGGAGGACGTTGCTTCAATCAAAAGTCAGGGAGCGTAGGCGGAACGAATGTTCCGAAGACCGTGACTGGACGTCAGGTTGGCGGTGACGCGCGTGCGTGCGCGCCCCCGTCCGGAGGTAACGGCGGGAAGACTCGGGGGCGCGCTCGTGGCAGGCCTGTAACCGCATGTGTGCAAGTCCAACAGGCGACGGGTGCCGGTGTCCGGAACCGGAGGCCGCCCTGGCTGCAGTGGGGCCGCAGACTGAGCGGCCGAATGGCCGGGGGCCGACTTCCTCCGGCGCCCGCTGGCCTCCAGGCTCGCCTCCGCCGGCCCGGCTCCGCCCCGGCGCCCCGCGCCTCCTCGCCGCAAACGCTTCGCAGAGCCGCGAAGCAAGATATGGCCTCCCACGGCGCGCAGTCCGGGCCAGCCAGGTGGTCAGCCCTTCCCCTGAGGCCGGCCGGCGGGAGGGCGGCGGGGTGGGCGAGCTGCTCCGCTTCTCCCAGCGGAGTCGGCAGCGAGTCAGTCTGCCACTTCTAGGGAGGTACCCCCGGCCCAGCCCTCCCGCCTGGGCTGCCTCATCTGGCTAGCTTCCTTCCTAGCCTTGTTGCGGCTTAGGTTACTGACGGCAGGTGATAGTGGTTCATTTATGGGTGGGAAATTTAGCAAGTTTTTAAAAATAATTGACTTAAAAACCATAATGTTAGTTCCAGAGGTATGGTAATGTGGCAGAAATCATGAAGGACAGAACTTGGGGAGCCCTGAACTTATTGCTCCATAGAAATCAGGGATGCGAAATAAAGTGAGAAAAAAAGGGATGGGCCCATAAAACACTATAATCATGAACATATTTGAAAGCAGTAAACCTAGGCTCCTAATGTAGTTTTTACAACATCAGAGAGTAAAAGTGAGCTTGCTGTCTGCGACTCGTGTTCATTTACGGCGTCTAGTTAAAGCACACGTATTGCGCAGAGTAGTTTTCCTTAGGCCTTACAAACGGTTCCTTAAACCAGTGTTAACATTTTTTTCCTTCCTTTAATAAAACAGTACTGTAGGATTTGTGCCCTGTAGTTATACAGTTCCCCACATGCTTGCATTTAACTATTTTCTAGATACGAAGAGGAAACCATAAGGATCATTAACTACATGTTACCTTCAAAATTTTCTATACTGATCATAGCTGTAGCTTAATGATATAATAAAGGGTATGTATTTTCTTATTTGAAATGTAGTATCATTAGCTTTTTATCTTGAGCTTCTTGCCTTTTGACTATACCATCAGTGATCAGTATAGTAAGAACAACTGAAATTAAAATGGGCTAGATATTTATAAACATTCAGTTACACTACTCTTTAAAATGGATATAGATTCAGGTTTTAACAGTTATTGTAGTTGTTGTATGTATTAATTGTATTGATGCCACTTGTCTCGCGTTAAAAGGTAGAACAACTTCGGCCCTTCCCGTTCTCAGTTAACGTAGTAGTGGTATTGGATGGTAACAGCATCACTAGTCAGCTTTATTAGAGCTTCCTACTTTTAGGAAGCTTGTTTGAAATTCAGCTAAAACCGACACTGACCTGGGTTTCAGGAATTGAATTTTTGGTTTCTGTGTTACTTTAAATATTTTTCTTTAAGAACTCAGATTGTGTTTTCAGCTTTACAAAACCAGTTTTGTCATCACATCTATGAAAATTAGTAAAAATCCTATAGACTGATGCTGGGAAAGATTGAGGGCAGGAAGAGAAAGGGGCAGTGGAAGAGGATGAGATGGTTGGATGGCATCACTGACTCATTGGACATAAGTTTGAGCCAACTCCAGGAGATAGTGAAGGATAGGGAAGCCTAGCGTGCTGTAGTCCATGGGGTTGGAAAGAGTTGGATATGACTTAGCGACTGAACAACATTGTCAGTATTCAGTCTGGGTTCAGATTTTCCCACCTGTCCCATATATGTGTTTTTAAAATCAGCTTGTTAGGATTAAAATCCCATAGAGATCCATGTGTTGCTAAGATTTTTTTGGTTTATTTTGATGAAGATCATTTTAAAAGTCTTTTATTGAATTTATTACAATATTGCTTCTGTTTTATATTTTGGTTTTTTGGCCACTTGGCATGTGGGAGTTTAGCTCTCCGACCAGGGATGGAACCAGCAACCCACTGCACTAGAAGGCTGAGTCTTAACCACTGGACCTCCAGGGAAGTCCCGCAGTCTTATTTAATGTTAAAATTTTGTTACCTCCCTTTTTTCCCTTAACATTCTAGATTTAGTTCATTGCATCCAGATGCCATCTTTTAACTTATACACCTGTTCCCTTTATTTCCTTTAAAGGGAATAAACTGGTAGTGAGGCACAGCCCATATAGTAGGTGTCAGCCACCTGTGGCTATTTAAATGAATTAAAATTAAATAAAACTAAAAATTTCAGTTTTCTAGTTGCATTGGCCACATTTCAAGTGTCTAATAGTCACATATGCCAAATGCTGCATATATAAAGTGTCTTCATAATTGCATAAAATTCTGTTGAACAGCACTGATCTAGAAGCTTGATCAGATTCAACCTTGACTTTTTTGGGGGAGGAAGCAGAGGAAGATTTCATTGTTGGTGCAAAATACTTAAGTGAGGCATGTTATTTCTGAGTTTCTCTCTTTCTTAATGTTAAGATTGAGCAGTGTGGGTTCAGGTATTGTCAGCCCAATCCATTCATCATGAAATTATCCATGAACCATTCACTTAATGGTGAGATCCTTTCATGGATTTAAATTGCTTATATCCATTGCATTAGGGGCTGCAATATAGTGATTTTCTGATTCCATCATTCGTTAGTATTTATTAGCTGGAAATTTTTTATGAAGAACTTTTTAACTCACCAGCTGTTTGATTACCCACCAGCTATTTGAAATACAGTTTGTATAGGAAAAGCAAGAAAAATGCTTAATTTTTTCCCTCTATTTTCAGAGCACAGTAATGAGTTGGTGGCCTAGCAACCTTCAAAGGTAACCATGAGGATTTTCTTTTTTTTTTTAATCATCATGAACTTATAGATTTGAATATATTTTAACTGTCTCAACCTATTGCAGTCTTTTTTTTTTTTTTGCATACTTAAGTTGTTGGCAAGTGGCAGCCTGTTTACGTTGGCTCCTGTCCACTTTGATATGACCAGTGGTAGTCTTTGAGAGTTTCCTTATTTTCTTTTAAAACATGTTCCTGGCTCACTTATACATTTCTGGCCACCAAGAAGCCCTGGTTCCTTGAGGTGATTTGAGAGAGAAGTCTGGGTGCCAGAGGTCCTCTTGCTACTAGGTTGGTCATTGGTTTTAGGATTTACAGTAGCCAAAGTTAGGAAATAGGTACATTTTAAAAACAAGAACCATACAGAATTCACATTGATATTGCCAGTTTAATTTCATAGCTTTTTAAAAACACTTGATTTTATATTTTTTATATCTTTTTCTCTTTTGCTTATTAACATAGTTACTTTTTTCCTGTATGTAATTCTTTCAAATTAAGGATACCAGATTTACTGTTAACTGTTTCCTGAATGGTGTGTAGGATTTCTTTGTAGTACTTTTTTGTCCTTAGTACCTACCCCACTTGAAATATGTACAGTAAAGTTGTTGTGTTTTCAAAGCATATGAAGCAATTTGTTACATGGTAAGGCTGCCAACTTGGTATCTAGTTGATAGTTTATTTCATTTCTAGTAATTTTCAATACTGCTTTTTTCTTTCTTCATTTGGATTTGTTTCATTATAAGTAAAACATTGGCATAGTGCCTATAAAACAAGTACCTGTTAAGGTCCTTCCTGACAAGTTTAGCTTCCTTTTTTCTCCACCCTGACTATTTCCCTTTCTTATAGGTATCATATTTACTAGCTTGGGGCTTGTCCTTACGTAAGAACAAATGCACTATATGTTATATATCTGTATATAATTTTATATGCTTAATGTATTTTGACAATCATGCATAACATGTAGTTTATATTTCTCTACTGTGAACAGGGTTGAGGATCTTTTCATATGTTTAAGTTCATTTGGATTTCTCTTTCTGTGAACTCTTTGTTCATATCTTCTGTCCATTTTTCTATAGATTTCTTTTTTCCCTTCAGTTTTTAGAAGCTCTTTATGCATTTGGATAATTAACCCTTGTGATAAAACTTTAAGTATTGTTGTCATTTATCTTTCAGCTTTGCTTAGCATTTTTACCATGTAAGACTGTATTTTTATTTACTAAAGATTTCTTAGTCTTTGCCCTTATTTTTTTGAATTTGGAGTCATAATTTAGACCATGTTTTAAAATTTCACTTTTATTTTGGGAGATTTCTTTGATCTTTTATCTGATAATTTTCTCCCTTAAGTTTAAGTAGGAACCCTTCTGGGCATTTGTAAATGATACTGATTATTTATTGGAGCAGGTACAGTTTTTCAGTCATAGTATATCTGACACAGCGATAGATCTTTGTAATCACAGTAACACCAAGGCAGTTAAGGGACAAAACATTGTAATCCTCCTTTAAAATGAGACTTGATGAATAGACATATTCTTTCTCTTAGGATTAATTAATAATTCCAACTAGATTTATTTTGTTTCTGTGTCCCATTTTGTGAATATTTTGATCTCAGGCACATACCTCTGGCTATTTTTCCTGACCTATAAAGTGAAGAAGCTAAATTGGAGGCCTTCCGGTCCTTTCTAGCTCTTAAATTCCAATATGTTAATGAATTTCAAAGATTTGCCCATTATTAGATACCCTCTTTAGATTCTTTTTCTCTAAGATTTAAAGTATGTTTTCCCAGCTTTCCAGACTTGATGAAAAAGCCTATATTTCTTTTAACCACCTTATTCTAGATTTCACTGATTTAAAACAGTCTTCATTCCAGTGGAGATTTTTAATTATAACTTTTGTTTGTTGATGTCTTGGTCTAAATGCTGAAATGACTAAGCTTGTCCTGTACCAATTATAGAGCTACAAAGTTTCCATTTAACTACTTTAACATTTTATGTTAATGGCAAGGAATAACAGATTATCAAACTAACAGGTTGGTGCAAACACAATTGTGGTTTCAGACTGTGAATTTTAAATCATTATAACTAGGCTCAAGTGCATCTTTATTAATCAAAATAGTGTGTTAAGTTGCTCAGTCATGTTCGATTCTTTGCGACCCCAGGGACTATAGCCTGCCATGCTCCTCTGTCTTTGGGATTCTCCAGTCCATTGGAGTGGATTGCCATTCCCTTCTCCAGAGGATCTTCCCCACCCTAGGATCGAACCCATGTCTCTTATGTCTCCTCCATTGGCAGGCAGTTTTTTTACCACTAGTGCCACCTGGGAAGCCCAATCAAAATAGGAACCATTACAGTCAACATATTTTTGCCAACAACAAATAAGTTTGTTTATTCCTGTAGCATAAAAATTCATGCCTTGGGATTCCATGAGCTCATGGAAAGCATTTTCTGTCACCGCGCTGGTTGTGGAAGCATTTTCCCTGCAAAAAATTGTTAAGATGCTTGAAGATGTGGTAGTCCGTTGAGTCAGGTGAATATGGGGGATGAGGCAAAACTTTGTAGCCCAATTAGTTAAACTTTTGAAGTGTTGGTTGTGTGACATGTGGTCAGGCGTTGTTGTGGAGAGGAATTGGGCCCTTTCTGCTGACTAGTGCCAGCTGCAGGCATTGCAGTTTTTGGTGCATCTCATCAATTTGCTGAGCGTTCTTCTCACATATAATGGTTTCACTGGGATTCAGAAAGCTGTAGTGGATCAGACAGGCAGCGGACCATCAAACAGTGATCATAACCTGTTTTTGGTGCAAATTTGGCTTTGGGAAGTGCTTTGGAGTTTCTTTTCAGTACAACCCCTGAGGTGGGGGTTGCCATTTATCCTACAACATCCACTTTTCATTGCATATCACAGTCTGATTGAGAAATGGTTCATTGTTGTTGTGTACAATAAGGGAAGATGACATTTCAGAATGACTTTTTTTTTTTTTTGATTTGCAGTCAGCTCATGCGGCACTTACTGAGCTTTTTCACCTTTCCAATTTGCTTCAAATGCCAAACAGCTATAGAATGGTTGATGTTGAGTTCTTCAACAACTTCTTCTGCAGTTGTAAGAGGATCAGCTTCAGTGATCCTTTCACTTGCTTGTTGTCAACTTCCGATGGCTGGCCACTATGCTTCTCATTTTCAGGCCTCTCGTCTCCTTTGCAAAACTTCTTGAACCACCATTGCACTGTACATTCATTAGCAGTTCCTGGGCCAAATACATTGTTGATGTTATGAGTTTTCTCTGCTACTTTATGACCCATTTTGAACTCAAGAAAATTGTTCAAATTTACTTTTTGTCTAACATCATTTCCCTAGTCTAAAGTAAATATAAAATAAATAGCAAGTAATAAGTCATTAGCAAAAAAATATAAAGTGAGAAATTGCATTAAAATGATGTATAACATAACCGCATTTGTACAAAAATGTATTCCAACATCAAAGGGCAAAGTTTGACAGTGCAAAAACTTTTGCACCAACGTAATACTTAAAATTGTATTTATTTTGGACAAAGAATAAACTTCACATAATTATTGCATGGAACAGGCCAAAAAGGAAAGCAAAGTAATGTACTGCATGCAGCTGAATGAGGGTCAGATTGTTTAGAAAAGGTTCCGTGATACAGCTGCTGGAGAAACTCAGAAAAGTCCATAGAAACTCTGAGTTCTTTCTATTTACCTGATCCTCAGGAAGGAGAAGGGATGGTGTTTGTTAGCTGCTCAAGATGATGGTGAAAGTATTTTTAAAAAAACATTATATATTAGATTATTTTCTATAGCATTTGTTACTTACCTTCCCTACATCACCCCCGCCTTTTGTTTGAAACAGAGCTCATTGTCTTAGACTTAGACCATGGTTTTAATTTCTGAAATGGGCCATGTTCACTGTTGTGCTACTGCCCTCTGGTGTCCATGGAGGTGGTGTCATAGTTCAATCTGTATTTCTTCCTGTGTCCAGACTTTTCAGTTTGGTTTCATTTTGTTTATATCAGGAAGATATTATTAAATCAAAAGAAGATATGCTGATAAATTTTAAGATCTGGAATACTGTAAAATATATAAAGATCACCTATTGGCTGGAGCTTAGGAGCCACACTGCCTAGGTTTGAGTCCTGGGACTGTGGTTTGTAGTTTACCATAATCAAGTTAAACTTTCAAGCCTCAGTTTCCTCAAAATGATAGTATGTATCTTGTATGATTGTTACGAAGATTGAATTAGACAGTATAGACAAGGTAGAACAATTGAGCATTCAGTGACTTTTCGCTTCTCACTGGGCATGAATTTGAGTAACTCCTGAAACTAATGGAGGACAGAGGAGCTTGGCATGCTATAGTCCATGATGTCAGACACAACTTAGCAACTGAACAACAACAAAATAAATATTGCTAGTTACTAAATAATGCCATCCAGAAAATATATTGTATATTATGTTACTAAATCTAAATATCCACATAGAGTTGTCAAGAGCATGGTACTTACAGTATGTAGGTGTTTGACCATTAGAATCCCTTTAAAAACGGGAAAAAATTTTGAAGACTATATAGGTCATGCCCCTTCATAAAGAAAGAAAGTGAAGTCCAAGGACACAAAACTAGTTAGTTGCAGAGTAAGACTCTGTCCTGTATCTTCATCTGCATAGTACTGTCTGAACTGTGTACTGCCATTCAGTTCCTTGCAGTGGAGCAAAGCAGAATCTTTGTCTTGTTGTAATTGACTGTATCATTGTTTGAAAGACAGTGGAATAGAACATGAAAACCTTTAACTTTTTATTTTATCTTATTTTGGTATAATAAAAATGATAAACCAACTAGAAAGAAATCCTCTCTGCCATATTTATGCATGAATAGTTATTTAATACTCCGGATAGTAACTTTAGAAATAGGTGCAGATAATGTGCCGTGGTTGTATTTTCCAGTCTTCTTATTCTCCTGTGTTTGCAGGATACCCTATGCATGTCTCTATCACTGTATTTATCACTTTAGGGGAACATTTTAGTAAATTTTTTTTCTTTCCCGTACTGGACTATTAATTCCTTGAAAGGGGCTATTTCAGTTTCAATACTGTACATCTAGTGGTTTGTTCAGTTCCGTTCAGTTCAGTTGCTCAATCGTGTCCGACTCTTTGAGACCCCATGAACCGCAGCATGCCAGGTCTCCCTGTCCATCACCAACTCCTGGAGTCCACCCAAACCCTTGTCCATTGTGTCAGTGATGCCATCCAACCATCTCATCCTCTGTCGTCCCCTTCTCCTGCCCTCAATCTTTCCCAGCATCAGGGTCTTTTCAAATGAGTCAACTCTTCGCATCAGGTGGCCAAAGTATTGGAGTTTCAGCTTCAACATCAGTCCTTCCAGTGAACACCCAGGACTGATCTCCTTTAGGATGGACTGGATGGATTTCCTTGCAGTCCAAGGGACTCTCAAGAGTCTTCTCCAACACCACAGTTCAAAAGCATCAATTCTGCATTGAGCTTGCTTTATAGTCCAAATCTCACATCCATATATGACCACTGGAAAAACCATAGCCTTGACTAGATGGACCTTTGTTGGCAAAGTAATGTCTCTGCTCTTCAATATGCTATCTAGGTTGGTCATAACTTTCCTTCCAAGGAGCAAGCGTCTTTTAATTTCATGGCTGCAATCACCATCCACAGTGATTTTGGAGCCCAGTAAAATAAAGTCAGCCACTGTTTCCACTGTTTCCCCATCTATTTGCCATGAAGTGATGGGACCAGATGCCATACTCTTAGTTTTCTAAATGTTGAGCTTTAAGCCAACTTTTTCACTCTCCACTTTCACTTTCATCAAGAGGCTCTTTAGTTCTTCTTCACTTTCTCCCATAAGGATGGTGTCATCTGCATATCTGAGGTTATTGATATTTCTCCCAGCAATCTTGATTCCAGCTTGTGCTTCTTCCAGCCCAGCGTTTCTCATGATGTACTCTGCATGTAAGTTAAATAAGCAGGGTGACAATATACAGCCGTGACGTACTCCTTTTCCTATTTGGAATCAGTCTGTTGTTCCATGTCCAGTTCTGTTTGTTGCTTCCTGACCTGCATACAGGTTTCTCAAGAGGCAGGTCAAGTCCTCTTAGAGCAATATAATTTGAAGAGGATTCAGAGTTGAGCCTCTGAATTTTGAAGGAAGAAAGCAGTTCTTCAGGAATGAGTAGTGGTTTAACACAGGAACATTCTGAAGATTTCTGATAAGTGAGAAACCTACAGCAGTTAGCGTTCATTGGCATATCCAAATTTAAGGGCGGTCTTTCTCGTCTCATCTACCTTTCTTTATGGTGTGTCTTTCTCTTTCTGTGACAGTCTGTTCTGTCTCCCTTCCCTTCTTTCTCTGCTAGATTCTTCTCTGCAGTTCTCCAGCTACAGACCAGTTTATACAGGGGGCTAGGTAAAAAAGGGAGGGGAATTGAGATAAGCCAGCCGAAAGCATTCAGCGCAGATCAGGTTGAAATGCCACACTAAGCCCTGGGGCTGCAGGTATAAATAAAACTGGTTTTCTGCCCTTGAGGGTGGAATAGTAAGGGAAAAAGGTGTGAGAAAAGACATTTCCAGTGTGATGTAACTGTAGTGAAATGACCTGTTAAGGACTAAGAACAATGAAGTGCAGAGGAAGGAGGTCAGTAGTCACCTCTTAGGGGATGGAAGCTGTTCTAGGAGCTTCATGGGCCTGTCATCTAGAGTTGAATAGGAGCTCCCATGATGGACCAGTAAGTTCAAGCACAGAACGTTTACCTTTTAACACTGTCTCTTTAAAAAAACTCACTTTTCCTCTGACCTCTTGTTTTGTTAGTGTCTGTGTCCCTCTGCTGCTAGCACCCCACTTCCACCCAGACCTGCTCTTATATGAGACAGTAGGGATGCCACAATAAGGTATTTGACTTCAGTCATGCAGGGAGTGTCACTGGCAGCACAGATCATTGTAAGTTATTTTGAAGTGTGTTCATTTGTGCTATTTCTTGAAGGGATATTCCTTGACTCTTCTACAGTTATCCTAAGGAGTGCTACATTTTCTCATCGTTAATTTGTATGCTTTCATGCACATTCTTAAGTTTGTAAGTTGGAATGTTACAACATAAAAAATGAGTTTTCTTCTGACTGACATTTTTGCTTTCCCAGTTGCCAAAAGAAAGGAGATTTGGCGATGGAGGCTTTGTTGGAAGGAATACAAAATCGGGGGCATGATGGGTAAGTTTGCTTTTGACCCTAAGTTTCTCACTGAGTTTAAAAAACATGTCTGAGTTACACCTCTGAACATTTTGTGCTTTGGGTACAGAAGCAGAAATGTGAACAAAATCTAGGCTGATCCATGTCATGTTTCTGGTCAGCATCTCTCCGTGGGGTGTTTCCCTCATCTCAGCAGTGTGAAACTGGATACTTTCTGTCAACCCACTTTAAATTTTTGACTTTTAAAAAACAAAAGGATTTTGTGACACTAAGAGCAAATGATTTTTTTTGTAAGTATTTAGGTCTTAGTAGTTATCTCTCTTGGAGAAGGAAATGGCAGCCCACTCCAGTACTCTTGCCTGGAAAATCCCATGGACAGAGAAGTGCTGGGGTACTGCCCTGGTGGATCCAGGGAATTTGAAGGGGAGATGGCGTAGGCGAGGAAAACTTATTTATTTAGAAATATAAAAGAAATTAAGAAGAAATAGTATAGTAGGAAATTTTAGTGGAGAAAAGAGGCTGAATAACTTGGTTTACGTGGAGAAGTAATAAAATCTCAGGACAAGAGATTTGCACCATCTACGTTGGGCCACCAGCGCCCATTTGAATAGCGGAGGGTGCCCCGCTTTGGGCTCCCTCTCTCATGGATCTTAGAAGCCGGGGCAAGTAAGTAGACGTGGTGAGCCTCCCCGCTCCAGATGGGAATTCAGCCAGAAAATAGAGTAAAGAAGACGTGGGGGAAACCAGTCCAGTGACTGGCCCCTCCTCTATTGTTGTAAAGGCTTTTTATACCTTTTTTTTGTACATAGAGATCAATGGATAATATATAATTATGCAGCGTCAGCAGCCCTGACTCTTACCGAGACCAGGCTTTCTCTCTGCATACCTAGTTGTATACACAAGTCTTAGGTGATTTACATCATCTTCTGGCCAGAAGGCCAATTAACATTTTACGGCCCTTTTCTGATAAGGGTTTGTCAACCAGAAGATTTATTTGTCTTAAAAATGTTGTTCTTCCCAAAGTCTGGTGCAACTCTCAGAAAGCACTAAATAAAGTTACATTCTTACCTAGCAAGGATACAACAATTTATAACAATGAAAGAAGTAAAGTGATTTATAACAAAGAGAAAAGTAGTTAACTCAAAAGTCTAGTGTTGCTAACATCAAAACTACTATATTTCTATTTCTGCATCCCAATTACATTGATTAATATCCTCCCAGGTGTCTAAAAGATAAAGGTTATGGAGGCCTGGCGGCAAACATTAACTCAACAAACTCTTCACCAAACTAATTCTTAACTCTAAAAGGCTCTGTATCTTTAAGATGTTTTGAGCTTCATGCCTCTCACAGTTGGGGGCTGTAAACAATCCATAAGTTGTAAGGTCCGGTCAGATAAGTTAGGAAGCCATCAAAAGGGGTTTAAGCTGAGACATTCTTTTTATATGCAGGAGACTGTTAACTGGAGCTCTGAATTAACTCTTTCCAGAGAAAAGGTAGTAATGTCAGAAGAGTATAGTATAGCAGACAGTAAACAGATTTTGGTTTCGGGGTAGATGCTCAGACAGAGGACCCCTTGAGACCTGACTCGCCTTGCCCATCAGGCCTCTCCGCATGACCTTGTCATGGGTGGGATCTCCCGTGCTGGCTCCCGGCAGAGAAGCTCTCTGTGGCCATTCCTGGAAACCTCGTTGAATCCAATACATTTGTGTCCACTTGTGTTTTTACCTTTGTAATATCTGACATCTCCTGAAATACTGAAGGACATCAGTAAGTTTACAGGAAGATAGATTGTAGTAAGTTGTTAATAATAAGTTGGAAAGAAGTAGTTGAAATAAATTTGGCTCAAGGATGAATTTCTTAAGACAGTTCTTAAAGTTATATTGTCATTTTCCTACTTGTTTCCAAAGCTTTTTATTTGCTTGGCTAGCTGAGAATATGACATATGCTTGCCGGGATTCTTCGGAAAGCTTCCCTAAAATGTTAAAGATGAGATAGTTGTTGGTTGTGGAAGTCTCACTCCCAAACCAGACTTCCACCAGTCTGTGTTTGCCCACATGATGTAGGCTTTAGGTCGGCTGCTGGAGGAAGACTGTTCTGTGGAATAGGTGATCACCTTATGTGCCTTAAAGGGAAAAGCTCAGAGATCCTGTTTTTTACTTCTGATTATTTGTTGACATTGTTCCACCTTAGGTAGGTTTACATTTGCTCTGTTTTTACATGTGAAAGATGAAAAGCCACTTGGAGATATGTTCTATGTTCTTAAGGGTCTGTTCTTATTTATAGGGGATTTTTGACATCCTGTGAAGCAGAACTGCAGGAGCTCATGAAACAGATTGACATAATGGTAGCTCATAAGAAATCTGAATGGGAAGGACAGACACACGCTCTAGAAACTTGCTTGGACATCCGTGAACGGGAACTTAAGGCTCTCAGGAGTCAGTTGGATTTGAAACACAAAGAGGTAATGCAGACAATTTGCTGCTCTTACTGATATTTTCACTTTGCCTTTTATTAGGTTGGTACAAATGTAACTGTGGTTTCAGACCGTGAATTTTAAATCTTTATTCATTCATTTCACTCACTCAGTCGTGTCCGACTCTTTGCGACCCCGTAAACTGCAGCACGCCAGGCCTCCCTGTCCATCACCAACTCCCAGAGTTCACCCAAACCCATGTCCATTGAGTCGGTGATGCCATCCAACCATCTCATCCTCTGTTGTCCCCTTCTCCTCCTGCCCTCAATCTTTCCCAGCATCAGGGTCTTTTCAAATGAGTCAACTCTTCGCATCAGGTGGCCAAAGTATTGGAGTTTCAGCTTCAATGTCAGTCCTTCCAATGAACATTCAGGACTGATTTCCTTTAGGATGGACTGGTTGGGTTTCCTTGCCATCCAAGGGACTCTCAAGAGTCTTCTCCAACACCACAGTTCAAAAGCATCAATTCTTCTGCATTCAGCTTTCTTTAAGTCCAACTCTCAAATCCATACATGACCACTGGAAAAACCATAGCCTTGACTAGATGGTCCTTTGTTGGCAAAGTAATGTCTCTGCTTTTTATTATAACTATGCTCAAACACATCTTTATTAATCAAAATGGGAGCCATTATATTCAGCACATTTTTGCCAATAGGAAGTTTATTCCTGTAGCATAAAAATCCATGCCTTGGGATTACATGAACTCTTGGAAAGCATTTTCTGCCTCCTGCTAGTTGTGAAAGCGTTTTCACTGAAAAAAGTTGTCAAGATGCTTGAAAAAGTGGTAGTTGGTGAGAGGTCAGCTGAATATCACAGATGAGACAAAACTTCGTAGCCCAATTCATTCAAATTTTGAAGTGTTGGTTGTGTAATGTGCGGTGGGGCATTGTCATGGAGAAAAATTGGGGCCTTTCTGTTGACCAGTGTTGGCTGCAGATGTGGCAGTTTTTGGTGCATCTCCTCAATTTGCAGAGCATACTTGTAGATGGAATGGTTTTGCCAGGATTCAGAAAGCTGTAGTGGATCAGACGGGCTGCAGACCAACATACAGTGACCATGACCCTTTTTTTTTGGTGTGTCTGGCCTTGGAAAGTGCTTGGGGCTTCTTTGTGGTCCAGTCACTCAGCTGGTTGTCTCTGGTTGGCGTGTGAAATCCACTTTTTGTTGCACGTTACAATCAGATCAAGAAATAGTTCATTGTTGTTGGGATTTTTTTGATTTATGGTCAGCTCACAAGGTACCCACTTATCAAACTTTTTCACCTTTCCAGTTTGCTTCAATGCCAGATGACTGTAGAATGGTCAACATCGAGTTCTTTGGCAGCTTCTCATCTAGTTCTAAGAGGATCAGCTTCGACGATCCTCTCAGTTGGTCGTTGTTAGCTTCTTATTGCTGGTCACTGTGCTTCTCATCTTTAAAGTTCTTATCTTCTTTGCAAAACTTCTTGAACCGCCACTGCATTGTAAGTACATTAGCAATTACTGGACCAAATGTGTTGTTGATGTTGCAAATTGTCTCCATGGCTTTACAACCCATTTGGAACTCAAATAAGAAAATTGTTCAAATTTGCTTTTTGTCTAGCATCATTTCCATAGACTAAAATAAAGGTAAAATAAATAGCAAGTAATAAGTCATTAGCAAAGAAATATAAAGTGAGAAATGTGCATTAAAACGATGTATAACCATCACATTTAAGAATGCATTCCAATATCAAATGGCAGAGTTCAAGAATGCAAAACCGCAATTACTTTTGCACCAACCTAATATGTTTCTCATATATTTGTTGAAGAAAGCATTAAAATTTTTTTAAAACTCCGTTTATTAAAACAAAACACCGATCACTCATTTCTTCCACCATCTGATCCAAGTTTTGCCTCTTGTAGCCACCAATGTGTTTTCTTTATCTATGAGCTTATTTTTTATTTGTTTTTGTAGATTCTACATGTAAGAGAGATCAGACAGTATTTGAGTATCTGTTTTTCTTTGTCTGAATTACTTCATTTAGTGTAATGCCCTCAAGGTCTACCTATGCTGTGGCAAGTGGCAACTTTTTTGTTTTTTATTGCTGAGCAATACTCTTTATATATACACATACCCCATGATCTCTTTATCCATTCATTCATCAATAAATACTGAGGTTGTTTCCACATCTTTGTATTATAAATACTTCTGCAGTGAGCATGAGGATGCATGTATCTTTTTGAATTAGTGTTTTTTAGTTTTCTTTAGAAAAATACTCAGAGGTGAAATTACTAGATTGTATGGTAGTTCTGTTTTTAGTTTTTTGAGGAATCTCTGTATTATTTTCCATAATGGTTACACTAACTTAAGTGTTTGCAAACAGTGCACAAGGTTTCCCTTTTTGTCTGCATCCTTGCCAATACTTGTTATTTGTTGTCTTTTTGATACTAGCCATTCTGCAAGGTTTGAGTTGCTCTCTCATTGTGGTTTTGATTTTCATTTCCCTGATGATTAGTGATGTTGACCATCTTTTCATGTCCCTGTTATTTATCTGTATGTCTCTTTTGGAAAAATGTCTATTTGGATCTTTTGCCCATTTTTTCATTGGATGATTTGTGGTTTTTTGCTTTTGAATTGTGTAAGTTCCTTGTGTGTTTTGGGTATCAACCCTCTATCAGTTACTAATGTGCAAATATTTTCTCCCGTTCGGTAGGTTGCCTTTTTCATGTCGTTGATAGTTTCCTTTGCTGTGCAGAAGCTTTTTAGTTTGATGCAGTCACAGTTGTGTATTTTCCCTTTTGCTGCTTTTAATTTTTTTACTTTTGCTTTTGGTGCAGTTTCAAAATATTATCACTAAGACCTATATCAAGGAGCTTACTGCTTATGTTTTCTTCTAGGAGTTTTATGGTTTCAGGTCTTAATGTTCAAGTCTTTAATCCATTTTGAGTTAACTTTGTGAATGGTGTAAGATAGTGGTTTAGCTTCATTCTCTTGCATGTGACTGTCCAGTTTACCCAACATCATTTATTGAAGAAACTGTCTTTCCCCATTGTATATTCTTGGTTTGTCCTAAATTAATTGGCCATATATATGTGGGTTTATTTCTGGGCTCTTTATTCTGTTCTATGGATCTAAGTCTCTGATTTTATGCCAATAAAACTTTACTGTTTGCATGTAATAATAGCTTTATAATATACTTGGCAGTTAGGGAGCATGGTGCCTTCAGCTTTGTTCTTTCTCAAGATTGCTTTGACTGTTCAGGTCCATACAAATGTTAGGATTTTTTTGCTTTATTTATGTGAGAAATGCCATTAGAATTTTGATATCTGCTTCACTGAAGTTGTATTTTGCTTTGGATAGTATTGCCATTTTAACAATAGTGATTCTTTCAGTCTTTCATCTTTCCATTTATTTGTGTCTTCAATTTCTTCTCTAACGTTTTATAGTTTTCAGTATACACATATTTCACCTTGTTGGTTAAATTTACTCCTAGGTATTTTACTATTTTTATGCAGTTGTAAATGGGATTATTGTCTTCGATTTCTCTTTTTGATAGCTTATTTTTAAACACAATAGATTTTTAAATTGATTTTGTATCCTGTAGTGTTATTGAAGTCATTTATTAGTTCTGTTAGTTTGTGATGGAGTCTCCGGTTTCCTAGCTATGTTCGTGTCATCTGCAAACAGTGACAGTATTGCGTCTTCCTTTCCAATTTGAATGCCTTTTATTTCTTTTTTTTGCCTAACTATTCTGGCTGCAGCTTCCAATACTGTGTTGAATAAAAGTGGTGAAGTGAACATCCTTGTATTATACCTGATCTTAGAGGAAAAGCTTCGAGATTTTCAACATTGAGTACGTTAGCTGTATGCTTGTCATGTGTGCCATTAATTATGTTAAGGTATGTTTCCTCCATACTTGCTTTGTTGAGAGATTTGAGATTTTTATCATAAATGAGTGTATTTGAGTTTTGTCAAATATTTTTTATGCATCTATTAAGATGATCATAGCATTTTTGTCTTCATTTTGTTATATAGTGTATCACATTGACTGATTTACAGATGTTGGACCATTCCTGCATCTCTGAAATAAATTTCACTTGATAATGGTATGTGATCCTTTTAATGTATTGCTGAATATTTTGTTGAGAATTTTTGCATCTATGTTCATCAGGGATATTAGCCTGTAAAAAAAAGTCTTTTTTTTTTTTATAGTACTCTTGTCTGGTTTTGGTGCAGGGTAATACCACCCTCATAAGTTGTGTTTTGAAATGATCCCCCTCTTATATTTTTTTGGAAGAGTTTCAAGAAGATTGATATTGATTCTTCTTTGAATGTTTCATAGAATTCACCAGTGAAGCCGTTTGGTCCTGGACTTTTGTTTGTTGAGAGTTTTTGATTACTGATTCAATCTGCTTGCTAGTGATTGGTCTGTTCAGACTTTCCGTTTCATCGTCATTTAGTCTTTGAGCACATACGTTTGTAGGAGTTTATCCATTTCTTCTGGTTTGTCTAATTTGTTGGCGTATGATTGTTCACAGTAGTCTGAATGATCCTTTGTATTTCTGTGGTATCACTTGTAATATCTCCTCTTTCATTTATGACTTATTTGAGTCCTTTCTCTTTTTTTTCTTAGTCTAGCTAAGATTTTGTCAATTTAATTTGCCTTCTAAAAACTAGCTCTTAATTTCACTGATCTTTGTTGTCTTTTTAGTCTCTATTTCATTTATTTCTGTTCTAAAGGATGACAGAGGGTGAGATGGTTGGATGGCATCACCACCTCAATGGACATGAGTTTGAGTAAACTCCTGGAGTTGGTGATAGACAGGGAGGCCTGGCGTGCTGCAGTCCATGGGATTGCAAAGATTCGGACACAACTGAGTGACTGAACTGAACTGAATCCTTATTTCTTCTCGTACTAACTTTGGGCTTTGTGTTTTCTTTTTCCAGTTCATTAAGGTGAAGTTAGATTGTGTGAGATTTTTTTTGCTTCTTGAAGTAGGTATTTATCACTGTAAACTTCCTTCACAGAACTGTTTTTACTGTATTTTATAAAGCATGTTAATGTTTACATTTTTGTTTTTCTGAAGGTATTTTTTATTTCTCTTTTGATTTCTTCTTTGGCCAATTGGTTATTCAGTAGCACATTGTTTAATCTCCACATAGTTGTATATTTTCCATTTTTTGTCATGTAATTTCTCATTTCATGCCATTGTGATTGGAAAAGATGCTTGATGCGATTTAAATATTCTTAAATTTATTAGGACTTGATCTCTGGCCTAACATATGATTTATCTATCTATTAAAGATGTTCAGTATATACTTGAGAAGAATGTGTATTCTGTTGTTTTTGGATGGAGTGTTCTATAAATATCTGTTAAGTCCGTATAGTATAATATGTTGTTTCAGGCTGATAGCTCCTTACTGACTTTCTGTCTGGATGATCTTTTCATTGATGTAAGTGGGATATGAAAGTCCCCTGTTATTATTGTATTGCTGCCTATGTCTCCATTTAGGTCTGTTAATAATTGTGAGACATATTTGGGTGCTTCTATTTTGGGTACATAAATATTTACAAATGTTATATCCTCTCATTGGATTGACCCCTTGATGTAATGCCCTTCTTTGTCTCTTATTAAAAAGTATGTTTTATAGGTTTGTTTTTTGTTTGTTTTTAATACAGATATAGCTAATCCATCTTTCTTTTTTGGTTTTCATTTGCATGGAATCTCTTTTTCCACCCCTTTACTTTCAGTGTGTCCTTATATCTAAAGTGTATCTCTTGTAGGCAGCATATATAGGAGTGTGTTGCTTTTTATTTCTTCAGCCTTTCTATGGCTTTTGGTTGGATAATTTAGTCCATTTACAGATAAAGTAATTATTAATAAGTATGTGCTTATTGCCATTGTGTTAATTGTTTCCTAGCAGCTTTTGTAGTTTTTCTCTGTTCGTTTCTTTTGCTCTCTTCCTTTGTGATTTGATGACTTTCTTTAGTGGTATTCTTATATCTGTTTCTCTTTCTCTTTTATTTATTGTAGGTTTTTGCTTTGTGGTTACCATGAGACTTACATTTAACAACTTATATCTGTAATAGTCTATTTTAAGTTGATAATATCTGAAGTTTGATCCCATTCTGAAACTCAACATTTATTCTCATGTTGTATGTCTTAATGTCACATTTTATATATTTTTATCTTGTGCATTTTTAGCTAATTATCATAATAGTTTTTTCATTTAACCATTATATTAGCTTTATTAGTAATTAACCTGCTGCTGCTGCTGCTGCTGCTGCTGCTAAGTTGCTTCAGTTGTATCCAACTCTGTGTGACCCCATAGATGGCAGCCCACCAGGCTACCCCATCCCTGGGATTCTCTAGGCAAGAATACTGGAGTGGGTTGCCATTTCCTTCTCCAATGCATGAAAGTGAAAAGTCAAAGTGAAGTCGCTCAGTCGTGTCCGACTCTTAGCGACCCCATGGACTGCAGCCTACCAGGCTCTTCCGTCCATGGGATTTTCCAGGCAAGAGTACTGGAGTGGGGTGCCATTGCCTTCTCCGATTAACCCACTACCTTCACTATATATTCACTTTTCCAATGATAATTATCCTTTCATTTGTGTTCTTGTTACTAATTATAATTAGCATCCTTTCTGTCAGCTTAAAGGAGTCCCTTTAAAATTTCTTATTTGGCCAATTTAGTGGTGGTGAACTCCTTTAACTTTTGCTTGTCTGAAAACCTTTATCTCTCCTTTGATTCTGAATGAAAACTTTGCCAGGCAGAGTATTCTTGATTGGACATTTTCTTCTTCCGGTACTTTGAATGTATCATGCTTTCTGGCTTACAATGTTTGTGCTAAAAGATCAGCTGATAGCTTTGTGAGAGTTCCCTTGTACAGAACTAGTTTTTCTCTCACAGCTTTTTAGATGATCTCCTTATCTTTAACTTTTGACATTCTAGTTATAATGTGTCTTGGTATGGGTCTCTTTGACAGCTTCTTTTTAAGTATAATTTTAGTTATTTATCATTTACCTTTGGCTGTGCTGGGTCTTTGTTGCTGCGTGAGCTTTCCTCTGGTTGTGGCGAGCAGGGGCTGCTCTCTGGGTGTGGTGCGCAGGCTTCCCCTTAGAGTGGGTTCTCTTGTTGCAGAGCGCAAGCTCTAGGGCATGCAGGCTTCAGTCACTGCAGCACCAGCGCTCAGTAGTTGCGGCTCCTGGGCTCTAGAGCACAGGCTAAGTAGAGAGTTGTGGCCCATGGGCTTAGTTTCTCTGAGGCATGTGGCATCTTCCCAGATCAGGGATTGAACCCATGTCTCCTGCACTGGCAGGCAGATTCCTTACCACTGAGCCACCAGGGAAACCCTGGTAGCCTCTTGTTTGCAATGCTCAGGACTTCTTGGATCTGGATGCTTGTTTTCTTGCCCAAGTTAAGGACGTTTTCAGCCATAATTTTTTCAAACTAAGATTTCTACTCCTTTCTCTCTTCCTCTTTTAGGAACCCTATAAAGTAAAAGTCTGTTTGGTGTTGTCCCATAAGCTCCTGAAGCCATCTTCACAGTATTCATTCTTTTTTTCAGTTTGCTGCTCTAATTGGGCGTATTCCATTGCCTTGTCTGTGAGTTGACTTCATCTAGTCTGCCATTGTGGAGAAGGCAGTGGCACCCCACTCCAGTACTCTTGTCTGGAAAATCCCATGGATGGAGGAGCCTGGTGGGCTCCCGTCTATGGGGTCGCACAGAGTCGGACACGACTGAAGTGACTTAGCAGCCGCAGCAGCAGCAGTCTGCCGTTGAACCCCTTTAGTGTGTTCTTCAGTTCAGCTATTGTATTCTTTGGTTCTATGATTTCTACTTGGTACTTTCTTATATTTTTCTTGTCTCTTTGTTGAAGTTCTCATTGTGTTCTTCCATTCTTCTCCCCAGTTCAGTGAGCATTTTTGTGACCATTACTTTGAACTCTTATCAGGTAATCCCAAATTACTTACCTCCATTTCATTAAGGTTTCTTCTGAGGTTTATTTTCATTTGGAACATATTCCTCTGTTCCTTGACTCTCCATTTGTTTCTGTATAGTAAATGAAACAACCACCTCTTCCAGTGTTGAAGGAGTGGCCTTGTATAAGAGATGAACCTTGTAGTTCAACCCTGCCTCAGCTTCTGGTTGTTTCTCAAACATCTGTGCTTGTCTAGGCAGCCTATTGTATTTTTAGTAGCACCTAGTAGTTGAGGATGTGCCAAGACCTGTCATTGTCCCAAAGTGGAGAATCTCAGCACCTAGATTCAGACTGACTGGAAGCTGGGGCAGCAGCATTTAAAGTATGCAAATATATATAGTTCTGAAGGGCTGCAGGAGTAAGCCACACTGGTCCTCCGAGCCGGGCGATTTGGAGGCCATCATGTGGGCTCCATGTGAGCTGTTTTCTGGGTAATACTTCTGGGCTAGAGCAAGGCAGAGGGAGAATGCCAAGAAGGTGTCACAGCCTATGTTCTTTGAGAGCAACTCCATAGGCCACTAAATGTGAGCCAAACTTGAAGCCTACTCCTTAGGACAAAGGTCCGAGACAAGTAAAGGGGACTCTTTCACAGAAAGCCTGGGGAGTGTGCCTCATTCTACTTTCTGTACAGTGCCTTAAGGGTAGTAGCCTGCTAAGAACTATCCCTCTGATTGCCATAGTCCTGTGGGATCCCGGAATGCAGGTCCTCCCACCTAGAGCTAGGTAATCAAAGGGAGGCCCCTGGGCACAACCCATGTGTACAGCCATGCCATCTGTGCGCTGGAGATGCTGTTAAGTTGCTTCAGTTGTGTCTGACTCTGTGTGACCCCATAGACGGCAGCCCACCAGGCTGCGCCGTCCCTGGGATTCTCCAGCCAAGAACACTGGAGTGGGTTGCCATTTCCTTCTCCAATGCATGAAAGTGAAAAGTGAAAGTGAAGTCACTCAGTCGTGTCCAACTCTTAGCAACCCCATGGACTGCAGCCCACCAGGCTCTTCCGTCCATGGGATTTTCCAGGCAAGAGTACTGGAGTGGGGTGGAAAGGATTGCAGTCAACGCCAAGATGCATGCCTAATCAGAAGCTTGTCCCTTAGCAATCATGATGATCCTTTAATAGTCTCCCTTCACAGAAAGAATGAAACTCCAGGGTCTGTTGCCTTTTGCTGTGCCTTTGTGATAGTAGCTGTTTAAGAACTCTTTCTCCTTGGGTTGCAGTCCTGTAAGACCCACGAGTATAAGCCCCACTGACCACCTTTGCTTAGTCGCTCAGTCATGTCCAACTCTTTGTGACCCCATGGACAGTAGCCTACCAGTGGGGATTCTCCAGGCAAAGATACTGGAGTGGGTAGCCATGCCCTCCTCCAGGGAATCTTCCCAACCCAGGGATTGAACCTAGGTCTTTTCCTCATTGCAGGCGGATTCTTTACTGTCTGAACCACCAGGGAAGCCCAAGAATACTGGAGAGGGTAACCTATCCCTTCTCCAGGGGATCTTCCCAACCCAGGAATTGAACCAGGGTCTCCTGCATTGCAGGTGGATTCTTGCAAATCCACCAGGGAAGACCCCACTTACCACCAGAGCCAGTTAATGTAGACGTGTTCTGTAGCAGCAGTCACAAAAATCCTGGCACCTGACTAGAGCATCAGCTCCTTTCTGGGTGACACTGATTATAACAGTTCCTTAGGACCCAGAACACGAAGCTTCCTTGGTCTCTAGAGCCAGGTAATCTAGAATCATATCCTGGGCAGGAGCTGTAAAAATCAGGACATCAGAGAAAGCTTCTCTTCCAGGAGATAGTGGTGATCTGGAGCATGACAAAGGTGGTACCTTCCAGTCTTTGTTTCCAGAGTGTTCCAGCAGGATCCTAGCTGTGTGTGTTGAATAAGACCCCTGTCCCTTTAGCTAAGGTTTTAATGGTGGACCTTACTCACTTTAAGTCTAGCCCCAATTGGCTGCCTCTGAGCTGGACTCTGGGATGGGTAAGTCCAAGCATATGAGCCCTCTAAGAGGTGTTTCTCAGGTTGCTATCATTTTGTGGATCTTGGGACACAAGACCCATTGGTTTTCAAAAATTAGATGTTTGGGGGCTCACCTCTCAAGTGCATGTCTTAAAAGTTGGGGTGCCCAAGGTGAGGTTTGAACCCTTTGCTCCTCAAGGAGAAGCTCTGAGTTTTGAGTTCCCTTCTGGTTATGGTTGCTACACTAGGGGTGAGATTTATGGTGAGATTGTGTCTCCATCTCCTCTACAGGTTTTTGTATGGTTTTCTTTTCTTTTGTCCAACATGTAGTTGTCCCTCAACCAAGCTTTAAGTTTTTTTCTGAGAAGAAACTGTTCCATGTTTAGCTGTAGATCCAGTGAATCTGAGGAGGGAGGTGAGTTCAGAATCTTCCTACATCGCTATCTTGAATTGTTAATGCTCTTTTTTATAATGCATAGAAAGTATTTGTATGTCAAATTCTGGTGTTTTGTTTTTTTTTTTTTTCAGAAGAAAAATTCATTGGTGAAAATGCATAAGAATGTTAATGTTTTTAATATTTCAGAGATCATGTTACCTTGGTCACATGTAGTACATATGTAACTTCTTTAAGAAAATGTAAAGGGAGTCACATGATCATTCTATTACATGCCCATGTTAATAATCACTGAGTTTAGTGAATGTTGTTTTTGGCCACATTGTGTGATTAGTGTAAAAAGTTAAGCCCAGATTCAACAAAATTCAATTTGCTTCTTTTGGTTAGGTTTAAAATAAAATTCAGAAAACTTAAAAAAAATGTATATTTACACTTGTTGAAAAGAAAAGGGGACATAGACTGGCGATTCGTTTCTTATATGATAGTATACATGTTTCAATGCCATTCTCCCAAAACCAGCCTATGTCCGATGCAGGATACAGGATGCTTGGGGCTGGTGCACGGGGATGACCCAGAGAGATGTTATGGGGAGGCAGGTGGGAGGGGGGTTCATATTTGGGAACGCATGTACACCCGTGGTGGATTCATGTCAATGTATGGCAAAACCAATACAGTATTGCAAAGTAAAATAAAGTTAAAATAAAAATTAAAAGGAAAAGGGGAAAAGAAAGAAAAGAAGAAAATAAATATTATTTATGATCTCACCACCCAGTGTTATTGATGATTTTTGGAAAAAGTTTAATAACATTTGCTAATTGATTTCTCTTAATTTAGCTGGTACAATAAAAAGAACATTGAATATTGGAAGAGAAGAAGAAAGCATATATAAGTGCAAGAACGTCCCCTAAATTTCTGGCATAAATACTAATCTCAGAAGGATTGGAAGGACTGTAGGTAAAACTGGTCCCAAGCCCCACTTGGATGGGCTTTCCTACCAGTAGGATCACCACTCATTAGTGCTGCTGTTCTGGTTCTTAAGGGCACTGCTGTGAGTGATACACTGAGATTTTGATTTTGTTGATGGTACTGCATTTATCAAGAATATCTTAGAAATGTTTCATGTCACAAGGAAAGTGTTAGGCTTCATAAAGTGTTTTTTTCCTTGTCAAGAGAATCTGTCAGTGGGTTGGCCTTTTGCAGTTTGGGTCATAGCAGTACAGTTGACTCTTGTACAATGTGGGCGTTAGATGCATTGACTCCAATGCACTCAAAAATCCACATAGAACTGTATAGTCAGCCTTCTTTATAGTCAGCCTTCTTTATCTGGTGGCTCAAATGATAATGAATCTGTCTGCAGTGCAGTAGATCTGGGTCGATCCCTGGGTTGGGAAGATCCCCTGGAGAAGGGAAAGGCTACTCACTCCAGTATTATGGCCTGGAGAATTCCAGTCCATGGGGTTGCAAAGAGTCCCACACAATTGAGCTACTTTCACTTTTACTTTCTTCCTCTTTATCTGAGAGTCCACATTCATGAATTCGTGTAGCTCTGCAGTATTTATTGAAAAAAAATCTATATATAAGTGCACCCATGAAGTTCAACCATGTTGTTTAAGGATCAACTGTACATAGTTACATTGGCTGTGTTAGATTGTGTTCTGAGATGCCACCTGCTAAACTGGAATTTATTTTAAAATTTGGGTAGACTTTTGAGAATGTATTTTAAAGTTATATCTCATGAAAAGATACTGAAGTTATTGAAAAAGTACATGGAATGATAATCATATATATATATATTTTTTGTAATTTAGGTAGAGTCAGTGCTCCTTGGTAAGTTACTTTAGTTACCACTTATTTATTTCTTCTGGGGCAAAACACAGGTAGTTCCATTTAGTAAGTTAAGGTGATAGTGGTTTCCTAGTTAAACACTGTACTGTTGACCTTTGAACAACCTGGGAGTCAGGGGGCACCAATCCCCCATGCAGTGGAAAATCTGTGTACAATTTTACAGTTGACTCTTTTATCTTGGGGCTTTCTTGGTGCCTCAGATAGTAAAGAATCTGCCTGCAGTGCAGGAGACCCGAGTTCAGTCCCTGGGTCAGGATGATCCTCTGGAGAAGGGAATGGCAACCCACTCCAGTAGTCTTACATGGAAAATCCCATGGACACAGGAACCTGTCAGGCTACAGTCCATGGGGTCACAAGGAGTCAGGCACGATTAAGCGACTAACATTGTAACTTGTATCTGTAGTTCTGAATCTGTGGATTCAATCAACTTTGGATAGTGCAGTATGTAACACATGTTTATTGAAAAAAATTCCCATATAGGTGGATCTGTGCAGCTTAGACCTATGTTGTTCAAGGGTCATATCTATATATGTAGATGTCTAAGTTGTTTATTTTGTTAGAAACTCCCATGTATGTTTCTGTGAATTAAAGAAATTCCCTTGTGTGTAATCGTGAGACTGTTTTGTCACTCCTGAGCTGTTTAAATTTATTCCTGTAGGTCAGTTTTGATGTCACAGGCACTACCGCACTACAGGCAGACTTCATTTTATTGTGCTTCACTTTATTGCACTTTGCAGATACTGTGTTTTTTACAGATTGAAGGTTTGTGGCCACCTTGAGTTGAACTCAAGTGTGTAGGCATCTTTTTTCTAACAGCATTTGCTCACTTGATGTCTCTGTGTCTAATTTTGGTAATTCTTAAGTATTTCTTTTTTTAAACAAATTATTTATTTTCGGCTGTGCTGGGTTTTTGTTGCTTTCCTTTAGTTGCAGGGAGCAAGGGCTACTCTAGTTGCAATGCATGGCTTCTCTTTGTTGTGACTTCTCTTGTTGCAGAGCATGGGCTCCAGAGCACATGGGCTCCAGAGCACATGGGCTTCAAGAGTTGTGGCACATGGGCTCAGTAACTGTGGCTCCTGGTCTCTGGTGGTGGTGGTTGTTTAGTTGCTCAGTCATGTCTGAGTCTTTGCAACATCATGGTCTGCAGCACGCCAGGCTTCCCTGTCCTTCACTGTTTCCCTGAGTTTGTTCATGTCCATTGAGTCAGTGATGCCATCCAGCCATTTCATCTTCTGTCGCCTCCTTCTCCTTCTGCCTTCAGTCTTTCCCAGCATCAGTCTTTTCCAGTGAGTCAGTTGCATCAGGTGGCCAAAGTGTTGGAGCTTCAGCTTCAGCATCAGTCCTTCCAGTAAATATTCATGGTTGATTTCCTGTAGGATTGACTGGTTTGATCTCCTTACTTTCCAAGGGATCCTCAAGAGTCTTGTCCAGCACCACAGTACAAAAGCATCAATTCTTCAGTGCTCAGCCATCTTTATGGTCCAACTCTCACAACTATACATGACTACTGGAAAAGCCATAGCTTTGTTAGCAAATGATGTCTCTGCTTTTTATTTGCTGTCTGGGTTTGTCATAGCTTTTCTTCCAAGGAGCAAGCATCTTTTAATTTCATGGCTGCAGTAATTACCATCTGCAGTAATTTTTGAGCGCAAGAGAATGAAATCTGTCACTGTTTCCACTTTTTCTTCATCTATTTACCATGAAGTGATGGGACAAGATGCCATGATCTTAGTTTTTTAATGTTGAGTTTTAAGCCAGCTTTTTCACTGTTTTCTTTCACTTTCATTAAGAGGCTCTTTAATTCTTCTTTGCTTTCTGCCATAAGGGTGGTGTAATCTGCATATCTGAGGTTGTTGATATTTGTCCCGGCAATCTTGATTCGATATGTGATTCATTTCTCATGAATCACCCAGCATTTCTCATGATGTACTCTGCATATAAGTTAAATAAAGCAGGTGACAATATACAGCCTTGACATACTCCTTTCCCAATGTTGAACCCTCTGTTGTTCCATGTCCAGTTTTAACTGTTGCTTCTTGACCTGTACACAGGTTTCTTAGGGGACACGTCAGGTAGTCTGGTATTCTCATCTCTTTAAGAATTTTCCAGTTTGTTGTGATCCATACAGTCAAAGGCTTTAGCATAGTCAATGAAGCAGAAGTAGATGTTTTTTGAAATTCCCTTACTTTTTCTATAATCCAGCATATGTTGGCAGTTTTATCTCTGATTCTGCCTTTTCTAAATCCAGCTTGAACATCCGGAAGTTCTTGGTTCACATACTGCTGAAGTCTAACTTGAAGAATTTTGAGTGTAATCTTGCTAGCCTGTGAAATAAGTGTAATTGTACAGTAATTTGAACATTCTTTGGCATTGCCTTTCTTTGGGATTGGAATGAAAACTGACATTTTCCAGTCCTGTGGCCATTGCTGGGTATTCTAATTTGCTGACATATTGAGTGCTGCACTTAACAATATAATCTTTTAGGATTTGAAATAGCTTTGCTGTAATTCCATCACCTCCACTAACTTTGTAGTGATACTTCCTAAGGCCCACTTGACTTCACACTCCAGGATGTCTGGCTCTAAGTGAGTGACCACACCATTGGGTTATCTGGGTCATTAAAACCTTTTTTGGTACAGTTCTTATGGTAGTCTTAATAGTTGTGGCCCATGGGCTTAGTTGTACTGTGCACAGGATGGGATTAAACCTGTGTTTCCTGCATTGGCAGGAGGATTCTTTACCACTGAGGCCCCAGGGAGACTTGATTCTTGCAATATTTTTAAATCCTCTATTCTGATGATTGTTAGCATTTTTTTTTTTTTTAGCAATACAATGTTTTTTAAATTAAGATAGATATATGCATTGCTTTTTAGACATAATGTTCTTGCACATTTAGTCGACTATAGGACAGTGCAAACATAACATTTATATGTGCTGGGAAACCAAAAATATTTGTATGACTCATTTTATCACAAAATTTGCTTTATTGTGGTGATCTGGAAGGAACCTGCAGTATTTCTGAGGTATCTCCATACTTAACACTTAAAAAGATAAACTGACGGGATTGAGCAGATGGGCTCCTTTGTAAGGATTTGAAGATTACAAGTTTGGGCATCAAGACGTAAAGGATATTTAGAAATGTAGCTGTCAGTGATTTGCTGCTTCATTGATTGGGTTGCTGGAACTTGATTAAGTTTCTAGAGGTAAAGTGCATTTACCAAATACTAATGATAAGAATCTGTTCCATAGAGTTGATCTGTGAAATTGTAATTTCACTGTTATTGGTAGTAATATATTTATTAATCTACTTGAACAGCATATGATAGAAGAACTAGAATATAGGCCTTTAAGTTTTTGTCATTTTTGATTGTAAGTTTCAGGCCTAGGAGCAGTTAGCCCCATGGTATAAACCAGTGCTACTCAAATGACAGGTTCACGGTGAGGTAACACTTGCATCAGAATGTAAATCAGTGCGTTGCATCCTTCACATCACAGAAAGTTTTGCTGTATAAAAATGTCAGTTGCACCAAACAGTGTTTTTTGTAACATAATTGATTTACATTCTGCTTCAAGGTTCTTAGCTCAGTTGGATTGCTGTTGTGACCAGGTCCAGCCCATCTGCAGCTCATACTTGGAGCAGTACTAGTATAAACAGCTCATTTCATAAGTGAATGCTTTATCTGTTTTCTGATTACACTGTTTGGATTGGATTGGTTTTAATGGACCTTGCCGCTGCTGTTACCTTCCAATGCCCTACAGAGCAGGTAGACCTAATGAAACAAGTAAGGGGTTTGGAGTCCTGGCTGTGCATTTTTTCACCTGAATGGTGGTGGACAAAATAATTTAATGTCTCTGAGCCTGTTTCATCCTGTGCAAAATGAGGATATAATTCCTATGTTCCCATGTTGTGAAGATTGAGTTACGGTTTAAGAAACCACTTTAAAAACTCTAAATTGTAGTTACAGTGATATCATCCATACTGACAGTTTTCAAAATATGACCTCCTTTTCTCTGCCTAATGCCTATTGCTGAGAGTGAGGGAGTTGTTTGTACTAGTAAGAAATATACTTTCTTAAAGAAATTTAAATATTGTTGCTTGACTATTATGAACAGGACTCTGGTTAATAAATAAAATTTAACAATTGTTTCTTCACATTTTATACTAATGTTTTGACTCTTATAATAAATGAAAAGAAAAATAGTTCTTTAAGTCTCATAAGAAAAAACAATGATCATCTGCCCTATTCCTCTGAACCTAGGATTCTTGCTTCTCTAAGCAAGTATTTTAACTCCTTGTTATCTTTAACTCCTTTTTTTTTTTTCCTTTTGGCATTCTCCTCTTATTTCTAAATAACATTTTATGGCATATTCTTAAGTTTCAGTCTTAGCTATTTATCTAATAGGGCTTCCCAGGTGGCTCAGTGGTAAAGAATCCACCTGCTAATGCAGGAGATACGGGTTTAATACCTGAGTGGGGAAGATCCCCTGGATTAGGAAATGGCAGCCCACTCCAGTATTCTTGCCTGGAGAATCCCATGCACAGAGGAGCTTGATGGGCTACAGTCCTTAGAGTTGCAGAGAGTCAGACACGACTGAAGGACTTAGCACAACACTAAATTTGTGGGTAAATCTGAATGAATATTGACTGTATATAACAAGAGCTTTCAGCCTCCTGGTGTCTTTCTGTCTAATGTTAGTATTCTGTGCTTTGCTTTATAGAATTTATTCTTGAACTCTCATAGATTTTTGTTCAATATTTTTAGATTCCAGGGTTCTTGTAACTTGTTAATTTTTTGTGAGTTTTTTTTTTTTTTCTGCTAAAAAGGGTTAGGAAGAATGAATGAGACAGAGCAAATTTTCATCTAAACCTAGAAATTTTAGAACAATTGCTTATTTTCTATTTTTTGGAAGTGTTATAAATGATTAAATAATTAGGTATTTGACTTCCTGAGAAGTTGTACAGTTGAGAATGTGTCTTTACAGATGAGTACAAAGGTTATTTTCTATTTTTATGTTTCAGGGTAATTGTTTCAATGGTAATAATGAGAAATACTACCACCTCTCTGCTTTTAGATTGGAATGTTGCGTCAGCAGGTAGAAAACCATGAAAAGGTCAAGCAAGAGATGGCCATGGAGTATAAGCAGGAGTTAAAGAAACTGCATGAAGAGGTAAGATTTTAGTTCTGTTATATATTGTGTAGTTCTGTCTCTTCAACCTTGAGGATTTTGTTAATGAGCTGGTTTCTACTTTATAAAATGGATGTATATATTCCATGGAAGATATTGGGGTAGAAATCTTTCTCTATTCTTAAACCCAGAATTTCGCCTTTTATATATTTGATGTTCTCTACAACAATGATTCGAAAGTATGTTTCTTGGTTGAGTATCTGAAAGAAATAGAGCTATTTTTGTATAATACCATGAAATGCTGATACCAAAAGCTTATGTTAAATGTTTTAATTTTTGAGTTGAGTCAGTAGATTTTAAATAATGGAAGATTCAAAGGTTTCAGAAGCATTTTGGGATAGATTAGAAAGGTAAGAAAATTCTGTCAGTTAACTGAATTGTATTCTTCAGATTGGCAAAAAAATACTTTTTGTTCAATTCCGAAGCATTCCCCTCCTGCATAGTGAATATCAGTGTTCCACTGGGGAATGGTTCAAGAACCACAGGCCTGGAGAAAAGAAAAAGAGTGTTTATTTGCTGCTTTTATTGTGAAGATGGGTTGTGGGGCCCCTAAGTGCAGGGCTATTGTATATTATAATAGAAAATTAGACCTTTGTTTTATTTATTTATTAAACTTTTCTCCTTATTTTTCTTTGACTTTTGGTGTTTACTTTTTGTATGTAGTTTTGAGTTTTGTGTTTTATCTAATGTGCTCTCTATTTTCAGGGATGCTAGTTAGCTCTACTTGTGCTTTCATAATGCCAGTTTGTTTTATCAGCACTGTTTACACATTCTTAAATTCTAAGTCTAGAAATAACTGTGTCTACAGTTAGGCAGACTGAAGAGAAGCTATGAAAAGCTCCAGAAAAAACATGTAAGAGACTTCAGAGGAAATGCCAAAAATCACAGGGAAGATCGGTCTGAAATTGAGAGGTTAACTGGAAAAATAGAGGTATGTTCACAGTACTGATTGGCTTGTAGTGATTGTCAGCCTTCATGTAGGAAGACTCTGTTTCTAATAGTGCTATTTCATGAAGCCAATTTCCTCTCACCTTCAGGACTACCACTGAGCTGTTTCAAAGGTGGGAGGGTGTCCTGTTGTCATCTGGTTCCCTGTGGTTACTAGCTATCAGTAGTTCTCAAGAGGGTGGTGCCATCCTTTGAGGGCACTGGAAATATTTGAGACATTGTTTTGGTTGTCAGAATGACTGGGAGTGAAACTGGTGAGTAGGGCACAGGAACCAGGGACACTAACATGACTGGGCCTATTCCACATAGGAAAGACCTATTGTACCCCAAATGCCAATACTAAGGAACATTGATAGCAGCTACTGGCTGTCCTCTGTGGGTATTGTCTTTGTTTTATTTATCACCTAACAGAGGGGCTTAGTAAGTGTTAAAGGCATGTGGCTTTTTTGTACACAGTACTTTGCATATCAGATTATTTATTCTTAGTTCCCAGTTAGATATGATAAGTCACTTGCCTCCCTCTGGGCTAAGTTTTTGTTAAGTTTGAGTAACTCCATGATTACTGTATATCTTGATTCCACAGAGGAGTTAAGGAAGTTGAGATAACACCGCCAAGAACAGCACGGGGCTGTCACTTTCTCCCCCTTGAATCCACCACTCCTCTCTGCCTTTGCTCTTGGTTCTCAGGTGTACCTAAGTGTTAACCAGGCTCGTCTTTAGTCTCCCAGAGATTCTGATCCAGTAGTAAGGCACGTGAGCTAGGACTCTGCATTTTATCTAGCTTCCCCAGCTGATGTTAATTTGAGAAACATTGTTCAGCATCTTCGTATCATTACTTACAGTGTTGCTACTCAGAGTGACCTGTCACCCACTAATACTGTTATATTATTACTACCTAGAATTTTAATTTCTACTTTTAATATTTTTTTACATCTCAATATTTTTCTATGTTTGAAGAGCTTAGAATCAGATTTTGCTTTCTGTCCAGCATTCTTCACTGGTACCTGGGTTTTTGCAGAAAACCCCTCATGTTCTTATTCCCCATTACTGCTTCCAGACCATTCTGTTTTCTTTGTACCTCAGAGTCTCCACCTTTGATTTTCATGTCATCAGCATAAACCACCATCCCTGGTGGCTCAGTGGTGAAGAATCTGCCAGTCAACATAGGAGACTCAGGTTCCATCCCTGGGTTGGGACGATCCCTTGGAAAAGGAAATGGCAGTCCATTCCAGTATTCTTGCCTGGGAAATCCCATGGACAGAGGAGACTGGCAGACTGCAGTCCTTGGGGTCTCAAGAGTCAGATGCAACATAGTGACTAAACAACAACAACAACAACAGTGTACATACAGGCAAAATTAGTCATCTTCTGCTCCCTGATTACTCCCCTGGTTGATTGTCATTCTCTCCAACATTGCTCTTACCATAATTCTTGAGGATTTTGGTGTCCACAAGGATGATCCTTATAATACTGTGGTCTTTGGTTCACTGATGTTCTTTCCTCCAGAGATATTTTGATCTCCTGTCTCTTTTCCCTTTTCCCATTGCAGTTCCTTAGGTGTTGTCACTAGCAATACTTGCAACCCTCCAAGAATCACATTTTTAAGCATCTCTTTCTTTCTGACTACTATCCCCGTCTTTTCAGCTTGCTCCCTCTTATTCCTAATGCTCGATAATCACCTGATTCCCCATTCCTTAAAGTGCTTGGATCCGGCCACTTGTCACTGCTCCATACCTACCTCGTGTCCGCACTTACCATTCCTTACCCAGCTTCTATCCCATGGTTACACTCCTTATATTCCCCTTCCGTTCCTGTGCCCTCTCTTTTTTTGTTGTTGTTGCTGTTCAGTGGCTCAGTTGTGTCCGACTCTTTGTGACCCCATGCACTGCAGGGCTTCCCTGTCCTTTACCATCTCCCTGAGTTTGCTCAAACTCATGTCCATTGAGTCAGTGATACCATCCAACCATCTCATCCTCTGTTGCCCCCTTCTCCTATCCTCAGTCTTTCCCAGCATCAGGGTTTTTTCCCAGTGAATCGGTTCCATCAGGTGACCAAAGTATTGGAGCTTCAGCTTCAGCATCAGTCCTTCCAACACATATTCAGGCTTCATTTCCTTTAGGATTGACTGGTTTGATCTCCTTGCTGTCCAGGAGACTCTCAAGAGTCTTCTCCAGCACCACAGTTCAAAAGCATCAATTCTTTAGTGCTCAACCTTCTTTATGGTTCAGCTCTCACATCCATACACGGCTACTATGGAAACCAGAGCTTTGACTGTACGGACCTTTGTTTGTGAAGTAATGTCTCTGATTTTTAATACACTGTCCAGGTTTGTCATAGCTTAGTTAGTGACTTCACTTCAGTCATGTCTGACTCTTTGCGACCCCATTGACTATGGTCCACCAGGCTCCTCCTCTAACTTTCGTTAAATCCAGCTTTCTCCCTACTGTCTACCTGTCATTTGTGGCAGATCATGGCTGGAGAAAAATATGATCTTGCTGACTGGCCTCATTTTCAATTTGTGTTCACTCACCTCAGATGGGTCCTCATGCTGTCCAGAATCATATTTCTCTTCACTCTCCCCTTATTTTCCCATAATGACTGTTTCATACTTTCTCTTTTCTTGAATTTTTAACACTTTGCTCCACATCCTCACTGCTGGGTAATGACCTTTATATTTCATTGAGAAAACTGAGGCAATGAAAAGATAATTTTCACAGCTTCCAGCCTTTCTGGCTTCCTATTTGCAACTGTTTCCATATACTTTGCCTTCCTACTGAAGGATCTGTCCATGCTCTCCCTGTTCCCTTTCCACGACGCCACTCCAGAAATTCTCCTCCATTCTGCGTCCTTAGGTTCTTTCTCCCTACTGGATATTTTCCACCAACATGCAAATTTTCCCCCTCTTAAATATCCTTTGTTGACCTTTATTTTTGTCCTTTGGATACTGTCTCAGTTTTCTCCTTTATTTTATAAAAAATGAAGTTGTTTAACTAAAGTTGTTTAACTAGTCATTTAACTAAATGACTTTAGGTACCTATATTTGTCTCTAGTTCCTTTCCTTCCATTTTTCTTACACTCACTCAGTAGGCCTTTCTCTCCTCTGCAGAAGCTATTGGCATGGAGGTCACCAGTGAATTCGCATTACTGAAGCCTGTGTCCACCCTCATCTTCCGTATCCTGTCTGCTGCGTTGGACTCAGCTGGATTTGGCTTGGAGAACAGTTGTACTTTCCTGGCTTTTCTCCTGCCTTGTTTGCCACTCCTTCTAAATTATTTTCTCTCTCCAGCCTTTTAGCATTGGAACACCCTATGACTGTGCTGTTGTACCTCTTCTTTTTTCTGTCGAGGCTACTCCCTTGGTGATACTATTCAGTCGCATAGTTTTAAGCACTGTGTACATGTTGGTAATTCCTATATTCCTATATCTAGTCTTGACTTTTGGCTACAGAATAATTTCCAACTTCCCATTTTACATCTCCATACAGTATCTAAAGCTGTCTCAAACTTGACATGTTTAAAATAAAGGCCCTGACTTTCTTCTTCCTCATCTTCCAGCACCATTTCTGTTTTAGTTAATGTAACTCCATTCCTCAGATTGCTGAAGCCCAAAAACCTTGGAGTCACCCACAATTTCTCTTTTCTCAGCAAAACAGCCAGAATGATTCTGTTTAGTTTAAGTTAAATCATGTTCTCTCCTATACATAAATTTACAGTAGTTTCTCTTAAAAGACAAAGTTATCATAATGACTGTAGAGTCTTACTGCCTGTTAACTCTGACCTTTCCCTTCCTTTTTTCCCTTTTACTCACTCCCCCACAGCCACACCAATCTTCTTGCTCATCCTTGAACATGCCAAGATGCTTCCATGTCAAGGCCTTGTACTTCTCAGAATAGTGTAACTTCATCTCCATCTCCCTGGTGTTTACTTTCATGTTACTCAATCTAATCACTCCTTTTGCAAACTGCAACCAACTCTGAGTACTCCATGCTCGATTTCCCCCAAAATGGGTACAGTTGGCTCTCTGTATCTATGGGTTCTGCATCCGTGGATTTAACCAACTGTGGATCTAAAATATTCTGGAAAAAGCAAATTCCAGAAAGTTCCAAAAAGTAGACCTTGAATTTGTTATGCACAAGCATTTATATTGTATTTATAGTTATTTACACAGCGTTTACATTGTATCAGGCATTATAAGTAATTAGCAATGATTTCAAGTCTGTGAGAGGATGCACGTTAGTTACATGTGAATAACATACCATTTCTTACAAGGGACGTGAACATCTGTAGATTTAGTAACCACAGAGGTCTGGAACCAGTCCTGCACAGATACTGACAGATGACCGTATTGCTATCTAATTACTGTACAATAATGTGTTGCCTGTCTCCCTCCAGTTGAGTGGGGCTAGAATTTTTGTTTGTTTTGTTAAATATTGTATCCCTAGCACTAGAACAGTACCTGGACTATATGTGGTAGAAACAATGAGTAAGTGAATATCAGCTGGTGAACAGTAATTACCTTAAGCTAGCATGCTTCTGGGGTTGAGACTCTTGGAGGACAGTGATAGAAAGGCTGAGTTTCCTTTCCCTTTGATATGCCTCATTTTCATGAATATTGGGCTTATTTTCTTGATCGTGCAACTTGAAGTTATTATTGATCCATCATTAATTTTGAACTCTTTGGCTTTGGGTTATAGATATCTGTTAAAATTTAATACAGATTTTTTTATTATTCATGTCTTTATAGCTCTGTTGAGATAATAAAAATTTGGATATCAAAGGATACTGTGTTAACTGAATCTGTCTGGTTCCTGAGTTTTAGGCTCTGATGAGAATTGGGCTCCCCAGGGATTTATATGAACATTTGTTTGAATCTGTTCAGTTCCTGGGTTTGGATATCAAGAATTTGGGTAGTGAGTGATAAGTATAATCATATTTTGAAATTTTCATTATCTTAACATCAGTTTTCTGAAAAATCACTAAAAATTATAACAACCCTTAGGTGGCAGCAGATCTTTGAAAATCATCTCGAATCCAGTGTTTAGTATCTGTGTTTCGTACTCTTCACCATTAGTGTGTTAAATTTAGAAAGACAGATATCCAGAGGCACAGTATGTAAGGAATTTAGTATTACTCTATAGTTCTATCAGTTAAGTGAGTAATGGGGCTCCTGCTGTGGAGAAAGGTGCATGTGTACCCAGGGACCTGGGGAAAAATTAAAGTAAAAGTGAATCTGGAAGGTGGTGACAGCAAGGGGAAGCACTTAGAAGTTAAGTACCTTAATTGCCTCTTCAGGAATTTCGTCAGAAATCACTGGACTGGGAGAAGCAGCGCTTGATTTATCAGCAACAGGTGTCTTCTCTGGAGGCACAAAGAAAGGCTCTAGCTGAACAATCAGAGATAATTCAGGTAAGTTTAAGACATCTTTGGAATAATGAGAGGCGGAGAGGTTTCAGTTAAATTTGAACCAGCTTAAAAAATGCAGCGCCGTGTGCTCACCGTGCTCACCCCATCCTCACGCCCGCTGCTCTTTGCTCGCTGCTTTCCTTCACTGGTTCCTTCCTCCCCCACTCGGGCTCACTCTTGTTCTCTCAGTCTGTCACTGAGTTGCATTTTCCTGCTCACTCCACGCTTTCATTTCACTCTCCCTTCCTTTCTCTTTCTACCTCTGCTCTCCATCTCCTTTTCCATTTCTTTCTGGCTCTGACTTATTCTGGCTGTTTCTTGCTCTTGCCTTGGCCCCACTTCTGTCTGTGTCTTGTTCCATCTCTGATAGCTGGGTGTGCCTTAGCTGAGGTTCTCAGCCAGGGAGCTTCGGCCAGTCAGCCTGTTTGAACACAAATGCTGAAAGATTTACGCTAACAAAAAGCAGTATCTTTGTGGGAACAGAAACACTTTTTACAACATTACTAGAAACTTTTTTAATGAAGAATTGATGGCTTAAGCAAAACAAAAAATTAGCTACCTAATTTAGGAATTTTCTTCTTGGAGCATATTCAGTTTGTTTGCTTTTTCAATTAAAAACCAAGATCAAAAGGGAAGTGAACATAGAAGGTAATGAATATTTATGACCATGGGGTTAGAGAGAGTCAGATATGACTTAGTGACTGAACAGCAGCAGCGATGTGCTAGACACTGTCTCAATGCTTCTTCTAAGTGTAGTTATCTAGAATATGTAATTATATGTTGTCTGTTTAATATCATGATAATTTGTCAAGGTTGGTAGAAATCTCAGTTTTATAGAAGAGGGAATTACCAGAGAAATTAAGAAGAGCTAGAGGGACGAATTAAAAAAGGTAAAAAACAATCTGCATTATTTGCTGCTCCAAGTCTTAGTAATACATTGGCTTTTAATCATCTACCCTGAAATATCAGTGGGCTAATAAACTGCCATGAATGGCTCTGCTGCTAGTGACTCCACTCAGAATGGCGCAAGGGGCCCACAGCAATCTAAAGGATCAAAATTATTTACTAGGCTGCAGCAAGCTGTGCAGCCAGCGTGGGCCAATAAAACCCTGGAAGTGTAGACCAGAGTTTTCTTTATTTTTACCTGAATGCTAAAGCACTGTACAAACATAAATAGCTATAAGATATTATAGGCTTCAGATTGGCAAAAAAGAAAACTGAGTCCTAGTTTTTAAGTTCTCAATTCTTCTTCTATGTAGTATGCTTATTGTTGGTCGTAGATCCTTTTTTTAATTGGCTATTGTGATTACTGAACATAATTAAGGCGTCGTTGTTGGAAAAAATGAGATTTTTATTTACCCTAATTCAGCTAGAGCTAGAGTAAGAAGCCTTTAAAAAGCCAACATTTGTTTTCTGTATTTGAGCTCTTCTGACAGTTTTGTTCAAACTAAAACTGCTCTGATTAAGGAAGAACTGTTACTTTTATGTCTTTCTCCCTTAGCAGTACTCGCTGGTCCTCATTTTAAAAAAAGTTCTTAAAAGAAATTTCTATATACCCATTACCCAGCATTAATAGTTACCATTTTGCCAATCTTAAAAATTGGTGGTAAAAAGTATTAAAACATACAGTTTTAACCATTTTAAAGAGTACAGTACAGTATTAACTATATGTCCATTTTTGTGTAACAAATCTCTAAAACTTTGCAACTTACAAGAGTAAGACTCTATATTCATTGAACAGCAACTCATTTTGCCAATTTTATTTCATTCTTCTCTACTTTTTTTGGCTGAAATATTGCAAAGCAAATTATAGATATTATCTTATTTCCCAGCAGGTTAGGACTTAAAAAAATTAAACATACCACTGTCATGTTAACAGACTAAAACACTTCTTAAATAATTTAATATCTAATCTTTTCAAATTTCCCAAGTTGTGTGAAATAATGTTTTGAACTCCACTTAAGGTTGAAACATTGTATTTTGTTGATAAGTGAATCATCATTGAACAATAAGAGTAGAAAACTTTGTAGATTGGATAAATGGGTATCAATAGCCAAATGCATGCTAAGTGGCTTTAGTCCTGTCTGACTCGTTGTGACTCTATGGACTGTAGCCCACCAGGCTGCCCTGCCCATGGGGTTCTCCAGGCAAGAATACTGGAGTGGATTGCCATGCCCTTCTCCAGGGGATCTTCCTGACCTAGGGATTGAACCCGTGTTTCTAATGTCTCCTGTGTTTGGCAGGCAGGTTCTTTACCACTAGCGCCACCTGGGAAGCCCTTAACAGCCACACTTACCCGCAAATTAAAAAAAAAAAATGATAAAAAAAATTTTTTCTTTTATATTTTTTAACATCTAAAATTGGAGTTCAGGGAATTCCCTGGCAGTCCAATGGCTAGTACTCAGTGTTTTCACTGCTGTGGGCCTGGGTTCAACCCTGGTTCGATAACTAAGATCCCACAAGCTGCCTGGTGAAAAAAATAAAAGGAAAAGTGGAGTTCCAAATAACTTTTCACCCTTTGAGTCATATATTTGCTTGAGTTTTTTTGTTTTTGTCAGCTATTAAAATGACATAAAACATGTTCATTTTAGAAAACTGAGAAAATGAGAATGAAATAAAATCACTCATAATTCCATCCTTTAGAGATTTACCATAATTAGCATTTGCATGTAAATTTCTTACTTTTTCTGTTCTTGTATGCAATGTACATTGCATTCACGTACATTTGATAGGAGAAACTATATGTGTGTATGGGAATGGAGGAATAGTTGCAAACTTAAAAAATTACTGAAAATAGCAAAAAGTTGATAACTGTTGAAGCTAGGTGATGAATGTTTAAGGGTTCATCTTATTTTTCCCATATTTATATACCTATGAAATTTTCCATGAACATAATGTAAAAATGCGAATTATTTGCTTACAATGTGACAGGTAGTATGCTAAGCATTTTACAACATTTTATTTAATTTTTACCAGTTAAAAATTTTTCTCTTTAAATAAGACATGTCAGCAAATATGAGTCATAATGATTGTATAGAAGCTTAGTCTACCATTAAATGCCTTAATTCATATAACCAATATTTTGTTGTAGAAGTTTTAGGTTTTTATTTTTTTCACTCTTAAGTAGAGCTTGGGTGAACATCCTTATTTAAATATTTAGGTGTTTATGTCCATTTATTTTCTTAGGAAATGGCCCTAGAAATAAGATTACTGCATCAAAGTAGTCATACATTCTTAAAGATTCTAATGCATATTGTCAAAGTACTCTTCAAAGATGTACTGATGCACACTTTCACCAGCAGTGTTTGAGAATGTATGTTTCCTCACACTTTCTCATTATTGAGCACTATTACTTATTTAAATATTTATTTTAATTTCCCCTACTTTTAGGCTTGTCTTTGCCAATCTGATAGGTGGAAAAAAATGGTGTCTGATTATTTGTTTTAATTTGCATCTTTAATTATGAATGAGGCTGAGCATTTTTTATCTACCTATGACTTTCCATTCTTTTGTAAATTATTTCTGTCCCTTGCTTATTTTTAAAGAATATTTATATTATACTATGAAAGAGCTCTTAATATATACACTGAATATATTAACTCTTTGCTGTTTTGTTGCAATTGTGTGTGTTTTCCCAGTTTACCTTAATTTTGCCTAGTAATTTTCATGGAAATACAGTTGTTTTACAGACAATTTTTAGAATGGGTTAAGTCTATTAATTTTTCTTTAAAGTTTTTATCTTTGCTGTCATAGCATAAAGACTTACATAAGCCAAGATTTCTTCTAATGCTTTATAACTTCTTGTTAATATAGTTGATCTGAAAATTCTTTTGGTACAAGGAATTTGATAGAGATCTATATTTTTTTCCAAATGGTTATCCATATAATTTGTTGTCTGTTAACATTTTGAAAACTTTGCAGAATGATTCTAAAATTCATGTGGAAGGATAAATGAATGGTACCAGGGAACATTTTTTTATAAGGGTGATGTTTATTCTATCAAACATTAAAATATATTAAATTTAAAAGTACAGTTGTTAAACAGTTGTAAGTACTTTATTAGATGCAAAGACAGAGTGATGGTTATATAAGCGTAGGAAAACATCAGAATAATCACTAAAACATAAGGTCATTTCTGTTTAGAGGGCAAATAATCACTTGCCACTTTCCCTCCTGTCCAAATAATACAGTGAGTGAAAAGGAAACATTCAGGGAAGTCTTAGAGAACATTAAGAACATTTGAAAAAAATTAAAATTTTAAGCCAGCTCAGAACGTAAAATATTTAGCTTATACATGGTATGTGAGAAAAGTAAAGCCTGCATTGTATATGTTTTCCTTTTGAAGTATTTAGATGGGCTATGTGATATTGTTCAGATTTGAATATATATTATATTTTTAAAGGCACCATTTTCCTTATGAAAAAAAGATGATCTTAACACAAATGTTAATCTACTGTCTTGGTAGAATTATCATATACTTGATTGAATTGGCTCAGATTTACTGTTTAAAAGTTTATGATGACAGAGACACAGTAGTGATACGGTCTTACTGGGAGCTATACCTCTGATGGGCTGTCTTTCAAGATGTTTCTTTAGTGTAAATGCTGCAGAGCTGTTGTCTGCACTGACATGTTTGGAGTTTACTCTAATGGAGAGTGTGGTAAAAACTGAAGCCTACAGTGGCATAACTTCATTTTGGGGTTCTTTGGAAAATTAAAAAAAGAACACTTGTTGCTTTGTATCATATTCTTCTCAGTAATCTCGCTATATGGAAAAGTTATTTTCTTGAAGCCCAAGGATTATATACCACAAAGCCAAAGGAGGATTTGAGTTCAGACCCCAATCCCCAGCCTTTTCCCTATTCTCACACATTAGCTGCCCACCCTTGGCTGTTATTTTTATCCCCATGACATAAATTACTTTCTTAATTATTTCTTTATTTTTAATCACCTCTGTTGTGATTTGTATTGTTGAAGTAATTCCACCCACTCTATTAGAATGGTAAAGAATCTGCCTACAATGCAAGAGACCCATATTTGATCTCTGGGTCGAGAAGATTCCCCTAGAGAAGGGAATGGCTACCCATTCCATTGTTCTTGCCTGGAGAATTTCATGAATAAAAGAGCCTGGTGGGTTGCAAAGAGTCAGACACGACTGAGCAAATAATACACACACATGCTCCACTAGAATAGTTAAAATGCTATATGTTATATTAATAAGAGAAAGCTCTGGTTTTCAAAAAGATTAGTGGCAATGGCTAGTGGGGAAAAAAAGGCTTAAAAATATATTGGCTTTAAGATACATCTAACACTAGATATTTAAGAGAAGTAATCATTTTATAAAAGTTTATATTTTTCTTTCTGACTTCTCATATTGGAAGAGGTAGTCTTAAGATATTCTAGTGTAGCTCTGTCCCATAGAAATATTATATGAACCACCTATGTGTAAAATTTTCTGGAAGTCACATTAATAAAGTAAAAAGAAACAGATAATATATTCTATTTATCTCTGTTTTGTTGTTCATTTGCTCAGTCGTGCCTGACTCTTTGAGGCCCCATGGACTGCAGCACACCAGGCTTCCCTGTCCTCCTACAGCTTCCCACTATCTCCCATAACTTGCTCAAACTCATGTCCATTGAGTCTAGATGCCATCCAACCATCTCATCCTCTCTCGTCCCCTTCTCCTCCTGCTTTCAATCTTTCCCAGCATCAGGGTCTTTTCTAAAGAGTCAGATCTTTGCATCAGGTGGCCAAAGGATTGGAGTTTCAGCTTCAACATCAGTCCTTCCAGTGAATATTTAGGATTGATTTCCTTTAGGATTGACTGGTTTGATCTCCTTGCAGCCCAAGGAATTCTCAAGAGTCTTCTCCAACACTACAGTTCAAAAGCATCAATTCTTCATCACTCAGCCTTCCTTATGATCCAGCTCTCACATCCATCATAAATAACTACTGGAAAAACCATAGCGTTGACTATATGGATCTTTGTCAGCAAACTGATGTTTCTGCTTTTTATTATGCTGTATAGGTTGGTCATAGCTTTTCTTCCAAGGAGCAAGCATCTTTTAATTTCGTGATTGCATTTACCATCTGTAGTGACTTTGGAGGGCAAGAAAATCACTGTTTCCATTGTTTCCCCATCTATTGAAGTTATTGGACTGGATGCAATGATCTTGGTTTTTTGACTGTTGAGTTTTAAGCCAACATTTTCACTCTCCTCTTTCGCTTTTATCAAGAGGCTCTTTGGTTATTCTTTGCTTTCTGCCATAAGGGTGGTGTCATCTGCATATCTGAGGTTATTGATACTTCTGGTAATCTTCATTCCAGCTTTTGTTTCATCCAGCCCAGGATTTTGCATGAGGCACTCTGCATATCAGTTAAATAAGCAGGGTGACAATATACAGCCTTGACGTACTCCTTTTCAATTTTGAACCAGTCCATTTTTCCATGTCCAGTTCTAACTGTTGTTTCTTGACCTGCATATAAGTTTCACAGGAGGCAGATAGGTGGTCTGGTATTCCCATCTCTTGAAGAATTTTCCACAGTTTGTTGTGATCCACACAGTATAGTCAATGAAGTAGAAGTAGATGTTTTTCTGGAATTCTTTTGATTTTTCTGTGATCCAGCAGATGTTGGCAATTTGATCTCCAGTTCCTTTGACTTTTTAAAATCCAGCTGGAACATCTAGAAGTTCACGGTTCAGGTACTGTTGAAGTCTAGCTTGGAGAATTTTGAGTATTACTTTGCCAACATGTGAAATGAGTGCAAGTGTGCGGTAGTTTGAACATTCTTTGGCATTGCCCTTCTTTGGGATTGGAATGAAAACTGACCTTTTCCGGTCCTGTGGCCACTGCTGTTTTCCAAATTTGCTTACTGAGTGCAGCACTAGAATAGCATTATCTTTTAGGATTTGAAATAGCTCACCTGGATTTCCATCACCTCCACTAGTTTTGTTCATAGTGATGCTTCCTAAAGACCCACTTGACTTTGCAGTCCAAGATGTCTGGCTCTAGGTAAGTGATCACACCATTTTGGTTATCTGAGTCATGAAGATCTTTTTGTATAGTTCTTCTGTATATTCTTGCCATGTCTTCTTAACATCTTCTGCTTCTGTTAGGTCCATACCATTTCTGTCCTTTATTGAGCCCATCTTTGCATGAAATGTTCCCTTGGTATCTCTGATTTTCTTGAAGAGATCTCTAGTTTTCCCTATTCTATTGTTTTCCTCTATTGCACTGTTCACTTAGAAAGGCCTTCTTATCTCTTCTTGCTATTCTTTGGAACTCTGCAGTTGTTATGATAGGTATATTTTTCCTTTTCTCATTTGCCTTTAGCTTCTCTTCTTTTCTCAGCTATTTGTAAGGCCTCCTCAGACAATCGTTTTGCCTTTTTGCATTTCTTTTTCTTGGGGATGGTTTTGATCACTGTTCAGCCTCAGTGTTCACCTGTAAGTGTTACAAACCTCCATTCATAGTTCTTCAGGGACTGTCTATCAGATCTAGTCCCTTGAATCTGTTTGTCATTTCCACTGTATAATCATTTAGGTCATACCTGAACGGCCTTGTTTTGGTGGAATCCAACATTGTCCTGTCAATGGTTGTTCAGCAGCTAGTTGCAGTTTTGGTGTTCTCACAGGAGAAGATGAGCATACATCCTTCTACTCTGCCATCTTGAGTGCATTATCTCACGTTATGAAAGTATTATTATAGCATTCACAATTTTAAAAAGAATGAATCTTTGACCCATTATGCTTGAGTACATCTCAATTAGCCACAATTCAGGTGCTCAGTGGCCCCGCATGGCTGTGACTGCCGTATTGGTCTAGTGTATTTATTCTGGTTTGGCTTTCCCTGATGGCTCAGCTGGTAACAAATCTGCCAGCAATGTAGGAGACCTGGGTTTGATTCCTAGGTTAGGAAGATCCCCTGGAGAAGGGAATAGCTACCCACTTCAGTATTGTGGCCTGGAGAATTCATATACATATACATATACATATTCATGTATATGTATGTTCATATACATAGTCCATGGGGTCACAAAGAGTCGGACACGACTGAATGACTTTCACTAAGACTAATTAATTCTGGTTAATGAAAATTTAGATTTTCACTATGCTTAAAAACTGTATTTGTATGTAATGGAAATACCGAATCAATTAAAGATAGGCTATGCCTGCCTGCAGCAGTCATAGCCAAGCTTTACAGCCAGCTGGCTTGGGGACCAGTCCCATCTACCAATGTGCCTGCAGTAATCATGGCTCAATAAAAACAGGAGAGCACACATACCCACATGGGGGATACCGCTGGAGCACTTGGCTGGAGATGTAGCTGATATACCTCATACATAGAAACAAACAATGAGAGTTAAGGAAAATGAGGAGACAAAGAAATAGCTTCCAAATGAAAGCTAAGACCAAACTTCAGGAAAAAGAAAAAAAAATGTATCTATAAAGCAGAGATACTGCAATTTACCAGATAAAGGATTCAAAGTAATAGTCATAGAGATTCTCCAAACTTGGCATACGAATGGATGAACTCAGAACTCAAAGTGATAAATATATATATGTTTATACAATAACTGAAATGAAAATGCACTAGAGGGAATCAACAGCAGATTAGAGGAGGTAAAAGAATCGATCAGCAATCTGGAAGACAGGGTAGTAGAAATTACTCCAGCAAAACAGCACAAAGAAAAAGATTTTTAAAAAGTTAGGATAGTTTAAGAGATTCCTGAGTGGGGGCTTCCCAGGTGGTTCAGTAGTAAATAATCCACCTGCCAATGCAGGAGATGCAGGTTTGACCCACGGGTCAGGGAGAGCCCCTTGAGTAGGAAATGGCAACCCACCCCAGTATTCTTGCCAGGCCAATCCCATGGACAGAGAAGTCTGGCATGCTACAGTCCATTGGGTTGCAAAGAGTTGGACACAACTGAGCGACTGGGCAGGCATGCACAAGATAACATTAAGCATGCTATCATTGGCATTATAGGGTTCCTGGAAGAAGGAGAAAGAGGAAGGGACAGATTACCTATTTGAAGAAATAATGGGTGAAAACTTCTGTAATCTGGCAAAGGAAGTAGGCATGCAAGTCCAGGAAGCACAGAAAGAGTTCCAAACAAGATGAATCCAGAGAGACACACATATATGAACCCATAAAGACAAAGTATAATTAAAGGTTAAAAGTTAAAGAGGATCTTAAAAATATACACGCATGCACACACAAATGCACGCGCACACACACAGAGAAACTAGTTGCGTAAAAAGGAATTCCCATAAATCTCTCTGCAACTTTATCAACAGAAACTATAGGCTGCTGGCATGATATATTCAAAGTGATGAAAGAAAAAAAAAACTTACAACCAAGAGTAGTCTAACTGGCAATGTTATCATTTAGAATTGAAGGAGGGAAAGATAATTTTCTAGAGAGCAAAAGCTAAAGTTCACCACCCCTAAACTAGCCTTGAAAGAAAGTTAAAGGAACTCCTATAAGTGGAAACCAAAAGCCAATTTCTAGAAACAAGAAAATTATGAAAGAAAAAAAAACTTACTGGTAAAGACAAACATACAGTAAAGGTAGTAGATCATCCACCTATAAAACTAGTATAAAGGTTAAAAAATAAAAGTAGTAAAATTATATCTAAAATAATTAAGATGGAGCGATGAAGGTGGCAGAAATAGAGGATATAGAGCTCACCTACTCCCATAAATACATCACAAATAATTAACGTGTGAAACAGTTCTCGTAGAATACCTACTGAATGGTGACAGAGGATCTCATACAACCATAGTTGCAAGAATGATCACCATGTACTTGAGTAGGATGGAAAAAATGAGGTGGAAGTATCTGAAGTGCCCCTGGGAGGGAGCTGTGAAAGGGGAAAGATTCCCTCATCTTGGGAACTCCCATTCATCAGCTAGGAGGTCAGGCAGGACAGAAAGGGAGCTTCAAAGACTCAGAGGAGGAGAGTGGAGAAGATATCTTACGGCAGGCAGAACAGAAACCAAAACCACAGATAGATGATCTGGGCCACCTCACTGCACTCCCCAGCCTGTGATACATATCTGATGGTGCATGCAGGGGCTGGGTGCTAAAACTCGGGCTTCAGAGGTCAAACTATAGGACTGGAGTTGGCTGCATGGAGATACCCTGAAGGAGTTGGGAGTGTGGGCCAGAACTGGGAGTGTATGCAGGACAGAGCTGAGGTCCACATAGAAGCTGCATGGTTAACAAGCATGCAGAGGAGGAGGTGGGGCCTCACTATAGGAGCCTCACTTTTGGCATGCTTGCAGTGGGTATGGCTCTGCCTCTATGAGCTTTGGGAGCATGCAAACACAGAAGGGTTGTCCAACACAGAAGCAAGGCTGAAATCAGAGCAGGTCCCCAGGGGCCACATGACTTTGGAAGCAGGGCTGAAATCTGAACTTTATCTGGTGACTTTGCAACTTAAGCAGATTTACACCTGGAGTGTCTTTGTAAGCTCAGTGGTGGTGGGACATCCGAGCAGATTTCCAGTTACTGGTTGAGGTGGGTCTGGAGGTAGTGGCTGTGGGCATTGTGGGCAGGGACACGTGGAGCCAGGGCCAGGATGATACTGTATCTCCCATAGTGGGTCCAGGTGTGCAACTACTCATGACTGTGGCGGGTTGCAGTGCCTGACGTAAGTAGATCTGTGCCAGTGGATCTCTGCTGATGACTTTGTGAGCACAGCGCCTGAGGGACATCCAGTTCCTACATTTTCACAGCTGAAAGCAGTGCCAGCAGCAGTGTAACAGCAGTGTACTTTGTGAGCATGCACATGGGGTGAAAGCTGACACCGAAGAGAGTGCTTTCTGGTGGATAGCTCCTGCGGAGGAATAATCAGCGACTCCTCTCCCAGTGGAAGTGCACCATACACCTACCCCACACTGTAGCTCATGAACAGACCTAGGGGCATCTGCTCCAGCAACTGGGGAGCAGATCCTGCTCCTGGCAGGGCTTTGACAGCCACAGAGCAAAGAGGAGGCCCTGCTCAACATGCAGTGCAGGCTCTGGTTACACCACCATTCACACCCTGTATCAAGGGGCTAACAGCTGGCAAACCCTGAGGAAAGACATGGGAGGCTTCTATACTAAAAGCCCTTGCACCAAAAATATTAGACACATGCAGGCCACACACAGATGCTCCTACACAAAAACAGCCACAAGTAGGTAACTGTTTCTCCTAAATTTATAGAGTTAGAAATATAAGTATAAAGAAGCAGAGGAACCATTCCTAATTAAAAGAACAAGAGAAGTCTCCTGAAAGAATAAACAGTGAGACAGATCTCTCCAGTCTACCACATCCTGAGTTCAAAAAGGAGGTAATGAAAATACTAAACAACACAAAACTCCTAGAGGAGAACGTAGGCAAAACATGGTGTGACATAAATTGTGGCAATGTTTTCTTAGGTCAGCCTCCCAAAGTAATAAAATTTTTAAAAAATCAAATGAGACCTAATCAAACTTAGATGCTTTTAAGGAAACCATAAACAAAATGAAAAGACAACTACAAACAGGGAGAAAATATTAGCAAACAATGTAATTGACAAGGCCTTAATTTCTAAAATATAGAAAGAGTACATAGAACTCAATAACAAAAAGATAATGTAATAAAAAATGGGCACAAGTAGACATTTTTCCAAAGAAGACATACAGATGGCCAATAAGCACATGAGAAGATGCTAAACACCACTGATTATTAGAGAAATGCAAATCAAAACAAGGTTGTACCTCACACTAGTCAGAATGGCCGTCATTAAAAAATCTCCAAATAGTAAATGTTGGAGAGGATGTGGAGAAATAGGGACCTTCCTACACTATTGTTGGCAGGTAGTGTGAATTGGTGTAGCTGTTATGGAAAGTAGTATGGAGGTTTCTTTAAAAAGAGAGTTACCATATGACTCAGCTTTATCCTGTTCCTGGGCGTATATCAACAGATAGCTGTAATTCTAAAAGATACATGCCCTCCACCCAATGTTCATAACAGCACTGATTACAATAGCCAAGACATGGAAGCAACGTAAGTGTCCGTTGGCAGATGAGTGGGTAAAGAAGATGTGGCATATATATACATATATATATATATATATATATATATATATATATATATATATATATATAAAGGAAGCTATAAGAAGGTGAAGAGACAACCCTAAGAATGGGAGAAAACAATAGCAAATGAAACAACTGACAAAGGATTAATTTCCAGAAAATACAAGCAGCTTATACAGCTCAATAACAGAAAAACAACAAAAGTGGGGAAAAGACCTAAACAGACATTTCTCTAGATAAGACATACAGATGGCTAACAAACACATGAAAAGATGCTCAACATCGCTCGTTATTAGAGAAATGCAAATCAAAACTACAGTGAGATATCAGCTCACACTGGTCAGAATGGCCATCATCAAAAAGTCTACAAACAATAAATGCTGGAGAGGGTGTGGAGAAAAGGGAGCACTCTTGCACTGTTGGTGGGAATGTAAATTGATACAGCCACTATGGAAGACATGGAGATTCCTTAAAAAACTAGAAATAAAACCACTATATGACCCAGCAATCCCACGCCTAGGTATATATCCTGAGGAAACCAAAATTGAAAAAGACAGTGTACCCCAATGTTCATCGCAGCACTATTTACAATAGCTAGAACGTGGAAACAACCTAGATGTCCATCACCAGATGAATGAGTAAAAGTTGTGGTACATAGGATATTACTCAGCCATAAAAAGGAACACATTTGAATCAGTTCTAATGAGGTGGATGACCCTAGAGCCTATTATACAGAGTGAAATAAGTCAGAAAGAGAAAGATAAATATCCTGTACTAATGCATATATACAGAATCTAGAAAGATGGTACCAAAGATTTTATTTGCAGGGCAACAGCAGAGAAACAGACATAGAGAACAGAGTTTTGGACACGGGGAGCAGGGAAGAGAGAGGGAGGGGGAGGAGAGGGTGAGATGTATGGAGAGAGTAACATGGAAACTTATATTATCATATGTAAAATAGATAGCCAATGGGAATTTGCTGTATATCTCAGGGAACTCATACAGAGGTTCTGTATCAACCTAGAGGGTTGCGACGGGAGGGAGATTAAAGAGGGAGGGGACATACGTATATCTATGGTTGAGTCTTGTTGATGTTTGGCAGAAACCAACAAAATTCAGTAAAGCAATTATCCTTCAGTTAAAAATATAAATAACTTTAAAAATTAAAGATGTGGCACACACACACACACACACACACACACACACACTCCCACACACTCCCACCCACCCACGCACCCACCCCAGAGGGAGGTAGTGACCGAAACCATCCCAGAGAAAAAGAAACGCAGTCAGGCAAAATGGTTCTCTGAGGAGGCCGTTCTGATAGCTGAGAAAAGAAGAGACACAAAGGGCAAAGGAGAAAGGAAAAGGTAAACCCAACTGAATGCAGAGTTCTGAAGAATAGCAAGGAGAGAAAAGAAAGCCTTCTTAAGTGAACAATGCAAATAAATAGAGGAAAATAATAGAATGATAAAGACTAGAGGTCTCTTTAAGGAATTTAAAGACACCAAGGGAACATTTCCTGCAAAGGTGGACACAATAAAGGGCAGAAATGGTAAGGACCTAACAGACACAGAAGAGATTAAGAAGAGGTGGCAAGAATACACAAGAACTGTACAAAAAGGTCTTAATGACGCAGATAACTATGATGGTGTGGTCACTCTCTAGAGCCAGACATCCTGGACTGTGAAGTCAAGTGGGCCTTAGGAAGCATCACTACGAACAAAACTGGTGGAAGTGATGGAATTCTTCTAGCTCAGTTCTTCACAGTCCTTAAAGACGACGCTGTTAAAGTGCTGCACTCAATATGCCAGCAAATTTGGAAAACTCAGCAGTGGCCACAGGACTGAAAAAGGTCAGTTTTCATTCCCATCCCAAAGAAAGACAAGGCCAAAGAATGTTCAGACTACCATACACTTGTGCTCATTTCACATGTTAGCATGATAATGCTCAAAATCCTTCAAGATAGGCTTCAGTAGTACATGAGCCGAGAACTTCCAGATGTACAAGCTGGGTTTAGAAAAGGCAATGGAACTAGGGATCCAATTGCCAACATCTGCTGGATTGTAGAGAAAGCAAGGGAATTCCCCCAAACATCCGCTTCTGCTTCATTGACTACACTGAAGTCTTCGATGGCGTGGATAACAACAAACTGTGGAAGATTCTTAAAGAGATGAGCATACTAGACCACCTTACCTGCCTCCTGAGAAACCTGTATGCAGGTCAAGAAGCAACAGAACCTGACACGAAACAATGGGCTGGTTCAAAATTGGGGGAGAAAGCACGTCAAGGCTGTATGTTGTCACCTGCTTATTTCACTTCTACGCAGAGTACATCATGTGAAATTCCAGGCTGGGTGAGTCACAAGCTGGAATCAAGATTGCCAGGAGAAACATAAGCAACCTCAAATATGCAGATGACACCATCTAATGGCAGAAAGTGAAGAGGAACTAAAAAACCTCATGATGAAGGTGGAAGAGGAGAGTGAAAAATCTGACTTAAAACTCAACATTCAAAAAATTAAGATCGTGGCATCCAGTCCCATCACTTCAGGGCAAATAGAAGGGGACAAAGTGAAAGCAGTGACATTTTGTTTTCTTACGCCCCAAAATCACTGCAGATGGTGACTGCAGCCGTGAAATTAAAAGACGCTCCTTGGAAGAGAAGCTTTGACAAACCTAGACAGTGTATAAAGAAGCACACACATCATTTTGCTGACAGAGGTTCAATATTTTGGCCACCTGATGCAAAGAGCTAACTCATGGAAAAGACCCTGATGCTGGGGAAAATTGAGGGCAACAAGAGAAGGGGGTGACAGAGGATGAGATGGTTGGATGGCATCACTGACTCAATGGACATGGGTTTGAAGAACCTTGGGGATATAGTAATGGACAGAGAAACTTGGCATGCTGCAGTTCATGGGGTCGCAAAGAGCAGGACATGACTTAGCGACTGAACAACAACAATATATGAGAAACCCACAGCTAGAATAATATTCAACTGTGAAAGGCTGAAAGCTTTTCTACTAAGATTAGGAAACACACAAGGATGCCCATCCTCACCAGTTTTATTCACCATAGTATTAGGAATCCTGACCATTGCAGTCAGGCAAGAAAAAGATAAAAGGCACCCAGACTGGAAAGGAAGAAGTAAAACTGTTGCAGGTGATATGTTACTACATACAGAAAACCCTAAAGCCTCTACAATAATAAAAACAAAAAATGGCTACTAATGAATTCAGTGAAGTTGATGTCTTCAAAAATCAGTACACAGAAATTTGTTGCTTTTTTGTACACTAATCATGTACTATCAGAGAAATTAAGGTTTCAAGCCCATTTACAACTGCATCAGAAAGTTTAAAAATTTAAAATACAAAAAAATGTGAAACACCTGTACTTTGAAAACTAAGATGTTAAGAGAAATTGCAGATGGAGATGACACAAATTAACTGAAAGATATACCATGCTCGTGGATTAGAAGAATTAATACTGTTAAAATGTCCATACTACCTAAAGCAGTTTACACATTCAGTGCAGTCCCTATCAAAATTCTAATGATACTTGGCACAGAACTGGAACAGATAAATCTAAAGTTTGTATAGAATCACACACACATGAAACCAAACCCCAAAGAGCTAAAGCGATCTTAAGAAAGAAGAAGAAAGTTGTAATGATCATATTCCCTGATTTCAAGCTATTGTACAGATCTATAGTAATCAAAAGTATAAGGAAGGTGCTGGCATAAAAACAGACACAGATCAATGGACCAAATAGAGAGCCCAGAAATAAATTTACATTTATATGGTCATTAACTTATGACCCTATAAATTGGGAAAGGAGTATGTCAGGACTGTATCTTGTCGCCCTCTTTATTTAACTTAGATGCAAAGTACATCATGCGAAATGATAGGCTTGATGAAACACAAGCTAGAATCAAGATTGACAGGAGAAATATTAATAACCTCAGATATGCAGATGACCCCACTCTTATGGGAGAAAGTGAAGAGGAACTAAAGAGCCTCTTGATGAAAGTGAAAGAGGAGAGTGAAAGAGTTGGCTTAAAACTCAACATTCAGAAATCTGATCATGGCATCTGGTCCCATCACTTCATGGGAAATAGATGGGGAAACAATGGAAACAGTGACAGACTTCATTTTCTTGGGCTCCAGAATCACTGCAGATGGTGACTGCAGCCATGAAATTAAAAGATGCTTGCTCCTTGGAAGAAAAGCTATGACCAACCTAGACAGCATATTAAAAAGCAGAGACATTACTTTGCTGACAAAGGTCAGTTTAGTCACAGCTATGGTTTTTCCAGTAGTTATGTATGGATATAAGAGTTGGATCATAAAGCTGAGCACCGAAGAATTGATGCTTTTGAACTGTGGTGTTGGAGAAGACTCTTTGAGAATCTCTTGAGCTGCAAGGAGATCCAACCAGTCCATCCTAAAGGAAATCAGTCTTGAATATTCATTGGAAGGACTGATGCTGAAGCTGAGGCTCCAATACTTTGGCCACCTGATGCGAAGAACTGACTCATTAAAAAGACCCTGATGCTAGGAAAGATTGACGGCAGGAAGAGAAGGGGACAATAGAGGATAAGATGGTTGGATGCATCACTAACTCGATGGACATGAGTTTGAGCAAGCCCCGAGAGTTGGTGATAGACAGGGAAGCCTGGTGTGCTGCAGTCCATGGGGTTGCAAAGAGTTGGACATGACTGAGTGGCTGAACTGAAGTGAACTAATTTACGACAAGGAAGCCAAAAATATACAATGGGGAAGAAAACAGTCTCTTAAAAAAATGGTGCTGGGAAAAAAGAATGAAACGACAGCTTTTTATACCTTATATAAAAATAAACTCAAAATAGATGACACATAAATGTGAAACCTGAAAGCATAAAACTCCTAGAAGAAAACATAGGCAATATGTTCTTTAGCGTTGTTCTTAGCTATATCTATATATATTTGGATCTGTGTCTTCAGGCAAGGAAAACAAAAGCAAGAATAAACAAGTGGAACTATATCAAACTTAAAAGCCTTGCACAGGAACTGATGGCAGAGGAACTATCAACAAAATGAAAAGGTCTACTGCTGAATCAGTTACGTTCAGTCGCTCAGTCGTATCCAACTCTGCAACCCCATGGACTGCAGCACACCAGGCTTCCCTGTCCATCACCAGCTTCTGGAGCTCGCTCAGACTCATGTCCATTGAGTTGGCGATGCCATCCAACCATCACATCCTCTGTCGTCCGTTTCTCCTCCTGCCTTCAATCGTTCCCAGTGTCAGAAGAAGAGTCAGTTCTTTACATCAGGTGGCCGAAGTATTGGAGTTTCAGCTTCAGCATCAGTCCTTCCAGTGAATATTCAGGATTGATTTCCTTTATGATTGACTGGTTTCATTTCCTTGCAGTCCAAGGGACTCTCAAGAGTCTTCTCCAACACCACAGTTCAAAAGCATCACTTCTTGGGCACTCAGCTTTCTTTATGGTCCAACTCTCACATCCATACAAGACTACTGGAAAAAACATAGCTTTGACTAGACGAACCTTTGTCAGCAAATAATGTGTCTGCTTTTTAATATGCTGTCTAGGTTGGTCATAGCTTTTCTTCCAAGGAGCAAGCATCTTTTAATTTCATGGCTGCAGTCATCATCTGCAATGATTTTGGTGTCCAAGAAAATTGAATTGAAGAACATATTTGCAAATGATTTATTTTGTAAGGAGTTTAATATCTAAAATATACAAAGAACTTAAAGAGGTCAAGGTCAAAAAAAAACCTGATTTTTAAAAATTGGCAGAGGACTTGAATAGACATTTTTCCAAAGGAGACATACAGACTTGAGAAAAGATATTCAGCATCACTAATCATCAGGAAAATGCAATTCAAAACCATGGTGAGATACCATCTCACATGTGTCAGAATGGCTATTATCCAAAGGTAACAAGTGTTGAAGAAGATGAAGAGAGGGGGGAAACCCTCATGCACTGTTGTGTGTATGTACTCTGTCATGTCCAACTCTTGCAACCCCATGGATTGTAGCCCACCAGGCTCCTCTGTCTGTGGAATTTTCCAGGCAACAATACTGGAGTGGGTTGCCATTTCCTACTCTGGGAGATCTTCCTGACCCAGGAATTGAACCTAAGTCTCTTGCATCTCCTGCATTGGCAGGCGGATTCTTTATCATTGTGCCATCTGGGAAGCCCCCAAGCAATGTTGGTGGGAATATAAATTGGGAGCACAGCATAGAGATTCCTTAAAAATTAAAAAAAAAGAACTATCATATGATCTAACAATTGAAATTCTGTCCATTTTTTGCAACAACAACAAAAAAAGACTAATTCAAAAGGATGTGTGCACCCCTAACGTCCGTCTAGTCAAGGCTATGGTTTTTCCTGTGGTCATGTATGGATGTGAGTGTTGGACTGTGAAGAAGGCTGAGCGCCGAAGAGTTGATGCTTTTGAACTGTGGTGTTGGAGAAGACTCTTGAGAGTCCCTTGGACTGCAAGGAGATCCAACCAGTCCATTCTGAAGGAGATCAGCCCTTCTGGGATTTCTTTGGAAGGAATGATGCTAAAGCTGAAACTCCAGTACTTTGGACACCTCATGCGAAGAGTTGACTCATTGGAAAAGACTCTGATGCTGGAGGGATTGGGGGCAGGAGGTGAAGGGGACGACAGAGGATAAGATGGCTGGACGGCATCACTGACTCGATGGACATGAGTCTGAGTGAACTCCGGGAGTTGGTGATGGACAGGGAGGCCTGGCGTGCTGCGATTCATGGGGTCGCCAAGAGTCGGACACGACTGAGCGACTGAACTGAACTGATGTTCTTTGCATCATTATTCACAGTAATAAAGATACAGAGGCAACCCAAGTGCCCATTGATAGATGAATGGATAAAGAAAATGTGATATATGAGTCATAAAAAAGAATGAAATTTTACCATTTGCAGCAATATGGATGTCCCTAGAGGATATTATGCTAAATGAAATAAGACAGAGAAAAACAAATTCCATATGACTTCACTTACATGTGGAATCTAAGAGATGAAACAAAACAGAAACAGACTCATAGATCCAGAGAACAATCTGGTAGCTGTCATGGAGGAGAGGATAAGGGGAGTTGGGCAAAATAGGTGAAGGAAATTAATTTAAATTTCTAGTTATAAAATAAGTCATGGGATGTGATGTGCAGCATAGGAAATATAGTCTATAATATTGTAATAGCTTTGTATAGTGACATATGGCTATTAGGCTTGTCATGGTGATCAGTAATAATGTATATGTGTCGAATCACTATGTTTACACCTGAAACTAACATACTGTATGTCATCTGTCAGTTCAGTTCAGTCCAGTCCCTCAGCCGTGTCCAACTCTTTGCAACCCCATGAATCGTAGCACGCCAGGCCTCCCTGTCCATCACCAACTCCCGGAGTTCACTCAGACTCACATCCATCAAGTCAGTGATGCCATCCAGCCATCTCATCCTCTGTTGTCCCCTTCTCCTCCTGCCCCCAATCCCTCCCAGCATCAGTCTTTTCCAATGAGTCAACTCTTCGCATGAGGTGTCCAAAGTACTGGAGTTTCAGCTTTAGCATCATTCCTTCCAAAGAAATCCCAGGGCTGATCTCCTTTCTTCAATGTAAATAAAAGGGAAAAAAGGCTGTATTTTTGATGCTATAGGACTAAGATGTTGGTTAGTTTTTATGTATGAAATCTAGACTCGCTGGTTAAACTATAGCTTAGTTAAACTATTAATTTCAACACCAGTTTACTTTAAGATCACAGATTTGAACTGAATGTTAAATAGCTATTACAGTGTTAAAAAGACAATGCTAATGTTTTGCAATCACGTATTGTCTTTCATTCTGAGCATCCAGTTGAGCAGTGGTTTTCTAGCTGTGTTCTGCCAAGCCCCAGGGCTACTGTGCAATTTAAAATAGGATTGGGAGGTTCAGTAAGCTGGGCTCTTTCTCTTACCACCATCATCCAGTATCTTCAGTGTTTAATTCTGTGCAGAATTCTGTGTAAGGTTTCCCCTTGTTGAGGTGGGTTGTTTATGTGGTATTTTAAAAGTTTGGAGCCAGTTGCATCCTGGCAGTTATTCCTGTGCATCTAAACATATTTGATGTTCTTTTTTTCACACTATTGTAGGAATCTGGTAAAAAGTTTTTGATTCTTTATGCTGGAATCTTGGTCTGTAATTTATATAAACAATGTTTTTCTGCCTCTTTACCTTTCTCCTCCCCGCCTCTCTCTGGCTTATGGGCATCATTGAACATCTACTTTTGTGACCATAGTAGGATTTTTGCCCTGTACTATATACAATAAAAATCTTTAAATACGCAGCAGATAGATTTCCCAGAGACTTAAATTTCTAAAATAAAATTGTGTGCTTTACCTTTTAAAAATACTTAGAATATGGGAAGTTTTACTTACACAAATGCTTTATGTCTATCTTCAGTGTGAAGATGAAGTACCTTTCAGGATGCTGGAATTAAACTTGTGAAAAACTAGAAAGTTGGGAGCTAAAAACCAGTATATAAAAAACAAAAGTATAGCTGGGGTACAAAGCCTAAAAAATCATCCAAATCTATAGGAATTGGGTACTACAGGTCCATGAGACAGTTGCTAAAGTGGCTTGTCTTCTCATTCTCTTGACATTGTCTTTTACAGAGCAAAAGTTTTAAATTTTGATGAATTTCAGCTTACCAGTTATTGCTTTCAGGGATCATGTCTTTGGTGTTGTATTTACAAAGATACCACTATACCCAAAGTTAGCTACATTTTCTCCTATATTATCTTCCAAGAGTTTTGTAAGTTTTGCATTTTACATTTAGGTCTATGATCCATTTTAATTAATTTTTGTGGAGAGTGTAAAGCCTTTGTCAGACATGTCATTTTTTTCCCTTGTATATGGATGTCCAGTTATTCCAGCACCATTTGTTGAAGAGACTATCTTTGCTCCATCTTACTACCTTTGTTCTTTTATCAAAGATCAGTTGACTACATTTATAAGGGTCAATTTCTGGGCTCTGTATTCTGTTCCCTTAATCTATATGTCTGTTCTCTTGCTGATACTACACTGTTGATTACTGTAGCTTTATTGTAAATCTTGAAGTTAGGTAACATCAGACAGCCAGCTTTGTTCTTCTCTTTTGATATTGTATTGGCTATTCTTATTCTTTGCCTCTCCCTATAAACTTTAGGATCAGTTTTGTTGATATTCACAAAATATTGATAACTTGCTGATATTTTGATTAGGATTGTATTGAATCATAGATAATATTGGGAAGAACTGACATTTTGACAGTATTGATTCTTCCTTTCCATGAACATGGACTATCTCTTCATTTATTCTTTGATATCGTTTATCAGAGATCTGTAGTTCTTCTTTTATAGATCTTGTACATATTTTATTAGATTTATACTTAAGTAATTTCTTTAGGTGTTAATATAAATAGTGCTGTGTTTTTTTGTTTTTTAATTTTTATTTTATTCATTTGGCTGCAGTGGGTCTTAGTTGCAGCATCATATCGGCTTCTGTAGTTGTGGTGCGCGGGCTTAGTTGCTCCAGGGCATGTGGGATCTTGGCTGCCTGACCAGGGATTGAACCTGTGTCCTTTGCGTTGCAAGGCAGATTCTTACCACTGGGCTACTGGGAAAGTCCTGTGTTTTGTTTTTAATTTAAATTCCACATGTTTACTTTTGGCATATAGGAAAATGGTTGACTTTTATATATTAACTTTATATCTTGCAACCTTACTATAGCTGATTATTAACTTAGGGATTTTTCTTTTTTTTGATTGATTCTTTCAGATTTTCTACATAGATGATCATATCATCTGTGGATAAAGGTAGTTTTATGACTTCTTTCCTGATCTGTATACCTTTTATTTCCTTTTCTTACTGCATTAACTAGGACATCCACTGTGATGGTTGAAAAGGAGTGACGTGAGGATAGATTGTTGCCTTATATCTGATCTTTGTAGAAAACTATCAAGTTTCCCAATATTAAGTATAATGTTAGCTGTATGGTTTCTGTAGAAAGTCTTTGTCAAGTTGAGAACGTTCCTCTCTATTCCTAGTTTTTATCATGGAGTTTTTTTTTTTCTATCATGAATATATTATATACATATATATATGTATGTATATATATGTATTTTAAATTGGAGAACAGTTGCTTTACAATGTTGTGGTGGTCTCTGTAGTACATCAGTGTGAATCAGTCATAATTATGTATATATCACCTCTCTCTTGAGCCTCCCTACCTGCCGCATTCCACTCCTCTGAGTTGTCATAGAATGCCAGACTGGGCTCCCTGTGTTATGCAGCAGCTTCCACTAGGAAGGTTACCTGTTTTACACATGATAGTGTATATATGTCAGTGCTACTTTCTCAGTTTGTCCTACCCTCTCCTTCCCACGCCATGGCTACCAGTTTGTTCTTTACATCTGCATTTCCATTTATCTGTAAATAGGTTCATCAGTACTATTTTTCTAGATTCCATATATATGCATTAATATATGATATTTGTTTTTCTCTTTCTGGCTTACTTCACTCAGTATAATAGGCTCTAGGTTCATCCACCTCACTAAAACTACTCAAATTCATTCCTTTTTATGGCTGAGTAATATTCCATTGTATATATGTACCACAACTACTTTATTTTTATTTCTAGCTTTATACAATTTGTTTTTAATTGGTGAAAATTGCTTTACAATGTTGCATCAGTTTCTGCCATACAACAGTGTGAATCAGTCATAATTTTATATATATCCCCTCCGTGTTGAGCCTTCCTCCCCTCCCCGCATCCCACCCCTCTAGGTCATCACAGAGCACCAGACTGGGCTCCCTGTATTATATAGCAGCTTTCCACTGACTGTCTGTTTTACACATGATAGTGTATGTATGTCAGTGGTACTTGCTCAATTCATCTCACTCTCACCTTCCCCCACTGTGTCAAGTTTGTTCTCTCCTAGTTTCATCAGTACCATTTTTCTGGATTCCATATATGTGTGTTAATATATAATACTTGTTTTTTTTTTTCTGACTTACTTCACTTTATATAAGAGGCTCTAGGTTCATCTACCTCACTACAACTGACTCAAATTTATTCCTTTTTATGACTGAATATATTCCATTGTACTACAACTTCTTTATCCATTCATTTGTTGATGGACATCTAGGTTCCTTCCATGTCCTGGCTATTGTAAATAGTGCTGTGATGAACATTGGGGTACATGTGTCATTTTGAATTGTGACTTTCTCAGGGTATATGCCCAGTAGTAGGATTACTGGGTCATATCATAGTTTGGGGGCTTCCCTAGTGGGTAAGTGATAAAGAATCTGCCTGCAATTCAGGAGATCACCTTCTACGCAAGGGACATGGGTTTGATCCCTGGATTGGGAATATCGCCTGTAGAAGAAAATGGCAACCCATTCTAATATTCTAGCCCCATGGGCTACAGTCCATGGGGTCGCAAGAACCAGACATGACTTAGTGACTAAACCATATGGTGGTTTTATTCCTAGCTTGTTGTGAATCTCCATACTGTAGTGGCAGTACCAGTTCACGTTCCCACCAGCAGTGCAGCAGGGTTCTGTTTTCTCTACATCCTCTCTAGCATTTATTGTTTGTAGTTTTTTTTGCTGATGACCATTCTGATTGGTATGAAGTGATACCTCATTGTAGTTTTGATTTTTATTTCTCTAATAATGAGTGATGTGAGCATCTTTTCATGTGTTGATTGGCCATCTGTATGTCTTCTTTGGAGAAATGTCTGCTTAAATATTTGTTCATTTTTTGACTGGACTGGTGAATGAATTATATATTTTTAATGATCTATTACTGTATGTTTTTATGGAGGTAAAATTCAGTTTCATTTTAGTCTTCCTTGTTCATTGATTGTTCTTTTACTTTTACCAATTGATAATTTGTGTATTTTTAGGCTCAGCTTGCCAATCGGAAACAAAAATTAGAGTCTGTGGAACTGTCCAGCCAGTCAGAAATTCAGCACCTGAGCAGTAAGCTGGAGCGGGCCAATGATACTATCTGTGCCAATGAGTTGGAAATAGAGCGCCTCACCATGAGAGTCAATGACTTGGTTGGAACCAATATGACTATTATGCAAGAGCAGCGGCAGAAAGAAGAAAAATTGAGGGAATCTGAAAAACTACTAGAGGTATATTTTTAAATTTTTATATACTATAACTGAGGAAATGTGTGTCTGTCTGTTTTAAGAGAAACTAATTAACCTACAACTAGGTTCCAAAATCTGCAGTTTCTTACCTACTCTCTAGCCAATGGATCAGATATTGATATTGGGCCTATTAATACTGTATCTGTTATATAATTTACAGTTTGACTCCTGGCTTCCTTTTCTCGTGAAATAGAAAAAGTGTAATAACATCTGACTTTTTTTCTGAGTATTTTTACAGGTTCTTCAAGAAGAAAAGAGAGGATTGAAGGCAGCTCTTCAGAATCAAGAAAATTTTATCCATGATGCAAGAATACAAAAGGAGAAGCTGCAAGCAAAATTAAAGGCAGCTGATACTCAACACACAGTAGAGACCATAAGGTATAACCTTAAATATTATTAGTCTTAGCCACAGGGTGGTTTGGCATTAAGCATGAGTACGTCAAGGCCTGTATATTGTCACCCTGCTTATTTAACTTATATGCAGAGTACATCATGAGAAATGCTGGACTGGAAGAGGCACAAGCTGGAATCAAGATTGCCGGGAGAAATATCAATAACCTCAGATATGCAGATGACACCACCCTTATGGCACAAAGTGAAGAGGAACTAAAAAGCCTCTTGATGAAAGGGAAAGAGGAGAGTGAAAAAGTTGGCTTAAAGCTCAACATTCAGAAAATGAAGATCATGGCATCCGGTCCCATCACTCCATGGGAAATAGATGGGGAAACAGTGTCAGACTTTATTTTGGGGGGCTCCAAAATCACTGCAGATGGTGACTGCAGCCATGAAATTAAAAGATGCTTACTGCTTGGGAGAAAAGTTATGACCAACCTAGATAACATATTCAAAAGTAGAGAGAGACATTACTTTGCTGACTAAGGTCCATCTAGTCAAGGCTATGGTTTTTCCAGTGGTCATGTATGGATATGAGAGTTGGACTGTGAAGAAGGCTGAGCGCTGAAGAGTTGATGCTTTTGAACTGTGGTGTTGGAGAAGACTGTTGAGAGTCCCTTGGACTGCAAGGATATCCAGCCAGTCCATTCTGAAGGAGATCAACCCTGGGATTTCTTTGGAAGGAATGATGCTAAAGCTGAAGCTCCAGTACTTTGGCCATCTCATGAGAAGAGTTGACTCATTGAAAAGACTCTGATGCTGGGAGGGATTGGGGGCAGGAGGAGAAGGGGACGACAGAGGATGAGATGGCTGGATGGCATCACGGACTCGATGGACGTGAATCTGAGTGAACTCTGGGAGTTGGTTGATGGACAGGGAGGCCTGATGTGCTGTGATTCATGGGGTCACAAAGAGTCAGACACGACTGAGCGACTGAACTGAACTGAACTTAATATTACATATTCATAATTTTGTGCTTGATCATATTATAGGTTTTCTTAGTTTTAATTTCTGAGTTAAATTTTTAGGGTATTAGATAATAATGTATGGTTATTTTTTTCTACCTTCAGTTTGGGTCCCCTAACCAAGAAATTCTGATGTTTAGAAAGTTAGAAACCCTTTTGTCAATCTGTATGGACTTCCCAGGTGGTGCAGTGGTAAAGAATCCACCTACCAATGCAAGAGACGTGGGTTCAATCCCCTGGGTTGGGAAGATCCTCAGAAGGAGGAAATGACAACCCACGCCATTATTCTTGCCAGGGTGATCCAGTGGACAGAGGAGCCTGGCAGGCTACAGTCCATGGGGTTGCAAAGAGTCAGACATGACTTAGCGACTCTTCTCTCTCTGTCTCCTGTTAATTTGTACCCTTGTTGAAACTCCAAACGTGAAAGGAATTATAGTCTTATGTCTCCTGGGAGGCTTACCTTCTCTGGTAAGATAAATCATGATTAGTAGCTGGTAAGGACATGTGCTTATCTTCTATGAGAACTCCAAAATTATGACTTGCTGCTGAACAACCATGAACAGAAGAATGTTGGCTCCCACCAAAAAGATACCCCACTTCCAAGGGCAAAGAAGAAGCCCTAGCAAGATGGTAGGAGGGGCACAATCACCTTTAGAATCAAACCCTATACCGGCCAGAGATGCTCGGAGGGCTCAAACAAACCTTGTGCCACTGGGACCCAGAGACCCCACAGAGACTGAGCCAGAACTGTGTTTGAGTGTCTCCTGCAGAGGTATGGGTCAGCAGTGGCCTGCCGCAGAGGCAAGGGCTCTGGGTGCAGTAGACCTGGGTATGGCATAAGCCCTCTTGAGGAGGTCACCATTAACCCCACCATAGAGCAGCCAGAACTTACACAGGACTGGGAAATGGACTCTTGGAGGGCCCAAACAGAACTTTGTGTATAGCAGGATCCAGGAGAAAGGAGCAGTGACCCCACAAGAGACTGACCCAGACTTGCTTGTGAGTGTCCAGGAGTCTCTGGCAGAGGCATGGGTCAGCAGTGGCCTGCTACAGGGTCAGAGGCACTGACTGCAGCAGTGTGTGCATGGAACCTTTTGAAGGAGGTCATCATTATCTTCATTACCTCCGCCATAGTTTGCCCTCAGGTCAAACAACAGGGAGGAAACATAGCCCCCCCCCCCCATCAACAGAAAATTGGATTAAAGATTTATTGAACATGGCCTCGCCCATCAGACCAAGACCCAGTTTCCCCCTCAGTCAGTCTCTTCCATCAGGAAGCTTCCATAAGCCTCTTATACATCAGAGGGCAGACAGATTGAAAACCACAATCACAGAAAACTAACCAAACTGATCACATGGACCACAGCCTCGTCTAACTCGATGAAACTATGAGCCATGCTGTGTAGGGCCACCCAAGATGGATGGGTCATGATGGAGAGTTCTAACAAAACATGTTCCACTGGAGAAGGGAATGGCAAACCACTTCAGTATTCTCACCTTGAGAACCCCATGAACAGTATGAAAAGGCAATCCCCAGGTCAGTAGGTGTCCAATATGCTACTGGAGATCAGTGGAGAGATAACTCCAGAAAGAACGAAGAGACGGAACCAAAGCAAAAACAGCACCCAGTTGTGGTTGTGGCTGGTGATGGAAGTAAAGTCTGATGCTGTAAAGAGCAATATTGCATAGCAACCTGGAATGTTAAGTCCATGAATCAAGGCAAATTTGAAGCGATCAAACAGGAGATGGCAAGAGTGAACATCAACATTTTAGGAATCAATGAACTAAAATAGACTGGAATGGGTCAATTTAACTCAGATGACCATTATATTTACTACTGTGGGCAGGAATCCCTTAGAAGAAATGGAGTAGCCATCATAGTCAACGAAAGAGTCTGAAATGCAGTACTTGGATGTAATCTCAAAGACAATAGAATGATCTCTGTTCGTTTCCAAGGCAAGCCATTCACTATCACAGTAATCCAAGTCTATGCCCCGACCAGTAATGCTGAAGAAGCTGAACGGTTCTGTGAAGACCTACAAGACCTTCTAGAAGTAACACTCAAAGATGTCCTTTTCATTATAGGGCACTGGAATGCAAAAGTAGGAAGTCAAGAAACCCCTGGGGTAACAGACAAATTTGGCCTTGGAGTACAAACAGCAGGTCAGAGGCTAACAGTTTTGTCAAGAGAATGCAAACACCCTCTTCCAACAACACAAGAGAAGACTCTACACATGGACGTCACCAGATGTTCAGTATCGAAATCAGATTGATTATATTCTTTGCAGCCAAAGATGAAGAAGCTCTGTACAGTCAGCTAACTTTTTTTTTTTGGTAAACCAGGAAACAGACTAAAGAATTCTGAAGAGTTTCATTACTAAAGAGTTGGGAAAATATGAACTGCCTCTGTGTTGTTTTTGTTTGCAAAGATGCAGGCCTTTAACAGTCCTTCTGTGTCTTCCCTTAGATCACTGGAGGAACCTCTGGCGGAAAGGAGGTATGCCTCTCAAGGGCAGGGGGACTTGCAGAACGTGCTCTGCCAACTGGATTTTACCCACACTAGTGAAGAGCTTCTGCAGGCAGAGGTGACGCGTCTGGAAGGCAGGTAGATAATTACATGCATTTCAGCAATGTTCAAATTGTTAGAAACTATTTCAATCGTTGTATTGATAAAGTAAGCGAATATAACAAATGAAAACATGTGTTTTCCTCCAGTTTTCACAAATTGGCCTAACTTCTGATTTCATTGAGATTAAAGGAGAACTTTGATTTCAATTAAAGTAGAACTTCCTCATCTTTTTACCACCAAACAAATCTTTGACCACAAACCAGTCAGCCTGCACCTGTCTGCGCCCTTAATCTGTTAAGAGTGGATGAATCAATGGATGACATGTCTGTGCTTCTAAGATTCCACTTATGTATAGTTTCTACAGTTTTTTCTTTTCTTTTTTACATTGTCAATTCTTAATATCTGCTAAATCATTTCCCCTGGTATAAAATATGTTTTAATATTCCTCATCTTGGGAAAAAGATGAAAACCCTCCTTTAATCCTACATCCCTATCAAGTTACTTCCATATAGCTCTGCTCTTCTTCAAAACCCAATTCTTCAAGAAGTGTCTGCATTAACTCTCTGTATGTCTTCACATTTGTCCCATGCAGAAGGCCTTCAGTTAGACTGACTTTCCCTCTACCAGCTACCTCACTGTAGCTTCTCTTGGGGAGGTCTCACTGGACATGTGGTGCTCCTTCCTTCTGTTCTGAAATGCTGTTGATATGTCCTTGTGTGTTGATTGAATCCTTATGTATGCTGTACTATGCCCAGATCACTTGTATTGCAATACAGTGAACTTTTTTTTTGGTCATACTGCAGAACTTTTTGATTGGGAGCAGTGTGATATTTTATTTTAAACATAAATCACAGTCATTTGTACGCTAATGTTTTCTGCATGTAGTAGATAAAAATATATAAACTGTTAGCCTGGAGGGAAACAAACAACCAAAAAATTTCCATTTTGCCTTTTTAAGTAACAAACTTTTATCCCTACTCTAACTTATGTATCTTTTATTTCTGTTTTTGGAAACCACTAAGTATTTTCTTTGCATAGTAAATAGACATGCATCCACAGAGTTTTTGCTTTCTTTCTCACCTTGAAATACTTAAGATATTCTTAACTCTCATTACTGAAGTATATTTGCACACTGTAGATTGAATAAAATAAAGTTTAGCATTCTTTTGATGGGCTTCCCTGGTGGCTCAGACAGTAAAGAATCCGCCTGCAGTGCGGCAGACCTGGGTTCAATCCCTGGGTTGGGAAGATCCCCTGGAGGAGGGCTTGGCAACCCACTCAGGTATTCTTGGCTAGAGAATCCCGATAGACAGAGGAGCCTGGTGGGCTACAATCCATGGGGTCGCAAAGAGCTGGACGCAGCACATTCTTATTGACATGGCTTCCCTAGTGGCTCCGCAGGTAAAGAATCTATTTGTACCAGTGAAGAAGACACAGTTAAATCCTTGAGTTGGGAAGATGCCCTGGAGAAGGTATGGGAACCCACTCTAGAATTCTTGCCTGGGAAATCCCACAGACAGAGGAGCCTGGTGGGGATCCATGGGATCACAAAAGAGGTGGACACGACTTAGTGGCTAAACAATAATGACAAATTGTTATTGATATTAGAGCTAATATTTATATTTTTTATCATAGATTTTCCATTGATTAAGTTTTTAGTGGTCTTTTACATGTTTTGCTATGCTTTCAGCAGACTCTGAAGACTTGTGTCTTGCTTCTGACACACTGCCCACTTGGAACACCTTATTCTCTTTAGGCCTCAATTTTCCCATCTTTAGATAGGACAAGATTATTTCTGATTTTTCTTCTCTCTCTACCTCAGTGTTTTATTTGACATATTATAGCCATGTACTAAGTACCACATAATAAGCATTCTAGGATTTTTAGAAATAAGGTTGGAATAAATGGATACAAATACCCCTGTTCAGTAATAAAACTGAATGACTTTAAACATTATTTTTATATAGCAAAAGACAGGTAGAAAAAGGAACCCTTTTAGACAGCTTATTTGTATTGTTCAGTTTGAACAGAATACTCCCTGAAACAGGAACTGGAGGAATGTACATGATTGTTTTGTGTTATTGTATTGCCAAGGTGATATTTTGAACGATAGCTTATCTGGTAAATTGACTGTGTGGGGGAACAGTCTAACAGTTATTAAGCCTTTATTGAACAGTCTGGAACCGAATGATGAAGGGCCCTAGAGTATGGTGGACAAGGTTAAAGGGAGGTGAGAAGTTAAAGATATTATTTTAATTATAGAATTTGTAGTTTGAGAGACAGAATATGTACATTAAAAGACCTAAGAGCAATTTAAAGTGAAAGTTCTAGAAAGTGTCTACATTCAAACTCTAACAATTGAAAGTAGACTGTTTTTAAGATGATTTAGGAGAAGTCAATGGCACCCCACTCCAGTACTCTTGCCTGGAAAATCCCATGGACGGAGGAGCTTGGAAGGCTGCAGTCCATAGGGTCGCTGAGGGTCAGACATGACTGAGCAACTTCTTTCATGCATTGGAGAAGGAAATGGCAACCCACTCCAGTGTTCTTGCCTGGAGAATCCCAGGGACAGGGGAGCCTGGTGGGCTGCCGTCTCTGGGGTCACACAGAGTCAGACATGACCGAAGTAACTTAGCAGCAGCAGCAGGGGAATGAGAGTCTGGGTGGCTCCATCCAGGTAAATGCTGATTCGATTCTTGAAAGGATGTTGACTGTGCATTGTCAGGTGGTAGGGGGAGGTGCTGTGTGGCCAAGCGGGTGGTATGTGAAAAGGAAAGAAGTCAGGCTTAGCACATGGCACAAGGCAGACTGTAAAGCCTAGCACTTTAGGAGCAAAACGACTTTATAGTGGGTATGAGCTGTGAGATAAGAGAGGTATGGTGTCCCTGAGGTTCTTATATCTGATGAGGGATAAATAAAGGTGACAGGTTGGAAACTCATGATTATTTTGGCAGCTGTGTGTAGGATGGGATTGTAATTAAGCGTGGTGAAGACTGACATTATGATGGCAGTTCGTGTATGACTAGAGAGAAAAAATTGCCTGAGTTGCTATAACATTTAGAATTTTGTAACCAGTAGTATTTTAAGCAGATAGAAGGTATATAGGTGAACACAGAAGTCAAAAGTATCTCCCCAGAAGTGTGGATTGGATTTTGCTGACTCCACTGATATGGAAATTGGAAATGAGTTTTATTTTGGGGTGCAAAGTGATGTTTATTTCTTGGACATTAAGAGGGTAGTTAGATAACTCAACTTGTGGGATTCAGGGTTTTGTTTTGTTTTAATTATGTGACCTTATTTTTGTCATAAAGCTTAGAATCTGTGAGTGCAACATGTAAACAGCTGAGCCAAGAGCTAATGGAAAAATATGGAGAGCTGAAGAAGATGGAAGTGCACAACAATGAGTACAGGGCTGAGATCAAGAAGGTGAGAGATGCAAACCCCGCTGTGTTTGTAGACTGAGCAGTGGGTTGGGAGGTTATAGTACTGAATTTTAATGAGAGAAAAATCTCATCCAGAGGCCATGTGATGCTCATGAGTAGAGCACCTATAAGGTGCTTAGGAGAATATCTTTCTGTGTCATCCTCAGGGATGCCGTTTAAGTATTTTCAAGATAATTGAAGCCTGCTCCCTTTGAACTCTACAACTTTTTTTTAAATATGTCTTGATGAAAAATTTTCTAAAAGATAACACACCTTCTTGCTTGCATGAACACATGAACATATTAATTGAGATAGCATTTAGTATTTTCTTACTGACGGAAGGTGGTGATGGACGTGTATTCTCTTCTGTACTGTGGGTAGTTATATCCTCATTGGTATTTGAAATTTGTGGAATTTGTCTCTGTTTTAGTGGGCCCTAGCTGTCCTATTTGTTGAGTCAGTTTTGTTTTTTTTTATTATTACTTCTTTGAGATTACTTCTAGCTCCTTTCTTTTTCTCTTTCTGTTATCTTCTGTGGACCAGGAAACCATATATGCAAAATTTTTAGATTTGCAACCAGAAAGAGTGAAGGTAACAAATGTCCTCTAAACAATGTGTGTTCGACACAGTCAAAGGCTTTGGCATAGTCAGTAAAGCAGAAATAGATGTTTTTCTGGAACTCTCTTGCTTTTTCCGTGATCCAGAGGATGTTGGCAATTTGATCTCTGGTTGCTCTGCCTTTTCTAAAACCAGCTTGAACATCAGGGAGTTCACGGTTCACGTATTGCTGAAGCCTGGCTTGGAGAATTTTGAGCATTACTTCACTAGCATGTGAGATGACTGCAATTGTGCGGTAGTTTGAGCATTCTTTGGCATTGCCTTTCTTTGGAATTGGAATGAAAACTGACCTTTTCCAGCCCTGTGGCCACTGCTGAGTTTTCCAAACTTGCTGGCATATTGAGTGCAGCACTTTCACAGCATCATCTTTCAGGATTTGAAACAGCTCACACGACTGAATGACTGAACTGAACTGAACTGAAACAATGTGTGCTTCAGCTCTTTGATGCTGGTTCTCAGCATTTGAGTCAGCCATTTCTCACTGTTTGGAGATCTAATAAATAATTGTGGGCATAACTACCTGACCTTCAGTACAGATATGCAGCTTGGTAAATTGCTAATTTTTTGCAGATTTAATTAGGGAAAAATTTATGACTTGAGGCAAGGTAAAAATTACTCTATTATAAATATTATATTTTTCTATCTAACATGTCTTCTCTCAATTTGTAATGCTTTCTGTTTTTTTGCAGTTGAAAGAACAGATTTTACAGGCTGAACAGAGTTACAGTTCTGTACTAGAAGGAATGAAGATGGAGATCTCCCAGCTAACTCGAGAGTTACATCAGCGAGATATCACCATTGCTTCCACCAAAAGTTCTTCCTCTGACATGGAAAAGCGACTCAGAGCAGAGATACAGAAGGCGGAAGAAAAAGCAGTCGAGCATAAGGTGAAACTTGAACAAAAATTTTCTTTATTTGAAGTTTGTTTTTGAAGGTTCAATTTATTAAAGGTATAATTTCCATAGTGTTTAATTCAGTAAATTTTTATCAACCCTCTTCTTTAGGCTGGTTAACAAGCAGTCTAGTGAAGATTGGCAGGAGTTAAGAGTAGTTCAGACAAGTGAAAAGACTATTTCTATGGTGAGTGGTGACGGTTACCCTGTTCACTGTGGCAGGTGGGACAGGTGGTAAGGGATGAAATGGGAAAGCAGGGATTAGTTCCCGAAGGGCCTGCCTGCCCTGTGCAGGAGTTTTCATGTTATCTTGGGGTCTGTAGAGAATGGGTTAAACAGGAGTAAAAAGTTTCTGTGGTTGCATGGAGAATAAGCAAGGAGGCAGAGGGACCACTCAGATGCTGTCACAGCAGTGAGATGGTGGCCTGAGCACTGCGCAGGGGAGACCCAGGGAAATGGATGCATTCTGGAGATACTTGCTTGGTAAGATTGACTAGACTTTGTATTTGACTGGACAGGGAGAGTGAGTTAGAGTTAGGGAAGAATGTCACTAGGATTCCGGCTTGGGCAACTGATTAGAGAGAGTGGTGCTCTTTAATGAAATATAGAAAAGATAAGGAGCAGGTTTGGGGAGGATAATGAATTTGTATGAAAGGGACAAAAAAATGGGGAAGCTGGCAGATGGGACACTGGTTTGAGATAAAAGCTGGACTTTCATATGGAAATATCTAATAGTTCCACAGAAGGCCTGGAGTGCAAGATTAAAATCAAGGTAAGACATTTAGCCATGGAAGTCTTTACATGAAGCTGGCATTTGAAACCCCAAGAGACTTAGATATTGTAAGGAGAAGGCATAGAGTGTGAAGAGGAGAGACTTGAACCCAACTTAGGAAACTACTAGGGTAAAAAAGTGCCAGAATGATGCTAAAAAGGAAAGAGACAATAAGGAAGAAAACCAGATAGTTTTCACAAAAGAAGCAGGAAGCCAAGGAAGGCAGGAACCTTCAAGTAGGAATAAGCTACTACCCTTGAAAGGAGTACAGACTACAAGATGCTGGAGGCAGAGGCCAGGAAGAGGAGTGCCAGGGCGTCACCAGTGCCTGGATTGATCTGTTCAGAATAATACTCTTAATTGCATGCGTACAAATTCATATTGAAACACCTCTTCAAAAAATGTTTTAGAAAGTATTTGTATATATGAATGAAGAATGTAACTTCACCTAATGAAAACTATATATAGAAAAAATTTTTAAGATGCATTTGATTTATTCATTACACTTATTTAGTTTTTTCTACTTTTCCCTTCTCAGGAGATGTTGGGTCAGCTGGAATCACTGAAGTTAGAAAATCGTCATCTTTCTGAAATGGTGATGAAATTGGAATTGGGTTTACATGAGGTACATATATAGAAACTTGCTTTTCTGCTATACAAGCCTCTTGTATAGCTTTTCTGCTGTACAAGAAATTACTTTGTAAATACTGATATTGTAAAGAGAAAGCTAAGATCAAACTATGATGTGATCCTTCTGCAAAAACTTTCTCAGAAAGAAGTCAAGACAGTGATAGGAGTGAGCAAAATATCACTCTTCACTCCAGCAACTGGAAGATTTTAAAAAATACTATGTGTGATAAAAATACATGTAAAATAGAGAGAATATATATAAAGGGTTTAGCATAATGTCTGGCATTTAGTAGGTATATAATAAATATTTAATGCTGTTATTATTACTGTAATGACTATTTGCACAGTCTTTTCATTATAAAGTATGTCATCTTTTAAGTATTTTTGTTTTAAATATATATCTACAAGGTAAAAGTGTTAAGTGAAAGGTTTAGTTGCTCGGTTGTATCTGACTCTGCGACCCCATGGACTATAGCCCTCCAGGCTCCTCTGTCCATGGGATTCTCCAGGCAAAAATACTGGAATGGGTAGCCATTCCCTTCTCCAGGGGATCTTCCCAACTCAGAGATCAAACCCGTATCTCCTGCATTGCAGGCAGATTCTTTACCATCTGAGCCACTAGAGAAAATACACTTCATTTAATCAAATATTCTAGAATCTTTTATGCTCTAAGTATTTAGTAAATGGTGTAATAGATACAAGGATGAATGATTCTTGTCTTTACAAGACTGAGGGTAATCCAGTAGGGAGGATAAGAAATGTAAGCAAGCGTCTATGAAACCAGAGAACAGGATTAGCTAACAGAGAGTTACCAACTGTGTGGGTGCTCTTTTAACTATTTTGTTATAAAATTGTTAGTTTTGCAAAATGACCCATCCGTTTCTTACCCCTCTTTTCTTGATATGGGTCAAATGCCCAGAGATTTTAGAAATTCTTCTTTTCTGTTTTTCTGGAGAGTCTATACCTCTGAAAATTCATGGTTATACAATGGCCCTGTTGGCTCCTAAGTAGTTTTAGTTTCACTCTCAAGGATTGTGGAGGCTGGGGTGTAAGAACATGCAAAACACTACATGAATACTTTATTTCAGCTAAAGGAAAATACAGGGAACCATTTTTATAATCTTTTGAGAGGGTGAGACTCCCTTAGCATCTTGAAACCACAAAGAATTTTACAACATAAAGAATTCTACAACATAAAAATATAAAATTTTTGGACTACAAAAGGCCCCATTTAAAAGACTGATAGACTAGAGGAAAACAATCTGTTAACAGACAAAAGGTTAATATAAAATATTAATATATAAGGCCTTATAAAGATAATACAGTCATTGGGATCTAGTAGGAAAATAGGTTCAGTTCAGTACAGTTCAGTCACTCAGTCGTGTCCGACTCTTTGAGACCCCATGGACTGCAGCAGGCCAGGCTTCCCTGTCTATTACCAATTCCCAGAGCTTGCTCAAACTAATGTGCATCGAGTCTGTGATGCCATCCAACCATCTCATCCTCTGTCATCCCTTTCTCTTCCTGCCTTCCATCTTTCCCAGCATCAGGGTCTTTTCAAGTGAGTCAGTTCTTCGCATCAGGTGGCCAAAGTATCGGAGCTTCAGCTTCAGCATCAATCCTGCCAGTGAATATTCAGGAGTGATTTCCTTTAGGGTTGACTGGTTGGATCTCCTTGCAGTCCAAGGGACTCTCAAGAGTCTTCTCCAGCACCACAGTTCAAAAGCATCAGTTCTTCGGCACTCAGCTTTCTTTATAGTCCAATTCTCACATCCATACACAGCTATTGGAAATACCGTAGCTTAGACTACATGGACTTTTGTCAGCAAAGTAATGTCTCTGCTTTTTAATATACTATTTAGGCTGGTCATAGCTTTTCTCCCAAGGAGCAAGTGTATTTTAATTTCATGGCTGCGGTCACCATCTGCAGTGATTTTGGAGCCCAAAAAATAAAATCTCTCACTGTTTCCATTGTTTCCCCATCTCTTTGCCATGAAGTGATGGGACCGGATGCCATGATCTTAGTTTTTTGAATGTTGAATTTTAAGCCTGCATATCTGAGGTTATTGATATTTCTCCCAGCAATCTTGATTCCACCTTGTGCTTCATCCAGCCCAGCATTTCTCATGATGTACTCTGCATGTAAGTTAAATAAGCAGGGTGACAATATGTAGCCTTGACATACTCCTTTCCCAATTTGGAACCAGTTTGTTGTTCCATGTCCAGTTCTAACTGTTGCTTCTTGACCTGCATACAGATTTCTCAGGGGACAGGTAAGGTGATCTGGTATTCCCATCTCTTGAAGAATTTTCCACAGTTTGTTGTGATCTACATAGTCCATAAATAGATCATCATAGAAGTAATGCAGAAATTCGGCAAGAAGAAAAGCAGTTACATCCCTTTAATAGTCAAAAGAAATAAATATTCTTTGGTTTATTGACATGACAATGATTTTTTAAAAACTGATATAACCAGTGTTGGCAGGGATATAGAGCAACAGGCTCTTTAGTGCTCTGTTAATGAGAAAGTAAATTGACACAGCTATTCTGGAGGGCAGTTTAGCAATGTCCATTAAACCGAATGTAAATACATGCAGTCTATAAAGTCCTGAGTCATGTGCATTTCTGATTTTGGTTGTCGTTGCTGAATTGTTCTCCTTTTGTCATCAGTTTGCATTCCCAAAGAACCCATCCCGGGGAAGCAAATGCATGAAAACGGTCATTTCAGTGTTGTTTGCAGTATCCAAAATTTTTTAAAAATGTAAATGTTAGTCTGTAGAGGGATGGTTTCTTGATTTTCTTTACTAGGAAAATGTTATGCCGTCATTTATGTGGCAGATGAACATATGCTCCCTCGCCAAATGCCTCTAAAACTAAAGTGAAAGGACTTTGTTTTTTAAAGCAAACCAACAAGGATGGAAAAAGTAGGAGAGGAGACAACAGCTAAATATTTTGTAAGGGGGAAGGTGGATGGAAGGAAGGAAAGAAGGAAGGAAGGATGCATAGACGGAAGGAAGGAAAACAACTTTATACACCTTGATAAGCAATACTAAGCTAGTGGTGGAGAAAACCAAGAACCTGGTTTGCACCACAGAGTCTTCAAAAGGCTCAGGATTTCAGTTCAGTTCAGTTGTGGCTGATTCTGTGCGATCCCATGCACTGCAGCATACCAGTCTTCCCTGTCCATCACCAATTCCCAGAGCTTGCTCAAAGTCATGTCCATCGAGTCGGTGATGCCATCCAACCATCTCATCCTCTGTTGTCCCTTTCTCCTCTTGCCTTCAATCTTTCCCAGCATCTTTCCCAGGGTCTTTTCCAGTGAGTCAGTTCTTCACATCAGGTGGTCAAAGTATTGGAGCTTCAGCTTCAGCAGCAGTCCTTCCAGTGAATATTCAGGACTGATTTCCTTTAGGGTTGACTGATTGAATCTCCTTGCAGTCCAGGGGACTCTCAAGAGTCTCCAGCACCACAGTTCAAAAGCATCATTTCTTTGGTGCTCAGCTTTCTTTATGGTCCAGCTCTCACATCTGTGCATGACTTCTGGAAAAACCATAGCTTTGACTAGATGAACCTTTGTTGGCAAAATAATGTCTCTGCTTTTTGATATGCTGTCTTGGTTGGTCATAACTATTCTTTCAAAAGTCTTTTAATTTCATGGCTGCAGTCACCATCTGCAGTGATTTTGGAGCCCAAGAAAATAAAGTCTGTCACTGCTCAGGATTTGGAAATAGCTGATTGAGACTTCCATCTTATGTAATGTTCATATTTAAGAGTTGGGAACTCTCAGAGGTGCTTAACCCAGACTATGGCCAGAGATTCTGTTCAGCTCAATTTCTCCTGAAACCTCTTAACAGTGGTAGTGATGTCCATTCTTCACACAGCCAGGTGTGTGCTTCCTATGCACTTTTTATATTACTTTTCACATTCATTTGTTTGTAATTGTTATTAATAAAATAGTAAATTCGAGAAAAATTTAAATGATGCCTGCCTGGAAAAAGCAAACATTATCTTCTTCTAAAAGATATCTTTAATGATATCAGATATCAAACTCTGGCTGTTGAGGATCGTGTCAGCAGTTTAGACTTCCTCTGATTTTGAAGTTACAGTATAAACATGATGTATGTATTAAGAACAATTATTAGAAAGTTCCATTTTGCATTTACCTTCCTAGGAAGGTGATATTACTTTTACAAATGAATAATTTTGGCTAAATAACTCTTAATAAAAGTATCTAATTAGCTTTGTAATGAGAGCAATAGCTCTGATAAATTATTTACCACAGTGAAAATAAAAGTCTCCAGTAGTTCATAGTTTTAACTCCTATGTCCTGCATTTTTTTTTTTTTTGAGATTTTACCTGTCAACAACTTGCTGAAAGATTTTATAACTTATTGTCACTACTAGTACAGATAGTTAAATGGTTGTATCTTAAGCTTTATTTTTTTGTTAGGTAAATTGTGTTTGTCAAACTACTTGACCAACTTATTTTCAAAAAATTCTTTATAGAAAAGGGTAAGCTAAACATCATATTAAATTCCAAAGATGATAACCATAATTTTTCAGAATGCTAATGAAACTATTTTGTCATTAGGAAAAAATGGTCCAGCCTTCTGTTTGTTTAGGTACTGTATTACTAGGAAACATCTAGAATTGAAGAGCAGTAAAATCTGTAATTACAGAATTCAAACCATATCAGAGTAGTAATTTGTACCTTATCCTTGTTGAATACTGACTTATGTCAAAATCAATCTCACATACCAGAATAGGTACAACATTATGTAAAAGTTTTTAAGACCAGAGAGTTATTTATTTAAAAGTTGTCCATGCCAGTCAGAATTCCTTTTCAGAACCTTATATACAGATTTCTTTATTTGAAATAGGTCTCTTGATTTTCTTCCACAGGTATTGTGGGGCTATTCAACCTCCTGTCTCCCTCTTTTCTTTCTTTTTTTTTTTAAGTTAAACTATAGTAGTATAATTGCATAGTTACAATATTATATCAAAGTGTACAACATAGTTATTCAATATTTTTATAGGTTATACTGTTTAAAGTTATTGTAAAATAATGGCTATATTGTCTGCTGTGGAATATATCCTTGTAGCTTATTTATTTTATACATAGTAGTTCGTGCCTCTTAATTCCCTTCCCCTGTCTAGCCGCACCCCCCTTCCCTCTCCCCATTGGTAAGCATTCGGTGTCTGTGAGTCTGTTTCTGTTTTGTATTATCCATTTGTTTTATTTTTTGGTTTCCACATATAAGTGATAACATATAGTCTTTGTATTTCTCTGTCTGATTTATTTCACTAAGCTCAACTTTTCTCTTTTCTTAAAAAAGAATTCATGGTTACTATTTTCTTTCTTTTTGTCTGTATTTGATTTTCATTTGTAGCTTTCTTCCATCCTAGTTCCAGCCTTCCTCCAGCTCCTTGGATATTCCTTCACACATCAGGGAAGCCCATTGTGCTCCTACCCCATTTACTGTAAGAAACACATCCTTTTTTTTTTTAAGGTGCCAAAACCAGATCTATACTTTTTACTAAGTAAAACCATAGATTAACTAGTCACAGCTAAAAGTAATTTTCCACCAGAAGTATCACAGATCACAAGTATTCTTTTACAAATTAAGTGCCTCTGTTCTTTTTTGTTAGGCAAAAGAGATTTCACTAGCAGACCTCCAGGAAAATTATATTGAGGCATTAAATAAATTAGTATCTGAAAATCAACAACTACAAAAAGATTTGATGGATACCAAAGGTCAGCTGGAGATTTCTACTCAGATATGCAAAAAAAACCGGGACAGGATCTTTAAACCAACACACAGCAGAGTACCTGAGTTCAAGAATACAGAGTTCAAGTAAATTTTCTTCATAGTTTATTTAAAATATGTATCTTTATTATGTAATGCTCATTTCTTTGAGAATAATTTCCAATTTATAGAAATTAAATCCTTATCAAAGGACCGTATGTTTAATTCTGAAGTACAGTATGTACAAGTAAAGCTGTTAGGTTAAAAAGTACAGGGGGTTATATATTACTTTCAAGTAAACTTCTAGATGTAGGTGAGAATAACAGCCTAATTCCCCTGAGTTTTGTCATGCTGCTTCCCACCTTTCTAGCTTCACTTGTCCCATAAGAAGTGGAAGTTAGCTTTTTATAAAAAGCTTCTTTTGTATTTTTGGTGAACTAATAATAGATTGTTACCTAAAACATCAGCATTCAATGAAGAACCACCCGACTTCAGCTCTTACATGTTTTCCTACCAGGAACCTTTGCTGACACCCTCTCTGCCACTCCCACCTCACCCCCAGATGAAGATAAGGGACTTCTCTCTGCACAGTACTTCCCTCTCTCCTACCACCAACCCCACTAGGGCACTTAGATAGCTTAAGTGTCTTCCTTGCTGTTGTGTAAGTCTGTGGGGGCAGGGACGTGGTCATGGGGATTGGGTATTTGGGGCCAGGGTGATGAATGGGCTTCTGAAATTTTGTAAGTTATAGCCTTCTCCTTAGTCTGGTTCTGTATTTTTATTGAACTTCCAACAATAAGTCTGTTTCTTTAAAGGAGGAAAATTGCTACAATGTTTATCTGCTTTATTTTCTAATCTGCTATCCAGTTCAGCCCATGGCCAGCACAGGCATGATGGGATGAAGGCTGAGCCCTACAAAGCAGGTCTTCATTCTCCGCAAGGACAAGCGTCGGATAGCATAGAGCCTGTGTCCCTGTCCAGGGGCTTCAGCCCCCCGAGCCATCAGATCAGCTCTTGCTGCTCCACTGTCTCCCTGCCATCTAACTTTCTGTGCAAAACTAACTCTCTGCCTTCAGTGCTAGATACAAATGAAGCCAACTTTTCTGACACTATCTCTGAGAGTATAAATGACCCAGAAGACTTTACATCTTTGGTATGGAAACTTTCTGATCTTACTAGTTTATTAAGTGTGTGTAGTTTGATTTTTTTTAAATTTTAAGGCAGAGGATTTTTTTTTTCTTTTTGTCTCCTTACTGGTTCTTTCTCTTAAGTACCCTTTGTTATTCTCATGTATTTCTGTCCTAAGATTTTGCTTGTGAAGACTTCAGCCACAAGTACTTTTCAAAATGTGTCTTATTAAATATAAGTTATAGGGACTCATTTATTTTTAGCCAAAATTGAAAATTCCCTTCCTGCCTTTTTTCAGAGAGGGTCACCTTTGTATTGGAAATGATTGGTTCAAAGAATATCTCTGCCTGCCAAGATAGTCCTGGGGCGTAGACAGTGGTGAAGGAGAAAAGGAATGGCTGGAAAGGGAAAGAGTGGGTCAAGGCAGAGGAAGTAATGGCAGCTGATGTGTCTGTTATAGACCATAGACTGGGCCGCCCCACGGGGCCCTGGTGGCAGACGCTGCCCTTCGACAGGGCTGGCCCCTTGTTCCTGCAGATGTGAGGACTCCTCTCCACCCTTGTTTTTGCCTTTTGTGCTGAAGCACTCACATCTGGCCATTCATTCTCATCGCCGTAATGGTCCTGTATCTGTGAAAGTTCAGTATTTTTGACTTTTTAATGTGCCAACAAGTCCATAGGAGTTCTCTTTTAGTTGTTGAAATAAATGTGCTATATATGTAATTCTGAAATCCAAAAAAGACCTGATGACTAACTTTCTTTTTAAGTTTGGCACTAAGACCTGACCTGGCCTGAACCGATATGATGTGATAAAATGTTGATTGATCCCACTGAACATTTTATGTCAGAAAAACCAATGTGTTTGATGATGGGATGTTACCTCAGACTCATCATAGGTCCTGTATTCTATATTTGTGAATTCATCTACTTGCTAAACTATTAGTTACCTGTAAACAGAACTCATAAGCACTTCCACAGTTATTCTTGAACATGGCAGAGCTGGACAAAATGTATCACTGGACTTGCACGTTTACAGCTAAGGTCAGCCAAGGTGGTACGTTACCCTCTTGTTTCAGCTCTTGTGCTGAGAGGCCCAGAAGATAGAGTCACTCAGGGGCAGTACAGTGCACGAAGCTCAGATGCTGGGCTTGAACAGGGTTTGAACCCCAACTTTGGCACCCATTAATGGGGTGGCCTCAGGAAAGTCACTAAACACTGTGAACCTTGTTTTTTTGTGAAATAAAGCAAACAGAATCTACCTGGTGAGTTATTTTTAGGAGTTGGGATTATAATCTTTTTGAAGTTTGTGTGTATGTGTTTGTGTTTCCCATAAGAGCAGTGTTTCAATATTCATTAATTCAGTGTTTGAGATGATGTTATAGAAAATAACTACTGCAGATAAGGATCAACTGAATATGGTACATCTAAATTCTGAAACCAGTGATCTCAGACAAGGGGCTGTAGACTCAAATTTTGGAGGAAAGAAAATATTGATTTTTAACTGGTATCTAATTTATTACCGGTAGATTTTCTATGCTTTAAAAAGTAACATTCAGATTTTTATAAGTGAGTTTGAAATAAACAGGCAGTAAGTATATCTCTTCTAGTGTATAGAAGGCTCTGAAAGTCTTTAAACGAGTAACTAATATATTTATATGACACTTCACACTTACATAACTGTGTCAGAAAGGAAGAGATCTGTGTTAATTTTTGTGGAACTTTTTTTTAAAAAAAAACTATTATTATCATTAGGATAAAGACAATATCTTGTCAGAGGAAAACATTCCCCTTTTGATATTGGTAGTTAGAAAATATCATGAATACTGTGTCTTAGAAATATACTGTTCAACTTACATATGTCAAAATTTGTTTCTCTTCTAGTGTCCCTTGCCTCTGTCTCCTCTTGGTTCAATAGCCACAAGATTTTTGGAAGAGGAAGAGCTGAGGTCTCATCACATTCTAGAGCGCCTAGATGCCCACATCGAAGAACTAAAGCGAGAAAGTGAAAAGACAGTGAAACAATTCACAGTCCTAAAGTAGCCTCTTAAAAATCACAGACTTGGAAATAAAAATAAACTCTGAAGAGTTACTGTCATCATGAAGCAGCAGCTCTTTGAAAACCTGAACATACGACTATATAGAAGCCACAAAAATGAGATGTACTAAAGCTGCCGTGAGGAATCTGAGAAGCTGATACTTAGCTCTAAGGTGTTTTCTCTGCACTGTCTTGTTTAAAGGACTTTTTCCAGCAATAACATGTAAATAAACCACTTTGCTAGACTTTTTTCTCACATTAATATTTATTATCATAAAGTAGTACTTTCTCTTGCTGACTTAAATGTAATAGCTGTAGACTAATTAAAGATTTTATGATACATGTTGGAAATAAAGTAACTGTAGGAACTTCCTTTGGGAGCAGTGTCTGTAGTGGAAGCATGGATCACAGAGTGATCCAGATTTTGCTGGGTTTTGTACTGGTTTTGCTTCTCATTAGCCAGTTGGGCTGGTAATGTGCAAGGCTAGGCAGAATTATGTGAAGGGGCTGGAGAAGTTTGACAGGAAGCCCTCTCCTATTCAAAAGACAGATGTGGGAAAGAGGTGGGCGCAGGGCCTGGGACTGGGCTAGCGTGGGAACCTGGGGACACTCAGTAGATATCTCGGCATCTGCATTTCTGAGGAGAGGTTTGAAGGGGAGACAAAGATGTCAAGGTGCAGAGGCATTTGAAGCTGTGGAAATCTGGAGGAGGAGGGCAAGGAGAGAGAAGAGCAGAACCTGGGGCCCGAAGGACACCAGCACATGAGCATTGTGTGGTTAGATCCAGCAGAGGAGCTAGAATGTGCAACCAGAGACCAGAAGGCGAGGTGGAGGGCTCTTTCACCCAAGATGGGGCTCCTATGATCCAGCCCTCTCTGTGGATCTTTCCTATCAGCAAGCAAACATCCTGTTGTTTCTCCTTTCTTTAAAGCAAAACAAAACCTCAGTTCCGCATCCTCCCTACTGCTCCACACACTTGTCCTCTTCACACAGATGTCTCTGGCGAGAATTGTCTGCAGTGACTGTTGCCACTGTCATCTTTTTTAATTTATTTTTAATTGGAGGATAATGGCTTCAAAATGTTGTGTTGGTTTCTGTCATACAACAGAGTGAGTCAACCATAAGTCTACCTGTGTCCCCTCCCTCTTGAACCTTTCTCCCATCCCCCACCTCATCCCACCCCTCTAGGCTGTTGCAGAGTACAGAGCTGAGCTCCCTGTGTTACACAGCAACTTCCCATTAGCCGCCTGTTTTATACGTGGTAATGCATATGTTTCAGTGCTACTCTCTCAATTCATCCTACCCTCTCCTCCCCCAAACTGTGTCCTCAAGTGCATTCTCTTCATCTGTGTCTCTGTTCCTGTCCTGCAAAAGGATTCATCAGCACCATTTTTCTAGTTCCATATATATGTGTTAATATACTATATTTGTTTTTCTCTTTCTGACTGACTTCACTCTGTATAGCAGGCTATAGATTCATCTACCTCACTGCAGCTAACTCAAATGCGTTCCTTTTTGTGGCTGTGTAATGTTCCATTGTTTATATGTACCACAACTTCTTTATCCATTCATCTGTCAGTGGACACCTAGGTTGGCTCCTTATCCTACCTAGCTATTGTAAATAGTGCTGCAATGAACACTGGGGTACCTGTATTTTTCAGTTATGGTTTCCTCAGGGTATATGCCCAGGTAGTGGGATTGCTGGGTCATATGGTAGTTTGGGCTTCCCAGGTGGTGCTAGTTGTAAAGAACCTGCCTGCCAATGCAGGAGATATAAGAGATGTGGGTTTGATTCCTGGGTAAGGAAGATCCCCTGGAGGCGACCATGGCAACCCACTCCTGTACTCTTGCCCAGAGAATCCCCATGGACAGAGGAGCCTGGCAGGTGACAGTCCATAGGGTTGCAGAGTTGGACACGACTGAAGTGACTTTGCACGCATACATGCATGGTAGTTTTATTCCTAGTTTTTAAAGGAATCTCCATACTGTTCTCCATAGTAGCTGTATCAGTTTGCATTCCCACCAACAGTGCAAGAGTGTTCCTTTTCTCCACACCCTCTGCAGCATTTATTGTTTGTAGACATTTTTGATGATGGCCACTCTGACCAGTGTGAGGTGATAACTTCACTGTGGTTTTGATTTGCGTTTCTCTAGTAATGAGTGCTGTTGGTCATCTTTTCATGTATTTGTTAGCCGTCTGTATGTCTTCTGTGGAGAAATGTCTGTTTGGGTCTTCTGCCCATTTTTTCATGGGTTGTTTATTTTTTCTGTTATTGAGCTGCATGAGCTGCTTATAGATTTTAGAGATTAATGCTTTGTCAGTTGTTTTCATTTGCAATTATTTTCTCCCATTCTGAGGGTTGTTGTTTTCATCTTGTTTATAGTTTCCTTTGCTGTGCAAAAGCTTTTAAGTTTAATTAGGACCCACTTGTTTATTTTTGTTTTTATTTCTATTACTCTAGGTCAAAAAGGATATTGCTGTGATTTATGTCAAAGAGTGTTCTGCCCATGTTTTCCTCTAAGAGTTTTATAGTTTCTGGCCTTACATTTAGGTCTTTAATCCATTTTGAGTTTATTTTTGTATATGGTATTAGGAAGTGTTCTGTTATTGTTGTTCAGAGACTTTAAGTCGTGTCCGGCTTTTTGTGACCCCATAGACTACAGCATGCCAGGCTTCCCTGTCTTTAACTATCTCCCAGAATTTGCTCAGATTCGTGTCCATTGAGTCAGTGATGCCGTCCAACGATCTTATCCTCTGTTTTTCCCTTCTCTTTCTGTCCTCAGTCTTTCCCATCATTGGCATTTCTTCCAATGAGTTGACTCTTCGCATCAGGTTGCCAGGGTATTGGAGCTTCAGCATCAGTGCTTCCAATGAATATTCAGGGTTGATTTCCTTTAGGGTTGACTGGTTTGATCTCTTTGCTGTCCAAGGGACTCCCAAGAGTTCTCCAGCACAACAATTCAAAAGCATCAATTCTTCAGTGCTCAGCCTTCTTTATGGTCCAGTTCTCACCTCCATATAGCTTTGACTATATGGACGTTTGTCAGCAAAGTGATGTTTCTGCTTTTTAATACACTGTCTAGGTTTGCATAGCTTTTCTTCCAGGGAGCAAGCATCTCTTAATTTCATGACTGCGTCATCATCTACAGTGGTTTTGGAGCCCAAGAAAATAAAGTTTGTCACTGTTTCCACTGTTTCCCCATCTATTCACCATGAAGTGATGGGACTGGATGCCATGAACTTCGTTGTTTGAATGTTGAGTTTTAAGCCAGCTTTTTCACTCCTCTTTGACTCTCATCAGGAAGCTCATTAGTTCCTCTTTACCTTCTGCCACTAGAGTGGTACCATCTGTGTATCTGAGGTTGTTGATATTTCTCCTGGAAATTTTGATTCCAGCTTGTGCTTCATCCAACCTGGCATTTCACATGATGTACTCTGCATATCAGTTAAATAAGCAGGGTGACAATATACAGCCTTGATGTACTCCTTTCCCAGTTTGGAACCAGTCCATTGTTCCATGTCTGATTCTAACTTCTTGACCTGCATATAGGTTTCTCAGGAGGCAGATAAGGTGATCTGTTAGTCCCATCTCGTGAAGAATTTTCCACAGTTTGTTGTAATCCAGACATCTAAGGCTTTAGCATAGTCAGTGAAGCAAAAGTAGATGTTTTTCTGGAATTCCCTTGGTTTTTCTATGATCCAACAGATGTTGGCAATTTGATCTCTGGTTCCTCTGCCTTTTCTAAATCCAGCTTGTACATCTGGAAGTTCTCGATTCATGTACTGTTGAAGCCTCACTTGAAGAATTTTGAACACAACTTTACTAGCATGTTAAATGAGCGCATCTAATTTCATTCTTTTGCATGTAGCTGTCCAGTTTTCCCAGCACCACTTATTGAAGAGGCTATCTTTTCTCCATTGTATTTTCTTGCTTCCTTTGTCAAAGGTAATAGATGTGTCCCATTATTTTCTTAACTTAATCCTCTCTAACCCCACCTGCCTCCCCGCCATGAAACTGCTCTCCTGGCCTGGAGGTCGCCAGTGACTTTGTCAGTTCTGAGCATCATTTCACACGCTTGGTCTCCCCCTCACCGTCTCTTGGTTTCCCTGACCTGACACTCCTACTCATTCCGTCTGATTCTACTCTTCTGAATTTTCCTCTGCTAAAGGACCCCGCTAGGACTTCGATGTGAGTTTTCTCACTCAACATGCTCTTTCCCTAGACTATTGCATTCAGCTTTTAAGCTTTTAATTCTGTCTGTAGGCCAGTGACCTCTTTGACCTCTCCTCAGAGCTCCTGCCTTAGCATATCTCCACTTGAATGTCTGATTAGAACCTTAGGCTGAAGATTTCCGAGAGCTCTTGAATCTCCCTGTTGCTTAGATTCCATGTCAGGGTGGCGTCATGTGTGCCAGTTGCTAGGAGTTATTCCTTCATTCCTTCCTTACCCACACCTCCGAATCCAAGCCTTTGGGAGGTCCTGTCAGTTCTGCCTGCTGTCTCAGACCCAACCATTTCTCTCCTCATGCCTGACCCCCAGTCTCTCACCTAGATTCCAGCAGTAGCCTCGTAATTGCTATTACTCCTATTCCTGACTCAATAATTCATTCTCCGTAATGCCTCCTAAGTTATCCTTTAGAAATGTGAATTAAACAGTGTCCCTGCTACCTCCCTTCCAATCCTGCAAAGGCCCCGTATTCCACCGTTTAAATGTGAGTTGCTTGTCATCTCCCATAAGACCCGCAACGTTCCATGCCCACCTCCATCACCCACTCTATCACTGTCCTTCCCTGTGCTCCAGCCTCCCTGGCCTCCTTTCTGTTCTTGAGTGCTGCCAGCCTTAGCCTGTGCAGGTCGTTGCACTTGCTGTTTACCAGGAGTCCCATTCTTTCACCCATGATAGGTGCTTTCTCCACATCCTCCCTGACTGCCGTCTCCAAAATCCACTTCTCCCAGTTTCTCTTGCTCCCTGCCCAGAGTTATTGCTTTCATAGTACTTAGCACTCTGCAATCCTTTTGTCACTTGATTTGCGTTTTTATTGTCACTTCTGCCTTTAGAATTAAGCTCCTTGAGGGGAAGGACTTTGCTGTCTGATGGGGCCCTCACCTCTCCACACAAGCCCAGCACTTGGAGCTACTCAAGTAGTTCAGAAACCAGGGAATACATGTCTTTCTTGAGATGCCACACTTTTTTTCCTTTGTACATGGTGCCAACCCTTCAGCCAGCCTCTCTTCCCACATAACTCCCGCCCCATGCCCCAGTACCTTGCTTGGCAAAGCTTTCCCACACACATCCCGGGGAAGGGGCCTCCTTGTTTCTCACGGTGCTCTGTATGTGCATCTCTCCAAGCTCAAACCGCCCTGTGTTTCCTCTTCAATTTCTGTGTCTCCCACTGAACTGAAACCTCAAAAGCAGGGGCCGTCCTCAGTCCGCAGGTTGCCTAACATAGTACATACTAAGCAAGTACTAGGTGGATGAAAATCACCACCATTCTAGGTTTCATTGTAAAATGAATCGTACTTCAGGGGGTTGAGTCGATTTACTGAAAAGATATTTCTGAAAGGGCTTTGTAGACTCTGAAAATACTGTACCAATATGGACTATTATGAGGGGATCCTGAGTCTTAAGCTTGTCCCAAGCTTATGGAATGTTCATACAACCTGTTGACTAGGAGAAACGATGGCAGACTGTAGTTGCTGGAAATAAGGAGTCATGAGGTGCTATGTATTTTCTTAAATTTATACAGTACTGTGTTATTTTAAGTTGAAATCATTAACTGATTGAGTTTGTCAGAACATTTAATTGTAATTTAATCTCTTAACTTTATTCTTCAAAAAGATATGCCAAATATTAAAATGTGTCAAAATTAAATTTGAGTTAGTTTCTTCATATACATTTTATAAAACCTCCCAGTGAGTGGGGTGCCCGAATTAGCTGAAAAGATAAGGGTGTTGTCGTCTGGTTGTGGGTTTTCAGATGACATTTTCTTGGGTGAGTTATTCTTCTTGGCCTGGATCCTAGTGAAGTTGTGTCTGGATTTCTATGCAGATTTTAGCTGAAGAAGACAAAGATGAATTCCCACTATGGGTTGGACATGACCTTTCCATGGAGTCTCTTTTGATTTCAACAAGTCTAGGAGGCAGTGGGTGTCGTTGTCCCCATGTGCCAGGAAGGATTTAAGTGGCTTGGCTTTCTAACAGCGCCTGGGGGTAGAGAGTGTGGCCTCTGCAGGCACACAACCCTGTTCTGAATCCTTGCTCTGCCACTTACTAGCCCCATGACCTTGAGCAAATTAATAACCTCTCAAAGGCCTTAGTTTTCTTATCTGTAAAGTGGGGGAGATAAAAATCATATCTACCTCATAGTGTTTGTGAAGCACTTAGAACAGTGCCTGATCCAGTAAAAATTATGGAAGTATCTTGTTGAATAGAAACAATACATGCTCTGTATTTCGATTATGTCGGTTTAGCTGCAAAAAAGTCTGTCTTCCTTTTCATACACAGACGTGTGACACCAGGCAAACTATAGGTGATGGTAGTCTGTTTGCAAAATGCCCTTGAGACCAAAACCTAAAAGTTACAGGTAAGAAAAATAACTACAGAAGCAGCTCTGTCATTGAGAACATACACTGAGTAAACAGTTGTCATGCACAGCACTTCATGAAGTGCACGACATAAGGTGCAGAATGGCAAGGTTAGAAAAAGAAACGTGTTGACTTGTTCTAGCAACAGATTGAAATAGTGTACAAAAATGCATCTAAAAGGAACAAATGGTGGGCCTGGGCCAGAGGACAAGTGAGGGCCGTAAATGCTGGTCACAGAGGAACAGCTAGTCCAGCCTGGTTGGTAGAGGCAGGCAGCAACACTACCTCTGAGCTTCTTAAAGGCCAAAGCTGAAGAGAAAACATTATTATTTATTACTTAAGTACATAATTAAATTATTATTTATTAATTATTACAAAATTGAAACACGCCATGGGTTCAAGAGAAGTACTCTATGTGTATCTGAGCAGTGGGAGTGGGCCACAGCATTTTTGTAACTGAATAATAAGAGGATCAGTACAGCTTCCTTACAGGGGGCTTCAGTGCAGGCTGTTGGCATAATGCTGGAGTGCAACTGAGGAACCAGTTTTCAGAAGTCACCAACATGACAGCATGAAGCTCTTGTAGCCTGGCTTGATGAAAAGGGAAAATTTAGAGGCATGATGGACTGCAATCATCTATAAAAGCAATCTCCTATAAAAAGCTATTTCTCCACTGTGCAGTTTTAATCATTTGAACAACAGTTCACTCTTTCTTTCTGTGGGAACCTAGAATTTGGGAAACTAACATTGCCCATTAAGGCCAAGTTCAAATGATTTGAAAACCCAATCAGAAGTAGGTTTATACTCTTCTTATGAAAAGAAACTAGTTAAGGCGAAGCTTGAATAGTGGAAGGTCCAGGAACTCCCTGATATTAAATGCAGGGAGAAGATCCATAATTCCTCCCAGACTCTCAGAGATATCTGTGAGCCAAAAAGAGATTAAGAACCACAATTTTAGGGGCTGGAATTCTCCCAGAATGGCGTTCTGTTTCCTGGGGAGAGATACAAAATTGGAGACGTCTAACCAATTCCTATTGGGGCTGAGTTTTAAAGTGCAGTTGAATAGTCATGAAAAATTCAAGCTTTTCAATAATAAAAAGACAACCCAATTTAAAAGTGGGCAAAGGATCTGAAGGACACTTCTCTAAAGACAATATACAAATGGCTAATGAGCACATGAAGGATGCTCTACATCATTAGCTGTCGGGGAAATGCAACTCAAAACACTTCACACACGCTTGTAATAAAAAGATAAAAAATAAGTGTTGATGAGGATATGGAGAAATTGGAACACTCATACATTGCTGATGGGAATGTGAAATGGTTCAGTTACTTTGGAAAACAATTTGGCAGTTCCTTAAAAAGTTAGATTTACCATATTACCCAACAATATCAAGCCTAGGTATACACCCAAGCTCAGTGAAGACATGTCCACATAAAGAAGTGTACATGAATGTTCATGGGATTATTCATAAGAGGCTCCCAAATGGAAAAAAACTAAAGGTCCTCTAAGTGATAGATGGATAAACAAAACATGGTATATCTATACAATGGAGTACTATTTGGGAATAAAAAGGAATTATGATTCTAAAATATGGATGAAACCTGAAAGCATTAAGCAAAAGAAGCCAGTCACAAAAGACCACATATGTGTGGCTTCATTCATTTATATGAAAAATCTATGATAGGAAATCTATAGAGACAGTAGTTGGTGGTTGCTGAGGGCTGGGGGGTGTGGAGGGGCCGGGGGTGAAGACGAAAGGGTACAAATTTCTTGGGAGCTAAGAAAATGTTCCAAAATTGATTGTGATGGCTGCACAATTCTGAATATAGCACAACTGAAAACCACTGAATTGTACACTTTAAATGGGTAACTTAAATGGCACGTGAATTATATTTTAGTAAAGCTCTTACAGAAAAAAACCCTCTGATGCACAGCAACACCTAAAAAAAGTCAAGTTTATATTCAGAAAACATCACAGCACATATAACACATGCTATTCTAAAATTTCATATTCTCCACTTTCACACTCAGGAGTAACAGTGGTGCCCCTCTTTAGGGGGTGGACATCCAGCTCTGCCTGAACAGTCACTTGTGGGGGGTGGGGCCGAAAGGTGGAGCCTCACTGAGCCTCCATGGGTACGGGCTTTGCCAGGAGCCGGGGCACCCAGGGCACCTCTCCTGGCAGTGGAGCGCGGGCTCATGCTGTCCACCATGGGGCTGGTTTCCAGGAGAGCTGAGGGCCCTGACCACAATGTCTGTGGTTCCTGACCACTGACGGGAAGTGTGGGAGTACGGGACTGTGCCCCAAGCAGGCCAGTCCCCGGGGCCTCTACAAGCGTGGTGGCCAGAGTAAGAAAAGCCAGCCACACAACATACAGCCGCCCATATCTTCCGCTGTGGGAAGCAGATCAGGCAACGCTGCCCCACAAGACTTTGCTCTTAGGGACTGGCTGCGCTCTGGGAGGTAGCCGGTGTGGACGAGCTGGCCGCCAGCCCCCAGAGCTGTCCTTGTTGAGGAAGCCACGAGGGCTGCTCGCTGGACCATCTCTTCGATCTGTCTTGACCCTGATGTATAATATAAACAGCTCACCAGTCTGAATCTTTCTGTAGTCTAGGGCCTGCATTTCAGATCCTCAGCCTAAAAGTAAAAGCCATAAACAAGGCAGCAAGTGTTTTCTACCAGTTAATCCCTTCAGCCATGGTTGAGCGCAGCCCTCACGCCCAGCAGGAGCGTGTGCTCAGCCGTGTATGTCCCTGTGTATCCTGACAGCGGTGGCTGGGGCAGGAGCCCTGTGGCTTCCCCAGTGATGCCCCTCTGGGGTGACAGGCCCCTCAACCCAGCGTGGAGACACGGCAGCAGCCCGTTCATATTAGGAAGTGTTGGACCAACAGCAAAGGGTGGAGAAAGTTCTAGATGGATGATGTATTCAACTGCTGCCTCCTGCATGAGCTACCATTTGTGAACGAAGAAGGCATCACGGAGCTCTTCATTTTATTCCCAAAAGGTGTAACTCCAACACATGGTTTAACACTACCACTCAATTCCCGTGTGTTCCCACGTTAAGTCATTCCTTAAATCCACATTTCTCCAGCTGTTTTCTAGAGATCTGAAAGTCCTCAAAGTGTTGATAAATGTTCCTTAGACATGTACCAAAGCAGAACGGGAAAGGCTGCATAGCATCCGCTCAGTGCCGGGATGGAGTGAGGGAGCAGCCTCTCTTCCGCCTGCTGGCTCTCCCGTCCCTTGATGGGCCCCCTCTCCTTCCCAGGCCACTGGGCCTTAGACACTTAAGGTCCTTAGCCTTTGTGTGCCAGGGACTTCTCTGGCAGAGTGATGAAGCCTATGGATTCCTCAAAATAGTGACCAAGTCCACAAAATAAAATATATAGTGTTAAAAAGAAAACCAATTACATTGACATTCAGTTCTCAAAATCAAATAAGAAATAAATTTGTGATAAGGTATGACATGCACCTCTTTATTAACTCATTAAATGACGAGACTGAGGTCAGGTCCATTGCCCACTAGGTTTTGAAGCAATGATGCATGAACACACTATTCTGAGTGTCTGCAACAATTGCTGTAAGACGTGGACGTATCTTAATTTCTCTTGGAATAAAGCTGCAGGTACTGCTAACACTGCTGTAGTTTATTGCTAAGGTTCCTAATAGAATGGAAACTAAATTTCAATTAGAGCTTAAGTTGAGAATAAGGACGTCAAGTTTTTTCCATCCAAGTTCATAGAAACTTAAATTCTCTCCTTGGATCCCTTGGCAGGGAGTCCATGGACTCTGGGTTAAGAATTTAGAGGCTTAGAGTTCACTCATGCTTCCCCTTGTCCCTGGTCAGTCTGGTTACCTGTGAACATTCACTTGTGTGGTGGTGGCAATATTTGTGCTTAGTGTCACCTGTGATTCTAAGAACTCAGTCCTTAAATGAATGAGATCACAAACTGACTTGTGCAAGGGGAGCCCTTTTTGGGAATCTTGGAGAGCTAGTGTCATCACTCAACAGGTCAGATCATTCCACCCGAGTTGTGGGGGACCCTGGGCCCTTGGCTGCCCTCAGAATTTAGGACAGCCAGGTCAAGCCTGGGAGGGTCAGAGCTCCTGACCTGGGGCTACTTGGGGGGAAACTAGGCTTGGTCAAGCGGCCCATGGTCACTATAGGTGACAAGCCCAGTGGGAGATCAAGGAGAAGCTGGACCACTCAGATGTCTCCTCCAACAGAGCTGCAGAGGATGGATGAGGAGCCTAGACACATGGGGGAGCTGCGGCTCTGTGCATGCAAGGAGAATTGCGTGGCTCAAGTGCAGCCACCTGGGGACTGCGGGGCAGGGGACAAAGGGAGGGTAGTTGGTGCAGGTGAGACAGGCTGAGTGAGACACCTGGGACCCTTTGCTGCAGGGCTTGCACCTGGACAAGTCTCCTCAAACACCAAAATACAAAGAAACTGTAAAGGACTAAAAAAAAGAGTGTGCATGCTCAACTGGGGCAAATTACTAACAACAAAATACAAAAAGACCAAAACCCCACACAGCACCACCAAGGGGCAGGCAGACCACCTAAACCACCCATCTGGCCCTACCCTCACCCAGTATAAGGATATAAGATCCAGCTGGCCCTAACCCCCACCCTGGGCACCCCTGCCCACTCCAACAAGCAAGGGGACTTCTCGCTCCTCCCTCCTGCAGCAGGGGCCACAGTAAAGCCTTTCCTGAATGTCTCCTCTGGCCTCTGATCAATTTCTACTGATTAAGGAGGCCAAGAGCTCTGGTTGGTAACAGAGAAGCCAGTTGATGTTCCTGTGGATACCACTCTAGATGGCAGGCCTGAATCTGTCTTCACAAAATAATCCAGTTGTCTCTGAATCTCAAGACATTCATTTTGGACCCTTGGCCTAAAATTAAATCCTATAGACAAAGCAAACGTTTTAGCCAGCAATGGTCAGGTACTTGCACCTCTCTGTTGTGTCTGCTGCCTGTCATCCCAAGCCAGCAGCAAGATGACTGCTCCAACAAGAAACAGAAGTTCCCGAAATTAGTGTTTCTCATAAATTAACAGTTGCTCTAAAACGTTTGATTGGATTCAAAATCTCTCCATAATATTACTAGAAACTTCAACAATAAATCTGTCAGTTAAAGAAGAGGAATTGCAATTAGTTTTTAAATACATTTTGTGGTGTTGTAATCTTCAAATTAATGTTGTAAAGAAAATTATCACTACTTTATAGTGAAAATAATAAGTTTCTCGTAAGTTTCCCATCAAAGTAGACTAGAAAGAATTTAAAGACACTGTTAGCTAAAAACATCTTAGGAATTGTTTTTAACAAATTCCAGCATAAATCCTGATATAAAAAGTTAAGGTCATTAATCAACAAAAGTTTTTGCACAGCAAAGGAAACCATCAACCGACTGAAAAGTCGACTTACAAAAAGGGAGAAAATACTTTTAAATGATGTGACCAACAAGGAGTTAACTTCCAAAATATACAAATAGCTCATACAATTCAAAAAAAACAAACAACTCAATCAAAAAGTGGGCAAAGACCAAAAGAAACATTTCTCTTAAGACATACAGATGGCCAGCAGGCATGTGAAAAGATGCTCAACATTGCCAATCATTAGAGAAATGAAAATCAAAACCACAACATCCCATTTTGGTCAGATGGCTATGATCGAAAAGAATACAAATAATAAATACTGAAGAGGGCGTGGAGAAAAGGGATTCCCTCATATACTGCTGGTGGGAATGTAAGCTGAGTTGACCACTGTGGAGAATGTCTGAAGGTTCCTTAAAAACTAAAATTAGAAGTACCGTATGTTCCAGCAGTCCTACTCTTGGGCACATATCTGGAAGAAACAAAAACTCTAGCTCCGAAAGACCAATGCACCCCAATGCTCATCGCAGCACTATTTACAATTGCCAGGACATGGAGGCAACCTAAGTGTCCATCGACAGAGGAATGGGTAAAGAAGAGGTGGTACATACACACAGTGGAATGCTACTCAGCCATTAAAAATGAAACATTGCCATTTGTAGTAACATGGATGGACCTGAGATTATCATACAAAGTGAAGCAAGTCAGACAAAGGGAGGCAAATATCATACAATATCACTTATATGTGGGATCTAAACAATGAATTTATCTACAAAACAGAAACAGACTCAAAGAGATAGAAAGCAAACTTATAGGAGGAATAAATTAAGAGTATAGAATTAACAGATACAAACTATTACATGTAAAATAGATAAGAAACAAGAACTTACTGTGTAATACAGGGACCAGTATGCAATATTTTATATTAACATAATGAAACATAATCTGTAAAATTTATAACTGAATTACTTTGCTTACACCTGAAACTAATACAATATTGTAAATCAACTATATTTCAATAAAAATGTTAAGATCATGAAAGAGAGCTCAGGGCTTTCATCAAAATTTTTGAAATGATCGTATTGAAAGTTTTATATAAGTTCAATATCTTTCCTAATACTTGCATTTAATTTTTATCATCTTAATTACATATTGGAGAGAAAATCTAATGAGTTTTGTCTCAAACAGACACCCTTAAATCCTTTCCAGTTTACCCCAGAGGGTTGTGCACATATTATTGTCTATGCTTTTCCTGGAAAGTCCTCCCTTAAATGAGCAGAAAGGACCTCGGTGGTGAGGGAGGGTCTGGAGCTGGTATACAACCCTCTCTTCCCTTCCTTTATGCCTGAGCTAAAATATTTCTGCAGCTAAAATGTGTTTTGATTAATGGTTAAATGTATGTGGGCTACTCAGATGACAGTTCATCCATTTATTAATTCATTCATCAAATATTTAATCAAGCAAACTTCTCATCTTTGCAGCGTGAGCTCCTGCAATTCCCTGAGGATGCTGGTGACACAGACCCCAGCTCCCTTCTTGCTCCCAGAACCTCTGACAAGTGTGCTCAGAGGGTCTAGTAACACACCTGCGCCCTTAGCAATTTGCATCATCAATGCGTAAAGACGGCCCCAGTGCCCAGGGCAATGGGCTGAGTGAAATGAGTCTGGGCACGAGGGAAGCCTCAAAGCCAGCTCTCCACTTAGCAGCTGTACACCCTTGGGCAGTTTCTTCATATGCAGAATGTAGGCTCTGATACTCACTCAGCAAGGCTGTCGTGAGGCCAGGTGAGATGCTGAATAGGGAAGAGAATCAAAAAGCTGTAGATGGGACCTCACAGGTAATACCCACCACTGTAGAGGGCAGCTGTAGGAAAGCATCCCTTCAGGGGTGGGTAGCCTTAGGGTCTGGGAGACAGTCAGAGGGAGAGGCGTGGGGGCACCTGGGCAGCTGCCCTGTCCAAAAGGGGACACAGCAGCTCTCTTCCTTGTGGAGGTTTTCACAGGCTTCTCGGGAAAGGTTGTCAATCAGATTTTGATAGAATTTTCACTTTTATTTATTTATTTAAAATACTATCTTATTTATAAATATTTATTTATTTGGCTGTGCTGAATCTTAGCAGTGGGAGTCAGGATCTTTGCTGTGGCATGCAGGGTCTCTAGTTGCAGCATGTGGGATCTAGTTCCCTGACCAGGAATCAAACCTGGGTCCCTGCATTGGGAGCTCTGGACCACCAGAGAAGTCCTTTAAATGCTATTTTATTTTTTAAAAATTTAAAAGATTTTTTTGCTGTGGACCATTTTGAAGTCTTTACTGAATTTTGTAACAATATTGCTTCTGTTTTATGTTTTGATTTTTTGGTCATGAGGCATGTGGGATCCTAGCTCCTTGACCAGGGATGGGTCTGGCACCCCCCGGAACTGGAAAGTGAAGTCTTAACCACTGGACCCCCCCCCCCCCCCCAGAGAAGTCCATTAATTTTTAAATGTTCACATCAACTAACACTGTACAGGCTGATCAGTAAGATTTGCAAACTCTGCCCACACCAGTATGGGGGTGATAAGGCTGACCTGGGGCCAGGGTCCGTCACCACAGCCAAGGCCCCCAGGACAGGGGGTGGATACGACCACAGGAGGACTAGCCATCTTCCTTTGTCTGCAGGGCTCCGAGGGACACTGACGCTGCGGCAGCTGGCTGGCTGCCACATGCTCCTTCCATCCCCCTGAGAGAACAGAGATCATAGAACAGAGTGACTTCCATTAAGAGATAAAACCTCTAGAAGAAAACAGGAGAAAATCTTCATGATCTCAGTTTGGCAATGATTCTTTTTCTTAGATGGTGATATGGATGGTTCATTTCCCCCTGTATTTAACAAATGCCAGCATTTCATCATATACGCTTTAAAACTTACTTAACATAACAGATTGCTGAAAACTTCTGTGGCCCTTCTAATTTCATGATGGTGTTAACATTTCACAACCGTATCTGTATTTGTACGCATCCACAAAGAACACACTGCATGATTTCAGGTGTTTCTATGCACTAGGGAAAAAAAGCAGAAAATGAACTTAAAAATTGATACCATTTACTGCATCATGAAAAATACATCCATGCATATCTAGAAATACAGTTGATAAAAGATACTCAAGGGTCTACAAAAGTTTACTAAATGTTACTGAGAGAAAGTAAGAATTCCCACCCTTTTGTCTGAAGCAGGAGGTGGGGAAGGGCTAGTGGGGCTGGGTGCCTCAGATGGGTCTTGCGCTGGGGGCTCAGAGCTGCTGCCACACGGTGGCCCTGGAATGTAACAGATATGTTCCCCAGCCAGTGTGCAGACTGGCTGACTCTTCTCAATTAAGGCTCCTTTCCAAGAGGTGCCAAAAATGTAACAGTTGCCTAGCTGAACTCCTGGTCTCTGGAAGATTCTAGGAGAGGCAGGGTGGCCAACAGTTGGAGACAGGATTTCTTCTAATTAGGTCAGGGGCTGGTATGATTTTATGAGGGGCCTACGACCTTCAGATTATTCAGGGAACAACAGGCAACACTTCAATATCTTCGCACGGGCTGGGAAAGACTGACGCGGTGGTGACTGCTGAGCCTCACTCAGCGCCCCCTAGTGCTGGGACTTTGGTTTACTGCGCCCTTGTTCACTCATTCAAACCCCGTAAGAAGCTTCCATGGTGGGTGCCATGATTACCCTCGTTTTACTGCTGAGGACACTGAGATGGGAGGCTCGCTAACTTGCCAACAGCAGCGGTAGGGGGCCGAGCAGGGATGGAAGCCCGGTGGCTGACTGCAGAGTTGGTGCCTTTAACTCTTGTACCATCCAGATGTCATCCAGGGGTTTGGGCTGCAGGCCTCCCCCAGCCTTGGGAGCTCTGCTGGAAGAGGTGTCTGGGGAGCCCCCAGTCAAGCCAGGGTTGACAGAGAGAAACAAAGGCTTCAATCCTACATTTGTGGCTCTTGACCCCACATGACAGCTTTCAGTCATCAGCAACCGGCGGCTAAGAGGTCACCTTTCCAGGAAGAAGCCCATTGGCTTCTTTTGAAAATGGACTTTGAACACTATTGCTGAGCTCGATTGAGCGACTTCCCTTTCACTTTTCACTTTCATGCATTGGAGAAGGAAATGGCAACACACTCCAGTGTTCTTGCCTGGAGAATCCCAGGGACGGGGGAGCCTGGTGGGCTGCCGTCTATGGGGTCACACAGAGTCGGACATGACTGAAGTGACTTAGCAGCAGCAGCTGAGGTCTAAAAACGTCAAGTGAAGCTTTAACAGAGGCGATTTCCTCATGGGATCAGGTTCTCTCTGTTGTTTCTCCTGGGAGGTGGGGAAGGGGTCTGGTGCGGATGCAACGGACATGAAAAGTTCATGGTATCCACATTCACCCCAGTCCTGAGGGCGGGATGACCACACAGGATGGAGTCGGGCCTCCAAACACCTGTGGTATCTTGGCTACATTTAATTTTTTGTAATATGATGAAATGATCAATGTTAACTTTCAGATTCTGCTTGGTGTTCACATACACACTAATACATATATTAATACATGTTGGCAGAGTGTTCACTGGACAATTTGTCATCCTGCAGTCATTTCTTCCATATACAGTTTCCTCCTCCATCACCACTCTGTCCATATGGGAGCTGCCAGGGGCCCCTCACTGCTGACATCTGTTCTCCATTAATCACGTGCACCAGTTCTTCTTGGCCATTCACGGTGTGGCTGCCCCTCTGCCCTCATGGCACAAACCTCCCCACCATCCTCCCCACCAGTCTGGAATGGGATGTCCCTAACTGGTCCCTGCACAGCCAGGGTGAAATGATGGCTGATTCCTTGTGTCGTGGAGGCAGTCAGCCATCCCGCTGATGGAAACAAAGCAATCCCAGTGCAAGCTGAGGGCGGCAGGCCCCCAGGAAGCAGGGCACTCCTCAGATCAATCGGTTCCCTGATTGCTTCCTGGAGGTGAACACCAGGAGTTCGCACAGCCAGGTGGCAATCTCTGTCTTCCTGTAAACCCACATTTCCCACAGAGGCGAAGGCGCTCATTGCACATGCTTTTTAGTTAGTTGGGAAAAAAATCTCTTGGGTCAACAATGCTGTAAATAAAGCCAATGGTCTAGAATTTTGTTTTTGAAAGAACAACTGATGTTCACTTTGAATACATAGTGATTGTTTAGTCTAAATGTAAGGTACCATTTCATCATGAGATGAAAAAGTGCACAAGTTCAGGGTGCCTCATTCTTCCTGGAGTGCTATGCATTTGGGTGTTCCATGCGGTGGATTGGGTGGGCTCCTCTTGGAGCCCAGAGGCTGTCAGGATACCTCCAGAGCATCCTTGCGCCTATCGTGGGAGTTGACTGGTTGTCTGTCAGTGGGTGAGTTTGCTGGGAAGCCAGCACTCACCCACTGGTCTGAATAATCTCCTGTGTCATTTGATCTTAGCTGGGGTTTGCCTTCCTTTTAGTCAGACTCAGCAAATCCATGGCACACCTCACTCTTCAATCCAGTGTCTAAGGATCACCTGCTAATCACAGTCCTCTTTCCTACTGAGCCCACTGTGACCTCAGAATCCTTAACCCGGTGCGCAGGTAGCAATGACCAAGCATCGGGAGAGCTGTTTTAAGCCCAGGTTTCCTTCTCATCCATTCTCAAAACCTCATGTCTCAGTTTTGCCACTGGATACACAAGGACCTTGAGGGCATTTTGTCTCTTTTATGTCTCATCCTGCAAGCACTTCTCTTGAGAGGATTAGCCTTGGGGACAATGATGCTTAAAGAACCAGGAGCTCTGATGTTCACTGGACCATTGTTTTCTGAGACATTAACCCTCCTGAAGGCAGCCCTGAAAATATTGAGACTTTGCCAGTAAAAGTGTTTATGCTTTTTGACATTATAGGAAGCAATCACATGTACCCCTGGGAGGTGAGGAGGGCCTGAACGATGGCAAAGGCTTTGGAGTGGAGTGGACACGGAGTTGAAGGAGCAGGTCAAATATGGAACACGGTGGCATGGAGCAGATTTCTCACTGAAAGGGATCAGGAGTCAGCAGTGGCCCCCATGAGTCTGACTTTGGGCATGGGGATACATTTACTGTGTTGGCAGTCCAGGAGGAGGCAGAGGTAATCTGGGGGAGAGAAGTGACCTGGGTTCAGAGTCTTTTGACTCAGGGAGGCTGGCAGGACATCCAAGAGGGGGCATCCCAGTTGCTGCCTGACTTTTGGTTTTCTTTAGTTCTGTTCGCAAAATCAGAGAGAAGCAACATCCTGTCAGAGGCTGCGGCTTCCCCTTTGGTCCCTCTGCTGGGTTTTCTCCAGCCCCTTGCCCTCGGGCAAGAAAAGAGCCAGCAGCGCAGTCTGGTGGGGGCTGCAAGGCAGGCTCTTAACACAGCAGGGCCCTTCAGATGCTCCGCCACTGACAATCTCAGGCCTACCGCCTGCCAGCATCTGTTCACGGAGACGCAGCATCACAAACTCTCCGGACTGGAAGGGACTTTAGAGGTCATCCACGGCAGCCTCAGGGCTGGCACTTTCAAACTGTTCTAACAATTTGAGAGCTCTTCCTTCTATTATTCAAAGACTGTTTCTTCAGACGTTCCTTTAACATGCTGTTAAAGATATGGGTCACTCGTGGAAGCCTTGGTAAGGAGAAGCATGCGCGGGCTCGTGTTTGTGGGTCTAGCAGTGAGGAGCGCAACAAGGCCAAATTTGGGAACACGAATTCTTTTTGTCCTTCACATGACAGCTACAAGAATGGTTTCCATGGTTACAGCAGCTTCTCAGAGGTGTCTAGATTTTCACTTGCTGTATTTCCCTAAATGTCTAATTTATGAATAATCTGTTTAGGTAACCTGCTGGAAAGTTTCTACAAGTATATGAATATCAAGGAATATATATTTATATATATTCACAACAACAAAAAGTAGGCTGATGGGCATTTTGGGAACATTTTTTTTTCTCCCATTAAAAACAGAAATTAGGATCAACTTAAAAAATTTCAAGTTAAACAAGATTCACTGCCTTCATGTTCTTCAAAGGCATGTGAGCTGGAGAAGGGCTGGAGCTAACCTAATTATGTTTCCTTTAATGTGAAATAGCTATTTGCCTGACATTCTATTTGCATCTCACCATCACATCCAAATAGCTGGGACATTGATTTTTTTCCTAACGTTCCCTTTGAACATGAAAGTGTTTTTTTTTTCTCCTGCTTGTGAGAACAGTGATAAGAACGGATCGATAATTACATTGTTGGGTAAAAATGAATATAAATTTTATTGAAAAACAACACCAGCAACAATGAGGGGAAAGCATACCTAACAGCCAGTGGGCCCACACAACTCAATGCACACGTTATGAAAAGTAATCACCTCTTCAAAGCTCCAACTATGCTTCCAAATGAAAAGAAATGATCGACCTCAGATAAACTGACGGGGGACGCAGATGCTCACCACCTCTCACCTCTGAAAGCTTTGCCAACAGCAAAGGACGCTACCACGCTATTCGGTCCCCCGTTTGCTGTGGGTAATCCAGTGAATTTCAAGAATTAAACTGGTTTGGAAAGAACTGGTTAGCATGGCAGCAAAGACCCAAGACCACTGAGAAATTTTTTCTACTTTTCCAGTCCTTTGAGAAGAGGATTTCACAAACTTTCTTGGCAACTTGTCCCTCCTGCTTAACAACAGGAAATACTTCTTTATGTCTAGCCCCAATCCTTCATGCTTCAGTTAATCTATTTATTTCCTCTTAATCTCAGCAGGCTGTCAGGGGTTTGTCCTAGTGGGACAATGTAACATATGGGGAACACACAATGATCACAATCAGATTGGAGGCAGAGTCCAGCTGCGCTGGTGGCGCTTCCAAAACAGGTTGAACAGAAGTTAATTGCAGTTGTGGTTTTCGCCCGTTTGCCTCGTCCCACTCTCCCACCCTACCCGACCCTCTGTGCCCTTCTGTAGCTTCAGGGCTGCCATCCTAGGCCTTGCAGCAAAAGCTTTCTGAGTTCGGTCAGTTCCAGTTTTTCACTGACTTACTAATGAATGTGGTCAAACTGTCCCATCCACTTCTACCCGATTTCCGGGTAAAATATTCCCAAACCGTTATCACGTTCTCGTCTTCGCACCATGCCAGGAAGTTCCTTGCCTCGCCTCACAGCTTGTGTGGGAACGACGTGCTCCACGTATACGTGAGAAAACTCTGAGAAGCCACGAGAAGGCACTCGGTGAATTTAATATAAACATCCCGGCCGCATTTTTTTCAAATGCTGCGTAAAAACCCCAGCCTCACGGGAGTTTGCAGCACCTGCAGCTCTGCATATCGGACTGCAGGGGACGCCCGTGCCATTCCACTGGCCGCTAGAACGCCTCGATCGGGAAACAAAGATGGGGATTTGAATAAAAGACTTCAACATACAACCCCGAATTCTACCCTGAGCAGCATGCGTGTAAAAATTCATGAAGATTGGATTTCATTTCATGTATTTTTACTTCAGTGGAAAGAAATGCAGGTGTTGTCTGTGCCTACAGCTGTCTTTACAAGGGGCCGGGGCTGGGGGGGGGGGGGGGAGGGGGGCGCCTGCAGGGAGGGGTTGCTGATGCTCCCAGGCTCTTGGAGAGGCTGGGCCACCGTCTCCTGCTTGGGACAGCTCCTATTTTGCTGGGTGGCATCCTTTGTGTGCTCCAGAATGTATAGACTAATTATATTGTTTTGTAGAGGATGCAAGTTGTTCCCAGCAGGACTAGCAAGCCAGCTCTGGGTCCAGTGAGTGACATGAGTCACAGAAGGCACTTATTATTTTGATGAAACACAGCACATTTCTTTCAGCCCATAAAATCAAAGGGGTGAGAAAAGGCTGTTTCCAGGGTGTAAAAACCCCTCTTGTTTCCCTGTTGTGGTGCACAGCAGTTCCGCCTCTGCAGCCTTTGTGCATTTTCCAGGCGTGAGTGACACAGTGCTGAATGCCTGGGTGGCAGAGCCTGCCAGAGGACGCTGGACACAGGCCAGGGCAGCTCAGCCCACCGTGGTGTACTGCCCTCGTGTTCCAGGACCCCCGGCCTGGTGGAGGATGGGCCCCCTGAGACATTCCTCTGGACCGGGTTCATGCTGGGGGTGGTGGGGATCTTTGTGAGGTGGGACCTTAGGGAGAAGATGGACTGGAGAGTTGGGAGCCTGGAACTTGAAACAGGCTTGGGCAAGGGCAGCAGCTGCCACCCTTGCTCTGGGATGGCTGGGGCAGGGCTGCAGCCCCAGAACGAAGGATCAGCTGATACAGTACCTGGTTAAGTGCTCCACAAACATTTGTGGAATACACAAATGTGAGGATGAAGGCAAGGACGCCGTGAGGATCCCCAGCAGCTTTGTCTGTAGCCAGCCCAGGGCATCGGAGCGGCAGTGCAGGGAGGGGAGTACTGGGCAGCGCTGGCCCTTCCAGGCCCAGGCCCTGGTGGGCAGGGCTGCAGAGCCGAAGCAGTCAGGAGGGCAGGTGAGGCCACCTCCAACCTCTGCACGTGCGGGGATGGCGCTGCAGCGGCCATGCAGGGCCTCTCAGGGCCTCTCCATCCTTCCCTCCTGCTGCCCTCACTGGAGCCAGTCTTTCTGCTGTTGCCATGGCAACACTGGCCTGAGGTGCTGCTAAGGGCCGGCTGGGCAGGCGAGACTTCTCCGGCCTGAGCAAACAAGGAGCTCTGGACGGTCCCTACCAAAGGTCGACCCTGGGGGTCTCTCTTGAGAGGAAGGAAGGGACATGGGATAGAAACTGCTCCCAGGGCAGGTCGAGGTCCCCCAGGTGTGACCTTGGTAGTAGAGATTTTGGGGCTGGTGGGACCCTGCTATTGTGGGGGCCCCCAGCACTGCAGTGTTCTTACTGCTTTACCTGAAGTCTTTATTGAGGGTTATTGCCAGGGGTCTCTAAGGGCCCAGAAGCCTCCTGGGGTTCCCAGTGTGGGTTTCAGGTTGGGGCCTGAGGCACAGGCTCTGAGAGGGCTTGCAGGAGCTGAGTGAACTGCTAATAGACCAAGTAGACGGAATTAATCTCTCTGAGAGCAGAGTCGGGGTCTTACATCCTGAGACTAGGGTGGCTGGACTGCCATACGTCCCTGTCTCTCTGGCCCCCACCCAGAAAAAGAGCAGGCACTGGCTGCTCTCGGCCCTGAAGTCTCCCATGATCTTTCTGGTGCCACATTTCAGGCACATACAGGGATTGTGGAGGCCCTCAGGCCCCGGGCTAGTTGGGGGGCAGTTAGCTTCCTCTCTGCACCTTCCTTCTCAGGACCTGGAAGAATAAGAAGCAGCATCGGGAATGCAGGAGATGGTCAGGTCTGGAAAGAAGATGACAGTCTGACCTCCCCTGGGGTCCGAGAGTTGGTGAGAAGCTCTGTGCAGCTCCTGGGAAGGGGCTTGAGAATTACAGGATGACTCAGCCTCATGGATCACGCCCGCTTCTCTCTCCCCATCACGGGAAATGTGTTTGGCCCCGGGCAGCAGTCCTGCTTCCCCACACCAGCCTGAGAACAAGGACAGCGTTAGCATGAGAAGGCGGGTGTCTGGGCAGTGAATACAGTTACAATACCTTGGATTTACATAGCACCTTTGTCGTCTAAAGGGCCTTTGCCTCTGTCCCCTTGGCCACTGACATCGCAGCCTCCGGCAGAGCAGGAACACGAGGCAGAGGTCCAGAAGGGATTCCATGCAGACTCAGTGGTGTCCGGGCTCTGGGCGTGGCCCGGCAGGGGTGGGGGTGGCAGGTGGCCCTCACTGGGCGTTGACCTGGTACTTGAGGATGTAGGAGTAGAAGCTGTGGTTAGCATTCTCCAGCACCATGACATACACCTCCTGGCAGCCTGCGGTGCTGCAGCTGCCCTCCCAGTAGCCCTCAGGGCTCAGGGTCAGCGGCCACGTGTCCTGCCCCTTCACCAGGGCTTTGGCGATGCCGTGCAGCTTCAGTTTGAACGGGACATTGCGGTTGGCGGGCAGCACGCCCGACAGTGGCTCCAGCAGCTCATTGTCCACCCCCCAGTTGCCAAAGCTCTCGGGGAACACGGGCCAGTTCACCTTGGTGTTGGTACAGCAGATGAGGTAATTGAAGACGAAGAGGTAGTTGCCTGGTTCCTGCCTCTTCTTGACGAAGATCTTGAGTGCAAACTTGCCGGCGTGGGGCAGCTGCACCTTCAGCTCCGTCCGCTTCTCCCGGTGCAGCTGGAAGATGTAGCGTCGCTGGGTCTCCTCGGTGACGGGGCCATCGTCTCCGTGCAGCGAAGCCAGGACGCTGATGCCCTCCTCCACACCGAAGCTGACGGAGCAGCGCCCGTCGCTGGTGTAAATGACGGGCTCGGGGTGGGACGGCTTGGTGATGCCCATCTGCTCCGAGAACCAGCTGGGGCCCACGGGCTGGTGCAGCTCAGCTGGCAGCCGGACGTCCACGTCTGCACAGTGGCACTTGAGCGTGTACTCCAGCACGGAGCTGTAGATCTCCGAGTTGCCCTTGGCAAAGATCTGCAGCTTGTGGGTGCCCGTGGTCGGGGGGTACACATCCAGCTTCATCCCGTTCTTCCGGAGGCTCAGCAGCCCGTGCTCCTGCTTGCCATTGAGCATGAACATGAACAGCGTCGGAGCACAGCTCTCGATGGTGACCGTGGCCTTTCCATTCACTGTGGGGAGAGCCAGGATCAGGTGAGAGGAGCCTGACCTGTGCTGACATGCTGGTAACCGTGTAACAACAGGATCTCTGGGTGGGGAGCCCTGACTTACAGCGTCTGCCCATTTCCCTGGTGGGAATACCTTCACCCAATAATTTTAAGCCACCAGCATGACCTCACTGAACATCATATAAGCCGGTGGCAGCACGCCTCTGGAGGGGTTCTCACCCCTCTGGGCAGTTCTCTTCGAGAACTGCAGGCTGGGGGTGGTGGGTCTCAAGAAAAATCTGCCCCCAGTCGTATGTGTTGCCTTGCCCATTTGATTCACATCAGGTGAATGTTGCCAGGGGGCTTAACCTGATTCCAGGGCAGGGGAGAGGGCTGAGGGGCACGGAGGGCCAAGACCGTGGTTGGAGAGCCATCTCTGACTCTGCCTCCAGTCTCAAGGCCTGCTTCATCCTGCTCCCTTCACAGCTGGCATGTCAACAATCACCTTAACTCGTTGGATGCTTCCCTCCTGGAGACTGTGCTCCAGGGACAGAACCGCTTCCTTGCTGGTCCTCCCTGCACCCCCACCTCCACCCTTCACTCCAGGCCATGCTTCCTGAATGGAGTGGAGTGCACAAGAGGATCGTGTGCATCCCACACGCGCCTCGCCCCTTGCCCTCCAGTGCTGTCTTCCTCTGTCCTGGTCATTGCTGTGGGGTACGGTGGGGGTTAGTTCTCTGTCTTTACAGCCCACGGGCACTCCCCTCCCTGGTCCCTGCTGCTTTGCAGGACCACAGGGAGGGGCAGGGCTTCTCTGAGAGCCTTGCCTTCCCCTCCCTCAGAAGCTGATCACCTGCCCCTCCTCCCAGCCACCTCCGACTAGTCTCATTCACACTCGCTAGTAGCCTCTCCCCCATCGGTGTCCAGAATTCCTGCTCTGGAGGCAGAAAGCAATACTCAAGGATGCTGTAGGGTGAGTATCTGTGAGACTTCCCATCTAATCAGCCACGAGGTCCAGCTCCAGGCTGCTCAGTTGCTGCATTCAATGCTACCTCCTACCTTGGGAGTGAGAATCCCCACACGGGGAAGGGGGCTCCTCTGGCCTCCCCCACCTCCCCACCACCTTCTTTGTGGCTCCTCCAACCAGAAGACGTTCCCTGCTTTCTCAGGCGCTGCCAGCGCCTCACCTGCCTCTCCTCCCACGCCCCTCCCTCCTGCAGCTCCCTCCCACTCACTCAGCTCTCTGAAATCTGGCTTCGGCCCCATCCTCCAGGTCTTCAGTGCCTTCCTTGGAGGATCTGGGCCGCCGATCGTACATCCACCTTGCTGCTCATCTTGCACCTGCCCCCCTCCCCAGCCCAGCCTCCCCACCGCCTCTGACTCCTTTCCTTTCTGTTACATGAACGGTGGTATTCTTTGTGCTTTTGTGCTGTTTTCTTTGTGTATGCTCCTTCTCCATGGCTGTCAGCCACCATGAGACACGGTGACCTCCAGAGGAAAGCGACCAAGAACAGCAGATTACTGTCAGCTTCTCCCAGTTGAATCCCTCTTCAGGGGCAGAAGCTGCCTCAACACTCATGGACCCTGTCCTGCTCCATGTCGTGCCCCAGCTAGTGGTGAGGTCCCTGTGCAATTCAGCTTTGATGGATGGAGGGCTCCTGGCATTTCCATGTGGCAGCTCGAGGGCTCCTGAAAATATTTACCCAGTCACCCTGGGGCTCCCTTCCGTGTGTCACCATCAAACTGGAGGCCAGTGGAGAGGTCTGTCCCCTCCTGCCTTGCCCGAGTCAGGCCCATCCTCAGGCCCACATGGTATCCCTGTACCTCCTCCACGGGGACACCCCTTCATGTTCCAGGGCCCTCACATATGCTCAGTGTCCCCCAAACCTGGCTAAGACCTCAAGGCAGTGTTCTGACCACAGAGAAGGCTTTTCTGATGCCCTGAGGTAGGGCAGGCGGCTGAGTGACCTGGAAGCTGCTCCCCGGCCCTCCCTCTCCTCCAGGGAACTTAGCAGCATAGTAATGTATCAGTGATGGGTAATGCAGATCCTCCCTGCTGGGTGTGGGCACCACAGGGAAGGGCCCACCTATCTCCTTTCTTGCCATGTCCTGGGCCTGGCTGGGGTGCCCACCTCAGGGGGTTCCTGGTGATGGTGAGTTGAATGGCTGGGAAGGCTGGAAATAAAGGATCGGAGACCGCTGGGACTCTGTTAGAGCCTGTGACCTCCTCCTCCCCTCACCCCTCCGTCACCCTCTCACTATCCCCTCCTTGCATTTAGCCTACGTGTTTCCCTCTCTGCTTTCTTTTCATCTCCACTCTTAACAAAACTAGCTCCGGCAAAGAACTATTCTTTAAATATGCTTCATGAATATGCAATCAAATTTTAGGTTTACTGTATATTCAGAAACCCAGTGTTTACATTTCTCTGTCTCTTAAAGAGGCGAGCTCCTTGGTGGCACTGTTTTGGCATCTGTGTGGCCTGGCGCACTCTTCCCTGTGGCCCCTGCTGGCTGGAGCAGCCCCTGTCTGACAAGCGTGCCGGGGGCACGGGCACGCTCTCTGAGACAGAAGCCTCATGCTGTTATTTTAGCAGCAGGAGGCATTCATCGTTCTAAAAATTATCCCAGAGCTCGGCAGCCTGGTTATGGAGACCGTCGTGAGGTTGAAGGGAAGAATTGGCTGGGACTAACATGGGGGCCCCGTCACCTGAGTGTGGGCATGCGTTGGCCAAGCTGGGCCGGGTTCTGCATGCCAGCGGCCTAAGGAGCTAGTGGGGGAGCAGTGGGGGTCTCCCAGGGGAGAGTGCTGGGGGCTTTATAAGGAAGGTGGCTGCTGAGCAGCAGTGTTGGGAACTGGAGGAGAGCAGGCATCACGGGAGACAGGGACGGACATGTTTCAGAAAGGACCCAGCAGGCCTCCCACATCTGAGCTCAGGTGCCCCAGATGAAGGCTGGGCTCCAGGGACACAGCTCGGCCTCTGAGGGCTCCCCTCACCACCTGGATGACTGTTCATCTGCCTCCTTCCTGCCTGCAGGCAGAGCCAGCCTTTTCCAGGCAACGTCCCCTGGGCTGGGTGTACAGGACCCCTAGCTGTCCCCAAGGCTGGCCTGGACTGGCATTTGCTCCCCATCTCTCCACAGGGGCCACAGGCAGCTGGATGTGGACTGGGAGGCATTTGGGAGCTGGGTCCCAAGGCGGGGCAGCACCACAGTTAGGGCTCAGCCGAGTGGGGTTAGTGCACCCCCACACTCCCACCAAGGGCTGCCTGTGTGCTCCAGGAGAGAAGGCCAGAGCTCACCTGGGTCTGTTGGGAGGCCTTTGGAGCCTGTTGGGAGGAGTTTGGGGCCTCCCAAATGGCATTAGTAGTAAAGGACCCGCCTGCAATGGAGGAGACACGGGTTCCATCCCTGGGTCAGGAAGATACCCTGGAGGAGGGCACAGTAACCACAGCAATATTCTTGCCTGGAGAGCCCCATGGACAGAGAAGCCTGGAGGGCTACAGTCCACGGGGTCTCAGAGTCAGAAATGACTGAAACAACTTGGCATGCACACACCAGGAGTTGAGGAGCTTCTGTCGCGCACCTGAGCTGGCAGGTGGCAGAAGCCAGGCTGAAGCAGTCCTTTCCCTGCTGTGTGAGCTGAGAGAGGGTCTCCACTAGCCCTGGCTCCCCAGCATGCCTGGCCCAAAGCTCAGCCCTCCAGAGCTGCACGCCCTGTCTTGGTTTATGCTGGTGGGAGGGGCTTCTGTCCTTGCAAATGTGACCTGCGGCTGCGTCTTGCCCTGATGGCCCAATGGCCTAGGAGGCCTCAGTCGCCCCTGCACAGCCCCCACATACCGCTTCCACTGAGCTGGGCACTGGCAGGGCAGCCCATGAACCCACCGGCGCCGGTTACCTGTTTTGATGATGGAAGTCTGCGGCTGGGCGCTCAGCATCCCCTTGTTGTAGAACTCACTCTTGTGATACATGTTGTTCTCAAACTGCCTCAGGGATTGAGGGGGTTTGAGCAGTTGCCAGTTCTTGTTGTCTGGGAAATGGTCCTCGATGAACAGTGCAGGGTGGGTGAGGAAGTAGAATTCGTTGTAGCTGGAGAGGGGACGGCTGGTCAGAAGCCATGCTGGAGGCACAGGCGCCAGCCGTGCAGAGGGGCAGGCGGGGTCCACAGAGGGTCTTTGGGGCCTTCTTGAAGGTAACACATGGGGGGTCCTACCCACAACCCAAAGGGAAGAGGCACCATCTCCAACCCTGACATGGGCATGGCAGATGCCCCCTCAGTAAGTGCTTCCAGAAATAGAAGACAAAGCAGGATCTGAGGCCCCCTTTTAAGAGAAGGCCACCACCCTGGCAGTGTGTGTCCAGGCAGAGAATGGGTTCCCCCTGCTCTCAAACACAAAGGGATCTGAAGGGAGCAAAGCCAGAACCCAGGGACCAGGTGCCAGTGGCGTGGAGGGAGGGCAGGCAGGGAGACTGGGGAGCCAGCTCCATGCACTCTGTGACCTGTTGTGGGCAGCTGTGCAGCGGGGAGGCCCTGATGTGGTCCCCGGGGCTGGCTAGACGCAGCTCTCTAGAGGTCAGTGATGGGGCTCAGGAGAAGAAGGGGGGACCCCTCCGAGATGGGAGAGCCTTCACTCAGCCCAAGGCGGGCAGCACTCAGAGCCGACGGAGCAAAGGCGGGTGTGACTGACACCTGCCCCCAGTACGGGCGTGTGTACCCACCGCGTCTGCCCCACACGCAGAGCTGTCAGGATTTAAGCTGCACAAGCGGGGCGGCACTCTCATTTTTCTGGACGAAAAGGCATTTGAGCTGCTGATGGACATCAAGCTTTGCGTGAATGTCATGGCCTAGGCTGAGGCCAGCGCCTTGGAGGACAGATGTGCTCCAGACCTGCCTCCCAGCCACCCTGCCCCGCAGTACCCACAGGGATACTGAGCACCCTGACACCCCTTCCCACAAGCCAGACCCCCTCCCTCAGAGGTGGGATATGGCTGCATTTACACCGGAGAGGAGGAGGAGAAGCCCTGGGATCTGGGGAGAAGCAGTAGGAGAGAATTCTAGCATCTCAAATAATAACATAGTCAATGGCCAAAGGCCCGACTATGAGACTCTGCTGGCTCAGAAGGTAAAGAATCTGCCTGCAATGTAGGAGATCCTGGTTTGATCCCTGGGTCGGGAAGATCCCCTAGAGAAGGAAATGGCAACCTACTCCAGTATTCTTGCCTGGAGAATTCTACGGACAGAGGAGCCTGGCGGGCTACAGTCTGTGGGGTGGCAAAAAGTCGGACACGACTGAGCGACTAGGCCTTTCTAAAAGCCTGATGGGAACCTCCAGACACTTAAAGGAGCTTCTCAGCCCTGCCTTTCTTGGCACTTGGCCTGTGGGCAGACACTGTGCTTTTAGCCCTTGTGTGGAAGAGGAGTGCTGGGGAGCCAGAGGGGGGACTGAGACAGTGAAGGGTGAGGTGACAGAAAGGTCTGGGCTCTTGTCACCAGCCTGGAGCTAGCTCACCCCTGAAGCCAGAGGAAGGGGGTGAGGGCCCACAGCACACAGAGGCCCCCAGCTCTCCTTCCCCTTCCACTTGTCTTCTCCACTGCCGCCTCCTTCAGGCTCCTGCCTCCCGTCTCCACTGACCAGACCCCCGTAGAGCTGAAGTACTCACAGGAAGGTGAATTTGGACGTGGAGGAATCCACCAGGCCACTGCCCCAGGTGCTGTCCACCAGGTGCCATCTCCCCTCCAGGAACACGGCATTCCAGGCGTGGTCAAACTCCCCAGAGAAGCTCTGCCCCAGCTGGTAGCCAAAGCCCTTGGAGTAGCCAGGCACGGTCACGCACTGCACTCCAGCGATCCTGGGGCGGGACACGGCTCTGAGAGGCGGCTCCTGCCTGGGTCCCTCCGCCCCGCATGGCTGTCTGTCTGTGGCCCTGCCTCAGGCCTGTCTGCTGTCAGCCCCTCCATACCTCTCCTATTCCCTGCCTTTCACACAGTCACACACACACAGCCTGAGGGCTTTTATCTGCAGAGGTGGGGGCAGGAGGCGACACGGGCTGGCTGGTCCCCGCCACCTCCGGCACAGACAGACTGGCTGCAGGCTCCTCCAGCCTGCACACAGCCCTTGGGGCTGTCCCCTGAGTTGACCTGGGGGCTCTGCTGGCAGCTGCAGGACGCTGGTGCAACAGAGAGTTCTGCCTGGTGAACATGGAAACCAGGGGCAGGACAATGTGCTGGAAAAACCAGAGTGACTCTAGACACAGGGCTGGGGAGCTGGGCCTAGGTGACACCTAGGTGTCAGGGAGGGGTGCTGGATATGAGGGTGCAGGAGGAAGCTGAGGCCACCTCCCCTCCACGTCCAGCCCACAGACAGCTGTGGGAGGACCCCTGGGGCAGGCTAGCTGGGGTCCCTGCCTGGACCTGGAGAGGACTGGCTCACTGCCAGGACCACCATGGTGCATTAAGGCTATTTTCTGACTAAATGGCCTGGCCATGATTTCAGAGTTCCTGATGGCTGTCATTCCTGGAGCGGAAGTGATGACCGGTCAGCCAAGCTTTTATCAAGACCCCTTTGACAATGCATTCCCCCAGTGCTCGCAACAAGCTGGCCTGGACAGTGGCGGGTGGGCGCTGGTCACCTCTGGAGACAACATGGGCAAATTATACCCCTCATGGCAGTCGAGGGGTGGGCTGCTCTTCTGACCCAGGGGACCCTCTGTGCTAACCTTTCTGGGGCATTTGTATGAGTTAGAACAAGGGACTCCTTTTTCAAGACCCCTTTCCTTTCACTGTGGAACCTTGGTGTAATCAACACCCAAACGGGTGATACCCAGGATGCTTGCACCAGCCCATCAGATGGGGCTCAGCACGAGCTGTCTACCGACTCCGCCCTCCCTTCACATGAACTGGGGCTGCGCTCCTAGTGTGGCTGGGCCTCTATCCGGGAAGTGCTTGGTGGGGGTCCCTCCAGGAGCAGGTCTACAGCCTCAGTTGCTCTAAACAAGAGGTCACGGAGCCTCAGGGTAATTGGGTGAAATGGCCATAGGATAGGCATGGGGACAGAAATTGGACATTATCCATATAAAAATGAATGTTTAACGAACAGTTAGCAGAATATTGGATTAAATATGCCTTATTTGCATTTACATATCACTTGTTGAGAGAGCGAGTGGGGCAAGATGTGGAGCCTGCAAATTACCAGATTCCACCCTGCCAAGGGCGCCACTCACGTCTCCACATGGCCTGAGCTCCCGTCTTCTGCCCAGCGGCAGGCCTGCCCTGCCGAGGCTCCTTATGGGCTGAGAAGTTTCACAGCCACCCCATGCCCCCCACCTCCCCGTCCCTTCTGCCTGCCGCTTCACAAAAGGAGGTTCAGGCTCCCCAGACTGTCAAAGAAATTCCATGAGAACAGACCAGCTGGGCCCGTGGGAAGGATTTCGGAAGCACTTGGGAGTGCGAGCAGAGAGCAAGAGAAAGTAGATCCCATGTCAGGATTCTGCTGGCGCAAGCCAACACTGACTCCAGGAGCAGAAGGGCCCCCCAGAGGCAGGAGGCCCAGCAGGGGTAGGTCCAGAAGGCCGGAGCGGGGGCAGGGGGAAGAAGCAGGCATACCGGGACAGCCCCCTCCTCATAGCTACAATGGGACGCGAGGCCCAGGGGGTTTGTTCTCAGGAGGTGTGATCTGAATGAGTTTGCAGTCTTAGAGAAAAAAGGCCTCTAATACTTAGAGGTCTTTTAGACCCTCCCCTTAGAGAGGGGAGAAAGCGAAAGAAAGTGAAAATGCAGTGAAAGTGCAGTTGCTCAGCCATGTCCGACTCTTTGCGATGCTATGGACCGTAGACTCCTCCGTCCATGGGATTTTCTAGGCAAGGATACTGGAGTGGGTTGCCATTTCTTTCTCCAGGGGATCTTCCAGACCCAGGGATTGAACTCCAGCCTCCAGCACTGCAGAGCCACCAGGGAATCCCTGAGAAGGGAGAGGTGCATGCAAGGCCAGAGGGGTGCGATGAAGATACTGGGATAGGCGGGGCCTTCCATTGGAGGTAGGGCTCCACATACTCAGAGAGTGGATAAGGAGAAGGAATGTGGTGAAAAATATTTAGCGAGATAAGAGATGCTCCTGACACATTTACTGTTAATTGACAACCTTCTACAAAACCCCATCATCAGCACAATCCCTGAGTGTGTGTGTGTGTGTGCGCGCACGTGCGTGTGCATGCGTGCGTGTGTGTGCATGGAGAACCAGAAACTGCGGGGGAGGGCAGAGTGCGAGAGACAGCACCAAAGTCATCCGGTCTCTTAGTGATGGGATTTGGGATGATTTTAATTTTCTTCTTTGAACTTCTCTCTATTTTTAAAATGTTCAATGATGATTATGTGTTGCTTTTCGAATTGGAAGAAAAAATCATAAGTGCTACTTGAAAATGACACTTTTAGTGAGTTATTTTCCTTTCTTGGCCAGAATGTTGGTGCCCATGAATTTCTAGGACTGGAGGAGGGAGAAATGAGTGGCCGGCACGTGGAGGATGGGAAGGGGTCGCTTCGCAGGGAAGGCAAGGGAGCTATGGTCCTCAGGAGCACGCTTGTCCTCCGCTCAGAGCCACCCAACATCAGGGGAGGCAGGAGAGGCACTGAGTTCCCACGTGGCCTCTGGGTGCTATGATAAAGATGGGCTGGTGCTGATGCGGGTAGAGGGCTGGCTTGAGCTAAGTGTCCTCCTGGGAGAAGCCGTGGCCCTGGGCAGAGGTATCCTCCCACCCAGGGCCAAACTGGAGGTCAGATTTGAGCACCAAGTCGGGGAGTAAGCGTGAACACCCCACCCTGTGCCTGGGAAGGGCTGCAAGAGGGAGAAGGGAGTGTCTGGATGTCCTCCCTGAGGGCTTGGGGCTGGAGGGGGTGAGACTGGCCTGGGTTGAGCCTGGAGAACCCGTTCACTCCATTGTGACCTTGCCAGGCTCATCACGGGCAAAACGAAAGGTTGGTGTTAAATGATCTCTAGGGGTTGATTCTCCACTGACAGGCTGAGGAGAAGCTGGGAGGGCTGTGGGGAATGCCTGGAGCAGAATAAAGATGAAAAAATCCCCTCAGCGGTAAGCTTCTGCCATGCTTGACTGTGATATGAGGATATTTTATTACCAGGCAGCAGTGTGCAAGATGAGTTGGACAAAGCAGTCATAATGTAGAGTATTATTGTTAATAATCCAAAACTCTCACGCAAAAATGTGGAACTAGTCATTCCAGCTGCTAGTTGCTGGTCAGGTGACCCACAACCACCTCAGGCCTCCAAAGATTGCTGACTGTACACACTCTGCAAAGCACTGTACAGGGGATCATATCCCCTGTATGATATAATATCCCATATCATATCATTTAGAAATATAATAAATACTCTAACATAATAAATGATGATGCTCTAAAAATAAAGCTCACTGGCCACCCTGGATGTTCTCATAGTAGGAAGAAAATGTGAACCATGACAAAAATGCTAGTGATAAGCATAGCTCTTGGGCTTCCCTGGTGGCTCAGACGGTAAAGAACCTGCCTGCAATGCGGGAGACCTGGGTTTGATCCCTGGGTTGGCAAGATCCCTTGGAGTAGGGCATGGCAACCCACTCCAGTATTCTTGCCTGGAGAATCCCCATGTACAGAGGAACCTGGCGGGCTACATCCATGGGGTCGCAAAGAGCTGGACACAACTGAGCAACTAAGCATAGCTCTTTCAGGAAACCCAAAGGGGGAGGAATTTGCTGGAAAGATCTGAGAGAGCACTGAAGAACAGGCAGAGGATGAGAAACACTTCCATCTCTTAAAGAACCCTGACCAGCCATCCCAAAATAGAGCCCAAAATATCAGCCAAGGAGATGTGTCTAATAACCTCAGGCTGCAGAGTCTTGGTTTTTACTTTTGACAGTTTGGAAAACTTCAGCGCCGGGGGTAATACTGAGGAGACAATGGATCCAGACTGTGACTGTCACTTTAAACAGCAGGGGGCTCAGGGCTGGTGCACTGGGATGACCCTGAGGGATGGGATGGGGAGGTGGGGTGGGGGGGTTCAGGATGGGGAACACATGTACACCCATGGCTGATTCATGTGAATGTATGGCAAAAACCACTACAATATTGTAAAGTAATTAGCCTCCGATTAGAAAAAAAAACAAAAACCAGCGATGATCCAGGCCCCAGCAGCAGGATGGCTGAGTGGCCTGGGGTGGACGGTGCACCCCGCACACATCAGCCTCTGACCACAGTGGGCTTCCTTAGCTCTGATCACTTTTCCCTGGATGTCGGGGCCACATGGGAAAGAGGGAGGGTGGAAAGGAGCTGTAGGAGAGGTAGCGAAGCATGCTGTTTTCCTGTCTTGAGGAAAACACTGCGATTTCTAATAGTAAAATTAGGAAACACGGTTTCAATACCTTTAAGCCCAATGGCCAGTTTAACCGGGAAAACACATGAATTAGAATTTTTAGGGCCTGCAGTTCCCAAAATGGTCCTCAAGAAGGTCACAGAAAACAAATTTATGGTTCCCAAAGGGGAGGCGGGGTAGGAGATCAAGTAGGAGTTTGGGATTAAACATACACACTACTATATGTAAAGCAGATAACCAACGAGGTCCTACCATATAGCACAGGGAATTATATTCAATATCTTAAAAGAATCTATAATGGAAGAGAATGTAAAAATGAATATATATATATGTATAACTGAATCATTTTGCTGTACACCTGAAACTAACACCACATTGCAAACCAACTATATTTCAATAAAAACTAAGTATGTATATAATTCCAAAACGAAAGTGAAAACAAAAGTTGCTCAGTCGTGTCCGACTCTTTGCAACCCCATGGACTGTAGAGTCCACGGAATTCTCCAGGCCAGAATACTGGAGTGGGTAGCCTTTCCTTCTCCAGGGGATCATCCCAACCCAGGGACTGAATCTGGGTCTCCCGCATTGCAGGCGGCTTCTTTACCAGCTGAGCCACCAGGGAGCCCAGTTTGTGGTTTCTACACTGCAGCATGACATGCATAACCATGACTTATGTTTCACAGTTTATGTAGCTGATTTGTTATAAAGTTGGCAGTGTTTATATTTCTGTATATGGTCCTCTTCTCCTTTCCTTATGCCACTCCCCCGCTTACAGTGAGGTCAGTAACTGTAATCATGGTAATAATTCTCACTCCACAGGCCTGTTAGAGCCTTTGGAGGTTGACTTCAGGGTCTCCTCTGTGATGAGTGAAGAGTCAGCAGTTCAGAGAGGGAAGCTGACTTGCCTGGGGACACATAGAAGGCTTGGGGGCAAGGCAGTGCCAGGACTCGTGGGTCCCGATGCCCAGTTCAGGAGGATCTGCATTGCACCAGACTTTTTGTACAGCAAGATTTGTTTCAATCCAAGGAAATGGCAACCCACTCCAGCGTTCTTGCCTGGAGAATCCCAGGGACGGGGGAGCCTGATGGGCTGCCATCTATGGGGTCACACAAAGTCAGACATGACTGAAGTGACTTAGCAGCAGCAGCAGCAGCAGCGGCATAAAGTTCCAGGTGGTATACAAAGTAAAAGTAAAGATTGGTTTACTATAGTGATGCAATTCATCTTCATGAGCACTGTCCTTCGCTGTATCTAAAAGGGTGGTGGGGTTCAGATGTTCCTTTCAGAGGCCATATAGGATGGAGATAATTTAAGGTTATCCTGTATATTCAGCCTTCGGGGCCTCTGGAACCAAGTGATGTTCTGGGATCGTCTGGGACATGATGCGGAGCAGCAGCACACTGCTGTGACAGCTGGAAGATGCATGGGAAACAGACTGACATCTGATTGGTGACAGCCAGTCTCCTCCACATCAAAGCCTGAAACTGGTAATAAGCTCTTGGCTTTCTCAAAAGTCCCTGGAAAATCTGCTAGCTGGTGGTGTTAGCGCCGTGGTAACAGGGGAAGAAATTGCACTGGAGGCTGACTTGCTGGCAGAATTCCGGGGAATCAAGCATGACCCTTGCAAAGCAATGAAGCGGAATTCGTGAAGGCTGTTGGGGAACTGAGGCAAAAGGAGAGACGTGAATGCTGGACGAGAGAAAGTCAGAAAGAAACTGGACCAGCAGTTACAAGCAGCAGCGCTAACAAAAAAGGCACACTGGTTACTTGAGAAAGACGATGAGGAAATGAATGATGTTGCAAAAATATCTGAATTCCCCACCAAATTACTTTATTAAATCAGTCTTTAATGAGGCCATTGCAAGGAGGCAGACTGGACTGGTAGAAGTAATGCCAGCTATGTGGACACAACTCTTGCTAAGAGGCCACTCTGACAACTAAGCAAGGATAAATCAGCAAGTGTGGATTACACGTCCTTGGTTATTAAGGGATCTGCTAATGAATTTACCAAACCTTCAGCAGTTATTTTAAAGAGAAGAGGATGTAGGAAAGACGCATGGCTGAGGTTACTGATCTTTAAAGCCAAAGTTAAAGGAATTCAGAGAACTGTGAGCTATTGTTAAATATCTCAGGCTATGTGGAGAGTATTTCACAGGGTAACTGCCAGGTGGGAACATAACTTTAAATGATGCAAAACGTTGGTCTTTTAATGATCAGCTTCAAGCCAGAAAATGGCCATTGTTAAGCCTCTGTACCAGGCCAAAGAGTTGTAGTTCCACTCAAGGCCAATGTCAATTTTCTGAGCCTATGTGAGTCTATGTGGTCTGTAGGAAAGTTCTACACAGCAAAGACACTCCAATACTGACAGGACAGGGAGGGTTAAAAATAACAGCCCCCAAGTTCTCCTTTAGTCCTGCCAGTAGGCAATGGAGCCCCCAGTGTACAGATGAGAAAACCGAGGCTCCCAGAAGCTTCAGTTCAGTTCAGTTCAGTTCAGTCACTCAGTCGTGTCCGACTGAGACCCCATGAATCGCAGCACGCCAGGCCTCCCTGTCCATCACCAGCTCCCGGAGTTCACTCAGACTCACGTCCATTGAGTCGGTGATGCCATCCAGCCATCTCCTCCTCTATTGTCCCCTTCTCCTCCTGCCCCCAATCCCTCCCAGCACCCAGAAGCTTAGTGCCTTCCAAAGGGAGCAAAGCTAATGAGTGGGACGTTAAGGACTGGGAATCAAGGACTGGTAAACTAACTGAGGCCTGGAAGAGTCTTTCTGGCTGTGAACCTGGGACTCCTTCCATACCATGCTAGGAAGACTTCTATTGGATAAAAAAATATACTCTGTGACTTAAAACCCCAAGTGTTTTCAAATTTGCAAATTAAGATGAAAATAATTACACTCTGAAAGATGCTAGGTTCAAATAGAGCTGAGCATAGATGGAGGGCTATTCCCTTATTTTAAAAAAGAAGGTCCAACTCATACAAGTCTGCGAGGAATATCTTGTCATTTCCTGTCACTGAGGGCCTACCTGTGTATAGGATTCTGAGATGGATGTTCAAAGGGAAGGTGGGGGGAGACATGAAGACATGTAAAACCTATAAGAAGAAATGAGCACAGGCAAAGGCTATATGAGAGAACAAAGTCCAGAAAGCAATAGGACACAATGTTAAGTGTTCTCTAACTGGTAGGATTTAGGGTAGCTTAATTTTCTTCTGTTTTCTTCTATGCACTTCATAAATCACATATAGTTAAGTTTTATTTTTAATTTAGAAAAGTGATTAAATAAAAGCCTAAGCAAGACCTGAGCTGGTGTATAGGTATGTTGATGGCATCTGGAGAGGGAGGGGAGGGGCCTGAAGAGCACTGAGAGGCAAAGCGAGCAGATGGAGCAGGATTAGCCAAAGTGTGAAGTGCGGGCAGTGGCAGAGGGGGCAGGGCTGGAAGGGAGGCGAGGCTGCAGATTGGAGGACGTCATGGGGACAGTGTGAGCTTTTAGTCTTGTTCGGAACCTAGGGCCCGGGAGCCAGGGCAGGGGGCTGCTGAGGACCTGGGTTCCTGGAAGCCCTGAATGTATGGGGGGTGCCTGGGTCTGGGGTAGCGTGGGAATGTGTCGGGGGGTGGGTGGGTTGCAGAGGGCTTGGCATCCTCTGCCCGCTGACCCTCGGGTCCCCTCTGGGGCTGTGGTCTCAGGGGTGGGCTTGGAGGTAGGGGATGGAAGAGCAGAGAGAGAACAGAAGGGGTGGAGCAGCATGTCTGTGCTGGGTGGTGGTGATGCGGATGGGAGCCTGGAGGGCTGGGGGTCAGGCCCGGAGTGGGTGGTGTGTCCCCCTGGGAGCAGGACATCGTATGGCCGTGGTACAACAGTGTCACTCTATTACCTCCTGTGGACACTTAGTTATCATCGTCTCTGCTCTTGGTTTGATAAATTGCCCCCTGCAGTTCTGGTCGGCTGACGTTTGGGAGCCTGAGAAGACTCGTTCCCAGAGGTCCACGCAGGCAGTGGGTGCAGTCTGTCTACCCCCCTGGGGAGGGGCTTTGCAGTGGCCCCCAGGGCTGGCTGATTGTTACTGGGGGAACACAGCAGAATTTAGACAGTGGGCAGAGGAAACTGTGGGGTCAGCAGGGTTCCCCCAGCCTGGAGTCCGTCTCCAGGTCACACAGAACCAGCAGCGAGGTCTCCAAACAGCAACGCCTTCCCTACCAGCCTCGCGCCTGCTCTCACCACCTCTGCGTTGCCCCTCCTCCTCCCCCCACCCAGCCTCAGGCATCCTGGCCAGGTGCTGGCTCCCAGAGCAATGGAAACAGACCCCAAAGGCTCCAAGAGAGGAGCTGCTGCCTAGTGATTCAGCTTTTCCAACGGACAAATTTTTTTCAGGTGGGGGGGCTTTTGTTCCCCCAAGAGGCCCCTGCGCCAGCCCCGAGGACAGCCTTTCATAGTCCGCCTGGCGCCTGCAGCCATGGTCCTGGCATTCCCACATCTGCCATTCTTCTAACCTTCAGCTGCACAGAGATGGGAGAAGGTGGAAAAAGGGCCTTTTATAACCAAATTATCTCTGTGCATTCATCTGCCATTATGTTAATGTATCGCGAAGCCCGGCAGATGGTACAAACTCAATTATGCTGGTGTTAAAAAGGGAGAAATTGACCTTTTCCAGACTCACTTGGATTCAGAGTAGAGTTTGCAAACTCCCATTTCGGCCCAGTGCATGGGTGAAGGCACAGGGCAGGTGGCAAGGGGAAGCGCTGGGTCAGGGTGGTCAGCCTGGGAGCCCTTTGTACCTGCACATTCTCTCAAAGAGCCCAGCATAGCCATCACAGTTGGTCTTCTGGGTCTGCAGGATGGCGGTGGGTTTGAAGGCCTGGCGGTCCTTCTCCTGGGCAGCCTCGATGTCGTATTCTGGAGAGCAGAGGAGGAGGCTGTGAGGAACCAGGTCCTTGGAGATGAGCAGGCTGGGACAGAGGAGAGAGGGGTCCACCCCACTGCCCCCGCCCTCTGCTCTGCTTCCAGCATCACTTGGGGTGGCCTCCCTTGGGCCCAGGAGAGGCTGCTGTGGACTGAAGGGAACAGGGCCCCAGGCTGGGTGATATCTGGGAAATGTACCCTTGGGTGGTGGGAGGAAGAGCACGGCATTGGCAGAAGGGACCACCTGGCTCTTTAGGTCTCTGAGGAGGGGCTGGGAGGGGAGGGACCAACACATCACCTGGGCAGTTGGGAGCTCTGCCCACATGTCCCCATGAGCACGCAGCTCTGTAAGCAGAGCCAGTGAGGCTGCCCCCCTGCTGCAGCCCCAAGGCCAAGGCCTCACACTACCCACATGGAGCATGCTGAGTTACTGTTAACACTCGTCCCCGAAAGTGAAGACAGGCCACTTTACTTAGCTAATGAGAGAGCCTAAGACCTGTGTGAGGCCTTGAGGCAGGTATTGTGGCCTTTGAGGGCACAAAGGGTGTGTGTGTGCCCACGTGTGCCCATGGGGTGTGTGTGTGTGGGGGCTGTGTGTGTGTGAAGGTGTGTGTGAGGGTGCGTGTGTGTGTGTGAGGGTGTGAGGGTGTGTATGTGTGAGGGTGTGTGTGTGTGAGAGAGAGGGTGTGTGTGTGAGAGGGTGTGTGTGAGGGTGTGTGGAGGGTGTGTGTGAGGGTGTGTGTGTGAGGGTGTGTGTGAGGGTGTGTGTGTGAGGGTGTGTGTGAGGGTGTGTGTGTGTGAGGGTGTGTCTCTGTGTGAGGGTGTGTATGAGGGTGTGTGTGTGTGTGTTTGGGTGTGAGGGTGTGTGTGAGGGTGCAAGGGTGTGTGTGTGAGGATGTGTGTGAGGGTGTGTGCGAGGGTGTGTGTGTGTGTGTGTGAGGGTGTGTGTGTGTTTGGGTGTGAGGGTGTGTGTGAGGGTGCAAGGGTGTGTGTGTGAGGATGTGTGTGAGGGTGTGTGCGAGGGTGTGTGTGTGTGTGAGGGTGTGTGTGTGTTTGGGTGTGAGGGTGTGTGTGAGGGTGCAAGGGTGTGTGTGTGAGTGAGGATGTGTGTGAGGGTGTGTGTGTGTTTGGGTGTGAGGGTGTGTGTGAGGGTGCAAGGGTGTGTATGAGGGTATGTGTGTGTGTGAGACAGGGTGTGTGTGTGTAAGGGTGTGTAGAGGGTATGTGTGAGGGTGTATGTGTGTGTGTGAGGGTGTATGTGTGCGTGTGAGGGTGTGTGTGTGTGAGGGTGTTTGTGTGTGTGTGTGAGGATGTGAATGTGTTTGTGTGTGTGAGGGTGAGCGTTTGTGTTTGTGAGAGTGAGTGTGTGTGTCAGGGTGTGTGCCAGGGTGTGCATGTGTGAGGGTGTGTATGATGGTGTGTGTGTGTGTGAGGGTGTGTGTATGGGAGGGTGTGTGTGAGGGTGTGAGGGTTTTTCTGTGTGTGTTTGGGTGTGTGTGTGTGAGGGTGTGTGGAGGGTATGTGTGAGGGTGTATGTGTGTGTGTGAGGGTGTGTGTGTGTGTAAGGGTGTGTGTGAGGGCATGTGTGTGTGTGTTTGGGTGTGTGTGTGTGTGTAAGGGTGTGTGTGTGTGTGAGGATATGTGTGTGTGTGTGAGGGTGTGTGTGTGAGGGCATGTGTGTGTGTGTTTGGATGTGTGTGTGTGTTTGGGTGTGTGTGTGTGTGAGGGTGTGTGTGTGTGTAAGGGTGTGTGTGAGGGCATGTGTGTGTGTGTGTTTGGGTGTGTGTGTGTGAGGGTGTGTGTGTGAGGGTGTGTGTGTGTGTGAGGGTGTGTGTGAGGGCATGTGTGTGTGTGTGGGGGTGTGTGTGTGAGGGTGTGTGTGTAAGGGTGTGTGTGTGTGTAAGGGTGTGTGTGAGGGCATGTGTGTGTGTGTGTTTGGGTGTGTGTGTGTGAGGGTGTGTGTGTAAGGGTGTGTGTGTGTGAGGGTGTGTGTGTGTAAGGGTGTGTGTGAGGGCATGTGTGTGTGTGTGAGGGTGTGCGTGAGGGCATGTGTGTGTGTGTTTGGGTGTGTGTGTGTGTGTAAGGGTGTGTGTGTGTGTGAGGATATGTGTGTGTGTGAGGGTGTGTGTGTGAGGGCATGTGTGTGTGTGTTTGGATGTGTGTGTGTGTTTGGGTGTGTGTGTGTGTGAGGGTGTGTGTGTGTGTGAGGGTGTGTGTGTGTGTAAGGGTGTGTGTGAGGGCATGTGTGTGTGTGAGGGTTTTTTGGTGTGTGTTTGGGTGTGTGTGTGTGAGGGTGTGTGTGTAAGGGTGTGTGTGTGTGTGAGGATATGTGTGTGTGAGGGTGTGTGTAAGGGTGTGTGCGAGGGCATGTGTGTGTGTGTTTGTGTGTGTGTGAGGGTGTGTGTGTAAGGGTGTGTGTTTGTGAGAGGATGTGTGTGTGTGTGAGGGTGTGTGTTTGGGTGTGTGTGTGTGTAAGGGTGTGTGTGTGTGAGAGGATGTGTGTGTGTGAGGGTGTGTGTTTGGGTGTGTGTGTGTGTGAGGGTGTGTGTGTGTGAGGGTGTGTGTGTGTGTGAGGATGAGTGTTTGTGTGTGTGAGGATGAGTGTGTTTTGTGTGTGTGAGGGTGAGCGTGTGTGTTTGTGAGAGTGAGTGGGTGTGTCAGGGTGTGTGTCAGGGTGTGCATGTGTGAGGGTGTGTATGACGGAGTGTGTGTGCGTGTGAGGGTGTGTGCGTGTGAGGGTGTGTGTGAGGGTGTGTGTGTAAGGGTGTGTGTGTGTGTGAGGATGTGTGTGTGTGAGGGTGTGTGTGTGTGTAAGGGTGTGTGTGAGGGCATGTGTGTGTGTGTTTGGGTATGTGTGTGTGAGGGTGTGTGTGTGTGTGTGAGGGTAAGGGTGTGTGTGTGTGTGAGGATGTGTGTGTGTGGGAGGGTGTGTGTGTGTGAGGGTGTGTGTTTGGGTGTGTGTGTGTGAGGGTGTGTGTGTGTGAGGATGTGAGTGTGTTTGTGTGTGTGAGGGTGAGCGTGTGTGTTTGTGAGAGTGAGTGTGGGTGTGTGTGTGTCAGGGTGTGTGTCAGGGTGTGCATGTGTGAGGGTGTGTATGACGGTGTGTGAGGGTGTGTGTGAGGGTGTGTGTGAGGGCATGTGTGCGTGTGTGTTTGGGTGTGTGTGTGTGTTTGGGTGTGTGTGTAAGGGTGTGTGTGTGTGAGGGCGTGTGTGAGGGCGTGTGTGTGTTTGGGTGTGTGTGTAAGGGTGTGTGTGTGTGAGGGTGTGTGTGAGGGCGTGTGTGTGTGTTTGGGTGTGTGTGTGTGAGAGTGTGTGTGTAAGGGTGTGTGTGTAAGGGTGTGTGTGAGGGCATGTGTGTGTGTGTTTGGGTATGTGTGTGTGTTTGGGTGTGTGTGTAAGGGTGTGTGTGTGTGTGAGGATGTGTGTGTGTGTGAGGATATGTGTGTGTGAGGGTGTGTGTGTAAGGGTGTGTGTGAGGGCATGTGTGTGTGTGTTTGGGTGTGTGTGTGTGTTTGGGTGTGTGTGTAAGGGTGTGTGTGTGTGAGGATGTGTGTGTGTGAGGATGTGTGTGTGTGTGAGGATATGTGTGTGTGAGGGTGTGTGTGTAAGGGTGTGTGTGAGGGCATGTGTGTGTGTGTGTGAGGGTGTGTGTAAGGGTGTGTGTGAGGGCATGTGTGTGTGTGTTTGGGTGTGTGTGTGTGTGAGGGTGTGTGTGTGAGGGTGTGTGTGAGGGCATGTGTGTGTGTGTTTGGGTGTGTGTGTGTATGAGGGTGTGTGTAAGGGTGTGTGTGAGGGCATGTGTGTGTGTGTTTGGGTGTGTGCGTGTGTGAGGGTGTGTGTGTATGTGTGTGTGAGGGTGGGGGCCACACACAATGTCATATCAGATGTTCCGATTCCCATCCTGCCCCCTTATTAGGCCCAGGCTGAACAGCTGAGGTTGACGTGGCAGAAGCTGGCCCTTCAGGTCCTGTGGCCAGATGGCCTACCTGAGTCAGGTGAGTTCATCCTCTAAGCTGCATCCCTAACTGCCGCTCTGGGAGGACAAAAGGAAAGCCCAGTGACAGCAGGTAGGGGATCTCTGCTGGTCACTATGTCGCAGGGAAGTCACTAGAAGTCCATCCTGCCACTTGGCTTCTCCATGGACTGTAGGAGGCAGCAGCCAGCTTCCCCTTAGCAACCTCCTGGGGCTTGGCCTGAGCTGGTCAGACAGCTGAGGGGGTCCTGTGCAGAGCTGGGGGCAGCTGCGTGGCCCCTGGCTCTCAGAACTTGGAGACCAGGCTGAGTGGCAGCGAGGTCACTGGTGTGGGAGTAAGGAACAAGCAGAGGGGTGCCCACCCTTCCTGGCATGGATGCTTTGAGAAACCTCTGGTGCTGCAGTAACTTTTCAAACAACTTTGACTCGTCCCCAGCCACCTGCTTCCTTGAAACAACCTTCTGCTCTGGGTTCTCATCTCTGTGGAGCAGGTCGACCAGGAAGGCAGGACTGAGGGAAGGTTGTGGCTGGGTGAGGGGCCTCAGCTCTGGCTGTGGGCAAAGGGCCAGGTGGGATCCCTACCCCTGGCGCTTCACAGAGTGCACAGACTTGGGGGAGTAAACATGGGCAGCTGGTGCATATGAGTTAACCTTCCTTGGTCTGGTTATTGAACCCTGGGAGTCCTTCTCCTTCACCTTCCATCTTACTGCACAGACACTGGTGATGGAATTAAGCCCAGAGATGCTCCTCTGGGAACAGTGTCCCAGAGCCAGTGGCTCCACATGCGGGCCTACCTATGTGGTGGCAGATCCAGATCCAGATGGCACGGACAATCTCCAGGTCACTGTGGGCCTCCTGGAGCAGGTCGCTCACCAGCTCCTCGAGGCCACTCTTGACTGTCACCTGGGGAGTGGGAGGGGTGCGCTACATCAGGGCCTGAACAACTGGATATTCATGTGCAAAAGAATGAAGCTGGACCCCTTACGTCATATCATATAAAAAATTAACTCAAAAATAATCAGTGACCTAAATATAAGAACTTAAACCATAAAACTCCTAGAAGAAAACACAGGGGTAAATCACCATGACCTTGGGTTTGGCAATGGATTCTTAGATATGATGCTAAAATCATGGGATACAAAAGAAAAAATGGATTAATTGAGCTACATAAGAATAAAAACCTCTGTGCATCAAAGGACAATATTAAGACAGTGAAAAGATAACTTACAGATGGAAGAAAAAATTTGCAAATGATGTATCTGATAAAGGTTTAATATCCAGAATATACAAAGAACTCCTGTAATTCAACAACAAAAGCAAACCCAATTTTAAAATGGGCCAAGGATGTGAACGCACAGTTCTCCAAAAATTTAGATGGCCAATAAAAATATAAAAAGATGTTTATCATTAGACGCTTTAACCTCTGAGCCACTGGGGCAGTCTATCATTAGTCACTAGAGAAGTGCAAATCAAAACTACAGCGAGATACTACCTCACACCCACTAGGATAACTGTAGTTTAAAAAAAGGTAGGCAATCACACACATACACACAAAGGCAAAAATGTGAAGAAATTAGAATCCCTGTAAATGTAAAGTGATGCAGCTGCTGTGGGAAAGTTTGGTAGTTCCTCAAAAATTTCAAGATGGAATTACCATGTGACTCAGCAATTCTACTCCTAGGTATATACACCCCCAAAACAAAGACAGACCTTCAGATACTTGTTCACCAATCCTCCTAGGGGCAATATTCACAATAGCCAGAAGGTAGAAACAATGTAAGTGGCCATCAGAGATGAATGGATAACCACGTATGGTATATCCATGCAATGAAATATTACTCATCCATGGGAGTTGGTGATGGACAGGGAGGCCTGGCGTGCTGTGGTTCATGGGGTCGCAAAGAGTCGGACACGACTGAGCAACTGAACTGAACTGAACTGATGAAAAGGAATGAGGTTCTCCTACATGTTGCAACTTGGATGAACCTTGAAAACATGATGCTAAGTGAAACAAGTCAGACACAAAAAGACACAGTGTATGATTCCACTTACATGAAATACTAGATAAATTCATGGAGATAGTAGATAGGTTATCCATTCATTTCTGATGGCCACTTACATTGTTTCTAACCTTTTGGCTATTGTGAATATTGCCCCTACGAGGACTGGTGAACAAGTATCTGAGGATCAGTCTTTGTTTTTTGGGCCTATATACCTAGGAACGGAATTAGAGGTTGCCAGGGGCTGGGAGGAGAGAGAATGGGGAGTCATTGGTTAATGGGTACAAAGTTCCTCTTTAGGCTGATTTTGGAAGAAGGCGACAGTGACAATCGTACAACACTGGGAGTGTAACTAATGCACTGGATTGCACACTTCAAAACGACTCAAATGGCAGATTTTATGTCACATATATTTTACTATAATTTAGAAAAGAAGAACAAGTTAGGTTTTCCAGCAGGGGCCCTCAGGGTTGGCATTGCTGAAAGGCAGGCCTGATCACTCTTTCTAGAGAAGCAGGGGCACCTGGGGGCTTACTTCTGCAGTGATTGTCCACACCTCGGTCAGCCCCCGCTGAGATCCTCCTGACCTGTTCTCTCCTGGCATGTTTCCGAGGCTCTCCAGGATCCACCCTCTGACCACAGGGAGACCTCCAGGCCCCTCCCGTGTGCCCCCTTGGTCAGCTGCTCCAACCGCATGGTCCTTGTTTTTGTCCCCTTCCTGGGTCTAGAACCACACCCGACACATCGTAGGCCCACATGATAGTCTGGCTGACTCTTGACTTAACCCCTGGCTTCAGTTCTGTGGATTCTGGCCCTTTGGTCCCCATTCATGCACTGCTCTCCGGGCCTGTCCAGCAGTCTGTCTATCCCTTCTGGAGGCTGTGACAACTTAGCCCACCCTGCTCAGACTCTGGATGTCCTCCCTTTCCTTCCCTAATTCGCAGAAGACCTGGCCTCAGACTCCGCAAGGCCCAGGCACGGCTTCCTCACCAGTAAGACCTCCCTCCTGCTCAACCAGCCTCTCCGGAGGCCTCTGGTCTGGGTCTCTGCCTCAGCAGAGCCAGCTCTTCCTTCCTCAAGCGGTGCCCTTGCTTGGCTGTGTTCTGACTTCTTCCTTCCTATCCTGGGCGTCCCATCCTCTCCTATCTGCCGTGTCTCTTCAAAACACCTCCCAGTCTCTCTCACTGGACTGCCCACGTCTAGCCTTCCTTCCTTGCCAGGCTCCTGTGGGGTCTTCTCTCCACTCCCTCCTCCTTCACCCCCTCAGCCTGCTGGAGCCTAGCTGAGACTTCCAGCCTTCCTCTGAGCTGCCCCCTACCAAGAAGTAAGAAGGACTTCAATGTAGAAGAATGGAAAGGACCCTGTGCTAGCCTTGCCTGGCCAGAGTGAACAGCCCATGCTGTTGACCATGCCTGTGCTTTCCAGAACACTGATCCTTCCAGATCTTGCCTGGCCTCAGGCAGATCCAGGCCCTTTGGGTCCCCGGCCTGTCTTCCCCAAGATGATGCCCTCTCTAGGACTTCAGCTCTTAAATGAATCTGACGGCTCCCAAGGCAGGGTTTCTGGCCCAAGGGTTTCTCTCCAGCCAGGATACGGGTCCAGGCTTGGCTATGCAGCTGCCCAGTGGTCATTTCCGCAGGCACCAGAGCTCACTGCATCCCAACAAACTCATCATCCCCTGACACATGCTCCTGCTTCCTCGCTCCCTGTGCCGAGCGCCTGCCCTCCAGTCCTCCGCTACCCGGCCCAGAGATGGGCAAGCCCCTCTCCCCATCTTCCCTTCACTGCACACACACTGGGCAGGGGCCCCCTCTCTGCCTCCAGCTCCTCTCTGTTCTCAATGTCCCCGCCTCATCCAGGGATGCCTCATCCTGCCTGGACAGCTGGATGTCCTCCTCTGACGTCCCTGCCTCGAATCGGACTCTCTTGATCCAAGCGCCCATCATCACTCATCAGTTCAACAAGCAAGGTTCCTGAGTACCCACCGTGTGCTCACCCCAGGGTGGTTTTTCTAGGGCAACGATGAGTTCCTGGCTTACTAGCCCAGGCGGCTCACTGTGACCTTAGCAATGGGTCCAGCTCCTTGGCTGCTCCAATCAGACTATCTGTGGTGAGGCTCCTGCCTGACTCCCAGAACCCCGGTGTGTCCTTAGTGCTTCAGCGCTTGTAGCTGCCCCACCCCCACCCCAGATGCGCCCAGGCCCAGAGGTGTGGAAGCTCAGCTGCCCACGTGCTCCAGGGGTGAGGACGGCTGGAGTCACGTGGGTGCTGGCATTTGTGGTCCTCTCCCATCCTTTCGCTCCCTCCGTGCATGGGCTGGGGCTGACAGGGCTGGGCAACAGCAATGCCCAAATGGGTAGGTGAGGACAGACAGGGCTAATCAGAGGAGTCTATCAAGGGGATGGGACAAGGTGTATGGCCCAGGATGAGAGCATCAGGACTGTAAGTGGGGTGGGGGAAATGAGGTGGCCTGTGTCCTGGCCTTCTGTCCCCCATCCTTTTCCACGCTGTGGAAAGGCACTCAGGACCACCCACCCGAGGGACTCAGGATATACTTACGAGGGTCAGGCAGAGGCTTTGCCACCCTGGGTTAGGACAGTCCAAGCTGTCTTGAGGGTTGGGGGGCACACAGGCAGAGGGGCTGGCTCTCCTACCTGTGAGGCATAGGTGTCCAGCTTCTCAAACTGCCGCAGGTCCAGGGGCATGGACTTCAGGCTGGAGCGATCCCAGGGGTAGGCTGGAAACACAGGGGCGCTGGTCAGTGGCTGAGACTGGCCAGCAGGACCGCCTGGATCAGGCCGCCCTGTCTTTGTGAGGAGCCATGACTGCCTGGCCTTCAGGCAGCATGACTGCCTGACTCCTAGACTGAAACACTGCTCTCAAGAGCTAGATCTCCTAGAACGGTTCCTGTTTGGGAACTGTCGCAACTCCTCTAGTCCTCTGGGAGATTCACAGGGACCCTAAGGAGACCCGGGAAGTCAGCAGTATAGAGACTGCACCTCAGTGAACTCAGCAGCCCCAGGCAGACTGCGATAGAATCCCTTCTCCCACCAGGTAGGTTTCTGCAGATTCTCTGCTAGCTTTTCCAGAAACAGTGCTCTGTGGGAAGGATCCAGGCAACGCTGCTGGCCCCTGATGCCCTGGCTATGGTGCCCCGGGTGGATGTGCTGCAGGGCACTCTGGGTGTTGGAGGAGGGCATGGTGGTTCTTGGCCACTTGGGCCTCCATGGGGTGAGGTGCATCTGGCACCCAGTCAGGCTTCTTCCCTTGCCCGTGATCAGCTGGAGACTGTATGCACCATGAGAAAGTTAAGAGTTCCGGCAACAGGTGCCTAAGGTAAGGTGGGGGGCCCCCAAGGGAGGCTGGGTCTCAGAATCCCTCACCTATGTCCAGCCTTTCTCAGAGGGAGCCCAGACACAGGACAGACTCAGGTAGCTACTGCAGAACCAACTGATCAATGGTCAGAGCAACCCAGGGATGGACAGGCAGCAAACCCCTGCCCCAGCCCAGAGAAGAGCCTGGGCTTTGGCTGGGTCTTTCTTATCCAAGGCCCAGGCTGACCAAAGTCAGGCAACCTGGGTGGGAGGTCAGGAAGGGAGTGAGAGGAGGATGGAGCCAAAGGGGCACTGATCCCCCAACTCCACGGGGTCAACTCTCATTCTGCCATGTCATGATGGAGGAGGGGTGAGTGAGGGGTGCTTTGGGGGCCACAGGACATGACAGCAAGTCTGGGAGGAGCAGAGGGATGGGGAAAGTGCCTGGTGGGACTACACACAGCCTGGAATGGCTGGCTGATGTCCCCCTCACTGGGAGTTGCTGAATCCAGTAGCCTGGCCTCAAGCATGTATCTGTGGGGTATCTTGGGGAGTGAATGAGATAGTGGATCAAGCGGTAAGGTTAGAGGTGCTCTGCTCCCTGGAAGGGTGCAAAGAGGGGGTCCTTTGCAGGCAAGCACAGAACAGGGATATAAAACCTCTGTGCCCAGTGCGGAGCTGTTCCTGTGTGTAACCCACACATCCTCTGAGGACAGCCCCCTCTATTTTTAGTTTAAGCAGAAGAATAACTTATTAAATGTTTTTAAGGAAGTACACAAGCTACAGGAGGAGCAGAGCAGCAAGCACGGAGGCTGCGCAGTCAGAACCAGGGCTGCAAGTCAGAGTGTAAAAGAGCTGGGGACAGTATTTTGGAGGCAGAGCTGCTGTTCCCACCGAGATGGATGCAGTGGCTTCCTTGATGGGGACAAGGTGTCACCACCAGCTCTGGCTTAAGCTGCTCTGCAACCCTCCCAGGGCTGGCACTGCATGTGAGGCACTGCCAGCTGGTTAGGGAGCTGGCCATTGTCCAGCCACAGAGGAGATCCCAGGCTCCAGTCAAGTTCAGCATCAGGAGCAGGCCACATGGACCCTTCTGCATGTCCCCACTAATGCAGGCCCCTTCCTGATAGGACCAAAGCCTTTTACTTCCTTCTCAAGCTCAGACTGGCTTTGGCCACCTCTGTCTGCTCCTTCAGTCCCTGCTGACCTGCTGCAGTAGTCCTCACATGGGGCAAGGTGGGGAGCCTCTGACACGCCAGGATCCGAGGCTATTCCTGTCCTAAGAGAAGGCAGGGTGTGCGGTGGGTGGGCAGGCAGCGCACACTCTACTTGAGGCTGCAGCCTAGCTCAGCAACCCAGCGTCTTCTTCCTTCCTTTTCTACAAGGACCAAGGCCTTCCCTGGCTCCCCTCCTCCGATTGCCTCCAGCCTTCTGTCCTGCACAGTCTTACCCAGAGGCTCCCAGTGCCATCACGGCTCACCTGTCTCATGCCAGAGCTGGGATTTCTCCCCTCTGATCAGTCAGATCACCTCAGAGCCATCCTGGGTGGTCCACCATGGGGCCCTCCCCCAGCTGGGCTCTCAGAAGGGATGGGAATAAGCGGCAGGCCCTGCTGAGCTCCCCCCTTCTCAGTGTCCTCTCCCCCCATGGACTCTGGCTCCTGCACCTCTGACGAGGGCCATCACGGTGACCTGAGTGGATATGAAATGACTTACATGTTTAACAAGCTTCAGCTCTGCAAATGAGGTCTCCCCTGCCCCCATTTTGAAGAAGGATGGCATTTCTAAAATGGGACTGAAAACCCTATTATTAGTTTTACCCTTTCTTGGTTTCATTTTACAATATCTGAACATTAAAAATACCCATAATGATTTATGCCTCATTAAATTTACTTTTTGAGCAGATTATGTAAGATTTGAATATGATTTTGCATAAATACATTTAAAATACCAGTGGCATTAACTAAATTATTCTAATTTTAAAGCAAAACAATAGGAAGAAGTAACAAACTGTACTAAGCCTTAGATACCATCTGGTCTACTGAGGGGGAAACTGAGGCCCAGGGAAGGTGTTGCTGCTATTGCTCTTGTGTCTGACTCTTTGTGACCCCATGGACTGAAGCGCACAAGGCTCCTCTGCCCTCCACCATCTCCCAGAGCTTGCTCAAATTCAAATGTCCACTGAGTCGTTAATGCCATCCAACTATCTCATCCTTGTTCACTTCCTTCTCCTCCTGCCCTCAATCTTTCCTTGCATCAGAGTCTTTTCCAGTATTGGAGCTTCAGCTTTAGTATCAGTCCTTCCAATAAATATTCAGGGTTGATTTCCTTTAGGAATGACTGGTTTGATCTCTTCGTTGTCCAAGGGACTCTCAAGAATCTTCTCCAACACCACAATTTGAAAGCATCAGTTCTTTGGTGCTCAGCCTTCTTTATGGGAAGGTGAGTAAGGAACAAAATTAAGATTCGAACACAGGCTGTCCATCACCCCTTCAGGATTTCTTCCCCTGTCTCACTTTGCTGATTCACATGCCTCCTACCTTACAGACACTTGCTTTAAAACTTAATTCAATTCTGAATTCTGTTCTAATGTTTCCCATAATGGGCTGCCTTGTTATTGGTGGGGTTTGTGCTTTAGCTTTGGGATCACATCTGGTGTGTGAGCTTTTCACTTCTCCACCTGTGTCCATAGCAGACATTGTCAGTCAATCATGATACTCTTGTCTCCTGAGCCCTGAGATGGCCCCAGATACCCAGCTCTAAGGAGCTGGACTGCTCCAGGGAGCCATTTCCAACTGACTGCAGATTGGCTCATGAGGCTAACCCAATCTCAGAAAACAACCCCAAGAAGGCTTTGCAACTTACCATGGGTATCTTTCCCTCCAGGCTGCCGGGGTCTTGTGTTTCCATTTTTATCAACTTGTAAACCTACAATATCCCAAAGGTCAGGAGTAGAGACACTTCAGAAGAAATAGAAAGGCAAGCACGGATGATTCTCTGTGTGGTGGTTCTGACCCCTCATCTTCACTCTCCATCTCACAGTATTCTTGCTCTCATCCCCACCCACCACCAAACTACTGCTAGGAATGCCGTGGGCTTTCTGGTGAGATATGGAGGACTGAGAGCCAATGGGGGATGACAAGAAAGAGTTCAGTCTGTGAGCAGAGAAAGAATTTTCTAGAACATCAAGGCTTGGGATTACTCAGCAGGCTGGCCTGGAGTCCCTGTTCCTGCCTCCACACTGGATGTTCCTGCCATCTTGGACCACAGCTGGAGATCCTGAGGGTGTCAGTCAATTCACACTGCCAGATGATCTCAGGAGAAGAACTGACCACGAGCAGACATGAAAGGGGAAAGAGGGGAAATATTCCTCAGGAAGGTTCAAGGGCAATCAAATCTATAAATGCAGGACGATTAAGGCAGTGTGTGTGTGTGTGTGTGTGTGTGTGTGTGTGTGTGTGTTAGTCGCTTAGTCATGTCCGACTCTTTGCGACCCCACAGACTGTAGCCCACCAGGCTCCTCTGTCCATGGAATTCTCCAGGCAAGAATACTGGAGTAGGTAGTGATACATTCCCTCCTCCAGGGGATCTTCATGACCCAGGGATTGAACCCGGGTCCCCTGCATTACAGGCAGATTCTTTACCATCTGAGCCACCAGGGAAGCCCAGTAAGGCAGAATGGTCACTAATTGTCATTAGACTCCATAAACAACAGGAGATAATTTCTTGCTGATTTGAAACCACGTCAGGAAGATGGGGGTCCCTGATGGAACCAGGAGGAGCTGGGGATAGCGGTGCCAAGGGAAGTTATTCTTTGCCCTTGAAGGTCATTGTTGGCTGTAAATAAATAGAAGGTTGCAAATGTATATAGGTCATTCTGAGAAACAGTGGGCCTTGTCTTTCTTACGTTCATATTTTGTTTCCATCTACATTCTTCGGTAGAGTGACAGGGGTTCAAAATAGTAGCCAGATTTTTTGTGTACTTACTATTGCCTGGCTTGTGCTTTATTGACTGTCTCACGTAACCTCACAGCAATCCTTTGAGGGACTTTGAATCATTTTCCTTCTTTGGTACATGAGGAAATTGAGTACAAAAGAGAGGTTAAGCTACTTGCCTGAGGTCTCACAGCTGAGATCTGAACCCAGCTAGCCAACTCCCAGGGCCTGCCCTCCCTATCTCCTGGCTGCTGAGGCCTGTAGGACCAGGCAGCTGTAGGGGACCTGCCCTGCAGCTCCCCACCCCCTAAGTGGACGTGCAGTGCACCTCAGCCTGGGCTGTTCTGCAGCCTCTGTTCCTTGGCTGGAGTTTCCCCAGGCCCCTGTGTAGCCCCAAGATGGACAGATACAGGGTAAGGACCATGAAGGGAGCAGAGGAGACGTCGCAGGCCTGGGTCTGGGTCTGTGCGCAGAGCACGGAAGGCAGCCAAGCATGGTGGCTAAGGGCATGGGCTTCATTTGGACCAGGGTTCTGACCTGCTTCCTAACTGGGAGACAGGCAGTTATCTCACATTTCTGAGCCTTTGCTGATCTAAAAAGTAGGGCTAATACTGGTGTATAACAAAGAGTTAAAAACCAATTGAGTGTACAGTGCTTATGGACAGCGCATGCCACTTTTTAGGCAGTCAATACACAGCATCTAAGAACAACAAAATTCTTGTGATGAAATTCGTGTTTAGCTAAATGCCTTGTGTGACCCAAGAACAGGGGTTATTGAGTGTGGAGAAGAGAGTGTCCCAGGGTGAAGCTGCCATGGCTCTGCTGGTTCCCTGTGTGTAGGCCCAGGTCACTCTTCCTTCTCCCAGAAGTTTCCCTGGGTTGGGCTCTGGCCCTTCCAGCTGCCCCAGCCCTCCGTGCCGCTCCTCCAAACACGACCAGCCCTGTATGCACGTACGTTTAGCTAAGGAGAACTTCTTGAACAGCTGGGGCATGGCATCCCGAGGGTGGACCTCCACAGTCAGCTGTGTTCCTGCAGAGGAATAGAAAGTGATATTCTCAGCCAGACGCTGCCAGAGAAGGGTGCAATGTCTCATGACAGATGTTTGAACAACAGCACACAATTGGTTGTAGACCTTTCTTTTGAATATGCAGATAATTTTGTTTACAAAACCCCAAAGCAAGAAATAAGCAGACAGTTTTCAAGTCTGGGCAAGATGGAGTAAACAACTTCCACCGTGTCTCTCCCACTCAATGCACTGGAAAGAATGAATAGACTGACTATTTGAGGACACTTCAAAGCAAATGATAGAAGGCAAACTGGGGAAGAAGATTAGAATTTAAAGCATCATCAAATTGGCAGAGTTGACCATTCCCTTCCCCTGTGGCATTACCTAGACTGGACTCAAAGGCAGACCCAAATGCACAAGGGCACAGTGGATGCAGAGAAAAAGTGCTCCAAGAGAAGCTCGCTCTTTTGGCTTGTGGAGTGAGAAAGGAGGACTCTGAGAGTCATAGTGGAGGAAACCCTCTTGTTTTTCCCCTTTTGTCTTTCATCTCCTGACTCAGCCCCAGGGAAATTCTGCTGGTATCAGTGCAGCCGTGAGTTTGGTGGCCCAACAGACACCTAAGTCTTTGTAAGGGAGGTGGTTACCAGTGAAGCTATGATTCCCAAGAGTGTAGGGGAAAATACTCATTGATTTCTTTCCCTCTCTCTCTTCTCCACTGGTTGTTTCCAGATGCAGACACAGAGATGCACCCAGAAGAGTAGGAAAGCTAAAGTCCCAAGATTTAGGGCTGGAGGACTGGCAAGTGGGTTGTAAAGAGGAGGGAATCAAGAGAGCAATTCCATAAAGTTATGGATGAACTCCTGAGGTCATCTCTACATGAATGGATCTCATTCATACTGTGCATGCGCTCATCCTAAACATTATACCACAGTCTTTGCGAGCTAAACTACGGTATAAAACAATGCCTTGATGGGCCACTGTGTGGTGCATGTGCGGGGCAGATCTGGCAAAGGCTAAAATCCTGTTACTCAGTATAGAGGGACCCTGGAAAATATCAACTTAAAAAGGAAAAGAAAATAAACAGATGCTAACCCGACGGTGACACAGATTTTGGAATTATCAGCCAGAGATTTTAAAACAGCCATGATAACCATGTTCTAAAAAGTGAGGTAAATAGTCTTGAAATAAATGAAAAGATACAAAGTACCAGCAAAACTTGGAAGATAAAAAGAAGAAACAAAAATTTTAGAACTGAAAAATACAATTATTTAAAAAATACCTGCATATACTCAGTAGCAAAATAGAGATGACCAAAAAAAAAAAAAAGAGTCAGTGAACTTGAAGAGAGAGCAATAGAATTACTCAACAAGAACAACAGAGAGAAACAGTGAACAGAACCTGTGGGATGGTACCTGAAGATTTAACACTCATGTTACTGAGACCCCAGAAATAGAGAAGAAATAGTGTGATGCAGAAAAATATTTGAAGAAATAATGACAGAATAATCAACACAACCAAGAGCTGGTTCACTGAAAAAATCAGTAAAATTGATAGACCTCTAACTAGAGTGGCCAAATAAAAAGAGACAAGACATAAATCAGGAATCAACACACCAATACAGCTGAGATGAGGGTTATCACTATAGATCCCACGCATACTAAAAGAATAATAAGGAATAGTATAAATAACTCTATACAGGTAATTTCTGCAACTGAAATGGACCATTTCCTTGAAAGCTATAAACTACCAAAACTCACTGAAGGACTAATAACCTGAAATTTCCCATATGTATTTTTAAAACTAAGCTTGTAGTTCAAAAATTTTCAAAAACAAACAAACAAAAACCAAACCAAAACCAGGTCCAGAAGGTTTCACTGGCAAATTCTAACAAAACTGTCAGTAGTTTTAAAATTCAATTCTGCACAAGATCCTTCAGAAAATAGAAAAGCAGCAAATACTTCACGTGTATTTTATGAGGCCATCATCAATCTGATTCCCAAACCAGACAAAAACAGTATAAGAAAAGAATACTATAGAGCATATCCCTTGTAAACATAAACATAAAAATTCTCAAAAAATATTAGAAAATTAAATCCAGCAGTATAGTGAAAGAATAATGTACCACTTTGGGAATGCAAGGTTAGCTCAATATTTGAAAAATCAGTGATTGTAATTCATCATATTAGCAGGCTAAGGAAGACCCACATGATCATATCAATTGATACAGAAAAAGCATTTGACAAAATTTAACATCCACTCAACAAACCTCTCAAGAAACTAGGAGTAGAAGGAAGCTTCTTAATCTGGAAAAGGGCACCTTCCAAAAACCTAGAGCTAACCGCTATTTAATGGTGAAAAGTGGAAATCTTCCCCCCCAGGGATTTGGAACAAGGCATGGGTGGCCACTCTCACTGTTCCTAATGAACACTGTACTGAAGTTCTGCCCGGTGAAATAATAGAAATAAAAGAGAAAGAAAGAAAAGTCATATAGATTACAAAGAAAGAAGTGAAACTCCTATTCACAGACATGTCTGTCTACATGGAAAAATCCCAAGTAATCTATACAAGAATTTCCTAGAACTAAGAAGTAAGTTTAAGAATGGTCACAGGATACAAGGTCAGCACCTCAAAATCAATTATATATATGTTACAATAAATGATTAGAAATTGAATTTTAAAATTACTATCTCCCAAGGCTCCAAAAATGAAATAGTTAAGTGTAAATCTTAATTAAAAAAGCAGGAATTTTATGCTGAAAACTAAAAATTATGATCAAACCAATTAAAGCAGACTTAAATTCATTGGAAAAGACCTTGGTGCTGGGAAAGATTGAAGGTAGGAGGAGAAGGGGATGTCAGAGGATGAGATGGTTGGATGGCATCATCGATCTGATGGACATGAGTTTGAGCAAGCTCCAGGAGTCGGTGATGGACAGGGAAGCCTGGCATGCTGCAGTCCATGGGGTCGCAAGGAGTCAGACCTTACTGAGGGACTGAACTGACTGACTAAATACACAGGAAAATATGTTATGTTCATGAACTGGAAGACTCAGTATTGTCAAGTCGGCTGCTGCTGCTACTGCTAAGTCACTTCAGTCGTGTCCGACTCTGTGTGACCCCATAGATGGCAGCCCACCAGGCTCCGCCGTCCCTGGGATTCTCCAGGCAAGAACACTGGAGTGAGTTGCCATTTCCTTCAACTTGGCAAATCTCCCTAAATTCATCTATAGATTTCATGTAATTTCAATTAAACTCCTTGGAGGAATTTTGTAGATTGTAAATAGAGGCCAGATGATTCTCAAATTTAGGTAGAAAGATATTGCAACTAGAAAAATCAAGTTAATTTTGAGAAAAAGGAGAACACCAATGGATTTTAAGATGTTCTATAAAGCTACAGTAATCACACAGTGTGATATTGACAAAGTGATAGATATATAGCTCAATGGAACATAATAGAATTAAGAAATAGACCCACACAAATACGGCAAATTGATTTTTTACAAAAGTGCGAAGACAATCCAATTAGAAAATGGGTAAAATAATGGATATCTCACCAAATAAGAAATTAAGGATGTTCAACATGATTAACCATTAGGAAAATGCAAACTGAAGGCAGAATGAGATACTACATCTATTAGAAGAGCAATAATAAAAAATAATGATAATGCTATATGCTGATGAGGTTGCAGAGAAACTAGATCCCTCCCAGATGCTGGTGAGATTGTAAAATCATGCAGCCATTCTGGAAAATTGTTTAGCAGTTTCTTAAAAAACAAAGCAGGTACTTAACATATGACTCAACAAGTATACTTTTGTGCTTTTATCCCAGAGAAATGAAACTCTTTACATTCACACAAAAACATGTACACAAATGCTTATAGAAGCTCTATTCATAATTATCCCAAACTGGAAACATCTAAATGTCCTTCAGCGGGTGAATGGATAAACACCTTTCGGTACAGCCATATCAAGCGATACTTCTCAACAACACTCTTAGGAGTGATGGGAGGATGTGACTCTATACAGAGTCTGTACCAGGGAATTTTGGGGGTGACAGAACTGCTTTGTATTCTGATTGCGGTGGTGATGTCATGAATCTGAGCGTAAGTTAAAACACATAGAACTGCACATCAGGAAATCCAATACTTTATGCTAATTTAAATTAAAATAAAAATTTAAAAACACCAATCAAATGCAAAAGTAAAAGTAGAATTAAAACAGAACTTATGTGATACAGAACGATGTAAAATAGGTGACAATGCAAAGCAGGATAATAATAAACATGTTTTTGTATCCTGTTTCTTCACTTGTCTTTACATTACATGTTACTGAATATAGTCACAAGTCATTTGAAATGGCTGCATAGTACTCTATTCTACAGATGGTTTATAATCATAAGAAGAAATTTCTTTTTGTTGGATATTTAAGATTTCCCAAATGTTCTGCTATTTAAACAATGATGTGATGAACATTCTGATGTTGTCTAGTTGCTAAGTTGTGTCTGATTCTTCTGTGACTCCACGGACTGTAGCCCACCAGGCTCCTCTGTCCAGGGGATTATCTCAGCAAGAATACTGGAGTGGGTTGCCATTTCCTCCTCCAGGGGATCTTCCTGACCCAGGAAATGAACCTGCATCTCCTGTGTTGGCCGGCAGATTCTTTACCACGGAGCCACCAGGGAAACCCAAACATTCTGACACACTGCTTTACACACTCTCCAAATCGGTTTCTTCAAATAAACTCTTCAACATGTATTGAAGGGAATGGAGATTTTTAAGGCTTTTGTTAGATATTGGCAAAATCTCCTGAATGGTTTTATGATTCTCTCAACAGTGTAAGAGAGTGTCTGCTTTGCTCATCCTTTCTGTGTTTGGCGGCAAAATTGGTTATAATCCTTTGTATTTCCTTCCAAAAGGAGGTCATTTATTTCTTCTCACATTTGGGCTGGCCTGATGATGTGGTCTGGCCAGTTAGCATGAAATGATGCTATGCAGGCTTGGAACCTATGCCAAGTGACTCTGCTGCTTCCACTTCCATTCTTGGGATTCCAGCCACAGCTGCCGTGTAACTGCGCCTAACCTAGCCTGCGGAGGGCAAGAGACCACAGGGAGCAGAGCAGAGCCATCTCAGGTGAGGCCACCTCGGACCAGCTGATCTTCAGCCAGCCCTCCCACTGACCACACACAGTGGTGAGGCTAGCCAAGACCTGCAAGCAGCCATGTGTGGCTTGGACAAGAACACCCAGACAACCCGTAAACTTGAGAGCTGTTCAATGTTTTAAGGAACTGAATTTTGGGGTGGTTTGTATTGCAAAAATTTGACACTTGATTGTCATTAATCCTTTAAGATTTTTTAAAAAATGAATAGTGACATCTCACTGTTTTTGTGTATTTATTAAATTTTCAGTATAGTATTTTTCATATATTTGCCATTTTAAACTTACTTTGTGAATCGCTTATTTTCCTACTGATGTGGTATTTTTTTCCTTATTGATTTCATAAGAGCTCCATTTAGAATCCTTTGCCTGCTAAAATGTGTTTTCACAGAATAACAATACTGACTTTCTTGTGTAGCTCATAACCTTGCTCTGCATGTTAAGGATAGTAATTCTTAAACAAGTTTAAAAAATACAAAGTGGCCTCCAAGGGATTACTTTGAAGGGGTTAACATTCATTTTGACTGTAGTTTCTAGCACATTCACTGGCAGAGAAAATCAACCTGTGACTTGACAATTAGGATGTTAAGTGTTTCAGAGTTCAAAGCGTCATTCAGCTGTGGTCAGAGGATATGCTACCATCGCCATGGCAGCAAATGACAGCTGTGTGTCTTCCCACAATGCCCCGGGGCATGGATCTACTCACCACTGCCTTTCCACTTTCTCCCCCTGAACACTCAGAGTTGGTCTTCAAAGTGGGTGCCAAGCTATACTTGCCCACTAGATGTTTTGTAACAAAAAGGATTTGAGAAAAATGTCCACTTCCTCCCCTTTTGTAGGTCGCATCACACAACGATCTGAGAAGTTCTGCAGAAGTCTACTTGACCCAGCATTATTTCATCAAACAAAATTTGGAAAATGCTGGGCTGCAACAGTCTCTAGAAGTACAGAGAAGCTGCAAAGCTGACCTGACTATTGGTTTGAAAGTGAAAACACTCAGTTGTGTTTGACTCTTTGCGACCCCATGGACTATACAGTCCATGGAATTCTCCAGGCCAGAATTCTGGAGTGAGTAGCTGTTCCCTTCTCCAGGGGAATCTTCCAAACCCAGGGATCGAACTCAAGTCTCCCACATTGCAGAAGGATTCTTTACCAGCTGAGCCACCAGAGAAGCCCAAGAATACTGGAATGGGTAGCCTATCCTTTCTCCAGGAGATCTTCCTGACCCAGGAATATGAACTGGGTTCTGCATTGTAGGTGGATTCTTTACCAGCTGAACTACCAGGGCTCAACAACAAACCTCTTTCCCAAACTTCTCCTAATGTCCAGGTACTTCCAACCACTCCTATCCAGCCACGTCACTCTGTCAGAGAATGAGTGAGCTGAAAATCGAAACTCTATAAGCCCTTTCCGAGGTGGGTGCTGAGGTGGTCTCCCACTGGGCACTCGCCTGGCTGGAAGCTCACCAGTCAGTCACCCCTTCACTCATCAGTCACCCTTTCTCACCTCTCCCTTCCTGCACTGCCTCACCTCTCCCTGGCCCCCTCTCCCGGGATCTGACATTTTCCTGAGGCCCCCTCCTGGCTCTGCCCCAAGTGGTGTTGTTAATCATCACTCCCTTGAAGAGAATAGCAAAGCTCCCGGCCTCCCTGATGGGTGTTATTCTCGCTCTCATTCATAGGTGTGCAAGGGCACTTCTGGGAGGCTTCTCTGCTCCAAATGGTCCTGGACCTGGGCACACTATCCCCAGTGAGCAGGGTCGCAGTACCACCCCGTGCTTCCTAAAGGTGTGAAGTGCTAAGAGTTTGCCAACTACAACATTCCTTACCAAATAAAACTCTTAATTTAAAGAAACATTAATTTGCCAATGATAAAAAGTGAAATATCATTTGGACAAACTTTAAAGTGAGATCCAGGCCCTAGGTACAGTCAGATACCATGACGCTAATCTTAGTCACAAGTATACCCAAAGGAGGCCTTCCTGGGATTTCGGATCAGCTGCCCCAGACTTTCTCATGTTACCGCTTCCCAGTTCCACCAGCTATCACCCAAACAGCATTTTGTGAAGCTGAAACTTTGGCTGTCTTAGTAAAAGCATATTAGTGGTTATTTTCTGCTACACCTGAGAAGTGGTTGCCAGACCCTGTTCCCACCCCCAGAGAAGTGGCGACGCAGCAGGCAGGCCTAAGCATGTCCACGACCTGCGGCCCTGGGCCTGCCTTCTACCCCATCAGGAGAGTCCTCCCACCTGACAGCTTCTCTCCAGGTCTCTGTGGGTTTGAATCAGGCTTTGTCTGAAAACCTAATTTGCTCTGAACACCTAATACAGAGATGGCAAACAGATTTTGTGTTGTTCATTAACTCTGACTGATTGGAAGTGGCTGCCTGGAGCGCTTATCAATTAGCAAAGACTGTCAGGTGCGTGTGTGTGTATATGAATGTGAGTGTGTGTATGCATACATGCGTGGGTGTATTCTTGTGTGTGTGCTAGAGGGGGGTGGTATGGCATTCATATCAGATATTTGTCATCATTGACTTAAGATGCTCCTAACTCTCTTCATAACCGGCTGTCACCTTTACAACCTGGATTTTGTGCCTTCAAATTTTTTCTGCAGTAGATGAGTCAGAAAATCTCAGCTAAAGTATTTCTAAAAAAGCCCAACTCTTAAACAGCCCTGGGCTGGGTGTTGAGAGGTTTCTGCCCAGAGTGTGGTAGTCAGCATTAGTGCAGGAAGTGTAAGCTCTGACACCCTGGGAACAGCAAGCTGGCTGATGACGGGGACAGTCCAGCTCTGCAGATCCCGCACCAGGTACAGTGTGACACAGGGTGGAAGCCCTGAGCAGCAGCTCTAGTTGTGGGGTGACTGCGAGTGTGCCAGAGCTCAGGGCCAAGGCCAGCGGGTACCAGCCAGAAGGTGTGATCAAGGCTGTCTCCTGCAGCCTGACTGACCCTGGCTTCCATGGGGCTCTTGAAAACCCAGGGCCACTCATGATTCTTTCTGCAGAATGGCACTCAACAGGGATGTCCCAGGTCTGGTAACACAGCAGTTGGAGCCTAGTGCAGGTCTGATCAAAGAAGGCACAGACAGTCTGCCTGGAGATGAGAATAGGTGACCTGGAAGGAGGCCTCAACAGAAATCTGATTTGTCAAGAATAACTTTTGGGGCCTGAGGTCACTGGGGCTCCTATAATCACTCCCCTCTCATTCAACGCACAGGCCTGTCACAGATGAATCTTGCAAAGACCTCTTCCGCGTGAAGATCCAAGATTCCCATGATCATTCTGTCACCTGTTGCATAAAGTTACCACCCCCTGTGCTGGGAGCTCTTCCCCAGGGGCCATGTGACCTGCTCCTTCATCACCTCCCTTACTCAAATGTCACCTCAGGGATGCCTTTCTCAACCACTCTATTTTAAATTGTTCCCTGTGGTAGCTGCATGATGGCCCTTAAAGATATCCATGTCCTAATTCGGGAACCTGTGAATGTTACCTTCTACGGCAAAGGGGACTCTGCAGATGCGGTTCAGTTAAGGATCTCGTGATAGAAAGGTGATCCTGATCATCTGGGTGGGCCCAATGCCATCATCAGGATTATTATAAAACAGAGCGGGATAGAACTACTTTACAGAGAGAATGCGATGTGATGATGGAAGCAGAGACTGGCGTGGTGCAGGCACAAGTCCTCAAGTGCCAGCAGCTTCTAGAAGCCAGCAGAGTCAAGGAAAAGATTATCACCCAGAACCTCCGAAAGGAACCTGATGCTGACCAAGAGACTGATTGGCCCAGTGAGACTGGTATGGGATTTGTAGTCTCAGAACTGTTGAAGAGAATGTTGTAGTTGCTAAGTCATGCCCGACTCTTTGTGACTCCCATGCACTGTAGCCTGCCAGGCTCCTCTGTCCGTGGGATTTCCCAGGCAAGAATACTGGAATGGATTGCCATTTCCTTCTCCAGGGGATCTTCCAGAACCAGGAATTGAACCCAGGTCTCCTGCATTACATGTGGATTCTTTACCACTGAGCCACCTGAGAAGCCCACTGAAGACAATAAGTACATTTGTGTTAAACCACTGAGTTTGAGATTATGTGTCACAGCAGCCACCAGAAATGAATACTCAGCTGTGTGACTTCCCCTCCATGCCCCTTCCTGCTTTATTTTCTCCTCCAGCCTTATCTGACACCTTGCATTTTTCTAGTCAGGTTCATCAGTTTCCTTCACCAGGTGTCAGCTTAACAGGGAGGGAACCTTGTCTGTTGTGTTCTCTGATGGATCCCAAGTGCTATCATCCAGAGCTGCTTTTTGTGAAATGAATGAATCAGCATGAGTGGGCACTCTGCCTCAGCCCCAGAGCAGGGCAGCCTCTCCCTCGCTGTGGTCCAGGCTTCCATAAGACCTGGAGGGTTCATTCCATCCCGATCTTCAGTGGACCTTGTCCAAGGCCACCTCTGGAAGCCTTAGGTCCAGGGAGGAGGCATGTGAGTGGCCCACAAGAGCCAGGGTATGATGTACAGGTAAGGTCCTGGTAACTGGAAGGCCCCATTTCACTAGTCCTATCCTACAGGTCTGGCAGGAGCACCCTGGCTGGGGACCACAGCATCCTCAGCCTCAGCTTCCTCCTCTGTAGACAGGGATAATATCACGACCCAACCAGGGCGTATGGTCAGAACCAAGCAAGATAAATAGTTGCTAATTCACACTCAGTGCTGCAGTCCATCAGGTGGCAAAGAGTCGGACACGACTGAACTGAATCCGCACTCACTTTAGTGAGGTGTCACTCACTCTTGTTTGGGGTGAGCTGCTTGCTGCCAGTCCATTTCAGAGAAGTGGGGGGCCCAGGCTTGTCTTTGTAGTGCTCAGAGGGGTAACAGGTTGAGGTGGGCCCACTGAGTGACCTTGGGTTTGTTCTGGAGCCATCGTCCCAGGAATCCTGCCCTAGATGGATGCTGACCTGGACTGTAAGAAGAACTAGCCACTTCCTGCTGGGAACTCGAGCTGACAGGCCTTTCTTCACTATCTGCCAGCATCTTTCCTTGGGGATGCTGAGTTAGCTGGTGTTACAGAGCAATTCCCCGAGAACCTCTGAGTCCTCCAGGGCTTCCTCCTCACTGCCTTCTGGACATACATAACCTTACAAGTTAGGACATGAGCGCTGAGGGCACCAGCGGTGACATCTTAGGCCCAAGTCTATGAGAGCTCTCAGGCACCAGGCCCTTCAATCCAGAGCAGAAAGCCACAGCTGCAGGGAGAGGAGGTGAGTGAGTGGGGCAGTGGACGTTGGGTGGGGCTCTAACCTGGCCTCTCCTCCAGCTGTAGCTGTGAGCCACCCTGCCTCCACCCTGAGGTGCTCTCAGATCTAGTCCCTTGCAGAGTTAGCAGCGGACGCCCTCGCCTGCCCTCCCTTCTGGGAGGATCTGTCCAGCAAAGTGAGCATTCCTAAGGAAGGGCCCTCTCAATCCCCACTGCTGAGTTAAACTTGTCCCAGGGTGGAGGGCCCTGTTCGGGCAGGCTCTGTCTCTGGGGGAGAGGCCAGGGAACTGCCGTGACTCCGAAGGAGGGAGGGCCAGGTGGGGGGAGCCGGGTCCCAGGGTGGCTGTAGAAGCTGTGCTCTGAGAGGAGAGACAGCTGAGGTCTTGACGGTGGTTGGGGTGGTGGGGGGCGGGGATGGTGCTGGGAACAGACTACTCCAGCTCTGACTCTTACTGGCCATGCAATCTTGGACAGAAGACCACCTTTCTAAGCCTTGGTTTACTCATCTGTAAAATGAGGACGATAAGAGTACTGATCAAGTATGACTGTTGTGAGGCATAACTCACGTGAGAATGACCGTGTACGTGGTCTGGCAGGGTGCCTGGCGTGAGGTCAGCACTCAGAGAAAGTGATGACAACCAGGGTGATGATGATGACAGCAGCGGCTTCTGTGGCCCAAGGACTTTATTGCTCTATCCCAGGCACAGCCAGCCTCTCACTGTTTCCCATGGGATGTGGGGGAGGGAAGGGTGCTCCAGCATCTCCAGGGCAGAGAGGGCCCTGCTCTCCACAGTCTGAGCTCTGGCCCCACTCTCTCTGGCCAGGACAGCAGATCTGGGCACACAGGAGCTGGGGGAGAGGGGACAGGTAGTGGCAGAACCTTACCTTGGTTGTCGTAGGAAGTGATGACCTGGGTCTGCTGGGCATGCTGCTTCTCCACCACGTTTCCTGTTGAAGGAAGACAAGAGGGGCCTGCAGTGACCATGGGGCCCAGGGTAGGATGGAATTTTCCCTGGGCAGAGCAGAGAGTTGCCAGGCTGGGTATCAACACGTGTGAATCAGTAGAATCTTACATCTGAACACAGAGGCAAGTGCCTAGGAGCCCGCGTACACACAGCCTCTCACTCTCAGTGGGGGCTAGCAGAGGTTAGTTTCTCTTCCAAAAGCTGGGCCTGCCTCCCATGGGCTAAGTGACCACCGCTGCTGACTTTGGTGCAGCCAGGCCAGTTTCCATAGCACAGCGTGAGGCCTCCTTGATCTCCACACCTTTCTACAGAGCAGCCTGGAAGGCTCTTATCTCAATCATGGGCCCATGGCTTTGACTGGTTAACTTTTTGCCAAAGACCCCATGGCCAGGTGAGACCCCGGGCTTGAACCAAAGTCTCCTAAGTCTGAACTCAGCCTCCTACCTCTCTCTGAGAGGAACGGAGAGTACCCTGCTCCTACTCTAGCCTCAGAGTTGGGGTGCTTGCAGTTTCGTTCAGGTTCACCAACATTTGCAGGGCACCTGCCATGCACTGGCGATATTCGTGTCCCTGGGACACAGAGCCATGCTCAGAGCCTAGTGGAGTCAGGCTGCTATGGAGACATGCCCAGCTCCTGCCATAGACCATGGCAGGGTGCCCCCTGCCCCTCCCGTGGGAAGCACCGCCTCCCCTCCATCTCTGCTGCACATGTATGGCTGCTGTGGTGGTCTGGTCTTGCCCTTGAACCTCTGCTTCAGAGGGGCAGGGATGAGACTAGGGAAGGGCCACTACCACCCCGACCTGCCATCTTCTCCCCTGGCCTCCTGCTGAGCTGCAAACAGGCTGTTGGGCCTGTCCCTGGAAGTGACCACTGGCACAGGTGCAAGCATGCCTCTGGAGCACTGGCCCGATTTGGCTCTGTTCATATGTCATCGCTTGTATACCTAACCAGAGCTGCCACTCAGCATTTCCATGCTGTGGGCCAGGCAGAAGCCGGTCATGGTGGGTGGGTGACTCACTGAGCTGGACTTGATTGCTATTCTCCTTGCGGGGGTGGGGTCTTGCCTGGGGAAGCCCACCCACTCTAGGCTTCTCTGTAGCAGGCCCAACCAACCAGGTCAGTTAGCTCCATGAAGGCTGAGGTCGGTCAGTTGGGCAAGGGTCAGGACCACTGTGTGTGCCAACTCAGGGTGAAGCAGTATGTGCTAGGCTGGAGCTCCAGGCCAGACCCAGGCGAAGACAAAGAGGCCACCTCCTGTGGGCACAGCTGGCTGTAATCTCCGCTCGGCTGGAGGGTGGAGGAAACAGGATCTGGGAAGGGAATCCTCAAGAAGGATGATTGGCTGGCATTAGCTGCTGTAAGGGTATTTATAGTCATGGCTGCACAACTGGTTTCCCTGTGGCTGTGGGGCATTAGTCCCTGTGCTGCTAGGCAGACTTCAGCCAGGACCAAGGAAAGCAGCCAATCACAGCAGGGGAAGCCCGTTGCTGGGCAAGCTGAAGGCTCAGCCCAAACACCTGCTGCTCGGAAAAGTTTGGAGCACTTGGGCTCCCCCCACCCTGCCAGCACTTCAGCCAGAGGAGTGCATGGGTAGCAAGAGGGGGGACCAACAGCATGTTCATCCACACTTGTGCACCCTCTACCAAGTACAAGCCAGCAGCTGCTTCCTTCTCAGGTGAAAGCTGTCCAGTTTCCAAGGCTGGGCACCATGCTGGTCACCAGGGCTGGGTGACCTGGGCACCAGCAAGGCAAGTATGTACCCAGGATCTCACCATTAGAAAACGCAGAAAGAAGCTGTAGTTTTAACTTCTACTTGCATTCAAGCATGTCACTTGAAAAAATAAATAAAATTTTACTTGAAGTTAATTTTAAATTACATATGTTGGTGGAGTGGTGGAATCCTCTTTCCCAAGTTCAAGGCCTCTATGCAGTCTCTCTCCAGCCCTGCATTTACCTAAAACTCTTAGGTGATTTTGCAAGAACTACTTAAAGCATTCTCTTTCTTAGCTAGCACCTAGTACCCACTTCACATCTTTAAGAAGAGTCTTGTAATAGTTACCATATCTTCTTGTGTTTTGTTATGTTTTTCCACTAATCTTCCCCCAAACCAGGAACCCTGAAAGATGGTAAAAAGGGGATGAATTCAGTATACTTCAATCCTCTCCTAATGTAATAACATGCCCAAGAAGCCATAAGATGAATTTCCAACAACTCAGGTGAAGCAGGAGCTGTAACAAAGACGTGGTGTCCTTTTCCTCCTACACGACCCACTTGCCTCCACGCACCCGCACACTGGCGGGGCACGCCTGCTTGCATGGGCTGCTATGTGCTTCTGAGGCTGTCAGGTCTCTCGGAGGTCTGATTCTTTTTGTAATTCTCATGAACCCACAGCACAGTTTTGCTAACTTAGCTGTCCGTTTAGGTAGAGCCAGAACTGGTGTGTCTCCCATCTGATGGTCCCACCCCAAGGATAAGGAAGACATCCCATGCATGCATGCCCGTCAGCCAGGACTCTGAGGATGGTCCCTGGTTGGGGGAGGGTGTGTTGAGGATGAGTTATCTGCATGCATAGCACAGGGGACACAGGCAAGCTCTTCACCTCTAGGGTGCTGAGACTTGGCTGGGGTGAATGGCATTATGATGCAATCATTCTAACATGGCCCCAGGAGGGCAGGCGTTCCTGACTATTCCATTCACAGGTTCATCTCCAACAACTGGAACACTTCCCAGAACCAAGCAATCACTGTATACCTTTACTGAGGGAATGAATGAATGAATTCACTTTTAGAAGTTCGTCCTCTCCTTCTGTTACTGTCAGAAGGATGGCAGAACGTAGGTGCTCAGTCTTGTTCATTTGGGGTCTTGTTTCTCCATTTGTAGAGGGTCATGGGGGATGGGTCCTTCCCACTGGCATTTGATGAGTCAGTCATCTGATCCTGGGGCTCAGATAGCCGGGGTCTGACTAAGTCCCCTACTGGGGCTCTGGGAGTGGAGGTCTTATTCTTGCTAGAATTCTCACATGCCCCCAGTGCAGTTCCATAGTATTTGTCCATGGAGGCTGGGCTTACGAATCCAGAAGGGCCAGAATAAGGCCCAGTGGAATGGTCCATGCATGGCACTGCCAGAGAAATCCTGGGCTTGCAGGGTGACTGACGCCTGGCACCATACAGAAGTGGCTTTGGAAGCTAGTATTTTTCTCAGATCTTATTGTATTCTGGGTTCCAGGCCAGGAGCCAAAGAACCCTGGACTGGCATCTTTCCAGGCCTTGAGTACCACCACCCAAGGCAGGCCACTGTCTTCCCTGTTTAGAAATATTTTTAAAAGATGGATGCCCTGCATAACTTGGGAAGCCCCTCCCCTGGGGACACATCCAAATCCACTATCCCAAACGATGCCAAGGTTTTCTTTATAGCTCAGCCAGTGAACAAGTGGGTGCTGAAGTTGATAGCATTGCCCCCTCAACAGCCTCCAGGAAACTGGGGGACCTGATGCCAATGGGAATCTTCCAGGGTCATGGTGGCCCCAGAGGCCTGGCTGAGTCATACAAGCAGCCACTGTCTGAGTGGTTAGACATCTAGGCCAGTCATCAAACAAGTGAAACCCAGCATCCATAGACATTTTTCAATGTGTTGAATTCAAGAGATTGGAAAGAAAATAAAATGAAGATGAGAGAATTTACCACATAGATCATTTCCTTCTAGTTTCTGCCATCTCCGGATTCCATTCCCGATGCCTTGAAGTCCTGTGAAGTGACAAAGACCAGCATGAGGCCCTCTGTGGAAGGAGACTCAGACCAAGTGCACCAGTTGGGAATGGATCTGAGCTAAAGGTGGAATGTGGCTCTTTAGGGATCTGAGAGAGGCTGCCCGCAAATGAGAAGAGCTCAGAGGAATGAATGCAACCCTCTACATTTAAAACATTAAAGAAAACATTACCATGGTAGTTTTCAGGGGTGGTGGTTGGTTATCAGGATCATTCAGGGAGAATTTTCACAATGGAGATATGCCTCTTTGTCACGCCAATGTTTCCACTGCATAAGTATGGAAGCATTATTGTGAAGACACCTGCTAGAGTCTTCATCTGCTAGAAGACATTCATTTTGCCTGCCTATTTCTGTGCGTGGTGAACCTTCTTCCACTTTGAGAGTCCTAAGGTAGGGTGGGGAGTGGGCAAAGATGCAAAGTGATAGATCTTTATGGGAACTGAGAGTGACAGTTGCCTGCTCTCCCAGCCACTTGCAGCTAGAGCAAGGACCCTGAGTGGCCGAGGCATCCGCTGAGATGTACCTGTGTCTCACTCTATCTCGAGACCTGGTGAGGCAACAGGGAAGGGAATGGAAGTGGTTCTCTCTCTCTCTTTCTGGCGGCAGCTGGAAGTGGTGGCCACAAGGTCAAGTTCCTGGCACAGAACTGTCATCTATTCTGGCAGTGCAAGCAGCTGCAATAAAATCAAGTTGCTGGCGTGGAAGGAGCATCGAGGGCTCCTTGGTGGCAGCGGAGGCCTCCTCACTAGGCCAGTCCTGCTCTGCAGCCTATGGCCACGTTCCTGGAAGCTCAGCCTCCAATATGAATCTCCAGCCCTTTCCACCACTCTGAGCGTCCCCAATCCTTTCTTGACACCCTTCTCTTCTGCAGAGCCCTCCATAGTCAGCATCTGGGACCTACCACTCAGAACCCTCACTGACACCCAGGGAGTGGAAAGCACATGTCCCATTGACTCTGGGGAGAAATCCTGAGGTATTGAAGCTTTTTCAGACCTGGTGCAGGCAGCTTTAGGCTACCTCCTCTATGGAGAATATGCAACAGGAGTTGAGGGCTTTCAGGAGTGTTTCGGAGAAGCATGGCTCTAAGGAAATGGCTCGGAAAATGCTAGGGCCCTGCAGAAAAGGAAAAGGCATCTCTGCTACCTTGCAGCCCAATATCTGGTGCACACACTCCGTGCCTCCTTGTCCCTCTTAATCTTTTCTGCCACAAGGACACAGCAGAAAGCCACCTGCTCACACCCTCAGTCAGTCCTCTGCCCATGAAAGTAACCAAGCTTCGCTCTCCTGACAGAGAGCACAGACCCTCCTTTGTAGAGCCGGGAGGATTCCCTGCCTGGCAGGCCCTGGAGTGGAGCAGACCAGAGGACATGACACACTTGGAAGAGGGGGAGGGGTGTGTTTTGGATTTTTGTGCACCAGCAGGAGGCCTTGGAACAAGCTGGTCTTGTTCAGCATTTCTCCTCCTTGGCTTGTCCCGAGGAGCGGGCCCATGTGCTGGCTTAGCTAGGGGTCTCCTGACATCACTACTGTCCAGCGGGCCTTGGAGACCATGTGCTCTCCCTCTGCTCCAGCTCATAACTGTCTGATTGTCAATAAATGACACGGTCTCTCTGCTTCTATAATGTTTGGAAGAAACTTCCATCAGGAAAATATTTGGAGCAACATATCAGCAGAGAGGGCTCAGGAAACAGGGGTCTTCTTTCTCTGAGTCGTGATCATGAGTGTGAAGTGCATTGGTTTGGCGTCACGTAGGGTTTGTACCCGGTGTTGGACGCTTCACTGAGCAGTCCGCATCGCTGGTATCTCAGGGCCTTCTCTATGTTCTCCACCCTTTTTCTAGTGTCAGAACCTTTTGGAGAAATGTGATCAGAGCAGGAGAGGGAGGTGGGGACTCATGGGCTGACCTGGAGCTGTGCCTTGTGGGGGGCCTCTGGCCCTCTGGACCACAGTCCATGCAGTAGTGGGCAGCCACATTTCTGTCAAGGAAGGCCCGGCGGCCTCTGTCAATTTCCTCAGTACAAATACCCTAGGCAGGCCGTGTCCCCTTCTCCCAGGGGCAGCTCTGAGAACACCAGAACCAACGAACCCAAACAACTGCTAGGCCTCAAATCCCTCTGGAGACTGGGTGCCTGTCGACATTCTCGGCTCTCCACCGTCTCTTTTCTCTCCCCTGCCTGCCTCCCCTGGACATCACCAGGAGCTAAGGGGCAGCTGCAGCCTGCGTGGCCTGGGGTGGGGGTGGGGGGCAGAGCCATCCATGGCCCCGCTGCTACCGCAGGGTGGGTGGAAGGCACGTATTCAATGTGCACAGGGGCTGTGGGGACAGAAGAGTTGGGGACAGACTTCGAGGAGCACTGGAGCTGGAAGGGAGACAGGAGGCAGAAGTTTTACCTGGAGGGCTGTGAAACTTCACTTCCAAAGAGCCAGGGCACAGTCCGTCTAGGGCACCGCACTCCAGGCTCCTCAAGAGCTCCTGAGGGCTTCCTCAGAGACAGGGACTGGGGGCTCCCAGATGTCTGAGGGGCCGATTTAACCTCTAATAATATCCCTTTCCACCTTCTCACATTGTTTCCTGTTCTCTGGAGAGTACAGGGGCCAGGGTCCTGCTTTCCACAACCACTCTGGGAACAGTCGCTTTATTTTACCAGTATCTCCTTCCCCGGAAAGTCTACAGGACAATTAGAATCATAGCTAAGCCAAAGTGGGGAGAGCAGCCACCCCAGCTTGTGTGCCTTTCACACCTTGCACGCCTTCTACTGTTGGAAGCTGGGAGAGGGCTCAAGAAGTGAGGCCATGATTTGTGCAAGGACACCAAGGGAGGGCCCCATCTCAAAGTTTCTGACTCAGTACACGAATTCCCCGGGGTCCCCTGTGCCCTGCAATGTGGCCCGTGGGGAGCAGGCCTCGGGCACGCAGGATTCAGGCCTGAGGCTCTGGTCCTCTTCCTCCAGGGCATCTTCCAACCTGATCTGCACCCTTCAAAGAGTGACCAAGAGGAAACTGGCTCCCGGGGTGACGGAAGCACCGCAGGCATGCACGGGGAGTCAACCCGGGGCAATCACGGGGCTACGCGTTGCCACAGGACGCCAGAGCCGCAGCGCGGAGGCGCAGCCAGCTTTGGGGAGCAGTTCGGCCTCGCTGACCTCGTCCCGGGGGCGCCTGGGGCGCCCCCCGGCGGGCAGGCCCTGGGGCGAGGAGGTCGAGGGACCGGGGGCCGGGCCGGCCCGAGCGCGGTTTACCTCCTCTGCGCGGCGGCTGCGCGCCCGGGTCCGCCGGCCGGTCAGAGTGCGCGCCCTGCGCGGCGCGCCGCTTCTCCGAGTGCACGATCAGCAGCATGTCGATGGACACAGCGTTGCTGTCCTTCTTCAGCTCCATGGTGCCCCCCGCTCCGGCCGGTGCGCGGCGGCCGCTCGCGAGCCTGCCTGCGCTGCAAATGGCCCGTGCGCGCCGCTGCCCTGCGCGGGAGACCGCGAGGGCGCGGGAGAGGGCGCTCCCCGCCGCCCGGCCGCGGCGCTGCGTTTCGCTGACTCTGCCAAACTCGCCATTAGGGCCCGCCCGGGAGGGCGCTACCCTTATGAAGCGGCTCTAAGTCACCTTTGAAAGGAAATCCCTGGCCGTCCGCGCTCCGGAGCCTCCCTCCCCGCGCCCCTTGCCTCCCGGCCACTGCCTCATCCCGCAATCCCCGGGGCCTCCCCGAGATAGTCCGCAGAAGACCTCAGAAAGCCGCAGCAGACACAGAAACCGCACAGTGCTGTCAACGGGGAGAATCGGTGCAGTAAAAGAGAAACGGCAAGGGGGCTTCAGATTCCATTGCAAGATGCGGCGAAATTGGCCGAGTTTTGCCCTTGGCGCCACTCTTTCCCCGAGTGGGCTTGGAGGTCGACAGCTCTCTCCGTTAGAGGGAGATGTGTAGGATGTTGAGGTCAGGACCCCTGCCCCATTATGGCCCCACAAGAACTTGGAACGTGCCCACTGGACATCAGCCTAACCGTCCTCTCTGGCCTGAAGTGAAAGTCTTAACATCTCTGTACCTTCTAGAAGCCTGGCTCTAGCCCTGTTGGCAGAGGGGAGGGGGAAAGGAGGAGGCTGGGTACAGGGAGCAGCCTGCTTGGGCCGCAGTCAGGGAGCTGGACCTGAAGGCCCGTCTATTTTTAGCGAGGCCGGGCCTGCCCAGCCAGTAGCACCGCCGGGCTTTGGCTCTGGGACTCAGGAGTGTTTACAGCGCATCTACTTGGTAGCCTTTGGCACTGTGGGCCTACCCGCCTGGGGCCAGACCCTAACTTGACTTTCCACCATTAAGAAATACCATGCAGCTGGAGGCCTTTGCTCTGGGACCCTCTTTGCTGTGGAGCTGAGTGACCCCACCTTGCACCATGGCCCCTGGAAGCTCCCCCACCTCTTGGAGGCAGACTCGACAGCACAGGCCTGGGTTCTACACTTGCTGCCCCTGTTCCCTTGGAAAAGCCACTGCCCCTGCATTTGGTCACCTGTGCCATGGGCATAATTCAGACCCTCACCAGGCTGCTGTGACAGTGACATGCAGGTGAAGTGCCTGATGCATCGTAAGTGGTCTTCAAGTGGTAGCTGTCATTCTTCCCTCATTCTAAGGATGAGGAAAGGGACAGGTGAAGTGGCAAGTCAGTAATAGAGCTGGGGTCACACAGCTGAACCTCAGACTCAGAAACTCTTTCCCTGTTGACTGTGGCTCACAATGCCAGCACCTCGTTGCATCACTGCCGCCCCCTTGCCCACTGGGCACCCAATGAAAGGAGCAGTCACTGGCTTCCAGCAGTACTGATTGGAGGCTTGAGAGGGCTCAGCATGGAACCAGTAAAGGTGGCGATTCCCAAGGCAGTTTCCTTATACAGGGAACCCTGTCCTTCCCTGTCCTGTCTGTGTGTGTTCACGTTCACAGACACACACACACATACACACACAGACACGGCTGGGAGGCTGGCTGAGTCAGATGACCAGGGAAGTAAGAACTATGGTTTATTCAGCGTCACTCCATCCTTGGGGCTAAGTTCTTTGAGGGTGCAGATCCCAGCAGAAGCTCCTGGACAGCACCTGAATGGGGCTGGCTGGGGAGGGCAGGGAGCTGAAGCCCCCTCACCAGACATTGCATTCTCATTCCCACACTCACTTGCCTGCTGGGAGTGTCACCTTTAGGAACTCACTCACAGTGACTTGCCTTCCACCATAACTTGCCTTATAGAAGGGGGTGATGACCTGGAGGTGGGTGGGGGGAGTGGCCAGTCTGAGCTCCAGGAAGACGGTGTGGGGCCCCCTGCTTCTCTACGTTACCTGAGGACAGATTCTTTGGGATAGGGCTTCTCCCCCATGGTTTGATGCACATCTGGGGCAAGAGAACTCTTTGCTGTAGGGGGATGTCCTGTGCATTGTAGGGTATTTGGCAGCATCCCTGAGATTTACCTACTAGATGCCAGGAGCACCCACATCCCACTTGAGACACCCAGAACATTTCTAGACATTGACGTATGTTTCTTGGGAAACAAAAATGCAGTGAAAACACTGGCACAAACCCGTGAAAATAGAGGCCACGTTGCCTTGACTGCTTTGGGAGATGCTGCTGCTCCTGGACCTTGATGCTGCCCAAAGCCTGGACCCACTCTGCAGAGGCTCCCACCCACAGCCCCCAGTCCAGCAGCTGGCTTTCTGAGGCCCACAGAACTACTTCCTTCCAGGAGCTGGAGCAGAAAGAAGAGGTGAGATGGGGTGCCTTCCTCACCCCACCCTTCCCCTATCCCTGGTCTCTGGTGACCCATACCTCTATCTAGAGCCTCATTAGTTTTGGGCCAAGAGGGAGACATCAAAGGGAAGATGGTGTGGGTGAGGGCATTTGGATGTATCTTGAAAGGGGAAGGGAAAGCAGGAGTGAAGACTGAGGCCATGAGTTATCAGTCAGAGGGTCTATCTCTATGCTTAAAATCCCCCTCCAGTTGGTCCCACAACCAGAGGAACAAAGAACAGACACAGCCTGTGATTGATACCCTGGTCCAACCTCCTTCTGCAGACCCGTGCCTTCCTCTTCTCCTGCCAACCCATACATGCTGCAGCCACAACCATGTCACTGCCCCCCAAGCACATCTGGCTCGTCTGCTTCCTGGCTTTGCTCCACATTCTAGCCCTTCCATCCTGCCACCATCTTGAACAACATGGGATTCAAGGACCTCTGTATTTTGACCCAACTAATTAGTCCACACCCTTGTCTTAGGATCTGACAAGCCAGGGGATATCTCCATTCTAGGTCAGAACTTTAATTATTTGAATCACAATGAGTTGGAAATTTCAGGATTCCGAAAGTCAAAGAGCAGTCAAATGACTGCATTTCGCCTTTATCCTTGTCATGTTTAATACCCAGACATGTCCAGCTGTCACCTACACTGCTCTCACCCCTTTCTTGAAGGGGGACTTCATTAGCTGAATGGTTCTGAGCCTTAAGCTGATTTTGCAAGATGGTGGGGGATGGTGGATGGGAGGAGGCTTGCTCTTGCCAGAAGAGAATGTGCTCCAACTCATAATATTGTTTTTCCTCAGAAATAATAGTTCCCTAGGGACCACCCAACTCTTACCTCTCTAGGTATTCCAAGAGGCAAGTTTTCCCCTTTTCTATAGAGACCTAATAGGCAAGCCAACCCTTGAAAGGCTCTTAGCAGGCAATCTGTAGACACAACATGCTTTTCTCCATTGGTACAGTGGAGAAGGGGCACACAGAGTGGGATGACTCAGTGAAGAGCGGAGACCAGGTCCCCACCTCTTAACACTCTCTCTTCCCTGGAGATGGGCAAACCATTACATGGGGGATAAGACATCTTTCCCAGAAACTTTTTCTACAGCAGATGTGAGTTTCTCCAGGAGTCTTGACCAGCCTGGCGTGGTTTGTTTCCATTTCTAAGTGTTTATTTTTGCTTTCACTTCTTCCTGAAAGACCTCTTTGGACCTCCCTGTCAAGTACAGTCTCGCCATCCTTCAAGGCCTGACACCAGCCTTCACCTCCACCAGGAAGCCTTCCTGGTCACTCTAGCTCCTGGAGCTCCTAAAGAATGTCAGCTCTCTGATGCTTCTCTTTGTGTCCATTCCAATGGTTAACAGAACTTGGAAGATTTCCCCAGCTCTGGTCTCATGCTCATCAAATTTAGAAAAGCTGTCAATTCCCACTGGAGCAGTTATGTCAGGAAAATGTATGTTTCCATACTACCTCCTAGCAAGGTGACCTTGGGCAACATACTTAACCCCTCTGATCTTCAGTTTTCCTCATCTGTCAAATGGGTGAGGGTGTTGCTGGGATTAAGTGAAATAAAATGCTTAGCAATAGCTTAATTAAACCTACAGCAGCTGCCTGCATTCTGGTCAGACTCCAGTCTGGTTCCTGGTCTGAGGAGGTTCTTGTGGATGTGTTTCCACAGTTGGGAAGGGGAGGAACAGAAGAAATTGGAGGCATCTTTGACCCTCTCAAGGAGCAGAAAGTTGCCTTCCCTCCTGTGTCACTGTTCTCAGTTGCTATTCTGCCATTGCAGAGACACTCAGTGAGCCACAGAATCCATTTTTTGCAGAACCGACATCAGATCTGTGCAGCAGAGTGTTGTTCGACACAACTCTCCTTCCTTCCTACCCCCTGTACTCTGTGAACGCTCTGTGAATCCAGTGGGAAGTGCCTCTGTATCATATCCATTTTATGGATGAGAAAACTGAGGCTTAGAGACCAAAGGAGCCCTATACAGTGTCCCACAATGTCTCATACATAGCAATGATGCCCTAACCCTTGACACCCTACCCTGTATGACTCCAAAGCTCATGTGCTGAAACAACCCCCACCCCTGTGACCATCACATGTCTATGAGTTAAGACTGCCTACCATCCTAGAGAGGGGAAGCGCAGGGTCATCAGCCTGCAGGGGAGATGCTTTCAACTGTCTTGACGAAAACACCTTGAGCCAGGGGCCCAAGACATCTGTTGAGGCTCTTGGAAAAATTCTCTGAGCTCAAGCCCCGAGTTGGGCCTTTGGGGACGGATTTCTTAGGCTCTGTGGCATCTTAGGGGAGAACTGGTGGCACTGGCAGTAGATAAAAGTTGGTGGTTGGGAGCATTCTGCAGCCTCCAGGAGCAGTGAAGGATGGAGAGGGAGGCAGAGGCAGGCCATCTGCAGAGTTGTTGAGGTATGCTGTGGCGAGGATAGTTAAACTGTAAAGAAGACTTTGCATTTCTGCTGGGTTTGCCATGGGGATGCTGCCCAGTGCAGGCAGCATCTTGTTCTTGAGACCTACTATGTGAAATGCCATTATGATTAAGTGAAACAGTAAGCATATAAGGAGGGAGTACCAGTCCTCCTAGAGAAGAGGGTCCAGGAACGCTATGAAGTGAAGCTGACCTCAGAACATGGTTCTTGGGAGTGAATGAGTAGGCAGAGCCCCAGAAGAAGGACGAGGACTTTCCAGGCTGAGGAGCAGCCTGGGGGGGATGGGTAGAGGATGAGGGAAGGGCTGGAGGTGAAAGAAATGACACCTTTCTGGAAGTGAAACCAGGACGGTCTGGTTGATGCTGTGGTACAGGGAAGAGGGGTCAGAGGGGAGCCCAAGAGCAGAAGGGATCAGAAAGGGGAGACCTGTGCTAGGTGAGGCTCCTGCTGCCCAGCTGAGCCATGAGGACCAATGTCAGCAGGGACAAGAGAACAAGGAGGGGGTGGGCCTGATGGGTAGTGGGTGTCTGGAGAGGGTGCTAGGTAAGGGGATGACACTATGAGATCACTGAGTCCCGCCCTTGGGCTGTGGGAGGAAAGCAGTATCTGGGAGTGTGGTGCTGAGTGCCCAGGTAAGGTGCGCCTGGGCGCAGAGTGGGCGCACTAGCAGGGGCCAGACGCTGGTGGAGGAACGAGGGGCCTCCACTCCAGCTCACTCCCCACACACATGTGACCACTGCAGGTGAGCGGGGCCTCCTCTCCTGCAGAGCCCCATGGGGGTGTCAGTGAAACAAGCCATCCTTCTAAACTCTTCAGTTCAGTTCAGTTCAGTTTCTCAGTCGTGTCTGACTCTGTGACCCCATGGACTGCAGCACGCCAGGCCTCCCTGTCCATCACCAGCTCCCGGAGTTTACCTAAACTCATATCCATTGAGTCGATGATGCCAACCAACCATCTAATCCTCTGTTGTCCCTTTCTCCTCCTGCCTTCAATCTTTCCCAGCATCAAAGTCTTTTCAAATGAGTCAGTTCTTTTGCATTAGGTGGCCAAAGTATTGGAGTTTCAGCTTCAGCATCAGTCCTTCCAATGAATATTCAGGACTGATTTCCTTTAGGATGGACTGGTTGGATCTCCTTGCAGTCCAAGGGGCTCTCTAAACTCTTGCTCATTATTAAAAATTTAGGAAATGCCAGCACTATATAAAGAAGAAAATAAAACCACCCAATTCTATCATCTAGGGATAATCACTTTTAAACATTTTGTTATTTAGCATTTCTTTAGACTACAACATTTAATTATTATAACATATACAACAAATGCATGTGTATACCCATATATACACATACACATATAATGTGTGTGTGTGCATGTGTGTGTTGCTAAGTTGCTTCAGTCATGCCCGACTCTTTGCAACCCCACGGACTGTAGCCCGCCAGGCTCCTCTGTTCATGAGATTCTCCAGGCAAGAATACTGGAGTGGATTGCCATGCCCTCCTCCAGAATGTGTGTGTATACTTATTTAAAAAATAAAACTGGGATCACATCACATAAAGTCTGGTCTCATGATTTTTTTGGTCTCAACACCAAAAAATACATATTATTCACACGTAATGAATAATTTACTAAAAAGTATTCAAAAACCCAATTTAAAAGGCTGCTTCATTACCCACTATACCTATGTGCCATAATCTACTTTTCTATTTTCTTGTTGTTGAACTTCTAGTTTGCTTTGCATCTTCGACTTTTATAAATAATATGTTGATAAATATCTTTGTGCTTATACCTTACACCTTTGACCACATTTCTGATTATTTCTTTAGAGTAGATTCTAGGTAGTGAAATTACTGAGTCAAAGGTTATGACTATTTTAAGGCTTGAGATAGATATATTGTCCAATCACTTTCCAGAGCAATCGTGCCTGTTTACAATGTCACTGGCTGTGTGTGTTCAGCTTGCTGTAGACTGCGACAAGAGGTGAATACTGTCATTGAGTGAAACTTGGCCATGATATAATCTATGCGTGGTAACTAATTTTCATCTTTAACTTACCACTGGGATAGAACAATATTTTTTATATAAATGTATGTGTGTATGGGTGTTAAATCATTAAACCTCATGTGGTTTGTATTCTTAGTTTCTTTTTTCCTACTGAAATGGCACAAGCATTTAACTATTAGTTTGAAAAAAAAGAATACTCTTCCAAACTACCAAAGTCTGGTGAAGTCATGGCCTCTGAGGGCCGGGTCATAGTCTTCCTCATTCCTGAGTCCCTCCTATGTGTCTTGCACACAGAAGGTGCTCAATAAATGTTTGTATCAGATGGGGCAGAGTGAGTGCTCCCAGCCGGCAAGCCTTCTCCCTTTAGCCTGGAGGGTACCAGCCGTCCAGAGATGGTAGTTTGATCTTCTGTGCTTTCCTCAGACCTTCAGGGGATGGAGGAGGAGGTTAAACGGGGACAAGCAACGCTAACCGCCCCTCCCGCGCTGCTGACCGAACCATCTGGAGCGCGGATCTGGGGAGAGTTGGGTTCCCACAGCGCTGCGCAGTCCCACGCAGCCGCCCCCACCCCACCCCACTCGGGAGCCAGAACTGTGACATTTCTGTTTCCATCCTCAAGCCTTCCCGTCTGTCTCTCCCCAGTGGCCCGTCAGCCATTCCCTGGGTCAGTATTTCTGTCCAAGGCACCCTCATTGCCTGTCCCTATTTTTCTGTGTGTGGCTCATTCCAACCCCCTCTTCTTGCGTATAATGATGTGCGCCTGTGGGAAGAACCACATCCAAGTTCCAGGTAGTTTAAATTTTGTAGTCTTCATACTCGCTGGCGTTCTTGGCCTTTTCCTGTGGATGGATATGATGAAAATCAATTTGTCTCTCACCACCACTTCCAAAATATCTCAGGCCATGCCAAGAGAGGTATCCAGTGGCACATGAAAGCCCATGGAGAGATTACCTCTTCAGCTTCACCAAGTGTTTATTGCCGAGCTATTGAAATGCCCCCTGCGTGTTCCTCGAGCCGCTTCTCTCTCTGAAGGAAGGGAGGCGACCTCACACCTACTTCCAGCTTCAAAGTTCGTCCACCCGCGTCGCCTTCTTCCGTGCAGAATTCTGCATTTTACTTCTATGAACTCATGTCATCCTCGCTCTAACCCAAGGCTGGGCTGACTCCTTTTTGCCGTTTTACTGACAAAGAATCAGAGGAGAAAGAAATCTGTTCATATGATTTCCCCAGTGCACCACTGCTGGCTTCTAGACGAGCCAGCGCTCACACCAAGCCTCCCACACTTCTCATTCTGTGCCTTTTAGCAGAAAAGGCACAGGTGTCTTTCCCAGCAGCAGGTTGGAACTTGGGCCCCCCCTCCATTGGGGCCCAGACTCTGTTCCCAGTGATACATGTCCCTGGGGAAGAGCCGGCACAGCTGGTGGTGGGAGGCTGTCTGATGGGGTGGCAGGGAGGCACCCAGAAAACGGCTTTGGAGTATCTGAACAAAAAGACATGTAAAGTCAGAACAGCCCTTTGATTATTACTGGAGACCCCTGGGCACTGTTGGGAGGAGGCTGTTGGCCATCTGCCCCAAGCAGGACAGGCCCAGTGGCCTGGATCCCAGGGGGCACAAGGGAGCCAGTTTTCAGTCTCAGCGTGGACTCCAGCCTTGCCTTTCCCTGGGGGCAGAGCCTCTAATAGGAGCCGTGGGTATTTTTAGTCTCACATGTGTGGGCCCAGAACAAGGGGAGCTGGAGGAGAAGAGCTAATAAGCCATGGTCCTTATTAAGTTGGGAAGGATGAAGTAAGGGGAGGGCCGGGAGCCTGGTGGAACTTTTGCACATGCCTCATTTTCAGAGTGCTCTCTTTCCATAATTCATGGAGAAAGATTGAGGTCAGGTTGATTATGCACACCTCTGGTTACAGAGGCCTGAAAGTGGGGCAGGCTCACCTCCTGCAGCCTGTTGGTCCGCTCCCCACTGGCCTGCTCTGCCCTCTGGGGAGCAGGTGGGATGGATGTTCAACTTTGGGTCTTGGCTATTGAGGCTGTCATGGTGAGGGGTTTTCTAAAGGACCAGCTTAGAAGCTGATTCCCGGTATGATCGTCGCAACCTCAGGAAATAGTTGAATGGTATCAGCTATTATTCTGATTTCCCAGGATTTGGAAATGAGGTTCAGAGAAGTACAGGCCCTTGGGCAAGGCCACACGGTTGGGAAGTGGCAGAGCTGGGATTCAAACTCAGTGTCCTGGATCAAGGTTTATTGTGATTTTCTGATACATTCCACTTTTCCCCAAAGGACAGTCAGTCATGTGTAAGACTCGTGATCCATCTGATTTAACCACAAGCCTTTTTTTTTTTTTTTTCCTATGCCAACTCTGTGTCAGGAATTCACCTGCTCTTGAGAACTGTGGACTTGGTGAGGACAACATAACATGACTCTCATCTGGGTCTCAGGGAACCAGTATGCAAGCCTGATCTGGAGAGGGGCAGCCTGGGAATTGAGGTCAGCAGGTTTCCAGACTCTGGTGTCCAGCACGAGGACAGTCAAAGCTCTGCTGATACAGTCAGTCCTTTCTCTAAAGCATCTTCTGAGGGTGAGACTGGGGACAACAGCTAGGGAGAGGAAAGTGTCTCCAGTCTTGGGTTGCTTGGAGTCTAGGACTTACAAAGTAAGCGCTTGGCATAACTGGAATGAAGGCCTACCTGTCCCCTACTCCTCTCAGCCAGGTCCTTCCTCCCATTCCCCACATCTGTATGGTTTAAGAGCAGAAGGAGATGGTGAAAACATGGATTTGGGATGAGAGCTTTGCAAACACCTCCCTGCCTCAATCCAAAGGCAGCCGTGGCACAGGCCACTGTCCATCTGTTTACCCAGCCACCAGTCTTTCCTTTTACATACTTTTCTGTATCTAGTCATCACTCCATCTACCCACCCATTTGCTCGCACGCTCACCCACCCGTCTCACTTAGCCATTTGTTCCCCCATCTTTCCGTCTCTACCCAGACATCACTTCTCAATCCATCTCCCAACCCCATCCCTCCATCCATACTATGTAATGTGTACCACCCACCTCCTCATTCACCTACCCTTCCATCCCCATCCCATCACCGATTCCTTCATTCCGTTTGGAACCAGACACTGTATTCCAGGCCGTGAGTCTGGTGTGGTGGGGACACAGAGATCAACGAGTCTCTCTCTGATAGTCGACGACCTAGTGTGCAGAACCACTTATGAAAGAAACAGTGGAATTTAAGAGGATTCTGAGAAAAGCAACCAAAAGAATACAGCTGCAGAATAAGAAGAGAAAGGTCTGGAGGAGGATCAACTAAGGTTTTTAGATTCTGCGCTAGGGGGAAGAAAAAAAGAAAAATGAAAGAAGGAAGAAAGAGGAGGGAATGTGTATTGACTATCCACTGCATTTGAGACCCTGTGTTAAGTGTTCCGTCAGTCTTAATTATCCCAACAACCTATGGAGTAGTTATGTGTGCTTTGGAGATGACAACTGGGGCTCAGACGGGGCATCTGTTCAACACGAATAAAACTCGAACAGCAGGACTGGCTTGAATATGCTTGCTAACGCAGAGCATGAGAGTGAGAGCTCAGTCCAGGACAATTTGACAGCTCGCTTTGGGACTGTCTTGCCTCAAGTTGTGCACATGGACAAGAACCACAGTCAGTTGGCTCCTGTGGTGCTCAGAAGGAGGTCACGGGGGCATGCACAGCTATTGGAGTTTGATTCCAGGTGGTACCACTCTGTTTGACGTGGAGTTGGAGTCTTCCTTGGTGGCTGCACCAGATTTAGGGTCCTCCTGGGAGATTCTTGGCTCTGGACTCTCTCTGCCAGGATATAGGTTCTGGCCAGACCTGCAGGCCTTTGTGCACCTCGGCTGGTTCAGTGTTCAGCTTTGCCTTACTTTTCTGGTCTAAGACTTTCTCCTGGGGGTGAAGACCCAGTAGAGGCCCAGGGAGGAGCCTTCCCACATATTAGGGTTTCAGCCAGCTCCAGCCCCAGGCCCCTCTGTCACTCAGCATGTGCAGTTTTCTGCTGACACATCTCTACTGGCACTTTCTGGATCCACAGCCAGTCCTCACTGTTTGATGTCACCCATGATTTCCTGACTGTTGTGATGAATCTCTAAGGACCACTGGTGGGCAATCTCTGTCCCCAGGCTGGAGTGTTCCCAAATAGTTCATTCGGTAGGTGGTCCTAGCAACCAAGGGCTCTAGTGGCAAGTCAGGGTTGAGGGGGCCCCGAGGTATCCCAGGCAGATGCCTTCCAACAGCTGCAGAGCTGGAGGGTGGGGAACATCTCAGAGGCTGGGTGAGGATGGCAGTGCTAATTAGAGATTCTAAAATTACAGAGGTGTCATTTGGCTGAGCCCTGCTGCTTCCTCAAACCAGTAGGTCTTCTCCCTGGAGTCTATCTGTCTGTTGAGAAACTACTTGTTGGGCCTTTACCTACTTGCCCTGGAGAGCAGGTCTGTGTACAGGATGCAAGTGCCTGGGTATCAGTCCCGGGCCCAGTGGCTCGGGCCCAGCACGCAGGGCTGGGAAGGGGCGTGTGTAGGCAGAGTGGCTACTCAGAGCCCTTCCCCCACTAGCTCTCCCTTCTGCACCTGCCAGCTCAGCTGTCCTTGCTCACCACGAATCCCAGCCAGGAAGAGGGGGAAACATGAGCCGGGCCTGCTCCTACTGCATCCTGCCATCCTGTCCTCCCCCTACCCCCAGCCAAAAGGGACAGGAGGGTGCTGGGGGCAGGAAGGGCAGGGTGCAGGCTCAGCTGCTTCTGGGCTGCAGCAGTGGGGGCTCCTGAATGCAGAAGAACCGCAAAACCAAGGGCTTCCCTCTGGAGCCGCCCACGGCAGGGCCTGCACTGGTCTCTGGTTCCTGGACATCTGTGGGGCCCATTCAGTGTAGAAGAGTCTCTCCTGCCTCCCCTTCACCTCCCTGGGTCTGGGGTGGGGGCCCCTGCCAGGTGCTTTCATGTTCATCCTAAAAAGGCCACTTGGGAGCTCAAGTCCTAGCATGGCCAGGCAAGTGGGAGCCTCTGTCTCCCCATCTGTACCTGGGCAGTGGTCACGTCTGCTGCCCCAGATGGAAGACAAGGTGACATGGTGCCGGCTGGGGCCCATCACATGCTGCCACGAGGGGTGTCTGTGCACAAGCCCTGCAGCCTGGCCCTGAACCTGGCCGTGACTGCTTCCTGTGACCACTTCAGGGGCATCTCTGCAACCGGCACAGGGGAGCGCCTGCTGCGGGGGCCTCGGGATAGCAGGGTGGAGGCAGGTGCACTGCATTCGTGGAGGGCTCTGCTGTGGGGACGGGCCTTTGGTTCGTGTTTTCCAAGAGCAGCTGCTTCCTGCACAGAGCAGGGACGCCTTTTAGGCAGTTCTGAGCGTGTGCACGTGTGTAACGAGGCCGTTTGGGTCCCCGCGGGTGCTGTGGGACCTTGGAGGGGTCCTGCCCCTTCTCTGGGCTTGTGTTTCCTCATGTGGACAATGAGGGTGCGGATTTCTGCCTGACTGTGCAGGAGTCGTGGCACCCCACCTCCCCTGCCACCATGGCACACTGGGTGAGGGGGGTGTGACACCTCCGCCCCCCCCATCCAGTGCACAGGTCTTCCTCAGTTGTCTTGGGGTCTGCTCCAGAGAAGAAGACGGGACAGGAGAGGAGACACTGGATGGGCAATGGGGGTGTGGGGGGCCCTGGCCTCTCACCAGACTCTGACGCTCCCTGGGGTCAGCAGCACAGGGTTGCTTCCGGCCCCCTTGCAGGTCTGGGAGATATAGGGTAGGGGGCTTTAGGGTGCACCACCCAGTCTGGCTTCTCCTTGTCTCCTGCTAAGGGAGGAGCCGGGGTGGAGGCCTTGACCACGCCTCTCAGTGAGAGATCAGCTGGCTGGCATCCATGGAGGACCCCAATCTCCCCGTGCTGCCCCTGGGAAGAGCTGGGAAAAGCCTCCTGGGTGCAAGCCCCTGCCCCTGCCCCCCTCCTTGAGGCTGGGCCTCTGGCCCCAGAGTGGCTGTTGCGCAAGCAGAGGCGGGAACTTGGCCTCGTGCAGGGTTAACCAAGGCAGGCTGAGCCTGGGCTGGGCCAGGCCTTGGATCTCAGTGGTGACAGAGACCTGTTTGTGGCAGGACACTTTGCACTCCCCAGGTGGTTGCTGAAAAGCTGCCATGGAGGGAGGAGCCTGCGTGATGACACGGGCCTCAGGCCAACGCCTGACAGCCATCTGCTCCACCACCAGGCTGCAGGCCTCCAGGGAGGGACAGGGCAGGGGACAGGGAGGGACAGAGACCAGACATGGAGAGACAAAGAGGCAGACAGAGACACAGAGTCAGGGGAGATAAGAGACTCTTAGAGAAGGAGGGACAGAGAGAGGAAGAAAGAGCCACAGGACAGAGAGATACTTAGAGGAAAGGTATTCAGAGCGAGAGAGACTCAGAGAGTCAGAGAAACAGAAGGACAGAGACAGAGATGAGGGGAGAGAACTAGGACAGACAGAGGGACGGACAGACACAGAAAGGGAACAAAACGGAGGAGCCGAGAGGGCAATCGAGAGAGAGAGGAGGGAGAGAAGACAGAGGCGGAGACACGGAGGAACTAGAGAGGCACAGGGAATCAGAGAGAGGAAGGAAGACGAGCACGAAGAGAGACAAAGAGAAAGGCCTGGACGTGGATCAGGAGAGGGAGCGGGCTGGGGCAGCAGGGCCGGAGTCGGGGGACAGACAGATGCCTCTGGTCAGGCTCTGGTAGAAGGAGCGCCTTCAGGGAGAAGAAGTCACACTTGGCCAGGGGTCCCCAGGTCCAGGGGCCTGACGATGGTTCTCAGATGTCAGTAGGCTGCAGGATCACTGGGAGTGCATTCAAGTTCAGGTGCTGGGCCCATCCCCTGTCTGATTCACTGGTCATGGGGGACCTGGATTCTCCCTCTTCAGCAGGCTCTCCAGGAGAGTCTGTTGTGGGGTCACACCAAGCAGTCAGGAGAAGCCAGGGGTGGGCACCTCTCCCCCTCCTCCCTCCCCCGTCCTCCCTTGTCTCCCCACACCGAAGGGGTGGCCTGGGTGGGCTGAGCCAGGGCTGGGAGGACTCTGAGGGAACTGTCTGCTCAGAGCTGGGGGCTTCCTACATCTTTTGTTTCATCAACCAGTGATCCCAGGAAGGGCTAGGAGCCTGTCTAGTCTTGGACGGCAGACTGGGAGGCACCTTAGAGGTCATGAATCAGCCCCGGCCAGTCTGCTGTTGAGGAAGTTTCATGGCTAGGCCAAGGCAGTGGAGATAAGAGGGACTGTTAATTTATCAAGCTCCTGCCCAGGTTGTATGCTGAACATTATTTTATTTCATCTTCTTAAACAGAGTAGGATTCATCACTGACTTCACCTTAGAGGTAAAGAAATGAGGCCCAGAGATGACAAGCAACATGCCCAAGGTCACACAGCTAGTAAACAGCAGAGCTGGATGAGAACCCTGTCTGTCTTACCCTAAAGCACATGCTCACTCCCGACTGTTCTCCTGTTTCCATTAATGGCTCTATTGCCTCTCAGGCTGAGATCCCAAACTCAGCTACCTTGGTTCTTTCCACCTTGTTCCCACCCATCCAGTGTCCAAGGCCTGCTGATGCCAGCCCCAAAATAGTCCTCTCATCATCACTGTCTTTTCCCACTAGAATGTCTCTTCCACATTCAGCCTTCGTTTCTCTTGCGTATCTACCTGGGCAGTATGCTTCCAACTCAATTTCCCCCCTGAACTTGTTACCTATACCCCTGGAAGGGAGGGAGACGTTTTTAGGCAGCTGTCTTTCTAGGTACCCTGGGAAACAGAGCTGGAGGCAGATTCCTCTGCTGACACTTCCTGAGAGGAGAAGGGTTGCGCTCCCAGGCAGCGCTGGTGAGGGGGACGGGCCCGAGGCAATGAGCAGTGCAGGGTGATCAGGAGGGCGTGTGAGCGAGCAGCTTGCGGCCTCGGGAAGGAGAGCGTGTTTCCTCAGGCAAAGGGGTTCTTTCCAGAGAAGATTCATGGAACATTTTCCCTTCAAAGAGAGTGTGTGTGTGTGTGTGTGTGTGTGTGTGTGTGTGTGTGTGGTTGAAAGGGCAGAGAATTCACCTATCTGCTCCTTCTTGCCTTTTACTCCTCACTGGTGAGAGCTCACCTCAGAAGGCACTAATTAACTTCCCTGAACTTCCAGGCTGTTACCTGGCTCCTCCCGGGCAACTTGGGACACCCTGACTGAGCTTTGGAACCGGGTGTTGCAGCCCTCATGACGGAGATGGGACAGACTGTGCCTAGCTCGGCTCTCCCCTTGCCCCCTGCCCCCAGGAAGGTGCCAGTGTTAGGAGACAGCATGAAGGCACCAGGGCCTGGGCTCTCCCCTGAACAGCTGTGGAGTAAGTTAAACAACAAAACATGCACGGGTATGGTTAAGGTCATGTTGTATTTAGAAATAGGTAGATGATGGGGAGGGAGGTGGGAGCGGGGTTCAGGATGGCGAACAGATGCACCTGCATGGCTGAGTCATGTCAATGTATGGCAAAAACCGCTATAATATTGTAAAGTAATGATCCTCCAAGTAAAATAAATAAATTAAAAAAAAGAAATAGGTAGACGTGTGTCTAGAAGCAGCTCACTGCGTCTTACTCCTCTCACACTGCGCCCCATTCACAACACTCAAACCAACACCACACGTGTGGGTTTTTTCACACCGAGCGGTTCTGACACTAACGGCCCGGAGCTAGTGTGGATAACGTGGATTAAGGGCTCAGGCCCACGAAACTCCCCCCTCTCCCACAAGACTACCTCCCACTCCAGACACCAATCAAAAGTCCAGGTCCCCAGGTTATCCACACTTCTGTCTGACTTGGCTGCAAATTGGAGGTTCCCATGATCCCTCCGCAGGTTTAATACTTTGCTAGAGGGGCTCACAGAACCCAGGAAAGCAGTTTACTTGCTACTGTAAATTTATTACAGAGGGTAATATGTACAGACAAACAGCCAGATCAAGAGAACCACAGGACAAGGTCTGGAAGTGTCCCCAGCACAGGAGCATGTATCCCCGTGGAGCTGGCGTGCATCACCCTCCTGGCTTTCTGAATCCCATGCTTTTGGGATCTTTATGGAGGACTCATCACATAACCATGATAAATTGTTAACTCATTTTCCAGCCCTTCTCCTCTCTCTGGAGAATAAAAGGTGGGCCTGAAAGTTCCAAGCTTCTAATCATGGCTTGGTCTTCCTGGTGGCCAGCCTCCATCCTGGAGCCCACCCAGAGTCACCTCACTGGCACCCCTATCTTCCTGTCACCCAGAATGTCACAATGGTTTAAGGAGTTTGTGTCAGGAACCAGCCTCAGAGATGAAATATTAGCGGGCACTGGGGGCAGAGACTAATATATACATAAATTATTTCACAACTTGACCATATGATAAACCCAGCGGAACACCCATCATCTGCTTCACAGATATATCTGCCTTGTGACACTTCCTGGAAAGGGACTCCCTGGCTCAAATGTAGAGGTCGGCAAACTTCATGCTCCAGCCACTGGGCAGGGGCTTATAGAGGGCCACCAACTGCACACCCCACTCCTGCCAGACCACAGCCTCTGTCTGACCCTCCTGATGGAAGGGCCAGGGACTGGAAGTGAGCTCCAGAGGTCCTGGGGCTGTACCATGAGGCTGCCCTGCAAGGAGGAGAATGGTGCCTGTTAAAACATGTACATCCAAGTTTGCACTTTGTGAAACGGGTGATCTGACCCGTTGCTTCTCATGCGCCAGTCACAGGAGCGAGAAAGCCATGAAGCCCATGATCGTGGCCTCCCTGTCTGCCCAGCAATCCACCTCAGTATCAGGAGGAAGCTGAGGACTGAGGAAGGCAGTCTAGGTATGAGCCAGCCAGGACGGGAGGTGTCAGGCAACACGTGGCCCCTGGAAGCTGGGCTGGCCCAAAGCTGGGAGCAGAAGTAAGAGGTGGCATTATGAGCTCACCATCCTTGACCTTCAAAGGCAAGCCAAGAACAAGTCCCGGAGCTGCCACTTTTAGCACACGGTCATTCAGGGTCTTCTGAATGGCTGTCTGATCTGAGTGGTGTCAGTTAACGCTCATGAGAAAATCACTTCTGTTTCTTCTCTTACCTGGAATCAATAGTTTTTCAGGTAGATGGTCAGTTACATCATGTAGATCTCCTCACAAGTGGATGCACTGTCTGCTTTTCCTTTGGACTGGTTGCTCCTAAACAGTCAAGTGGAATGTTAGTTGCTCAGTCATGTCTGACTCTTTGTGACCTCATGGACTGTAGCTTACCTGGCTCCTCTGTCCATGGAATTCTCCAGACAAAAATACTGGAGTAGGTTGCCGTTCACTTGTCCAGGGGTATCTTCCTGACCCAGGGATTGAACCCAGGTCTCCTGCATTGCAGGCAGATTCTTTATCATCTACTTCTAAATAAGGCACAACTTATTGCCACATTTCTATCAAAAGTCCACTGCCTGCACCTCCATTTTCTCCTCCACTTCCATCATCATCTCCACCTATACCACCCTCCACTATCTCCACCACCTCCATCACCTTCACTCTCACCTTCACCACCAAGACCGTTTGTCCTACACCTCAGAGACCCTCAATTTTTAAATTATCAGACTTCCATCAGAGGTGCATACACCATAGAATCAGAACACCTGTCCTTTGTGAACTTTTCTTGGGGTCCCAGTTAGACATTGCTCTGGGGTAATGTCCTGGCTTCCCCCTCCACCCACTCATCTATCCCTGATGCTTGTGGCTCACATAATGCATGTGTCTGGCAGTGCCATAATGACTGAAACTCTGTGGCCCTGCTTGCTCTTTAGCTGGTTTTCACCGTCTGGCTGTACCAGGCTGTTGACAGCTGCTATCTAATAGACTGATCATATCCTATGTAGTGTGAATCATTAAGTGTTTTTGCATAACACCAGTGCTGCCCAGGCTAACAGTGACTCAGTTCTTGTTACTTATTGATGAGGCTGAAGGTTATTTCAGTCATGATAAAGATCTTAAGTTTTTATTCCATAGTTTCTGAGGGACTAAAAGGCCTAATTGGATCAAAGATCTTAGGTAGTAATAGGGTCTGCAAATGTTAAAAAGATGGAATCTGTGGGGCTGGCAAATAATTTCTGAGCACAAGTAAGGCTTTTCAACTGTCTCCAATCAGATAATCCAAGTAAATATGAATTTTGAGGCTCTCTGAGCTATGTTAGATAGCAGTTATGCAAGTGTTTTGCCTCCAATGTGAACATACTCTTTCCAATCCACACACAGCCCCTCTGAACCTAAAATTTAAATTTGAGTAAAAAATCAGTTCTAATGTGGGGATATCTGATTTGATAGAAGCACTTGGGAAATGCTCTGAAGGATCTTAGATGGCCATAATGTAAGTTGAAGGTAACAGTGAGGACCAATGGGGAAAGCGGGGCAGTGGTTCATCACTGTAAAATAGTTCCTTAAACAGGCATCCATGGAAAAGAGATGGTGTTGCTGAGAACAGCGGTTAATTCCCTCTTTCACATTAGAGAACAGTGTGGTCGGCAACACCATGGTTTGTTCTAGGTAAATTCACTGCTCATAGCTGGTGGGAATATAAACTGTTATAACACATTTAAGAGCAATTTGGTAATACCTAATAATGTTGAAATACATATGCACCATGACTCAGCTCAGATCATGTGGAAGTTGTTTATTATAGTAGTGTTTGTAAAACTTATGAACGGGAAAGTATCCGTGGTAAGGATGGTTGTATAAACCATGATATCCTCCTGCCTTGGAAGTCTATATGACAATTACCATGGATGAATTAGATCTTCATGGAACTGTATGTGTAAATATCTATAATACAAAATTGAGTGAATGAACTAAAGTTGGAATATTATAGTGTAATATAGCTTAGATATAGTTTTAAAACAGTCAAAACAATATGTATTGTCCACAGATATATACTTCTGTGGTAAAGTTTAAAAAATGAGTAGAATGTGCTGTTTTTTTGTGGATAATGATTCCTCTGTGGAGAGAGAGAATTGGAGAGGATGTCATATATACCATTACTATAATAGTTTATCTTCTTAAAAAAAAGTCTGAAGCAAATATAGAAAAATGTTAACCTTTATTCACTCCTAGTGGTGAGCACATGGGTAGCTGTTATGATATGGGTATCAACAGTGCTTTTCTGTTTTCAAAATATTTTATAATGAAAATAATAGAAAAATGAAAAGGAAAACCAGGAGTCCAGTGTTTGTGGAAGCATTTAAACAGAGGTTGTACAAGTGTTTGCTGTGTACGGTAAACAAATGCTTCCTGCAGGAGGGTGCTGGGGGCTGCAGGAATGCTTTAACATCAGAAAAGGGTTTGAACATGACTTGTGGGATGTCACAAGTGGTGGGGTCACCCATATCTCTGAGTCAGGTTCTTCATCTAAGAAATGGGTGCTGTGAGCTGTGGGAGACTGTGGTGGATGCAGGTGGGGAGCATGGAGTCACGCACAGTGTTATGACTTAGGCTGGCCAGAGGTCTCCCTTGGGAACCTTCAGTGACAGCTTAAACAATGTATAGCACGGAACTTTTAAACATATTTTGAAAGTGGTATTCCTGTCTCTTCAAGAACCACAGAACCCGTGCTGTATTGAAAAGGGGCGCACAAACTCCGTTACTGAAAATCCAGAAATAAATCCATACACCTATGATCAATTGATTTTTGACATGGATCTTGGGACAGTTTGATGGGGAAAGAATAATACTCAACAAATCATCCTGGGACAAGTGGATGTCTATATGCAAAAGAATGAAGTTGGATACCTGCCTCACATCATAAATGAAAGTTACCTTAAGAGGTATCATAGATTTAAATGTAGGAGCTAAAACTATAAAATTCTTAGAAGAAAGCAGGTGTATATCTTTATGACTTTGGGTTTAATTTCTTAGATATGACACCAAAGCCCTGACCAATCAAAGAAAAAAACAGAGATGAATTGAACTTCCTGAAAATCAAGAATGCTTGTGTTGTCAAAGACACTATCAAGAAAGCTTTTTACAACCCACAAAATAGGAGAAAATATTTTCAAATCATATGTCTCATAAGGGATGTATATCTTGAATATATAAAGAATTCTTATAACTCACCCTGGTAATAACAAGGACAACCCAATTAAATAACAGGAAAATAATTTGAATATATACTTTTCCAAAAAAGATATATGATGATCCGTAAGCATCTGAAAAGATGCTCAACATTATTAGTCATTAGGGAAATGGAAACTAAAATTACAATGAGATATGACTTGTTAGGATGGCAATTAACAAAGATAGATAGTAAGTATTGGTGAGTATGTGGAGAAGTTGGAATACGTTGCCAGTAGAATTTAAAATGGTGCAGCTGAAAGCAATTAGTTCCCTAAAAAGTTAAACACAGAGTTATTATGAAAGTGAAAGTCACTCAGTTGTGTCTGACTCTTTGCGACCCATGGACTGTATAATCCATGGAATTCTCTAGGCCAGGATACTGGAGTGGGTAGCCTTTCCTTTCTCCAGGGTATCTTCCCAACCCAGGGATCACACCCAGGTCTTCTGCATTGCAGGTGGATTTTTTATCAGCTGAGCCATGAGGGAAGCCCAAGAATACTGGAGTAGGTAGCCTATCCCCTCTGCAAGGGATCTTCCCGACCCAGGAATTGAACCAGGTTCTCCTGCATTGCAGGGGGATTCTTTACCGACTGTTTGCTACCCCATGGACTATACAGTCCTTGGAATTCTATAGGCCAGAATAAGTGGGTAGCCTTTCCCTTCTCCAGGGGATCTTCCCAACCCAGGGAGAGTTATCATATCATGCAGAAATTTTACTTATAGGTACACAACACAAGAGATTCAAAACTATTGTTCATAAGTTTCAGGAAGGGAGATTAGCCAATATAGTGGAATAGAAAGATCCTTAGAAAGTTCACCTCTTCTCATGGGCACACCAAATTTGCAATTATTGGCAGGTTAACCATTGGTGAAAAATACATAAAGAAGAAACCACAATGAGATGGGCAAGAGGAATCGAGATATAGTCAAGTCCCACATCCCCAGATAGGCGACCCACAAACAGGAGAATACTTAGAATTGCAGAGGTTCTCCCAAAGAAGTGAGAGGTCTGAGGTCCACATCAGTATTCTTGTTCAGTCCAACGGTCCCTGTACCAGGAAGGTGAGCTTCCTCTGAAGCATTGAAGGCTAGATGATCAAAGAACTTAGGAGAAGAATAGACATACAGAGGTAGAAGTTAAAAGATTTAAACAAAGAGTTAGAAAATGTAAAGAACAACCAAACAGAGACGCTGGTAAGGCTCACTTTTGGAAATCCCACAGGGATAAGGGAAACAGAGACTCTGCCCTAAAAAGGCATGCACAAAATCTCACATGCTTTATGACCCAAGGCAGAAACAGTAATTGGAAAGGGTCAGACCTACCTGCTGACCTTGGACAACCTCCCAGAGAGGCAGAAACTTCAGCTCATCATGGGGACATAGACACTGGTGACTGCCATTAGCGGAGCTCATTCTGTCATATGGACACTGATGCTGGAAAGCACTGTTTTGGAATCCTCCCTTCAGCTTATTGGCCCCAGGACCCAGCCCTTCTCTGGCCAACAGTCTATAGCCACCAGCTCTGGGATGCCTCAGGCCGAGCAATTAATTGGGCATAGACATGGTCCCAACTCACCAGCAGTCAGGCTGCCTGAAGATCCTGTGAGCCTATAGTTGCCCCTGGACATAGCCCTGCTCATCAGAGGGCCCAGGACCCAGCCCCATACACTAATATCAAAGCACTACACCCAGGACCCCCAGGGCCCTGCAGCCTGAGACCCTGGGACCCTGTTCCCCCCATTAGTGGGAAGGTGAGTGTGTGTTAAGTCTCTCTAGATGTGCCTGACCCTTTGAGACCCTTTGAGACCCTGTGAACTATAGTCCACCAGGCTCTTCTGTCCATGGGGTTCTCCAGGCAATAATACTGGAGTGGGTTGCCATGCCCTCCTCTAGGGGATCTTGCAAACCCAGGGATTGAAACTGCATCTCTTATTTGTCCTTCATTGGCAAGTGGGTTCTTGACCACTAATGTCACCTAGAAAGCTCAAGTGGGAAAGTGTCAGCCCCCCAAACCTCTGGGCCCCAGTCCCACTCTATCCTTAGGATCAGCTTCACCCACCAGTGGATGGACACCAGCCTCAAGACAACAGCAGCGCTGTATCCTGCAAACCTGGTCCACCCATCAATAGGCCAGATCCTGTCCTGAGGCTGGCTGTGCCCTGGACCTGCCCACCAACACGCCAAAACAAGATTTAGGACACCCTGGACCCTGCAGCCAACTGTGTCAGGAACGGCTATCTGACACCAACTCTGAGACCCCTGGGCCCTGCAATCAGACCCCAGGACCTGGCTCTGCCTGCCTGTAGGCTGTCACTAGCCTCAGGATCTGGTTTTACCCACAAGTGGATGGGCAACAGCCCTGGGGTCTCTTAGACCCTGAATCTACCCACCACTGAACCAGCGCTAGCCCTGGGGCCCACTGGTGTTTTGCAGGCAGCCACTTCATGATCTGGACCCACCAACCAATGGTAGGCAGGCTCCACACAAGGCAGGACTTGTTAACCAACTGGACTGGGGACCAATAAAGCCTACCAGACAGCCCACAGTAATTACCTCATCATAACAGAAGTACTCACACAGCCCAACACAGGTCACCCCTAGAGCATATATCTCTGCTGACAAGAGGAGAGTGTGCTGCTGGGATACATTGGGTGTCTCCTACAAAAGGTCACCTTCTCCAAGGCTGGGAAATGTAACAAACCTACCAGACACATAAAAATAAAAGCAGCACCTTAGGTAAAATGAGGTGACAGAGGAATGTGTTTCAAATGAAGGAACAACCTAAAACCTCCCATAGAATAACTAAGTGAGATGGAGATAGGCAAATTTATCCGAGAAATAGTCCAAAGTATTGTTGTAAAGATGATCAAAGAGCTTAGAAGAATAGATGTACAGAGCTAGAAGTCAGAAGTTTTTAACAAAGAGTTAGACAATATAAAGGACAACTAAACAGAGAGGAGGGATACAATAACTGAGATGAGAGAGCATGCTAGAAAGACTCTAAATAACAGACTAAATGATTTAGGGCAATGCATGAGTGAGTTGGGAGACAGAGTAGTGAAAATCACTGATGCTGAGCAGAAAAAAGGAAAAAGGAATGAGGACAGTTTAGGAGAACGCTGAGATAACATCAAGCATATTAATACCTGAAGAAGGAAAAAGGAACAAAAAAGACTTATAAAAACAACCCCCAAACAATGCACAAAATGATAAGAACATACATATTAATAATTACTTTAAATGTAAACGGGCTAAATGCTAAAACAATACTTGTATATATGCCCTTATAAGAGACTCACTTCAGATCTAAAGACACACACAGACTGAAATTGAGGTGACGGAAAAAAGTATTCCATGCAAATGGAAATCAAAAGAAAGCCAGGGTAACCATACCTATATCAGACAAGATAGAGTTTTAAACAAAGACTGTTTCAAGAGATGAAAAAGGACATTACATAATGATCAAGAGATCAATCCGAGGAGATACAACAATTATAAACATATATGCACCCAACATAGGAACACCTAAGTACATAAAGCAAATATTAATAGACATAAAGGGAGAAGTTGACAGTAACACAATAATAGTAGGGGCCTTAATACTCTGCTTACATCAATGGACAGATCATCCAGACAGAAAATCAGAGGAACACTGGCCTTAAAATAATACATTATACCAATGTACATTATACTAATCTATTAGTATACTAATATACTAATAGATATATATATATAGAACATTCTATCCCAAAGCAGCAAAATACATTCTTTCAAGTGCACATGGAACATTCTCCAGGACAGATTACATATTAGGCCACAAAATACTTGGTGGAAATGTAAATGGTGCAGCCACTGTGGAAAACTGTATGGAGATTTTCCCCCAAACTAAAAACAAACTAGCATACTATCCGACAATTCCACTCCTGGGTTTATATCTGAAAAAAATACAAAGACTAATTCAAAAAAGTATTAGTTCAGTTCAGTTCAGTCACTCAGTCATGTCTGACTCTTTGCGACCCCATGAATCTCAGCATGCCAGGCCTCCCTGTTGATCACCAACTCCTGGAGTTCACTCAGATTCATGTCTATCGAGTCGGTGATGCCATCCAGCTATCTCATCCTCTGTCGTCCCCTTTTCCTCCTGCCCCCAATCCCTCCCAGCATCAGAGTTTTTTCCAATGAGTCAACTCTTTGCATGAGGTGGCCAAAATATTGGAGTTTCAGCTTTAGCATCAGTCCTTCCAATGAACACCCAGGATTGATCTCCTTTAGGGTGGACTGGTTGGATCTCCTTGCAGTCCAAGGAGCTCTCAAGAGTCTTCTCCAACATCACAGTTCAAAAGCATCAATTCTTCGGTGCTCAGTTTTCTTCACAGTCCAACTTTCACATCCATACATGACTACTGGAAAAACCATAGCCTTGACTAGATGGACCTTTGTTGGCAAAGTAATGTCTCTGCTTTTGAATATGGTATCTAGGTTAGTCATAACTTTTCTTCCAAGGAGTAAACGTCTTTTAATTTCATGGCAGCAGTCACCATCTGCAGTGATTTTGGAGCCCAAAAAAATAAAGTCTGACACTGTTTCCACTGTTTCCCCATCTATTTCCCATGAAGTGATGGGACCAGATGCCATGATCTTCGTTTTCTGAATGTTGAGCTTTAAGCCAACTTTTTCACTCTCCTCTTTCACTTTCATTAAGAGGCTTTTTAGTTCCTCTTCACTTTCTGCCTTAAGAGTGGTGTCATCTGCATATCTGAGGTTATTGATAATTCTCCCAGCAATCTTGATTCCAGCTTGTGTTTCTTCCAGCCCAGAGTTTCTCATGATGTACTCTGCATAGAAGTTCAATAAGCAGGGTGATAATATACAACCTTGACATACTCCTTTTCCTATTTGGAACCAGTTTGTTGTTCCATGTCCAGTTCTAACTGTTGCTTCCTGACCTGCATACAGATATCTCAAGAGGCAGGTTAGGTGGTCTGGTATTCTCATGTCTTTCAGAATTTCCCACAGTTTATTGTGATCCACACAGTCAAAGGCTTTGGCATAGTCAATAAGGAAGAAATAGATGCTTTTTGGAACTCTCTTGCTTTTTCCATGATCCAGCAGATGTTGGCAATTTGATCTCTGGTTCCTCTGCCTTTTCTAAAACCAGCCTGAACATCTGGAAGTTCATGGTTCATGTATTGCTGAAGCCTGGCTTGGAGAATTTTGAGCATTACTTTACTAGCGTGTGAGATGAGTGCAATTGTGCAGTAGTTTGAGCCTTTTTTGGCATTGCCTTTCTTTGGGATTGGAATGAAAACTGACCTTTTCCAGTCCTGTGGCCACTGCTGAGTTTTCCAAACTTGCTGGCATATGGAGTGCAGCACTTTCACAGGATCGTCTTTTAGGATTTGAAACAGCTCAACTGGAATTCCGTCACCTCCACTAGCTTTGTTCGTAGTGATGCTTTCTAAGGCCCACTTGACTGTATAGGGACCCAATCCTCATAGCAGCATTGTTTACAGTAGCCAAGATATTGAAGCAACGTAGGTGTCCATGAACAGATGAACGGATAAAGGTGTTATATGTATACGCATAAAAAATAATAGAATTTTTCCATTTATGACTAAATAGGTGGGTTTGAAGGGTATTATGCTTAGTGAAATAAGTCAGAGAAGGACGAATACTGTACAATGTCACTTCTATGTGGAATCTAAAAAATAAAGCAAGCTATTAAATATTACAAAAAGGAAATAGACTCACAGAAATAGAGAACAAACGAGTGGTTACTAGTTAGGGGAAGGAAGGAGAAGGGGCAAGATAGAGGTAGAGAATTGAGAGGTTCAAACTACGATGTATAAAACAGATAAAGTACAAGGGTGTTCTGCACAGCACAGGGAATATAACTGGAGCCTAATTTATAAAAATATTGAAACACTATCTGAAACCTACATAATATTGTACATCAAATTTACCTCAATTAAGAAATTTCAAAACAAAGACAAAGTTCATGTGAAAACGTATACTTGGATGGTCATAGTAGTTTTACCCATGGCAGTCAAAAAGTGGGAACAACTCAAATATTCACTAACTGATGAACGGATAAACAAGCTGGGGTATATCCACCACAGTGGAATATTATTTAGGCATCAAAAGAAATAGAGTATTGAGACATACAACATGGGTGAAAAAATTATGATAAGTGAAAGAAGGCAGAGATATAAGTCCACATATTTTATAATTTCATTTATATGCAATGATCACAATGGGCAAATATATGGAGAAAGAGAGTAGACTAGTGCTTGCCAGAGGCTGAGGGTAGGGAGAAATGGGAAGAGAATGCTAGTTGGGACAGGTTTTTGGTGAGGGGTGAGGAAAACAAGAGTCCTGGAATTAGACAGTGGTGAGCGTTGCACAACCTTGTGAATGTTGTTAAAATAGTTTTACAGTGTAATTGTACACTTTCAAAGGGTGAATTATATAGGTGAATCACATCCCCTATAGCATAGAATATACAGAATAGAGTTATATGGGGACTTGTATCCCCTATAGAATTATATCCCCTATAGAATAGAATATTATATTCTATTCATTAAAAAATAGAATAAGAAAGTGAGCCTGTTTGAGGATGGGGTGGACTGTGAGAAATCAGGGACGGGAGCTGGAGGGGGAGAAACCAGATCCTGTGATACTGCTTGAATCCCCATATCCGGTTGTGCCAGAAGGCAGACTACCATGGAATGTTTCAGTTACATGAGCCGACAAATTCTCTGCTTCTTAGGTCAGGGTAGCTCAGGGTTTCTGTCACTTACCCCCAGGGTGCCCAGGCTGGCACACATGCCCTCTGACCTTCTGGGAGCTGGACCCCTCCAGCAGCACTCTTTTTTTGGTTTCTTCTCTGTTAACTCGGGCATCATGCTTCTTTCACTTCACAGCTTTCTCTCTCCCCCATTTCCCTCAAGTTCCCCTAAGAGTGACCCGCATCTGCTATTCTCTCTCCTTGAAGCCCTTTCCCCTCAGCCTGGGGCCCCTGCCCCACATTCCCCAGCTGCTCTACTGCCCCCCTGTGGCCATTCTCCTGCACATCCTGCCCTCCATCGTCCTGGTCCTCCCCCCTTCCATCCGAGAGGGCTCTGGGCTCTCCGGGTGGCCCTCTGACCTTTGCTCCTGGCTTCCTGGTGGCCCCCAGCTGGTCTACTCACCCCTGGACACCTGCGCCGCCCCTGACTCCGGGCAAGGCCTCCACTCTGCTCCTTCTTCCTGGGCAACTGCCTCCACGCTGCAGCCTCACAGCTTGATTCCTCACAACTGGACCCCCTGTCACCTGGCCACCTCTCCCTGCTTCCTGCAGTTGCCAGCCATGCGGTGCTAGTCCCCCCCGAGCGTTCCCGGTGTCCCTGCTCTCTCTGAACCGCCATCACTACGGCTCCCAGGTCGGCTGGCTCCCAGGGGTCTTTGCCTCTAGTGTGCTCTCCTCCAATTTCACCTTTTACTGCAATCACATTTAAAACGCACATCTGGGTATGTCACTCCCTGCTCAAATCCACATGAGGTCAAGTCCTAGCCTTTGGCCTGGCACTGGGCCCTGGGCACTGGCCCCCATCTGCTTCTCAGACCTGTTTCCTGTCATCCCTGTTTATACTTAAGCTCCTCCTGCCCAGAACTGCCCTGGATTGCAGTGGGGACCACACTACCCCATGTCACTCTACACTCTATGTCCTCCACCCCCTCATCCCCTTCCCGAAACATTCTTGCTCTTTATGATTGGACCAGATGACATGTTTTTAGAGTTTTTTTTTTTTTTTTGGACACCGCATCTCTCCACCCTTACTCAGGCCAGGTCACAGGCTCTTCCTAGTTTCCATAACTTATTGGGATTTATCTCTGTGAGGCTATTTGCAATCTTGTTCAAATGGTTTTTACATTTATGCATCTGTGTGCTACTGGAAGGCAAGGCCAGAGCCTCGCATAGGCTTTGCATCTACCAGATGCTCAGTCAGGGTTTAATGAAAGAACAGATTGAACTAGAATGGCTATTGCTCTGTATTAGCCACTACATGCCAGGCACCCCTCTAAGGACTCTTAATGTATGAATTCATCTAAACTCCACAACAACCTTATGTAGTGGGCATCACAACTGCCCCCATTTTACAGATGAGGACACTGAGGCACAAATAAGGCTACATAACTTGCCCAAAGTTGGCACAGCTGGATTCAAGCCTAACTTTAGGGACTGGCCTGTACTCACCACAGTGTGCTGTTTCTTCAGCCCAGCTGTCATCCATCCCTGACTTCCACCCCACATCCCCTATGCTGGGAATGCCAGTGCCCCATCACCTGTTCCACCTTACTCGGGACCCAGCTAAGACCCTAGCTTTGCACATGCTCAGCCCACCCTGAGCTCCCTGGCCTGACAATGAAATTGCCTTTTACACATGCTGTTCATTGGAACAAAGCTTTGCATCCCCAGAGCTCATTCGGGGCCCAGAACAAGTTGCCTTGCAACCCCTCAAAGTGAATTGGTGACCTACAGCTCCACCCGACAGAGGCCGTTAAGAAATTCCACCATCAACAGTCATGCCTTTGGAAATGCAATCTTTTTTTTGTGGGGAATCTGTTCGCTTACTCGAAAGGAAAAAGAGACCTACATTTTAATGACTTTCATTTATTTGGTATGATTATAGTTCTTATTGTGCTGCTACTTCTTAGCTGTATCTTATTTGATCTCCCTGCTTCCCTGGACAGAGTTAAGGACAGGTTGGCCCCAATTCCCTGAAGAGACAACTGAACATCAGCTGCACTGGGTAATGCTGAGGCCCTCCCCAGCTCACTGGGACCTGTTTGCTGGCTCTAAGTTTCCACTCATTCCCAGTGATTCTAATACTCTCTGGCCACAAACCAACCTCAGCTGAGAAAGCCCTGCTTGTAGGTATCAGTGCAGCCCAGGGGCCTGTCCCTGGGGTTAGGACTTGAATATATGAGTTTGCAGGGCACAATTTGGTTCATAACTGTATGTATGCTTTTTTAAAGTATTTATTTATTTATTTTTGGCTCCACCAGGTCTTCGTCGCAGGACGCAGGATATTGGTTGCTGCACTCAGGATCTCTCATTGTGCTGTCCAGGCTTTTCTTGTGGCACGAAGGCTTCTCTGTAGTTGGAGAGTTCACGCTTACTTGCCCGAGGCATGTGGGATTTTAGCTCCCTGACCAGGGATTGAACCCTTGTCCTCTGCATTGGAAGGCAGATTCTTAACCACTGGAACACCAGGGATGTTTTTAAAAGAGAAAACTGCCTTGGTAATTACGAGCACAGTGGGAAGCCTCAGGGAAAGTGCTACTCAGATGTGACTGGATGTAGAGATGGAGTCTTAAAGAGGTGCTGAGATAGAGTGAGGCGATTCTGATGAGTCCTAATGTGACTGAGTGTAGAGATGAAGTCTTAAAGAGTGTTGGGATAGGATGAGGCTGTTCTGGTGGGTCCTGATGTGACTGGATGTAGAGATGGAGTCTTTAAAGAGGTAGCTGAGATCGAATGAGGCCATTCTGGTGGGTCCTCATCCGATAGGACCAATGCCCTCACAAGAGAGGAAGCAATACCAGTGATGTACTTACATGGTGGAAAGGCCATATGAGGACCCAGCAGGGAGGTGGCCACCTGCAACCCACAGAGATTGGCCTCAGGAGCAATAGACCTTGCCAACACTCTGATGGTGGACTTTAGCCTCCAGAACTGTGAGAAAATAAGTTTTTGTGGTTTACACCCCCCACCCCTGCCCCCAGTTTCTGGCATTTTTTTCTGGCAGCCCTAGGAAACCAATTATATTTATTGTTTAGTTGCTCAGTTGTGTCCAGCTCTTTGCAACCGCCTGGACTGTAGCCCGCCAGGCTTCCCTGTCCATGGAATTTCCCAGGCAAGAATACTGGAGTGGGTTGCCACTTCCTTCTCCAGGGGATCCTTCTACCCCAGGAATCAGAACCAGGTCTCCTGCATTGGCAGGCGGATTCTTTATCACTGAGCCACCAGGGAAGCCCAGCTGTTTTGTTACAGTTGTCTGAATGTGCTTCTCTTTTTGGGATGAGGTGACCGGGTGGCAGAGAGGTCAGAGACCAGCAACCTAGTGGTGGGAAGGACCCCAGCCTATGAATTAGTCTCACTGATTATCACTTGACTAGCTGTGTAACCAGAAGCCAGTTACTTAATCTGTCTGAACCTCAGTTTCCTCCTTTATAAATAATATGCACATTATTTTAAAGCTCTGCCGAATCCTGTGACCATATATTTACATTCAGTTTTTCAATAGTCCTAGTTTTGTCAACACTGTTAAGCTTGCCCAAACGCTGGCCATTGAGAAACAGGCTCCATAACTCATGCTGAAGTCACCCTTTGAGGGGCTGTGCACTGTCCCACATACTGACGAGGCAAGAGCTCTGGGCAATGTCCAGTCTGGGGTAACAAGCAGACGTGACTGAGCCTCAGTTTCCTCATCTGCGCGATGAGTCTGTGAAGACATAGGACTGTTTCCTTCCCGCCCCCTAAATGCCATCAATTCCTGATGGGAGAGGGTAGATTTCTGGCTCAGTGATGCTATGAGATATTCATGTTTCAGACCAAGAGGGTCTGCAGCCCCCCACCCATCTCCTTCTGTTGAAAAGCTTAAATACAAACGCCTGTTTGGTTCCTTTGCAGGACCAGGGCTGGTGGCTCGACAAGGAGATTGCTCAAAGAGATCCAAAAGAGGCTGGAACTGCCAGCTCACAGGAGAGGTGGCAGGAGTTTTACAAGGACTTGAGCGAGTGCCTTTGAAACTTTCTGCTATTCAAGTCTGTTTAAAGCTCGCTTCTGAAGCCTGATAGCTTTCAACTCGGGTGTCTTCATTCTTCTCTCCTGCCCCGGGGGCTGAGCCCAGAAGAGCTTTGCAGGACAGCGGCACTTGTGAGTGAAGCCCCAGGACAGGTGGCGCTTGGGACAGGAGCCTGGGAACACGCGGGGGCGGGCCTCAGAGAAGGAGGAGGTTCAAGGATGGGGAGAGCTGGTAGGGGGAAGGGCAGGGAGATAGACCCTCTGGGGCCCAAGTCCTGTACGAGGCCCTCTGGTTTTGAAGGCAGAACAGGAAAGGACATCTTTTGAGGCGGATACCATGAAAAGGGGGCTGAAGAGGGGGTGGAATTAGCCTCCTGTGGCTGTACAAATAACATGTCCTGCGCCCTGTGGCACCTTGTAAACTGTGAAGTGAGGGATAATTACCCTGCCCCTTTGGAGATGACTCGCAAACACGTGGCCAACAGGAACGCTGGCCAAGCACAGACGGGAAGGCCAGAGGCTGCTGCAGGTCAGTTAAGGAGGAGACTTTCATTTCAGGGTACATGTGGCCCTGGGAGGCCTGTTGGGGGGGGCTTCCTGGAGTCTGAGTCACATGCAAAAGCATGGTCATTTTGACAGGGATAAGGACCACAGCTTTCATTAGATCCTCAAATAAATCTGACCCTCAGAAGGTTCAGAAGCTCTAATTTGGGGTGAAATACAGTGAATGTTAAGCTAAAACCTGCTCGAATGCTTTTCAGTGGGAGGGCAGTCATGATGTTAAGGCAGGAGAAGGTGGGCTCTGGGAAACTGGAATTTATCCATCACTCCTGGGGGAGAGTGCTCCACAGACCAGGGGCTGATGCTGGCTCTGGGCCAGAAATGCCCCCAAGAGAAGGCAGGACACACACAACAGTAGTCTTGGACCACCTGTTGGTGAGACAGGCATTTGATACGTATGGTCTCGGTCAGTTCCTTACCCTGGGCTGAGTGCCACAGCCTTACTTTAAAACCGAAGAAACTGAGGCTCAGAGAAGTTAGAGATTTGCCCAAAGTCACCCAGCTCGCAAACAAATCTTGCTAGAGTACCCACCCAACCCTACTGGGCCCCTCAGCCCTCTCTCAAGCCTCTTGTAGGGGTGGCAATCAGCCGACCCAGCCAGCCAGTAGCCATTTGGGGGCCCAGGGTGACATCTTTTGGGAGGGAACTCTCTGAGTCATGCCTGATCCTGGGGCTCTGATCTAATCTAACTCCTATTATGCTGAATAAATGGCCTTTCTGAGTCATCAGTTGGTTTCATTTAAGAACAGTTTAGGAGAATTGGTTCCCAAATCCTTTTATTTCTGAGTGCCCATGGAGGATTGAGTTCTGGGGTCAACGGGTCACTCTGGGTATCTCTTTGCTAAAACAGATGTAATTGGGGAGTGTGTCTGCACTTGTATTGGAAATAATTCATATTAGACACTCAGAGGAGCAAATTTGCACTAAGAGCTGAAAAATCATCATTAACTAGACATTCTGGTTCTGGAAGTCAACAGCAAAAGCTCTGAAGAGAAGGGTTTTGTGGGGGGCTTAAGAGTGGGTGGGAACAGCAGAGAGGGGAGCAAGCTGTGTGATTTGTCCCTTCTGAATTGCTACTTTTATATCTCTAGAATACCATCATTACTATGTATTTACGAGTAACTGACACAATATGAAATATTTTTGATCCTTCACACTTAAACCCATTTGTTCATCCAGCCATCCATCTGGCACCAAGGAGTCCATCCAGAAGAATGACGATGAAGATGAGAGTGAACGTTTATACTGTGCTAACTATATGTGGCTTCCCAGGTGGTACAGGGTAAAGAGTCTGCTTGTCAATCCAGGAGACGCAAGAAACTCAGGTTTGATCCCTGGGTCGGGAAGATCCTCTGGAGTAGGAAACGGCAGCCCACTCCAATATTCTTGCCTGGAAAATTCTATGGACAGAGGAGCCTGGAGGGCAGTCCATGGCATCTCAAAGAGCTGGAGACGACTGAGGACTCGCGCATGCACTGCATAGCGGGGCCCTGTTTACTCACTCAGTCTTTATGACAGCACTTGGAAAGAGGTGCTACTATTAATCCCCATTTTACAGAAGGGGAAACTGAGGGCGGAGAGATTAAGTGATACATCTAGGATGCTCAAGTAGGCAGGAGTGGGAGGAAGGATGGGAACTGGTGGGCAGGTGTCTGACTTGACATTTGGGGTGGCAGAGAGTCACCTAAGGGCTTTGCATGGGGTACCTCGAGTTTACAGATAAAGTGACTACAGTTCTGTTTTTAAACCTCTGAAGATTGTTAAACTGTTACATCTCTCCCACCTGACAGGTTTCATGGATTAAAAGGCTAAGTGGTACTCGGTAGAAGCGGGGAAGGGAGTAGAAGTTTTCTGGCACCGGAAACTAGCGGATGACACGTCTCCACCATGATTGTGGTTCCATATTTTGCTAAAGCAAAGAGACCATGTGTGGTTTCCCTCATCTGAAATTTGATTAAACTTTTGAAAGTGTTATTTTAACGTTTCGATCCATACTTTTGAAGAAAATAGTTTTGTATCTGAGTATGAAGGTAGAATTGTATACTAGTAAAAGTATACAATTTCAGGGTGGGAAAGGACCTGGGTGATGGGGTCCCATGCCCTGTTTTCATGAGGACACATGGATAGGACTTGTTCAAAGTCAGACAGCAAGACTTTGATGTACATCAATGGCACCCCACTCCAGTACTCTTGCCTGGAGAATCCCAGGGATGCGGGAGCCTGATAGGCTGCTGTCTATGGGGTTGCACAGAGTCAGACACGACTGAAGCGACTTAGCAGCAGCAGCAGCAGAAATAACCTAGGTTTTTTATGTAAGGAAAAGTGTTAAATAAAAGAGAAGGGAAATCATTCTTTTTTAAAATTGGGGTATATTATCAGCCCAAACTCCATCAGTTACAAGTGATACAAAAACCAACTCAAGTGAGCAAACAAAAATAGAGAATATATCCTTTGCTTATGTAAATAAGAAGTCCTGGACTCTGGTTTTAGACATGGGGGTCAAATGATATCAACAGGACTCAATCTGGCCCTCATCTTGCTTTCCTCTTTCTATGTTTACTTCATTTTCAGGCAGGTTCTTCTCACAAGTCACTAAAATGGTCCCAGCACCTCCATGATGGCTTATAGCTTTATAGGCTTAGCGTATAAGGAACCCGCTTCCCACTTCTCACCATCAACTCCTCCATCACATTCACTTAGATTGGCTGGGTTGGGGTCACCTACTCTCGCTTGACTTACCACCAGCAGGGAGTGCAGTGCTCTCTTTGGCTGGCATGCTCGCACTGACATTCGGGATGGACTCAGACCCACTGCAAACCACACTGCCTCAGGGCCACGGGGTTAGCAGGCCCAGAAAAAATGAGTGCAAGGCAGGCGAAACAGCAGATGCGCGCTACAAGTTTTCATGAGAGCCAGCTACTCTAAGACAGCTTTCATTCTCACTTGGCTTTTGCCATGGAAGGAAATGTAGTGTTAACTGAGGCCATGAGAAGAGTTAAGAACATCTTTTGGACTGAGAGAAAAGTAAAAAGTACACTCTCGTGGAGATCAGGGGCTGGAAGCTAGCCCCAGGCAGATGATGAGGCTGCTGGGAAGAGCTTTAGGTGCAAAGTTGCTTAGAGCCCCTAACAGTGTGCCCATGTCCCAGGAACATGAACTCAGTGCTGACTTGTGACTGTGGGCAGCTGATTGCATGTCCCCTCAGGGCCACTCCTATGTGGCTCTCCTTGCCCCCACTCTTCTTCCCTGAATAACTGGGGACCATGCTGTTCTTGGCTGCTCGGACATTCCAACTACAGGGAAATCTCTCCATTTTAGCCATTCTTCTCCCTCGGGGGTTGGGGCCCAAGTCTTCCTTTTCATCTCTTCTTATGACTCTTTTGTCAAATAATCTATGCGGGAAGTATCTTTACTGCTTAAGCACAGATTCCTTCATTAAGCCCTCATTTTCTTCCACTATCTCTTTCCACTTTTGCCTCATTATCTCAAGAGAGTCCCTCCCTTTTCATTTATCTCTAGCTATACCTCCTGCTTGCACAAAGATGCTTTACCACTTCGAAGAATAGAAAAGTCCCTCTAATTCAATGAAATTCCTGCAAAACAGGAAGTCCAGAGGCAGGGCTGTGGTGGCAGCCTGAAGTCCAGGCCTGGTGTCCCTGGGTTCTCTGGCCCTGGGCTCCTCTGTTGCTTCTCTCTGCTTCTCTACAGTCTCGCGTGCGCTGGCACGGTGGCTGCCAACAGCAACCGGGACACACGCTGTGTGTTCATGTTCAGCAAGAGAGCTGGGACGCTTCATCCACAGGAAGGAAGAATGTTCCTTCGGTTCACCTGAGCCAGCTTAGGTCTCCCCTCCTTCCCTGGGCCCATGACAGTCACCAGAGGGGTCCCAAGTGCTGACTGGATGCCTGCACACAAGAGACACGACTATCATGCTGGCTCCACTAATCAGGACCCTCTCTGGAGCTAGAGCTGATTCAGGGGCTGGATCACTTCAGATTCTGGCCAAATGGACTTCGCTGTCCTTATACTTAACGAAGGGACACTGTTTCAATAATACGTCTGGCTGCTGTACACTGAGGGCTTACTCTATGCGAGGCTCTGGGTTCCCAAGTTTCCCTACTTCACCTCATCTAATTCCGATTGTAGCAGGCAGGTATTATCATCCATATTTTACTGATGAGAAAACTGAGGCTGCTGGAAGGTTAACTGCCTTGCTCGAGGTCAAGATACTGGGGCTCAAGCCTGGTCTGTCTGCAGCACCTTTGTTCCTATAACTCACTCCTGCACAGGCTATAGACATGCACAAACAGGAAAGAGCACAGAAAGACGGGGGTCCAGGGTCTGCGTCCATCCCTGGGGTGTTCGCAGATGGGGCCGGTGCTACCGCCGCTGTTGTTGTTATGAAAAACCAAGGTCCTGGACAACCCCCAACCTGACAGCCAGCCCTACAGAAGCCTGAGCTGGGCATGGTCTCCTTGAAAACTTGTTTATTGCCCATGTGGTTGTCTGAAGAAAGAGTTGTCTGTCCTCTCTCAATCTTTCAGGCCCTCAGAAGGTAGGCTCAAATTACTGAGCACATCCACCTGTTGTCCCGGGCCGGGAGGGGCTGGAAAGCTCAGGTGACCCAGCACACGCCTGACCTGGGCTGGGGTCAGCAGTGTCCTTGGCAGGCTGAGGGGCTGGCCAGCAGGGAGCCTTACAGTCAGGGGCGCCAGTGGGCTCCCATGGCCAGAGTCCTGACGGGGGGCAGTGGGGGTGGCTCTGGGCCCTTGTGTCCTCCTGGCCCCCACCACCCACCCAAGACAGAGCACAGGCTCCTCCCTGAAACGGCTCGACCCCAGCAGTGGCGAGGGCAGCTCCCAGCACTGGGAAAGGTCAGACCAATGCACGGAACAGCAGCTACAAAAGCTGCCAACGCTGGTGAGGACTTCTTAGGTACCAGGATCCCTACTCAGGGCTCCCTCTTCACTGTCTCTGGTGACTTTCCAACACACTGAGTGAGTGAAGCACTGTCATGCACATCATTTTAGGGTTGGAAAAAACCGAAGTGACTCGACAATCTGCACACAGCTGGCACAGCATGTCTTGCTTGCTACATCTAGCAGGAAGTTCATTTTCTCAGTCATGACACTGAAGTGCCTCCCCCAAAGTAAAGGATTGGGGCAAGTCTGTTTTATTTCACTTCCCTTCAGTAAACAATGGCACAACACCAATGTTGGGAAAAGTGTCAGCCATGTGCAACCTACTGGATACTATTCTGGTGTTCTCCTCATGACCAAATCTTACAACAGTCCTGCAGACCACAGCTCAGAGAGATCAGGTGACTCACCCCAGGTCACACAGCTCTCTCTGCTTTCACAGAACCAACTTTGGTCACCCAGGAGAAGTTCTCAAGGAGCATGAAGACTCATTTTCTGACACCCTCCGTCTTTGTCAAATTTCTCAAAAATTTGGCCTTTCTCAAAAGCTACTAACCCTTCTCACCACTTACTGTGATTCTCTGAAGATGCTCTGACTTTGGCTCAGCTGAGCCTGTGGCAGGTTCAGTAAAATGAGCCTGAAGGAATGGGCTTTGTCGCCTAGGTGCCCGGAGAGCTGGGAGGTGGCACTATCACTGAAGGAATTCCCAGGGTTCCTTACACCAAAAACACATCCTGACTTCCTTGTGCTTGTTGGGCTTATTCCAATAGGAAATGTGGCTCCAACCGGGGTCAGGGATGGTGCACCATGGGAAGTATGCAATTCAGATAGGTGTTGTTGCAAGTGACAGAACCCCATGAACTCTAATTAGTTTTTTTTTTTTTTAACATTTTATTGAAAAGACTTGAAGGTAATATACAGATCCACAAAGAGAGCAGAATAATCATGCCTCAAGAATGACAGGAATCCAGGATGTCTGGAATCTGCTGCAGGATGAGGTGAAGCTTTCCCGGTGTGCTGCCCAGGATGGGTCAGCCATAGCTGTAGCCTGCCCTCATTTCTTGTGGCTCAAGTTTCAAATCCCAAACCCACAAATGCCTATAATCAAAAAGGCAGAAAACAGCAAGTGTTGGCAAGAATGTGGAGCAACTGGAACTCTCCTACATTGTTAGTGGGAATGTAAAGTGAAACAGTTACTTCAGAAAACAATTTGATACTTTCTTAAAAAGTTAAGCATAAATTTACCATATGACCCAGAAATTCCAGATGTACAAGTTGGATTTAGAAAAGGCAGAAGAACCAGAGATCAAATTGCCAACATCTGTTGGATCATAGAAAAAGTACAGGAATTAAAAAAAAAATCTACTTCTGCTTCATTGACTACACTAAAGCCTTGGACTGTGTGGATCATAACAGATTATGGATAATTCCTAAAGAGATAGGAATACCAGACCACTTTACCTGTCTCTTGAGAAACCTGTATGCAGGGCAAGAAGCAACAGTTAGAACTGGACATGATACAATGGACTGGTTCAAAATTGGGAAAGAAGTAGATCAAGTCTATACGTTGTCATGCTGCTTATTTAAATTATTTGCAGAGAATATCACGTGAACTACCAGGCTGGAAGAAACACAAGCTGGAATCAAGATTGTTGGGAGAAATATCAACAACCTCAGATATGCAGATGGGCACTCCAATAGCAGAAGTGAAGATGAACTAAAGAACCTCTTGATGAGGGTAAAAAAGAAGAGTGAAAAAGCTGGCTTAAAACTCAACTTTCAGAAAACTAAGATCATGGCATCTGGTCCCATCACTTCATGGCAAATAGATGGGGGGAAAAAGTGGAAACAGAGACAGATTTTATTTTCTTGGGCTCCAAAATCACTGCAGATGGTGATTGCAGCCATGAAATTAAAAGAGGCTTGCTCCTGGAAAGAAAATCTATGACAAACCTAGACAGCATATTAAAAAGCAGAGACATTACTTTGCCAACAAAGGTCCATCTAGTCAAAGCTATGGTTTTTCCAGTAATCAGGTATGGATGTGAGAGTTGGACCATAAAGAAAGCTGAGTTCCGAAGAACTGATGCTTTCGAATTGTATTGCTGGAGAAGACTCTTGAGAGTGATTTGGAAAGCAAGAAGATCAAAGTCAATGCTAAAGGAAATTAACCCTAAATATTCACTGGAAGGACTGATGCTGGAAGCTGAAGCTCCAGCTCCAGTACTTGGGCCACCTGATGTGAAGAACTGACTCATTCAAAAAGAACATGATGCTGTCAAAGACTGAGGGCAGGAGGAGAAGGGGGCAACAAAGGATGAGATGGTTGGATGGCATCACAGACTCAATGGACATGAGTTTGAGCACACTCTGAGAGATGGTGAAGGACAGGGAAGCCTGCTGTGCTGCAGTTCATGGGATTGCAGAGTCGGACATGACTTAGTGACTAAACAACAATGTATTCACTATTGAATTCACCATAGAATGAAATGAAAGTCACCATAGAAATGAAAACATAAATCCATCCAAAGACTTGTACACAAGAGTTCCTAGTGACGCTAATAGCCAAGAGGTAGAAACCACCAAATGGCCGTTAACTGGTGGACGGATAAACAGAATGTGTCATATGCACACAATGGGATACAATTTAGCTATAAAGGAATAAAGTACTGTTACGTGCTGTGAAGGATGAAACTCAAAAACATTATATGCATTGTACGTTTCCATGTATATGAAATGTCCAGAAACAGCAAAACTATAGACAGAAAGTAGAGCAGTGGTTGTGTCGAGCATAGGAAGTGCCTGCAAATGGGCACAGGGTTACTTCTTGGGCTCAAGGAAAGGTTTCAGAATTGGATTGTGTTGATGGTAGCACAACTCCATACATTTTCTGAAAGTTACTGAATTGTATACTTAAAATAATTGAATTTTGTGGTATGTAAACGATGCTTCAATGAAACTGTTATAAGAAAAAGATTTGGATTTCCAGCAAAGAGTGTACCTCACTCATGTGCTGCCCCTTGCGTACCGCACTCAACAGGCCCACCAAGAAGATGACAAGGAACTGGAGACACTCAGGCTGCTGCTCCACAGGCAGCTAAAGTGGGAAGAAGGCTACTTATAGGAACCTCAGACACACTGTTCTGCCTTCAGGGTGGCAGGTGGCTAGGACCATCATTTTGGCTTCCTCAAGTGTCAGAGTCATTGGGCACTGAACTCCACTCCTCTGCAGCTGAGGTCGGGCTTATGACACTTTCTGCCAGCATCCGGATCCTCTTGACAAAGCCTTTCTTCTGCCAGGGACTTAGCAACGGAGGCTGGGATTGGGTGCTGGCATGGAGAGGGGATGGCTTCCCTGGACAAGCAGTAAGCCAGGAGCTCACGGAGGTGTGGTTTTGCTCACAAAACCAAAATAGGGGTGGCTTTGATCAGGAATAGTGACTGGTGGGCAAAGCAAAAGCAAAGCACTTGCTCAGTCATGTCCGACTCTTTGCGACCCCGTGGACTGTATGTAGCCTACCAGGCTCCTCCGTCTGTGGGATTCTCCAGGCAAGAGTACTGGAGTGGGTTGCCATTTCCTTCTCCAGGCGATCTTCCCAACCCAGGGATGGAACCCGGGTCTCCCACATTGCAGGCAGACACTTCAACTGGTGGGCAGGACACAGTTATTTTCAGCCATACATACACAAAAGTAAACATGGGCTGATCCCCCTGGCCCATCTCTTCAACCTCCTGTTGGTCTCACTCACTCTCTCTCTCTCTCTGTCTCCCTCAGCCCCCTTTATACCTCACAAACAAGATAATGAGGAAGCCTAAACTGGAAAGAATGGCTATAAGCCAGAAAAAGTAGACAGAGGAGAGGGCACAGCGGGCAGGACGAGAATGGTGACTGAGTCACATCCGCGGTGGAGTCCAGGAGCAAAGCTCAGAAAACCCTGTGGTTTGTGAATAATGTGAAGAACCGTATTACTTTCTTATGAACACTAATTAATAATTCTATGTAACTCACTAATGAGGATACCAGTGAGATGCTACAACAAGTTCAAATGGGAATCCAAAGAACAGACATAATTACATTTTAGGAATATAACAACGAATGTGTAGCCTAAATTGTCAGCCACAGTCAGGGAGGAAGCCAGTGGCATAAGAGGAGTTTTTTGTATCTATAGGCAGCAATTATTTCATGTTGCTATTAGTTATTTACAGCTTATAAAATTGTAAAATTGCTCAGTGAATGTCTAGAATCAGGCAGGACAAGTGTGCTTTCAACAATGTACAGTTTGCCCTTGAAGTACAAAATTTACTATGGAACACTTTGTCCCCCTCTTTGCTTGGGTAAGCAATATTAATCCTTTAAGATTCATCTCAGGTATGAAAGGGCCATATTTTGAAAATTTCCAATGCATTATGGAAAATTTTATGAAGTATGGTAAAAATAAATTGCTAGGAAAAGAAAATGAAAGTGAGAAGACATGAAAAATACAAGCCCAGCTTTTCTTATTATTAGTTTCAACAGACATAAAGTTACTCTGTTAAGTTGCTATGGAAGTTTCTAGAAGCTTCTCTTGATTTCTGTACTGAGTTCAACAGTGACTAGTAGGGAATATTTCTCAGTCTGGCCTTATTCCTGGAGCACATTCTGAGCAGCTCTGCTCTGGGACATTTATTCACACCCATAGCTGCCTTCTGATGCCAGGCCACGAGGTCCAGCCTCCATCCTGTTCCCATGGTTTAATTCCTAGAAGACTCTCCACACTTATTGGTCTAGTCTAGGACAGCAATGGCAACCCACTCCAGTACTCTTGCCTGGAAAATCCCATGGGCAGAGAAGCTTGGTAGGCTGCAGTCCACGGGGTTGCGAAGAATCGGACACAACTGAGCGACTTCACTTTCACTTTTCACTTTCACGCATTGGAGAAGGCAATGGCAACCCACTCCAGTGTTCTTGCCTGGAGAATCCCAGGGATGGGGGAGCCTTGTAGCCTGCCGTCTCTGGGGTCGCACAGAGTCAGACACGATTGAAGCGACTTAGCAGCAGCAGCAGCAGCAGGACAGCGCATCTCCAACTCTTCCTAGACTAGAACAGTAAGTGTGGAGAGTCTCCTGGGAATTAAATCATGGGAACAGGATGGAGGCTGTATCTCGTGGCCTGGCGTCAGAAGGCAGCTGTGGGTGTGAATAAATGTCCCAGAGCAGAGCCACTCAGAATTTCCTTTCTCTAACAGAATAGAAGACAGCTGGATCCTCATATCTGCTTTTGTACCCAATCGGATGCAGTGTCACACGTTGTATAACCTCTGGAAAACTTTTGTATACCTGTCAGAGAAAAGAGTGAAACAGGCAAACAACACTTTAGTCTACTGGAAAAATAGCCTCAACTCACAGTTCCCCTAGAAGGTCTTGGGGGGCTCCGGGTGTCCTTGGACAACACCTTAAGGAGCACTGGCCTGGGATCCCTAGTTGAACAACACCTGGCTCACACACAAACGCTTGTGCACATTTACATTGACCAACTGCCCCTGTTTGCCTGGGACTGTCCTGATTTTAACACTGAAAGTCTCACAAATTGCGGCTATTCCCACTCTAACACACACGGATACACACTTGGACACTGGCTCTGGGCTCTGGTTGTGGGCTCCGCTCCTCTCCCTCTCTCTTCCTCCTCTTTCTAATCCAGTTCCCAGACTCTTCAGTGAACTGGCTGAGACAACGACAGATACAGAGCTGTGTGGCAGAAACTACCAGATGCCCACTCCATGGCCTTTCTCCCCATCCCTCCTTATTATCAGAAATCCCATTTTGTTGGTATAGCAATATGCCCAGGAAAGAAATCCAAGCCTGCCTTGCAGATGGACTGGTTACATGATACAGTTCTGGCCTATGAGATATTCAAGAAAATTGTCAGGTGGAGCTTCTAGGAAAAAGTCGTTTAAAACAGAGTAGCTTCATAGCACATATGTCTTGCCCTTGCCCTTTTTCATCTCCTTGCCTGGAACTCAGCTGGTATGGCTTGAGCTCTAGACTCAGCTTGCAGATACGAGGACCAGGACGTTGTAAGGCTGAAGGCCAGGAGACTGGGTCCCTAACTGTCTTCGTGGAACTGCTGTAAAAGGCTGGGATTCGTTATTCCCAGAGTCCTGTTGTAAGCAAGACTAATTAACTAATAACTAAAACCCCAATTGTGTTTAAGTCACTGTTTCCCAGATTTCTGTTGCCAAATACAATTGTTAGAGTGCAAGGGGTTGTTTTCTTTACTGGTTAGACAGATTCTTTACATAAAATCGCAGGAAGCAGGAAAAATGGGCTAATTTACTGCTGGTTTACAGCTGCGCTTGGGACTCAGACATTCCCAGCAGGCGAGAGTCTCCGCGGGAAAAAAAGTCCTTCATCTCTGAGCTAGATTCATTGGCTGTGGATCTCTGCCCTCCGTCACCGGACTCCCGGAAGCTTCACCACTGAAGACCTGAGGGACACTGAGCCGGTGGGGGGGGTTGCGGGGAGAGGGCTCCCGTCCCGAGGCTCTCTGCAGGTGCCGTCACCTCACCTGCACAGATGCCGGCCTGGTTCCCAGGGGCTGATGCTGAGTTCAGAGTCCTTGTGCTCCCGGAAGTGGGTCAGAAACACCGCCCCCCCTGCCCCACTGATGGCCACTGGCTGCCGCGCCCTGGAGGCAGAAGCTCAGGCTCAGGGCCCTGGGAGGAAGGCAAGGGCATCCTGCAGGAATGTTGGCAGCCGCCCCGCGGACACGTGGGGAGCGCTCGTCTCCCAGGCCCGGATGCTAACCTTCTCCATCTGTCCACTGGCTTCTGGCCCCCACCCTGAGGCCAATCCTCCATTCCTGAGCATGGCCGTCATGTGCTAGGGAGGGCAGGGGATTCTCGATGTTTCCCCCGTGCGGCTGGGGTCGGGGTGGGCTCCACGCAGATGGCAGGGCGGTGCAGTCACCGTGCACCCTGTTGGAACCGCCCAATCGCCCTCCTGGTGCATTGGCAGGCCCGTGAGAGCTGCCGTGGTTGGTGCCCACCCCTCCAGGCCTCAGACCAGCTTTCTCCTCGGTCGGGAGACCACCCTGCTCCTTTGTTTCCATCCTGCTCAGCTGACACAGTTGCTCTGCAGACCCTGCCCCAAGTTAAGGAAAGCAGCTTTCAGCCCCTGAGCAGAAGCTGTCTCCCTGCTCCCCTTCTTTCTTCTTTCCTTCCATCATCAACAAACATTTCCTGGGTGCCTCTTTATGTCTGGACATGTGCTCAGTGTGAGGGATGCCGAGATGTGTGGCTGCCCTCAGGGCTCCCAGATATCTGAGGACAGACCCACAAGCCCAGTGTGACGCGCCTGCTGCCACCACGGCACTATTTCTCACAGAGTCTTCCTCAAGAACTCCTTGAGCGTGGTCTCAATTTGCTCTTCTTTTGTGTTTCCAAGCCCTGTCTATTTCTTTCACTGGAGGTCCCCTGGGTTTTGGTACCCTGCGGTCTAGACAACGAACAATTTTTTTTCCTGATTGCCGTGTATGACAATTCATACTGCTCAGAGATGGTTTATTTTAGACAGAGAAGGAAGGATGTGCTGTGTGTGTGCACACGTGTGTGTGTGTGCATGTGTGCATGTGTCCCATCACACTGTGGTGTGAAAGAAGGCCGGCCCAGAGCTTAGGCTTGTGGGACAATGGTGTGAGGCAGGACAGTGGCACAGGTTCTTGCAGAGCCAGTTAGCAGGGAGCTCCTGCCCAGACAGCACAGGCCTCTGTGGTCCCAGGACGCTCCAGGGATAGCGGGCCAGGCATTGCCTGAGCTGTGGGGGTGGGAGAGGCTGGGCATTCTGTGCTCCAGGTGTCCCTGCAAAGTCAAGAGCCACTAATGGAAATAACCACCCAGGCATGATTTTTCAAGCCCTGATTCCAATCACAGACCTGTCATCCAAGAAGAATATTGGAGGGGAAATTCCATTTCTTTGTAAACCAAACGTTCCCCACAGAAGCCAAAGGCTTGTGGAAACAGTTCTGATTGGAAAGAGTTGAGCATACATTGTTCTGGCTTCTCGAGCTAGAGGAGGCAACGCTCATTGTTTACTGAGTGATGAGTTTACAGCACAGAGAGATCCTGTCCACACAGGGCAATGACCTTTCTTGCTTCCATGGACAAGACGCTCAGCTCACAGGAGGAGGCTGGGATCCATCTGGTTTGTGCGAACAGACAGATGTGAGCCCTGGCAGGTGGCGAAGCGGGGCATGACTTACTACAGGGGAGAGGAGTCCCAGAGGGCAAGAAGGGGCTCCAGACCCCTCCCAGAGAACAGCGCAGAGGCCGATGATCCACACGCCCTTCTGCTGCTGCAGCCAGTCCACACGCTGGAAAAACATTAAAGGATGGAGAAAATGAGAGGGTGGCAGACCCGCTGGGCTGAGCACTCAGCACAGGGTCAGGCAGCCCAGGTCTTGACCTCCCTGGTCGGCTACGTGTGACTGTGACAACTGGCTCCTGGTAGTTTCTCTTCTAAACACTTCTAAGTGATAAACTCAGTGAATCTTCACGACCATGAGCGGACAGAGTCCTAGTACTATATCTGTTTTATATTGGTAGAAGCTGAGGCTCAGAGCAGTTAGGTAACTCGCCCAAGGTCACACAGCTAGCAAGTGCCACTGGGATTTTTGCCATCTCACTGCACTCCTCCCTGGCCCTCCTGCCGTTGCTCTCTGCCTTGTTCATATAGTAAGATGGTGACCAGCCAACTCTTCCGTGGCCTACCCTAGCATACCTTTCTCCAAAGTGGATGATTCTATGCTCTAATGAGGCTGCACCTCATAGGAGAAGGAAGGTTCAGGACCCTCACCACCTATGGAGGCTCAGCAGACTTGCTTGGAGGTCTGGCCAGTGGGCTTGGGGCCAGAATTCAGACTTGGGTGGGTGGGCTGTTTTATCTGAAGGGACCCTGAGCAAGAAATAGCATGGGGGTGTGAGTCCCACTAGGTAAAAACACTTGTCCTGATCACTGCTTTTTTCACCGTGCCTAGCACCATTCCCGGTCTTAGGAGCTTCAGAAACAATTGTTAAGAGAATGACCTGAGAACAGCTATCTGGCAAAGCTTGGAAAGCAGGCTACTGCATCCTAGAATATCAGGTTCTCGGGGCTCTGGGGGGAGACCAGCTGCATGTGCTACTGTGTTGAAGCTGGGGCTTGGACCCAGCCAGGTGCCACAGCATGAGTTCTAATTCTGAATAACTATTTTTTTAAACAGTTTTGTGTCATTTTGAAGTTGTGTGTCTACCACATAACTTTAGAGCTTCCTTGTGCTTCCTTTTAAGATGGAAGGATTTAATGAAAAATTGTTGATTTTGAAAATAGGAAGTAGACAATAGAGAGGAAGCACATGGATGTGGCAATGGTGAGGATGGCATGTCAATGACAGACACTGGGAATTCATGGATGAGGAAGAAAGGGGCAGAGTTTTGAATCTGAAGACCTTGACTAGGGTCCCAGAACCTGGCTCTGTGCCAACTGTAAACACAGAACCAGGCAGGTACCCCAGCTCTGGGAACCTGTTTCCCCATCTATAAAGGGCATATATCGAGACCCCAGGCTGGTTAGAGGATGGTTCTGAGACCAGATGAGAAAATGCATGCATTATAAAGCACTAAGTAAATTGTGAAGTGCTAGCAAATCTAAATGAAAGGACCTACTGGGGCTTCCCTGGTGGCTCAGATGGTGAAAAATCTGCCTGCAATGCAGGGGGCCCGAATTCGATCCCTAGGTTGGGAAGATCCCCCGGAGAAGGGAATGGCAACCCACTCCAGTGTTCTTGCTTGGAGAATTCCATGGACAGAGAAACCTGGTGGGCTATAATCCATGGGGTCACAAAGAGTGGGCACGACTGAGTGACCAACACACACATAGCAAATCTAAGGGGTGATTCCAAGGAATAGTGCAGGGACCCAGCAAGGATGGGAATCCCACTCTGACCCCTGCTACCACCATCCCAACCTTAGACTTGCAACAGAACTTAGACTTTGTTGTGATATCAGATGGTGAAAAAAGAATGGCCCAAGCTCAGTCCTTAGAAGGCAGCTAGGGCCATGACCAGCGTCACTGCCCAGCTTGTGAGGCCCTGGGGAAAGGGAAGCTGCAGGCCGCAGAGGCGGCTGGGGAGTGGGAGGGAGCGGAGTGGGCAGTGAGGCGGCGGCGCAGGCGGGGAGGAGTGTGTGCATCTGAAGTCCCAGGAAGTCCAGCAAGGGGCCGGCCTGAGGCAGGTTAGAGGACAGAGCATGCTCTTTTCTACCCTGCCTGCACCAGTCTCTCCAGCCACGTGCCTGCAAATTACATTCGCTTCCCTTCATGTTTTCCTTGCCTATATTCAATCCTTCGGGAAGTCCTGTGGACTCTGTCTCTCTCTGCAACTTTGTTTCATGTCATGCCAACATATCCCGCTCTCCCCTCTTCTGTTCCTGCCACACTGGCCCCGGGCGTCATCATCTCTCCCCTGGACCACTTGTTGGGTTTCCCTGCTTCCATGCTTTTTGTCCTCCAATCTATTCTTCACGCAGCAGCCAGAAATTCAATTTTTAGTTTTTATAAAAGTAACCCAGAGACATAGTTTAAAAAAGACAAATCCTCCTAGAAAGCTTATAATGAGAAACAGCGGGCTCCTGTCCCTCCTCAGTCACAATTCGCACTTCCCGGAGGTGACCACTTTCAACTCTTTTGGCAGTTTCCACCATCCTTAGGCTGCTGGCTTTTGAGTTTTAGCTTTTACTTATTTTCTGCTGAATTCCAAACACGGACCAAGGCTTCTCTCTCTCATCCCCTGCCCCACTCCCACCACACAAACACTTCCTGATAACATCTTTCCAATTTTGTTCTAGCACAAATTGGATTAAATCAGCAGCGCGTGTGCAGTTGCAGTTCACGTAGAGGGAAGGGGTGCGGGAGTCTCACTGTCTCTTACACTGACCTTCTACCCACTCTTCTGTAACCAACCCACCTGCCCTCAAGCCTTCAGAGAAGCCTCCCTTCTTGCAGTTCTGAACAGTGCAGCAGCAACCAGCTTGCCTCCTGGCTCTCTCCCTTAGGACCAGCACCCTTTACCCTCAGCTGGCCTGTCAACGTGGTTGCCCTTGTCCATCGGCTTTCCACATTATGTTCTGCTGGTGTGTCTTGTCTGGAGTCATGTCCCTCTTGTTCCTTTTATCTTTATTGGTTAATTCTGCTTTTACATCTTTTTTATTATTTTGTTGGGGTTTGAGGAGGATACATGTGTTCAATCGGCCACGTCAAATTGAAGCCAAAGTAGCACATTTGTGCTCAACTTTCAGTGCTCAATTTTGTTCTTTTAATAAAACTTCCAGGTGGCTCAGTGGATAGAGAATCTGCCTACATGCAGGAGATACAAGAGGCTCAGGTTTGATCCCTGGATTGAGAAGATCCTCTGGAGGAGGGCATGGCAACCCTCTCCAGTATTCTTGCCTGGAGAATCCTGTGAGCAGAGGAGTCTGGCAGGCTCTAGTCCATAGGGCTGCAAAGAGTTGGACACCACTGAAGTGACAGACAGCACATTTCTTTCTTGGATGATTGAGTGAAATAATATGGAAATAAAAATTGTCGTGATCTGTACTAATTGAGGGAGAAGGCAATGGCACCCCACTCCAGTACTCTTGCCTGGAAAATCCCATGGACGGAGGAGCCTGGTAGGCTACAGTCCATGGGGTAGCGAAGAGTCGGGCACGACTGAGCAACTTCACTTTCACTTTTCACTTTCATGCATTCGAGAAGGAAATGGCAACCCACTCCAGTGTTCTTGCCTGGAGAATCCCAGGGATGGGGGAGCCTGTGGGCTGCCGTCTATGGGATCACGCAGAGTCGGACAAGACTGAAGCGACTTAGCAGCAGCAGTAGCTGTACTAATTGAGGGCCAAGTATAAAATTTTAAAAATGATCAACATATCCAACAATATTTAATCAAAATGTTGAGCACTGACTACTAGACACTGCTTTAGGAGTTCGGCATAAAGAGAAAAACAGACATGATGCTTGCCATCAGGAAATTCATCCATGTCGGGGAGAGTTCAGATGGTAAACAGCTACCATAATAAATGCGTAAATTATAGAATGTTTTAGAAAGTGATGAGACCAACAAAAATGCAAAGTAAAGCTGGGAAAAGAGGATCCAGTGGGCCAGGGGAGGGGGCAGGTTTTTTTTACTCAATGGTGTAGGCAGGCAGGGCTTCCCAAGGAGGTGGGATTTGGAGCAGGGACCCCCTGGAAGAGAGGGAGTAAGTGTGCTGGTGGTCAAGATGCCACTGTCCCAAGGAGGAAGGGGCAGTGGGAGGTGGTGAGAGCAGAAATGTGCTGAGGGGCAGATGCTGTGGAGAACTTACAAGCACTTGCAAGAACTTTGGATTTTACCCTGAGGAAGATGGAGCCTCAGAGCAGAGAGGTGATCTAATGTGATTGGATGTTTAATAGGCTCACTCTGTGTAACAAATAGATTGCAGGGCAAGAGAAGAAATTGACAGTTTCAACCACCAAGCTGTCAGATGACAAGACTTAGATGAGGGTGGAGGCAGAGAGGTGCTAAAGGGTGCTGGACATACAGCAAAGCTAAAACTTTTAGAATTTTCTTCAGGTTTCAAGTAGAGTGTGAGTGAAACAGAAGCATCAAGAATGACTCCAGGAGTTTTGGCCTGAGCCTTTTCCAAAGGCTGAGGAGTAGAGAAATTTAGGTGATAAAACTCATGAGTGGCCAGTGAAATCAAGCCCAAGCATAGCAGGAAACACACAGAGCGCTCTTGTTTGCAGTTTAAACCCCAGTGACTTTTCATTGCACATAAAATAGAGCTCTGCGTCAGAATGATTAAGGACTTACATAACTGGCTTCCTCCCGCCTTCACCGCCCTACTGTTCATCCTGCTCCCTGGCACCCGCTGCCCTCTAGCTGTACAGGCCTTTGGGATATTTGCCTGAGCTATCCCCTCCGGCTGATATACTCTCAACTCCGCTTTCCACAGGGTTGGCTCCTTCTTATGATTCATATCTTAGTTTAAATGTCACCAACTCAGAGAAGCCTTCCTTGACCACTCAAATTACCACTCCATATTACATCATCCTGTTTTAATTTCCTGCTTTTAATTTCCACTCATTAAACTGCCTTTGATGTATTAGAAGTTTCTAGTTCTGTGAGCAGTATCCTTGCCTGTCTTGTTTACACTGTGTTCCCAGGCCTAGACCTGTGCCTGGCACACAGTAGAGGTTTCTTGTTACTGAATGGATGAGCATCACATAGAGCTTTCCCCCTGAAGGGGAATTTCCCTGCTCACTCCCCAACTTTTACCCTAAGCTCACTTTTTGGTTTTCATGTAAAGTGGTTTTCTGCCAAGGTCTGGATTGGTTGCATGTCATAATTTCTGATCAGCTAGAAACTTCTAGTTTCCCAGGAGGGTTGTTGATGGTTGCAGAATCTCTGATCATCTTCTGGGAACCAGTCAGAGAGGAGAAAGTTGGCAGGCTGGATTGGAGCCGGAAGTTTTTCCCTCCTTTGTCCAAGGAAGAGTCAGGAATCTGGGAACTCTTAAGGTTTTCTTCCTTCTCTTTTCCTCCAGTCTCAGTCAAAATAGAAATACCATTACTAAAGGGAAATGAAGAGACGTGGTTTGACCCTATGATGTTGAATTCCTCTGATTTTACTTAAATTCAGGTACAATTCATAGAAGGGGAGAGAAATGTGAAAAAGATCCCTTTTTCCTTAAGGGATGGAGAAGGATGCTTTGGGTGCTGTGTGTGCCTCACCCTGACGGCTTTTAGATGACTTCAAAGAGGAAATCTCTACTCTTCTCCTCAAGGTATTTTGCTTTTAATTTTTGTTTGCAGCATCCTGTACTCTGCAGTCCCAGTGATCTTTTTCTCAGATAAATCTTTCTGTGCTTTACTTTGGATATTTTCTAGTGACTTGTCTTTGGGTTCACTAATCCTTTCTTCAGCTGTGTCCACTTTTCTTGAACATATTGACTATTTAAAAAAAAAAGTTAATTGGAAAATTGCTTTACAATGTTGTGTTGGTTTCTGCTGTGCAACAACTTCAGTCAGCTGTAATTACCCATATATCCGCTCTCTCTTGAACCTCCTTCCCCTCCCCCATCTCACCCCTTAGGTCATAACAGAGCACCAAGCTGGGCTCGCTGTGTTATATAGCAACTTTGCACTATCTATTTTACACACAATAGTGTGTATATGTTGATGCTACTTCCTCCACTCATCCCACTCTCTTTTTCCCTCACTGTGCCCACAAGCTCAATCTCTATATTTGCGTCTCCATTCCTTCTCTGCAAACAGGTTCATCAAGATCACTTTTCTAGATTCCATACATATGCATTAATATACCATATTTGTTTTTCTCTTTCTGACTTAACAGCCTCTAGGTTGATCCGCCTCAATAGAACTGATGCAAATTTGTTCTTTCTTATGGTCGAGTAATAGTCCATTAGAAAAGGCAGAGGAACCAGAGATCAAATTGCCAACATCTGTTGGATCATTGAAAAAGCAAGAGAGTTCCAGAAAAACATCCATTTCTGACTGTGTGGATCACCACAAACTGTGGAAAATTCTTCAAGAGATGGGAATACCAGAGCACCTTACCTGCCTCCTGAGAAATCTCTTTGCAGATCAAGAAGCAACAGTTAGAACTGGACATGGAAAACAGACTAGTTCCAAATCAGGAAAGGACTGTGTCAAGGCTGTATATTGTCACCCTGCTTATTTAACTTATATGTAGAGTACATCATGCGAAATGCCAGGCTGGATGAAGAACAAGCTGGAATCAAGATTGCCAGGAGAAATATCAATAACCTCAGATATGCACACGACACCACCCTTATGGCAGAACGTGAAGAAGAATTAAAAAGCCTCTTGATGAAAGTGAAAGAGGAGAGTTAAAAACTTGGCTTAGGACTCAGCATTCAGAAAACTAAGATCATGGCATCTGGTCCCATCACTTCATGGCAAACAGATGGGGAAACAGTGGAAACAGTGTCAGACTTTATTTGGGGGGGCTCCAAAATCACTGCAGATGGTGATTGCAGCCATGAAATTAAAAGATGCTTACTCCTTGGAAGGAAAATGATGACCAACCTAGATAGCATGTTCAAAAGCAGAGACGTTACTTTGCCAACAAAGATCCATCTAGTCAAGGCTATGGATTTTCCAGTAGTCATGTATGGATGTGACAGTTGGACTGTGAATAAAGCTGAGTGCCAAAGATGATGTTTTTGAACTGTGGTGTTGGAGAAGACTCTTGAGAGTCCCTTGGACTGCAAGGAGATCCAACCAGTCCATTCTAAAGGAAATCAGTTCTGGGTGTTCATTGGAAGGACTAATGCTAAAGCTGAAACTCCAATACTTTGGCCATCTCATGCGAAGTGTTGACTCATTGGAAAAGACCCTGATGCTGGGAGGGATTGGGGGCAGGAGGAGAAGGGGGCAACAGAGGATGAGATGGCTGAATGGCATCACCGACTTGATGGACATGAGTCTGAGTGAACTCTGGGAGTTGATGATGGACAGGGAGGCCTGGCATGCTGAGAGTCATGGGGTTGCAAAGAGTCAGACACGACTGAGCAACTGAACTGAACTGAACATCTCTATTATTCATTTTTCATGTCAATCATGTTTTCTTGTCTTTTTGCATATCTAGTAATTTTTCATTACATGTTGGTCATTGTGTAACAGAATTCAGAGGCTTTGGGTGATATCTTCAGCTATCAAGGATTCCTTCTTTCCTGTTAGGTAAACTCTCATTGCAATCCAGCCAAAGACTGAGCTGGGTTAGAAATTGGTTGCCGTTTTAATAAGACTCAAAACTGTTTCATTCCTTGAGTGAAATCTCTCTGAAGCTTTGATTAAGAGGTGGAGTATGTTGATGTATGGCAAAACCAATGCAATATTGTAAAGTTAAAAAAAAAAAAAGAGCTGGAGTATGTATTGGAGTTTGTATCACAGGACTAGCAAACCACAGATCCAAGGCCAAGTCTTGCCTATTATTTGTTTTTGTATGATTCACAAGTTAAGAATGGTTTTTGTAAATGAAATTTTGAAATCTATTTGAAGATGAATTGCTGTTAAGTGAAGTGTTATCTTGTCCAAATTCCAGGAGATAGTGGAGGACAGAGGAGCCTGGTATGCTGCAGTTCCTGGGTTGCAGAGAGTTGGACATGACATAGCAACTGAACAACAATAACACAGCAACAATATCTTGTCCAAAAGAATTGTTTTTCCTGAAAGTAGGCTTGTATTACCAAAAAACTCATATTTATTATTATTACACTTTGAATGTGGTAAAAAAAATTTTTTTAAACCTATTTTCTCTTTTGTTATTCAAGTACCTTTATAATATCCTCAGTTTGACTCGTGGCTTTCAAGACAAGTATGTAAATATTTAATAAAAGACTAAAATATGTAGTTGTTTATAATAAATAGTAAATAAAGTTCAGTTCAGTCCCGTAGTCATGTCTGACTCTTTGCAACCCCATGGACTGCAGCACACCAGGCCTCCCTGTCCATCACCAACTCCTGGAGTTTACTCAAACTCATGTCCATTGAGTAGGTGATGTCATCCAACCATCTCAACCTCTGTCATCCCCTTCTCCTCCCATCTGCAATCTTTCCCAGCATTAGGCTCTTTTCAAATGAGTCACTTCTTTGCATCATGTGGTCAAAGTATTGGAACTTCAGCTTCAGCATCAGTCCTTCCAATGAATATTCAGGGCTGGTTTCCTTTAGGATTGACTGGTTGGATCTCCTTGCAGTCCAAGGGACTCTCAAGAATCTTCTCCAGCATCACAGTTCAAAAGCATCGATTCTTTGGCACTTAGATTTCTTTATAGTCCAGCTCTCACATCCATACGTGACCACTGGAAAAACCACAGCTTTGACTAGATGGACTTTTGTTGGCAAAGTAATGTCTCTGCTTTTTACTGTGCTGTCTAGGTTGGTCATAGCTTTTCATCCAAGGAGCAAGCATCTTTTAATTTCACGGCTGCAGTCACCACCTGCAGCGGTTTTGGAGCCCAGAAAAATAAAGTCTGTCACTGTTTCCACCATTTCCCCATCTATTTCCCATGAAGTGATGGGACCAGATGCCATGATCTTAGTTTTCTGAATGTTGAGTTTTAAACCAACTTTTTCACTCTCCTCTTTCACTTTCATCAAGAGGCTGTTTAATTCTTCACTTTCTGCCATAAGGGTGGTGTCATCTGCGTATCTGAGGTTACTGATATTTCTCCCAGCAATCTTGATTTCAGCTTGTGCTTCATCCAGCCCAGCATTTCACATAATGTACTCTGCATATAAGTTAAATAAGCAGGGTGACAAGATACAGCCTTGATGTACTCCTTTCCCTATTTGGAATCAGTCTGTTGTTCCATGTCCAGTTCTAACTGTTTCTTCCTGACCTGCATACAGATTTCTCAAGAGGCAGGTCAGGTGGTCTTGTATTCCTATCTTTTGAAGAATTTTCCACAGTTTGTTGTCATCCACACAGTCAAAGGCTTTGGCATAGTCAGTAAAGCACAAGTGTTTTTCTGGAACTCTCTTGCTTTTTTGATGATGCAACACATGTTGGCCATTTGATCTCTTATTCCTCTGCCTTTTCTAAATCCAGTTTGAACATCTCGAAGTTTACATACTGTTAAAGCCTGGCTTGGAGAATTTTGAGCATTACTTTACTAGCATGTGAGATGAGAGTAATTGTGTGGTTGTTTGAGCATTCTTTGGCATTGCCTTTCTTTGGGATTGGAATGAAAACAAACCTTTTCCAGTCCTGTGGCCACTGCTGAGTTTTCAAAATTTGCTGACATATAGAGTGCAGCACTTTCACAGGATCGTCTTTTAGGATTTGAAGTAGCTCAACTGGAATTCCATCACCTCCACCAGTTTTGTTCATAGTGATGCTTCCTAAGGCCCATCTTTGGCTGCAAAGAATGTAATCAGTCTGATTTTGGTATTGACTATCTGGTGATGTCCACGTGTAGACATGGACATCTTATGTTGTTGGAAAAGAGTGTTTGCGATGACCAGTGCATTCTCTTGGCAAAACTCTTATTAGCTTTTGCCCTGCTTCATTCTGTACTCCAAGGTCAAATTTGCCTGTTACTCCAGGTGTTTCTTGACTTCCTACTTTTGCATTCCAGTCCTCTATAATGAAAAGTTTACATTAAAAGTTTGCTGACCTCTGATGCATCAGTTAGAGTTTGATCAGAACAGTCTGAATGACCTGGAATAATTATTATGTGGATTAGACCTTATGCAGTTGTGGGAGCAGGTGGGGAAGACCATGGAAGGGTGTTGCATCTTATCCAGTGCTGCTATTCACTGACTTGGGTAATGCCTTTCTCCCTGCACTTTCCCAAACACCTCATATTCTTTCAGGCCTGGCTGCTTTTATCTCTTGGAGTGTTCTTACCTGACTACCAACTTAATAAATATCAAATAAACAGGCAAATTCCAACTTTGATGCTAAATTCTATGCAAGTTTGAGTGCTCTTTCTCCTGTGCTTCCATGCTGCCTTGTATTTCTGTGTGGATAGCTTTACAATCTTCCTTTCTAGCCTATGAATTTTTGGAAGAGGGATTGGGCTTTGTTCATGTCAGCGTCCCTAGCGCCCAGGGCCATATCTGATATTCAGTAGACTTCTACACTTGTAGAATGAGAGGAGAATGAAAATGGAAAGAGAAAAAGAAGACAGACAGAAAGAATGACTTTAAAAAGAAAAACAAAGAGAGAGAGAGAGAGAATGATGAAAGCCCAACTAAGAAGTGTGACCACATTGAATCCATAGATCTTTGTGATTACAAGTTCTTCCAGTCCAAGCTCTGCTCATAAGAAGACATTTCTACCAGAAATGTCTCTCCTCTGGAGCCAGGACTAGCTCAGGTCTGCTATTTTCAGGAGTCTGTTCCTAGTACAACTCTGATGAGCCAATCTGCCATCATAGCCCCTTTGTGCTTTATTTGGACTAAGCTGGACAAGCTGGGACTTGTTTGTGAGCTGGAAACCTCTGTAAATAGAGTACGAATCCCAGAATGGCAGGACCGTGGCTTGCTGGAGATGTGAGGCCTGGCTGGAGTTTCTGAACTCTTTGGAGGGAGACAGCCCAGGGTCTGCCAGACAGAAGAAACAGAAAAGAATCAGCTTGGTTCTCCTCTAACATCCTAGGTCACATATCCATTCTCTAAGAATCACAGCTGCCACACAGCTACTCCAGGGTCTGCCTAACTTTTCAGGCCCCTTTATATTTCACACGTTAGCCAGTGCTTGTGAAGCCCTAGAAAAACAAACAAAATGGAACAAAAATAACCTCTCTGAGGCTGGAATTCCCCCATTCCTTTTGGGTCTACTGTGAGGCCTAAATGAGCAGGTTCTTAACGTGCCCAGGGTTTGTTTACAAAATTGCTCCACTTTCTCTTCACCTTGGAAGGGCCTGACTGGACTCTCACCCACTTCCTAGGGACCTGAGTCACTAGAGCAGGTGGCTACTCATCTGTACCTGGGTCTGACCACCAATGAGCAGCTCGAGATAGTCACACAAGGTGGTTGAAACTGCCCTGGAGAGTACAGGTTCATGATGCTCAGAGAGATTAACTGGAATCGATGGTTGTTCAGCCCTGTCTGACTCTGGGCTGAAGCAGTGCCGAGAGTCCTCAGAGATGCTGCTGGCAAGGTCAGGTACTCCTGGCACATGAAAAGGGCTGCCACAAGAGGGCTGTTAGGGGTCATCCTATTCCATAGACCTCCTCATAGGCTCAAGTATCTGGAGTAAGCCTTCCTTTCCCCAAGGAGCATGCTAGAATGAATATATGTACCCATAGAGGGAGGGATAGTTTCACTGAGGGCAGTTGCTAATCCTTGGATGGCAGACAAGCAGCCCCTATAATGCCCTTGTCCTCAGAGGGCTCAAGGCAGACATCCTGAAATGATGCCTGCACTCTTGCTTGCTGAGCTAAACTGTGGCCATGGTTCCTCTCAAATGAGCCTTCTAGGTAGTACTATCATCAGTCACAGTTGGCAGCAGAAATGGAATCCATTTGCCATCCTTGCATTAATCTTTTATCAGAGATTAACTTGTCTGATTGGCCAGGGATTTCCAATAGCAACAAAATTTGGCCTGCAGAGGCTAGGGTCTCAAGGAACTAGGCCACAGAAGGGGAGGTTTTCATTATGTTGATGGATCACTGAGGGAATGATCAAGCAGTCTGGGGACTCCGAGGCTCTGTGTGAATGTGGTTTAGGAGAGCTGTGTGAGTGAGGCCCCTCCAGGCTTAGGACAGCCCTCCTCTTGTCCCTGTTCTGCAGTGTCTGGATGGTGGACAACTTTGTGCCTTTTGCCCCATGGTAGCACAAAGTTCCGGCAAATATCTCTCATTTGTACATCTTATTTCCAGATGACCAGGTTCTATTCTCTACTACATAGCTATCAATTGCTGAACATATGTATCCTTTGAGATTTCAGGACATTGCCCTGAAATGTGGGAGGACACATTCCCTCCTGCTGTCTCTGTCCCCAAATGACAAAGTTTAAGAGTGTTAGACCTTGATTACAAAAGGGCACCCAGGCAGATGATTCGAGGTGGACTTGGGGACAGCTACACATGTGTGTGTGCACGTGTGTGCTGGGGAGAGGGCCGATCACAGACCCTCAGCCATGTCAGCGTGTGTCTGGAAGAGCAACTGAGGTGGGGGTAGACTATATTTGTGAAGAACTGAGGCTTCCTGGGAAGAGGGAGTCAGGCAGCAGTTAGCCTCAGGAACAAACCCTCTGCCTGTAGAGGAATTTTCACTCGGGTCTGTCCCCAGCTCAGTGTCTCCAGGACACATGTAAGACCCAGGGTACAGAGGAAAGATTTTTCAGTGGTGACTTTGAAAGAACTTTGGGTGCAGGAGCAAGCTTGCTTTGGCACGGGGTGGTGGAGCTTCCCAAGGGAAGGGAGCGAAAGGAAGGGGAGCATCCTCTCGCTTCCAGCCATAGCCTTCTTGCTCCTGCAGCCAGGGCCCCAGTTTGGCAGCTCAGGGCTCCAGAGCCTTCTTGCTATGGTGGTGAAGGTGGTACACGGTGAGGGTGGCTGTGTCGTGGGACTGGGGTGCTTGGTGACCGCCAAAGCCTCAGCAGAAAAAAAGCCCTGGGAAAAAAAAGGGCTGGAGTGGACAATGACTGCTACTAAATGGTCAGTCAGGCTTGTGACAGGTATCTGAGACAGGTATCCCAGAAGTGAGTGGGGGAGGGGTGGGAGGCTCTCACCATAGAGCTGTGGCTGTTTATTCTGGTATCTTCCTCCCACACTGGACTGCGTGCGTCCTCTGTGAGGTCAGAGACTGCGCCTAGCATCGCACCTGGCATACACAATTCTCGAGTTAATGAGTAAATACTTGTGTAGCGCTAGACTTGTTTGTAAGGATTAATACTCTCCCAGTGTGACTTCACATCCCTCCTGAAAGTAAAATGTAAACTGCCTCACTTATAGAGACAGTCTGGAAAAATGGAAAGAATTCAGGCTTTGGAGCCCACAGAGCTGGACTGTCAGTTAGTTACTACCTGTGTGGCCCTGATCAAGTCCTTTAGCCTCCCTGATTAGGAAACTTTAAGTGGGGACTTCCCTGGTGATCCAGTGGGTTGGGAGTTCACCTTCTAATGCATGGGGGTACGGGTTCAATCCCTGGTTGGGGAGCTAAGATCCGACATGCCTCCCAGCAAAAAATTCACATAAAACAGAAGCCATATTGCAATAAATTCAATAAAGACTTTAAAAATACAGATGCACACAAAAATCTTTAAACAAAGAAAGTTTAGGTATTTAGCATGCTGTACTCAATGATTAAGAATCTGCCTGCAGTGCAAGAGACATAGGAGACACGAGTTTGATCCCTGGGTCAGGAAGATCCCCTGGAGGAGAGCATGGCAACCCACTCCAGTATTCTTGCCTGGAGAATCCCATGGACAGAGGAGCCTGGAGATTACAGTCCCTAGGGTTTCAAAGAGTTGGACATGACTAAAGCGGCTGAGCACAAACACACCCAGCATTATTGAACTATGATTGGTGACCAATTGATGGCAGAGAAATAGATACAAGATACAACTAGCTGGCTTTGGGTATGAATTTGAACATGGGATCTTTTCTGTCTAAATTCATTTTTATTCCACTTTGTTACCCTGGCTGCACGATGATTCAGAATGAAAAGGATGGTTGGGATAAGCAGGTATGATGCTGAAATTCGTTTGTGGTGGGTAGGGTGAAGGGACCTGGGGCTGGTATGATGGTGGCAATCGTGCCATCCAGTGTCAGTTGGAAGGCTCCTGGGCTGTTTGAAGTCCCAGGATTGACCTCACAACACTGAAACCCAGGCCAGTGGGCCCAGGGACACAGAAAATTCCTGCTGGAGGTTTGAGGGCAACCTCAAAATTGGCTGGTTGGTTTCTCCCTGGAAACTTTTCAAAGCTTCAGTCATGTTCTTTGTTAAAAATGAAGAGCTCTGCAGCAACTGAGCTGAGGCCGCACTGTTTGCAATGAGGACACGTCCAATCTTGGCCTGGAATTCTTCAGAGTCACCAGCAGTCACCACAAGAAGGCTAGGCTATGCGGGTTCTCTTGGAGCAACTGACAATCATTTACATCTTCAAAAGACATGTTAACAGAAATAGCATGAGCAGAATTCTCCAGGCCAGAATACTGGAGTGGACAGCCTTTCCCTTCTCCAGTGGATCTTCCCAACCCAGGGTTCAAACCCAGGTCTTCTGCATTGCAGGCAGATTCTTTACCAGCTGAGCCACAAGGGAAGCCCAAGAATACTGGAGTGGGTAGCCTATCCCTTCTCCAGTGGCTCTTCCCGACCCAGGAATTGAACCGGGGTCTCCTACATTGCAGGAGGATTCTTTACCAACTGAGCTATGAGGGAAGCCCCTATGAGGTGATGGAATTCCAGTTGGGCTATTTCAAATTCTAAAAAATGATGCTGTGAAAGTGCTACACTCAATATGCCAGCAAATTTGGAAAACACAGCAGTGGCCACAGGACTAGAAAAAGTCAGTTTTCATTCAATCCCAAAGAAAGGCAATGTCAAAGAATGTTCAACTACCACACAATTGCACTCATCTCACATGCTAGCAAAGTAATGCTCAAAATTCTCCAAGCCAGGCTTCAGCAGTACATGCACCATGAATTTCGAGATGTTCAAGTTGGATTTAGAAAAGGCAGAAGAACCAGAGATCAAATTGCCAAGATTGGCTCAGAGGTTAAAGCGTCTGCCTCCAATGTGGGAGACCTGGGTTCGATCCCTGGGTAGGGAAGATTCCCCTGGAGAAGGAAATGGTAACCCACTCCAGTATTCTTGCCTGGAGAATCCCATGGACGGAGAAGCCTGGTAGGCTACAGTCCACGGGGTCGCAAAGAGTCTGACACGACTGAGCGACTTCAGTTCACTTTCAGCTCAGTACAGGTGCTCAGTCATGTCTGACTCTTTGTTATGCCATAGAATGCAACACAACAGGCCTCCCTGTCCATCAACTCCCAGAGCTTACTCAAACTCATGTCCATTGAGTCGGTGATGCCATCCAACCATCTCATCCTCTGTTGTCCTTTTCTTCTCCTGCCTTCAATCGTTCCCAGCATTAGGGTCTTTTCAAATGAGTCAGTTCTTTGCATCAGGTGGCCAAAGTATTGGAGTTTCAGCTTCAGCATCTGTCTTTCCAATAAATGTTCAGGACTGATCTCCTTTAGGATGGACTGGTTTGCTCTCCTTGGAGTCCAAGGGACTCTCAAGTGTCTTCTTCAACATCACTGTTCAAAAGCATCAGTCCTTCAGTGCTCAGCTTTCTTTATAGTCCAACTCTCACATCCATACATGACTACTGGAAAAACCACAGCTTTGACTAGACAGACCTTTGTTGGCAAAGTAATGTCTCTGCTCTTTAATATGCTATCTAGGTTGGTCATAACTTTTCTTCCAAGGAGCTTACCTCCTGAGAAATCTGTATGCAGATCAAGAAGCAACAGTTAGAACTGGACATGGAAAACAGACTGGTTCCAAATCAGGAAAGGAGTACATCAAGGCTGTATATTGTCACCCTGCTTATTTAACTTATATGCAGAGTACATTATGTGAAATGCTGGGCTGGATGAAGCACAAGCTGGAATCAAGGAGAAATATCAACAACCTCAGATATGCAGATGACACCATCCTTATGGCAGAATGTGAAGAAGAACTAAAGAGCCTCTTGATGAAAGTGAAAGAGAAGAGTGAAAAAGTTGGCTTAAAACTCAACATTCAGAAAACTAAGATCATGGCATCTGGTCCCATCTCTTCATGGCAAATAGATGGGGAAACAATGGAAACAGTGACAGACTTTATTTCTGGGGGCTCCAAAATCATTGCAGATGGTGACTGCAGCTGTGAAATTAAAAAGGCTTGCTCTTGGAAGAAAAGCTATGACTAACCTAGACAGCACAGTAAAAAGCAGAGACATTACTTTGCCAACAAAGGTCTGTCTAGTCAAAGCTGTGGTTTTTCCAGTAGTCATGTACGGATGTGAGAGTTGTACTATAGAGAAACTGAGCACTGAAGAATCGAGGCTTTTGAACTGTTGTGTTGGAGAAGACACTTGAGAGTCCTTGGACTCCAAGGAGAGCAAACCAGTCAATCCTAAAGGAAATTAGTCCTGAACATTTATTGGAAAGACAGATGCTGAAGCTGAAACTCCAATACTTTGGCCACCTGATGCAAAGAACTGACTCATTTGAAAAGACCCTAATGCTGGGAAAGATTGAAGGCAGGAGGAGAAGGGGACGACTGAGGATGAGATGGTTGGATGTCCGACTCAATGGACATGAATTTGAGTAAGCTCTGGGAGTTGGTGATGTACAGGGAAGTCTGGCATTCTGCAATCCATGGAGTCACAAAGAGTTGGACACGACTGATTAACTGAACTGAGTGTTTAATGTTCATTCAAACCATCCAGTTAGGCTGGCTTAGACAAGAGTCAGAGGTTCCTGCCTTGTTCCTGCCTTCCCCGGGTACTATTCTTGAGAGGCCCTTTAGCTTGTTTCTTCTGTTTATCTCTATTTCCCAGTGATACACAATTGTACTTCAGTTTCTTAATTTTCCAGCTTTAATATTATCTCTTGACATATTCTTTCAAGACTAGGATTTAATCCTTTTACACACACACACACACACACACACACACACACACACACACACAGAGTCTTTTACTTCTCCCTTCTCCCAATCTGCTTATGTGACAAAATTTGAGTAAATAAATAAAATGTTCAGTGTTTGCCAGAGTATTACTATAAAAATAGTTGATAAGCAACCTACTTTTCTCTGATTACATTTTCTTTCTTTAACAACTTATTGTTTATTTTTTCCCAGAATGTTTGGGAAGTAGGAAAATTGCCTCATTTTTTATTTGCTTTAACTTCATGTCTCTATCAATTTCCCAGTGCTCTTTCCCAAACCAGCTGCTATCTATCAGCTTCATGTTTGCTTGAGGACATCAAACCTGGCTTCTTCATCCTTCCTGGTTCCTCTCCAGGCCTCCTGCATACCTGTGACCGTCACCCTAGGCTTTCCCTTTTCTGTTGTTCCAGCAGCTTCCATGTTCTGGGTCCCATTTCTTTCTCTTTCTGAGTTTATTTCCTAGTTTGCTGAATCATGATCCCCTGTGGCTTTCTGAGAAAGGGTGCATGATTCTGGGACCTTGAATGTCTGTTGAATTTCAGAAATGTCTTTATTGGCACCTGATTAATAATTCGGCCATTTTTGGAGTTCTCATCGAAACATCATTTTCCCTAATTCTCCTCATCATTGTGAAGGAGCTGCACTGTTGTCTTCTGATGCACTGTTAGAAGTTCCTGTTTAGAAGGCCAATGCCACTCATCCCTAACCATTTACAGGTGACTTTTTTGTTCGTTTGTTTCTGCATGGAAATTTTTGCTCCAGAGTTCTGAAACTTGATGATCACATGCCCTAGTGAGGGTTTTTCATCCTTCCTTTGTGGTAGATACTCGGTAGGCCCTTTCAACAGAAGAAACTCATGTCCTTCAGTTCTGGGAAATCTTCTTGTGTCATTTCTTTGATCATTCCCTCCCCTTCTGTTTCCCTTGTTTGATCTTTCTGTAACTCCTTTGTTGGACTTTGGAACTCCTGAATGCACTATTTTATTCCTTACCTGTTCTACCTAACTGTCATCTTTCTGATATTTTCAACTTCTTGCAAATTATCTTCTATTTTTTCAATTGAATTTTAAATTTTAATTTTTTAAATTTACTTTTTTAATTGGAGATGCTATACCTTCCTCTCCATTCCTTCTCTGAAAATAGACTCATCAATACCATTTTTCTAGATTTCATATATATGTGTTCAGTTCAGTTCAGTCGCTCAGTCATGTCCGACTCTTTATAACCCCATGAATCACAGCACGCCAGGCCTCCCTGTTCATCACCATCTCCCAGAGTTCACTCAGACTCACGTCCATCGAGTCCGTGATGCCATCCAGCCACCTCATCCTCGGTTGTCCCCTTCTCCTCCTGCCCCCAATCCCTCCTAGCATCAGAGTTTTTTCCAATGAGTCAACTCTTCGCATGAGGTGGCCAAAGTACTGGAGCTTCAGCTTTAGCATCATTCCTTCCAAAGAAATCCCAGGGTTGATCTCCTTCAGAATGGACCGGTTGGATCTCCTTGCAGTCCAAGGGACTCTCAAGAGTCTTCTCCAACACCACAGTTCAAAAGCATCGATTCTTCAGTGCTCAGCCTTCTTCACAGTCCAACTCTCACATCCATACATGACCACAGGAAAAACCATAGCCTTGACTAGACTAATATATAATATTTATTTTTCTAACTTATTTCACTGTATAACAGGCTCTAAGTTCATCTACCTCACTAGAACTGATGGAAATTGGTTCATTTTTATGGCTGAGTAATATTCCATTGTATATATGTACACACTACATGTATATATTTATATACTACATCTTCTTTATCCGTTCATTTGTAGATGGACGTCTAGGTTGGTTCCATGTCCTAGCTCTTGTAAATAATGCTGCTGTGAACATCAGGATACATGTGTCTTTTAAAATTATGGCTTTCTCAGGGTATATGCCCAGCAGTGGGATTGCTGGATCATATGGTAGTTTTATTGCTAGTTTTTAAAGGAATCTCCATATTGTTCTCCATAGTGGCTGTATCAGTTTACATTCCCACTAACAGTGCAATAGAGTTCCCTTTTCTCCACACCCTCTCCAGCATTAATTGTTTGTAGACTCTTTTTTAACAGAACAAAGTCTATAAAGTTTAAGTATTTTCTGAACCTGAGTATATCCACGTGAAGATCATCAATACTAACCAAGAGGTATCACCTCACACCAGTCAGAATGGCCTTCAACAAAAAATCTACAAACAGGCTACTACCGGTGTCCCTGTCTGCATGGCGGGACACTGCCGATCCACGCCTCTGCAGGAGACCCCCAAACACTCACAGGAGAAGATGATCACACATCTTTCTACTCCACCACCTTGAACCAATCTCTGTGTGAATGCTTCTTTGTTGACATAACAGCTGTGTACGGTGGCACTAATGTAAAGGATCTGCCTGTCAATGCAGGAGACACAAGGGGCACACGTTCGATCCCTGGGTCGGGAAGATCTCTACAGTAGGAAGTGACACCCTACTTCAGTATTCCTGCCTGGAACATCCCTTGGGCAGAGGAGCCTGGCAGGGTACAGTCCATGGGGTCACAAAGAGGTGGACACAACTGAGCAACTGAACACGGACTACATACTACAAGTTGTGTTGTTAGAAGTAGAGTGGTTACTCTTGAGGGGCAGTGACTGGGGTGGGTATTAGAGAGACTCCTGATTGCTGGTAACGTTTTACATGATACCTCATTGTAGTTTTGATTTGCATGTCTCTAACAATTAGTGATCTTGAGCATCTTTTCATGTGTTTATTGACTATCTAGATGTCTTCTTTGGAGACGTGTCTGTTTAGATCTTCTGCCCATTTTTTGATTAGGCTGTTTGTTTTTCTGATATTGAATGGTATGAGCTACTTATATATTTGGAGATTAGCCCTTTGTCGGTTTTTTTCTCTTGCAATTATTGTCCCCCATTCTGAGGATTGTCTTTTAATCTTGTTTATTGTTTTCTTTGTTGTGCAAAAGCTTTTAAACTTAATTCCCATTTGTTTATTTTTGTTTTTATTTCCATTACTCTAGGAGGTGGGTCAAAGAGGATCTTGCTGTGGTTTACGTCAGAGTGTACTGCCTATGTTTTCCTCTAAAAGCTTTATAGTTTCTGTCCTTAATTTAAGTCTTTTATCCATTTTGAATTGATTTTTGTGGATGGTATTAGGAAATGTCCTAGTTTTATTCTTTTTCACATAGCTGTCCTGTTTTTCTAGCACTACTTATTGAAAAGACTATCTTTTCTTCAGTGTATATTCTTGTCTCCTTTGTCAAAGATAAGGTGCATGGATTTATCTCTGGGCTTTCTATCTTGTTCCATTGGCCTATATTTCTGTTTTTGTACCAGTACCATAGTGTCTTGTTGACTGTAGCTTTATAGTATAAAGTAAAAGTGAAGTTGCTCAGTCGTGTCCGACTCTTTGCGACCCCATGGACTGTAGCCTACCAGGCTCTGAGGATCCTCTCAGTTCATGGAATTTTCCAGGCAAGAGTACTGGAGTGGGTTGCCATTTCTGAAATTAGGAAGGTTCATTCCTCCAGCTCCGTTTTTCTTTCTCAGGGTTGCTTAGGCTATTTGGGTTCTTTTGTGATTCTATACAAATTGTGAACTTTTTGTTCCAGTTCTATGAAAAATACCATTTGTAGTTTGATGAGGATTGCACTGAATCTATTGATTGGTTTGGGTGGTTCAGTCTTTTCACAATATTGATTCTTCCAATCCATGAACATAGTATATTTCTCCATCTGTGTCTTCTTTGATTTCTTTCATCAGTGTCTTATGGTTTCCTGAATGCGCATCTTCTGTCTGTTTAGGTAGGTTAGTGGAAACAGTGTCAGACTTTATTTTTTTGGGCTCCAAAATCACTGCAGATGGTGACTGCAGCCATGAAATTAAAAGACGCTTACTCCTTGGAAGAAACGTTATGACCAACCTAGATAGCATATTGAAAAGCAGAGATATTACTTTGCTGACTAAGGTCCATCTATTCAAAGCTATAGTTTTTCCAGTAGTCATGTATGGATGTGAGAGTTGGACTGTGAAGAAGGCTGAGCGCTGAAGAATTGATGCTTTTGAACTGTGGTGTTGGAGAAGACTCTTGAGAGTCCCTTGGACTGCAAGGAGATCCAACCAGTCCATTCTGAAGGAGATCAGCCCTGGGATTTCTTTGGAAGGAATGATGCTAAAGCTGAAACTCTAGTACTTTGGCCACCTCATGCGAAGAGTTGACTCATTGGAAAAGACTTTGATGCTAGGAGGGATTGGGGGCAGGAGGAGAAGGGGACAACAGAGGATGAGATGGCTGGATGGCATCACGGACTCGATGGACGTGAGTCTGAGTGAGCTCCGGGAGTTGGTGATGGACAGGGAGGCCTGGCGTGCTGTGATTCATGGGGTCGCAAAGAGTCGGACATGACTGAGCAACTGAATTGAACTGGACTGATTCCTAGGTATTGTGCTCTTTTTGTTGCCGTGGTGAATGAGATTGTTCCCTTAATTTCTCTATCTGACTTTTCATTATCAGTATATAGGATTGCAAAGGATTTCTGTCTATTAATGTTATAAACTTCACAAAACTCATTCTCTATTCCTTCTTCAAATTTGACATTTTTTTCTCATATTGTTGTGTGAGGTATTTCATCTCTCTAAACATTTTTTTCTTTTTTTAATTGAATAATTTTTAAAATTTATTATTATTATTTTTAAATGTATTTATTTTGATTGGAGACTCATTGCTTTACAATATTGTAGTGGTTTTTTGCCATACATTGACATGAATCAGCCATGAGTGTACATGTGTTTTCCATCCTGAACCCCACTCCCACCTCCCTCCCCATACCATCCCTCTGGGTCATCCCAGTGCACCAGCCCTGAGCACCCTGTCTCATGCATCGAACCTGGACTGGCGATCTGTTTCACATATGATAATATACATGTTTCTATGCTATTCTCTCAGATCATCCCACCCTCGCCTTCTCCCACAGAGTCCGAAAGACTGTTCTATACATCTGTGTCTCTTTTGCTGTCTCGCATATAGGGTTATCGTTACCATCTTTCTAAATATTTATTTAAAACTTTTTTTCTTCTCTCTGAATTCTGTTTCTTTCAGGTTGTTAAATCTTTTCTGCTTCAGTTTGTTTGGGATTATTTGACCTGATCTCAACTCTTGCCGTTATGAGCATCTTTAAATGTTTGCACACATTTAAGATGATGCATAAGGCTTGGTGGTTGGACTTTTTTTTTGAAAGTCAGGCAGGGACTTGGATGTCTTGTTGGGGGAACTTAAACTATAGAGAGCTTTCTCTTGAGTGAGTTTTTCCAGTTTCCAGAATATTCTCCAGCTTCCTGCCTGGATATAACCCAGCCATTAGCAGCCTGGAAGCCAAGTGGGGGTGGAGAGAGGGCTAGGAATTTCATAATGAAGCTTCACTCCTGCTCATCACCATCCCTTGGTGTCTCCCCATCCAAAGCAAGTCTGACTCAATCCGTCTGGAGCAAACCTCTTCAGTTTCATGTCTGTGCAGCATGAGGAGGGATTCTATGTCTATATCAGTCAGGATAGGTTTTGATAACAACACTGAAATCCCAGTGACTTAAATGTTTGTGTCTCACTCTCTAGAGCCTCACAGTGGGACAGTCCCTTCTCCCTAAGAGTCCAGGCATGGACTCCTGGGGAAAGACTTGGAGCAGCCATTCCATCCTCTTCCCTTTGGTCCAGCTGCAGTTGTATTGGCGTGCGCACAACTATACCAGGTAGCTCAGGCATCCATCCAACTAAGCTGATCTCATCAAGTCATTCTATTTTCCCCTTGCAGGCAATTGGTTTAACGATGATTTAGTAATGGGCATGTCACCTATTTTCAGCAAATGAGACATGAGGGGAGGTCTGCTGGAAAAGGACTCCTCACTGAAATAGGAGATAGCTGGAGAAACGGTCTTTCTTCTTATCTGATCATGAAGCCAGGAACCACAGCTGTCAACCTGTGACCATGAGGGCAGCTGGTCTCCGCAAAGAGAGGTATATGCTGAGAATGGCTGAGAGGAGAGAATGAAAGAACTTGGGACCTTGATTACACCATGGAACCACTGCATTAACCCGTCAGACAACTACCTTACCTGGAAGCCTCTTGTTAGATGCAGTGATAGATTTTACCTGTTTTCTAGATTCATTAATTTGTTCCTTGAACCTGGAAGCCTCCTAACTAGGTAAGTATCTTTGGGAGTGAGTAAGCTGTAGCCTCAGCTTCCAGGTCTGGGTGTATAATTAAAACAGGGAGTCAGGCTCAGGGTCCAAGCTGGGTACAGGCTTGATCTGGGGAATGATATGTCCTGGGCCACACAATCAGAGCCAGACAAGGAGCAGGAGTGTAAGGTGGTGGTCCAAGTGGTAAGGGTTCATGCTCTGGAATCTGAGCTTTGCCACTTGCTTGTTAGGTGAACTTGCTGAGCTGCTTCACGCCCTGTTTCTTCATTTGTGAAATGAAAGTGATCACAGTAAATTCCTTCTAGGGTTTCTGAGATTGTCAAATGAGATAACACCAATTGAGAGCTCAGAGTTGTGCCCATGACTGTCAGGAACGCCTGAGTGTGGAGCCATTATGTCCTCTGCACAAGGGATGCCCAGTGATTAGGGCAGGACCAGGGGCTGTCAGATGGTAAAGAAACCACCTGTAACACAGGAGAGGAGGATTCCATGGACAGAGCAGCCTGGTGGGCTACAGTCCATGGGGTTGAAAGAGTTGGACACAACTGAGCGACTAAGCATACATGCAGTGGATGCCAGCTGTGAAGAAAACATCTTCTCCCAAAGGTGGTAGGAAGGGATCTTCCAACAATTTGAAGTATCATCAATCTGCAGAAGTCATAATTTTGAAGATTATCAATAAAATACATTAGACCAGCCATTCTCAAACCTGTGCATGCATCGGAACTGTCTAGATTGCTTGTTAAGCATAGTTTGCCAGTCCGCACCCCAGGTTTCTTTCTCAGTCAGTTTGGGTGAACTTGCAGATTTGCATGTCTAAGAAGTTCCTAGAAGATGTCAGTACTGCTAGTCTGGGGACTACATTTTGGGGACCAGTATGATAGAGGAGGCTGGGGGTGGTGAGGCAGCAAGAGCATGAGGGAAAATCATTTGAGGTTGATGTCTTTTAAAAATATAATTTAGTAGAAATTGTGTTATTATGGAAAAAATGTAAACATATATAAAAGTAGAGAGGTTTATAGTGAGCCCTCGTGTACCCATTACTCAGCTTCAACTTGTGTCCCATCTTACGTCCACAGATGTTTTCTTTAAAATTTTGATTTTATGTTGGACTATGGTTGATTTGCAATGACGTGTTAGTTTCAGGTACACGGCCAAGTGGTTCAGTTATACATATACATGTATCTGTTCTTTTGCAGATTCTTTTCCCTTTAGATTCTAACAGAGTATTGAGCAGAGTTCCCTGTACTGTACAGTAGGTCCTTGTTGGTTACCTATTTTACATATAGCAGTGAGTGTACGTTAATTCCAAATGTCTTTTGAGTGCTCCTTTTCTCTCCCCACAGCAAAAGCAGGAGCCCTGGCCCCATCTCAGGTCGGCTCCCAGGGCTCAGAAAGAGGCCACATCTTTGGGGTCCAAGAGCATGTAGGGATGAGTAAGTCAGATTGATTCTGGGGGAAGTCGTGGCCGGATATTTCTTGATACCTGCCATCAGTGTCGAACATTTTCTGCCCCCACCATGGGCGGGCAGCTGAGGAGGTGCCCTGCTGGTCGATCATTCCATCCACTGCACTGTGCCTGACTCTGTTGGTTGCTGGGGAAGCTGCAGTGAACCGGACTCACTGCAGTGGGGAGAGACGCCAGCACAGACACCAGGCTAAGCACCTGGGGAGAAGCTTCTGCAGACGATGTCCCGGGAGGAGGATGGCCAACACCAGCTGGGGAGGCAGGAAACCTAGGGAGGCCCTCTTGTCATGTCACTGCTGCAGCAGCTCTTCAGGGCTCCGAGAAGAGCCGAGCACACTTGTTGATGGGCTGTCTGTCTCTTGTTAGAGTCCTCCCACACTTCTGAGCTCACGGTTCCACTCTGTGCACTCATGAGGACAGCAGGGTCCTCCCCTCTCCACGCCAAGCCTGAGCCCAGCTGCGGCCTCTCTTGTGTGAGCACAGCTGGGGCTGGGGCAGTATTCTGGGAAAGGGCTAGAGGTCAGCTGCTCTGGGATTAAGCAGCATCACAGCTCTCTATCCTGAGTTTCCTCCCTTGTTAATCAGAGTCACTGGTGATGAATCAACCTCTTCAGCTCCAGGAGTTTCCCCTTCTCCAGGTTAATGGTAGAACAGGGGTGATTCTGGGATTGTCTGCCCACATACATATTCAGGGTTGGTGTGGGAACCGTATTGGAACAATATGGGAATCACAACCATATTCAGGGTTGTGTGTGTGCCCTGCCAGGAAGGCTGGGCAGCCGGAAAAGGGGGGACTTCTCTCTCTGGACAGTATGGGAGACAGACCAACCCCAGAGGGGCTTGACCACTTAAAGGGGCCCTGGCACATATCTTACAGGGAGCCCTGTGGGAGGTGGGGGTGGAAGGAAGCTCACAATTGATGCTCTGAAATTTTCCTCTTTACAAAAAAAAAAAAAAAAAAAAAATGCCCTGCAGTTCCCAACCCTCTGATTACCAGGGCCCTTTGATCAGGATCCTTCCTCCCCTGACTAGATACAATCCCAGCAATTTATCATCATCTTTATATTTAATTAAATTGCTGTCCCCTATTTAATATTTCCAATTAAGCTCCTAAAGCCAGATCTTACTTATAGGTCTAAGTTTTATATTGTAAAACTTAGGTTCTTCCAAAGGCTTTGTCATGGGAGCTTTTTTTTATTATTACTATTAATCCTCTATAATAAATAACATCAATTCCAATAATGCTACACTGGATACTTTCCCCTGACTCTTGTCTCCTTCCACATTTGTTATTGACTCAATTTATGTTCCTTTAAATCGGTTTTGGTCTGGGTGGCAATACTCTCATTTACAGACCGATCAATTTGAATTTGTTTTATAAGATTCCATTAATTACTGTGTCCAATTCCTTTCAGTGCCTGCAGCCCACGCATCCCTTCCATCTCTCTGAATTCCCTCCAGGATCTCTGGCTGTGTATTTTCACGGTGATGGTGTCTTCAGGTTAGGCTGATGAGCCCTCAGATGCTTATACTATCAGATGTTTTCTGCCTTATTCCCAGTAAGCAGCAGGGGGTGGAGTCACAGGGGGGCTCTCTGATACCTTGGTCCTCTAGGTCTGACCCCTCCCCTGGTGAATCCCCTGGAACCCCTCCCTGCAGAGAAGAGGATGGAGGTTCAGAGTGGGGTCAGTCTCTGCATAGGGGCACATGGAACTCAGGTGCCAGTCCCTTTCGTACTCAGCTAGGATTCCCCAAGTTTGGTCCCATCTGCAGTCCATGTAGCCCCAGCCCTGAGCAGAGCATGGGCACACAGGCTGGAGCATGGACACCTGAGTTTTAGTGAATTCCCTCCTTTTCCTTAATCTGAACTCCTCTCTTGGCACTGCCTTCAGAGTCATAGGTGACAGCCCCCAGCCTCCTCTGCCTCTGCCATTGAGATGGTTATTCTGTGTCGCCTGATGGCCTGGTTGCTTTACATCCTTTCCAGCTGGTTGCTTGTTTACAGGAAAAGTATGAGACTGGGCACCAAGTCTTCTCTGTGATACTTAAACTTGACAAGTTCCGGGTATGGGTTAGGTGAGTGCCCTCTGCAGACTCACTAACAGCAGACTGTTGCGTCTGTGACTCCCCCTGTCCCGCCTCACCCCTGAGTATTTGGATAAGCGGTGAGATTTAGACGAGGGCTGACCACTGTGGTGTTGGAGAAGACTCTTGAGAGTCCCTTGGACTGCAAAGAGATTCAATCTAAAGGAAATCAGTCCTGAATATTCATTGGACGGACTGATGCTGAAGCTGAAACTCCAATACTTTGGCCACTTGATGCGAAGAACTGACTCATTTGAAAAGACCCTGATGCTGGGAAAGATTGAAGGTGGGAGGAGAAGAGGATGATAAAGGATGAGATGGTTTGATGGCATCATTGACTCAATGAACATGAATTTGAGTAAACTCCAGGAGTTGGTGATGGACAGGGAGGCTTGGCGTGCTGCGGTTCAGGGGTCGCAAAGAGTTAGGTGTGACTGAGTGACTGAACTGAACTGAACTAATTGTCTGAAGCAAAATGAGAGCTGGCCCAATGATTTTCCTCTTCCAGGACTCCAGAACAGTGAAAAACAAGTTGGTTGGTGGAGTATGAAGTTCCAAACATGTGACGAGGGGCTAACCAGGTGAATGTGGCTGAGTGCTGGGGAAGGCTGTGTGAACACTTGCTGCCCAAGTCCCAGGCTATTCTGAAGCGGGAACTCAGAGAAGATTTTCAGCTTCTGTGAGGCCTGCTGGTTGGCAATGATTCCTGTCCTAGACACCCCCAAGCACTTTCATATCCTCACAATGTCAGCCCTGCTACACACACACACACACGCACACACACACAGACACACACCTTTCTTTAGTTAGCTTGAGTGATCTTATTTTCTTGCAAAACAAAATAATAAGTCACCTTGAATAAGAAGTGACTTCCCAAAGAGTACTATCTACAGAAGACATGATAACACTCTTCTGAAGCTTCACTCCAATGTGTCCTTGGAAAGAGCGTCTTTAATTAGGGCAAAGACAGAAAGCCAAGGCCATTGAGAGAGAATGGGCGTACCTCAAGTCCACAAGGTTGGTTTAGGAGGAAAGACGAAAGGAAATAAGTCTATTTCCAGAAGAGCCTAGAAAGGTTTGTGTGCTATGAATTGGGAAGCTGCTTTATGATAAAAGGTGTTAAATATTTTGAGGCAGAAGTGAGTGCCTGAGGGCAAGAGGGAATGCAATGGAGAGCCATTGTCCTTGGAAGTGAGGTGACCATCTAAGACGTGACTCCCATCCACTGCTCCCTACTGGGCAGGGTTCAGGGGGGTCATCCAGCCTGTTTGGATGTCTCCAGAGGTAGGGAGCTCTCTCCCTTCATCCTTCCTAAAGGAGCCCCTTTAATCAAAGCAGGCAGTTTGTGGAAATCGGTTGGTTTCCCTGACAAACTTCCAGTCTCCCTACTTCTGGAGGGAGCACCCAGGGTATTTTCCTTTGGAGAACCACCCCTCCTCCAATTTCAGTCCTTGTGGTTTGGGCAGGACTAAGGCGATGGCACCCGACTCCAGTACTCTTGCCTGGAAAATCCCATGGACGGAGGAACCTGGTGGGGTGCAGTTCATGGGGTCGCGAAGAGTCGGACACGCCTGAGCGACTTCACTTTCACTGTTCACTTTCATGCATTGGAGAAGGAAATGGCAACCCACTCCAATGTTCTTGCCTGGAGAATCCCAGGGCCGGGGGAGCCTGGTGTCTATGGGGTCGCACGGAGTCGGACACGACTGACTTAGCAGCAGCAGCAGCAGCAGCAGAGCCTAGCTCTCAGCATCAGTGGCGGGCCAGGGATCCAAGCCTGGTGAGTCATCCTGTTTCACACTATAACCGTAATGATTGGTTCATAAATGGGCATGTGATTCAAGCTGTCCAGTGAAAGTCAGCCCTGAGAGTTTTGATGGAGCCCCTGAGAAGGAGCCACGTTCATTCTCTTGGTTTTCAGGCTGATAGAATCTAAGTCTGGTGCTTCTGTTGACCACTTTATCACCCTTGAAAGAGAGTATGTCCAAAGCTGAGGCCAGCATAGAAAAAAACTATGGAATGATAGAGTGCCTGAAACCTATTTCTAGACTTTTATGTTATGTGAAAAATAGACTTTCCACATGGCTTAAGCCAATTTGTGTTTAGTTTCTGAGTTCTGAATGATATAGGAAGGTTTTAATTATTAGAGTTTTATTACTTTTTAAATTTATTGGAATGACTTCCCTATAATATTCCTTTCTTAATCTTTATTCTGCCCTCTGTGTCACATAGAAAACATCAATTTCTTCTTTTAAAGTAGACTTTATTTAAAGATATTATAGCTTGCCTGAATCTTTACTTCTGGAGTATAAACCTCATCAATCATTTTGTCTGTTCTCCTTTTAGCAAGATTTCGAATCCCCTCACTATGCAGGTTAGCTTTTTCTAGGTAAAGTTTGGTTTTCTAGTGTTCCTTTTAAATGTGGCTCTCACATCTGAACCTGGGATTCCAGGGGAGGCTCAGTTCAGTTCAGTTCAGTTCAGTCGCTCAGTCATGTCCGACTTTTTGCGACCCCATGAATCGCAGCACACCAGGCCTCCCTGTTCACCATCTCCCCGAGTTCACTCAGACTCACGTCCATCGAGTCCATGATGCCATCCAACCATCTCATCCTCGGTCGTCCCCTTCTCCTCCTGCCCCCAATCCCTCCTAGCATCAGAGTCTTTTCCAATGAGTCAACTCTTCACACGAGGTGGCCAAAGTACTGGAATTTCAGCTTTAGCATCATTCCTTCCAAAGAAATCCCAAAGCTGATCTCCTTCAGAAAGGACTGGTTGGATCTCCTTGCAGTCCAAGGGACTCTCAAGAGTCTTCTCCAACACCACAGTTCAAAAGCATCAATTCTTCGGTGCTCAGCCTTCTTCACAGTCCAACTCTCACATCCATACATGACCACAGAAAAAACCATAGCCTTGACTAGACGGACCTTAGTCAGCAAAGTAATGTCTCTGCTTTTGAATATGCTATCTAGGTTGGTCATAACTTTTCTTCCAAGAAGTAAGCATCTTCTAATTTCATGGCTACTACCTGTTCCTTGCTAGGATGGACCCTCTACTTCAATTAATTCAGCTCGGCTTTATTCTGAAAGTATTTTCAAAAGAAGAAGGTATTTTTTAAAAGTATATTACTGGACTTCCCTAGTGGGCCAATGGTTAAGAATCCTCCTGCCATTGCAGAGGGCATGGGTTTAACTCCTGCTCCGGGAAGATCCCACATGCTGCAGGGCAGCTGAGCCCATGCTCCACATCTACTGAGCCTGTGGTCTGGAGCCACTGAGCTACAACTACTCAGCCCACGTGCCTAGGGCCCGTGTTCCACAAGAGAAGAGCACACACTGCAGTGAAGGGTAGTCCCTGCTCACTGCAACTAGAGAAAGCCACGTGAAGCAAAGAGACACGCTACAGCCAAAAAAATAAATGAATCTTTAGAAGAAAAAAAAAAAGACTTTATTCAGAGTTTCAGTGACTGGGATGAACTCTTGAAACATTGAGGTTATGGTTATAAAGCCTCTGTTTTCTTTACAACGGGTGATGAGAAGCTGGGTAATCTACTCTGCACTTAACCACTAGATACGAATTCTGTTGTCACACAAAATGGAAGCCTGGCTTTCCCCATTTACTAACTGTCTAACCCTGAGAAAACTGTGTAGCTACCTTAGAGTCTTGCTCTCCAAGGTGCGCTACAGACAGATTTTAGAAACGCAGAATCTTAAGCTCTTTCCTAGACCTACAAATCAGAATCTGCATTTCAACAAGTCCCCAGGGGAGCTGCATGCACATTAAAGTATGACAAGCACTTTCCTAGAATAGAGCTTTTTTTCCACCTGTGCACTTTTTAAAAAAGAGCTTTATTGTCATATGTTACATATCACATAATTCACCCATTTAAGCATCCAATTCACTGTTTTTTTACTCTATTCACAGGGTTGTACAACCACTGTGTGCATGCGTGAGTGGTAAGTCACTTTAACCATGTCTGACTCCTTGCCATCCTATGGCCTGTAGCCTGCCAGGCTCCTGTCCATGAGATTCTCCAATCAACAATACTGGAATGCACTGCCATGCCCTCCTTCAGGGGATCTTCCTGATCCAGGGATCTAACCTGTGTCTTTTAACATCTCCTGCATTGGCAGGGAGGCTCTTTACCATTAGTGCCACATGTGAAGCCCTGTACAACCATTACCATAACATAATTTCAGACAGTTTTTGTCCCCATTTAGTAAAAATATTCCCATACCTACTTACAACTTGCATTCCCCTCCTACTTCCAAGCCCTGCTGCTGCTAAGTCACTTCAGTCGTGTTCAACTCTGTGTGATTCCATAGATGGCAGCCCACCAGGCTCCCCCGTCCCTGGGATTTTCCAGGCAAGAACACTGGAGTGGGTTGCCATTTCCTTCTCCAATGCATGAAAATGAAAAGTGAAAGTGAAGTTGCTCAGTCGTGCCTGAGTCTTCGCGATCCCATGGACTGCGGCCTTCCAGGCTCCTCCGCCCATGGGATTTTCCAGGCAAGAGTACTGGGGTGGGACTTCCAAGCCTAGACTTGAGCAATTACTAGTCTACTTTTGCCTATGTATTTGCTTATTCCGGACGTTTCCTGTAAATGGAATCATGCAATATGTGGTCTTTTGTGTGTGGCTTCTTTCACTTAGTAAGTATAATGCTTTCAAAATTCATGATGTTTTTTCATAGCACATATCAGTACTTCATTCTGTCTTACGGCCAATTAATATAATAGTGTCTGATGTACCATATTTGTGTATCCATTCATCAGTTGACAAACATTTGGGTTGTTCTCACTTTTTAGCTATTGTGACTAATGCTGCTATGAACATTTGTGTATAAGTCTTTGTGTGGATGTAGTTGCATTTTTAGTTGCATGTTTCCATGCAAATGGGTGAAACTCTACTGTTGATGGAAACTTAGATTGAGTGCCAAGGCAATCTCTGATTAGAAGCTGGTAACACAGAACTCATCTGACACATGGAGATTACATAAGGTTCACAGCAAACAGACCAGTAAAGGCATTAACAAGAAAATGCAAGGATAAAGAGGACAACCGTGGGAATCACAGATTAATCTCATGGGAAATGGCAGGAGTCAAGGCGTAAGGCAAAGTTCGTCATGATGGTCCTGATGATTCGAGACCTCCCCCATGAGGATAGGAAGACAGTTCTCAATTACAGCTCCCTGTTTTCTCCTACTTTCTCTCAACTCCTCTATGAAAATTTCCATATCATCTCCATCTCCACTGTTCCCATCATTGTCCTGCCTACTGGGCATGGCCCATGGGAAATTAGGGGCAAGTCTGTGAGCCTGTCACCCTCTGTGATTTCCTGCTGACTGGTGACACTCACCTCCTCCCAAAGGGCAGTCTTCCTGTCCATTCTACACGGGCTGCTCCATTTCTTTCTTTTCCTAGTGGATATTCACCATGATGAGATTTTTTCCCCTGATCATTTTTCTGGGCCTATCCTTGCTGTCTCCTTCTCCTTTTGATTCTTGCCACAAGTACCCCACTGCCATGCTTCGTCCCACAGACCTGCTTGCCTCAGGTCTGAAGCTAGCTGGGTGTGAGGCAGCAGAGAGCTGGTACCCAGACTGGAGTGACTACTACACTGAAGGCTGTGTCACTCTGCAGCTCCTGGTCACGTGAGGGCTTCACGTCACTGCCAAGTTCGTCCCCAACTCCTACTTCTGGTTGCAATCTTAATAATATTGTTTTCCAAAAAATGAACGTTGTATGTCTTCTCAGTTATTTAGCTCTTCTTTATTTTCTTTCAACAAGTCAGGTCTTGTATTTCTTTTTTATTTTTTTTAATTTTGTTAAATCTAAACGTAAGCATTTATTCTTTTGGATGCTATTGTAAATGGAATTGCTTTATTAATTCCAGTTTTAAACTGTTTAATTTTGAATTGTTAGTGTATAAAAATAGAGTTGATTCTTTAATACTGGTATTGTATCTTCCTACATAATTGAATTCATTTTTTAGTTCTAATAGTGTTTTAGTGGATTGTTCAGCATTTCTCTAAACAGACCATGGCATCTGAAAATGGGCTTTTACTTCTTCCTTTCCAATCTTGATGCGTTTTGTTTCTTTCTCATACCTAATTGTCTTGACGAGAAACTCCTGTACATGCTTTAAAAAATTTGTGAGAATGGCCAACTTTATCTTGTTCCTAATCTTAGGAGACAATGTTTAATGTTTCACCCATTAGTATGATGCTAGTTGTAGGTTTTCCATAAATGCCGTGTAGCAGATAGAGGCAGAGAAGGCGATGGCAACCCATGGACGGAGGAGCCTGGTGGGCTGCAGTCCATGGGGTCGCTAGGAGTCGGACACGACTGAGCAACTTCAGTTCCACTTTTCACTTTTCACTGTCACGCACTGGAGAAGGAAATGGCAACCCACTCCAGTGTTCTTGCCTGGAGAATCCCAGGCACAGGGGAGCCTGGTGGGCTGCACAGAGTCGGGCACGACTGAAGCAACTTAGCAGCAGCAGCAGCAGCAGATAGAGGAAGTTCCTTTTTGCTCCTAGTTTGTGGAGTGCTTGTATCATGAAAGTGTATTGATTTTTGTCAAGTACATTTTCTGCATTTGTTGAAATTATCTCATGGTTTCTGTCTTTATTCCATTAATCTGGTGTATTGCTTGTGCTTGTGCTGTCACTTCAGTCACGTCCAACTCTTTGAGACCCTATGGACTCTAGCCTGCCAGGCTCCTCTATGCATGGGATTCTCCAGGCAAGGAGTGGGTTGCCAGGCTCTTCTGCAGGGGATCTCCCCAGCCCATGGATTGAATCCACGTCTCTTAGATCTCCTGCATTGCAAGTGGATTCTTTGCCACTGAGCTACGGGGGAAGCCCAATATGGTGTATTATATTAATTGATTTTTGAAGGTTAAACCAACTTTGTATTCCTGGGATAATGCATTTTTCATGGCATATAATTTTTTTATATGTTGCTTGTTTTGGTTTGCTAATATTTTGTTGAGGATTTTTATATTTTTCAGTTAAGTTCAGTTCAATCGCTCAGTCGTGTCCAACTCTTTGCGACCCCATGAATTGCAGTACGCCAGGCCTCCCTGTCCATCACCAACTCCTGGAGTTCACCCAAACCCATGTGCATTGAGTCAGCAATGCTGTACAGGCATCTCATCCTCTGTTAGTCATAGCAATTCTGTAGGATTCTTTTGGTGTGTGCAAGTATGATGTCCTTATCTGGTTTTGATATTAGGGTAACACTGGCTTAATAAAATGGGTTGAGAAATATTTCCTGCTCTTCTAATTTTCCTAAGAATTTGTGATGGGTTGGTATTAATTCTTCTTTAAATTTCAGTAGAATTCACAGTGAATCCCTCTGGACCAGGACTGCTTATCTTTATGGGAAATTTTTTAATTACTTGTTTGATTTCTTGTCATAGGCCTATTCAGATTTTCTGTTTCTTCTTGAGACAGTCTTAGTAACTTGTCTCTTTCTGAAAATTTGTCCATTTTATCTAGGTTATCGAATTTATTGATGTAAAGTTATTTATAGTGTTCCCTTATAATACTTCTTATTTCTGTAAGGTCAGTAACAATGTCCTCTCAGTCATGATTTTAATGACTTGAGTTTCCTCCCTTTTTCCTTGATCAGCTTAGCTAAAGTTTCATCCATTTTGTTGATATTTATTTAAAGAACCAACTTTATTTTTTTATTTTTATTTTTTTCCCTTGATTTTATTTTATTTTAATTTTAAAATCTTTAATTCTTACATGTGTTCCCAAACATGAACCCCCCTCCCACCTCCCTCCCCATAACATCTCTGTGGGTCATCCCCATGCACCAGCCCCAAGCATGCTGTATCCTGCGTCAGACATAGACTGGCGATTCAATTCTTACATGATAGTATACATGATAGAAGTTTATTGATTTTCTCTATTGTTTTTCTAGTCTCTGTTTTATTTATTTTCATACTTCTTTTTATTTCCTTCCTTTTGCTTGATTTGGATGTAGTTTATTCTTCTTTTTCTAGGATATAGTTTTTTAATCTGAAAAAGAAAAGCATATTTGCTTCAAAGTGTTGTTGCAAGGATTAAATAAAACATGTGCCTGGCATATAATAGATGTTCAATAAATGTTATTCCCCTTTTTATTTATTCATTCTTGCTTTGGACCCATAAATCCAGCCTGTTAATACCAATTTGAATTTTTAAATTGCCATCAAAACATATTAATCACGCTCCTCACTGATAGTCAGGCTATCACCTGCAGATCTGGTAAGACATCATTCCAATACCTACATCCAAAATGTGGATAAAAGAGTGGGGCAGGGCAGAAGTTAATGGCATGCCACTGCAAACCTCTTCCAGATGGACATCAATCCATTAGTCAATGTTCTTTGGACACAGTAGTTCAGCAATAAATCTACCCAGCTGTCCATGTAGGCCCCTGCCAAATGCCCTGCTAAAGCTGTGTTGTCTGTAGCACTCCCCAGTTCTCTCATCTCTACAGTGGGCTGCTGGACTTGCCCATCTGTCGTCTGTGCTCCTTGCTAGGTGTGGAAGATTGAATTATTGACCCAAGTTTTCACTCCTCTTTGCATTGACACCCTTGCCATAGCCTAAGGAATGGAGTACCCTTTACTTCCTGTACTTTGATTTTGACCACAGGATTTGTTTTGACCAATGGCATGTGGATGAAAGCTGTAGTGTGCCAGTTCCAAGCCTGTCTTAAGAGGCCTCACATGTTTCTGCTCATCACCTTGAACCTCTGCCATCACTCTGAGAAGAGCATGTCTAGGCTAGTCCTCTGGTCCAAGGAAGATGAGAAATATGTGGAGCAAACCACATTAGGCTCACAATCCTATGGCAGGAAAAAGAGCCTCTCCAGCCAACCTTTCAAATCCCCAAGAATAAATGATGATTGTTTCAAGTCAGCGGGTTTTGAGGTGGGTGGTTACACAACGTTGGCACAATACCTGACCAACACATTAAGTAAGACCCATCTGTACATGTGGTGTTTCACCAGGTGTGAGAAGAAACTATAGAGCTACCTTAAAGCTGAGACTCTGCTCTGAGTCTCAGTGGAAAGCACTTTGGGCTAAGGATGGTTCAGTTCAGTTCAGTTCAGTTGCTCAGTCGTGTCTGACTCTTTGCAACCCCATGAATTGCAGCACCCCAGGCCTCCCTGTCCATCACCATCTCCCGGAGTTCACTCAGACTCACGTCCATTGAGTCCGTGATGCCATCCAACCATCTCATCCTTGGTTGTCCCCTTCTCCTCCTGCCCCCAATCTCTCCCAGCATCAAAGTCTTTTCCAATGAGTCAACTCTTCTCATGAGGTGTCCAAAGTACTGGAGCTTCAGCTTTAGCATCATTCTTTCCAAAGAAATCCCAGGGTTGGTCTCCTTCAGAATGGACTGGTTGGATCTCCTTGCATTCCAAGGGACCCTCAAGAGTCTTCTCCAACATCACAGTTCAAACGCATCAATTCTTCGGTGCTCAGCCTTCCTCACAGTCCAACTCTCACATCCATACATGACCACAGGAAAAATCATAGCCTTGACTAGACGGACTAGAATGGTTCAGGAGGCATCTAATCTTGGGCCCAATATGCTCGGCAGTTCTCACATCTCTCTGCAAATAAGGGTCTCCCACCAGCACAGCAGTCCTCTGCCATTTTTCTGTGATGGTCATCTGGTGGGCAAGGCCATCTGAATGGATGAGTTTGAGTTGAAATGCAAAGATGCATTTCCTCCACAAGATATAGATTTTGACAAAACTCCAAAAGATAGTTTTGGAGAAGTAAGTCTCTTCAACAATTGACAAGCACCACAACAACTCGTGATGAAGCAGTAAAGGGTACTCACACCAGGTTCTGGCTCAGGTCCCAGGTGTTGTGGGTGATGTGAAAGTCCAGCATCTCTACAAGTTATTTAACATCTTTCTTTTCCATTCAGGAAAGTGGAGAGTGAGATTGTTATTATCCATCAGAGGCTAATTCACCCATAAGCGAGTAAACCTTTGACTTTGGGCCTCTCAATTTTTAGTTCCCTTCAAGACTCTGGGGAGGGGCCTTCACAATATATGCAGATGGACCCACATATTTGCAAAGTTTGCAAAGCTGAGGGGTTTGAATGGCAACAGTTCAACCATTGTCACTCTCCATTCTCTCGTCGGCTCTGTCAAGCTTCTCTCTGTGTCATTGGTGGCACTGGAGTGGCCAAGGGCTTTTCTATGTCTGTTACAGCGGTTTGAGTTGGATGGATTGAGTTTGGGTTTAGTGGGATGTATTTCTGTGGTTTGCATCACTGTCAATGATAAATCATTGCTGGCCATGCTAGTATAGGAATGACTTCCAAGAATGTGCCTACTGCCCATTCTGCAAACTCTCTCAGCACCCGAGGCATCCAGCTCCTGAAATATGTGAGTAATGCAGGAGACATAAGGCTTGAAACATACACAGACTATGGTAAGAGAATCTAATTACTCAGCAAATAAAATTGTAAGCAATGGATTCAATTCTCATCAATGCTTAGTCAAAACTGAAGTTCACTTATGCAAGAATATACTCAGTAAGGCAGAACAGACAATTATAATTGTACTAAATGTCCTTTTACCTTTTCCAATGGGAATCACGTAAAACAGAACTGATTAGAATTGCTATGTTACAGGCACAGGCCCATAACAGTATTTCACACCTCAAGCACAATAGCAGCACCTCAGATATGAAAGAAATTTGATAAAAGTTTTCTTAAATTTGACAACAATCCTAAAAATTCATGTGACACTACCAGTGACGAGAGGTGAAGCTGGAAGAAACTCTCTTATACTATCAATAACTTAAACCAAATTTCAAACAGCTGATCTAAAGGAAAGAGTGGATTTTTGTTTATTCTTTCTAGAGAAAATATTACACAATCATTTTCATAAGAAGACTTAATCAAAGAGTATGCAGTCAAAAAACAACATTAAAAAAGAGTATAAAAGAGGTTTGTCATGCTTGAAGTATTATTTTTTAAAATTATATTATTTTTCAGGATTTTGTGGTAAGGGTATTGTTATCATTGTATAGCTTGTAATTGTCATCATTGATATTTGTCATCAAATTCATAAATAAATTTACAATTTGTCAATTGGAATTTGTTATTCTAAATAAATATTTGTTTTGCATTTAACTTTGTATCTTTTTCTTAAAGTGTGTGTGTGTGTGTGTGTGTGTGTGCGCGCGCGCGCTGAGTTGCTTCGCTTGTGTCCAACGTGCGACCCTATGGACTATAGCTCACCAGGCTCCTCTGTCCATGGGATTCTCCAGGCAACAATACTGGGGTGGGTTGCTAATTCTTCCTCCTGTTCAAGCCATCAAAGTTGTGTTTCTTATGTCTCCTGCATTGGCAAATGGGTTCTTTACCACTAGCACCCCCTGGGAAGCTGGAAATTATATAGGTTTTGGCCCCCAGGAAAACTGTTTCCACTCCTGCCTTCCAGAGGTCACACCCCAGAAGCCTGCAGGGGGCCAGCAGTATCTCTCCTGGGGAAGTGGTGTGCCCACTCAGAGACTCAGTGTCACTCGAAGAGAGAGCCCTGCTCCCGACTGAAAGGACAGGGACACTTAGCGCCCATCAAGGGCTGACCCCAGCCCTGGGTTTTCCAAAAGAAACTGATAACATGAATTTTATGTGAATTCTTTAAAGTTAACACATACCTACTGTGTGAGCTGCTATTTCCCACCCTCTCTTGAGATAACTTTACCCTTCTCTAAATTACTTTTTTAAAAGAGTAAACAACTTGTGAACCCCAGAGCTTTATTGTTGTTAACAATAGCTTGCTGTGGGCCTTGCAGTGACACCTTAAGACACTGACGCAGGGGCATGGCCTAGGGCGTCTCTGGGGTCCTGACGGCTCTCCTGCACTGACGTCCTCCAGCAGGCTCCCCGCCACCTGGCGCTGGGGCAGATGAGGAAAGACTGTGAATTGCAGTGGCCAGAATGTTCTCCTGGGCCCAGGCCGGCCAGGGGGCTCAGAGGCGCCAGGGCAGGAGGGGCCACATCCACAGGGCTGGGGCTGTGTCCTTTGTGCCCTGAAGGACAGGACTTTGTGGAAGGGCAAGGGGGATTGCAAGAGTTAATGTGATAATGTCTGTTGATTATTTTAAGCCACATGGAGGAAAAATAAATTATAAATAGCAAGGGCCATAACGGATTCAAAGGGTAAGTGTACTGATAGCCTTTTTCTCTTCCTAAGATTTCTGAGCTTTCAAAACAAGATTATTTTGGGAGCGCATCTATTTTAATTCAAATGATTCTTCTTTAAACACGTTTCAGTGTGAGAGAGCCTGTCTCCTCCTGTTCCCCCTTGCTTTTTCCACGGAAAGGGAAAGCTCTGGTTTCACACACCTCGTGCCGCCTCCAGCCTTTAAAAACCTTTCTGGGCACCATCCGGCCACTGTGCATGTTAGCAAAGACCTGGCTTGACATTCTAATCCCCAGAATCCGCCTTGTTTACCACTTGACAGCAGGCTTCATTTTGAAGGTGATGCTGTGTAACTTCCAGCTCCTGAAGCAAGAGCAAGACACAGGCACACTCACATGCATGCGCGTGCACGCACACACACACACACTCATACACATGCACGCATGCACACACAAGCATGCAGACGCACGGCAAGAATGTTCCCTGATCTTGGGGACGGGCTCCTCTCCTTGCAGCACACCAGGCCAGGAGAGGCAAAGGGGCTGGCTCAGAATGCAGGCAAGTGCTGGTTCATGAAAGGCATGTCGACATCTCTGGAGTGGCCTCAGGATCCCCAGCACGGTGGGTCTGGTCCTCAACAAGCTGGGCTTTCTTCGCTCCCACAGCATAACTTCCCCAGATCTCCAGCCCCGGCCGCCTGCGCCAGGTGCTGAAGTCAGGCCGGCGGCTCAGATTCCAGTAGCTTCTGTTGCTGTCACCGGGATTAGCACAGGGAACGGCAGGCCGGAGCACGGGGGGTGCGTGGCCTTCTCTTCTTCCAGCCTGGCTGCAGTTCTGTCTTTGCAAGCACTTATTTTTTAAAAACGACTTTTGCTGTCTTGCAGACACACTCTCATGCTCTCTCTGCCTCTCCTTCCACCCTGCACACCTAGAGTCCTCCCATTTGAGAAAGTTTCTTTGGACTCCGATTTCTATAGATATTTGAAATTGGGTAAAATGGTCTCAAGAAAGGAAATAAAAATACTGCCACTGTCTTGAGTTCTGCTTAAAACATGAAGCCCAGTCTGCAGAGGGATTCGTTGTTTCCAGACTGACAAAGAAGCTACCATTTCATGGGGAGGGGACGGAAATCAACCCGTTTCCCTTCTCAACGCAAGCTGCTATTTAATGAAGATAAATTAAGACTTAACAGCGTTAACACTGTTGAATTATGAGTTTGATGATGGTGGGCAATCAGTTAACAAGCATTGGAGATGAGTTGTTTATATGCTCAGCAAATGCAAATTGATGGTTCTACTCTCCTGCAGACCTGGGTGACTCTGACAAGGCCTTGGCCATTCATTTGGGCTAAATTCATGACTGCAATATTTTAGCGGTCTCCCATGAAGTACACGCAAGTAGGCTGAAGAAAGACAAAGGCCACGTTTTACATAAAGAAAGAGTCATTGAACGTGGAGAAATGATAGAGGGCAGGATTCCAATCTGTTATAAATAAATTCCTTATTGTGGAGTCAATCCGCGCTCTTCTTAAATAGAAATACTCATATGGCAGCTTAAAAATGCTTTGGCTATTTATGGGGAAAATGCTGTGATGTCTAGGATTTGCCTAAAATACTCTAGGAAAAAAAATGTTTTTCAAATGTCTGTGTATGTTGGGGAAGAAACATGATAAACAGATAAAATTGTCAAAGTGCTTAAGGTTGTTGAAGTTGGATGACAGGAACTTGGGACTTTGTTGTAGTTTTCTCTCTACTGTTTTGTTTATTGGAAATTTTCCATAATATGTATCTCCCCTAAACCTCTAAAAAACTCCCTGGAGAAAATTAGGTAACCTATGAGGAAAGAGACAAGCAGAGAGATTCACAATTTTAAATGAGAAGATACAGACGAAAAATATGAAAGCCCGAGTAGATAGATGTATGAAGTGCATGAGCAAACAAAATTAAAAAAAAAATTTATGTCTGAGAAAATTTGAACACCTGTTCAAACTCACTAAAAAAAGTTAAAGAAACTTCAGTGCAGTAGGATTGCATATGGGATGCCATTCTCTTCCCCTGCAATAAGCAAAGATTTTAGGAACAGGAGCTCCTAATTTCAGTGAATGTCAGGACTAGGCCTCCTGTGGCAGCTGCTGAGAGTGCATATTGGGACAACATTTTGGATGGCAAATTAGCAGTGTGATTTCAACAACCTTAAATTTTTCCTATCCGTTGAGCCAGTAATTCCACTTCTAGGAATTTTGCCTAAGGAAACAAGCAAAGATGTGCATGGTGATTTGTGATTCATAGATACAGATGACTGTGCTAGCATTATTCAGAGGAGTGAAAACAATTGGAAATGACCCAAATACCCAACACTAAGTGACTCCTTAGGTAATTTTGGTCAAATAGTGTGTGCGTTTATTCAATAGATACTTATCAAGATCCCTCCACAAATCACGCCGGGGGAACACAAAGATGAATAAGGCACAGCCCCTGTCCTTGGGGAGTTGACAGGGCCATGGGAACACAGACAAGTAAACAGGTGACATAGATCATTTACATAATTAAGTATACTACAGATATCAAAAACAGAAATGACAAAGGATGGCTTTGCTTTAAGGTAAATGCAGGATAAAAAACTGTACATACTCTCTATGTAAAAATATTTAAATAACAATATAAATATTGATAAACAATGTGAAAAATATTAACAGATTTGCCTCTGAGCATTGGGATAATAAATGATTATTTTTTCTTTAGAAGTTAACTTGCAAAATTTTCTCTATCTAAATACATAATTCTATAAAACTACACACACACACACATGCTGCATATATAGTTTCATTTAACTGACAACTTTTAGAGGTGAACTTTACTTTTAATTTTTAAAAGTGTTCAACTTCCTATCTTTACTTTTGAATGGATTCCAAAATACAATTCATGTGGTTCCAAAATCCAAAAAATATGAAATGATATATAGTGAAAGAATATCCCTGCCCTAAACCACTGTGCTTTGCATCAACATCCCCAATCTTCACACTGGATTTAACTATTTTCATTAAGTTCTGTGTATTATTTATGTAAAATAAGCAAATACAATAAACATGTTTTCATATTCCTTCTTCCTAATACAAAACGTTACATATCATACATTTTATTTCCCATCTTGCTTTTCTCACTAAAAGAAGTCTGCTTCTTATTGTTGTGAGGATTAAAGAAATTCCTCATTTAATCTACTGTGGACATTGTGGAGTCCTATCCCAAGGCTACGGTTGTGTGGTCTTGCACCGGGCCCATGGAAGTAGAGCCCAGAACTGAGGCCATCTCCAGAACTGACTGAGCCCCATTGTAACTGCTGCCAAATGACCCCTGATCCTTACCGGCCAGCTTCCTGATGCCAAGTTAGGCAAAAATGCCCACCTTGGTACTCATCCTATAGCTCCCTAATCAATTACCTAACGCCACCCTTCTAGCAGGAATTTTCTTTGTCTCGAGGCTATAAAAATTGGCTGCTAACTCCCTGGTGTTTCAGGAAGTCGGCCCACTGTATTAAGCCCCTCACTATCTATTCTCCCTTCAGTCGGCACTACCTTGAGCTGGCCCGCTCTTTCAACATTGTCCTGTCAACTTTTCTTGGTCCATCAGGACTTTGGACCACTGTGCTCCACGTTATCTCTGCTCTTTGTTCTTCATAAACTCACTCCTTTCTGCAATACTCTGTGTCTGAAAATTCCTTTCCAATCAGCTGAAATCTGTCTAATTAGTTCTGTTGCCAATGAAGTTTGCATGTTTTCCTGCATGCTTCTAAAAGAGTACAATCTAGTTCAAACATGGAGTTTGCAAAATTTTTCTTTCCCTTGTGAGTCTGAATGGTGTCTAATAGAATATGGATTGGTTCAAAGTCACTTGTCTGAGTCCCATTTTATAGATGAAGAATAGAGGCCTCAGAGAGGCTCAGTGAATTGGTCAAAGCCAAGCTAGTCAGTGAGTGATCTTGACCTCAGGCTCAAGCCTATCAGGGTCAGAGCCCATGCTTTTTCAATCAGAGCTGGACTGGGAACTAATTATCACAAATAAAAGAATACACAGGGAGTTTAGAACAAAAGTTAATAATTAGTTTATTATAATTAGTTAGGCATAGCAGAAGGACCAACAGAAACTTCTGAATAATTGTGAGCAGGAAAACTCCTGGATAAGGATTGGAGAGGAGGTGATCAGAAGATCCAGGAGGACATTGAAGTGATTTTGAGGAACCAGTACCTGTTGGGATCAATAAATTTGTTGTTTTTCAATAAGGAAGTCCTGAGTGGGCAACTGGTTAGCAGTCTTTTCCTGAGCTCAGAGAGGAAGCAGAACCTGGCCATAATCCTTCAGTGTGGGGTTTCCCTGATTGGTTCTAGCTCCTGAGGTCTGACATTGGCAGGAAGTCCGGATGTGTGTTTGTGTGTGGTAGGCTGGTGTTGGGGTTGTTGGCAAGGGGTCGGATGGAAATTCTAGCAGGCTGAAAACCAAAGGCCTAGTGTCCTCATTCCCTAGTTTAAGTGCTAAGGGGCCTCTGAGAGATTACTAGCAAACAAGAGACAATGAGTGTGGGTGTCCAAATAGCGGACATTTTTGCCTTTTCCCAGATCCATTCAGCAGAGACAGGTCACAGGCTTACAAGGAAGAGACATCTGCTTTGCTCCACTCTCCAGTGAAATGCATGGGAAAGGGCGATCCATAGGCTAGGGTTGCCAGATAAAATATAGGACATCTAGTTATATCTGAGTATCAGATAAACAGTGTGTAAATTGTTCATAAACGTATATCCCGCATAAGGTTTTTATTTGCTAAGTCTGATAATCCCACTAGAGCAACTCAGTTCATGACCTCCTGACAGCATCCTTTATTTTTCTGCAGGTATTCACTAATCTCAGCAGAGAATATTCAGGGCAGGAGAAGTTGAGGAGATTCTGCCTTCAGGTGACTTCCATTTTATTGCTGTTGATAAATCTACCTGGTTATAACAACATCATTTCCATGTTAAAAATAAAGAAAGATATGATTTCATTTATCTACTCATTTACATATTAAACTATCTCTAAATAACTTTTGGATTATAAAAGCAATATATATACATTGTAGGAAAAATAGATATAAATAAATATACATGTATGTATACATATACATGAGTATGTAATAATATATTTAATTTTACTTGAATTTGACAGAACATAAAAATGTAAATAAAAGAATTACTAAACTCCAGATAAATATGATTTTACAGAAAGATAAATCAGTTCCTTAAAAGAAATCTAAATTAAAAAAATAATAAAAGCAGAGTAAATGTAAAAAAACCTGACATACATTATTTTGTATGTCTATAGCATGATACAAGTGTAACAGACTCTCTACTTAACATATAGAATTATCAGATTAAGTTGAAAAATTCAAACATCCTGCTTGCAAGAGCCACACTGAAGTAAAGGGACATGAAAAGGCTGAAAATAAAAGGACCGAAATTATATATTTGCCAAAAGAAAGCTTGTATAGCTATATCAATATCATATTTTTAGAAAAGATGAATGTCAATCAAGATATAATGATAAAATCTTCAATTAATTATATTTTAAAAATATACTTAATAACATAGTCTCAAACCATATAAAGCAAAACTTGACAGACCAACAAGCATAAATTGATAAACATACATCACATTGGGAAATTTTTGATATGCCTTCCTCGGTAATTAGATCAAACAGACAATAAATCTTTCATGGTATTTGAACACTATAATTAACAAACTTGATCCTATATATGTATGTATATATATGGGGGTGGGGGGAGAACACTGTAGTAAGAAATTAGAGCATGTACAATCTTCTCAGACACATAAGGATCATGTACAAAGCTAACCCAAAAGTAGGCTGTTAATTGGGTTTCTGTACATTTTAAAGAATCAGTAATAACATAGAGACCACATATCTGACTCCAATGCAGTTAAGGTGAAAGTAAATTGGTAAATAATTTTAGGAACCTATAAATTATGAAATTTAAAAACAAACTCTAAGTAACTATAGATCAAATGAAAAATAAAAACAAGCATTTAAAATATTTGGAATGGTCTGAAAAATAATGGCAGCTTTCTGCATCCATTTAGTTTTCTACCTCATATCCAAAAATCAGTCAAGTTAAGAGAAAAAACAATAAGTTCATCCCTGGTCCACACCTTTAGGATATAGAGACCACCACAAACTTTGTACAAACTACAACTTGAGAAGGAAGCACTGTGTTTCAATAGAGCGTCTGTGCTACTAGAGGTAGGAGAGTAGAGGAGGAGAGGCTTATGAGAATCTGCAAAAAGGGAAAGCAGAGGAAGAGGACATAGCACACACACAGAATTACTCCCAGAAAAAGAAAGTACAATAGTAAATGTCAAAAAGTTGAACATAGGTCTCGGACATCGTAGTTCACAGCAACAGCCAAACAGAGAATGGCTTGATAGTGAACAGGACTGGAACTGGTGCCTCATAGATGCAGAGCTTCTAGGAGATAATAAAATAAAGAGATGAGTTATGTCCTTTGTGAATTGATCGTGAAGGAAAAGTTTAAGTAAGAGAGGAAAAATATTGATTCTGCAGAAATTAAAAAAAGAATAAGATATCCCAATCCTTTTCATCCCCCTCATTATTATCCATTAAAAAAAAAAACAAAAAGCTGAGAAGAGGGTACTCTTAAACTATGAACTCTGTCCCCACAGTGCTCAGGCACAGGAAAAATAGAAAATAAATCAAACCAAGTCCATATAAGACTGGTAGCTGATCAAAAGTCTCCCTTTCTCCAAAATGGAAGAAACTGATAATACACGTTGCATTATGAATTGAACATATGTTAAAAATCATTTGTAAATTAAAACATTAGAATCAGAAATTGAAAATCTAAAAACAAAGATGAGCAAAGCAAAAGAAATGCAATGAGTTGACTGAACTCAGGAAAGAAACTGAAAAAAAAAAGGCAACACAATTTCAGAAACAAAGAATAAACTGCAAGCTGTACAAGGAGGAATATATTGAAGTGAAAATTTGAAAAGGAACACTGAAGAAAGGCAAAAAACAAAGAAAACAACAAAAATAATAAAAACAAAAGAAGTAAAATGGTTCTGAAAATGATTGAAAAGGAAAACGGGCAAAGAAGATTCAGCCTACATATAATAGGAGTCCTGGGTTGAAATGACCAAACACAGGAACAACAAATATTTAAAATTGTATTCAAGAAGATTTTTCAGAAAAAGTAAATAACCATATTAAAATGCCCCAGCATGTTGTCAAGAACTATGAAGAGTCTTATATTTTATTCTGCTTATAAGCTAATAAGTTAGCTTGCCACAGTTTTATGGTTGCCAATAGAAAACATGAGATTCCTGGGTCAGAGAGTAAAGATAGCTTATTACTCACAGAAATATTAGTACCCAATATACTGTCCTTTTGACATTGATCCTCTCAGCCTTAATATTCAAGGGTGATGAACAGAGGACTAGAGACTATCTGCATTATATACAGATATATATATAGATATATATGTTATATACATTATAACAGGAGAGGAACTCTTAGCTCAGGGAAGCTGAGTCTTTCATAATGAGTAGATATCATCCCTTCTGCTTCACTGTGCTGAACACCAAGCATGTCTTCTTTTTGTCCTGGATGACAAAACTACCTCTATCTTCTGAGGCTGTTTGCTATACAATGTATTTGCTATACAATATATTAGCAATATATACAGAAATGTGAGTGACTCAGAGAATTGTCTCCCAGCACATATACTTTGAAAGTTGTCCCCAGAATGTTCAAATCTCAAATTTGAGACATAAACTACTAGACTTTAAAGACCAAAAAAAAAAAAAAAAAAAAAAAAAAAAAAAAAAATCCTCAGGGATTCCAGGCCCAACTATAAAATTAATTGGATGCATGAGAAAATTCAGCTTCCAGCAGTCTTCTCAAGAGCAACATATAAAGGAAGGCAGGAATTGAGTGTTTTGTTGTGTGTGGGTGGGTTGAAAAAGAGTCACTGCAGATATAATTAGTAATGTTAAGATGAGGCCATACTGGAGTACTGTGACCAGTGTCCCAATAAGAACAGAAGAAACCCAGAGACATAGACCCAGAAGGGGTCAATGCATGACAGCAGAGGCCAAGTTGCCAGCCAAGGAATGTCAAAGACTGTGGGCAAAGCACCAGAAGCTATTGGGAGGAAAGGACAGGTTCTCCCTTACAAGTTACAGAGGGATTGTGGCCCTGCCGACAATCTGATTTCAGGCTTCTATCCCCCAAAATGAATTTTGTTGCTTGAAGCCAGCCAGTCTGTGGCATTTTGTCAAAGCAGCCCTGGGAAACTAATACAGATGGATACTTCCTTAACATGTCAAAATATATAAGCCACAAATCCCAAAGCCAGAATCCTACTTGATGGGGAAACGCTAGAGCTACTCTGACTAAGGCAAAGGTGTTCATTACCTTTCTTATGCTTTAACATGGCCTTTGAGGTATTAGCCAATGCAATTGGATAAGAACATATATATAAAGGTATAAGAGTTGGAAAAGAGGTTAAAACTATTTCTACTACACACTTGGATTTTCCAGGCGGTGCTAGTGGTAAAGAACTCACCTGCCAGTGCAGGAGGTGTGAGAGACATGAGTTTGATCCCTGGGTCAGGAAGATCCTCTGGAGGAGGGCAAGGCAACCTGCTCAGTATTCTTGCCTGGAGAACACCATGGACAGAGAAGCCTGGTGGGCTATAACCCATAGGGTTTCAAAGACTCTGACATGACTGAATCAACTTAGCATGCAGGCATGCATTGTACCACAAGACTCAGAAATCACACTCCTGGACAGTTATCCCAGATAAATGAAAACTTGCATTCACAAAATCCCTATACCTAACTATTTATAAGAGCTTTATGGACAGGAGGCAGAACCTAGAAGGCAGGGTCCTTTTGCAGAGCTTTGTGTGGCCCAGCCTGGGGGTCCTTGGGAAGTGTAATGGTCACCCCAACCACCTAGGCTGACTTTCCCTGGGCTCAGCATCCCAACAGAAAATAACCAGAGCCCTGTCCACACTGAAGATTCAGTTGCACACAGTTTGATGGAAGATTAGGCGTGTGCAGGAGGACTGTATTGTCAGAATGATGACAGGTTGTCAAGAAGGACCACAGAGCTCTGAGGGAAACACACTCACATTAGTACATACAGGGTTTGGTGCAGCAGCTGAACTTAGCCTAAGGTACTGAAGAGAAAAGGGCATCCTTTGAACACACTCCAGCATAGTCCCCTAGAGATGTCCTTTGCTTCTTGGGAGGAGATGCTTACGATATTAGACTGAAAGCATTGTGGCTTTAAGAACTGAAGCTATTCTGCTGGGGAAATGGGTGGTGCATTGAGAGAATTATTCCACTAGGGGCCCAAGAAACCACTAGGGGAGTGGTCAGTGGAGGAGCCAGCACCTCCAGTCTCCAGGTGGGAGACTGAGAGGTCCCTGAACCTCTAGGTAGTGGGCACATGTAGAGGGCATCTAAGGTCAGAGATCTCAGAGGTGGTCGACAGTGATCCAGGTGTGGCAGGGAAGCTGTGAGAAGCTTCCCTGGGGCTTCGCTGGTGGAAGCAGTGGATGTGGAAGACACTTCTGAATCCCCCGGAGGAGATAACCTGGCCTGTGGCCTAGTGAAGTAGGTGTGCCCCTTCCAAGGCAACAGGCTCTGATATGGAGAGAGTAACTCAGGTGAAATTTACAAATGTAAATTTCAATCTGCCTGCCTGCTGGACAAAATTCTGAACCCTCCTTTGAAAACTGGATCCAAATTTTAGACAAAGATTATTTGTCAAAAGCCAGAGAGCTGAGGATCTTACCAGAAAGATGTTGACTTGTTCCATACTCTTTAATGAGTTTCTACGTGTTTTTACTAATGTAGAGTATTCTTCATTACCTAGCAGAAATATCAGTTTTCTAATTTATTATTTTTAAAAACAACTCCATCCAAGTATGATTATATACAATTAAATGGCATAAAGTGTACAATTTGATAGGTTTTGACATGTTCTGTATATACCTGTGAAACAATCTCTACAATAAAGACAGTGAACCAGACCATCACCCAGACATGTTTCCTCATGCCCCTTTGCAGTATGTCCCTCCATCCTTTACTCCCTCCCCTGCTTCCCACAGCTGCCCGAAACTTGCTCCAGCCACTAAGCTGGGGCAGTCACACGGCTCACCTCATTCATTTCCTCTTGAAGATGAGCCTTCTTTTTTGCTCTGAGTCCAAACTCTCGAGCATCATTGTTTCCTATGTTTTGTCTGGGCTTGTAGTAGTTTCAGGGCAGAGGTAAACCTGTTCTCTGTTATTCCATCTTGAATAGAAAGGAATTGAAACCCACTCATAATGGATTTCTTTTCTTTCTGTGTGTGCTCCGTCATGTCTGACTCTCTGCAACCCCACGGACTGTAGCCTGCCAGGCTCCTCTGTCCATGGGATTTCCCAGGCAAGAACGCTGGAGTGGTTCCCATTTACTACTGCAGGGGGTCTTCCTGACCCAGGAATCGAACCTGTGTCTCTTGCATCTCTTGCATTGGCAGGTGGATTCTTTACCACTGTGCCACCTGGGATGATTCTTTGCAACTTGATGATAAAGCAGTACATTCTCTCCCTCAGTTCAGAAGTCTGATTAGTGCCACAGTGGATAGTCCTGAGTCTCTATTACATGAAGAGTGCTTTTGCTCATTCAGTCACTCAAAAGATATTTCCGAGGATGTGGTCTGTACACTGCTCTTGCTTTGGCATTGAGGATATAGTAATGGGCATCTAGAAAACTCATGTCAAGCGGGGGATACAGACAGCTAAACAGGCCACCTCAGATCAGAGCAGCAGAGCCATGTGAGAGGCAGTCTTGGCAAATCAGTTCAGTTCGGTCACTCAGTTGTGTCTGACTTTTTGCAGTCCCATGGACTGCAGCATGCCAGGCTTCCCTGTCCATCACCAACTACCCGAGCTTACTCAAACTCATGTCCATTGAGTCGATGATGCCATCCAACCATCTCATCCCTCTGTCATCCCCTTCTCCTCCTGCCTTCAATCTTTCCCAGCATCAGGGTCTTTTCAAATGAGTCAGTTCTTCGCATCAGATGGCCAAAGTATTGGAGTTTCAGCTTCAGCATCAGTCCTTCCAATGACTCTTCAGGACTGCTTTGCCTTAGGATAGACTGGTTGGATCTTCTTGCAGTCCAAGGGATTCTCAAGAGTCTTCTTCAACACCACAGTTCAAAATCATCAGTTCTTTGGCACTCAGCTTTCTTTATAGTCCAACTCTCACATCCATACATGACTACTGGAAAAATCATAGCTTTGACTAGATGGACCTTTGTTGGCAAAGTAATGTCTCTGCTTTTGAATATACTATCTAGGTTGGTCATAACTTTCCTTCCAAGGAGTAAGCGTCTTTTAATTTCATGGCTGCAGTCACCATCTGCGGTGATTTTGGAGCCCCCCAAAATAAAGTCAGTCACTATTTCCACTGTTTCCCCATCTATTTACCATGAAGTGATGGAACTGGATGCCATGATCTTAGTTTTCTGTGTTAAGTTTTAACCAGCTTTTTCACTCTCCTCTTTCATTTTCATCAAGAGGCTCTTTAGTTCTTCTTCACGTTCTACCATAAGGGTGGTGTCATCTGCATATGTGAGGTTATTGATATTTCTCCTGACAATCTTTATTCCAGCTTGTGCTTCATTCAGCCCAGCATTTCACATAATGTACTCTGCATATAAGTTGAACAAGCAGGGTGACAATATACAGCCTTGATGTGCCCCTTTCCCGAATTGGAACCAGTTCATTGTTCCATGTCCAGTTCTAGCTGTTGCTTCTTGACCTGCATACTGATTTCTCAGGAGGCTGGTCAGGTGGTCTGGGATTCCCATCTCTTAAGAAGAATTTTCCACAGTTTGTTGTGATCCACACAGTCAAAGGCTTTGGCATAGTCAATAAAGCAGAAATAGATGTTTTTCTGGAACTCTCTTGCTTTTTCTGTGACCCAGCGGATGTTGGCAATTTGATCTCCGGTTCCTCTGCCTTTTCTAAACCCAGCTTGAACATCCGGAAGCTCACAGTTCATGTACTGTTGAAGCCTGGCTTGGAGAATTTTGAGCTTTACTTGCTAGTGTGTGAGATGAGTGCAATTGTATGGTAGTTTGAGAATTCTTTGGCATTGCCTTTTTGGGGATTGGAATGAAAATTGACCTTTGTCAGTCCTGTGGCCACCGCTGAGTTTTCCAAATTTGCTGGCATGTTGAGTGCAGGTGCATTCTCGGCAGGTGGGCAGGTGTGTTCACAGACTGGAGCGGGTGCTCTCAGGCCCCTTGTGCATCCCCTTAGCCCACCTCTAGTTTCAGCAGCAGGTCACAAACCAGTACCACTCCAAATGCACCTTCCACCTCTGTGTCTCTCTGCCTCTGGCCTTCCCTGAAGGTTCAGAACCCACATACTTGCAGACTGGAGGATCTCAGCAACAGTCTGTAAGAGGGAGGGCCTTGGCAGCTCTGAACCAATGGGTTGTGGGAAATGTGATAAATGACCCTGTCTTTTGGGTGGGCAGTTCTGGGGGCACATTCTGTGTGCTTCTCAGAAGTTTCAGCAGGATGGACCCTCCCACCACCGTTAGTAATAATTACATGAGTGTTTCCTCTTTTCTGACTTGCCCTTCCCAAATCTCCCCTCCTACTCTCTGGGATCCCTTCTGTAATAAATCCCTGCATCCAAAGCTTTGTCTCAGGCCCTGCTGTCAGGGGCACTCAAATTAGGACAAAACTTATCTAAACTTAATACAACAATTCCATCTCACAAATGAGAAAAATGAGTCTTGGAGCTTTTCTGAGGTCATAGGGCTGAAAAATGGGAGAGCCAGAGTGCCAGCATAGCTCATCAGACCCCAATTCCCTTGTTCTTCCCACATGCTCTAGGTACCTCTGTGTTTCAAGAGCACAGTCTGAGAGAGCTGCAGGGGCTTGCTATGCCTCCTCCAGGGGCCCACCAACCCCTCTGTATTAATAGTAAGCTCAATAGTAAAATGAAATAACCAGGAATCTGTGCCAGCATGTGTCTAGGGATCTTGTGATGACCCAGGGGACAGTACTTAAGTCATGGCTTTGAATCAGGTGCCACATATGTGCGTGGTATTGGTGTTCACACAAACCAAGACATGGCCCTGCCCTCCAAGAGTTCCTAGTCTAGAGAGAGTGTGGGCAACAGGCTGACAGCTAAGGGCAGGAGGGACAAGGCTAGTCAGGGCTGGAGGAGACACCACAAAAGGAAATGGCCAGTGTGCTCTGAAATGAGGAGCCCATGGCACAGAGGCCTGGACCAGCCCTGCTCAGGGCACCACTGGCAGGTGGGAGGAGTTGAAGAAGGTGGGAGTCAATGAGGGCTTTTAAGGAGATCAGTGGTTTTCAGCTTTAGCAGTCATCACAATCACTTGGAGAGCTTGTTAAAACACAAAGCTTTGGGCCTTGCACTGGAGTTGCTGAATCAGTAGGTCTGGGATGTGTCCTTAGAATTTGCATTTTTATCTAGTTCCCAGAGGATGCTGATGCTGGTGGTCTGGGACCCGCATTTTGAGAACCAATGAAGCAGTGAAGGGCTCAGCTTTGTGCTGGGATAGGCTGGAGAATGGAGAAGGCAATGGCACCCCACTCCAGCACTCTTGACCGGAAAATCCCATGGACGGAGGAGCCTGGTAGGCTGCAGTCCGTGGGGTCGTGAAGAGTCGGACAGGACTGAGCGACTTCACTTTGATTTTTACTTTCATGCATTGGAGAAGGAAATGGCAACCCACTCCAGTATTCTTGCCTAGAGAATCCCAGGGATGGGGGAGCCTGGTGGGCTGCCGTCTATGGGGTCGCACAGAGTCGGACACGACTGAAGTGACTTAGCAGCAGCAGCAGCAGCAGGCTGGAGAAGGTTAGAAGGCTGTTGGCCGCTGCAGTGATTCAGTGGGGAGCTGAACGAACCTGAGCCATTGTGTGGGGATGGAGAGAGTAGGATGGGAAGCAGAAATGGTAAGGAGAGTCAATAGGGCTTCTGTGCTTTGGGAAAAGGATATATAGGAATGCAAGTGGATCTTATCACCATCTCAACACATCCAGACTGGGGGTCAGGGTGTCCATTGGAGGGACCTGTACAGAGAGGCAGACAGACCACCCCCCCCTTTCCTTTATTCCTTCCACCGCTTCCCCCTCCTGATTAGAAGAGCAACGGAAACTGTTCAAAGAAAGGAAAAATGCCACAAAGAAGATAAAGTGGGATGATAAAACAAAAGGAGAGACAAGCAACGAATCGATCGCCAGCTGGAAGCTAGCGAACAGGAGAGCCAGGCAGACGGAGAGGCGGGGGGAGAGGATGAACAGACAGACCAGTGCTTCCAGCCCTGGGCCTTTCAGGGGGAGGGGTGGGTCTCCCAGATGCTAATGGGTGTTCTGTGGCAGGTCTAGTCTCCTAGCCGTTGATTAAGCCCTGGCTCCCGGCCACGGCAGGACACTAGCTTGGTGTCGGGGGGAGGGGGCACTTGTAAGCAAGGGATCCATTCAGCCAAGTGACACTTTACTGCCTCACCTGCTGTGGCTGGGCTGCTCTCCCTAGACCCTGCAAGGCTCTGGACTGAATCACCATTAGCAGCCCCTGGATAGAAGTCCCAGTGTGAGCTCTTCTGGACTCCTTCAAAAACAGAATTTTTATCCAAGTGTAGGCAAGCTATTGACCAGGGTTGAATAGAGTGATGGAGCAAGGCTTCTGCTGTTATTTTGGTCAGAGGCCCTCCCTCTCTGTTAATAAATGTCCCTGCCCCTATAGGCACCTCCTGCAGAAGCAGCCCCACAGATCCTATCCTGCCTGCTCCTGACTCCAGGAACTTCCAGAGCAGGGCTCCCCAGCATTCCAGGTAGATGCTCCTGAGTCCAGGGCAGCAGCATTCCCCTGCTCCTGGCACAGATTTCATAAAACTTTTGGAATTTCCTAAGTGATGAGAGTGATAAGTGTGTCTTTTGCTTTATCAATGAAGTGATTTTTGGAAAGCTCCTTGGTCCCCTAAGGTTGCCAAGGGACCAACCACATGATTAGAAGTTTGGAACTTTCAGTCTCATCCTCAACCTTCCAGCTCTGGGGAGGGGAAAGGGACTCAACACTGGTTGAGTCCAATCACCAATGGCCAATGATGTCATCACTCACACCTATGTTGTGTGTGTGTGTGTGTGTGTGTGTGTGTGTGTGTGTGTATGTGTGTTAGCTGCTCAGTCGTGTCCAACCCTTTGTGACTCTATGAACTATAGCCAGCCAGGCTTTTCTGTCTTTGGGATTCTCCACAGAAGAATACTAGTGTGAGTTGCCATTCTCTTCTCCAGGGAATCTTCCCCATCCAGGGTTCAAACCGACTTCTTCTGTGTTTCCTGATTTGCAGGCAGATTCTTTACCATCTCAGTCACCAGGGAAGCTCCTATGTAATGTAGCCTCCATGAAAACCCAAAAGGAAGGGATTCAGAGAGCTTCCAGGCTGGTGGATCAGAACTCTTCCACATGCCACCTTGCAGGGCTCAAACTCTAGCAAGTAGAAACTCCTTTGTTCAGAACCTTACTTTAGGTATCTCTTCCTCTGGCTTTTGATTTTCATCCTTTGATATTATTTGGAATAAACTGGTAATCTAGTGGGTAAATTGGTTTCCTGTGTTCTGTGAGCCATTCTATTAAGAGCAGATAAATTCAACCCCAGGAAGGAGTCAGGAGAACCTCTGATTTATAGCCAGTCAGTTCAGAAGCATAGATAATAACCTGGATTTGGGACTGATGTCTGAAGTGGAGTCAGTCTTGTGGCACTGAGCCCTTAACCTGTGGCACCTGATGCTATCTCCAGGTGATAGGGTCAGAATTGAGTTGAATTGTAGGATACCCAGTTGGGGTCAGGGAATTGCTTAGAAGCATGCAGGGAAACCCTCACATTTTGGAATTGAAGTTAAAATCAGAGGGATCCCACAGTATATTCCTTGCTGTGTCTGGCTTCTTTAACTTAGCATTGTTATTTCAAAGCTCATCCACATACATCAGCACTTCGTTTTTATGGCTGAATAGTGTTCCGTTGTGTGGATATACCACATTTCATTTATCCATTCATCGACTGATAGACATCTGGGTTGTTACCACATTTTGGGTCTTGTGACTAGTGCTGCTACAAAAACTTGTGTACAAAGATTTGTGTGAGTACCTGTTTCAATTATTTGGACATGTACCTATGAGTTGGAATGATATGTAGGAATGGGTTCATAATGTGATAATTCATTGTTTATCTTTCGAGGAGACTTATTTGCAGTTCAAGAGTTTTCCTATATCATCTGAACCAATTCCTCACAGTTCCCAGGACACTGTGACTGCTTGGTTTGGATAGGAGATGGCTCCTAGGGTCCCGCTCATGCAACTGGACCAAGGAATGAACAGTGGTGCCATCACTATGGAGCGCATCGCAGGAGCAAGTTATCAAGAGGACATGACCGTTGCCAGTTGACTGGAAGCTGGACCCGAGCAATCAGAGGCTCCTTCCCCCTTCCTGTCCTTGGGATGTACATTCTGTCCACTGTTCCTGCACTAGGAGCTATGTTAAGGACACAGCCCTGAGAGAGCCAAGTCACGGAGGACGTCTAGACTGAACCTCTTCAAGCCTCTATATAAAGTTTTAAGTTTCCGGCAGGTGGGTATGGAAGTCTACTCATATACTCAACCAAGACGAGCCTCTCATGGGAGTTTCCTTCCTGATGAAACCTGCTGCCTACAAAGCTGGAGTGGGGGCCCCCTTCTTTTTCAGGGCAAGGAGGGAAGTGGATTTCAGTTTCAGATTTCACCGGGGGACCTCCCGAGGCTGTGAACCAACACACACGTAGGGAGTGGGAGATGAGTTCCACTGAGACCTGCTAGATTTGCAATGCCATTGGATGCCCACGTGGACATGCCTGGGGGAAGGGCTGGGTGTGCTCGCCTGCATCCACAGGGGAAGGTCTGGGCTGAGGCTGAAGTGGGTCTCATCAGTGTCTCAGGCTATTAGATTCGTCTTAACTACCTGAGCGTGTATCTTCCCAGGCACTGCTCTGAGCACTTTCTACTTTTCCATCATCCCAACAACCTGTGAGAAAATTCTCATTTTCCGTATAAGGTAAAAAACACTGGGCTACCTAGGCACGTCGATGGCCCCCAGGCACGGGGCTCCTGGATGTTACCATCACTTGATTCTTGCTGCTGTCCTGGAAGACTGGGCTCCTGAGGGCAGGGGACACTCTGTCCCCTCCGCTCCCCTGGGCCTGGCTCAGGGCCTGCAATGTTTGTCCAGTGGGTCTGAGGGTGATGGAGTGAGAAGTGAGAGGGCCCAGAGTGGCACCTGGGGAACCTTGGCAGTTAAGAGGGGGTGAGAAAAGAGTAATCAAGGAAAGAGATGAAGAAAATCACTGAGAGATAGGAAGGAACCAGAGGGAACCCCCAAAGGAGGTATTTTAAGACAAGTCAGTTCATCCCAGGAACACCTTGCATGTGGACACATGGGCATCAGCTCCTAGGACAGAGGTCATATCAGATATGACCATCACTGCAGCTAGCACCCCTGCAGGAGGACCATGAGCCTGTGACATGACCTGCACCCTCCCACTAAGGGGAGGGAAGCCTGCATCCTGCCGGGCGCCCTCTAGCCTGGCGTCTTTTGCTCTGCCTGCCAGTCTTGGCCCAGCCCCTCCCACCCCACATTCCCTAGTGGTGGGATGGCAGCCAACTCCTCTCCAGGGTGAATTAGCGGAGGGCCGGCAGATGATTAGGTCCATGGACAGCCTGTCATTTATCCCTCTTGGATAGAATTAACCACAAGCATACAAAGAGGACAGAAAGAATTTCTGCCACACTCCTTCACAGAGCAGGTGAAGCCAGGGAGAGGGGCGGGCCCACAGGGCCAGGACTCAGAAGGCAGGCAACTCCTCCAGGGAGAAATTTGCAGGAAGTCTCATTTATGTCACGAAAATGCAGGGCTGACACGTGAAGGTCTTGGGCGATTGCCTATGGCTGTGGGAGGGACAGAGCTCTTTGAAGCTCCGCTGTCTCCTCCTGATGCCTGGGTTAGCGGGTGACCTGCACTGCCCCCATGCCTCCCTCCCTGCAGGCTCTGCCACTGCCCAGGCACGACACGGGCCCGATGGCCAGCAGCCTGGCAGGGACTCAGCTGCCGGGAGAGAAGAGCCTTTGGGGAGTCCAAGCACGAAGTGGGCGCCAAGGTCACTGGCAGACGGGACTCTGTGTTTCCATCCTTTGTTCTCCGTCCCCAGCTGCGGGGTCTGGGCATAGGAGATTACTCAAGCCTGTGAACCTGCAAGAACGGTCCTTGCATCCATCTGTCAGTGGGTCTCTGGCTGGCTGTGTCTGTGTGGTCTTCCTCAGCTGAGCCCTGTATCCCGGCCCTCTCTCGTTCCGTTAGCATCCGTCACCGCTCTATTTACAGTTTCTCTTTTTCTATATTTATCCCAGCTCTCCTTCCCCTCATTGTCTCCCTGGGTCAGCGCCTGCCTCTGTGCAGACTTATTAACACTTAGGTCTTCCAGAAAAGAGCTTGTAGGCTGAATTTCCCCAAACTCCATCCCTTTCCTGATGCTGGCTAAGGACCCTCCCCCGTGGATCACTGGAGTTGGAAGACTGGCCTAAAAACAGCAATAGCCCCCCAGTCCACAGTCCACCACATGGACAGGGAGCCAGTCCTTCTGGTTTCGAGAGCCCCGACTCAGCACTGCTGTCCCTGATGACCACACCTCGCCAGCATCCCCATGTTCAGGGGACACGTCTCAGGCCAGGGCTCTGGGAGCCAGGTCCCCTTCCTGCCCTCAGAGTGAGCTGTGGAGGCAGATGGTTCTGACACACGAAAAGGCTCAGAGAGGTAGGATACCTGATCAGAGGACACAGAGCTAGACAGCAGCACTCTTGGCCCCCAGTCCTTTCTCCTGACCACTTTGCAAAACTACCGCAGGGCCCTATATGTGGGCCACAGATCTGTGCCAGCCACGCGCTAGTGTGCACGCTCAGATGTGAGTATCTGAGAGGCTGTGCGTGCAAACATATTGGGGGTGTCTCTGTGTGTGCTGCTCATGCACCCCTTTTAGGCTTTACTGAAAGTGTGACAAAACAGCGTCTCTGAGCCCAAAGGACTCGCCAGGTGCAAGACTCCTTCTGGACTGAAGCACACTGCTGCCTGCCTTGGCATCCTGCACTACATGGCATGGTGACTGCGCCTGGGCCAGACAGGCGACATAATGTTTTGGCCTCCAGGACGCCTTAAGGCCATGTCTTTGGGTACTCCGGGGCTGTCCCTGCTGGGTCTGTGACCCTGTGACTGTGTTGAGAGCAGGTGAACACGCAGGGACCCCCAGCTCCCATGTCGCCCATCAGGAACACACTCAGAGGCCAAAATTCTCTTCCGGGGTTCTGGTGAAGGACACAGCTCATCTTGTCAACAGAAGAGCTGCCCCAGTGTGGGGAGGGGCTCCTCCGAAAGTAGGTCACCCTCCCACACGCTCCGACCCAGGGCTGCCCAGGCTTCTGGCCATCCAAGGCCGCATGCAGCCTAGCTTGGCTGTCTCAAGCTGCATCCTCGAGACTTGTAGCCTCTCAGTGAGGTGCTTCAGTGACGATCAATGCCAGGGTGGAGAGGTGGGTAGTTATGGATACTCAGGGGACGAGAGTCTATTTATCCTCTACGGACCAGTCTATTTACCCTCTACTCATGATTTTATGTTCTGCAAACTGAGCTTCCCTCTAAGAGCTTGGCTAGGCCCTGACTCCTGCCACGTGTCTGTATGTTTTCTTAAAAAGGTCTCCAGGCCACCCTTCGCACTGACTTTTAACCAGGGCCAGGCAAGCTTTCAGCCCCTCAAATCCTCTCTGCCTGCCCCATGGGTCTGGGGAAAGCAGGCCACGAGTGGGCTGCCTGTGAGACTCTGACATTCCTCTCCAGAGCTCAGCTGCACCCAGGCTCTCTCTTCACCACGAATCCCTTCGCCAGGACACGTGGGGCCTCCTGGGCAGCTGGGTGTGAGGTCAGCTTATTCTGAGCTCAGAGGAAGGGTGCTGGGCCATGTGGCCTGTGAGAGCAGATTTATGGAGGACCCAGCAGGTACAAAAGGGGGTGGGGCAGGGGAGTGCCTTATCCTCCACCATCTGGAAAGCTCCTGTCAGGGCCCTGAGCCTGGAGAGCCAGCGAGCTCGCGGGAGGGGCAGAGCCTTGCCCTCACCCAGGGCTGCCCTCTAGTGGAGAGTCTGTGAATGGAGGCCTTCAGGTGGTCAGCCTCTCAGCTCCAAGAGGGCATCTCCCGGGGGCTGGAGATGAGGGGTAGGCCCCAGGACATTGTTGGCACAGAACAATCTGGCTTGAAGACAGCTGCAGGGCTGCCCCACGGGGGACTCAGCCTCTTCTTGGGGAGAGCTCACTCTTTCTTTCTTTAGTTTCCTGTGCACACGGCTTGGAGCCGGGACCTCTCCACACAGTAGTTCCCCCAGCCCCTCTCAACATGCCTTTTCTGTGGCTGAGGCCACATCTCAGCCTCTGCCCCTCCCCTCCCTCAGCCTGGGCTCCCATTGAGGAGCAGATCCCGAGAGCAACCCCAGCTTTGGTCACTTTCCTACACAGCCGATACCTGTTGCTGAGGAGCTGTGTGCGGAATGCCCAACTGGCTAGCTGAGTGCTTGATGCCAGAAGAGCTCTGAGAACTTGGCTGGTACTTTACGTGTCCCCAGATGCAGCATTTAAGAAATAGCACAGAGTAGGGTCCAGCTTAGCCCCTGAGGGACAATGCAAGGGGCTCGCCCCTGCTTTGGAAAGAGGCTTGCACGTGTGATCCACAGTGGCCTGAGCCACACGCTGGAGCAGCAGGAGCTTTGGGTCCTGCTGGGGAGCTGGAGTCAGTGGGGCTGGAGGCAGCAGGCTCCTGACAGTCACTGAGCCCCTTGTGTGGGGGTACTTGCCCAGTCTGAGGGGACATCCTCCTCTCAGCACCCACAGGACAGTTTCAAGTGTTCCTGGTCTGGGTGGCATCTCTTAGCAGTACTTTCTAGCTTATACATTCTAGCCTTCTTGAGTTCAGATTTAGATCGGAGTAGAAGGCAATGGCACCCCACTCCAATACTCTTGCCTGGAAAATCCCATGGATGGAGGAGCCTGGTAGGCTGTAGTCCATGGGAATGCAAAGAGTTGGACATGACTGAGTGACTTCACTTTCACTTTTCCCTTTCATGCATTGGAGAATCTAGTGTTCTTGCCTGGAGAATCCCAGGGACAGGGGAGCCTAGTGGTTTGCCGTCTGTGGGGTCGCACAGAGTCGGACACGACTGAAGCGACTTAGCAGCAGCAGCAGAAGGCCCATGCCCCTTGGACAGCAGGGAAATCCTCATCTCAGCAATGAACACTTGACAAAGTGCCAGGGGGATCCTAAATAGTTGAGAAGAGTGTCCTTATCTAGAGCCTTGTGAGGGACATCAGGTCCTCCTGTGTGCAGGATAGGGGGCTGCAATGTCTGGTACATTTCAGGGACCAGTATGATGTGGGGTCTGGAAACCAGTCCTGTCCTGACAGTAGAAGGTCCAGTGAAACCTGGAAAAGAGGAGACCCAGTGAACAGAGCGCCTTTGCCCCACATTCTGTCCATCCAGCACTGGAGGGGAGATGGAGCTGGTAGGACAAACTTCCTTATGGGCCCAGAGTACACTCAACGGCAGAGAGAATCTCTAAGCAATGTCTGGGGCTAGTCCAACCCCCTTTTCACGGATAAGCAAACAGATCCATAACAAAGCCTGTGTTAGACTTTGGACGGAAACTTCTGCCCTCTCACAGCTAGGCTGTTTTATCAATTCTTCAATCCAATTCAACAATATTTGTTAAATATGCATAGGATTTGATAACTGGCAGAATAGCAAGAGTGGGCATAGAAAAAGAAGAATCAAGAATTATTCCGAAATTTTCAGTTCTAAAGAGAGAATGAATGTAGAAATTAGGGAAGAGATAAGCAATGATATTCTTTTTTTTAATTTTTTTTTGTTGGCGAATAGTTGATTTACAAAGTTAGTTTCTGCTGTGCAGCAAACTGAATTGGCCATATATTCGGGATTCCCACGTGGTGCTAGTGGTAAAGAACCCACCTGCCAGTGCAAGAGATGTAAGAGACACGGGTTCAACCTTTGAGTCAGGAAGAGCGCCTGGAGCAGGGCATGGCAACTCACTCCAGTATTCTTGCCTGGAGAATCCCATGGACAGAAGAGCCTGGGGGGCCATAGTCCATGGGGTCGCAAAGAGTCAGACTTGACTGGAGTGACTGAGCATGCATACACACAGACATATATTCACTCTTTTCTAGACTGAAGAGCCATGACTTATTAAAGTCAGATGTGTGAGGGGATGAAGATTGACTGGGCAGGGCCGGGAGGAGAGAGGGGCACCGGGGCGCAGAGTCCCTGAGACAAGGACGAGACCTCCCGTTGTCACCTCTGTCAGCAGGGCCAAGGCCTGGGGAGAAAGAGGTGAAGGACGGGTGACCCTGGAGGGGGCTGGACGCAGCTGGGGGACACCAAGAGCAGGTGCCAAGGGCATGAATACCCCTAGGGAGGGACGAGAGGCAGGGAAGCAGAATGGTGACATGAGTCCTAGGAGGGTCAGGGCAGGACCAGTTTTCAAGCCTGAGGCGAACTTGATAGAATTTGGGGATTTGGTGGGAGAGTCAGAGGAAAGCGCAGAAGTCAGGGGGAGGGTAGGAGGCAGTTCCGGCAGTGGGTGAGAGAAGGGGGCTGGTGTGGGGACTTCAGCCCCAGCCCTGATGAGGGGCCGGGAGAGTGGGGGGTCAGTGAGGGCTTGGTCTGGGAGTGAACCTGGCCATGAGCGTGCACGTGCCCCTTGTGTGTGACTGTGAGCAGGCGGGGGCTAAGCCCAGATGGACTGGCCGGAGAAATTGCGTAGAGGTGGGATTAAATAAGAAAAGTGATTCAAAGCACACCTTGTGTGAGACCAAGTCACCTCTGATCACAGCTGTTGTGACAATCATTGACCATTTATGGATTGCTGTCATTAAAAGATGTAACCCAAGGGTCAGTTGCATGAGATGGGCCCAAGTCCATCCCAGCTGCATGGTGTGTGGGAGGCCAAAGGCTCCCTTGTCTGTCTGCAGACATCTGGACACAAGCCTCTCACACCTTCTTTGCCTGTGACACTGCTGGTCTCTACATCACACAAAGCAAGCCTCAGAGACTCCAAATGCCCACCCCTCATCCATCCCTGAGCTGTGCAGTCTTCTCTGAAGGGTCACGGAAGAGATGGCCAGGCTGGGTGTGTGTCAGGGCAGCCAGCGACCGCCTCTTCTCTCACAGCATTCATTGTCCCCTGTGGGCACGTCACACCCACTTGCTCCATTTCCGTCCCGTCCTCAGCTCACCCCCGGCCCCAGCTCTCCCCTGTTTCTCCTTCCCCATTCCCTGCCTTTTAGAGTCCTCCCAGGCAGGCGCCCCTACCCTGAAGCCTTGGCTCCATCAGATGTGCAGCAAATCTTTCCATCAGAAGGTTGCATGGGGTGCATTTTTCACCACCCACTATTGTTCACATTTCAGGTTTGCTTGATTTTAGGCAAAACTCCAGCTTCACACTGAACTCTTATCATGTCTGTTCTCTACCACCATGGGCCTGACGATTCTCTGGGAGATGTGGTCACGTGGGCTCGACCCCCCTCACAGGACACAGCCATGCTTTCTAGCTGTACACACAGAGAAGAGGAACAGGGCCAGGAGCTGAGCCCAGGCTTTGGCTGTGGCTGTACCACTGATCATTGTGGGGGATGCTCCCCTCTCCCAGGGCCTCGATTTCCTCATCTGTAAGCTGAGGCTTGTCCAGGAATCCGGACAGGCCATTTCTCCCCAGTGGGCAGCCTAAGGAGCAGCTCTAGGGGATGCCGACTGCCCCTCCCTAACAAGATGGGCATGCTGGGCCCATCTCTGCCCAGTTCTGGGCCCATTTATTCCATTGCAACCATACCCTGGTCCCCTAGACATGGTCACCCTGGCCTCCCAGTCAGTGTGAGCCCACTTCCAAGCCAGCCTGGGACACTCCCTCAGCCTTATTCTCTTTCTGCTCTTTGTCACCCCAACTTTGGGATGCCCCAGTCAATGGCAGCTCCATTTCGCTTCAATTGTCACCTGCACCCAGACCCAGAGCTTCCCAGTGTATGTGTCGTTTTGATACCCAGTGGGTTTCACCTTCTCCTCTGGGGGCTCAGCTTCAACTTTAAGACTGAGCTGGGGGTGCCCTGGGGTCCCTCCAGTTCATAGACCATCCCTGTATGTACCTCCCCACAAAATGGGATTCTGGTTAAGGAACAGGCAAGTACCCCATTCACTTGTTCATCCATTTATCCAATCATTCTTTCTGTAGTGAGCACCCCAAAAGAGGGGGTCTGAACCCCCTGTCCCTCTGCATAGGACCGTGTTTGTTGAAAGGATTTTTGCAGATGCAATTAAGTTATTAATATTGAGATGAAATCATTCTGGATTAACCAGTTCAGTTCAGTTGCTCAGTCATGTCCAACTTTTTGAGACCCCACGGACTGCAGCACTCCAGGTTTCCCTGTCCATCACCAACTCCTGGAGACTGTTCAAACTCATGTCCATTGAGTCGGTGATGATGGTGCCATCCAACCATCTCATCCTCTGTCATCCGTCCCCTTCTCCTGCTTTCAATCTTTCCCGGCATCAGGGTCTTTTCTAATGAGTCAATTCTTTCACATCAGGTGGCCAAAGTAGTGGAGCATCAGCTTCAGCCTCAGTCCTTCCATTGAATATTCAGGACTGATTTCCTTTTGAATTGACTGCTTTGATCTCCTTGAGATGACTGGATGGCATCACGGACTTGATGGACGTGAGTCTGAGTGAATTCCGGGAGATGGTGATGGACAGGGAGGCCTGGCGTGCTGCAATTCATGGGGTCGCAAAGAGTCGGACACGACTGAGCAACTGAACTGAACTGAACTGAACTGATCTTGCAATCCAAGGGACTCCCTTGGATTAACCAGGCAGGCCCTAAATCCAGTGACATTTATCCTTACAAGAGGCATAAGAGGAAGAGACACAGGGGAGAGGAAGGGAAGGCCTTGTGAAGATGACTCCGAAGTTGGAGAGATTCTGCCACAAGCCAAGGACTGCCTGGAGCCACCAGGAGCTGGAAGAGGCAAGGGAACAGAGTCTTTCCTAGGACTTCCAGAAGGATTACAGCCCTGCTGATGCCTTTTATTTGAGACTTCTGACCTGCAGAACCATAAGATAATAAATGCATGTGCTTTTAAGCCCCTAAGTTTGTGGTCATTTTTTACAGCAGTCATAAACAAATACAGTCTGTGGCCAAATGGGTCTTTCTCCACTGTTAGAGGGGCAGCCCTTTATGGCTACAGCCATGACTTCTTAGCAATCAAAGCCTTTCCTTGCCAATTCATTGCTCTTTCCCACAAACTGGTCTCGTACAGAGGTTGCACCTTTGCCTCTGGCGTCATCACCTCAGGACAATCTGACAAGGGAAACCTTCCCCTCCTCCCAGCTGCCTCCAGGAGACCATCAGCATCCTCCCAGCAGGGAATTAATCCAAATGAGCTGGGAACAGGTGGGGCCTGATTTGACTCACAGCACCTGGATTTGAAAACTGGGAACTAGTGAAGCCTGATGTATAGGACTGTGGAGTAGAAAGCACCCTAGTTACAGTGGTGGCTACTGGGAAGAAGGGAAACCAAGTCACTTTCCTGATGTTCAGACTTTTATATAACCGGCCGGGGTCTCTGGCAGTGAAGGGTAAGCACAGAACTCTTAGGAAGCAAGTAATGGCAAAAGCAGCCACGAGTGTTGCATATACTCCTGTTCATAACAGTGAGGCCAGTGACGGAAACAACAAGAGGACTAACGAGCGTTTACCACATGCCAGGCTCTCTCCCAAGCATTTAGCACATGGTTTTTAATCTTTGCAGTAACCTACAAGATGTTTGCCTTTATTATCCCTGTTTCGCTGATGGAAAACTGGAGCACAGAGAGATCAAACAATTGAGTCTGACTCTAGGGAATGCACTCTCGAATCAAATGTAAAGATATTAATTTGCATCATCTCAGATCCCAAAGCACCTTCCCACTGGTGGTTTCATTTTGGTCCTCAGAGCAGCAGGCAGAAGTCCTTCTGTCCATTCTTCAGGTAAGGAAAACTGAGGTTAAGAGACTGGTCCAAGGAAAAGTGGCCACTGCCATCCCTGTTCAGTGTGTGTCTGGTATATCCACACAGCAGAGCCCCATAGCATAGTTGGAAGGGTTAATGAGCAATTACTCATGCCTGCCAGGAATGCTGTTAATCCGTTATCATGCGTGCATTCAATCTCATAATAGTGCCCTGAGGTGGAGACCAGAGAGGTTAAGGAACTTGTGAGGTCACACAGCTAACTGTCAGTGTGGTCAAGCCAGAGGTTGAAACGCTCACATGCTCTTGGTGTGAGAAGAACTCAGAGTCCAATCAAGTAGCTCCTCACCACTTGCAGACCTTGATGGATTGTGCCGTCTTGTTGGGGGGCACTTTTGCAAGGTAACAAGGAATCATGCTTGCTTCAGGCCTCAGTGCCTGTAGAGTGCTTTTTTTCAGCAGCACTGCACTGAATTCTCATGCTGGATCCTTCTGAGTATTTGGAGTTTTTAATTCTTTGGAATGACTGAGCCTGTTGCTCAACATGCTGCTCTAAGAAAAGGCTGAGGGTTCTTTTTGCTCCTTAACGATAACCTTCTGTAGCAAAAGCCCTTCAGCTTTGCCACTGAGGAAGAACGTGGATCCAGCTTTTATTGTCCCTGGGGTCACGCTTCGGCTCATCCACGGAGCTCTTCCATTTAAAGGCCCAGACAGCACCTCACCCGGAGCCCACCAGCTTCCTGTGACTGCTTATCAAGCTCAGCCATTTGTTCTCCTACCTCGGTCCCCCAATCAGATCTTCAGGGCTTTTCATTTTCATAAGCACGTATATGGAAAATGAAGGGGGCTGGGAGAAGACGTGGTGTGGAGAGAGGCCTGTTGCTGCCTGGACGGGGAAGGTCAGGGCTCCCCAGGGCACCTCCTGGCCACTGTGCAGCCCTTGGGAAAGAGGACGGCTCTTAGGAGGTGTTCCCTGGATTCATTTTAAAGCTGAGACAAGAAAACATTCATTTTGTCCAAAAAAGGCAGAGGGAAAACTTCCTGCTTTGGCTGAGATGGCCACTGGAGGAAGTGTTGAGTCCACCCTGGGCATCAAGGCTGTGAGATGCTCTGGGCAGGGATCCCGTGGCCTCCTGGGCACTCTGTCCACCCGCTGTGATATAAGCGCTTCAGATTTGTCTAGGAGATTCAGAGCAGGATTTGCAAAGACCTGACTCAGCTCTTTTATGTTATCTGTGTGTAACCCTCGAATGCACCTGAGCCCCTGACTCCTTCTCTTCTGTCCCTGATGTGGATGGAGGTGCTGCTGAGGAGGTGCCTCGGAAGCTGCCAGTCACCCAGCCTGACAGCAAGCAGAAGGAGCCCTGGGCATCTTTGCTCCACATTCTATAGACGACACTGGATTTCCTTTACCTCTCCACCTGCTCCTGATGCTTCCTGAGGAGCAGAACCTACCAGTTCTTATCCTGAGATTTAATGGAGTTGTCATATTCTGCAGCTAGCTGGGGAGGAGAAGAGGTGAGAAACCTTAGTGTTGACCACCTGCATAGTTCCCCATGTGTGAGACCCATAGACACACGTGTGTCATTGCAATAGGTCGGTCCAGACTCTGAAAAGATCTGCAGGCCTACGGAAAGTCAGCCTGAGCCAGGCCAAGTGCGCATCTTGCTGGTTAGCTACCCCGGGTGGGCTCTGCTGAGAACGACTATTATATTGATTTCTCCCCTGCAGTGTGGGAATGTGCCATTTTCTGGTGATCTGGACCAGGCCACTTTGCACTCACATCCCCCATTTGGCACAAGTGTACATAAGTGGAGTTGAGGGATCTTAAGGATTGAATTATGTCCCTCCCAGTTCCTATGTTGAGGCTTTAACCCCTAGTCCTGCAGAATGTGACCTTATTTGGAGACAGGGCTTCATGGAGTTCATCAAGTGAAACTGAAGTGATTAGGGTATTCCTGGTTCAATAGGACCGGTGTCCTGAGAAGAAGGAAGAATCTGGGCAGAGACCTGCCTGGAGGGAAGATGATGTGAAGGCATCAGGGAAAGACGGCCATCTTCAAGCCACAGAGCAAGGTCTGGGCAGGTCCTTCCTATAGAGCCCTCGGCACGTGTGAGATCCTGCCAGCACCTGAATTTCAGAGAATGGTGATTCAACACGTTTCTGTGGATTAAGCACCCAGTTTGCTGTGGGCAGCGCTTGCAAACTTGTAAAGAGGACTTTATCAGCCAAAACAAAATAAAACAAACAAAAAGCACCTCTAGCTACAAATGCTGGGAAAGACTGAGGGCAGGAGGAGAAGGGGTAAACAGAGGATGAGATGGTTGGATGGCATCATCAACTCAATGGACATGAGTTTGAGCAAACTCCAGGAGATAGTGAAGGACAGGGAAGCCTGGTGTGCTGCAGTCCATGGGTTCACAAAGACTCGGACACCACTAAGTGACTGAACAATAAGCAACAGCTACAGATGCCAGGACTTAGTGAATAAGAGGGTACGAGAAGTTCCCCTGGGGTTCCAGAAAGTGGGTGAATGCAATTTCTAGGGTTTGTGCTGGAAACTCTTCCCACTGTAAATAAGAAGACAGTTTGCAGAGCCAGACTGGGGTGGTTGGGGGCAGGGGGTAACAGCAGCTTCATCATTGATTTTTGACGGTAATTTATAAGACTCATTACAAAGCACAGCTTTTCTATAATTCAGGGCTGTGTCCCATATCTTCTTTCTTTTTATGAACCAGGATTCAGACAGGCCCAGACTCCATAATCAAGAAGTCTGAGATGAGTACCTCTAACAGTTATGGGTATATATGAGAGACACTGATGCTGATGCTGCTGCTAAGTCACTTCAATCATGTCCGACTCTGTGTGACCCCATAGACGGCAGCCCACCAGGCTCCCCCGTCCCTGGGATTCTCCAGGAAAGAACACTGGAGTGGGTTGCCATTTCCTTCTCCAATGCATGAAAGTGAAAAGTGAAAGTGAAGTCACTCAGTCGTGTCCAACTCTTAGCAACCCCATGGACTGCAGCCTACCAGGCTCCTCCATCCATGGGATTTTCCAGGCAAGAGTACTGGAGTGGGGTGCCCATTGCCTTCTCTGTGAGAGACACTGAGATCTTGTTTAATGCTCAAAAAAAAATCCTGCCTAGTAGATATTAATTACACTCCCCTTTTTAGCATTGAAATACAATTAATTTACAATGTTCCAGGTGTACAGAAAAGTGGTTCAGTTATATATATATATATATATTTATTCTTTTTCAGGTTCTTTTCCATAACTTATGATTATCACAAGATGTTGATAAAAGTCCCTGTGCTATACCCCTGTTTTGTTTCTCAGATTATACCGAGAATCAGAAGAGCAAAGTCCCTTGCTCAAGATCACACAGTTAGCTGTGTATTGGAGGAGTGTTTATCACCAAAACACATACTCTTAGAGCAGTCAGTTCCTTGTGGGTCAAGTGTCTCCCCTAGGTTATCTGAGATGTTGAGCTTGGTGTCCTTAGCCCTGACCTTTGACCCAGTCATTTGAAATAATGCCTTGTTTTTAGTGACCTGGTGAATGCTTTTCTGGCTCTATGTGGCAAATCCGCTTCTTGTGGAGGTCTCCACCACTGACTTCTCATTTCTTAGGGTCCCATGTTGTGGGTGCCAGGTAGGGTGACAAGCCTCACCTTTATACTTTCTGGGCCATCAGGGTAGCCCAAGGTCGACTTCATTTACTGGGTAGGATATACTTTGCTGGCACATGAAGGCTGTTTGAAAGCATGCTGCAGGGAGCCGGACCATCCAGAAGCATATGGTAGAACCCCAGCCTGCCGTGGGCACAGTTCAACAAACAAATCAACTCTATTTCCAGTCGGCTTCAATGCCAAGTTTAAGTTAGTTTCAATGCACGAGTTCCCATATTCCAAGTCTTTAAAGGAAAATGAGCTCTTTTTGGTGGGCCTTCAGGGACAAGCCCCAAGTTCAAGTTGGGCTTCCTCTTTCCAGAGCCTTCTGAGCCACCTGGGTCAGCTCTCCCCTGGAGCACAGCCCTGGGCCCTTTCATTTACCTTTTTTAAAAAATGTTTTTTTCACTGTGGTAAAAGTCACATGATATAAAATGTACTATTTAAACCATATTTAACTGGACAGTTCAGTGGCACTAAGTACACTCTCATTGTTGAGCAAATTTCACCATCATCCATCGCCTGAATTTTTCACCTTCTTAAACTGAAACCCTGTCCACATGAAGCACTGAGTCCCCACTCCCTGTCCCCCACACCCCCAGTCCTTGACATCTACCAACGTACTTTCTGACTCTATGAATTTGACTATTCTGGGTATCTCGTATGAGTGGAATCAATATTTGTCTGCACCTAATATATATTGGAATGCATTTTTAAGGTTAATTTAATATATATCCTACAAACAGATTGTCCCTTCTTTTATAGTGAGTACATGGCGATACCTGCCTCGCTGTATGGCACTAACGTACTTCTTTGGTTCAGGCTCCCTTCACTATCCTGACCCCTACTGTGATCCCGTTCCTGTCCTGGAGCTTCCTCCTGAGCCCCGAGACGCCCACGGCCATGTTGCTGCCACTTCTGCAGCATTTGTCTCTCACACCCAGATACTCAGACATTCATTAGACATTCATACTCAGACATCAATACCCAGATATTCATTTCTCCCAAAGGGGCAGCAAGCAGAATTTGGAAAGGACTTGCTCCTGGAACCTGCTGTGAATGGAACACGTTCGCCCTCCCAATGCTACTCACTCCAGCCACAGAATTAGCCTTCAGCTCTCTGGGTTTTCTTTGTTGTCAATTTTCAATTTAGTCTCCAAATTATTCACCCGATAGAGAAACGATCTTTTCTCCAAACTCTCTTCATCTGTAGTGATATCTCCATCCCTGGAGGCATTGCTTCATACATACCAATAACTTGGAGAATAAACTGAGCTCAACTACCCTGAGCAGAGGGTTCTGCTGAGTGCAAACCCTTCCCCACCATGACTTGTGTCCAGCATCCTCCAAGCAGTGTTCACATATGGCTGACCTCATGGTACCTGAGCATGCTATCACCCATAAAATACTATAGTGCTTCCACTCCTTTGAAGGCTCATCGTGTGTTGGGCAGTGATTCTCAAACTTGAGAGAGCCACCTGGGGTTTAGTAAAGCCAGATGACTAGGCCCCATCCCCAGAGTTTCTGATGAACTAGTCTGGGCTGGGGAATTTACATTTCTATTTTAAATTTTTTAAATTGAGGTATAGTTGATGCACAATATTGCATAAGTTTCAGGTGTACAACATAGCAGTTCAGAATTTTAAAAGTTATCCTCCAATTATAGCTATTATAAAATATTGGCTATATTCCCTGTGCTGTAAGATATATCCTTGCAGCTTACTTATTTTATACAGAGTAGTTTGTACCTCTTAATCCCCTACCCCTACTTGCTTAATCCCTTCCTGCTCCCCTTTGGTAACTGCTAGTTTGCCCTGTGTCTGTGAGTCTGGTTTTTTTTTTTTTTTCTTTTAATATTCACTAGTTTGTTTTTCTTGAAGATCCCCTGAAAAAGGAAATGGCACCCACTCCAGTACTCTTGCCTGGAGAATCTCACGGATGGAGGAGCCTGGTGGGCTATAGTCCATGGGGTCACAAAGAGTTGGACATGACTGAGCAACTTTGCTTTCACTTTCATAAATGATACTATAGAGTATTGTCATTCTCTGCCTGACATTTCACTAAGATTAATACTTTCCAAGTCCATCCATGTTGGTGCAAATGCTATGACCCCATGGACTGTAGCCTGCCAGGCTCCTGAGTCCATGTGATTCTCCAGGCAAGCATACTGGAGTGGGTTGCCATGCCCTCCTCCAGGGGATCTTCCTGACCCAGGGGTGGGACCTGCATCTCCTGTGTCACCTGGATCGCAGATGGATTCCTTACCACTGAACCGTTAGGGAAGCCCATATAGCCCACAGTATCATCAGAGCTGGTCTGCAAGGAGAATTTGCATCTCTAAAACATTTTCAAAGGATATTGGTATTGCTAGTCCAAGAATTACTCCTTAAAAACCACTATAGTAGTGTATGCATAAAGTATTACAATTCTGCCTGATTTGAATGTAGACTAATATTCTAATGAAACAATGATCAAGTTCATGTTCATTCATTCATTCATTTATTCAGCAAATATTTTCTGCATGGCTACTGGTCACTAGCCAGGCCTTAAGGATGAATAGTGACTAGGATTGCTCTGACTCCTGCCCTCTCAGAGTACAAGACACACTAGCTCTGATGCACTATTTGCAATAGCCAAATATAGAAACAACCTAGGTACCCATCAACAGATGGAAACATAGGCACACACATACCAGTGACCAGCAATCCGTCAGAAAATATTTGCTGAATGAATGAATGAACAACATGAACTGATCGTTATCTTATTAAGATATTGTTCTATGTTCAAATCAGGCAGAATTTTAGTAGTTTATGCATATGGTACTACACTGTTTCTTTAAGTGTGATTCTTGGACTGGCAATACCAACATCACCTGAGAACTTCTTAGAAATGCAGATTCTCCTTACAGACCAGGTCTGATGGTACAGTGGGCTCAGAAGAATAGGAGGGAAAGTACAGGCTGCTGCTGAAGCTCAGAGCAGGAGCTCCAGACCAGTCTGTTGTGTGAGTAAGTAAGTAAGGGAGAAGTCTTGTAAGGCTTCCTGGAAGACGTGGCATCTAAACTGGATCTTCAAATAGACGTAAGGGTGAGCCAGAGGAAGTCAGGAAGGGAATGCGTTCCAGGTAAAGGAGAAATCAGGTGTAAAGATCAGGGGAGGTAATGGCATGGTGTGATATGGAACTTGGAAGTTCAGGTAATGGGGAGGGTGTCTGTGTATGAGAGGAGGATGGGAAGTAGACAGAGAGACTGGAAGCTGGAGCTGGCCATGGTAACTGGTGATGCTGGGGCAAGGGCTCTCCAAACAGCCCTTGGACCAGCAGCATCAGCATGAATAGGAAACTTCTTGGAAATGCCAGTACTTGGGCACCATAGAGACCTGCTGAGTCAGAAACTCTGGGAGTGGGGCCCAGCCATCTCTGTTTTCACAAGCCCCCCAGGGGATCGGATGCAGCTCATGTTTGAGAGTTACTCAACTAGAGAAGTGGGCAGAGATTGGATAGAGGCCATATAAGTCCTGTTAGGGCATCTGGATTTGATCCCATATCACCCACAGCACAGAACCATCTCTCAGTAAACACGTAGTTGTTGCTTGATTGAACAAGTGAAAGAATTTAAACAAAATGGTAACGTGACCTACTTGTATTTTCAAGGCATCTCTTTGGCCAGTGTGGAGACTGTCTACAACATAATTTCTGTGCATAGCTTTATTCTTATGGTTAGTTATCATTTTATTGGAGTAAGGCCTTGGGGTCCTGTTCACAGGGGTCAGAAGGTGGAGGTATTGGCTGAGCCTGGCTCCCCATGACTTCCAAATACGCTTATGAATACAGCACACACCTACAACAGAATCAACTCCATCAACTTGTGTGGGAAGAAAGGATGCAGAGGACTGAGGTTGGACACACTCATACCTTGAAAGTCCTTGGACTCAGGGCCCAGCTGTGTGTGTATGCGTTAGGATCTGCCTCCCCTGTGGTCTTCTGCTGCTGACTGCTCTGATGGTGGAGGCTCAGAGATGTGAATCTGCGCAGCCCCAAGGGTCTCCTTGGCTCTGAGCCAGGTCTTGCTCCTTCCTCTACTTCTGGTGCCTGCATCCTGATTTGAGAGCCTTCCTCAGATTCTTGGGGCCCTGCCTCCTCCAGCACAAATCAGATTCTATTGCCTGCTCTGCTGCTTGCTCTGGGTCTTTTACCAGCGAGGCTGCCCTGCAGGGCCTGCTCTGTCTCATACAAGAAAAGGCCCTTCCACCTGCCCTGACCACACTCTCCTGGTCAGGGGGCTGAGTGGGCCAACTTGGGGGCTGTAGCTGTTACACAACCTGTAACCAAAGTCACACCAGCTGGACCTCGGGTGGTCATCTGACCATCACTACCTGCCTGGTCATCCGAGACTGTGCCTGGGCTAATGTCGGGCCAATTCAGACCCCTCCCAGGAAAATGTGGAAAACGGACTGGATCGGGCCATGAGCATAGAGACTGCAGGAGAGAGAGCCATGATGTAGAGGAAAAGGCCAGGACAGCCCTGGGGGCTTGAGCCGTCCAAGTCATGTAGGGCCAGAAACCATCTGTTGGCAGGAGCTGGTAAGAGGAGAGGGGAGGCAAGACGGTGCAGGGGCAAGGGAGAGCAGAGGCACCTGGGGAGAAGCTCGCCCTCCTTGCCCCTCACCCCATCGCCTTAAGTTCTGATTTGCGCATGGCCTGGTGTCTCCCAGTTTCCCTCCATGGTATCCAGTAAAAGCACTTCTCCACTGTACCCAGTGGAATTGAAAAACTGGCTTGAGAAGTCTCTGTTCTTTGTAGCTCATTGACTCTCAGTGGGCTCCCTGTTGTTGGTGATGTGCCTGGGATTGACAAGTTCTCTCCAGAGGCTTCCTGCCTGGGGACTGTGCTCTGCTCTGGAGGACCATTTGGTCTGCAGCCCAGGCCTCCCATTTGGCTCCATCTTGCTACTGGGAGCCCTCTAGGTCCAGGGCTGGGAAGAGGCTGGCTGTGGACATGTGTAGGTTGGAGTAACTTGGCCTTTGCAACCACTACATGGGAAAATGGGCTCTCAGGTACTCAGGCCCCAGGCAACAACAGAGCCAGGCTTTATACCACATGGTCAAGGGTGTTGGGCATGTGGTATCTCCATTCTTATCCCAAGAGGCCTCAACTGGATGCTGGATAACAGACCCCTTCATAATGACTATTTCAAAGGTTAACATCATAGGCAATTGAGGACTGGGAGAAATGGAGGTGAGTGTCCTGGCCTTGCTGTCTTCACCCTTTTAAGCTCATGTCAAGATTCCAGGCTGGAAGGCTGGGCTGACAGGTGTATGACCTGTGAATTTCCACAGGGCTTCATACTCAGAAACATCTGGTTTAATGTTCTGTCATCTTGAGATGACTTAATAACTGCTTAACAAGGAGATCTGCATTTTTATTTTGCAAAGGGCACTGTAGGTAAGAGACAAGTCCAGCAGATGGGGGCCCTGTTCTGGCCCTTTCCTGACTCCACACTGATTACTCCAACTCACATTCACATGCACAAATCTGGGTCTGATTGCACTAAGTTCTTGCCACAGGTGTTGTTCTTGCTGCTTGTGAGCCAACATTTTTGAGAGCATGTACTGTGCCAGGCACTACACACTGCTCAGGGAACTCATTCAAGGAGGAGATAGATGTTTCATTGGAAAATGGACATGCAAGGGCAATGAATCTGATCTAGTCATGGAAAGGGAAAAGCCTTCCTGAAACAGTAGACACATGAATTGAGTGATGGGTGATTAAAGATTAGTCAAAGACTCTAGGCAGTTCAGCCTGGGCAGAGATCTGGAGAAGTGAGTGTCATAATGTGTACAGGGAGCTGAAACAATTAGGGAGGACAGTGTGAGGCCAGGAGTGACAGGATATGAGGGTGGAGGGACTGACAGGGACCAGACCAGAGGGCATTCTCTGGAAGGCCTATACTCAAGGAACTCGAAACCTTTGGAATCAAATGGGGAGCCATGGAAGGATCAGAAACAGGCAGGAACACGATCATATCTGCATGTTGGACAACCCTCTGGTGGCTGTGCTCTGGCCAATGGATTACAGGCAGTGAGCCTGGAGGGTGTCTAAAACAAGTTGCCCCATCACTGAGGATTATCTTTAGCTAGACAGACCTGAGTTTCCCCGGAACAGGACTTCATTTGTCCTGCTACTGACTTTGCCTACAGATCTGAGTTTTGCAAGCCCTGCTTAGAAGTTACTGGAGCTCTAATTAAGGCCATGAAAGGCTTTAACAGTGACCAGAGGCATTTTTCCTTCTCTTCCTCTTCACGCGGTGCCAGAAGGAGCTGAGAACCCTTCTTTCTTCTCAGTTGGCACTGGCACCCCTTCCTAACTGCGGGCTGGCCCAGGTGCTGGAAACCCTGGGATTCTGGTTAGCCAGGTGCTATTTACATGGCTGACACTAGGAAGGCATAGCTTCTCCAAGTGCTTGCTCATTGAAAAGCACCACTAAACAGGAAGAGTGCCATGGGGGCATGCGTGTGTGAGTGCTAAGTCACTTTAGTCGTATCCAACTCTTTGCAACCTTATCCCGCCAGGCTTCCCTGCCCATGGGAATCTGCAGGCAAGAATACTGGAGTGGATTGCCATGCCTTCCTCCAGGGGATCTTCTCAACCCAGGGATCAAACCTGAGCCTCTTGCATCTTCTGCATTGGCAGACAGGTTCTTTACCACTAGCACCACCTGGTAAGCCCCAGAGTGGCATGGTGGGCAGGAGTCTAAAGATGTCTCTCAAAACCCCGGACCCTGGTTATTCAATCAACACTAACCTATTTGCAACTGTGAGGGGACTCTGAAGAGGCATTAAGGTTGCTACTCAGTGGGCTTTAAGATAGGGAGGTTAGCCCAGGCTGTCCAGGTGGGTCCCATACAATCACATGAAATTTAAAAGCAGAAGAGGGTCCCAGAAGAGAGTCCCAGCATGAGAAAGGTTTGATGTGCTGTTGCTGGCTCTAGGATAGAGGGGATGGAGCACAAGGACCAGAGAGGTTTCTAGAGGAGCACCAATTGACAGCCAGGAAAGACTCAGGGAACTCAGTCCTACAACTTCAAGGAACTGGATTCTAGTAACAACCTGACTGAGCTTAGGAGCAGGTCTCTGCACCCCCACCACTACCCTCCAATAGGAATGCAGCTGTTTGTGCTTTTCTAATCAAAACAGCCCTCAGGGCAGGCCAGGTGCTTGGGCTTGGAGATTCACAAGGTAGAACAGCTTTGCTGTGGTGAGGGAGATGTGACTTTAGGTGGGCTCTGAGGCTAGCTAAGAAATAAGCACGAGAATGTAGTTTCAGTTGACTGTAAGTTTCATGAGATGTAGGCACTAAGTACCTTAGTAGCTCTGAGTGTGGTCCTGAACCAGGACAAGAAGGATCAGTGTTACCTGGATTCCCAGAGAAAAGCGAATTCTTGGGTGCACCTCAGCCTAGCTGAGTCAGAACATCTCAGGGTGAAGGCAGAAGTCTGTGTTTCACCAAGCTCTCCAGGTGGTCCTGCTGCTGGTTTGAGGATCACTGCAGCAACACTAGAACAATCTAGTCTCAACTAGAACAATCTGAGTCTCAATCTCGGCTGTTGATTGGGAGAAGTTGGGGTGCTCTAAAAAGTTACAGTTGCCTAGACCCTACGTCAGACCAATTTACTAAAAATTCCTGGGGTGGGGCTCATGTTTCTGCTCAGTCACTTCAGTCATGTCTCTTTGCGACCCTATGGACCATAGCCCGCCAGGCTCCTCTGTCCATGGAATTCTCCAGGCAAGAATGCTGATGTGTGTTGCCATTTCCTTCTCCAGGGCATCTTCCCAACCCAGGGATGGAACCTGCATCTCCAGCATTGCAGGTGGATTCTTTACTGTTGAGGCACTGGGGAAGCTTAAGGTGGGGATAGACATTTGTAATTAAGTTTTCCCGGCACCTCTAATGTACAATAAGAATTGCTACCCAGAGATTTCACTGGTGATCCAGTGGTTAAGATTCCAGACTTCCAATGCGGGAGCATAGGTCCAATCCCTAGTTGGGAAACTAAGATCCCACATGCCATGTGGTGTGGCCAAAAATAATTAAATACAATGAAATAAATATTTTAAAATTGCTATCCAGATGCTTGGCATGTAATTGAAGCTTGATAAATATTTCCTAACCAGATGGATGGTTAATAATATACTTGGAGAGATCCTTGATATTAGGGATAGCTTTACCCAGAGGAGCAACACTGAAGCCAGAACCTAAGGGTCTCAGGAGCTGTGGGAGAGGGAGGGACAAGCCAGCCTTGGTCCTGGTTGTCTTCTTCTTCTCTGAACATTTTTCTAACCTCGAATGCATCCTACTTAAGTTCACCCAAAAGGCATGGAGATGAGACGCAGGTGTAGGGTGAGAGCCTACAGTTATTTCTATTTCCTCTTACATCACATCAGTCTGTGGAGTATAAACGAGTTCATTTCTGAGGCATGGGGGAACCATATTACACCAACTCCTCAGAGCTTCCTCCCCTTCACTTCACTGATGGGCAGTAGCAGCAGGTCATGGCGACTTATCTTCTTGTGGAATTGCTTTCTCATGAAGGTAAGCAAGTGTGTGACAGGTTCTTGGCTTTTTAGTCCAAATGGCTAGTCTTCTCTAGCACATGGATAGCAGAGACACCAGACTATTCTCAAATATAATTGCCCATCAAAATCCCCTGGGAAGTGACAATTCATATTGCTAGGGTCAGTGTGGAACCACTAGATTACGATGTTCAATAGCTGAGCTTATAATAGAAACCCCAGGAGAGTCCAATGTCTCTAGTCCATGTGAGTTTGGGAATCATTGCATCCTAACATCCTCTATTCACAAAGAAATGTTCTTTCTATAAAAAGATCCCAGCATTGTTAAATGTAAACTAGCTTTAGCAAAAAGTTGTATCAATAAAGAGGAATTAGAGTAAAAGTTAAGAATTATCAATACTTCACAACAGTTACAGTTCTGTCTACTTACCTTCTTTTTTCCCCACTAACCTGATTCTTTTCTCAAGATTTACAGGTACTTCTCATCCTAAACTAATTTCTGAATTTAATCTTCCCCTTGTGATTTTAAGGCATTGAACTAGTTTGTCATCAAACACCATTCAAGATGCTTTTACTTTTCCCCCTTCCTAGCTGCAAACATTGGTTAACTGTATCATAATTGATGAGGGGTCCCTAGCCATGAGGTCTTTGCCATTTTCCCTCTTAGCTTCCACTTTCTTCTTAGGAAGTGGCAAAGGAAAAACCATAAATAGTTAATAGCATCATCAGGCTCACTCCTGAGTTCTCTCCTCTTGTGTCTGTCTGTCTTAATCATTAGAACAGGGGCTAATTAGCTTCCAAGTCTTCCAAAGTTACAGATTGTATGGATGCTAATTTGGAAAACAGTGATAAAATTTACATACTGAACACGTTCCTCCTGATTCCCTTAGCAACCACCCCCAAACTCCAGAAGAAATTATCAACCCATTTTGGCCAGAAGGTAACTGTAAGAATTTGTCTGGACGGATGCTAACCCGGGGAGCTTGCATCCTCTCTTCCACTCCTGGGTGCTGAGCCTCACAGATTCTGAAGGCAGGGCGACTCTGCCTCCTGCTTTCACACCATCAACTCTGCCAGCTTCCTGAGACCAGCTAAGAGAGCTTTTACTGTCCTTTCTCCAGGCCGAGCTAGGTGGGCAGACTGAAGTTCCAGCAAGGAGCAATCTATGCCAGTCTCCACCCTTAGAAGGCACCACATCCAGGAGACCTCTTCTCTCTTCCAGTTCTTGTCCACTGACACTGAGAAATAGCTGGAATGCTCTTAATACCATGTGCACTCTGGCTCCCTGACTTAGGGGAAAACATTTGAGGGATGAGGGGTTATTTGCGAATGTGCAAGTGAGATCGAATTGCAGACATCGACATAGGGAAAGTGGATCCAGCCATCCAGGTGGGTGGGGTGGAAGTAGACACGGGGGCGCTGAGCAGAGGCATCCTGGCTGGGCCTGTCTGAAACATCACACTTGGCTGCCTGATACCCTCCCTCCACCCCCCTGGAGGCACTGCGGGCCTTATGCTCTTTTGATGCCAGGAGAAGAGGTGGATGGGAGAAACCTGACCCTCTAATGCCAGACACCCGGTGCAGCTGATGCGTGGCTGGGTCCTCTTGCCAGACTTGGCTAGGCTCCCTCTCTGTTCGAAGCAGCATTAAGAAGATGGATTTCTGTTAGCCAGCTATAATGGGAGACTGTAAGGGCTGCAAAGGAGACACTTGACTTGTGGACACCTTGTATGCGTGCCAGTCGCTTTGGGGGAAAGCACTTGACAGAGACCCAGGTGAGGCTCCTCTTCAGGTTCTTGTTGTTCTGTTCTCTCCCCTCCCCCTCCTCTCTTATCCTCCATTTCTTCCCTCATTCATTCCCATGCTCTCCCTCATGGTCTGGAAATGATCCGTGTGAAAAGGACTCAGAGCCCATCCTGACTTGGCTTGAAGGGTTGCTCAGCTCCCTAGATTCTCCCCATTGTGTCCCTACCAAGGGTGCCCCTGAGGTGGGGCTCCCAGCAGGCTCCTGCTGCTGCCCAGTGATGTTCCCAGATGCCTCAGTCTCATGGGCAGAGTGCAAGCACTGGCTTGTGAAGTCTGACTGCTCCCAAGAAGGATTGGGGAGCTTGGCCCTCTCAGGCTCTGAAGGGTCGTTTCCAGGAGCTCAGCTTGACTGTGACTCAGTTTATGCCCCTTGCAGCCTTCTGGAGTGAGGGGAAGGGAATTTGGTTTCTGGTGGGTGGAGATAGCTATCCAGGCTGGTGCTGCCAAGGCACCTCTCCTGGGAAGGAGTCCCCAGATTTCAAAGCATGGGAGGCAGCTACAGGCTCCTCTTACACATACCCTAGGGTCTGCCCAGAGGTGCCCAGAGCCTCTTGGAGTCCGGAATCCCTCGGAGTGTGCTTGCTAGCCCCAGCCTCCCACCAGTGCCCGTGCGCTCAGAGAGAGAGAGAGAGCAGGGACACGCACTGGCCAAGTGGGGAGACACTGCACAGCTTCCTCGCTCTCCTTCTCCATCCTTGGCTGCAGGATCCTGCTCCTGTTTGCTGCCACCAGCACCCAAGGATGGAGCCAAGGCCTCAGAAAAGATGGGAGACCCAGCCATCTCAGACATGTGGGCTCCCTTCCTGCAAGGGACAGTTCCTCGTGGATGGGCAGAGCCCTTTCTACATGGCCTGGCTGGGAATGACCTTGGGAGGCCACTTAAGCCACTCCCTTAGCCTGGGCAATGGCACCCATTGAATCTATAAGTCTGTCTTGAGCATTAAATCATCATAAGTCTATCATAAGTCTATCTTGAGCATTAAATTCCAGGTGCTGCTGGTATTAGCCCATATGGAGGGGAGAAAATCCAAGTGAAACCTGCCATGTTACCTCTGGTCATAGGTGTATTCCTCACCATACATCTCCATGAACGTGATACTTAAAACTGTAACAGAACAGAGCTCCGCATAAATGAATCCTGCCCATCTTCCCAACCTCATGCCCTACACTTTCAGCTATTGGCTCCTCACTAGGGTTCAGCCCCACTGCCCTCCCCTGTCCCTGACATTTCTGGTTCCTTCCCCTGATGAAGTATCATGTGCCCACAGATGCCCTCCCAAATGGCCCTGGGTGAAGCGTGCTCCTCATCCCAGGAGTCACCCTCTGTCATGCAGTGTTTTACTTCCTACATGGTTCTTGGTTGATGCCCTCTGAGATGATCTTACTGTATTTGCTTAGTCTTTTGAAGGAGAAGGCAATAGCACCCCACTCCAGTACTCTTGCCTGGAAAATCCCATGGATAGAGGAGCCTGGTGTGCTGCAGTCCATGGGGTTGTGAAGAGTCGGACACGACTGAGTGACTTCACTTTCACTTTTCACTTTCATGCATCGGAGAAGGCAATGGCAACCCACTCCAGTGTTCTTGCCTGGAGAATCCCAGGGAGGGGAGCCTGGTAGGCTGCCGTCTATGGGATTGCACAGAGTCAGACACGGCTGAAGCGACTTAGCAGCAGCAGCAGCACTTTGAAGGGAGGGTCTGTCTCCTCCATAATTTCACACCCATGAGAATAGGGACTTTCTGTCCTGCCTTTGCTTCCCCAGTACCCAGCCTGGTGCCCAGGATGCAATAAGTGGTCAGAAAATACATACCGAGTACATCACTGACTGACAGCAGGAACAGAGGGCCTCACCCTGCTGCTGCAGAGGCTTCCTGGGTCGGGGAAGAGGGTAAGGACTGTCCTTTGGGTGCCAGAGGGAAGGAAACACTTCCCACTGGTATGGCCAGGGGTATCGCTATCTAATTGACACCTCCCCGCCACGTGTCTACTGTAACACACTGCTGTCTCAAGGCTGTGTCCTTGAATGGCTCCTAGTGTGGGAACAGTGGACAGAACGTACATTCCAGGGAGAGAGTATGAGGAGCCTCTGATGGCCTAGGTCAGCGCAGGAGTCAACCAGTAGTCACATCCTATCCGTGACTTCCTTCGATAGGCCAGTGTTGGCGTCCTCACCTTCACCCTTGTTCCCTTCCCCAGACTCTTTGGGAGGTGCTGGTATCTGCATTCTAGTTCCTTCCCTTGTGCTAAGTCACATAACCAAGAAATGACACAAATGATTTACTCTCCAAGTTAACATACAAACTTAAAACTTGACTTGAGGCAATGTAACAGCATGCCACAATACTAATGTAATGGAGAGGAAAATTGCTTTCTTCATCCACAAGTACTTTGTCAAGAGAGTTGTTATTGCTCAGTCGCTAAGTCACGTACAACTCTTTGTGACCCCATGAACTGCAGCACACCAGGCTTCCCTTCCCTGAAGGAGAGGCTTCCCTGTCCTTCACTATCTCCCTGAGTTTGTGCAAACTCATGTCCACTGAGTCAGTGATGCCATCCAACCATCTCATCCTCTGTCACCCCCTTCTCCTCTTGCCCTCAGTCTTTCCCAGCATTAGTCTTTTCCAATGATTTGGCGCTTTACAGCAGGTAGCCAAATTATTGGAGCTTCAGCTTTAGCACCAGCCCTTCCAATGAATATTCAGGGTTGATTTCCTTTAGTATTGACTGGTTTGATCTCCTTGCTGCCCAAGGGACTCTGAAGAGTCTTCTCCAGCACCACAGTTAGAAAGCATCAGTTCTTCAGCACTCAGCCTTCTTTATGGTCCAACTCTCATGTCTGTACATGACTACTGGAAAAACCATAGCTTTGACTAGATGGACATTTGATGGTAAAGTGATAATAAGTCTCTCCTTATTAATACACTATCTAGGTTTCTCATAGCTCTTCTTCTAATGAACAAGTGCCTTTTAATTTCATGGCTGCAGTCACCATCCACAGTGATTTTGGAGCCCAAGAAAATGAAATCTGACACTGTTTCCACATTTTCTGTATCTATTTGCCATGAAGTGATGGAACCGGATGCCATGATTTTGCTTTTTGAATGTGAGTTTTAAGCCAGATTTTTCACTCTTCTTTCACTTTCATCAAGAGGCTCTTTAGTTCCTCTTCACTTTCTGCCATTAAAGTGATATCATCTGCATATCTGAGATTGTTGATATTTCTCCTGGCAATCTTGATTCCAGCTTGTGATTCATCCAGCCTGGCATTTTGCATGATGTACTCTGCATATAAGTTAAATAAGCAGGGTGACAATATATAGTCTTGACATACTCCCTTCCCAATTTTGTACCAGTCTGTTGTTTCATGTCCAGTTCTAACTGTTGCTCCTTGTCCTGCATACAGGTTTCTCAGGAGGCAGGTAACATGGTCTGGTATTCCCATCTCATTAAGAATATTTCATAGTTCGTTGTGATCCACAGTCAAAGTCTTTAGCATAGTCAATGAAGCAGAAAGTGAAAGTGTTATTCACTCATTCATGTCCAGCTCTTTGTGATCCCATGAACTGTAGCCCACCAGGCTTCTCTGTCCACGGAATTCTCAAGGCAAGAATACTTGAGTGGATTGTAATTCCCTTCTCCAGGGGATCTGCGCAACTCAACGACTGAACCCGGGTCTCCTGCGTTGCGAGCAGTCTTTACTGTCTGAGTCACCAGGGAAGTCCACATAGATTTTTTTCTTTTTTTTGGAATTCCTTTGCTTTTTCTATGATCCAGAATATGATGGCAATTTGATCTCTGGTTCCTCTGACTCTTCGAAATCTGGCTTGTACATCTGAAAGTTCTCAGTTCACATATTGCTAAAGCCTATCTTGAAGGATTTTGAGCATAATCTTGCTGGCATGTGAAATGAGTGCAATTGTACAGTAATTTGAACATCCTTTGGCATTGGCTTTCTTTGGGATTGGAATGAAAAAATGCCCTTTTCCAGTCCTGTGGCCACTGCTGAGTTTTCCATATTTGCTGGCATAATGAGTACAGCACTTGAACAGTATCATCTTTTAGGATTCAAAATAGCTCAGCTGGAATTCCATCACTCTCACTACCTTTGTTCATACAAATGCTTCCTAAGGCCCACTTGACTTCAGGAGAGTGAGTCCCATAAAATGAATGACCCTATTGTTCCGCCCAATCCCCTCATGGGGTCTTGTCACCATGGATAGCCTAGAGAGAGGCAGCAGGGAGGGTCCCCTGGGTGGGGCTGCTGGAGGACCTTGAAGAACAGGAACAGGAATGTTCTCCGAGTCTATTTGCATTTTTGAAGAGTAAACATCTCCATCATCACTGCTGAGTCCTCAGTGAAGTCAACCTCACATACACAATTCTGAGTGAGAGTGGTGAGTGTGTGTCTGGGTCAGTTTGGCGCCTAGTGGAGAGGTAGTGGAGGTCCAGGCATTGAACTAAGGAAGAAGAGACAAGTTTAAGATTACAGCTGAAAACTCTATGCCCTGATCACATTCCTTCAGCCCTAGCTGCGGTCACAGAGGCCTGACTTCCAGCTACCAGCTTTGGGGCCCAAGGCCTTTCTCTGGACCTCGGAGGGCTGTTGGCCATACTCACGCAGCTGGGAGTGCTGTGGAGTGGATGTTCTTCACTTTGGCAGCCTGAACCAATGTCTGCTGAGGATTGGTGTATAAATACCCCCACTTCCTTGCCCCTTGGGTGGATAACTTGCAGGCCTCTGCTCTACACTGGCATCCAGTTTCCCCACAGAGTTAATCTTGGGTCACCCATGGTGGTGCTGGCTTGGTAGTACACTCTGTGGCTACTTCTCCTCCATTATCTCACTTCTTCACTCACCTCTCTGTGTTTCCTTCCCCTCCTGTCTAAGTGAGGTCCCTAGAAGCAGAGCCTAAAGCTTGGCCAGATGACTTAGTGGGGAGTGCTTTCAGGCAAGAAGTGAGAACCATCATGGGGCAGGAGAAAGAGCTGAGCAAAGCTACGGTCTTCGCTGGAGATGGCTTCAGCCTGATCCTTTGGGGAACTCTGGAGCACAGACTTTACCTCAAAGTTAGTCCCTCTGGAGTCGAGGAAGCTGACCTTTGGAATCCCCATTTCAGTTAGTTACTTCCTGAAGATTGCCCTGAGGGGTGGGGGTGGGTAGACATATACTCCCAGCTGAGATGGTGCCCATTTGGCCAAAGACAATGCTCCAGAAAAGGGCTCAGCTGTGACCTGCTAGCCACCAGTGTCCACAGCTGGAGAAAGGGTGCACTGGCCAGTGGAGGGAAGGGGCCATGTAGGCTGGTGATCTGATCTGTCTCAGGGTCTGATTCTGGGTATGGATGAAAGACAGATTTACCATTTACCTACATCTCCAGGAGAAGGGAGGCATCAGATCCCTGAATAGTATTTTCAAGCACTCATTTGTCCATTTGGTTCTTGGATAATTGGTGGAGTTATACAGATAGTGACCTCTTCTCTCTCCATCACTCATTCTGCGTGGAATGATATCGCTCCTCCTGAACTGACCTGGCCCCCTTTTATTTCAGTTGTCTTCCTACTGCCATTCAGTTGTGGATGTGGGGCTTTCTGCCTGCCCAATCCCCTCGTCTTGTATCAGATCTACACAGTGAGCACTAACAGCTGAAATGGCAAAAGGGCCGGGTGTTACCTAGATGGCCAGCTGCTTCCTCAGGAAGCCACTTCCCGCCCAGTAGTCTGTGGGCAGAGGCACGTGTGGTGTCGTGGGGCTCCTCCCTTGTGTGGTAGCCTAGTCCCTCTGGATGCCCTATACCATAACCTACCTCTGTGTGGTTCTGATGCTCACCTAATCCTCACCAACCCCTGGCCCTGTTGAGCCAGATTCTGTTTCACAATACCAGCCATCAGCTGGTTAAGGTAGAAATATAATACAAACTATATACTTTCTAATAAATACATACAAAAAGTAAAAGAAGCAGGTTAAATTCACTTTAATATAATTTAATACAGTATATTAAACTAGCATTTCAACATGTAATCAATATAAAAATTACAAGATTTTTTACATTTTTTATCCTTAATTCTTGAAGAATGGCATAAATGTCAGCCTATTTTATACCAAAAAAACATTTCAATTTGGACTAGTCACATATCAAGTGCTCACTAACTGCACATAGCTAATGGGTACCATGTTGGAGAGCTCAGTTCCATAGTGTTTGGTTGTAAGCCTGGTTTTGTTGAAATGGCCAAACTGTGGTATCTAGCCTGGACTACAAGGCAGATGAAGCCAGAAGGACCTGATGTTCTTGATGGTGTGGGGTGGCTGGATTGCAGTTGAGGACTGAGATTCACAATGAGGCTGAAGGGTAATGATGAGTGGGAGAAGAGAAGGGATTGGCTGGAAGCCTGGGAGGTCCTGATCCAAGAGGGCAATTTCCAGAGTTGGAGATGACAGAAGTGGGGCAGTGGCTGATGCTGTGGCTATAAAAAGGAGGTGCAGATAGGGACCACTTGCTTGATGAACCGGAGGAACTTTCAGGCCACTGTTTTTAAGGTCTTTGAAACCATCCATGGTAGTCAACCTTTTGTTGACTTTTAAGTCAATTCTTAACTCTAATTTTTCAAAAGAAAGATTTCCAAAGGTGAGAAGTGACAGATGCAAATTTAACCAGCATGCATTCTATTGCATTATTGAGTCCTTGGTGTAGGTGTTGAAAAAGGCACACGTTTCACATTGACCTCCTTGAAAAATACTTGTGGATTTTACCATTAATAAGTCCCCTTTGGTTCTCACTCTCCAATTAACTGTGTGATCGTCTCACAGTATTTTGATCTGGACTGTAATTCTTGTTATAATGATTAGCACTTCATAGCTTAGATTCTGTGAAGAGCAAGATAAATTGCCTTCATTTCTTCTTCTTGGTCAACCACACGTAGCACTTTATAAAGAGAATGATCAGATTTTGCACTCTCAAATGCCTTTTAGCTGACTTTTGAGCAGAATATATACTCACTTCATTTTGTAGATGGATAAACCAAGGCTCTGAACAATTACTGGACTTTTCCAAATGACTCAGTTTTTTTCTTTAAAAAAAAAAAAAAACACAAAAAACTGGGGGCATTTGCTTAAGGAAAATACATGGAAATGGTTAGCAACTGTGGTTTCTAAGTTTTATTTTTGGTGAGATTCAATCCTTCAAATGATTGAATTTTGCAAAGGAGAGACTTTGTAACTCATTGCAGTGGCCCAGAATCTGACACATTGTATGCTTTCAAGATATATTTTTAAATGAATGGATAAGTTGTATCATCTCTTCATTTAGTTTTATTTAGTCAAGTGTCTTTTATTAGTTTTTAAAACATTTTCAAGCTTAATATTTTAAAACAATAGTTACTCGTACAGCTTTTTTAAAACAGCAAATTCTTTTTGGAGAAAATTCAAAAAAATAAAAATACATATACACACCCTTCTGGGAGACATACTACTGTTTACTTTCACTTATTTTGCAACTTGCTTTTTCACAGAACATTGGGTCTTAAAGATCCATGTACATTAAGCACAGATAGTTCCATATCCCTCTAAATCTGGCCTTTACTAGTATGGCTGAATCATAGTTTACTTGGTTACTTCCTTAATTAATGGCATCTAGCTTATTCTCAGTTTTGAACTGGGTGTGGAACAACTGCCTGGTTCAAAATTGGGAAAGGAGTATGACAAGGCTGTATATTGTCTCCCTGCTTATTTAACTTATATGCAAAATGCTGTGCTAGATGAAGCACAAGTTGGAATCAAGATTGCCTGGAGAAATATCAGTAACCTCAGATATGCAGATGATACCACTTTAAGGGCAGAAAGTGAAGAGGAACTAAAGAGCCTCTTGACGAGGGTCAAAGAGGAGAGTGAAAAAGTTGGCTGGAAACTCAACATTAAAAAAACTAAAATCATGGCATCCGGTCCCATCACTTTATGACCAAAAAAAAGCGGGGAGGAGTGCAAAGTGGAAGCAGTGACAGATTTTGTTGGGCTCCAAAATCACTGCAGATGGTGACTGCAGCCTTGAAATTAAGACACTTGCTCCTTGGAAGGAAAGCTATGATAAACCTAGACAGTGCATTAAAAAGCAGAAACATCACTTTGCCCACAACGGTCCTTATAGTCAAAGCTATGGCTTTTCCAGTAGTCATGTAGGGATAGGAGAGTTGGACCATAATGAAGGCTTGAGTGCCAGAGAATTGATGCTTCCAAATTGCGGTGCTAGAGAAGACTTTTAAGTGTCCCTTGGACTGTAAGGTGATCAAACCAGTCAATCCTAAAGGAAATAAACCCTGAATATTCATTGGAAGGATTGATGCTGAAGCTGAAGCTCCAATATTTTGGCCACCTAATGCGAAGAGCCAACTTTTTTTTCAATAGGAAAAGACCCTGATACTTGGAAATATTGAAGGTAAAAGGAGAAGGGGGCATCAGAGGATGAAATGGTTAAATAGTATCACTGACTCAAAGGACATGAATTTGGGCAAACTCCGGAAGATAGTGGAGGACAGAGGAGCCTGACATCCATGGCGTTGCAGGGTTGGACATGACTTAGAGACTGAAAAACTGTTATTCTCAATTTTTTCCTATTTTAAAATTTGCTGCATCAAACATCTTAGCACATTGCCTGCTTACGTGCCTCCATGACCATTTCTTCATGTTTGTGTTAAGCAGTGAAACTGGAGTTCATAGAAAAGCCCAGTTTAAGGTTTTTAGATACTACCAAAGTGCCCTAAAGAGTAAAACTGCAATTTATATTTTCACTGTCCATCTGCCCACACCTCCTTGCCTACATTTAGTGTTAGCAAACATTAGTTTTTACCAGTCTGCTGGGTGAAATATAGTATCTAGCTAATTTTGAGGAAGTAACTTTGTTATTATAAATATAAACATATATACTTCTATGTAATGAATAGATGTGCATGTGTGTGTATGTATGCATATGCAATTTAAATATTAATGCCTACCACTCAGCTGACTATATTGTCTTTAGGAGCATCTTTCTAATTATGCAGCAGTAATTCATTCCTTTTTCTCCTGTGTATGAATATACCAAAATTAATGTTTCTACACTTGTGAACATTTGGACTGTTTCCTGGTTTTTCCTCTGATGCATTGTCTGAAATCTGAGTTTTCTTGTGCATGTCTGCTGGTTCACATGTGTGCAGGAGTGTTGCTAAGGTATACCTAGCTGTGAAATTGCTGCGTCTTAGGGTACAGTGGAGACTACCAGTTGTCCATCCAAATCCATTCTCCCCAGTCCATTCTCCCCACCTTCATGGAAGGTATTCAGATAGACATCTTCCCCAGCTTTCCTTTTAGTTGGATGTGGCTGTGTGACTAAGTTTTTCCCAGTAAAATCTAAGCAGCTTTCCATCCTGCTACTTTGAGATCAGAGCCTTAAGGCAATGGACACACCACTTCCATGCTCTCATCTCTCTTCCCTCTAACCCAAATCCATAGGTGGTGGTGACCTAACTTCAACTTTGCAGAAAATGACAGAATCCTAGAGGATGGCAGAGCAACGACCTGAAAAGTTTCAAAGACCCTGATCAAAGTTGACCATGAGGATCAGAGCTGTCCCACTAATCAGAACTATAAACTTCAAGAATGAAAGGTATCAGAAAAATGAATTTCTTTACCTTTAAACCATTTTACTGTTAGCATTTTATTGTTAGTATCTTTATTGTAGCAGCCTGTACCTCAATTACTACATAAGGAAGCACATGTTAAACCTCGCTGATGCTATACTCCTGCCCGAAATGTTTGAAACAATTGATACCCCCATTAACAACATGTGAAAGTTCCTGTTGCTCCACATCAAACCAACCCTGCTATTGTCTGACTGTATTATTTTTGCCTAGTGGTGTGAGAAGTATTGTCTTGCTGTTATTTTCACTTGCAAATGAGGTTGTGTATCTTTGCAAATATGATTAGCTCATTCACATTTCCCTTTATCTGAAATGTCTGTTTGAATTTTTAGCCCTCTTTAATATTGAGTGCTTTTAATATTATAGTCAAAAATATACAATACAAAATTTTCATTTTAATCATTTTCAGTGTACGACTCAGTGATGTTAATTACATTCACAATGTTGTCATTCACCATTTCCCAAACCCTTTCATCACCTCAAACAGAAACTCAACCCATTAGACAGTAACTCCCCATACCTCCTTTCCATACCCCCTGTTAACCTCCAGTCTACTTCCTGTCTTAATGAATTTGCCATTTTAGATATTTCATACAAGTGGAATCATACAGTATTTACCCTTTTGTGTCTGGTGGAAAAATATGGAACACTTCATGAATTTTTGTTTCAAGGGCTATGCTAATTTCTGTATCATTCCAATTTTAGTTCCAACACACTGTCAAAGCAAGCACTTGGGCACTTTTTAAATGTTTCTTTTTGGTTTGGAGAATTCCTTATGTATTCTAGATATGAATTCACTAAATGGGTTGCAAACATTTTCTCCCAGTATTTGGCTTAACTATGTTTACGGTGCTTTTTTGCACTAAAGCTTCTTATATGTAGTCAAAGGTACCTATATTTTCTTTTGTAATTTGGGCTTTTTGTGTCTTATTTATAAAATCTTACTCCAGCCACTGCTCTTCATTAAGGTATTCTGTATTTTCTTCAAAAACATTTTTAGAGTTTTACCTTTAATGTTTATTTTTAATCCACTTGAAATTGATTATATTTGGTGTGAGAAAAATATCTAATTTTAACTTTTTCAAATTTTCCAGCATCATTTACAGCATGGTTTATCCCTTCCCCAGTACATTGTAATTCTTTTTTGACATGGATTTTTCCATCTATACATTGGTCCTAAATCGCTACATCACTTCCACACTGTTCTATTTATGGTAGCTTTATAATAAGTATGAAAAGTTGATCAGGCAAGGCCTTCCATTCTTTTGTCTTCAAAATCGTCTTGGTTGTTCTTGTCTTTTTGCCTTTGAATTTGGGGTCAAACAATCAAATTCTTAAAAAATAGTGTGAATGCTTTTCTTGTGTTTGTATTAAAGTTATATTTAAAGTCAGGGATAATTGATATCAATTTTCTTATTCATGAAAATGGTGTATCTCTCTGGTTACTTAAGTACTCTTTAATAGAGTCTTATACTTTTTTTCCATACAAGTCTTTTAAAACTTTCTTTAAATTTGTTCTAAAATACTTCCATTTTTATGTTGTCAAATGCTATGATATTGAAAATTTCTTTTTGTTGATGTTTAGGAAAGCAGTAAATTTTTTTCTCTTTTTAAAAAACTTTTTGTAAGAAACACCTCAGGAAGAAGGAACCACCCCTATGGACCGTTGAACAGGGCCTTTTATTGGGCGGTCGCTCTCGGGCAGAACTCCCGGGGGCGGGTAAGTCCGGAAGAGAGGGGGGCTCTGCGAAGCAAAGGGAGTCAGCGGGGTAAAGGGAGTCTGCGGGGGGGGGGGGGGGGGGGGTGCGGGGGGAAGGAGTCTGCGGAGTCTTCGAGGTGTGAGGGGTGGGGGAGGGGTTTTATAGCCCCGGCTGGGGCTCCCATATAAGGAAGAAAACGCGGGCTCAGCGGTGATTGGTGTCCAAGGGCTCCGTGTCAGCTCCTGATTGGACGGCGAGGGCTTCGTGTCGGCTCCTGATTGGTCGGCTTGGTTGCCGGCCCGTCTCCGGGGCTTGTCTGCAGCGCCCTCTGCTGGGACATGTCCCGACATGCCCGAGCATGCCTCAACATGCCTGGGCATGCCTCAACATGCCTGACCTTTCCCTGACCTTTCATCCTGACCTCGCCCTGACCTTTCATCCTGACCTCGCCCTGACCTTTCACTTTTTATTTTCTATTTAAGTATAGCTGATTAATAACGTTGTGATAGTTTCAGGTGGACAGCAAAGGGTCTCAGCCATACATGTCCATGTATGCATTCTCCCCCAGGCTCCCCTCCCTTCCAGACTGCCTCAAAAGATTGAGCAGAGTTCCCTGTGCTATATAGTAGGTTCTTGTTGATTATCCATTTTAAATATAGCAATGTGTACATGTTGATCCTAAACTCCCCTAACGCTCCGTTTCCCTTCAGTCTACCCCCTGGCAACCATAAGTTTGTTTTCTAAGTCTGTGAGCCTGTTTCTATTTTGTAGATAAGTTCATTTGTATCATTTCTTTTTAGATTCCATATATAAGGGATGTCATACAATATTTCTCCTTCTTTGACTTACTTCCATCAGCATGGAAATATCTAGGTCCATCCTTGTTAGGAAAGCAGTGGATTTTTATATATTGACTTTTTATCAGCAAACTTGCTCATCTCTCATGTTTGGTCTAATGATTTGTTTGTACAGTCTCTTGGGTTTTCTAGATAATCTTACTATTTATGACCCAATATGTTCTTTTCCCCCCGCCTCCTTTCCTTTCTTTATAACTTTCATTTCTTTTTCATGTTTTAGAGTGCTGGCTAGGACCTGCAGTAAAATGTTTAATAGAAACAAACAGAGCAGTTATCCTTTTCTTTTCCCCAGCTTCAAAGAGAATGCTTCTGATATTTGATCATCCAGTGTATTATTTGCTTTTGGTATATACCATATTTCAGATAAGAAAGTTCTTTTTTATTTCTTTAGTTAAATATTTTTAAATTATGAAAAAGTTCTGAATTTTTATCAGAGGTTTTATGTGTCTGTTGAGATGAGTATATACATTTTGTTTTTTAATCAGTTAATGAAGTAAATAGATTCATCTAAAGTTAGACCATCCTTACAATCCTAGGAAAGCCCAAATTGGTCCTATTAAAAAAAAGAGAGAGAGAATACAGTACATTTCTGGGTTCAGTTTGATAATATTTTATTATTTATTTGTGCATTTATTTGGTCCTTTGTTTTCCTGTACTGTTCCTAACATGATTTTAGAAACATCATTGACTATTTGGAGTAGAACTCACTGGCAAAACCGTCTGGATTTAATATTGTTACCTTTTCATTGCATAGATTTTACTGATTCAAGTTATTTCATGGTAATGAGTCTACTCAAATATTCTACTTTTTGTGAATTAGATTGCATATGTTATATTTTTTCTATTTCATTCAAGTGGTTCACAGTATTCTCTAAAACTTCAAGTTTATTTTTTTATACGTATGTCCCTCTTTTCAGCCCTAACACTTTATCTCATTACAGTTTCCTTGCAAACTAGCTCAATCTTGTCAGAAGCTTTTCCATCTTGTTCCTTTTTTTCAGACAGTGAGCTTTGAGATATGGTGTCTTGTTAATAATTTCTGTATTTTCCATTCCTGTATATTTATGTGTTTCTCTTTATGTTGTATTTCTTTCCTTTGAGTTATTCTCAGTTTTATTGCCTTTGTTTTAGCTTCTTGAGAGAGAAGTTTTACTTAGCAACTTCTATTCTTCTCAACTTTATAATATTCCAAGATACAAAATTACCTTTAAATATCATTTTAGCTGCATGCCAAAATTCTGAGAGGTCGAGTTTTAATTATCATTCAATTTGAAATATTTTTCATTTCCCATTGAGATTTCTTAATTAGGGGACTTCCCTGGTGGTCCAGTGGTAAAGAATTTGCCTTGCAAGCGGGGGACATGGGTTTAATCCCTGGTTAGGGAACTAAGATCCCGCACGCCAAGGAGCAACTAGATGGTCTGGGTGCCACAACGGCCAAGCCTGCGTGCCATGCGCTGCACCAAAAGTTCTCATGCGACGCAATGGGAACACTGTGTGCCTCAGCTAAGACCCGATGCAGCCAAATCAATTAAAAGAGAGAGCGGCAATTCCTTATTTAAAGGTCATTAAAGTGTGTTTCAAAGTTTCTTTTATTATTGATTTCTAATTGAATTACTTTGAGGCCAGATAATGTGATTTGTGGGGCTTCCTAGGTGGTGCTAGTGGTAAAGAACCCGCCTGCCAATGCAGGAGATATTAGAGACACAGGTTCAAACCCTGGGTTTGGAAGATCCCCGGGAAGAAGGCATGGAAACCCACTTCAGTGTTCTTGCCTGGAGAATCCCATGGACAGAGGAGCCTGGAGGGCTACGATCCATAGGGTCACCAAGAGTCGGACAAGAATGAAGCCATTTATCACGCAAGCACAATGAGATTTGTATGGCCAATTGTTTGGCCTTTGCTGAGACGTCCTTTTTGGCAGTTGTTCTATAGATACTTGAGGGCAACAGGCAATCGCTAGTGATTAGATAGGACTCTGTATCCATCTCTATTAAGTTGAGCAGTTATGTTGTCACAGTCTTCTAACATCAATTTTCCTCTGCTTGATCTACACAAATGAGGTTATTTTAAAATCTCTCTCTATTATGGTTGATTTGTCAACTTTTCCTTAAAATTTTGCACTTTTCTTTTAATAATTTGAGGCCATGCCTTAGGTGCACAAAAGTCCAGAATCCATGTATCTTCCTAAAAAATTATTCATTTTATTATTGTGTAATGCTTCTTTTGTTACTAATAATGCTTTTCCCTTATTTCTGTGTTAATCTACCTATAACAGATTTCTAAAATCAATATTTTCCTGGAATTTCCTGGCATATTTTTTTTATCCATTTATTTTGAACATTTTTGAATACTTATTTTTAAGGTGTTTCTTCTAACAATATATAACTGGCTTTTCTTCTTAACCAATCTGATATTCGTATTTTAAATTAGTTTGTTTCATTTATATTTATTATGTTACAGATACATTTAATATGATTGCTAGTATCCTTGGATTTATTTCCACCAGTTTATTTTATGCTCTATTTATGCTATGCTTTTCTTTCTCATATTAATTTTTATCAGAATATAGTATGCTATGCTTTTCATTCCTTATTTTCCTTTTTTCCTACTCCTCATTGTTTTAATTAAGTTTCATTATTTCTGCTTTCCCATACTGCTTATCTGGGAAATGGTTATCCTTAACATTCAAAAGCATGGCTAACTAGACAAGATCTAAAATTATCCAATATCTTCGCCTGCCTCCAAAATGGCACCAGAGTTTTAAAAAGTATTTAGGTTTTTAACTCCCATCTTTGTTGCTGTTTATATTCAGTATTTTAGTGTTATCCTGCTTTTATAAACTTCAAGTATTTGCCCACATTATTGTTTCTTTCATCTTATTTTGCTCTTCTGAGTTCATTTCTTTTATTTGTGAACTATTTCTTTTAGTAGATCTCAGAGATAGTATCTTGGGGATAAATGCCCTAAACCTTGCTTCAAAATGCCTTTATTTTGTGTTCAATTTTGAGCACAACTTTAGCAGATTTTAGGTTGGGCTTTCTTGGTGGCTCAGTGGTAAAGAATCTGCCTTTCAATGCAGGAGATGCGGATTCCCTGGCTTGGGAAGATCCCCCGGAGGAGGGCATGGCACCCACTCCAGCATTCTTGCCTGGAGAATCCCATGGGCAGAGGAGCCTGGTGGGCTACAGCCCATGGGTTATAAACAGCCAGACACGACTTTGCGACTGAGCATGCACGCAGGATTTTATGTCATGCAAAATTCTAGATTCATGGTTATTTTCTTTCTGTAATTAACATTTTGCTACTGAGAAAACTAAGTGTCATGTCTTAAAAGTAACTGTCATTTCTTTCTGATCACTTTTTATGATTTTTTCTGTGTTCGGTGGCCTGAAGTTTCATTATGATTTGTTTAGGCATGAATATTTTTTGTTTATTCTGCTCAAGGCTTTCTAAATCTGTGCTTCCTAAACCCACAATTTATATCTTCCAACAGTTTTAGAGATTTTTCTATTTTCTCTTAATATTGCTTACACACTCCCCCATTACTTCAATTATTTCCTCAAGTATTTTAAGAAGAAGAACTCAAGTGCCTCGTGATGAACGTGAAAGAAGAGAGTGAAAATGCTAGGTTAAAACTCAACATTCAAAAAATGAAGATCATGGCCTCCGGGCCCATCACTTCATGGAAAATAGATGGGGAAGAAATGGAGACAGTGTCAGATTTTATTTTCTTGGGCTCCAAAATCATTGCAGACAGTGACTGCAACCATGACATTAAAAGACGCTTGCTCCTTGAAAGAAAAGCTATGACAAATTTAGACAACGTTTTAAAAAGCAGAAATATCACTTTGTCGACAAAGGTTCATCTAGTCTAAGCTGTTTTTCCAGTAGTCATGTATGAATGTGAAAGTTGGACCATAAAGAAAGCTGAGCACCAAAGAATTGGTGCTTTTGGATTGTAGCGCTCGAGAAGACTCTTGAGAGTCCCTTTGACAGCAAGAAGATCAAACCAATTAATCTGAAAGGAAATCAACCCTGAATATACATTGGAAGGGCTGATGCTGAAGCTGAAGTTCCAATACTTTGGCCACCTGATGTGAAGAGCTGACTCATTGGAAAAGACCCTGATGCTGAGAAAGACTGAGGACAGGAGGAGAAGGGGGCAAGAGAGGATGAGATGGTTGGACAGCATTTTTGACTCAACGGACATGTGCCAGAGCAAAATCCAGGAAATAGTAGAGAACAGGGATGTCTGGTGTGCTGTAGTCCATGGGGTTGCAAAGGGTCAGACGTGACTAACTGAACAACACAACAAAATATTTTAAAAATATATGGTGGCCTTCTCTTTGCATCATCCACATTTCTCAACCTCTTGCAATATCGTACATTTCTTTACTGTTCTGTATTACATTATAGCCAGTTTCCTCAGATTTAACTTGAAGTTCCTGTAAACATTTCCTCAAGCATATTTATTCTCTTAAGACTGTCCATGTAGGTTTTTATTCCAGTGTCTTTATTTTTTTCCTGTTCTATGTGCTTCTCTCTCAAATGTATAATTTTTGTAGTGTTTTATTTTAAATACTGACATTTAAGTCTTTTTCTGAAAGATCTGTAATTGTTGTCATTTAGTCACTAAGCTAGGTCCAACTCCTTGCGACCCCATGGACTGCAGCATGCCAGTCCCCTCTGTCCTTCACTATCTCCCAGAGCTTGCTTTGTTGGCAAAATGATGTCTCTGCTTTTAGGTTTGTCATAGCTTTCCTTCCAAGAGCAAGGTTCTTTTAATTTTATGCCTGCAGTCATTGTCTGCAGCGGCTTTTGAGCACAAGAAAAGAAAATCTGTCACTGTTTCCATTTTTTCCCCATCTATTTGCCACGAAGTGATGGGACCAGATGCCATGATCCTAGCTTTTCAGAAGCTGAGTTTTAAGCCAGCTTTTTCACTCTCTTGTCTGACCCTCATCAGGAGGCTCTTTAGTTCCTCTTCACTTTGTGCTATTAAAGTGGTATCATCTGCATATCTGAGGCTGTTGATATTTCTCTTGGCATCTTGATTCCAGCTTGTGATTCATCCAGCCTGGCATTTCCCATGATGTACTCTGCATATAAATTAAATAAGCAGGGAGACAATAATAAGAATCCTTTCCCAATTCTGAACCAGTCAGTTATTCTATATCCCGTTCTAATTGTTGCTTATTGGCCTGCATACAGGTTTCTCAGGAGACAGGTAAGGTGGTCTGGCACTCCCATCTCTTTAAGAATTTCCCACATTTTGTTGTGACCCACACAACCAAAGGCTTTCATGCAGTCAATGAAGCAGGAGTAGATGTTTTTCTGGAACTCCTTTGCTTTTTCCAAGATCCAACAAATTTTGGCAATTTGATCTCTAGTTCCTCTGCCTCTTCAAAACCCAACTTGTACATCTGGAAGTTCTTGGTTCATGTACTGCTGAAGGCTATCTTGAAGGATTTTGAGCATAACCTTGCTAGCCCATGAAATCAGTTTTGTTGGTTGAATTTTGCTTATGGTAGGTTAATTCATGTGTTCTGTGATTCTGGATTTTGAGTTCACACTTGGCATGGCTTTATTTGTGGGAATCTTATGGAGGGTTTGTGCCTTTTTTATTTCCTTCTACCAATCCACTTATTTAAAAGTATTGAATATTTCTAATTGGGTTTTTGCCTTGCAAGTTTTGAGATTAAGTAGTAAAACTTAAATTGAAGCCCACGTGAGTGAAGGCCTATGATAGGAGTTTTATGGGGAGGTTATTTTCTCTCATATCCTGAGCCCAGGTTGAGAAGCAAACTTCCTTGTCCTCTTCACTGACAGAGGATAAACTTTTCTCTGAGTCCATGCTTTCAATGAAGGTGTTGCAGTTAGAGGCCTCAGCTTTATGCAATGATTTCAGTTCAAACTCGGAGAAGGCAATGGCACCCCACTCCAGTACTCTTGCCTGGAAAATCCCAGGGATGGAGGAGCCTGGTAGGCTGCAGTCCATGGGGTCGCTAAGAGTCGGACATGACTGAGCAACGCGACTTCACTTTCACTTTTCACTTTCATGCATTGGAGAAGGAAATGGCAACCCACTCCAGTGTTCTTGCCTGGAGAATCCCAAGGATGGGGGAGCCTGGTGGGCTGCCGTCTATGGGGTCGCACATAGTCGGACACGACTGAAGTGACTTCGCAGTTCGCAGTTCGCAGTTCAAACTTTCTGTCTTGCGTTCATTCAAACTCTTGTTTTCTACTGATGCACATTAAAATTCAAGCCATTAGGTTTCTTGACTGGGGACTGACCCCTACCCAGTCTGCAGTGTAAGCACCCACATCATCATCCGGATTTCAGCACTTCGTTTCTAGGCTCTTGGGGATACTTCTTTTGGACTCTGTAGCACATTGAAAAGAAAATATTTACATATTATTGGGTTTTCCTAAATGTGTTTAGCAACAATTTTGTGGGCTAACCTATATAATTAATGTGAATGTAAGTTATTCTTTCATGGTTTATTTTTCCTTTATGTATGCTATAGAATGATATTTTTTAGCTAAAGAGTTTTTAGTCAATATTCAATTCATTCATATTTATTATTGGAAGTTATTTCTGTTATTCCTTTTGCATTTTTATAGTTCAACTATAATTTACTTTCCATTTAATAATTTTTCAATTCCTTTAAAAATATACAAGTTATATTTTATTTTTACCTTCTCCAGTGTTTTTAAAGGTCTATATATGTCTTTAAATTATATTTGTAGAAACATTTAATATTTAAACCTTTTAAAAACTAATTTCAAATATTTTAAGCCAATTTCAGCTTACAATTTCAGTATTTGTAAGATAAGCATTGAAAAAAAACACAAAAAAACTTCTGAAACCCTCCTATGTGAACAAGGAATTTCATATAGCTTTTTTTCCCCCACCTAACATTCGCCTTCTCCTTGATCTTAATACAATTTGAGCTATTAGATTTAGGTTTTTATAACCTGAATTTTGACAACATTCTGTATTGAGACTACTTTTGACATTTTAATTAAATTTAAAAGTGGTTTGCAAACATTTAGACTTCTATTTTTAATTGATTTTACGTCTGCCAGCACACCTCATCTCTGTCGTTTGGAATATATTTTCAAGTAACTTTTTTCTCCAAACTGCTGCAAATTTTCTGAGATTTTAAAATGTAACTGAAAATGTCTGCTGCTCTCAGTCTGCTGGAAATATATTATCCGTGTCACAAATTTTTCACTTCTCAAAGTCTACAGCTCTGGCTCCATTTTCTTTTGGAATTCAGTGTTATGAAGTTAATGATATTTATTCCAACTATAGGCAATTTAGTCTCTTTTTCTATGTGTGTGTTTGTGTGCGTCCTCAGGTAGATGTAAGATTTCTTTAAAATATCCATACAGTTCAAAAACATCACTGAGATGTGAGTATCAGGTCTTTATTCAGCTAAGAAAAGTTTTGTTATTTTGTAGCCTTGCAATTACTTTGATGACATTTGTACTGCTATTTCTTTTAGGAACTCTAAACTCTTTCAGGAATGCTCCTGGGGACTGTTTATAGTTCCCATTCCCTTGCAAGTATGAACACAATTTTACGTATGTTGGTCCTCCATCTTCTGTCTTCCATATGTTTTGTATTCTTTTTCAGTGTTTTTCCTTTTCTGTCCATTTTGCATGCATTCTTGGAAAGATTCCCCAGTTTGTCTTCCACGCCACCTATAAACACTCGGCAGCAACAAATCTATTCTTTCCAGACACACACGTGTAGAGTTTAATTCTGCCCTGCATTTTTATTTGTTTAAAATCCTGTTCTCTCTTTCTCCTCCCTTCTCTCATTTGGTTGCCTTTTTTTCTTAGTCTGTTTTCTTGCCAGCTTCTTCCTTAGCCATGGAATTTGTCTTCATGCGTACCAAGAAGCTTCCTGAAATGTCTCTTGGCTGGGCAGAACATCATTTTTAAAGTGATGCTCCCCTTCTGGGTCTTGGAGTTACCATCCCTGCTCCTTGCCTTGCAGTATTTCCTACAGGTCCCTGGGCTCTCTTGACCCCTTTTCACTCCTCCCTGAGAAGGGAAGACCCATAGTCCTGATTTATGCTAGGCAGGAGGAGTGGATTGGCCTTGGGCTCTCCTTCTCCCTGCTTGCTTGATGGTTGAATCATCTTTTTAGACCTACATCTAGAGGATGAGCCAGTGTTCAGTTGCTAGTTGCCAACAGGCTTCATCTGCCAAACTGAAGTGGCATCTTTGTCTAAATACAATGTTGATTCTCTAGTGTTCTGACCTGATATGTCACAGGAAAAACTACACTCAGTAGGTGCACTGCTCCCACAATTATTACCATGTCTGCGGCAGCCTCTTGACTTTTCATCCCCTCTGGAATGCATTGTGTCTCCATCAGCTCATCCGTTTTCCCATTGGTCATGTATGGATGTGAGAGTTGGACTGTGAAGAAGGCTGAGCGCTGAAGAATTGATGCTTTGGAACTGCGGTGTTGGAGAAGACTCTTGAGAGTCCCTTGGACTGCAAAGAGATCCAACTAGTCCATCCTAAAGGAAATCAGTCCTGGGTGTTCATTGGTGGGACTGATGCTGAAGCTGAAACTCCAACACTTTGGCCACCTCATGCGAAAAGCTGACTCATTTGAAAAGACCCTGATGCTGGGAGGGATTGAGGGCAGGAGGAGAAGGGGACAACAGGGGATGAGATGGTTAGATGGCATCACCGACTCAATGGACATGGGTTTGGGTGGACTCCGGGAGTTGGTGATGGACACGGAGGCCTGGCGTGCTGTGGTTCATGGGGTCGCAAAGAGTCGGACAGGACTGAGCAGCTGAACTGAACTTGCTTGTTTTCAGAGTCTCTTGGGTATAAGAAGACCTTAGGGAAGGGAGGAAGATGACTCAGGGAAACTGTTCTTCATTTGCTCTGGAGCTGAATCAGTAATGGTAATGGATATTTACTCCATTCTCGGGTTAGTAGAGATCCTGGGTGTCTGAGTCAGATATTGACAGAATAGGAATTACCACATATCTTTCCACCTATTTCTTTAAAGCAAGTTCTCTCTATAGAAGAGACTTTGGCATATGTTGTACATGTGCTTGATAGGTTTTTCTCCACCCAGCTTCATTGGCCTTATAAGGATTGTCAGTTCCTTCTACATCCTGGCAATTAGGTTGTCTGTCAGTGTTCATTCACCTTGTTACTCTGAGTCTTCATATTTGTCTGTATTTGCTGAGGCATTTTCCTGAGAAATAAGGAGAAACTTTGTTGGAAGCTACTAGCCAGAGGCCATTTTGTACAGAAAGTCCCACAATGCATTTCAGTGTCTGTCTTCCCAGGAAGATCCTGAGATCCCTAAAGGGGGGCTTGGGGTCACAGACATAACCGGGTCTCTAGCACCTTGTTAGTCACCAACATGGAATTCCTGCTCAATAAACACTGAAAGTTTTGTTCTTTGCCTATTATCCATTGTTAAAATGCCTTAAATAACCCACACATGATCCACCTGCTTCTCCAAAAAGAATTGATGAAAATGTGTCTTGCAGCTTAAGAATCTACTTTAAAGCAGCTCGGGTCATGGACTGTGTAACAGAACCTTTCATTTGTGCAGTTAAGCAATGCTTAGAAAGAAAACAATGGCATAAAGGAGCAACTTAAGATCTCATGCACAGGACATCCATATGATCATTCTCAAACTGCTTACTATTTACCTATGTTCCCACTACTAAGCAGAATGAAGAAACCAGGCTAAAACCACAACAAAAGGGATACGGTTGGAGATGAGCAGGAACTTTCTAGTAGAGTAGCTTCATAATGTATAGAAGGGAAGTTGGGCAGTTGCTTTCACTAGAAATGCTTTTCAATCTTATAGACACAAAGCTGTTTAGAGGTGGGGGTGACCTAGTTAGCTGCCCCCAAACCTTCTAACCAGAAGGGCCTCTGAGTCCTAGCAAAAGTGTCAAGTCACCCTTGGGTGCCTGAGAGTGCTCAGCTGCTGGCTTAGAGGCGAACATCTGTCACTTTGAAGGAATGATTTAGTGATATCAAATAGAGGGGTGATTAATCAAGAAAACAAGTGAGCATTTGACATCAGAGAGAGAGGAAAAAAAAAAAAAAAACAGCCTAGGAGATGCTTTGGGGAAAATGGGCACCCAGGCTTGGAATCCCAACCAATGGTGCTTTCAGGGATATTTACAGAGCATAACGTGTTGTGAGAGAGATCAATCTGCTGAATGGCTAAATTAATATTTAACTTGCTCAGGAAAAGTCAATCCCCTGGGCTATTAGGGAAATTAGCAAAAGCCCTAAACTGAAGCTGTTTTTACCTGAGCCACCAGCATGTTCTAAAAGCCATCAGTGTCATTCCCTCATACCCTTGTGAACTGATGGGCACATCCCCACCCCAATCCAATTCTCTCCTCTCACGCCTCTTATCTTTCCTCTGCCTCCTTCTCTTCTTGTCATAGAACCCTTCCTTTAAACAAAACCTGATATAGATGCCCAGTAAAACAAAAGGCTATCTGAACAGAGGTGAGGTCTAAAGCCCCACCCTCAGACTGCTCCCGTACTTCCCCACCTGCATGTCCCCTGAGAGATCCTCGGAGCACAGCTTGAAACTCCTAGACAGTGGCCGCCAAGCCTCCCTGAGCAGCAGAACCCATCAGGGTGTAGACTGTAAAAAAACATCTGTGGCCCTACCTCATCCCTACAGACTTACAATTCTCAGGGTGAGCCGTAGGGGCCAGAAGATACTAGGTTGGTGATCCTTGTGATCCTGGCACAGGTTCAGAGTGCCTGGCATAGTTCTTGGCATTCTTGCACTTGTGATGTCCCAGGGTCCTCCCAGGAGGGAGGTTTGCAGTTGGATAATGCCTTCAGCCAGGTCTGGAAGAGCCATTCTGTACCCACACAAGGAGACGTAGCACAAGACTGTGAGCGAGAGAGACAGTTAGGGGACACTAAGGCTTCCTGAGAGAGGTGCGCTTTGGGAAGAAGTTGAAGGCAGGAAGTTTATTTCATTTCAGTTTGCACAAAAACATCTGGTACAATGCCTGTATGCAGCAGGTGCTCAATAAACACCTGTTCTCACTACCCACCATCACCCTTTAGCTGGTACCCTGCTGACTCTCCAGTCCTTCCTGTTACCTGACACCTCTTTCCTCTTTGTGGTCATCCTTCTCCACTACTCCATAAGCTCTCTCAGAGCAGGGCCTGTGTCTGTGTCTCTACAGCCTTGAGCAGGCCTGCCTGGCTAGTAGTCATTACCCAGTAAATTTCCCTGGAATAAGTGGGTGAGTGCATGCTAGCCAGATGCAAGGGAAGGAAAGCCTGGGGCTGTGTTTAGGGGATCAAGCTGGTTGAACAGCCTGGCCCATAGGGAGGCTGGTGGAGTCTGGGCTGAGATGGCAGGTTCCAGGGAGCTTGTGGAGGAGTCTGGATGCCAGCCCAAAGTGGTCTGTCTTTCTTTAGCAGACAATGAGGAGCCATTAGGTTTCTGTACTGAGAAGAGATAAGATCAAGCTTGGCTGGAGGAGGACTGGTTTGGCAGCAGAAGGATTGGGGAAGGGAGGGGTTGGAAGCTGGGTGGCCAAGGCATTAGGCTGGCCCTAGGACAGGGCTTGGGACAAGGGAGCAAGCTGTGGCAGAGGGGACTCTGCCTGATATGTCTCTCCTAAGACTGTGATGTAACAAAGGACAGAAAGGAGTCTGAGACTCATCTATCTGTTCTTCCATAGCGGGAGGGCTGGAGACAGAACAGGTGAAGCTGCTGAGGAACTCAGCAAGCAGAGGTTCCAAGGACGGAGCCTGGTCAGGGGAACCTCCTTCACAACTGAAAAGGGAACAGTAAGAAGTGCTAAGGCAGGTAGGAGGAAAGTGGGCACCATGGAAACTGAGGCAAGAGCTCCAGGAGAACTGGTCCCTAACGTCAGGAGTGCTGAAGGCTTAGGAGGGATATGGGTAATGGGAGCACGTTCTTCCTGGGATGATGGCTTCAGAGTCGTTGGGATGTACCTGGTGCAGTGTGATGGGGCAGAGGGCAGCTGGCACTGTGTTGAGGAGGAGGAGGGAGTGAAGGCCGATGCCGAGGCAGCTGGGATGGAGGGTGGTGGAGAGGGAGGTAGCCTTGAGTCAGAGAGGGGAAGCAAAACAATGTCAGAATGGAGATAGGAGTCTGGCTAGGACTGACTGAATAGGGGCAATCCCAAGCAGAGGAGAGACTGAACATTTCGGGGTGGGAGCTTGGTTTGGCAACGCTGTAAGAGGAGAGCAGGGAGCGTGGAAGAGGCCATCACATTTGCCCACTGTCAAGTCATTGACAAATCTGGGAAAGGCTTGGTGGGAAAGAGGTGACTGTCGTGGGGAGGGGTGGCCTAACATGTCGTCGCTGATCCTAAAGGAGGAGACCATCAGCAGGTTTGGAGGCGGGGGCGAGGGTGGGGGGGGCGGGGGCGGTACAGTGAGGACGCTTCTCCCGCATAGCGCATAGCGTTACAGCCTCGGGGCAGGTCCTTGATCTTAAGCCATCCGGCTAAAGAAAGCAGAGCTGGGGAAGCTGGGCTAGGGAGAATCACTCCTGCCTCCAATGCCCGGTCCCCCTCAGCAGTCCTTCTAGTCCTTCCCCCACAGTACGGGTGCCTTCCTCTGCCCACTTCCTTGCAGAGCTCTCCACTGTCCCTATTGCATTACGCCCCTCTAGGGGGTTATGTGACCGCTGGTCATTCCCACCTGACCTGTTTTCTGGGATTGGGGTCCTTAGCGGACGTTCACAGAACACATGGGGAAGTGAGAAGTCGGGGGCTTCTTGGGGAGGAGAGCCGCAGGGAGCTGGATAGGAAGCATATCCCTTGCTCTGCACACTGGGCTGATGCCCCCAGATTCTCTGAACCTCATTCACTCAGTCAGCAGATGCACGCCATGCCGCCAGGCACTGTTCTAGGCACTGGCTATTCCGCAGTGAACAAAGCACACACGAATCCCAGGAATGAAGACCCCATTCTAGTAAGGAGAGACCCACAATAAACAGGATAGCTATAAAACCACACGTTAGGTGAAGTGCTATGGACAGGAGGAATAAGGTGTGCCATTGGGCTTGCATTAAACAGGGTAGTCAGCGTAGTCTTGCTGAGAAGATGAAAGAAGAAAAATTTGATTATTTAAAGCTCACCTAAACCTGGTGGGCTGTAAAGGAAAGGGCCTGAGTCCGTTCCTTCCCTTGGCCCCCTAAATCAGGGCGTGGAGAGCTAGGGCCGGCCTGTGCGGTTCTCCGAGAGCACCACCAGGGGGAGCCCCGACCCCTCCTAGCGCCTTCCGAGCCCTCCCGCACAGCCTTGCAAGCAAAAGTTTTTCTTAAACTAACAATGCCAGTGTAAGGAGGTGCTCGTGCCTGATTGGATGGGGGAATTTTGCAGGTTTGATTCCTTGATTGGACAGGAGGTGTTAGGGGTGGGGAGAGAGCTGATGGTGGGGGATCCCGCTCCCTCCCCCGTCAGTCTGGCCGGCTCCGTCCTCTCGTAGGCTCGGATGTAGCTCGCAATGTGACACCAGGACGCACACGCACTCGCGCGCTCTACCCGGCTCGCACTCCCTCGCCCTCTCTCTCTTACACACAGGCACGCACACACCCACCTCTCCCATAAACACACACACACACATGCACACCCACAACCACGCGCGCCCGCACCGCCCCACGCGCGCACACTCCCGCCCACGCCCACGCCGCGCTCCGGGAAGTCCGGTCCCGGCCCGAGCGCGAAAGGATACGGAGAAGCCACCGGCGGGGAGCGCAGCGGCGCCCCGGGACGCGGCGCCCTCCCCGCGCGGCCGCCTCGGCTCGGGCTCGGCCTGGGGGCCGCCGGCCGGCGATGGCCCTGGATTTCCTGCTGCTGCTCCTCCTGGCATCCGCAGTGGCCGCAATGGAAGGTAACGTAGCCTCCGCGGAGCAAGTTGACGGCTGTATCCCCAGGGCTTCTCTGGCTGCTACGCGTCGCCCTCATCCCGAGACCCGAGGGCCAGGTTGTGGGAGAGCGTCGGCCACGACTGAGCGCGGGGCTGGGGCGGCACCCACCCGCGGGCCCCCGGCTGGCTCTCGGCACCCGCAGCTGGTTCGCGGAGCCCCCTGGCTCCCGCGCTCCCTAGCAGCCCTGGTCGCCCGCAGCCTCGGGGAGCACGGAGCCCGCTGCATTGCGGTGCCGGCTCCTGAGCTCCGGCGCAGCTGGGCGTTGGGGAAGAAGGGGCGCTTCTGGCCGTCCGGCCGCTGGAGTGCGGGCGTCTGTCCGCTCCCTTCCTATCCCGGGCACCGATGCCCTTAGGCTGCCGCGCGCCACCTCTCCTTTTCCCCCGCTCCGGGTCCGCAGGCTCCGGGACTCGGCTCGGCAGGCTGGCGCTGCGCGCGGGGACCGGAGATGCTCTGCCCTGGTACCCTGCAAGTGGCTGCCGAATGATAGCGGCTGAGTTAGATGGCCCGACTCTCGGGGGACAGCTTGGTGGTCCGGGAGCCTACGGGCTGCATTCTTCCCGAGTCAGTCGGGGAGAAGTGGACACCTTCCTGGCCTCTTGCACCTGAAAACGAGGGTGGGGTAGGGTGGGTGATTGGTCCTGCCGAAAGTCGCCCAGTCTCCCCCTTGGCTGGGAAAGGTAACCTATGCGCAGCATTGCTCTCCCGGCTACTTCAGCCTTGACTGTGCCTCCGCCGCCGCCGCGGCGGGGAAGGCGCGCTCGGCGGGCACCGCGCCTGGCGCAGCAGGGAGCTCCGCGCTCGGCGGCGCCCGCGAATCCCTGTGGGAAATCCCTGCCCCGCTCCCGCCTCCCGCCACCCGCCCTCTTCTCCCGCCCCATTCCTCGCAGCTGAGCGGCAGTCGCACCCACCTCCGGAAACACAGCCCGGCCTGGAGCGGAGTTTAGTGCCGGGATGAAAGCAACTCGGGAAAATGCGCACCTCAGCCCCGCTCGCAGTCCCCGTGTCCGGCGCGGGTGAAACTCCTTCGAAGGATTTCGCGCGCGGCCCCCGGCGCCGGCGCCGCCTTCAGAGCTGGGAGCTCGCTCCGCTGGGCTGCCCGGGTCCTTGTTCTGCTGCTACTGGTTGCCCAGCGGAACCCTCCACCCGCCCCACAGCCCCGTGGTTCAGCGCCCCGACCCCTCCGGAAAGCGCTGCCCTTCTCCAAGCGACACTGGGGCCTTTTGGCCCCCGGCGGGGCTAGGATTCCCCGGCCTGGTGGTGAAGACCACCATATCCCGCGTTCATTCTGGTGGCGGCGCGGGGGTGCGGCGATTAACGCCTGGAAAGCCCGCTCTTGCTTTTCTGAAGGTGGTTTTTTGTCCGCCCTGCGCGTGCCGCTGCCCTTTCCGGCTGCTGGGTCTTTGTGCTTGTGGGTTGCTTTCGGGGTCGTGCAGGGACTGGAGCATTGTGGGGCGCCATCAACGCCCCGCGCAAGGGCTGCTCTGGTTTGTCTTCTTGAGGGACAAGCGCGGGAGCGGCTGAGTTGGGGCTGGGTGGGCGAGGCACACTTCCAAAGCGGTCAGGACGACCTGGGAGAGCGGGCATTTGCAATGGTCGAGGGCACACTGGACTTTCTAGCGCTGGGGCGGCGCATCCTGCCCGCCTCTCTTGGCGTCCGCTGAAGGGTCAGCGGCTCGGTCTCGGAGAGCAGATAGGTGCCCACTTTCGGAACCTGGTTTCAGGGTTGGGTTTCCACGTTGAAGGAGGGCACTTGCAGTTTTGTATTCGAGCGAAATTGGGGAGCAAATGTATGGGAAGTCCCCAGGCGTCTGGCGGCGCGCTGGTTCCTCCCTAGACCCTCTACTGGAGCGGCCCCAAGGAGGGTGCTGTGGTGCCGGTACCCAGCCCCGTGCACCCGTCCGGTCACCCGTGGGTTCTGGAGCGACCCAGAGTGCGGGGCCTGTGGCCTTTCTCTGTGCGCAGCCCAGAAACTTTACCTTTAGCCTAGCCAGAAGAGCCTGGCTTTCTGGGCTGAACGTCTCTCCAGTAAGGGTTAAAAGAAACGCCACATTCAGCAGAATATTAAAGCAGCCGGGCCTCCTGCTCAGTGCACAGAGATAGTACACACCATTCACTCCTGCCTCTCCCGGGTGAGCACAGGCAGGCTCATTTTCTCCTCTGCACACGCGGCGGTGCCTTCCCGCCTGCCTGGCTGGGCTGGGGCCAGCGTCATTCGTTTGTGATGAGTGAGGAATAATTATCAGAAAAGTGGATCAATGAGCTGCCTACGCAGATCGCAGATCCCTCTCAAACTGCCGTGGCCAGGGGGCGCCCCTCCTGATTTGGCCACTTCTGTGTCCGCCTGTGGTCTTTCTGTCCTGGGTCCCTGATGGAATTTCAGTGGGGCCTTATCACCCACGGCAAGCAGCTCCAAGACCAGGCAGGTCCTCAGCCCAGGCCAGGGCCGGACCAAAGCTTTAGCAGAAACCATGGGCCAGGTGGGGACACTTAGCCAGAAGCAGGCAGTGTCCTATGAGAACCGCTGCCTCAATGGAAGGAAGAGGGAGTGGCTAACATGCAGAGAAGGGCAGGCCCACGCTGAGGGACACCGCTCCTGCTCTCCGCCCTCTCCTCCCACTTCCATCTAGCCCTTGGCTCTGCTCTGGAGAGAGATGGCCTGCAGGGCAAAGGCTTTCTAAATCTCTTTTCAGAGAGGAGCAGGCAGGCTTGGGGTGGGGGTCGGGGGGCAGGGATGCTGACGTAACCTGGACTTCTGGACAGAGAACTAGGCCTCCTTTCTCTGTCTCCAGAAAAACAGCTGCCTCTTGAAGCTCATGTCTTTTCACATTGGATCTGAGCACTTGTCAATGGGCTGCTGGTGTCTGCAGGCTGCATTCTCTGAGCTACCCTTTGGCCCATGCCCTTCATGATGGCGTCTGGAGACCCAGGCTTCTGTGGTGTCGGGCTGGAAGCAGACACTCTCCCTCAGAGTAGAGTATTCCTGAGCTAAACGTGGTGGCCCTTCTGGAGGCGGTGCTCTGGAATCACTGACAGCCTGTAGCATCCTCCTAGCCCTAGCACCAGTGTCCGTGAATGACCATAACAAATGCAGGTGGCCTCTGATTGCCACGCTGGCTGGCCAGCCAGAGCACTCCCAGAAGAACTGCTCTTTGATGTGGTCCAGGGTGAAATCCAGGACTTGCCACCCTTGAGTGTGCACATGTTTGACGTGGTGGTAGATTTCTCAGGACTTAGCAAATAGTGGATTCTCCAAAGGAATCACTGGTGCATCAATGCACATGCCGCACCTTGAAATGCAAGGGCCCTAAGTTCACCATCCACAGTTAAGTCTATCGCAGGCTGGTGGCGAAAACCCCCAACGTCAGTCTGCATGCCTACAACAGGCTACCAGGTCAGGCAGCAATTGACTCTTTCTGCATTTTCGGTTAATGATTCTTCGTTATGTGTGCCTCTGGTTTGGATATCCTGAGCCAGCAAGCGGTAGCAGGCACCGAAGTTTAAAAATATATATATATCTGGAGGGAAAAGTAAATTTGAGAGAATTCTTTTCTGTGCATTGTAAAATGGTTGCCGTTACTTAGTGTTTGTGGAGGGACACCCGAAGCCATTGAGTGGAATGCTGGTGAGATAGGGTAACGCAGCCCTGGGCTGTTTCTTGAGGAGTCTTGGCAGTGTAGATAGCTGCAGGGGTCGGGCCCAGCCCTGGCCAGTCCCAAACCTTCTGGCTTGGCAGAGCAGAGCTGCCAGTGGCTGGTGATACTCAGTCTTTCCAGCCTAGGAAGTCAGACAGGTAACACACACGTTATGAGGATATCCCTGAACTAGTTTAAAAATAAAGATGCTGTTAAAGTCAAAGATACATTCATATTATTAAACTAAAACAGTCATCTTAGTTAATCCTCAAGAGTTCTTAGAAACCCTACGGTTTTGAGTGTAGGGTTTCCACTGTGGGCAAAGGGTGGAGGCAGTTTTGGAAGCAACAGAAGGGAATCACATTTCAGGGAGGGTTTTTGGCTTTAGGCAGTTTCATGCCACCTGGGCAATTTGCTGTAGACTCTTGGGCTCTTTCTGCCAACGTTCAGCAGGTCTGGATATATTCTGAAAGACTGTATTCTGGCCTCCCAAAAGATCCTGCTGAAGATCCTGCATCCTGGAAACTCTGCCCAGGGGAATTACTCTAAAATAGCTGCAGTAACAAATCCTGGGCAGGTCTTGCTCCACTTTGCCCTTGCTGAACAGCCTGGGCATCTTCATTTTTATCAGTTATAAAGGTCCCCAGTGATGCAGATGCAGACAGCCTGGCATTGGTATATTTGGAAACTGCTGATAATAGCTCACACTTAATGCCCGGTGTTATTCGAGGTACTTTATATAAATTAATTTGCTTATTTTTTAGACAACCCTGTTGGGTTGGTATTATTATCAACCTTCCTCTCCCATTTTTCAGATGAGAAGATTGAGGTACAGGGTGGTTCAATAATTTGATAAGGTCACAAAACTGGTAAGAAGCTTGCATTTGAACCCAGGCAGTCAGTGTTCTTAACCACTCCACCTCACTTCACCACTTTGGTGAACTTTGTGAGAAGAAAGGTTCGGATCTGCCTGAATTCACGGACGGGAAAAATTCTAATGCTGATTCAGCCACTGGTCATTGGGTACTCTGTTGATTACTGGGGACTCCATGTTTCCATGGTCACCAGAGAAGAGATGAGTGAAATGTTCAGACGGTCTCGACACTTCAGCTGGAGCAGGTTTCCTGCCCCCCTTTCCCACGATCCACCTCCCCCACCCTGCACATGTGCAGATGCGGAGCTGGGGACCTGCACCGTGGCATGGCCTCTGATAAGGAATTTAGTAGCAGGACTGGGAGCATCTCTCTTCCTCCTCCTGCCCTGGCCAGCCCTCCCAAGGAAGAAACGATTGCAGACAAGGGCCCCTAAAGGAGATGGGCCTGGGCTCCCTAGGCACCTTGGGGGCAGTGGAGGGAGCACACTGGACCCTTACCTGTCTCATCCCCTCCCCCAGTCTTCTAGAACACATCCCTACACCTGGATTCTAGGAGTCCGCATTTCTTGGAAGAGCTCCCTTTGTGTCTTCCTCTTCTGCATTGGCCACTAAAGCAACCTGAATATTTCTGTTAGATTTCCACGTCTCCAAAGGTGGTGCAGGAACAGAGCATTGGATGCCTGCCCTTCTGAGGAAATTACTATAATAATAAAGTAACACCCTGGGAGAGATTCCATATTTCAAAGTACAATTTTGCTGAGGAATTTCTCAGTCCCTTCTGTTGATTCTGTTTAAATTGCAGTGATAAATCAGGGCCCCCAGGTGTGTGTTTGTGCTCAGAGAGGGAGCATTGAGTGACCAGGTCAAGGCCACCTGCTCCATCAAAGGCCCCTGACGCCTGACATCTGAGTTGCCTCACTAACTTTTGTTGATGACTCTTCTGGGGCTTAGAGACATGGGAACATGCTGTGCCGGGGGCCCTGGAGGATGGTGGACTTGGTTCTTCTTTGCTAATGGAAACCTGCTTTCCATCTGACCTAAGACACGAGAAGCAACTGGATGTCTAGTTCACTCTCTGCCTCTCTGTGTCCCAGTTTTCCCATTATTGAAAGACTAGAGGAAGGGCCATCATGACGGAGAGGATAGAAAGGGCTTGGGGTGGGAGCGAACCCCAGGGTAGAAGCAGTGGTAGAATTAGGAGCTTTGGGATGACAATAGTAGGTAATGTGAAGTCTGGGGCATGGTGACCCCCTGACTAGTTGTGGGTGGGGTGTGGATCCTCATAGACTGGTGGGCGTTCTGCAACAGCAGCTCAAAGATGAGTGAGGGTGAGCTTGGCTGACATCAGGAAGGGCCGTAGCCTGGTGCCTCCACAAGGAGACTTTGCTCCTGGGACTTCCTGTTGGCCTGGTCCAGCACTGGGACCACGGTCTCCACTGGTCCCATGTAGCATCATCTGCCAGTTGCCTCTCAATGAAATTTGGCTTTACATTTGCCACTAGCTTTGTGAAATAGAAGGTGTCATTTCCACAGCCTCAGAAGAGTGTCTTACTCACTTGCTCTCTTGATCCCCGGGCAGCATGGAGTATTACTCAGCCTCAGAGCTGAAAATCTGGGGCCCTTCGCTATATCGTAACGACCCCCATTATGGAGTCTTCGGGATGCTCAGCTACTAGAGACATTGCAGACATGGTGAAAAAGGCCCTCTCACTCCCTCCCCAGCAGTGATGTTCCTCCAGGGCAGGGAAGCCCCAGCGCCCACAGACAACATGATTAGCAGCTGCTGAAGGTTCCCAGAGTTCTCAGTAGCAGGGCTGGGCCAACGTGGAAACATATAGGAAATTTCCCGAGAATTACCAGGACTCATTTCTGCCCGCAGGTTGCACCTGAGGCCCTAGTCTCTCCTCTCACTCCACCTGCTTCCTAGCAGCAAGTGACCAAATGACTGATTTGAATTTAACCTCCTTGCCCTGCTTCTCTATCCTCCCCACCCCGTGGAGGTGATAATGAGCAGAGAAATGGGCAGAGGCAGGTAGCCAGGAGGGGAGGGGCAAGTGAGGGAGCAGGGGGCCCCAGGCCTAGCCTAGCACTCCTGTCTGAGGTCCCTGGGACTGATCCAGGGGCCGCTGCAGCATGTGGGAGCCCACAGGGCTTGTTCCCAGGGCCCTGGCACGTTGGGAGTGGGACTGGAGGCAGACTTTAGGGACGGGAAGAGACCTTCTAGAAATCCTACAGCCTGACAGCATTAGAGCCAGGACTGCACTAAGCTTTTCTTTTCCCATTTATCATGTGCTGATTGATCCCGTACTCTTAATATCCAAGCATCTGTTGTCCCGTTTTACAGGTGAGGAAGCCGAGGCTTTGAGAGGTTAGGTTACAGACACAAGAACTAAGATTCAAACTGAAGTTTTAACAAATTGAAGTTGGCCAGCCCTTCAGGCCACTGCCTCCAAGTTCAGTGCCTTTTCCATTGAACATTGCTTACTCATGAATGAAAGCAGGGAGCACTTATTAAGCACCAGCTGTTTATTCACTGTCCTGCCAGGTCATGTCCAAAGTACCGGAGAGTATCCTGGTCCCTGTGGCCGGGCTTTCTTCTTGCTCTCTGGACCTGCCCGACCTGTGCTCCAGCTAGAGGAAAACCGTTTCCCTTCTCTGTTTGTGTTTTCCTGTTTGTACATGGCCTTTTCCATGTTCTCTCACCAGTCAGACCCCTGCTGTGGTCATTAGTGGTCTTCTCTTTGCTGCGTATCCGTCTGGCTCACGTCTTTGATGTGCTGCTTAGATGGTGGCTGCTTGGCATCTGTGCCGGGCTGTGGTGGTGGTGGGGTGCGGGGGACTGGGTTGCTGTGGGCCTCCGGGAGCTCCCTCCACAGGCCTGCCTTCTAGACGGGGGGCCAGCTGCCCGTGTTCTCCTTTGGGAGCCGCCCTGGTTTCTGCCCTGTGCGCCCCACCCTGCTTGGGGCCGTGTTGCTTCCAGAGCTCTGGCAGCTCCTGCCCATCTGGACAGGTGCAGACTCACATCAGGGGAGGACACAGGGGTTTAGCATCAGGTGATGGAGAAGGAAATGGCAACCCACTCCAGTACTCTTACCTGGAAAATCCCATGGATGGAGAAGCCACAAAGAGTCGGACACGACTGAGCAACTTCACTTTCACTTTCACTTTGAGCATAGATGGATGTGCAGGAGGAGGGGGGAGAGAAACCCCTGAGCATCCTAGTCTCATTGGATAGTGCTTGGTCCTCCCAGGACCACACCTGTGGACTGAGCAGAAGTACTGGGAATAATAGCAGGCAGCTTCATCGACAGGGGTGACAGAGAAAATGCCTTATCTGTGAGAGGCAGCTGGGCCCTGCAGTTAATTGTTCTGTTGTTTTCCTCTCGCTATTTTTCCAGCACATCAAGGTGGGACCTTTGCCCCTGGCTTTCTCATTGATGCTGAGGCTTGAGCCGGGTGGTGAGCTTGGAAGAGAGGAACCTCTCTGGGAGGGGCCGGAGGGTGGCCCATCCAGGGATGCTCTCAGTCCTTTGGCAGTGCATCCAGGTGGTCCGGATGAACTGGGGGTGAGGGGGCAGGCTGTAAGCTTCAGGGCAAGGAAGAGAGTCTTAGTATCAGAACATTCACTGAGTTGTGGGCAGGCACCCAGTGGCCCATGTTGGGCACTGTCAGACCATACTTTGGATGTCAGACCACATACCATGCTGTTTGGGTTTATCCTGGCTGGGATATGCGTGAGTCTCTTCCAGCGCCTTCTTGATGTGAGACCTTTTACAGTCTGGGTCCTCCTTCCCTACCTTTCCCCACTAGCATCACAGCCTGCTGCTCCGTCTTCCCTGCTCCATGCCGGCAGAGGCACACACACCTTGGGCATCCCCCATTTCTTTGCCCCTGTGTGTGTAGAGGCCTAACTGAGCCTTCTGCTGCTGTGCACCTGTGGGTCTGTACCTGCTTGGTGTGTCTGTGTTGTGTTTGTCACTGATCTTTTCTTGGCTAACTTTAATTTTTTCTTTTGAATTTGCCACAATTCGCTTCCTCTGGGAAGCCTTCATCCCATCCCGGGCTGGATGAGGTAGCCAGCTGGTTCCCACCACACCTATCTCTGCTTCCCTCAGTGGGAGCCCAGTCCACACTGGTCTGTAATTATGTGTTGATTTTTCTGGGTACCCCATAGCTCTGTGAGCCCCTGCAGGGTGGGGCTCCAGCTTAACTGTCATGGTATCCCCACTATATGGCACATAGGTGACAGCAATAAATATATGTTGTATTAATGAATACAAAGAAAGGAAAATCAGCAGAACACACACAAAAAACCCTGAAATCATGTCCTTTGTGGGAGTTTAAAATGTCTGGAAATTTTTCTACTCTTTTCATCAAAATATGAAACCTAATTCTTATCCTTTTTAAATACGGGTTGGTCTTCTGACTCTAATGAATAGATTATGGCAGAAGTGATCTTGCATGACTTTGGAGGTGAGTTCAGAGATGATACTGCAGCTTTTCTTTGGCTCTCTCTTACATGAGGGATGCTTGCCCTTGTGACTCAGCCACCATATTGTGAGGAAGCCCAAGCAACCTGGAGGGACCACTTGTAGGTGTTCTAGCCACAGCCCTAGCTCATATTCCAGCCCACTGCCAGCATAACATGCCAGACTTCTGAGCAGGGGAGTGTTCAGATGGTTGCAGCCCCCATCTTTCCAATCATTCCTGCTGACTCTGAGTGGGAAGAGACAGGCTTTCCTCATTGAGCCCTGTCCAAATTATAGATTTGTGAACAAAACAGGTCTTGTCATGTTTAAAATGACTGGGTTTTGGATTGGTCTGTTATATAGCAATTGAGAGCCAAAATATCCTAGCAGAAGTAGTGAAAGAAAAATGGTTTAGAGAAGACGAGAGAGAACTTGTGGAGAAGGCAGTGGCACCCCACTCCAGTACTCTTGCCTAGAAAATCCCATGGACGGAGGACCCTGGTGGGCTGACGTCTGTGGGGTCGCACAGAGTTGGACATGACTGAAGCGACTTAGCAGTAGCAGCAGAGAGAGCTTGAGGGAGGTTAGGGACGGGGAGAGGAAATGTCTCAGTCATTCAACTTCTATCAACTATTTGTCAGTTTCCTACTCTGTGCCAGGCAGTATGCACAAAACGGGGAGTGATGAAGGGGAACACAGCCCTTGGGGGCATCCTAGTGGTGGGACAGATGGTCGTTAAGAAGAAAAATAATGGAGAGCATAATTTCAGGAAAGTACTATGAAGGGAATAAACAGGGTAATGTGATGGATGCAGGCTTGGGCAACTGAGAATGAGAGGAGAGGGTAGTGGAGGGAAGGCTTCTCTATGAATACGTGAAGGGTGGTCTTGCCAAGCAGGCTAGGCTTTACTCTGCATGGGAGATGGGTTTTGGCTTGATTATGCAGTTCTTTCCAGCCAGGCTGAACCAAGCCTTGAGGGATGATACAGCCCCATCCCAGAGTGTCCAAGGAGGGCCAAGCTGCTCCCAGAGGTGAGAGCCCAAAATCTACAAGAGGCAAATGGGGGATGGGAGCTGCAGGACAGAACTGACGGCTTGGAAGCTGCCAGATTCATAAATACTGGTACAGAGCACATTTACTGAGCATCTACATGAGAAATGTACTTGAAGCTGAAAACATGAAGTTCAAGAAGACACAGCCTTTCTTTCCAGGAGCTCACTGATTAACACTTTGGTGGGGGAAACAGAGCTATGCAGACTACAGGCTGTCACAGGAGGTGTGATGGAGTCTGCTAGCTGTGGCGTAACAGTTACACATCAGCTGCTAGGAGAAACCAGAGGAGAGGATCGTACTTCCAGTGGGAAGGGTTTGAGGCAGGATTGGGTGTGTAAGAGACAGATAGAGACACGTCCTCCTTGGGGGACAGGTAGACATTTGTCAGACAGAAATGGGAGTGGATTGGGATGAGAAACCAAAGCTGATAATCGTTTCTGTCTTCCTTTTCATCATGGTGGACCACTAGAGCTCTCCATGAAGGGCTTTACCTGTTTTGTTAGCCATATCTTCAGTTGTAGAGACAGATGTACAGCTTAAACTGGAGGAGAGCAAAAGTGAAGGAGTGATTACTGGCCTTTGTTTTCTTGGATATTTTGGGACTCAGGTTGTGACTGTATCCGGGGCACCAAGGCTATATTAAGGCTCAGTCTTCCTTTCTTCATTCCTTAGCTTTGTGTTTGTGTCAGCCAAGTTCTGGGCAGAACACAGATGGTATTCTCAAAGGGTTAGCTGAGGAGAGTTCAGTGAAGAGACTTTTTCTCAGAGGTGTGACCAGAGTTAAGGGGATTAAATGGGCTTTCCCTGGTAGCTCAGCTGGTGAAGAATCCACTTGCAATGCAGGAGACCCTGATTCGGTTCCTGGGTCGGGAAGATCCCCTGGAGAAGGGATAGGCTACCCACTCCAGTATTCTTGAGCTTTCCTGGTGGCTCAGATAGTAAAGAATCCTCGTGCAATGCCGGAGACCTGGGTTCGATCCCTGGGTTGGGAAGATTCCCTGGAGGAGGGCATGGCAACCCACTCCAATATTCTGGCCTGGAGAATCCCTATGGACAGAGGAGCCTGGTGGGCTACAGTCCATGGGGACAGCAAAGAGGCAGACATGACTAAGCAGAGGACAGCAAGGGAACCAAACAGGATTGGGTGTACCCAGGATCTGGCAATAGTGGGAAGCGATAGCTCCCTAAGGCCAGAAGTGGCAGTGGGAGGTGCCATCAGGACCTGGTCAGGGCTGTACTAGGAGAGGGCCCTGGGGGCAGGAGCTGTAGTCCTAGACAGAGGAGTGCATGGGCGCAGAGAGGGGTGATGTAGTCCTGGAACTGTTTCTCCTCCACTTTCTCATCGCCTGCCAGGACCTTCTGTTGGGTGAGCCCAACAAGAAGACAGAGGACAAGGTGGCCTGGTCCATGGAAGTCAGTCTCCTGAGCCTCAGAAGAGTGCAAAATAAGCTGGAGAATGGGCCTGCAGGGCTATGGAGAATAATCAGCTCAGCCATTTACCTTGACTTCATCCTCCAACAGCTCTCCCGCTAGAGACTCACGTGGCTGCTGGCAGCTCAAGCTCATGTCCTCTGGAAATTTTGGCAGAGTGATGAATTCCCACTCCCAGCGGCTCTAGCAGAGGCCCTGGAAGTTTTGCCTCCTTGGCTCCCCGGGTCCTAAGTCTCTCCATGAACCAGGCTCTGTCACCGGCATATTGAAATGCACTTGTTGGCCAGATGTGGGGCACATTACCCATCCCCAGAGCTGGGGGGAGAGGGGTAGCCCAGACCCACCAGAGCCACCAGGCCAGAGATGGGGAGGGCTGGGTCCCCCCAGAAATGTCAGGGTGCTGCTACTGGAAGTAGTGGGAGTGGTTGCTGGATGGGGCAGCAGTCTTCGATAGCCATTCAACCTTCTCGCATCATTGGAACATAAGAGAGCTGGTCTGCAGGAAAGGAAAGAACATGGACTTTGGGGGCAGAAGGAGGCGGCTATAGCTGTGATGATCCTGGGTAAAGTTGTGGGAAAAGCTGGGGAAACTGTAGGTGATAGAAAAGTGAGAACCCAGGAAGGGCAACCTGGAGATGGCTGGCCCAACGGTTTCTTTCTGGCTGAGGATATTTTCTTTATCCCTGAGCATTAAGATCAAACTCAAAGTGATGAACAGGCAGACAGAAGGGGTATTTGACTGAAGGCAAAATGAGTTTAAGACTAGAGCATCTCAGTTAGACTCTGAAAAAGGAGGGCTCCTTTTGGGGACAAAATGAAAAAAAAACATGAGTGAGGAGCCATGCTTCTCACTGTATCTCTGGGTTCCAACACAGATGCCACAACATCCTAACCTAACCATTGTATTTAAATTGAATGCTCAGTATGGAGCAAGATGGAAAGAAATGCGAACTCATAGGTACCTGGTAAGATGGCCCATTTCCCCTTACTTTCCCCCACTCTCAATCATGGCTTAGTTTCACCAGAAATTTCCATTTTGTGTCAGTAGCACATTTAGTTTTCTGTGTACTTTTTGTCTAGGTTTTGAGACTTGCATAAAGATGGCAGGTCTTCAGTGTCCTTTGCAGACTTCTTTTGTCAAACCTTGTATGTCTCTTTCTCTTTTGGGAGAGAGGTATCTGAAATCTGCTTAGTGTTCACCAGAGGAAGACTCCATTTGCCCTTGCAGGTTCCCTGCTCTTAGCTCTAACTTTCCTCTACTCTCAGCCGAGCAGAACAAGAACAGTTTGGTTTATTCCTTTTTAAACGCAGTAGCACAGTGCTGCCGCTCCGCACGAAAACCCGTGGTTTTCTTTTTCCAATCAGAAGAAAGTAATTTTCCTTTCACTCACCTGACTAACTTGTTCAAGGCATCCCCTCCCCACCCTTTTCTGATATCTTGCTGCTAAGTATTTGCCAGTTCATTTGCATCTCAATGGTTCCTTAGCAACTATCATACTCTCTGGATTAGGTACAAAGCTGCTCTCTGACACAGACTGCCAGGCCTACATCGCCCTCTTTTATGGTACCTGAGTTCCCAAACCGAGCCCTGCCCAGACGCAAGAGATATTCACTGACAATACTGCATGGGTTCTGAATTACAATTCAGTTCCCCTGTTACCCCATCTGACACGCAGACCTCTAAGAAGACCCTGGTTCTTGAAAGGCTCCCAGTAGTCTATACGTTCCATTGGATGAGTGTCCTGTCTTCAGACAGACAGTGGGTTTGTTCCATTTTGTAGACCTGGTTGCTGAGGCTCAGAGAGGTGAAATGACAGGATGGGACAGGAATCTGGACACGCCGAGGTGGCATGGTGGGAGCTCGGTGCACTGCTGTCAGAGACCGTAAGAGTGACTCCCACTTGCCAACTATTGTGAGCTTTAGGAATAAACTGAAAGAAAGAATAAAAAAAAGAAATATAAAACACCAAAACATAGATACATGACTCTTCGGAAATCCTAGGAGCTTTTTGTTTCTCACCTAACCAGAAAGAGTAATTGCCCAAATGAATATGCTACATGTGTACATCACCTCGTTTCTCTGATCTTGGTGGTCGGCATTCTTTCCATTCCTGGGCTTGTAGCTGTGGGTCGCGCTGGAGGAGTGAGGGGAAGCCCCGTGTGCACGTGTGTTGGTGTGTCTGTGCATGCATGTGCTCGTGTGTGTATTTATGCAGATAACGTGGATAGACTGTGGCCCGGGGGCTGGTTAGCAAATCAGAATATTCCGCACCAGTCAGTGGTGCTACCTTTTTAGCAGCACCAGGCCTCTACCACCAGGGCTCACTGGCATGGAACAGCTGGCAAATGGAAGATGCTATTCAGAAAAGGACAATGAGAACAAAGCTCGTTCTACAGCAGGGCTGACCTTTGCGACTCCCACTTCACGTTGTTATTAAATATCCGGAAAAGACGGAAAGAACAATTATAGTATTGTCATAACGTCTAAGTGCACAAGCCAGCCTTGTACAGGGGATCTGGGGCTCAGCTGAGCCTGACGAAGCAGGACTCAGAGACTGCGCTTAATTTCTGCTCACCTGGAGGTGGTCTTCATCATTTCATGCCGCAGAAAGCCTCCTAAGAGCTGCATGCAGTTCTGCCATTAGGGGCTCCAGAAGCAAATCTGTCCAGAGGAAAGGGGTGGGAATCCCTGGGTTTGTGCTTGGCTCCCTGTAGAGCTTTGTGTGCGGTCTTGGTTGAGGCCATCCTAATGGGCTAGGCTGGCTGCTGGCTGCCAGAGTTCTAGGGAAAGTTTGCTGAGTTGTGTTGGTTTAAAGCCTTTCAGAGAATGAGTGACTGGCTTTGCCACGATGGGACGTATCCTCTGACTCACAACACTGCCTCGCTGTGCCAAGGATGGGCACCCATGGCACAGGGAAAACCATCAGATAGGAGTTCCATGCAAGCACTGGGGCTGCCTCTGTGGTGTCAGGGAGGTCTCTGTTCTGCATCTGAACTGGTGTTTCTCAGCCTTATTCTCACTGTCCTCCCACCCCTCACTCCCCAGGAGCCTTTGTAGATAATCTTTCCCGATCACCCAGTACCATACCCTGTGAAATACTCATACCTGGAGAGACTGTCCATCTCTTTACATATTGATGCCCTTGGAGGGGCCACCAATGATTGTAATGGCTAAGATTTTTCATTCTGCACCTTCCCCCAAGAATCACTTGCCACCCCTGTTCAGAAAGCACGACATAAACAAAATAAGCCTGGCAGAAAATTAGCCAGCTTTCTGCTGAGTTAGAGCGCAACTTGACATCTTTTGTTTTTCCACATGACTTTTATCAGGAGTGGCACCGGCCAGTCAGAATGGTGTCCACCTTCGCTGGCCTAGGAAATACCCTGCTGTCTGGTGTTACCTTGAGTTGTCAGGTCCTGGGGTGGTCTGAGGGGCCCAGTGAAGGCCTGGGAATAGAAGGGTAACTGGAAACCTCAAGCAGTGGTGATTTACCAGTAAGTGTGGAAGGCTTTCAGTATTTTAACAAGCATGGCTGTGCCAGCCTACGCTTAGTGAATATCAGTCCCGAGTTCCCCAGATTTGAAAATGGTTTCCTGAGTTTGGGTCCATTTTTTTTAGATAAATAAGCTTTCTTGAGATATGATTTCCACACAGTAACATTCACCAAGTTTAAGTGTATGATGCCATGAGACTTGACTGATGAATGTGGGCACGTAGCCCCCATACAAACATGATATAGGGCATTTTCATCACCCTGCTGTGCCCTTCTGCTGTCCCCTGCCTCTGTCCCTCTCTCCTTGGCCTTTGGCAAGCACTGATCTGATTTCTGCCTTTACAGTTTTGCCTTTTCTAGAAGTTCATACAAATGGAGTCACAGAATATGTTGTCTTTTTCTGTCCGGCTTCTTTCACTCAGTGCTTGCATTTCAGATTCATCCCTGTGGTCCCACATCTGTGGTTCCTTCCTTTTAATTGCCGAGTAGTGTTCAATCGAATGAATATATATAGATGTGCTGTGCCTAGTCACTCGGTTGTGTCCGATTCTTTGTGACCCCATGGACATCTACATATGTGTGTGTGTATGTGTATACATATATATATGTACCCTTGATTTATGCATTTAATAGTTGATCTCTATTTTCTTCTAGTTTCTAGTTTTTGGCTTTTATGAATAAAGCTACTGGTCTAGGAGCTCCTCCCCTGGACCACGGATTATGTGTCTTTGTGAAGACACAAAATGAAAAATAGGTTTTTGTTTCTCTTATGTAAATACCTGAGCATGGAATTGCTGGATGATATGATAAGTGTGAATTTATCTTTATAAGATACTGGCAATGTGTTTTTCAGACGTTCTGCGTTCCATCAGCTATGTATGAGAGTTCCTCACCAGCATCCTCACCAGCAGTTGTTATTGTCAATCTTTTAAATTTTAACCATTGTGGGGAGTATATGACAGCATCCCATGGTTTTCATTTGTGTTGTTTGTTAATGTTGTACTTGTCACATGCTTCTTGGCCATTCATACATACTCTTTGATGAAATGAGTTCAGACCTTTAGTCGGTTTAGTGTGTGTGTATGTGTGTGTGTGATTGGGTTTTCTGTTTTGGGCGCCTTTCCATGTGTATGGTTGATTGGAGGTTCCAGGGGAGCTTCTCCCCCACTCTCACCTGACCACTGTGGTTGTTGTGGTGTGCAGAGAAGGTTGGTACGTGCTGGGTCTCATTCCTGAAGGTGGGCCAGGGGTCCATGACCTTCTCGACAAGGATGGCTGTCAGTTATCAGGGAAGAAGTGCATTCCTAGATCAGAGCCAGAACCTTGGAGAGTGGTCCCTGCTGTGAGAATGTGTGAGCCTCTGCAGGAAACCACAGTTCAGGTGATCCGGGATTGTGCCTCCCTGTGCTTCTTTCCTCTGTGTCGTCTGTAAGTGCCACGCCTGTCTCTGGAGGGAGGGTGCATGCCCTGCCCCTGCCCAGCATTGTAGAAGGACCTGGGCCTCTGTGGTGGTGGTGGCAGAAATCAGGCAGAGACCCCCAAGTGTCCTGCTTCTCCAGGGTGGTCTTATTACAGGCACCTTTGGGAGTTTCCTTCCTATGGGGAAAGGCGTGATTCCTCGTCACAGGCTGTCCTTGAAGGCTAGTGTGGTGCTGCTCAGGACACCTGCTCTCAGGCTGGGCCCAGCGATAGGGCACCCAGGCGGTCCATCACCTCTCTCCAGGTCTGGCTCGAAAGGCTTGAGAGGCTTCCCAGATCCGCTGGTATGTGCTGCATTGAAGCCATAGGTCATGACTTTGGCTCGTTTCTGGACTGTAGATGACAGATGCAGGATTCCTCAGGCTTCTCACCGCCGGGGATGATGCGGGCGCTTCAGCCGCGTTTGCTGTTCTTTGCACGATGATGATCAGCGATCACAGTAATCATGGGGGTGGTGACACGTGACAAGGATGTAGAGGCCCGCCGCGGTGTCATCAAGAATCGATAGGCACGGCTGGGCCCCGTGGCACATCTCACATCTCTTGTGCCCATGAGCAAGGATGCAACTGACGCTGAATCATTTCTGACTCTGGGCAGGGTAAGGGTCTCTGAGGGTCCCCCAGAATCCAGCCCAGGACCTGGCACAAGGGAGGCACTTGGTAAACGGTGGATGGATGAGTGGTTGATGGACTGTGTCCCTATCACACTGCTCAGGGTCACTCAGGGAGAGGCTGATGCTGGTGCCACCATGACATAAAACCAGCCTCAAAGCAGCAGCAGCATAGGAACCCAGATCTAATTGTGAAGACAAGACTGACACGTCTGGGGCTGGATGGAGAGGCCAAAGATGGTTCAGGCAAGGAGCCAGCGTTGGAAGGACCTGTGTTACAGGAAGCCTGGGGTAAACTGTACCTTGAACATGTGGAGATGGAAAGGGGTGGGGTGCATGTCTCGGCAGAAGAAGCAGAGGTGGAGGCATAGCACGGGGAAAGGGAGGGCAGTGCAGCCTAGTGAGTGCCCAGTGGCTCAGCCAGGTGGCTGGTGCTGTTGGAGGTCAGAGGACGGAGAGATGGAGTGGCCAGGGTAACCAGGACTGCTTCCTTAAGGAGGGAGACCCCTTGAAGGAAACAGAGGGTTTGTGCTTATAGAAGAAGCAGGCATTTCTATATGGGACTCCCTTCTAGCAGGCTTGCCCTTCCCTGGGCCAAAATCATCTGGGCTGGAGAACCTCAGAGAAGCGCATTTCTGTGACTCGTGCCCCTCTGTCTTCACTCTCCTGGCTCCAGAAAGCCCAGGAGATGTTCCTGTGGGGAAGGGCTTCCCATCTATGCTACATCCTGAATCCCAGGGCCTAGCTGACACTGCCAACACGGCTTCATCTCAGGGAATCCAGGATGCTTTTTGCAATGGTCTGGAGCAGTTCTCACAGCTGTCTTCTCTGACCTCATACTCAGCATGTGGTATGTGAGCCAGAGCGTGGGCCTTACCTGGGAGCTTATGGGAAATGCAGAATCTCAGGCCCTGCCTTGAAAGGACTGAATTCAGATCTGCCTCACCCTGAGCCCTAGGCTTTAAGACTCTTGCGTCAGGGAAGTAGCCTCTTTAAACAATTTAACAAATAATTTTTTGAGCATTTTTTAAAAAAGGAATTTCTCCAGATTGCTGAAGACCAAAGAGACATGACAAGTAAATATAACACATGATCCTTTTACTATATCCTGGCAAAGAAATTGTTCTAAATCATGGTATTTGGAAAATTGACAATGAACTCCCCAAATTAAGGGAAAGGGTCTCATTAGATAAAAATATCATCACAATGTTAAAATTTCCAAATTTAACAACTGTATTGTGGTCAGGTGGGCTTCCCTGGTGGCTTAGCGGTAAAGAACCCACCTGTGATGCAGGAGCTGCAGGGGTCATGGGTTCAGTCCTTGGCGCGGGACAATCCCCTGGAGGAGGGCATGGCAACCCACTCTAGTATTCTTGCCTGGTGAATCCCATGAACAGAGGAGCCTGGCAGGCTATGGTCCATAGGGCTGCAAAGGGTTGGACACGACTGAGTGACTTCTTGCCTGGAAAATCCCATGGATGGAGGAGCCTGGTAGGCTGCAGTCCATGGGGTCACTAGGAGTCAGACATGACCGAGCGACTTCACTTTCACTTTTCACTTTCATGCATTGGAGAAGGAAATGGCAACCCACTCCAGTGTTCTTGTCTGGAGAATCCCAGGGATGGGGAGCCTGGTGGGCTGCCGTCTATGGGGTCGCACAGAGTCGGACACGACTGAGCGACTTAGCAGCAGCAGCAGCAGCAGCAGCACATTTAAGAGAATATCCTTTTTCTCTTCATGTATGCACCTTGTTCTCAGATGACTTGGGAAGAAAACAAGCAAACGAGTGTGTGTGTCCTATAATAAATGTATACGTAATGCAAAAGCATATATGGAATCAATTATATTATCATACTCTAAAATACATGTGTAGAGAGAATAAAAAACAAATGTGGCAAAACATTAAAAATTGGTATCTCAGGGTCAGGCTACATGGGGGTCTATTCATGATACTTTCTTGTGTAATTGCTATTATTTGAAAATAAAGAGTTTTTATAAAATGTGTCTTGTTTAAAAGTTTGATGGATGTTGCAAGTTACCCTCCAAAAAGGCTGAACCAATTTATATTCTCACATCGCCACGAGAGGGTTGCTGCAGCTGTCTGATGTAGCTATTTTTAATTCAGCTATTTTCATGCCAGGGACTTTTTTTGATGGGGTCATATATCAGTTTTGACCTGTGGACATTTTATTTTTTCCCAATTTATTATGAATATTTCTGAAAGTAAAGAAAAATCATAGTGCAGTGAACATCCATAGCTGACCACCCAGTTTCAACAATTGTTGAGTATTTTACCATGTTTATTTATCAGCACATGTTTTTTGAGGGGTAGGGGCGGTTGGGAGTTGAGACTCAGCACAATGCAGTACCAGGTAAGTGATGGAGCCGCCGTACCTTCTGCACCTGGTCCTTGATCTCTTAAGTTGTTTTTTTTTTTTTTTCCCCCAAATTGCTTCCTTAACAGAGGGAATAATTATTTTGCTTTGTTTTCTGGAGCACTTTAGGAGAATGCTGTAGTCAGACAAGCCTGAATTGGAGTTCCATCTCTGGCCCTGGGCTACTTACCTCGCTAAGCCCGGTGTGCTCATCTGACAAGTGGGGATGGCACCCCTTACCTCTTCAGATTGTGGTGAAAGATAAATGAGGTAACCTGCTTAGCTGTTAGGATTGTCACTTCTTCAGAATGTCTCTTTTTGTTTAGTGCAGACCTCCAGGCCACCTCCTCCAGCAAGCTGATCCCTAAGTCTTTACGCTGCCCACTAAGACCTTGTATGGACCTTACATTGCTGGTGTGTGGTTCTGTCCTGTTGGCTCCAGTTGTCTCTGGAAAGTTGATACACAGGTGTGTGTGCTGGGGTGAGGTTAAGTAGCTGACATCACGACGAGGAATCACAGCTGCAGAACTTCCCGTGTCACTGACCCCCAGTGAGCACATCAGGGTGAAGATCCCACAGCCCAGGGAAGTAAGGAGAGAGCCTGTGGCTCACTCTTCCCTTTCCCATCCTGTCTCCAGGATTTCTTCTTGCTAGACCAGGATTCGTGTTTGTAGGGGTAGGGAAGCACAGTACTGGGGCTAGGATCAGAGGAGGCATGCAAAATTTAAAGGGGCACCAAAACCTCAGGAACCAAGATAAATATTTTAATGCAATTAAAAAAAAATCAAATCTTCAAACTCTAGCCTGTGGGCTGGCTGCCTATTTCTGTAAATAAGAAAGTTTTAAAATGAAGTTTGAGGGTCTCAGTCTGCCTCGCCCTCTCTTTGGCCCCGGGAACTGGGGGTGCTGGAGAGCGCGCTCCCGCACTTGCTGTCCTCAGTGTGGAATGTCCATCCGGCCATTCTGGAGTTTGCACAGTACTTTCATCCCTTAAAGGCTGGACACCCTGATGCTCTCTTCTTGGACTTATGGCCAGTGTGGCTCTTGGCTCAGCTAGAAAAAGCACTGCAGCTGAAGGGGGATGTGTGTGGTGGGTTCTAGTTGTACTGGGTAGCACTCGTTTCCCTGTCATGGTGGAGGGTCCACGCAGGGCCCTCCTTGGCCTCACACTGAAGGTGTGCTTCAACAGCAGAGGTGTGGTACTGGAGGCAGGGGACTGGCTGCCGTAACCTCGGAAAGTCACCTTAGCCCGTCTAATGGGGTTGATGGGGTCCACCCTCCTGCCCTCTGAGGTCTCCAGTAAGAGGTTATTGAGTAGGAATTGGAGCCGCTGCACATGAGATGCTCTGTCCAGAACTGGCCCACACTCTGGAGATGCAAGCCACCTCTACCATAACAGTGGGTGCAGTTGATTCTGGGGGCCAAGTGGTCAAAGACCCCACCACCTAGCAGAGGATGGGAGGGCGGGGTGACAGGCAGGGGCTTGCCTTCACATCGAGCCTGGTTCACAGATACCTCTCCAGGTTCCAGGGCTGAGCTCCCACCCATCTACTCCTCAAACAGGTGTCCCTCAAGTGTCCCTCTCTGCCCCATTCCTGGCTCACCTGAGCTTGTGGGGCTGTCTGTGCCCCTGACTCTGCCAAGGGCCACATGGGGAGGAAGGATGTGGAAAGGAAAGGCATAACCAGGCACAGGAGGTACCCCCAGATGACCATCTCACATTTCTGGATGATTCCCAAACCATTGTGGTAGATTTTACTTTTCTCAGAACATCACTCCATAGGTGAGAAACTTGTGTTCAACTCTGGAGTAATGAGATGAGAAGTCCCTGGCGCCCTAAGAGCCTGACAGGCAGCAGCAGAAGGTGTGGGGGATGTCTTGGCTTCTGATGTGTGACCTGACCGTGGTGGGTCCTTGTGACTGGGGACAGTGATATGGTCCCCCAGGAGTCTTCCACCCATCTGACCTCTCCTCTCACACGACTGTGTTTTAGGGCAAATAGGGGGCTGAGCAGAGGGCCGAGGAGCAGAAGAGAACAGGTAGCCTGGCTGGAAACAGGGTGGGGTAGGAGGTGGGGTGCATTTAATCTTCAGACACCAAAGGACGCTTAGGGGCCAGCATTGGCGCAGAGAGGGCTGTCTGAGCAGGATACAAATGGGTCTGTATGTGGGGTACCAAACAGGAGAGGGGCAGAGGTGAGCTCCGAACTGAACACGGTGAATGCAAGGTGGGGATGCAGAAGCACACCTCTGCCTTACCATTTCCATGGTAAATTGGGGTTTTCCCTTGGGTGTGTATCCCTCCTTTTCCTGGACGTTGAGGGCTGGGCTGGGTCCTCCTGTCTGAGCCTCGGTGCTCTGCACAGGGGGCCGGCAGACAGGATACCCGCCCAGAGGGAGGTGCAGTGGTGTGTGCTGGGTGGTCTCAAAGACTGCGTCCCTGTCTTCATTTGGAGTTGATGGGGTCCAACCTCCTGCCCTCTAAGCAGAAAGAGGTTATTGAGTAGGAATTGGAGCTGCTGCACATAAGATGCTCTGTCCCAGAAAGCCTTGGACAGTCAACTCCTCTGTAAAATGGGAATGAGTAAGACCCCCTTGTAGGAGCTTCAGTAGGGAGTGAGATGACGCATGTCCAGTGCCTGGTGCAGTGCTGGGTGAGTAGTGGGTACTCAGTAGATGCGTCCTTCTTTCCCCTCCTCCTTCAAGGCTGCAGCCTGGGGGTTCTGCCTGGAGAAGCTAAACCCATATTGTGCCTCCCGCAGCGGCTCAGACCCTCCTGCTTGTGGGCAAGGCGGCTGCCCTGCCCCGAGCTCCTGCAGCCCCGTTCTGTCCTCTCTGCCCTAATGGGGGTTTCTGTGTAACAGACACTCTCGCCTCTGTCTCCAGCCCAGCCTTGCCTTCCCCACCTCCTGCTCTGAGCCTCACCGGGGTGGGCACAGCTCGAGGACAGATGGACGCTTCCGGTGACAGTGTCTGATTTGGCCGGTGTCCGCTAATTGCCGTAACAGCTGACTCCAAACCTGTTAGCTGACGAGATAAATGTGTGTTTCCTCCTCGCATCACTGTCCCCGGAGGCCAGTGGGGGGACTGGTGCTGGTGGAGGAGGAGTCCACGCGGTCTTACCTTCCCAGCCTGGAGGTGACAGCTCACTGCCTCTCCTCTCGTGGTCCCAGCTAGACAGGACCTGGGAAATGGAGTGAGCATCCATCTGGGAAGAGGGCTCGGATGTAGAGAGCAGGTGGCCATGTGCCTGCTGCTGTACCACGGCCTTTCTGCAGTCTGGGGACAGCAGCAACGCCTCCCTGTTCGGGGAAGCCTTATCCACCAGGAGGGCTCAGAATACTCCTCCCTCCCTTTGTCCCTCCCCGTTCCTTTCCTTCCTTCCCTCCATCCTTCCAGCGAGGCTCCCTTAGACTGGCAACTGGCTGCCTTGATGCAGTGGAAGAGGAGATGCTCAGGGATAACTTTTCAGATCATGGGGGCTGAGCTCTCTGATCACAGGCCAAAAGTAACCCAGGTGATTCCACTTAGAGACAGGAGACCAGGGCCCAAGCGCTTCTTCACCAGCACTTCTCGGTAGTTGCTTTTCATTTATTTATGTGTGCCTGACCATCTGCAGTGTGCCCCCCCCACCCCGCCCGCTGTGTCCTCTTCTCCTGGCACTCCTGCCTGCCCACCTCGGAATGTCTGTGCCGGCTGGCTGCTCCCGCGGCTGGGAAATAGGAGCAGAGAGATCAGATAAGCCTTCAGCGGAAGGACTGATTTTTAAAATGAAGGAAAAGTATTAGAATTAAGAAGATATGGAATTTTTAAAATGATAGTAAAATGGTAAAACCAGGGAACTAATTGCCAGAAAGAATTAGTGCAAGTGAAAAAAGTTTAAGTAAAGATAAAAGATAGTGATAACAATTACTGTGAAAAAACCGTAAATGCCCAAGTGGACAAGATAAAATGTGAAATTAAAAAACCTAAAATACTTGAAGGCTGGATTGTGTAGCCCAAGAAGACTAAATTCAGAAGGAGGCAGGCATTCCCAAACCAGAGGCGATGGGGGCAAGCCCTGTGAGAGTTCCAGGGTGGACATCTGTCTCTTTCTCTAAGGATTCTTAGGCAGGAGAAGTTCTAATGTAGATAGAAACAGTGCTTCTCTTTATGAGAACGAGGCTGGGGCAGGGATGGTGGAGCTGGGGGCTGGGCGCAGCTGGCGCGATTTGTCCTGCCGCTGGGGTCCAGCCTTGCTGAGTGTCCCTTTTCTCCCTGTGTTTGGGACAGTTGGAGGCAAGGGGGTAGGCTGTGTGTGTGCTTAGTCGCTCAGTGGCGTCTGACTCTTTGTGACCCCATGGACCATATATAGTCCACCAGGCTCCTCTGTCCATGGGATTTTCCCAGCAAGAATATTGGAGTGGGTTGCCATCTCCTTCTCCAAGGGATCTTCCCAACTCAGGGATTGAACCTGCATCTCTGGCAGTCAGAAATTGGGGGCCACAGGCTAAGAATAAAGCAGCCCCCACCAAAGCATCATCTCCAGGAGAACATAGAGTAAATGGACAGGTAAAGACAGTGTTAAAATGGGACAGGCAGGGCTAACAGCGTGTTACCAGTTTGGGAACTGTTGTGGAAGCTGGGGGGATCTTCGTGCTTTGCTGGGTACTTAGGTCCCTGTGTAAAGGATTGCTTCAGCTGGCAGACATACACCCTTCTCCCCCGACTCCCGTCCTGCCTGAAACACAGTCTCCTGGCCACACAACTTCTGGTCCCCACCAGCCATCTCCCCACACAGGAGACTTTAGGGCTGTCCCCAGAGATGGGCCAACTCTACAGACACCCTCCTAGCCTAGACTTGCCAGACCACTGGCGTCTCTCACCTTTGATACTGGTCATCCTTCACTCCCACCTGGCTGCAGGTGAGCTGAGATGTCAGGCTGATGGTTTGTGCAGGCTGGTGGGGTGGGGGCAGTAGCTACCGTACATGCTTCCCTTTCTCATTCCTTTTGTAAAAGAATTTGCCCCCTAAAGTCAGAACCTGGCCCTGACACTTCAGGAACACCTGTGATTCTTATTTAAAATTGTTAGATATTCCATAGCGTGTGTGAACGGAACCTTTCCACCTTCTCCCCACCTTGCTCTAGTGAGCCACCCTTCACCAAAGCATGTTCCTTTTTTATTTTGCCTCATTTTTCAAAGATGACAGATTAGTTACATCAGGGACCCTCTGTTTCTACATAGCAGATTTTGCTGTTTTCAAAAAAAAGAAAAAAATTAAAAAGATTGTTTTCAATCACCTCGGAAGAGATTTGTGTCCTTCTCAGAATTGCTGGCAGAGTGTATGGGGATCGGTGAGCTGTGTGGGAGGTTGACTTGGCAAAAAGGCAGCTAGACTGTCCACCTCGGGGCCAGACTCAGCAAGACCTGCACTCCGGCCTCCCATCCAGCTAGGGAGGAAACAGAAGTGCCCTTGATGGGGGCCACTGGGCCATCCCTTGCCCCCTCAGTGGGACCAACGAGCTTCCCAATTCCCTGTATCCCTGAGCACCCAGCACTGGGTTGAAAGGCCTGGGTCTGTGGCCTCTCAGTTAATTGTTTTTGCTTAAAAGTCATTAAGTCTCTCAGGAGAAATGATGAACTGATGCAAATGACTCACTCACCTGCCTCCTTGATGGAGGAAGTAAATTCAGAGAGAAGCTTCCAGAATACAACTGCAGAGGAAGCTCTCCCAGATGAGAGACGTCTTCTGTGAGCAGTGGGCTTAATGAAAGGTGTGGGATGGAGCTTGTACAAGGGAGAATCGAACGGGAGCAGGAGGTCACCCTGGACTTGGGGATTGGAAGGAGCAAGGTGTCCCAGGGAGACCAGGCCATGCCTGCTGAGGGCACAAGGGAGCCCTGAGCAGAGCCTGCGCCTCTGTTCAAAGCTGCCCGCAGGGTGGATTCTTCCCAGATGGGGCTGCCCAGGCTGACAGATGAGTGCCCTGGGATGGTGGGAGGCAGGTCTTCCAGGACTAAAGGAGGGTCAGACTCTGGATTATGGAGTGTGGGAGGGAAGGAAGTGGTAAGGAGGAGGAAAGGAGCGAGGAAGAGGAGGAGATGGGTGTGGCTGAGGATAAGCTTCTCCTGCTTCACTGGGCCCCTTCTGGGCAGAAACACCTTGCAGAACCCTGGGGAAGCAGAAAGTGAGGACAGAGAAAAAAGGGAGAGAGGGCAAAGGGGCTCGGAGTTAGTGGCATTTTGGTCCTCTCAGATGTTCAGAATTTCTAGCCCCCATTGCCAATCCCCAGTATCTGCCAGGATTCCTACTGATTCAGGCCACACAGTTTCTTTAAAATAGAGCTCTGAGGTCTTGGGGAAGAGAGGGCTTGCCTGTTGAGTGTCTGCCTTCCTACAGGCTCTGTGACAGGTAACCCCAAAGGCTAAGCATCTTCCTTTTCATTTTATAGATAGAGAAACTAAGGCCCAACTTGGCAAAGGTAACACCAGAGCCACTTCTGGCCGCTCCCCCTCCCACCCACCCCTGCAGGTAGGATTCTTTCTCCTATTCCCTTGAGGCCATTGGCGATAAGGAATCTGATGAATATTCTAAAAGCTATTAAGTGTCCCATTGACCACCAACCATGGGAAGACCCAAACTGAGGCCCTCGCAGGAACTTGTAAATCCAAGGACATTTTATTGCCTGAAGTCAGAAGTTGGGGATAGCATCAGGTTTTGTGGCAACAGGCTGTGCTGTCACAGACAGATGCCTGGCTCAGCAGAGAGACAAACAGGCAGGAACATGGGAAGCCATGGCAGAGAGTGTGTAAAACATGACCCGTTAGCACAGCTGTGCAGGCCTGCCACCCACCCTCCCCCGCATCAGCTTTCTCCAAGGGAGATACACGGATCTTCAGAGCAAATACAAGCAAATACAGGGGGCTTGATAAACCACTGAATGCTTCTGCTTGCAAAGTCACAGAATTACCAAAAACAAATTTGATTTCTCGAAAAGTTTTCTTTGACTGTTTGCTAAAAGGACAATACTTTTTTATTTTTCTTTTCTTGTTTTATGTTTTGTAATCCTGGGGTGTTGCGGTTGGCTGAGTGATGGTTGGTTCCTTGTGTGCCCAGCATAGGGAGGGGAGTAATTCCTGCCGACATGGTGTAGCAGGCTGGGGATGACAGTGGAGAAGGGCCAATCGGGGATCAAGTACTGGGAGGCAAGTGGGTTTCTGGAAGGAGACTGGGAGGTTGAGCCCAGATGCTGAATATGCTGGGGCTGAAAGGCACTAGGTCTGGAGTTCCAACCGTGTGACCTGAGAGCCCTGGATCCTTTTGCCAGTTGGAATCATTCTCATCGCAGTGCTCCATGTTGTTAAAAGCTGTAACTGGTTATGTTGTTCAAAGAGGGCTACAACAACATCTTCCATCCCACATGCTCTTTGGCAGTGGGACTGCACCAGCACAGAATCACATTCCCCTTCCCTGGAGTTTGGGCTGGTCTCAGTGAGTTTCAACACCAATAAAATGTGGCCGAAGTGATGGACCTTCCAAAGCTAGGTCATCAGCATCTTGCAGCTTCCACCTGGATGTCTGGGAACTCTAGCTGTTAGGATGCTCATGCTGGGAACCCAGTTGCCATGTTGTAAGATGCCCAAGCTACATGGGGAAGCCACATGGAGGGGTTCCAGGTGTACTTCCAGCCATTTGAGCGTCAAGCTTGGTAGAGGTGACCATACACCCTGCCAACATTAGACTGCAGCTCTTGAGTGACCCTCAGTGAGAACTACCCTGCTGAGCCCAGCCAACCTGCAGAATTGTGGCATAAAATCAAGCATCACCATCACCAGCTGCTCCATTTCCAGGGCAACTGTTACACACAGTACTCACAAGGACACAAGCAATGACTTGAATTTGTCGTGTGAGATGAAACTCAGACAGTCCAGGCTCAGAGATGACATTCATGGCAGGTGACTGGCCCTGTGGTGGGCCCTAACGTGCAAGGCCTCTGACCTTCAAAACCAGAGGACAGTCAATGGCCAGCCTGTGGGTGAATCCTGATGTAAGGAGAGTGTGTGGGAAGCATGGGGATCCGCCGTCAGTCAGCTCCAGGAGCCTGGCCGTCCATCTGCAGTTTAACATGCCAGTGAGGCCGGATCTGCTCCAGCTCCGATGGGATGGTTTTGAACCTCAGCAAGCAGGACCGTTCATTTTATCTGGTTGGTTTTGGCTGAGTCTCCCAGCAATTGGATGAATGTCCCTTTGCAGAGTTTCGTCCAAGCCGTTGATAAAAATGCCAGAGAGCATGGAGTCTGTGCAGTCTCACAGGAGATGCTGCTTCCAGGGGGCCCTCTTTGGGTACTATTATTCTGCCAGCTGTGAATCCACCAATTTGTACTTGTCTTGGCCTCCGCTTCTGCATCTGATGCACCATTTCATGAAGTGCTTTACTGAAGTCGAGACACAGCATGATTTAGTGGCTTAGGAAAACTTTCATCAGGAAAAGAGTTCTAGTTGGTGGTTCTTACTCAGTCCATCACCCTCCAGTAGACCCCGTGCTTCCTCTGTGTATGAGTAGCTTCTGCTCCCCACCTTCCCCCATGGGTTGGCCCATGGGCTACAACGTTCACTGCTTTTACCTTTTCCTTCCTTAAAGAAGAATTACATTTGCCTTCTCACTCTCAGTTTACTCCCCCGTTATTCGTCCTCTCATTCCCTGCAGATGCCTTTCTTTTTGTATCTGCATTGTCTTTCCATATTGTATTTCCCCACAGATAATGTTATATCGTAAAAGGCAATGAAAACATTTTTAGATGTGGTGCTTAGAATGAGTATATATTTAGGAAGTTCTTCCTGTTGTCATGGTTCAAATATTTTTTATTGAAGTATAGTTGACTTACGATATTGTGTTAATTTCTGCTCTTCAGCAAAGTGCTTCAGGTTTATATATATTATAATATATATTCTTTTAAAATATTATTTTCCATGATGGCTTATCATAGAATACTGAATATAGTGCTCTGTGCTTTGTAGTAGGACCGTGTTGTTTGTCCACTCTCTCCATATAAACACTCACATTGGCTAACCCCAGTCTCTTGCACCGCAAGCTCCACCCCTGCTGCGACCCACATCCCCTTGGCAACCACAGGCTTGTTTTCTATGTCTGTGAATCTGTTTGCATTTCATAGACAGGTTCATTTGTGTCATATTTTAGATTCCACGTACAAGTGATATCATATGGTAATCGTCTTTCTCTTTCTACCCTACTTCCCTTAGTATGGTAATCTCTAATTGCATCCACACTGCTGCAAATGCAATTATTTCATTCTTTTTTTATGGCTGAGTAGTATCCCATTGTTTATATGTACCATATCTTTATCCATTCATCTGTCTATGGGCATTTGGTTGCTTCCATGTCTTGGCTTATTGTGAATAGTGCTGCTGTAAACACGGGGATGTGTGTATCTTTTTGATTTGTATTTTTGTTTGGATATTTGCCCAGGAGTAGCATTGCTCAATCATATGGTAGTTCTGGTTTTGATTTTCTGAGAAACCTCCACATTGTTTTGCATAGTGGTGCCTCAGCTCCCATTCGCACCGACAGTGGAGGAGGGTTCCCTTCTCCACACCCTCCCCAGCTTCCTGTTGTCACCTTGATGTCTAGCCTCTGGAAGCTGGGGTACAGTGCATCTCTCTTCCCGTGTCTTTCCCTCTCATCATGCAGGCAGAAGAGTCAGGCCTCTCCTCGGGGGTAGTGTTCTCCATACAACTGACAGTTCTTGCTGTGTCCTTCATCTGCCTTCTCTGCTTCTGGATGAATAACCCCCACTTCCTTCTGTGTTTCCTCACTACCCCTGTTTTTCAGGGCCCTAATCATTTTTATTTCATTCTCCACTATAAATGATTTTAAAGCCCCTTGGAAATATAAAGGTTGTCTAAATAATAAATCATCGTTTTGGCAAATGATACCAAGACATTTAAAGAGAAGAAATTAATCACCCCCTTATAGCCATATAGCGGCTTTCTGCAGGGGCTACCAAGTAGTTTGTAGAGCTCATCATTAATTCTCAACATCTTCCTGGAGAAAAGGGGCAGGGGTCATTTATTTTACAGGGAACAGGCCGTGAAGGTGCAAGTAACTTCTTTTTCGGCACTGGGCAGTGTGGTCCATGTGGGAGAGGCCTCCACTCTCCATATCCAACCCTGCGCCAGTGGGCTTTGCTGCCTCTTCCCCACTGTCAGACAGTGGGCTTCCAGTGCCCCTGGCCTCTGTATATCTGCTGGAACAGAGTCCAGGATAATGACTATAAAGCACTTTCCCATAGAGTGCATTCTCTGTCCAGAGTGCTTCAATGTCTCCCACAGCATCAAGCACAAATGCCACAGGTTCTGCCAATATTCAAGGAGCCTGTGCTTTCACATACATCAGTCCATGAATTATTATGTCCATTTTGTAGATGAGGAAACAGGCTTGTCGAAGGTCAGTGGCTTATTCTGACTCGCCCAGCTAACATGTGGCGGTGCTGGGATCAGAGACCAGGTTAATCTAACACTCTAGTCTCGTACTTTCTCTTCTCTTCAGCCTGAGCTGATGGGTACATCCATTCCAACTATTTCAGTTTTGAGTGATAGGAAGCAAAATCAATACATGTAGACACACATACATGTGCCTTACCCATGCAGTTCAGGTATGTTGTGGTGCTGGTTCAGGTGTGACTGGGTGCAGTGGGCGATGCCTGACTCAGTGTCTGCCTGTCTTTCGGCCCCACTTCCTCTGGGTTGGCCACATGTTCTCCCATCACCATCAGTAGGTCCGTTGTCCTGATACAACACAAACAGGGAGATTCACTTCTTGGAAGTTCCTGCACAGGTCCTGGGAGTCATTCTGGTTGATGCCAACCTAGGTCACATGCTCATCCCTGAGCTGATCACCATACCCAGGGGCTGCAGTTCACTGATGGGCATAGATGACACTTTCCCTTGGGCAACTGAAGGCGTACGAGTTGGGGCACTCTAAAGGGTGGGTGAAATTGCAAGCAGAGACCATGGACAGTTATGAAAAGTAGGACGAGAGGGTGCTGACTGGCAGAAAATAGCCATTGTGCTCATCTGGGCTGCTCCTCAGATGGGCAGTGCCTGTCCTGCCAGCATCTCTTTGCTGACGCTTGTTTCCTGATCCTGTTTTTTGCCCTTCCCATTTGAATCTCCGGGAGGTTGGCCTGTTTCCTGCCTTCTGGGACCGGGGAAGCCTCCTTGACTGCCTGGCTTCCAGAAGCTTCCTCCCTTGAGGGCCTGTGATCTGGATTCCTGCTGTCTCTTCCTTGATAACCCACTGAGGAAAGACATCTGCTTGCCACTTTGGATAGTTTTCAAGAAGAGAGATAATGTCCAAGTTGGAATAAATGTGCAAAATTCACTTCTCTGTGTGGCATTTGGGGCTTTCCGTGAATAGTTGGTGAAAAATCACTGCAGCGAAGAAACTGAGGCTAAGCTAATGGTGTATGAATGGGAACAAGAAAGATCCTGGGGTATTACTAGGCCAGTGATGACGCCAAGTCTGAATGCAGTGCCGTCATGAGAAGTCTGGTAGACAGCCAGCCAATTGGAATACAAACAAATGGGGTATTTTGGCCTGGGAGGTTGTTGTCCTCTTGTTCTATTCCTGGTCCATTAGAACCTTTTGGAGGCTTAGTCTCCAGTTGGACCACTGTACCTGAAAATGCACTAATTCCCAGCATCTGACTCAGTCAGTTCTGAGGCCCCGAGAAGCTGAATTCGGGCCGTGCAGTGGGTTAGAGGCATAGATAGAAGCGGAGGGTCTCTCTTGTGCCCTCTCTAGTGCTGTTTCCACTCTTTGTGGTTTTCCAGGGTGGTCCAACAAGGCATTTACGCTGGGGAGTGACTGTGGGGGACCACAGGCTGACCCCAGCCAGGAAGAGGCTGAGGGTCGTGGACAGGAGCTGATGGACCTTCCTAGAGACTGGTCAGCACAGTCCTGGGCACACATGGACGCTGAGTCAGTGTGTGGTCCCCAGATTGGCTAATGATCTTCTCTGGGATGGGAGATTTCTGGTTAGGATGGTGCCACCTCAATATTTTCCGTACTGCAGAGGAATAAATAGTATGACAGGTGACAGAACCCTGGGGTGGGCCGGGCAGGATGGCCCTGGGTCCCTTCTCTGGAGGCTTAAAGGGGGAGGTCTGAGCAGGAGTCGCCATCACCCAGCTCGTACTCTGTTTGGGGAGCACCTACCATCTCCCAGAGCCCTTTTCTTCCTACAGTCAATGAAATATTGCCGTAGAGATGTGCTGTTTCTCAGACATAATTGGAATGAATGAAAAACTCTCATATGGTGGGTGCTATTTTTAAGAGATACTAGCTGTGGAATAAAATTCTATGAAGCACACAATTATTTAGTTGTCTTTGTTCAGCAACATTCTTCTAATTAACTACCATGAGCATCTATTGAGCTGCTGGGCAAGCACGCCTGCTGCATGCTTGTTTTGATGGAAAAAAAAATTAATTTGTAGTCTTGACCCTAGTCGTGAGTGAGTCTTTCACCTCGGGGGTGGGGAGTGGGAGGCCCTCTTTTTTCAGGGGACACTGGGACTTGGGAAGGTTGCCTCCCTCACGGGCCTCGTGGCAGCAGTCTCCCTGCTGGGCTGTTATAACTCTGGGGTCTGAGAGGCTCCCAGCAGTGTTGTCCTCTCCAGCACACCTGCTCTTCAATCCTTCTCAGAACTCCTTTACATTTCTCTTTAAAAAAAAAAAAAAAAAAGCTTTAATGATGAAATGACTTTAGACCTATAGGAACCATATTCAGTATAAAGAACTGCATTATACACTCATTATGGGTTGAATTACACCCCCCACCTCAAACACATGTTGAATTCCTAACCCCCAGTACCCCAGAGTGTGCCCTTCTTGGAAATGGGCAGTCACAGATATAACTAAATCGAGTTGAGGTCATTTGGAGAAGGGTGGCCATGTGTCCCTAATCTAGTATGACTGGTATCCTTATCAAGAGGGGAAGGCTCGATGGTCCATGTGCCTGGGGACAGTTTTATGTGAACCTGAGGGCCGGGCTCAGGGTGAGGCATCTATGAATTGAGCAATGCTAGAGATTGCCGGGGACCCACCAGAAGCAAGGGGAGAGGCGTGGAATATATCCTCCCTCCTCTCAGAAGTCAGCAAGGACTCAGACAGCAAAGGTGGGGAGGTGGGCAGTTGGCATACATCCTCATGACTTCCATCAGCTCTCCCTGCTTTCCTGAAATGGATAGTGACTTCCTATTCATGTCAAGTGAATGGTATCCACAACCAGAGTACTGCTCCTAACACCTTCTGATAGAGAAATTCCTCTGGGAAGAAGGTGTGTCATACAAGGGCTCCTCACTGGCATCACCGAGGTCGAGTGTCCTGTCCAGGCAGGCAGCTCCTCAGAGCTCTGAAACACTGACCAGAGTGACTTCCATTCTTCCCTCGAGGTTGCAGGAGCAGCTGGGAGACCAGGAATGGGCCCGCAAGGGGTTAGGTTCTAATGAGAGAAGCTGTGGTCTGTTGAGCTGGAACCTGACCCTGCAGTTCTAGGCCAACTGCCTGACCCCATGGCTGAGCAGATCGATTTAGGATCCAGAAAATGCTCTGGGACCATGTCCCACTGCATCCCGCCCTCCTTTTCTCGTTTTATTCCCCCACATTAACAGACTTGTTCAGGTCTGTTCAAAACAAGCAGCAGAAGCTTGCTTCTGGCCTATCCTACCCGTCTGACATGGTCTGACAGGTCTCCAGAGTAGTTCCTGTGGGCTGCCTCTGTTTCCGCAAGGATGTTTTCCCTACAGCGGAGCTGACTCTTCATCCCTAAGCTAAGCTTTGTGAGTGTGTATGCACTCAGTTCGGCTTCCCTGGTGGCTCAGATGGTAAAGCGTCTGCCTGCAATGCGGGAGACCCGGGTTCGATTCCTGGGTCGGGAAGATCCCCTGGAGAAGGAAATGGCAATCCTCTCCAGCACTCTTGCCTGGAAAATCCCATGGACGGAGGAGCCTGATAGGCTATGGTCCATGGGGTCGCAGAGAGTCAGACACGACTGAGCGACTTCACTTCACTTCACTTCATGCACTCAGTTGCTCATTTGTTTCCGACTCTTTGCGACCCCATGGACTGTAGTCTGCCAGGCTCCTCTGTCCATGGAATTCTTCAGGCAAGAAAACTGGAGTCGGTTGCCATGCCCTCCTTCAGGGGATTTTCCTGTCTCAGGGATCGAACCCATGTCTCTTTTGTCTCTTGTATTGGCAGGCGGGTTCTTTACCACTAGCGCCACCTGGGAAGCCCCTGAGTCATCACAGCTCCTGAGAATTTGCCCTGTTAATCTGAGGCCCCTTCTGTCTCCAGCTCCAGCCATCTGAGGTCACTGCTGTGACTCCCCCACACCCCTTATGTGCTTGTATAGATTTAATGTTTTTCCTAAATCCATTCACTTAAAACCTTGAATAAATGTATTTCAAGAAGGAAAGTTGATTCCATCCATCTCAGGGGTAAAACAGTCTCATTTTTCACAAATTGCAGGTGACGTCAACGTAAGGACCATGACACTGTTGTTATCGAACTCCAGCCTTTGACTTTAATTTCTGAAACCTGTTCATGATTCCTTAAAAAGTGACCTTAATAAGTGGTGGAGAGGTGCTAATGAGACACAGTCTCTGCTTGAAACTTTCTTCTCGACCTAATCAGAAGGGCCAGAGAAGGACTGCAAGGGACGAACTTTCTAGTCCTGTGCTGATGCTGCTGCTAAGTCGCCATAGTCGTGTCCGACTCCGTGTGACCCCAGAGACGGCAGCCCACCAGGCTCCCCCGTCCCTGGGATTCTCCAGGCAAGAACACTGGAGTGGGTTGCCATTTCCTTCTCCAGTGCATGAAAGTGAAAAGTGAAAGTGAAGTCGCTCAGTCGTGTCTGACTCCTAGCGATCCCATGGACTGCAGCCCACCAGGTTCCTCCGCCCATGGGATTTTCCAGGCAGGAGTACTGGAGTGGGGTGCCATTGCCTTCTCCATTCTAGTCCTGTAGGCCAGCGTATTTGATGGCTAATGTGGCTCTGGCTTCTAGAAGATACTGGGTATCTTGGGTATGTCTTAGTAATGACCACTAATGATAGTTTAAGTCCCTTATAAATGAGTTTTTCTTTCTTGGAGAGAGGTTTGACTTTTTACAGGTCAGAGTTGAGCTACCACATGTACACTCAGAGTGGCCTGACCCTACATCCTTTGTGCCAGCCTCCGGCAGAAACCACCTTGGGCTTTTTTGGGGCCCTCATTCCCCCATGAGGCCACAGAGGCAAACCCAGCTAGACGCTCCAGCTTTTACCCATCAGAAGCCCCGCGCTGCCCCTAGGACCCCCGCCTAGGCCCTCTGGTTTGATGGCAAGGCCAGCACATTATAGAGCGTGCTGAATGGACCTGTGTCATTGTCACTGAGGCTGAGTGGGCAAGCCATGTCCTCAACAGGCCAGGCAGGACTTGGAACACAACTTTTCCATGGAAACAATGTACTAAAGGGTGGTTAGGTTTTATGGTATGATTGGTTCAGGGTAGTAAATTTTCATTGAGCACCTAGTATGTTCCAGACACTGTGCTGGGACTAAAAAATGTAGAAAGCACTGTTTTGGGCTAAATGGAATTCAGTCTTGTGGGAGAGATGAGCAGAAAGCAGCTGCCTCGGGCAGCGGGTACAGGACTGATGGAGGCCCAGTGTGCTGGGAGGTCGAGCACTGGGGCTGGCTAAGCCTGAGGGCATCGGGAGGAGCTGCCCTGAAGCTGAGTCTTGAAGCTGAAGGAGGTTTTCCATGGGTGAAGAGCAGGGATGTGGAGTGGAGATGGTCAGCCGACAGCCGGCCAGGGCTGACCAGCACTGTGTGTACTGAGCTGCTCCCATCCGCCCATATTTCTCAAGTGAGTCAAGGACTTCTGTGGTGGTCCAGTGGTTTCAGGGGGACACAGGTTTAATTCCTGGCTCAGGAAGATTCCTCATGCCATGGGGCAGCCAAGCCTGAGGCCACATCTATTGAGCCCGTGCTCTGCGACAAGAGAACCCACTGCAGCGAGAAGCCCGTGTGCTACAACAAAGGCCCAGCGCAGCCATAAAAAATAAAATTAAAGAAAGTGAGCTGAATTTGGAGGGATAAGCAGAGGAGGCTTATGAAGGTCTGCCCAAGAGCCTGTTAAGAGGTATGGACTCTCAGTCTTAAGCAGGGGAACCACTGAAGGATTTGGCTCAAGTCTACATTTAAGAAAGTTGCTCTTGCCGTTGTGTGGGTGATGAATGGGAGGCTGCTAAGACAGAAGGAAAAGGCCAACTCGAAGGCTTCCATGTCATTCCAGGCAGAGATGAGAAGGCCTGTCCAGAGGGCTCACCTGATCCCCTAGAATGCAAATCTTACTGTTTTGTTCAGACGAATCCTAAATGCCTGGACGACAGCCTGATACACAGTAAGTGATCAATAGATACATGTGGAGTGAGACGTTCAGGCTGATGGGAGACTTAGGGATTGGGTTTTATGGAGATGAAATGAGCATTTGGTGTTACAACCTAACTGTCCCTTCTAGCAGACCTCTGGAGACAAGAGCTCTGTTTTTCTCACACGAACCAAACTCTTGACTTAAGATGGTTGTTTGTGATGCGCTTGCTGATTATTTGGGAATCTCTGTGTGAGCTCATCTCTGGGTTCTTTTCTACTGAATTCAGTTTGACCACCCTAAACCTATCTAGCTTGGTCCTTAGTGGAGATAGAATAATGCTTTGCCATCATTTTATGCTCAGAACATGTCACCTTCTAGCTTCTTCTTAGGGATGACCCTACCCTTTGAGCCTTTTCACTATGTAAATATCAAGTGGTCTTTCTGGATCCTCCTGTTTGGATGTTGCCTTATAATATGTGAGCTAAGGACACCCAGCTAAAGGTCTCCTGGCCACCAGGACGGTTTGGGATGTCACCCAGTAGAGAAGCATGAACATGCCATCAGAATCTGTGATTAATAGACATAGTCTCCAACAGAGCATTAATTTTGGGCATAATCAAAGCCCGCTGAATTACTTCAGTGTCAGACCTTGACAGAGAAGTCAGCTTGGGATTAGCATTTTGATTTAAAGTTCAATGGGTGGTATTTATCTTTATTTCTGTCACATACGACTGATTGACTGTCTGTCCTAGAAAATAAAAACAAATGCTACTTCCTCAGTCAAGTGAGCAGGGGGTAATTTAGAGATACTCTCTCACGGTTGGCTGGCTGGACACGTGCAGAGTGGGTTGGCAGCCTGCTCTCTTGGCTTCCACAAGGTGTCTGGGCATCCGTTGCTTGATTCTGTCAGAGGCCAGGTGAGGCGTGCTGACACCTGTACAGGTGTGCCACTCCCGGAGGTGGTGCCTTGGCTGGGCCCCTGCTTGAGCTAAGAGGTGCTGGCATGTGGTGCTGGGGACCCGGGAGAAGCCAGGTCCATCCCTGAGGGGCTGGGGCCAGGACATCGGAGACCCCTCCCCTTCTCCAGGCCGGACAGCATTGGATGCTGGTAGAGTCTAGATTCCAGCCCTTGTGATGGCTGCTTCCAGCTCTGTGGAAGGTTGCTCATGAGAACACAAGAGTGTGTGTGTAAACTTTACATTATTGATGCTGACAGTACAGCTCGACACTGGGCTGATGTCTTTACCTGCATTTCCTTGAATTTTGACCACAACTCTATAGATGAGGTCCTGGAGGTCTGGGGAGGTGAGGCCACATGACCAAGGCGAGTGGAAATGGAGAGAGCTGAATCCAGTCCTGGACTGTCTAGCTTCAAAGCCTGTGTTCTTTCTGTCCTTGCACCTAATTCATTCAGTCAGGTGGGATAGACCATGAGGCTGACTGACAGGCCCTTGAGCCTCGTGGACGGCTCTGTAAAGGGAAGGGCTTGTCTGGGGAAGGAGGACTGGAAAGTGGTGTCAGGGTTTCCGAGGCTCCCCAGGGCTCCAGCCATTCTTTGCCACACCATCATCTCTTTCACCAGAACTTTGAGGTTGCTGTCGCCCTGTCTTGTGGGTTCCTTTGGCCAAAGGTTGGAGGCTGCTGCATGGGAGCTGTGTTGGTCCAAACACAGAAGTGACCGGCACCCTGCCAAGAGTTGGCAGGCTTCTCCATAAATAAGGTTTTTGTGAAAGGTTGGGTTAGAGTCAACAGTTTGGAGCTTCTGTGGGCATTTTGTCTGAAGGCAGAAGTCGATGCATAGGCTGGCTGGAGACAGAAGGGGTGGGACACCCCCCTCCCAAGCCCCAGGGAGAGCTGTCCACTGGGCCCTGCCTGGCCCAGCTGCCCTGGTCCCTCTGGGCACACTGGCCACATTGAGCCACCCCCCAAAGCATGGTCTCCCCTTGTTCTCAGGTTGATTTGACAGCAATGGTCAATGCAAAGCATGATTTCAACATCTATTATACTCACTCTTTTCAATTAAAAAGTAAATTTTACTAATGGATTTTAGCTCCTTGTTTCTCTTCAGTCAGATGCGGCTTTTTTAAAAGGTGCATTTAAAGAATTGCTTCATTTTTCTATTTTTAATTTTTGCATTTGAAAATGTAGTAGTCTTTCAGTATTTTCATTAAACACAAATTGAAGCAGATCTTTGTAAATTAAGAGGCAAACCATCTCCAATCTAACAGAGGTATGATACACATTTGGTGCATTTTTTTAAAATGATACTTTATTAGGCAAATAAAGTACAGCCAAAATAACAGACCGTCAAACTATTTTCCTTGATTAAAACTGCATATTTATGAATATTTACCTTCAACAATAGCACATTTTAACAAAAACATGTACATGCATTGTTAGTATTCTGGTTATAAATATTAAACATGGGCTTTAAAAAAACTGTAAATATGAATCAGCCCAAGTTTAATCAAGATAAGAAAGTTAATGTCTTCATTATGCAGCCGCTTACCTTCTTCTTCCTGTTAATTCATTGGCCGGAAAAGAAATCTGAGCTCGCCTGCCTTTCCAATTCTCAAGTGACTAATCTCGAATAGATTTGTCTAAAGAAAGAAAATACTGTTTCTTCAGCTATAGAAGAGGGTACTGTTATTAAAAGCTTGGTTTATCATTTTAATATTCTGATGACTTGAGGTAAACGACTTTAACTAGTTGAAATTACTCATCAGCGAATCTCTCTCTCTTAACTCATCCACCCTAAGCTCTGACTCATAAAGCTGATACTGAAAAGGATGAGTAGCTAGTTGTCTACATGGCTGAATGTCAGGGTGTCCCTGCAAAAAAACAGTGACCCCAGCTCACCTAAGGGAATCCTAGGAACCAGTGTGTCGGGGGCATATTGAGACTTATTTGTAAAACGTTTCTTTTAAAAAGATTAAAATAATCTATTCTCTCAAACACCCCATAACTAAAAGGCATGTTCTCTATTCTGTGGTTATATGTTTGAACTTTAGCATATCTTTTTTGTTATAGAAAGCAAGTGAATGTTTTAAAAATTGGGGTTAATTTTTTTCAGAAACAGATGTTTTAAAAATCTAATTTACTTCTAAAGGATCTCTGATTGTCATCGTTGGTCCACATGGATGCAGATGATGTTGATATAAACTTAAGGATAAACACCAAGGCCTCAGGCTGCTTTGCAGAATGCCTCTGGCTGCCCTGGGACGTGGCAGAGGAGTGGATAACCAGCCTTGCTGTGCAGACCTTGCTGGAGCCCCCATGAAGTGGGCTGGTGGGACATGACGCCCTCAGGGCTGGCCCCTCATGGTGAGTAGAGAGAGTATTTTGGCCTGGAGCTTGTTTAGGCCATGATGTGCTTAGTTGTTCAGTCATGCTGGATTCTTTGTGACCCCAGGGACTGTAGCCCGCCAGGCTCCTCTGTCCATGGGGATTCTCCAGGCAAGAGTACTAGAGTGGGTTGTCATGCCCTCCTCCAGGGGATCTTCCCAACCCAGGGTAGCTTGAATCTATAAAAGCATGGCTTTATCAAAGGAACAAAAATCCTAAAGAAAGCTCTCCTCTGGTCTCTGAAGATTGAGAATTAGCTGATACGACTTGGGTGTTTAGGGCTGTTTGGTGGAACTTTTACCAGTTTCCAAACAAGGAAAATTTAGAAAGAAAGTGGGGAACATGAGTAGCTCATTCATGTGATGGGGAACACAGACCAAGGGCTTTGACTGAGTGGGATTTTGCTTCAGGTTTTAGGTAGTCCTTGGTCCTGGACCGTGCTTTGGCCTTGCTCTTGTCCCCAGCACCCTCATGCCCAGGTTTCTCGTAGCTTGAAAATGCAGCTGGCCTCCTGAGATTGTGGCCTGAGTTCTGCCTTCACGTGGAGAAAGTTGTTAGCACCATGTAGGACCCAGACTGGGAATAGGGAGATGCCGCAAAAAAAGATGGGAGATTTGTTGGGGCTGAGGTCAGGGGAGCCTCAGTAGATCATTTCCTTCTTTTACAGTTGAGGAAACTGAAACATTAGGTGATCTGGCCAGAGTCTCGGGAGTGTTAGGAGCAGAGCCAAAGGGAAACCGTGGCTTCTTTCCTGCCCCAGCCTTTTTGCCCTCTCATAGTTTTCCTGGGCTTATTTTGGTTCTTGGAGACATCACCTGGATGCTTCTTCCTAAGAATCTCCTAGAAGTTTATGCTAAAATGTTGTTTCCCTGTTGGTCAATCAGTTCTTCCTAGTGTCTGTCATCTAGTGTTGCCCACATTTAAAACTTCACGGTATACTTGAAAGTCATGGGAGAATAATTGCTTAGCTCTCTTCTCTAAGACAAAAAAACAAAAAAACCTTCACTTAATAGAATCTTCTAATCAATCACATGTAGCCTTTCTGGCTCTTTGAAATTTAATATCTGGACAATTCATGGTTGTAGCCGGATCTAAGACAAATCATGTGTCTTCCAGCTTAATGAGGCCTGAGCAGCCAACCACCGCCACCTGGTGGCGTTGTACCCTAATTACAAGATAAGTATATATTTAAAAAGAGGGCAGCTTTCTCGCATGCAACTTTGAAGCTAGAAAATAAAGGGGAACTTTCTACTCCTAGGCAGATGCTATTAAAAAAACAGTAAGAACAAAATAATTATATGTAGTCTGGAACATGTTCAAGTAGATCAGTTTTTAAACTATGTGTGAAGTGAAGTCGCTCAGTCGTGTCCAACTCTTTGCTTTACTGTCTGAGCCCTCATTAACCATCCCTTAATGTCCAGGTGAAAAAGAAGGAATGTTATGTGGTGCACGCTGTGTGCCAGGTGCCTACGTGTAGTAAGTGCTTTCTACGTGTTATCTTCTTTGCTTCTCAGTATGCATGCTCAGTTGCTCAGCCGTGTCTGTCTCTGGTGACCACACGGACTGTAGGCCACCAGGTTTCTCTATCCATGGAATTTTCCAGGCAAGAATACTGGAGTGGGTTGCCATTACCTTCTCCAGGGGATCTTCCTGACCCAGGGATTGAACCTGCCTTTCTTGCATCTCCTGCATTGGCAGGTGGATTCTTTACTACTGAGCCATCTGAGAAGCCCTGCTTCTCAGTATACAACCCCAAGATATTACTCTTATCAGATGCAGAGGCGTAAACAGGCAGAGTTACACTCTGGAACTCACAGGATTAGGCTGTGAACTCGAGTTTTCGGGCTCAAGACATTACTTGTATTTCCTGCCTCCTGATTCTGCAGCCTTGTGTGTGCTGATGGCATCAGTGTTCAGTGGGCACCTCCCTGACTTTACCTTTTTGTTATTGGTGGTGGTTTAGCTGCTAAGTTGTGTTCAACTCTGTGACGTTATGGACAGTAGCCCACCAGGTTCCTCTGTCCATGGGATTTCCCAGGCAAGAACATTGGGGTGGGTTGCCATTTTCTTTTCCAGGGGATTGTACCAACCCAGGGATCAAACCCGGGTCTCCTGCTTTGCAGGCAGATTCTCTACCGACTGAGCAGAGCCATTGGCTGATAACTAATTCTGTATCGTAGATAGAACTTCTGATCTGAGTTTCACCTATACTTTTAGAATCTGTTCCTTTGTGGTTGGCTGTTCAGACTGTGTTGCCAGCTTCTGCTGCTGTGGGGCTGGAGTGGAAGTGGGTGAGTCCTGGGGAAGAGAATATGATGGATGCTTAAGTTACAAGACAGAGGGGTGGAGCAGGTCCTGAAAACAACTCTGCTCATAGACACCCAGGCACAAGGCTTAGGGTGCCAGATCCTGGGCCCCTGACTGAGCTGTGACCTCATGTCAGGCTAGCCCAAGTAGGATGACCAATATAATAGGTGGCCCTGGAGAGACAGGCTGTGTCCTGGGGCAGGGCCTGGCATCAATGGATAGCAGTGAGTAACGTGATCCATCTGGTGAGCCTCTTCCATGTCCCCATGACCAGACACCCCCAAAGGAAGGGAGCTCGACTCCATAGTTGGTGGGACCTGTTTGGGTGGGGGTGAAAAAGCTTCCCAGTGACTCTGCTATATGTCCTGGGCTACCCTTTGGTGAATAAACAAGTGAAAGGTTGAGTGTGCTTCTGCTTCATTGAGGATTTGCTCAGGAAGGGTTTGGGCTGATAGCTCACTGGGGACCCAGGGGCATCCCACCACTTTGGCTCAAAGCAGAAGAGTGGCCTTTCTTTAGGGAACCCCATCAGTCCTGTCTCTCCCTAAGAAATCTCTTTATCTCCACTTGGCTTCTGCCTTATTGCTTGAAACGCATTCTGTTTTGGATCAGTTACTTCTGTATGTCTGCCTGTCTGTCTGTCTCCCAGTCACTAGCGCTCAGGGACAAGGTCTTACTGTTTCCCATGGTGCCTGGCACAGGACTTTGCCTATGGTAGACTATGCTGTAAGTGTTTGTGGTTCATCCAAAAGCAGGGGCCCAAAAGCCGGCTGGGGACACACAGGCTTCATAAGCTGAAGTTGCCCGCTGGGGGCCATGTGAACTGATGAGCCCCTGCCCTGTGTGTGTGACAGTCACTCAGTCATGTTCAACTGTTTGTGACCCCATGGACTGTAGCCCATCAGGCTCCTCAGTCCATGGAGCTCTCCAGGCAAGAATACTGGAGTGGGTAGCTATTCCCTTCTCCAGGGGATCTTCCTGACCCAGGGATAGAACTCAGGTCTCCTGAATTGCAGGTAGATTTGGCTTCCCTGGTGGCTCAGAGGTTAAAGCATCTGCCTCCATTGCGGGAGACCTGGGTTTGATCCCTGGGTCGGGAAGATCCCCTGGAAAAGGAAATGGCAACCCACTCCAGTATTCTTGCCTGGAGAATCCCAGGGATGGAGGAGCCTGGTAGGCTACAGTCCACGGGGTCGCAAAGAGTCGGACACGACTGAGCGACTTCACCTTCACCTTCTTTACCATCTGAGCACTCTATCTATCTGTATGGTCATTGCCTTCTCTTCTGGATTTTCTAGGGTAATCCTCAATTTTTTAATGTTGACAAAAAATGCCTTTTTTCACTTTACATTGGTGTGCAGACCAAATAAAATCAATTTGGCTCTCAGATGCATTGAAAACCTCTCAGTTAAAGCCCCACAAATAGCCAACATATGCCCTTGTCCTTTAAAAAATAGTTTCTCAATGCATATGCCTAATTAAATGGGCCTTGGCAATTGAGTTTCCGTCTTTCAAGTGAGTGTGTCAGAACATCCACTTCATGAGAAGGAAAAATTTTATGCAGTTGTTTGAGTCAGAACCATAACAATACCAATAAAATGTATTTTATGAAGTTGGTGAGAGGGTTGTAATCTGGATGCTGTTTTACAGGGTGCAGAACTGATCCGCGTTGTAAATGCCAGTTGACCTCCCCCTCGACCGCCCCTTTGGTGACAGATGTGAAGCCACCTCCCTTTAAGAGTACCCCCTCAAAGCTCCTGGCACAGGGATGGACTTTGTTGGCCCTGGCAGCTCACAGCCCTTAGGCCCATTTCTGATGAGCTCGTTACTGTGGTGACGGTCATCAGGCTGCTGATTGCAGGTGTTGTGGGGGGGAGGGGTGTGTTCAAACCCCATCCTGGGGCTCCCTCCAGAGGACAGGCCCCCTCCCTGGTCTCCCACGCTCTCAGAGCCCCCCTTTCTGGCTGCGTCTCTTCCCACCTGGCCAAGAGAGGGTGTGTGTGCTGAGAAGGGGCAGAACTCATGGCTCTGCAGCGTGGCTGTGGCTCCTGCCCATCCTGGGACCTTTTCATGGTTTCTGGGAAGATCTCTGATGCGAGAAGTGGTCAGGACATCTCTAAAACCCTGTTAGGTGCTCTGCCGGCCCTGGCCATGTTCAGATCCAGCCTGGACACCTGGAAGGAGTGGGTGTCCTGTCCCAGCTCCTTGCAGTGCTGGCCCCTCGGGCTGCATTCTGAGGGGGGCTACTTTTCAGGCAGGCCAGTGTAGGGGTGGGTGACTGGGAGAAATGCTAAGTCCAGATGCTTTGCTTCCTGGGGAATCTGAACAGGTTCATGGGCTATGGGAGGAGAGATTCCTGGGAGGAGATGGGGCACCTCTGGCTTGAAGAGCTCTCCTCTCCTTAGTTCCCCCGTTTGTTTGATTGAAAAAGCTGACTCTCGCCTGCCTACCTTCTCACCAGAGTGACTGAGTCTGGGAGCAGTGTGCATGGGGAGTCAGGCACGTGAGCATCTGAATCCTGCTCTGCCCTGAACTCTCTGTGTGGCTGTGGGCCAGTATGTCCTCAGTTTCTTCTATAAAATGGGTTTAATAAAATCTCCTTTTAGGCTTAAATGAGAGAATTTGAGGTGCTTATTGGAGTGTTTAGCTTCGTGTAGAGATTGATTTAAATTCTCCTACTTGCTTATTCACTTGAGCTGTCCACCCCCCAGGGTTTCCCTCACTGCTTTATACCTTGCTGAGCTTATTTGCAGAGACTTTGAGACTCAGGGTAAGAATAAATTAAGAGGATGTCATGGAGATCACCTCATACCATTAGGGTGGGCTCCTAGGAGACCTCCCTGATCCGAGCCTCACTCCTCTATGCCGTGCTATCCAGAGCCCATCCTGTCAAGGCTCACTCCACCTAGGACCTGTGCCACCTCAGTTCCAGAAGACCCTTCCAAAGGCACTGACTGGAAAGGTCAGTTATTCTAACTTAAAAACAAAACCCAGGAGTTCCCTGGTGGCCCCGTGTTTAGGACTCAGCACTTTCATTGCCCTGGCTTGGGTTCAATTCCTAGTTGGGGAACTAAGATCCGCAAGCCACTTGCTTTCCCTGGGCCTCCTTAGGTGTTACCTGCAGCTGACTCTTCCAGCTCTACCCTCTAAGGCCTCCAACCAGACAGCTGGCTCTTCCTCAGATGTGGTATTTCTGGCTGCCTACTCTGGGCTGTTCAGTTTTCTCTGCCTGCAGGGCCGCCCCACTGTCTCCATCTTTTACCATCCCCCCCCCCCCCCCCCCCCCTTAACAGGCTGCTTGAAGTAGTGTCCTGATCTCCTTTATGCCATTAATGTTGTATCTGTTCCAGCTACAGATGTGATAAACTCAATGACACAGTGTTACAATGATTATATAATCTTATGCTTTTAAAAGACACTGAAAGAATACATGAGGAAAAATATACTTATAGAGTCATTTATTACAACCCACATATTTACCATATCCAACACTTTCTATTTCTTCCTCCATTTCCATGTTACTTCTGATGTCATTTCCTTCCATTCTGCATGACATCCTTTACTAACTTTTTGAGGCAGGTTTTCCAGTAACGAATTCTCTCTTTGTTTATCTGAGAATGTCTGTATTTTGCCTTTGGGATTTTGTAGGATAGTTTTGCTTTTGCTGGATATAGAATTCTTTCTTGACCGTTTTTTATTTTTTTTCATTTTGATATTCTGAGTATGTCATTCTACTGCCTTTGGGTCTCTATTGTTTCAGAAAAGAATCAAGTATTAATCCTATTGATGTTTCTCTGTATGTGATAAGTCATTTTTCTCTTGCTGGATTAAAAATCTTCCCTTTATCTTTTAAACATTTGACTATGATGTTTAAACATCTGACTGTGATGTATCTATGTGTGAGTCTCTTTATACTTATCCTAATTTGGGCACAGTGCGCTTCCTGACTGTGTGTAGATCAATGCTTTCCATCAATTCAGAAAGTTTTAAGCCATTATTTTTCAAAAATTTTGTCCTTTTTACTCTTCTTCTGGAAGGCTCATCAAATGCGTATTGGTGTGCTAAATGTTATCCAGATTTCTGAGGTTCTGTTACTTTTTACTTTAATCTTCTTTCTTTGTTCTTAGATATGGTTTCCATCGACCCATCTTCAAGTTCACTGATTTTTTTTCCTTTTTGTCCAGTTTGAAGAATCTTTTGTCAAGCTCCTCCAGGAAGTTTCTCATTTCAGTTATTGCATTTTTCATCTCCAGACTTACCATTTGATTCATTCTTTATAATTTCTGTCTCCTTAGTGGAAATATCTGTTGATTAATAGTTATCATAATACTTTTAAACATGATTTCCTCTATTTTTTAAAACATATTTAAATTAACTACTTTGAAGTTTTTGCTAATTCCAACATTGGGAGACTGTTTTTTTTTTTTTTTCCTTGCATATAGGACACACTTTCCCATTTTTTTGATGTGTCATATTTTTTTAAAACATTGAAAACTAGATGTTTAGGTCAATATATTACACTATCTCTTTCCCCCTTGAAGGCTGTTGTTACTGTTTTTGTTTATAGATCTGTTTTGTAACTTGCCTGGGTTAAATCTGTGAAATCTGTCTCCCCTGGGGTGTGTGGCCCCCAATGTGTTGGTTCAGTTTTTATTTTTTTATTTTTGTTTTTAGGTTTAGATCTTGTTTCCTAGGGGTAGCCCCTCCGTCTGTGTAGCTTAGTGGTCATCCAGTGATTAGACAGAAGTTGTGCTCAAACACTTTGAACCAGTCCATCTTCCATTCTCTGCTGATGGATCTGTGTATGGGTGAAAAAGTTCAGACCATTTTGAAACCTACTTCAGCTTCAACTTCCCGGTGGGACTTTTGCTTCTCCTATAAGTCTTAGAGCTAGTGTGTGGATATCTTGGATTCTCTCTGGTTTTCACTGGACATGTGTGCAGCCTCAGCCAGGGGTATGCTTGCCTCAGCCTTGCCTGCCAAGATCCTCATTTCTGGTGACAGTGATACTGGACTTCGGCATCGCCAATCACTCCAAATCCGAGTCTTCTGTGAATTCAAAGATCTGCTGTTCTCATGTCTTCCTTCTCTGGCAGAACCTCCTTATCAGTCCAGCTCAGAGGAGAGCAGGGAGTGGCCCTAGGCAAGAATATCACAGATTCCCCCATTCTTACCCGAAGTTCAGCCTTTGAGACATAAACACTTCTCGGGTTGCTTTGGTAAAGGTTCAAACTGCTGAGATGGTTGTCTTTGCCACTTTTGCCCAGCTTTATAGTTGCTTTATAGTTACAGAAGAACTGTACAAAAAATATCTTCATGACCCAGATGACCACGATAGGGTGATCACTCACCTAGAGCCAGACATCCTGGAATGTGAAGTCAAGTGGGCCTTAGAAAGCATCACTATGAACAAAGCTGGTGGAGGTGATGGAATTTCAGATGAGCTATTTCAAATCCTGAAAGATGATGCTGTTAAAGTGCTGCTCTCAATATGCCAGCAAATTTAGAAAACTCAGCAGTGGCCACAGGACTGGAAAAGGTCAGTTTTCATTCCAGTCCCAAAGAAAGGCAATGCCAAGGAATGTTCAAGCTACCACACAATTGTACTCATCTCATATGCTAGCAAAGTAATGCTCAAAATTCTCCAGGCAAGGTTTCAATAGTACTTGAACCATGAACTTCCAGATGTTCAAGCTGGATTTAGAAAAGGCAGAGGAACCAGAGATCAAGTTGTCATCTGTTGGATCATCAAAAAAGTAAGAGAGTTCCAGAAAAACATCTGCTTCTGCTTTATTGACTATGCCAAAGCCTGTGTGGACCACAACGAACTCTGGAAAATTCTGAGAGAGATGGGAATACCAGACCACCTGACCTGCCTCTTGAGAAACCTGTATGCAGGTCAGGAAGCAACAGTTAGAACTGGACGTGGAACAACAGACTGGTTCCAAATAGGAAAAGGAGTATGTCAAGGCTGTATATTGTCACCCTACTTATTTAACTTATATGCAGAGTACATCATGAGAAACACTGGGCTGGAGGAAGCACAAGCTGGAATCAAGATTGCCAGGAGAAATATCAATAACCTCAGATATGCAGATGACACCACCATTATGGTAAGAAGAGAAGAAGAACTAAAAAGCTGCTTGATGAAGGTGAAAGTGGAGAGTGAAAAAGTTGGCTTAAAGCTCAACATTCAGAAAACTAAGATCATGGCATCCAGTCCCATCACTTCATGACAAATAGATGGGGAAACAGTGGAAAATGTGACAGACTTTATTTTGGGGGGCTCCAAAATCACTGCAGATGGTGACTGCAGCCATGAAATTAAAGGCACTTGCTCCTTGGAAGAAAAGCTATGACTAACCTAGATGGCATATTAAGAAGCAGAGACATTACTTTGCCAACAAAGGTCTGTCTAGTCAAAGCTATAGCTTTTCCAGTAGTCAAGTATGGATGTGATAGTTGGACTATGAAGAAAGCTGAGTGCTGAAGAATTGTTGCTTTTGAACTGTGGTGTTGGAGAAGACTCTTTAGAGTCCCTTGGACTGCAAGGAGATCCAACCAGTGAACCCTAAAGGAAATCAGTCCTGAATATCATTAGAAGGGCTGATGCTGAAGCTGAAACTCCAATACTTTGGCCACCTGATGTGAAGAACTGACTCACTGGAAAAGACCCTGATACTGGGAAAGATTGAAGGCAGGAGGAGATGGTGATGACAAAGAATAAGATGGTTGGATGGCATTACTAACTCGATGGACATGAGTTTGAGCAAGCTCTGGGAGTTGGTGATGGACAGGGAAGCCTGGCATGTTGCAGTCCGTGGGGTCACAAAGAGTCAGGCCTGGCTGAGTGACTGAATTGAACTGAACTTATAGTTGCTTTTTTTTTTTTTTTTTAAAAAAAAAAAAAAGAGTATCTTCTTACCTCTTTCCTCTGCTCAGCCCTGAGTCTCTCCCAGGTTACATATTTTTTTTTAATGTGATCAGGTTTTTCTTGGCTGCAGAGTCACTGGAGAGCGTGGGTTTCCCTCCCTACTTACTCAAGAGCTCTGTCTGAAACCACTTTCGGAGTTGTCTTTGGATCCTCAATGAATGGCATCATATCTGGCTCACAGTGGGTGCCCAGCATATGTTTGTTGCACCTACGATCTTATGGATGGCTGACAGATGGGGTAATGCTGTATGTGGACTCAGAAAGACCTGGCTTTGGTTCTCAAGTATAGTGCCTTGCCTTAATACTCCTTAGTTTCTCATCTGTAAAATGTCAAAAATAAAACTCACTTCTTAGGATAAGCTGTGTGAATTAAATAAGAGGAAATGTAGAAGTTATCTGGAATAATTCCAGCATAGAGTAATGCTTTATAATTATTGCTTTCATTTCTTCCTCTAAGATGTGAGGTTGATGAAGATAATATGCCTTTGGTAATCTGGCTTATCCATCCATCCATCCACCCATTCATCCAGCCAGCCATCTTTCTACAGATGCAGAGATAAATGAGACAGGAAATGTGCTCTGGAGAACCACCTTTATGAAGAAGACAAACACAGATAGTTTACAATCCTGTGGACAAGAGCTGTGGTAGGTATGAGTGATGAACTGCCAGTACAGAGGCCAAAGGAGTGATACTGGAGTGTCCCTTACCCTCTTCTGTGGCTTTGAGGCTCTCTGGTTGGGGCAGAAAGTGAGGTGGGTAGTGACAAGATAACCTAGCACCTTCTTCATCCCATGCCAGCCCAAGGGAGGTAATCCAGTGGGTCTCAGGCTATAGCAGTCATGTATGTGCTCACACTGCTTCTGTAGGAGGACAGTTTTACTTTTCCTGCCAAGACACATGTCATTTCCAGCCACTGTTTTACTGCAAAGCATTTAAACATGTCATAGTTTCTCGTGGAGTCCAGGAGTGCCTAGCAAGCTCTCATTTTTTGTCACAGAGGAGACACTCTTGCCTCTGTTAGATGACTGGGGCTAGTCCATCTCCCTGCTTCTACCTGCTGCCCCCAACATGCCCATACTTAGGAGGCAGAGGCTTTCATGTGCAGGTTAGAGCGAAGGCTGTAGTTGTTTCACATCTGCAGAGATTTTCCGAGGTCGCCACATCCTTGGGGAAGAGGTGCGGCCAACCTGTGCCTCAGACTTGCTTTTTCTTCTGTGCTTCAGTCTTGCCTCTTCTCGGGGGTGTAGGGGCAGGACGGCAAGGAGCAGCGGACAGGTTGTCCCTGGGTCTGTTCGCCAGGCACCATGGCTCCTGTTGTGTTAAGCCAGTAACAATTTTTCTCTGCAAATACAGATCCATTTTTGAAGCCTGGTGCTGAGTGTTGTGTCAGAACAGAAGCCCATTATGAAGTGGTTCATTGCTTTCACGTTGCCACCTGCCAGGACAGGACTCCGGGGCCCTGTTCAGAAGAATGTTAGTGCAGCCCCGTGCCAGCTGCCTATCATGCTGCCCTCAAGAGCCCTCCTGATCCCAGCACTGTTCCCTGCACATGCTTCTTCCAGAGCATTGCTCTACGCTCCTTGCTGGCCGTGGGAACTTTACAGCCCAGATTTACTATTCATTGTTGTTTCCCAAGTACATCTTACTCGATGCCTGGTCAGTGAAAAATGGCTCTTTGTCTGTCTTCTCCACAGAGTTACTTCAAACCCTGCTCCTGGTTGAAGGCAGGAGTGTTCCTGTTTGTAAAGGGGTTGCTTACCTTGGCGGGCGGTGTTTGGGGAAGGAAAGGTTAAGGGCAGAAAGGGAAGACAGCCAAGGGCTCTGGTGGGCCACTCCCTGGTCCGCTTTGGAAGTTGAAACTGAAACCTCTGGGTATTTACCCAGCCAAGTCACCTGGATGAGGAATGGGCCAGGAGGGTCATGTGACAGGAGTCGAGGCGAGTACAAAAGAATCCATTTATTATCCTGGCAGGAAATTTGTTCTTTTGGATTCTGGAGCTGCAGACATAATGATTTCATTTCCTTCAGGGAGGGAGATTAATGGCCCTTCCCGGCCTGTACAGATAGCCGTTTCCTGCGTTTCCCCGGGTGTCCTCAGCGCCAGTATGCTGGGGTCAGGGGGCGTGTGCCGATTCACGCTGATTAAGGGAATATAGCCTTCCCTGTGGAAGGCTCCAGGATACCTGGAAGTGACCTGGGTTAAAACCCACACATCATGGAAAAACACATACCAGACAGAGAGAGGCCATCCCCAAGAACCTCTGCAAGTTGCCAACAGAGGTGGCACGAGGCTGGGTCCCCTCCTGCTTCGCATGTAGCCACTCATCCTAGGAGCAGGCTGGAGCGTTGACCCCCCGGGAGACAGCTGGGACCAGGACTCCACCATGATGAGCTCCTACTTGCTCATCAGCTGTGTGATGTGGAGCAAGAAGCCCAACCACCCCGAGCCCGGCTTCCTCATCTATAAACTGCAGAGATACGCTTATATCACCAGGCCTTGGAGAGGTTGAATGAGAGCTGTGCTTTTAAACCAGAGTCCTTTGCTGGAGGGTGGCCTCTCGCCATCCCTCTGGACTCCTGGTGGCTGCAGGGAGGACCACTCCTGAGGCATAATCAGCCCTGTGTAGAGGACAAGGTGAGGTGGGTGGACTGAGGCTGGTGATCTGCCCTGAGATGAGGAGGTCAAGAGGAAGCAGGACTAAGGACCCAGAAGGTCCTTGCCTGGGATTCCTCCCAAGAATGTCCCTCAGTGACCAAGATGGCCGTTGCAACCTGGTATTTCATATTGTGTGGAGCAGATATCCCATATGGGGAGTCAGATTCTGTGTCTGGATAAGGATCAGAGTTGTGTTTTAAAAAAAGAAAATTGGACTTCTTAAACAATTTTCCACTGTGGCCTGGAGACATTGTGAGTCCTGGTGTGCTGCCTGGAGTCAGGCTCCGGCCTGTGAGGCGCTGGGCCTCCTCCCACTGGTGCCTAGTGGCTGTTTGCTCATTAAGTAGCTTTCATTAAAAGAAACCCTTGCTTTGCAGAGAGATGCAGAGGTGATTCATTTGAAGAGATTTATGTATTTTCCTTCCCTCAGTTTCTCATCTGTGTCTGCATGCAACCCCAGCTGCACATTCGCCATGGAGAAGAGTAAATTTCTTAGTCTCTGCATAAAGAGGTATCAGAACGTATGAAATGAAATTGAGCTGAGTTAAATTGACAAAGCTGTGAACGCAGGAACACGTGACTAGGACAAGGGGCTGTCTGTTCCCTGGGGGCCTTGGAAATGGGATGAGGCTCTCAGCAATGGGTAGTTCCTGGAAGTTCTCCTAGAGGCAGGGGCATGTCTTGAGGCAGGGGCATTACTAAACATAAGTTAAATATGGATAACAGAGCAATTTTAATAAACATTTTACTTTTAATATGTTTATGATGTTGTTAATTATCTCTCTAAGTGGAAAAAATAGAGATTGTAGCACATTGAACAAAGATTGCTGATTAGGATAATAAAATGGGAATTTTAATCAAGATGATAACTTCTCTTAGGCTGCCAGAGCTTTCATCTTTATTAAACACTTCATTTATCATCAACACTCCATTCATCACCAGCATTAGGTTAATATTGACAATTTAAAATAGAACTAACTTTTTCTTGCTATTTTGATGCTGATGCAATAATAGTGCTGGAGACTTTGAGGAAACTGTCATAAGCTGTCATGCTTCTTTCCCTGCTGCAGTCGGCTGCCACTCTCCAACCCAAACTTCAAGGCAGCAGCCACTCGGGAGTGAGACTTCTCTCGCTGGAAGTTCCTCCATGCTCTGTAATCCTTAAGTCTTGTGTGTTCTTCCTTGAGAAAGCAGAAGGGCCTTTGGTGGGTTGGGATTGTCTCTTTGTGGTGGAAGTGTGTCCAGGAGGCATAGGTCTCTATTTTTCAGTCCAGTATGAGAGATCATTGTTGAGTGTCTGCAAGATACAGGGCAGATGCCAAAAGAGGCAAGACTCAGCCTGCTCTTGGAGGCCGTACCACGCGTAAGTCAGGAGGCATGAGTCTCAGATGAGCAGTACAGACAGAAGCACCCAGAGGATAAACAGAGCTGATCTGATGAGCACACTTAGAGAACCATTGATTTAGACTAAGGCTTGAGAAATGGAGTATTTCCTACCATATCAATAAACAAGGATATCACAGCCATACGTGATTTTGGCCTTCCAAATGTGAATTTCTGAGCCTAGAGGGCACCCAGGGAAAACAATGCCCATGATTCTGTTGCAGGAAGGGGGGCCCCTTCCAGGGCCCAAAACTGGGCTCTTGTCTAACACTCGGAAATGAATTGTCCGAGGAGACACATGAGCTGACAAAGCAAGAGATTTTATTGGGAAAGGGCACCTGGGTGGAGAGCAGTAGGGTAAGGGAACCCAGGAGAACTGCTCTGCCGTGTGGCTAGCAGTCTCGGGTTTTATGGTGATGGGATTAGTTTCTGGGTTGTCTTTGGCCAATCATTCTAATTCAGAGTCTTTTCTGGTGGCTCACGCATTGCTCCGCCAAGATGGATGCTAGCGAGAGGGATTCTAGGAAGTGGACGGACACGCGGTGTCACCTTTTGACCTTTCCAGAACTCTTTTGGTTGGTGGCGGCTTATTAGTTCCATATTCCTTACCAGGATCTCCTGTCATAAAACAATTCAAGCGAATGGTTACTAAAAGGCCTGGCCAGGGTGGGCAGTTTCAATCAGTGTGCTTCCCCTAACAATTCTGGAAGCTTATCAGGCTGCCACCGCTCCCAAAGTAAAAGATGCTTGCCCCTTGGATGAAAAGCTATGATAAACCTAGACAGCATATTAAAAAACAGAGACATTACTTTGTTGACAAAGGTCCATCTAGTCAAAGCCATGTTTTTTTCAGTAATCATGTATGGATGTGACAGTTGGACCATAAAGAAGGCTGAGCACCAAAGAATCTATGTCTTCCTACTGTGGTATTGGAGAAGACTCTTGAGAGTCCCTTGGATTGCAAGGGGATCAAAGCAGTCAATCCTAAAGGAAGTCAGTCCTAAAGATTCATTGGAAGGACTGATGTTGAAGCTGAAACTCCAATACTTTGGCCACCTGATGTGAAGAGCTGACTCACTAGAAAAGACCTTGATGCTGGGAAGGATTGAAGGCAGGGGGTGATGGGGACAGCAGAGGATGAGATGGTTGGATGGCATCACCGACTCAAGGGACATGAGTTTGAGCAAGCTCCAGGAGATCGTGAAGGTCAGGAGAGCCTGGCATGCTGCTGTCCACGGGGTCGCTAAGGGTTGGACATGGCTAGCAACTGAGCAAAAACAGCAACAACCACTCCCAGTGCAACTCCCTGTGGTAAGTGAGGAACTAAGGATGTGAAAAATCAAATCACAGGATGCTGGCCCCAGATAGCTGAAATGCATATAAAAAGAATAATGTCAGTGAGAGCAGACTCTTACATCTTCCCATTCATAGAAAAGTGCTAAATTCCTTAACCTGAGACATCTGGTTTTCCTTAATTAACAGTAATCTTTTGATGTTCAGATTACCTGCCACTTGTTGCAAACTTCTATATAACTTGACTTCTCCCACCCCCCAGCCCTTCTTGGAGTCCTAAAAACTCCCAACGAATAAAACACAACCCTCAACTTTTAGGTTATGACTATTTTCTTTAGTCCACAGGCTGCTATGAATAAACCAGGAGGCTTCACAGAGAAGGGTCATTTTGTCCTTTGTAGGAAGCCTAGAACCTCACCAAGCAGAGAGGAGGAGAAATCCTGGAAAGTGGGCCAGAGTTGGAGGTGGGAAGTTTAAGGGCCGCCAGCCCAGGGAGAAGGCTGCAGAGCGTTTGCAGCAGACATGGAGGTGGACAGCAGGTGGATCTGGGGGTTGGAGATGGAGAACTCTCTCCCCGTCACTGGAGAGGGGTGAGTGGCACAGGGAGGATGCAGGAGTATCCTGAGGGCAGAGTTGGGAGACATGGGGTCAGAAGCCATTCACACCAGCTGGACAGCTTCCTCCTGAGAGGCAGCCCAGTGGGACTACACCAGACACCTGTGGTTCATGGCCCATGACCCCTGCCTCCTGTCGGGGCTGCTAATGCTGCCTCTGCTGGGCAGGGGATGGGGAGGGGAGGATGTGCCCCCTGGAGCTCTGCTCCATAGAGCCCCTTCTGTGGGGAAAAGGACCACTGCTTTGGGATGGGGCCTGGCACCTGCCTGTGCCCAGCAGTGGGGTGGCCTTGGCTGCTGGCTGCTCTCCACGGCTGGCTGGGAGGCTGCTCCTGGTGGCTGTGCGCTGGGGCGCTGGGGAGGGGACTGCCGAGACGTCAGCGTGGAGCCGCCTCCCCTCGGAGCCTTCCACCTTCCCCAGTCCTCTAGGGCTTCTTTAATGTGCTACATCTTAGCTTAAAAGGCCTCTTTCTTTTCCTTCATCATAAAATTGCCAAGGAACAATGACTGTCATTTAAAACAGCAGCTTTAAAGCTCCTTCCCCCCAGTTACTGCCATGTCACGGCTTCTCCACATCAAAGCCACGTGGAGCTCCAGAGAGAACAGGAGGAGCGCCAGCCCCGGTGCTTCCAGGGCCACAGGAGCCCGCTGCTGAGACCTTCTCTGAACAAGGGGCAACCTCTACATTGACCCCTTGCGAGACCACCCTGGTTTGGGGCTTGGAGAAATGAGGCTGGGAGGCCTTCAGGGGTGAGGACCCCTCAGTCTTCTTGGGGTTCTCTGGGCTTGCCTTCACTGAGTACTCTCTAGGGCTAGGAGATGGGGAGTGCAGGGCAGGGAAAGGCTGTGTCCTGGACACAGAGGTGAGAAGGGTCTGTGGAGCCTGGGGGCTGAGTTAGGAGTCGGGGAGTTGTGCCCGAGCAGGGAGGGGCCGCCCACCTTGCTGGGCCAGCACAGCTGGGATTCTTGATTTGCCCGATGGTGTTGGGGGTCGTGATCCACCCCACTCCTCGTTCCCTGGGCGCTCCCATGGCTGCCCTCTAGGTGTGTCGTCATTGTTCAGTCACTAAGTCATGTCCGACCCCATGGACCCCGTGGACACACCAGACTTCCCGTCCTTCACCATCTCCCCGAGTTTGCTCTAACTCATGTGCATTGAGTCCATGATGCCATCCAACCATCTCATCCTCTGTTGTCCCCTTCTCCTCCTGCCTTTGATCTTTTCCAGCATCAGGATCTTTTCCAGTGAGTCAGCTCTTTGCATCAGGTGGCTGAAGTATTGGAGCTTCAGCTTTAGCATCAGTCCTTCCGATGAATATTTAGGATTGATATCCTTTAGGATTGACTGGTTTGGTCTCCTTGTGGGCATGAGGTGGGGGCGCGGACAGTCTCCTCATAGATGGAGCAGGGCCAGCTGCAGCAGACCCTCTGGCTGGTTGATGTAGAGCCAGGAGTGTGTATGTGTGTCCCCTGACCTGGGGCAGCCCTGCAGAAGCAGCTGGGAGGGAAATTGCATCAGAGTGGAAGGATGGGCCGTGGCCTGGGCCTGGATCAGAAGCTGCCCTTCTTGCCTCGTCCCTGTTGAATCATTGCCCTGTTTCCTCCTGGCTGAAGGCCCAAATGTGTTTGGACGGTAAAGTGCTGGTTCTGTGTCCTTCCAGTCCAGTGAAGAGAGCCGGGAGTGCTGGGGTCCCCAGGGCTGGGCAGGCCTTGTCTGGCTGCAGGGAGATTACCAAGCAGGGCACACACATAGCTCCTTAATGCTGCTTCTCAGTGACAGGTTTGCAAAAATGGCTAAGGGTTCTGAGAAGAGTCCTTTCCAGAGTCTCTTTTGGGGTTTCCTCCACTGTCTAGTCCTCACAGCCCATTTTGCATGGATCCCTGGTGCCCTGCCTTCCTGCTTCTCCTCCTGGTAGCCCCCTTCCTCTGCCCACTGCCCCTTTGTTCCCCTGAGGTCCCCTTGCCCCACGCTGGTTATTTCCTCTTCTCTCTTTCCACTTCCCTTTCTTTCCCGATCTTCCTCTCCCTCCTCCTCCTTCAGTCCCTTCCCTCCTCCTTTGGTAAGTGCCTTCCTTCTGCAGCCACCTTCTGCCTGCTTGGTGAGCAGACTCTGTGGACATCTGTATGCACGCTGGGCATGCACGGGCTGCCGTGGCTGTTGCAGTCCTGTCCTCTGGGCTGCTGCCAGTTCAGAGGGCCAGACCGTGCCTATTGTCCTCAGTGCTTTGACCCGTGGGCCCTGTGGTCACTCTTCACTGCCTGACAAAGGGCACTTTGTTTCACATCTGAGATTTGTTTACATGTTAATCCTTACAAACGAAGGGATAAATACGGACTCCCCTTTGTTACACATTTAATGAATTACATTGGCTGAAAATCATAAAATGGTGAAAATCTTGACAGTCTGGAAAATAAATTGTCGCCGTGCTTACCTTTTTGTAGCTCCGTTTGTGCTCAGAGCTGAGCTGTTGTCCTTTGTCAGGCTCTGGAGGGCTGATGCACGTCTGTGGACCTCGGGATGAGCTCGGATCTTCACCAGCCTTCTTGGCCCAATGTCTGTCTTTGAAATTCTGCCCAAGGATGGGTTTCCAGCAAACCCCCAAGGTTTCAAGGGTCTGTTCAAGTTCAGATTACATGCCCAGCCCCCATCCTGAGCTGGCGCCTTGTACTTAACCCTCCTCAGGGGTGTTTTTGTGCCTGCTTCTAGTGGTCATGCCAGGACAGCACATGCCATCTTGTGCCATCCAGCTGTCCCCACCTTGCACCACTGTCGCCTCAGTGGTCCCCTTCTTCAGGTGGCCCCACCCCTCTGACGGCCTGCCTCAACCCTAAATCTGCAGCCACGGTGGGTGCTGCCAGTCCTACCCTGGCGAGCCACATTTTCGCAGATGGCTCCGTTAAATCTGAAGGCATTATTGGGTTTCTGCAGCCATGTGTGCCAAGGCCATATGGGGCTACAGGAGAAAAGGACAGAGGGTCAGACACTTCATCCCCGACCCCCACCCCCTACATCTCCTTCAGACACCTTCATCATGGTACTTTATTCCGTCCTTTGTGGTGAAGTGATGGGATTTTGAAGAGGACTTTTGCAGGTGCATCCAAGTATAACAGAATGCATCCTCCTCACCAGGAGGAGAACTGAAGGCCTGACAAGCCATGGAGTCACCTATGGAGAGGGTGAAACCACTCCCCTCGGAGTCTTGGGTGCAAGTGTCCAAGTATGCAGTAAATATGGAGGTGTGACAGACAGACACACCCAAGCACCCTAATTGTGGATTTGTGTTGTGTGGAGGGTGACCAGCCCTGTTGTCTTGAGTAGAAGACCACAGTCCTGGGGTAAGGAGCAGGAACCAGGAGAATCGGTGGACTAGGGAGTATGAGTAGCAGAGAACGCTGGGCTGGAGCCAGGGCAGGCCCTGCTGCCAGCTGTTGTGAGGATGTGGGCGTGTGGTTTCACCATCTGAGCCCCAGGTTCCCCACCCATCAAGTCAGGAAGGCCAGGGAGGTCACTACCAGCTCCGATTTTCTGTGATTGTCACATCTGAAAAGGGGAGGAGAGGAGAACCGGGGCAGGATGCAGAGTGGGAGAGAGAGGGGAGGAAGAAAGAGGGAGAGGAAGAGAGAGGAAGGAAACAGACAGGGCCGAGGAGTAAAAGGGAAAGGAGCAAAATAGAAGATGAGACAGAAGCAAGAGAAGAGGAACGAGAAAGAAAAGGTGAGCGCTTATCTGGGAGCTGGTGTTGGAGGAGGAGGCAGGAGGGAAGCACGTGGCAGAACTCCAGGAGGCACGTGAGAGGCACGTGTGCTCGAGCCCTGTGTGACTTATGGCGCCCATCCTCCCTGGATCAGTCTGGAGAACCAGGTGGAGGTACCACGGTGCCCTGAGGACTCCCAGTTCATGTGGGGCTTGGGCAGTCTCTCACAGTGGAGCTGGAAACAGGAGGAAATGGCAGACATATTTTGGGGAAGGAAGTAGGTGAGAGGGAGTGGTCAAAGGCAGCATCTAGGTTTCTGGTTTTTACCGTCAATGAATAATGGGTGTTCTCATTGAGATGGGAAAGATGGGGAGCTAACTGAGTTTGGGAGACTTGAATGTGCTAACTTTGAGACACTGGTGAGAATTCCAAGTGGACGTGGCGAAGGAGGTTGGATGTGTGGATCTGGGGCTCTGAGGAGAAGTCTGTGGGCTGAGATCGAGGTGGAAGTTGTTAACCATGGATATACACAGATGGTAAATTCCCCGCCAGGAATACCATGGCCTGGCGGTACTCTTGAACTCTTCTTATACGGGTAGAGAAAGGAAAGGCTTTGAGAGGAAGAGACAGTTTTGAGCTCCTGCCCTGCCCAGAGCTTAAGCAGGGTAAGACACGAGTTCCATAGAAAATATGAGACATGGGTTCCATACAAGAATGACAACACGTCTTAGCAAAGCCCATTTTCCTTGACCAGGACTGTATCCATCCCGGAGTCCTTGTACTGAAACTGTGCTCAGCCTCAGCATCCTTTCCTCCGGTGGCTGTGAAATTCTCTCCTTGGGCAAGCAGGCGCACCTGTTCCTCTCATGTCCTGGGAGTTTACCCAGGGCTCCCATGCACAGAAATGATGTTTGTCTTGCTGCAAACCCATAGATGATGTCAGGTGGGGCTGGCTTGTCTCCATGTGAGTAATGGATCTGGGTTTATTGCAAAGAATTATGTAGTTGGAGCACTTAGTAGGTGCTCAGCGAACTCATGAGAGATGAACAAATGTCTAGGTAAGTGGGTGCCTGCAGCCTTTTGGGGGCAGGGATAGCCTGATGACCCCAGGAGCTGAGTTGAGCTGCACAGAGGTGCAGCTGCAAAGGTCACTGAATGTGTATCCTAATCGTGATCTCCTAACATCTCCCTCTGGACTAACTCAGACACCCGCCGTGAGCCTGGCCTCTTGGTTTCTTCCCCTTGAGAAATTGCCTTCCTGAGCTACAGTTTGCCGAGGTGCTGTCAGCCTGCACTGAGGAGCTTTGGAAGAACAGCCCTGGTAAAGTCCTGGTGGTATTTATCATGAGGGGGTCATTGGTTGCATTCCTCGGTGTCCTTGTGGGGGCCCGTGGGAGGCATTGGCTTCACGCTGCATAGCAAGGACCGCGGACTTTGCTGACAGTCATTTTGTTGACGTCCTATGGACCCCATGACTTGTGTAACTGATCAGGTTTTCTTCATCCATCTACTGCTAGAAAATCCAGCTTTCATGGGTGGCTTGGCCAAAAAAAATGAGTTGTTTTAGCCTTACTGTGGGCTCCAGTTTATGCCTTTGCTCCTGTTTTTTTCTTCTTACTTATTTTTACTTAGAGATTTTCTATTGCTTTTTTAAAAAATATAAAACAAATATGCATGCTCTACAAAAGTTAAAAAAAGCATAGAAAACTATAAAGAAGAAAATTGAGTCAGTTGTAATCCCCACCCCATCCTTGTGGCAATCTCTTAAATTTTGTGTTCAGCTTACCTGTCTCTGCCCTGTACACACATGAGCACATGACACATAGGTGTGCACACACGTACACACCTGCATAATATTCAAACAACACTTTTGCCATGTTATACATAGTGTTTAGTAACTTTTAAAAAAATAGCAATACATATCATATTTTTTTACTTGGTGACATATATATCTTAGAGTATTTTACATAATCCTTGCAAGCCATCTTAAATCTTCTAAAATAGAGTGGGTTATAAATAAAGTAACATGTAAGATTTAAGGCAGAATCTTCCAGGGAAGCTTTGGAACCCAGAGTGAGGCAAGGCCTACAGCAAATCAGGGACTGGAGGGTGCGCCCCAGAAGCTGGAGGCTCTGGACTGACACTCTCACAGCGAGAGCTGCCCTGTGGATGGAGTTCCCCTGGGAAGGCTGCCTCAGGTTCTTGAGAGGATTTTGAACACACTGGAAGAAGTTTCCAGGTGCCCATTGGATCCCACAGTCAGACTGGAGGAAACTCACCCGTGGAACCTGCAGACGGAATACTGGAGCTGCTAGAAGGTGTTAGAAATGGGGAGCATGTGCGCCCTCTGAGCAGCCTGCCCTTCCTCTAGCAGAAACAGTGGACGTCACCTTAAAGCAGCAGAATGACTCCTGGTGGCAGACGGGGCTGTGACCTGAGCGTACAGACTGTGATGGGGCTGAGATGTAGAAATAGTTCCTGAAACATTTTTTTCTGCATCAGGAGGCTGCTTTATTTCCCTGTAGCTTTCCCACCAATGATGCTGGGGGAAGGAAGAAGGGAATATACCAAAGCACAGGGAAAAAGGAAGCCAGGACCTAGAAATGTTTCTGCTCCACTGGATTAACTCTTATTGTGAGCCCTGATCTGGTACCCTCTGAATGTTTTGTATGTTCAGCATTGGATCCACAAAGAGACTTGATTAGATGGTAGAATTAGGATTATACCCATTTTACAGATGACAAAATAGAGGAAAAGAGGAATCAAGTAACTTAGGGTCACGAAGCTGCTAATGGTTGGAGGCAGGTCCAATGTCAAGTGGCCTGACTGCAGATGTCACCCTTAAGCCACAAGGCTTCAGGATCCACACAGAAATACAAATAAGGAAGCCCTTCTGGTTCCTGGAGGAAGATGGGAAGCAAGAGTGGAAGGATGGAACTGAGTGCTGGTGCTCCAGCCCCCAACTTTGGGGTGGGGTGGTGGGAGGGTGCTGTGAACTTGGAGGTCCTTAGGCAGCTTTGGGGGAAAGATGGATGTTTGCAGTGGATAAGCAGATGGGAGCAGGCCTGAAGAGGGGCTGTGCCACGGTGGGAGTGACCCGGGCAGGCACCCAGGGCCTGCACAACACGCCAGGCAGTGCTCCTTCCATGCAGGGGTACGGGGGGCCTGGGCACTTGTGTGTGAGAGGGGGACAGCAGCAGATAGCCACATCTCATGACCCCCCAGTGAGGGTAGCTCAGCCTCCCTGCACCTCACCCCACAGATGGGGTGGGAGGCAGATGAGCCTGAGTACTTCTGAAGGGAGATTCTTTTGAACCAGAAGACGTGCAGTTTTCTTTAACTTTGTACTTTTGTCTGCTCTCATAGCCTGTTTTGTTCAGTGTGATGGCTACTAACCACCTGTGGCAGCTGAGCTGTTGGTATGTGGCTCCTTCCTGAGAAGTTCTGTCCGTGTCAAAGACACCCTGGATTATGAATACTTTGTGTGAAAGAAAGAATAAACTATCTCAAGAATTTGTGTATTGATTGCATATTAAATGGTACTATTTTGGACATATTAAAGTGAAAGTGACGTCGCTCAGTCGTGTCTGACTCTTTGCGACCCCATGGACTGTAGCCTGCCAGGCTTCTCTGTCCATGGGATTTTCCAGGCAAGAGTACTGGAGTGGAGTGCCATTGCCTTCACCAGAGGATCTTCCCGACCCAGGGATTGAACCTGGGTCTCCCGCGTTGTAGGCACATATTGGGGATCCATAAATTATTAAAATGTACTTTTATTAATGTGAAATTTAAAATTACATACACAACATTATATTTCTGCTGGACAGCACTGTTTTAGACAAGGTGGAAAATGGTTAAAAAAACAAAAAGGAAAGTTGCCATTTTTGCACGTTTTATGAAACTGTGAATTTCTGTGGTGTGAAATGCATCTAAAGAAGGAATGTATCCTTTCAGAGGTAGCTTTAGGTCGGGTTGCTGGGCAGGGTGTTGTGGTGGGCATCTGATGTTGGGAAACCAGGGAAGCAGCCAAGAGAGCCAGCCCCAGTAGGGTGGGGAGCAGTGAGCTGCATGAGGACGGGCCTCCTGGGAGAGCCGGCTGTATAGCTGAGGTTCCTGGCCCTGTCCCCTGTCTGCTCCTGGTTGGCATATGGTCTCCTTATTCTACAAGTACCTTTCCCTGCTTCCTCTGGGCTTGCCTAGCCCTCCTGTCCCCTCACAGCCTCAGCTCCCCCTTGCTCCCTCACTCTGCGGAGGCATTCTGGTCCATGCAAGTCACCTTCCCACAGCAGGCCGTGTGCTGGCCACTGACCACCTGAGGATGTCAGTCCTGGGGCCAGAACTGGCCTGGATCCACTCTGTGACTGCCTCTGTGTGGATGCCAGCTTGGTGTGTGTCCCTGAGCAGAGGGTAGGGATGCTGGGCCTGGCAGGCACTGGGGGGTGGGGCTCAGTCAGGAGAACAGAAGCAAAAACTGGCAGTGTCCATCCCTGCACCAGGCTGAAGGGCAGTGCCGGCCGCAGGCATCTGTCCAGGAGTGATGCCTGTACATCCCCACGGTGGAGGTGAGAGCAGAGCCTGCGAGCCTGATGCTACCGTCATCAGCTCCCCTGTACCTGGTGGATCATGGGACTCTCTGTGTAGCTTGTCCATGGGCAAGAGTGCACAGGTGAGCCAACACAGATGTCCTGGCTCCCGGAGAGGTGCTTATTTCATATGAAAGCAACACGTTGGCGTCCTGGGTATGCATTACTCTGTAGATATTGGTAGCGTGAGTCGACCTGCAGTTACCGCAGTTGTGGATCTGACCTGGTGTGACATAATTTCACGAAAGATGGTGCCGTTTAGGCGGGCTTCCTGGAGGCCACCCAGGGGGTCTTAACTTGTGCCACGTCCCCACCTAACTTTTACGGAGCGGCTGCAGGCTGACAGCCTTCTCCTGCTCTCAATGGTGAGCGTTCGGTCCCATCAAGATTGTCGTCACTGTTGTCACCTCCGGGTGTCACTGGAGACAGGGTGACATGTTCTCCTTGCTGGGGGTCCCCCAAGCCTGTTCTTTTACCTTCCCAGATGCGTATTTGGTCCCCTACTGGGTCAGAATCAAGGGCAATGCTTTGAGTGTGTCTATGTGAGCACCTGGAGTGGCACGTGGGAGGGCATGTGGGACCACTGCAGCCGAGTAATTAAACAGGAGAATGTGTCTGATGTCCACGTAATTACTGCTGAACATCTGCTAAATATGGAGCTTCACTGATGGCCGGCATTGTTAGGCACGAAAGGGATGGCGTGTTTGTGCTCAGCATGGCAAAGGGATGATTTAAATCTGTTCCCATTGGCGGCCCCCGGAGCAGCCCCAACATAAATTAAGGAGGCCTGGAGCTTGTGTAGCTTGACCCCCAATCACTTCCAGAACAGGGCACAGGAAAGCTCATCTGCTAGAAATAGCATGAAATGATGGACTCTTGATTGAGAAGGGACCCCTGGGAGTTGATCGAGCCCACACATCTGACCCGAGAAGACCGAGGTGGCATAGGAAGAAGTGACCACATAGTTAGTGACAGAGCCAGGGCGGCCAGCCACATCCCCTGGCCAGGACATCCCCTCAGGGGGTCCCTGCAATCCCAGCTTGCCCTGACAGGTCCCTCAGAGGCACTTACGATAGCCCTTGGCACCCTTCCCACCAGGAAGTGGGAATCCTGGCATGGGCTCCAGCTCATCCTGCCACCCGGCCACGTTGGGGGGACGCTGCTCACCCCTCATCCTCCCTGTTGCATGGTCACGTGAGCTGGGACCCATGGACTAAGGGCAGGAGGAACTGGGGGAGGTCTCATCTTTGATCTGGAGGGGGGTTCTTTTCCCCATCCACGTCTGAGGGCAGACTAACACCCTGTATCTTCAGGCTTTGCTCCATGACGCGTGGTGTAATATCTTCTCTCTTCCCTCACTTCCTAGTTGCCCCTCTCTATATACCTCATCAAATGATGGTCGCTAATCAGTGGTAAAAATTCTCTAGTGCAGCCCTGGGTGGTGGCAACGAGGAGGCTTGCAGGAAGTGGCCTTGGACCAGCCTTCTCTGCCTGATCCAGCCTTCACTCCCTACAGGGAGTGAACTTGGAGGGAAGGAAGTGTCCAGCCCGTTCTAGGCCATGCTGGTCAAGGTGTGTGGCAGGTCTGGGCCCTGATCTGATCCAGTGGTCCCAGACTTGCAGTCTCTCGAGGGCCCATCCCAGGGTGCTGCTCTGTGAAACCTGACACCCCCAATGCCCTGGTGGAACTCCCGCTGAGTATTCTGCTAGAGGCTGAGTATTCTGCTAGATGCTTTTAAAGCATCTTCCTCTGCCCCTCAAGACACTGACTTTGGTCTTCTGGAGTCTTCCAGCTGCACCATTAGGACTTTAAATTTCTGCTCCCCAAATGCAATCATTCTTTCAGTTTATAAGCATTTGTTTGCAAACTTTCCCTTTTTTGAAATAACGCTTTACGGAACCAGTGAGTACGTTTTTCTGGTGTCTCCAATCTGTGTCCAGATGCATGCAGATTTACTGTTCATTTTCTTTGCTTCGCATAATCTCTATAATTGTCAATTTTCAATGGCTTTGTCAAGTGACTGTATAGTATTTAAGCATTCACCTGTTTTATGAAACTGGGAATAAGTATGTCATGTATTTGTTTTATTTTATTTTGTATTGGAGTATAGTTGATTTACAATGTGTTAGTTTCAGGTGTACAGCAAAGTATATCATGTATTTAGCTTCTTTTAATACCACTTTTTTTTCCCTTTGATAAACTCTGAAGAATGGATTATTTTTAACAGTTACAGCTATTGAAAATGCAGAGTTGCATCATAGGCACATGTAAGTGACAAGACTAACGAAAAGAGAAGGGGTAGAGACCCACACACAGGAGCGGAAGAGGCACAGGGCTCTGCTGACCCCTAAACGAACTTCTTTCCCTCAAGCCTCCTGCTCTGGAAGCCACACCCTTGTTAAAGACTCCGATGTTAAAGCTGCGTGGTTTTCGTGTTCTCTGGCACCTAAGTGTACACCAACTGCTTCTTCTGGTACCCAGCCAAAGGAAGGGCCATCTGTTCCCAGAAAAGAGGATGTGGCGGTGTCCAGCGTGGTGCCTTCCTCAGGGACTCTCAAGGGCGGTTTTGACTATATGGACTTTTCAAATTCACTTCAGTATAAGAAGCAAGCTCACTTAATGCATTCTGAAAAGTGAAACTGTAGATCCTCTGCCAGTCATTGCACCCCCAAGCACCCCAGCTCATCCCCAGATTAAGTGAAATAAGTGCATAAGTGGAAAGGGCTCACTGCCCGGTATGCATGTGTGTTCCATGTTTTTTTTTTTTTTCCTTTCTGTGTTTCCCCAAGAAGAACTTCCCTGGCTATGCACAGGATGAGTCGGAGAGGGAGTGGAGGGAATCAGTGACTTGAATACCACGAGAGGGGTGGGCCAAGTGTGCAGGTGTTGAAATTGTGGGGTTTAAAGGGAGGGGAATGGGGCTGGGGTGGGGAAAGAAAATGTATCCAGGACTCACTGGTGTCCCAGGAGCAGGGGGAATCCCTAGGACCAGGAAAAAGAGACAGATGGAATAGAAGGATGGTAGTGTCATTCTGGAGTTGTCAAGGGCCAGGGCACTTAAGGAGTACGCAGTCAAGTGGAGAGCATGGGATGCGGCCAAGATGATTGGCCAGGGGCATGGATAGAAAAGCAGACTTTGACAAGCTTGTTTTCTGGCACGATGGGGAGGAACCCCCATGAGGGGGATAAGAAGGCGACTGCAGACAGTGAGCCTTAGGATGTAGACCTGAGAGTTTCAGTAACTACAATTAGAGAATTTGTAATACCAGCTAGAAGAGGCAAGGAGATTTCAGAGGAAGGAAAGCCATGGCAGCTTCCAGAAAAGGAAATTGCCTTGGAAAGAAGGTGTGTGAAAGAGGCATGGAAGGGATGGGGGGTGGGGGGAGATAAGAGGAGAAACCGATCCCCCAAGAGGTAGGAAAGATGTGCTCAGCCACTGTTGGGCTGAAAGAATAGCCCATGTGTAATACAGTCCCTGGGCTTCTGCCTGGTGTTTGACCTGGGCATTCCTTTTGTAGGAGTGAAGAAATAAGAACTTGGCAGCCTCTCAGTGCATCCCGGGTGAGGGGCTCTGCTCCATAGGGAGTGTCCATAGTGGCCTCACTGGCTGCAGAGCCAATTCTCAGATTCTCAGATTCCCCTGAATGGCTTGGGCGAGGGTGAGATGCTGTGAAGAGCAAGGAATCATGGCCTTACCCTGGGCGTTCCCTGCCTGCTGGGAGCATGCAGTCTAATGCAGAGGGTGTTGGGGCTCATGGGCAAAGCCGCCTGGGCATCTAGCATGGGGCTGATGCCTGGGAGAGGCACCCAGCCCTCTGGGGAAGGAGGGCTTGGTGCAGGATTGGAGGTGGAGGGCAGCAGGGGGGAACGGTTTAAGTTGGGCCCAAAGAGGTCAGGGGTGTGTACTCCATGGATATCCTCAGTCTGTGTCCCTGGATCCCTTAAAGACATACTTCTCGTAACCACAGTTCTTCCCCTGGGGATGCTGGTCTTAGATTTATTATTATTATTATTTGGACAAGGTCTTATTTGTTCTTTTGTTCAAATCTTGTGAACTTAAAAAAAGAAGACAGCCAAATTAGAATGAAACTTTAATTAACTCAAAACACCAATGAAAACATATCATCAATTACAATAGAGTACTAATTAAAGTGCTTCCGGCAAGCAGCAACCAGAAAGGCCCAATGGCCTGAAAGCAGTAGCTTTGCTTGCGGGCGGCTGGAGGGCCAGCTGGACATGCTGCTGGCTTGCGGAGCAGGAAGCGGAAGGCTGCCTTAGGGTCCTGGGAACAGGATGTCCCTCTTGTCGAGTCCTTCGACCTGTCCACAGGTGGTGGCCCTCCTGCTCCTTTTCCTGGAGACAGAGGGGCTCATGGCTGGTGCTGGCTGCATATGGAGCAGGCTCAGGGTAGGTCACACAGGGGGCTTCATAGGCCGCACCCGAGAGTCACCTGGACTCAAAGGCACAGTAAATTTGGGGGTGCTGTTCTCCTTCCTTTTGGTGGTGAGGCTCTGAGAACCACCCGCTGTGTGTAGCTTTGCTGTCCTGGACAGCAGGTGGGGTGGACCCCAGACTCCCCCGACCTGGGGAACCTGGCGTTCGTGGCCTCGTGCCCCCTGAGCGCTCTACCCCATCTTCCTCATCTCCCACCCTGTGTGTACAGAAGCCCTCTGTTCAGCCACTCCAGGCTCCAAGCTAACTGGCAGGTTTCTGGAAGTAATAAGATGTTCCTCTAAACTGTCCCTGGCTACCCGTCCTCAGAGCCCAACGAGATACGCCTTTTGCTGCTCCTCCAAGTCGGTCTGTTGACCTCCACTGGCCTGTCTTGCATCATTATGTACACAGCCATCTTGAGTACAAGTTATGCTACAGATTAATATGCAGCATTAAGTCACATCTCTGTTGTGTAGGAGACTACTTATCTTTTTATTATCCACTAATTTTTACAGTCATCAACTCAAACTTTTCAAATTGTATTTTACTCTTCTAAGGAAGCGTTCTAGTTTGACAGGAACAAAGTGAGTGTGGAAAGGCCCCTCCAGCATCTGGCCAGCACGCCCCCACCTGTGGAGGCTGGACCACCGAGCTATAACCTGGACTCCCACCTGCCTGATGCGAGCTCACTTCAAGAGCAGGCAAGTTCTTAGGAGGAAATCAATAACCTCATGCGCGCTCATCTTTTAAGCCCAATGCTGTTAAGTGGCAGCAAGCTCTACCAGGAACAAAAGAAGGAAGAAATTAGGTAAAGGAAGAATCAATATTTGTGTTGAGTCTTTAAAGACTTAATAGTCTTTTACTATCCTTGGTTCCGGGGAACAGTAGCTGCTATTGCCAGGCTCCGGGAGTGAGCCTGGGGATAGGAAATCCACGTTTGGAATTTGGTCTTTTACCTTGGAGCCTGGAAATACAGCAGGTGTGGCACCCTTTGCAATATTTAAGGCAGAGATCAGGAGAGGCAGTCCTGCTGTCTTGACACCCTGTTGTGTCCAGACTGCATCCTCTGGGAGGGAAAACAGGTGATGGGAGTGGGCGTGTCTGTTGCCTGCCCTTCTCCAGTCACGCGTCAACTTTCACTGGGGAGGCAGGTGGTGGGAAGCGGGGCTCAGGAACAGTGCTGCAGGAGGTCACAGCATCTCTGTGGGGCCGGATGAAGACTGCCTCTCTGGAGAGATGATGCAGGAAAGTGGTGCATCCTGTCCTCTGTTTTCTCGAGAACAGCAGAGAAGATGGCTCAGCTGTGACCTCGTACCCTGGCACGGGACCTTTTTGTGTCTATTTGCCTCCATTTGGCCCTCTTCCGAGTCCTGCTGCAGCTAGATGCTTCTGTGTGAGGTGCCTTCACCCCCTCTTTTAAATCCCCCGATCAGTGGGTTCTGGACCCGGCTGGGCAATCCTTGAGGCAGGAGAGGGCTAGCCATGACCCGTGCCCCCATCCCCAGCTGTCAGGCTGGCTATTTTCTCCCCTTGAGCCCTTGCTTGTTCACCTTTCCTCAGGTTGTTCAGAGACCTGTGCACATATGCTCCTGTCCTGGAAAGTCCCTGCCACCCTTCTTGTTTCCCTGGCCTTTTCTAAACCTTGTCTCAGGCCCCCACTGACTGCCTTTCTCCTTCTAACTTGTCCTCTTACCCTTCTCCTCCCCACCCACCCCTTCCTCTCATGGTTCTGTTTCTCTCCAGAGCCACAAGCTCAGAGTGAGAAAGAAATGAGTGAACTCAAAGGAGAGAAATCGTTATTCTCTCTTTCTGAAACCTTTGCCCACTCTTTTCATAAGAACCAAAGCAGCAGGTCGAGAGTAGTGGCCCCATGGCTGAGAAACAGAGGGAGCAGTGGAAGGCACACAGAACGGCTGTGTCAGTGGCTTGTTAATTTCTTCAGGGAAGCATGTGTTTTCAGAACACCTTGCTGTCAATGGGGCTGCCCAGGGGTGCAGGACCCACCAGCCTGTCCTTGAGTAACCCACAGTTATCGTCCAGGCCTCCAGACCTGGGGTCCCTGCATGGGCCTTGGGGAGGTCAGAGATGTGAGATGTTGTGTATAGTTTCATTTTCTGGGAAGAGTTTCTACAGTTTTCCTTGGATTCCTGAAAAGATTCAAGATCTCAGACTTTCCTATTTCTTTGACCATGACCTGTAGTTTAAAAGACCTGTCTAGACTTTGTTTAGCAAATTATGTATGTATGTGTATGTGTGTGTGTGTGTGTGTATGAGAGAGAGTGTGTTAGTTGTGTGGGTATCTATATTTATTTCTATATCCATATTTATCTATATCATCTCTGAAACAAAAGTTCCCCAAACAGTACTTACCATTCTACATGTACTTCAATGTGGTATTTTCTGTTTTACTCTTCTTGATTCTATAATAAACTATACTCTTCTATTTCATTAAAAAATACTGACTACAGCCCACAGAACTGATTTCATGACCCAGTAATGAGTCATAACCTGCACTTTAAAGGAAAATGTTAGGGATCACTGATGTGGGACTGCTCGTTTATCACTTGTGGGAGTGTAGGTTGTCTTTTTCTTTTCTTTTTTTTTTTTTGCTCAGTTGCTCAGTCATGTCTGAGCCTTTGCAACCCCATGGATTATGGCCCACCATGCTCCTCTGTCCATGGGGTTTTTCAGGAATTTTCAAGAATATATTTTCAAGGATACTTGAGGAGTTTGCCATTTCCTTCTCCAGGAGATCTTCCCGACCCAGGGATTGAATTTACATTTCCTGCATTGGCAGGCAGATTCTTTACCACTGAGCCACCCGGGAAGACAGTGAGTGTAACTTAGCATATCCTTAATAAGGGCCTTTTGGCGATATCTGTCAGTTTATGAATACATACACCCACTGACCCTGATGTTCATACAGTGATATTCCACTTTTAGGAATTTCTAGAAGTTCCATTTCTAGGAATTTATTATATAGATATACTTGTGCACAATGATGTTCAGGATCATTCTTTGCTCTGTTGTTTATAGTAGCAAAAGATTGGAAACAAGCGTGCATCATGATGGGACTGGCTGGATAGCTAATGGAACATCCACACAATAGAAGAATGCTCTGCAGGTGTTAAGAGAATGGAAGCTCACAATGACCTCAGTTGGAAAGACTGCCAAGATATATTAACTCAGACAACAAGATGCAAAACAGTGTGCTTAATATGTTACCTCTTGAGTAAAAAAGGGGTAATTAGAGTCTATATTCATCCCTGTTTATATTGGGTTGAATAGTATGAAATTACCATTTTGAAAGGTCAAAATAACTGAATATTGGCAGTTTCACATGAGTCAATATAATGTGCATAAAGGAAGGGTAAGGTAAGAGCAGATGGGAGGAGATTTCTCACTAGGACCTGTTAGAATAAGGAATCCCATTGATGAATGGGGCTCACTCTGAGCTATGGCAGAACCAAGGGCAGCCCCATGCCCAAGTGGAGAACAAGCAGAGGCCACTGGTCCCTGTCTTCATGCCTGACACCCAGACAGCGGGTAGAGACTGGGTCAGAGTGTACTAGCATCTGGAGAATGCCTCTGTCTCCCTTCTTTTTCCTTCCCTCTTTCTAGATATCAAGTGTGAATGGCATGGTTAGAGATTTAACTTTCAAAACGTAAAATTTTGAATGCAATTGCAGGTGTCAAAAAAAGCACCACCCAAGAACTGTCAAATGGTCAACACCCAAATCAGACTGGTTATATTCTTTGCAGCCGAAGATGGAGAAGCTCCATACAGTCAGCAGAAACAAGACCTGGAACTGACTGTAGCTCAGATCACCAACCCCTTGCTGCAAAATTCAAGCTTAAATTGAAGAAAGTAGGGAAAACCACAGTGGAAATAGTAACAGACTTTATTCTCTTGGGCTCCAAAATCTCTGCAGATGGTGACTGCAGCCATGAAATTAAAAGACACTTGCTCCTTGGAAGAAAAGCTATGGCAAACCTAGACAGTGTATTAAAAAGCAAAGATATCACTTTGCCGACAAAGGTTGGTATAGTATAGTTTTTCCAGTAGTCATGTATGGATGTGAGAGTTGAACTATAAAGAAGGCTGAGTGCTAAATAATTGATGCTTTTGAATTGTGGTGCTGGAGAAGACTCTTGAGAGTCCCTTGGACTGTAAGGAGATCAAACAGTTAGTCCTAAAGGAAATCAACTCTGAATATGGGAAGGACTGATGCTGAAGCTGAAGCTCCAATCCTTTGGCCACCTGATATGCAGAGCCGACTCATTGGAAAAGACCCTGATGCTGGGAAGAATTGAAGGCAAAAGGAGAAGGGTGTAGCAGAAGATGAGATGGTTAGATAGCATCACAGACTCAGTGGACATGAATTTGAGCAAACTCTGGAAGATAGTGGAGGACAGAGGAGCCTGGTGTGGCACAGTCCATGGGGTCACAAAGAGTTGGACACGACTTCACCGCTGAACAACAGCAACAAGGAATATTGATTGCTGTAGACTGGACCAAGTGGGACTTCTTACTTCTCAGGCCTGGGCTAGAGAGGGCCTAGGACTTAGGAGCACTGCCCACAGGCACAGACCATTTTTCCTCTTGCCCAGCACCTGATGCCAAGCTTGAAGGTTCAGCCTTGGTGAGGTTTCTCAGATCCTAGAGTCATCTGGTCAGGTGTCTTGAGGGGTTGGCCACTATTGGGATAGGGGTAGGGATAGAATTGAGGTGGAAGTGGGCTCTGGTCTATTTACTTCACAGCTCATGCTGATTTAGTTCAAGTTTCTAGGACCAAGAAGGATCCCTGGGCAACTGGCAAGGTATTCAGTGAGGACCTCATAGGGCAACATTTACCTGGCCCTTTGCCACCACAGTCTTAGTGCTACAGATATGGAAATTTGTTTTCATCAGCATGTGGATATTCTTCAGCCTTCCAGAGACTCATATGTGGACCCAGTCTGGTGTGTTCATTACCTTGGGAGCAGAACCACCAAGGGAAATGGATACAAAAGCTCTCTGACCAGTATACCTTCTCCTTCAGGCAGCTCCAGAAGGGCAGAAAACTAACATCAAAAGGCTTTGGTAGGCAGGAATCCGAGTTACACAGGCCAGCCTAGGGTTAGGAGCACCAGCCCTGATGGATAACCTGGGGGCTGATCCTTCCCACTGAGAATGTGTGACTAGAATGCGGACTCGGGTGGGGGCAGTGCTGGCAGAGCCATGGCTTAATCATCTCTTAGAAGTTTCTTTTTATTCTCTAGGTGCAACCAGTCTCCTTTGTGGGGCACATTCCTTCGTTAGCGTTATTATACCTGTATTCCAATTATAGTTGGTTCTGTCTGGACAGAGATCTTTGGAAAACACTACGTGTGTACATTTATCCAAGTCATATATGTATGTATGTATTTTGGCGGGAGAGGATCTTATGCTCCCTCTCATTTTCTGCCTACATTTAACCCAGCACTCCTCTGCTCAGATAACAGAGACAGCCTTGGATAGTGATGGGTAGAGAGAATAGTGGGACCCCAGTGGGGCTTTCTGAAATTAACCAGGAAGTACCAGATAGACAGAATGAGCAAGAGCTGGCAGGGCTAGGTAGGAAGCTGCTGCAGGAACTCCAACGAGCAGCCGAGGGCATGGACTGGGAGGAGCAGGCAAGTGAGTGGTGTTGTCTGTCTTGGGAAGGAGGAAATGATAGGGCTCAGAAACTGACTCAATATCAGAGGTAAGAAGACAGACATGATATGACTCTGCTTCAAGCCTGGTGGTGGGAAGTGTGATGGAGAGGAGTCTTGAGGGGGAAAGATGCTTAATTAGTTTAAGATTGGACTTTCAGGTTTGGCTTGGTGATGGTGATGGAGAGTCCCATCGTCCTTTGCCCTGATTAATCTCAAGCTTGAGACTGAGTTCGAGATTTTGACTTAAACTTTGTAGAAGCCACAGGTGGTGACTAACTCACATGAAGGGATGAATGAAATCATTTAACAGGTAATACAGGAAATCGGTGGCCAAAGGGGACTGCTCCTTTGGGGAGCATTGTATTGTGTTGCTTCTTATTGGGTTCTGGGCTAAGAGTGATCGGGTGGGGTTAGGGGTTGAGTGGAGAGGAGGTTGGTCTCCCAGGGCCTCTGAGGGAAATACTATGGGAATCATGTATTGGAGGCCCCTTCCTATGGGCTTTGTCCCCAGTAATCCCTTCAGCCTGCAGTGGAAACAGAGTTGGGGGCATTAGGGGAGAACTGGAACCAGCAAAGGGTGTACCCTGAGGACATTAAGTAAAGACTGTCTCTAAATGTGAAATGCAGGGAGATTTGAAGGAGGGATTCTGCCTTGGCCAGGGGAGAAGACTAGGGTTAGACGAGTCGTTGATTGATGAGTTAAGGTTTAATGAAAAGATACTAAATTGTACTTAAGTGCTTATCTTTCTTTGCCTCTTGTTCTTAAATTATGTATCAGATTTTTAAATGTAGACATGATTAATGTTATTAGGATCTCCGGTTTGGCTGTTTTAACAAAGACTTCTATTTTAACTAAAAAAGCATGACTTAGTGGAGACTCTGACCATTTTTTATCAATTAATCACCCGCATGTGAAACTCAGCTGTTTGGACCCTCAGGCCCTGTGCAAAGGCAGCCATGCCCACTGAGTGGTGTCACCCTCATTATGGGCAGAGTATTTTGGTGACAGGAAACTGCCTTCTGAGTGTGGCAGCTGTTATGTGTGATGAAGGTCACGAGGAATGCAGAGATTCTGTGTTGTGCCAGGAAGGGAAATGGATGTAGAGGACATGGGGAGAGCATAGTGCTGGCACCCAGGGCAGGGGTGATTTTATTTCCAGACACACCAGCCAAAAGAGAAGGTAGGGTGCAGGACTTGGAAAGTGAAATGCCCAGGATAGGCCTGACTTGCACAGTTTAGTTCACTAGACATTTATTGAGCACATACTGTATGTCAGATTCTGGGGAATAAGATATGTCCCTGGCTTTAAGTTGTTTACCAGGTAGTAAGGAAAATGGACTGCTAAACATTGGGTGTGATGTACCTATGGCTTGTTCGATAACAGACATTTGTGTTAGACCTCCTGATGGGAAAATAATGAATCTACAGACAGGTCGGCTCTCACGCTGTGCCCTCAGCCGTCATGTGCCACTGGGCGGCCACTTGGTGCAATGGAGGCCATGGGCCTCCGGGGTTTAAGGAACTCTCACTGCAGGGATGATTAGGTGGGTTCAGGTCTTGCCTCTTACAAGTTGCATAGCCTTGAGGGAGTCGTTTAATACCTGGGTTTCCTCTCATTGGTACTCACTTCACAGGGTTGCTGGAGGGACTAGTTGTGTTATATAGAGGTTTAATGATGGAGAAGGGGAAGGGGAGGTCTGGAAAGCAGAACTAGATGGGTGTTGTCAAAGAGAAAAAGCTAGGCAGGTGACTGAGAGCCCGGCCCAACCCGGCTTAAGTGAATGATAAATTTACTGACTTTCTCAATGGACCAGGAAGGTCAGTCAGCACCATGGACCTGGCTTCTCTCTCTCCTCTTTAGCCACTTCCGCTGGACTGATACTATTCTCACAGACTCTCGGAACAACCTCACCAAGATGGCTGCAGGCAGCTGCTGGGACCATAGCTTTCCAGGATGAACTCAGTGGGCAGTAATAGCAAGAGTTTTTGTTCCTGCATTTCTAGGAAGAGCCCTTGAATGGACCCGGGCTGGTTAAGCCTGTCCTGACCTTGGACAAGCCACTGAGGTTGACTGAGTGCTCAGAGACCATTCCACTCTGACCATCTAAGACACATCGTCTACAATGTCCACGGTCCAGCTTCCTGTAATGGAATAAGGTCTTCAAGAGCCTAAAGCATGTTGACTGCAAATTTTGTTTCTGATCATTTAGCTTTGTTTTACCCCGTCCAAAAAGTGAACTTTTTTTTTTTTTAGCAGCTTGTTGTGTCTTAACCTAAAGCATTCAACTTAGTGCTATAGAGGCAACAGCTCTTCTTCACAGTTATACTTGATTGTGCTCATACTCAATCACTCAGTTGTGTCCAACTGTTTGCGACCCCATGGACTATAGCCTGCCAGGTTCCTCTGTCCATGGAATTCTCCAGGCAAGAATACTGGAGTGGTTGCCATTCCGTTCTCCAGGGGAACTTCCCAACCCGGGGATTGAACTTGCATCTCCTGCATGGGCAGGCGGATTCTTTTATACTTCGTAGGTCTATTAATATTTGATTAAATTAAATATTTAGAATCACAAACACAACTGGCAAACAAGTATGGGGACAACACAGTAGACCTTGGGCAAGCATTCTAATTATCTTGTAGGCACAAGTCCACGAGTATCCTTGGGCTGTCACAGTACTGTGGACATCAGGTCCATGCATTTGATGGAGCAAATGGAAAGAGTAGGTAAGGCAGGCAGATCGGATAAGGTCATTAAAGAGAGTTTCCAATGCCCAGGCTTGCTCCTGGATCACTGGCATGTTGGGGCCAGTTGCAGAGGATGTTGAGAAAGTAAGCTGGGCCACATGGAATGAGTGAGAGAGGAGGGCAGCTCTGGCCTGCCTAAGAAGAGCCAACAGTCCAGAGAGAGACACAGTGACTTTATTCACCTGTGGACCTGATGTCCAGAGTCTGTGGGCATCTGATCTGAGCAAGGAAGATACCCAGGGCAGAGTTGGCAGGGGTGGAGTTGGGGGTGTTCAGAGAGCATCCTGCCCACTTTGAGTGCATCCCTTCGGGGTGGTCCCAATTGGCAGAGCAAAGCAGGCTCGCAATCAGAAGTGGTCCCTTGGGTCACTTGAGGAGTATTCAGAAAGGGGCTGCCTGCCCAGAAAGGCACTGACCCCTTGGCCCAGGGACCCAGGTAGTCACAAAAATGTTGAGTCCCACTGGATTTCAGATCTTGGCAGAGATTGGCAGCGTTTAATGCTGTCTCAGACAGCCTGACATCAGCTGCATTGTGCCCCAGAAAACCCCAGCCATACACAGAGCCGGTCTCAGGAGCCTCATCAACAAGATGAGGACATGGATATGGGCCTCACAGATTGTTGTGAGGACTGAATGAGTTGAGAATCACTAAGTTCCCAGTACAGAGTAAGTACTTAGTAAGTCTCAGCTTCCTCTTAGCCATGTCTCCCTGTTTTCCACTGATTTTACAAAAGTTAACTTGCTGTGTTTATTATGATACAAGAGGGGCTGAGTGGGGCCCCTGAAGCTCCCACTTCCCCACCTCCCCCTTGCAGCTGTCTGCAGTCCATATTACCAGGCAGGTCGCTGCCTCTCTTACAGCTCAGACCCACTGTTTCCCTGGGATGGGTGGCCTGTGACCCTTTACCATGGGTTCCACATGGTGAGGAGTGCCTCAGTTTAATAATGTAGCAGAGATTAGAAAAACATGGGCCAAAGGGAGGCCTTGGAAATACCTGGTTACTAAAGCCATTTCAAATAACGACCTTTTAAACCAGCTGCAACTCAGGGAATGAATGGAGCTGGGTAATGATTACAGCTCGGGGCCTAACAAGGAGCCCATCACTTATTTATAATGCTGCCGCTTTCTGGCTGTTACTGCGTGCATGCCCCTGGGTCCAGGCAGGTAGGTCCCTTTCATAATTTGAGCAACAAATGAGTCACTTTGGCCAATTCTCTGGGTGAGGGATTGGCTGGGCTGAGGGGTGAGGAATTCGGCAGGTGAGGTCCTCACACCCTGGTACTGCGGTGAGGGGCAGAGTGCAGAGCTCTGCAGTTCTGAGTCTTTTGTTCAAAGCAGATGCAGTTGCCAGTGAAAAATCAAGTATCAGTGGATGTGGGGTTTGGGGTCTGCCACCTAGCTGTATTCATTATTTATGATCATCATTATTATTGCCTTTATTGCATGCAGGGATCCCTAGGTGAGCTCAGACAAGCCTGGGACTTGAAATACCACCAAGATGCTGATGACCCCGAACTTACTTCCAGCCCAGTTTCTCTACTCACTGCAAACACATGATTCTCTTCTGTTCCTGCCCTTTCTGCTGGGCTATTTCAGCCACAGTGAGTCCAAAATGGAACTGCCCCTCTGCCAGCCTTTACACCCCAGTGAATGGTGCTCTGATCTGTCTGGTTGTCACAGTCCCAAAGCAGGGGTCCCCTTCGATCCCGTCTTTCCCTTGTGGCCCTCTTCCAGTCACCCACACACCCTGCTGGCTCTCCTTCCAAAGTACCTCCTGAGTCTGTTTGTATCTCTCCACCTGGTCCTAGCCCCCAGCATCTTTTGCCTCCAGGGTTCTGCCTCCCTGCCCTTCTGAGTCAGGTGATTCCCATCTCCACCTCAAACATCCTGCTGTCACATGAAAAATAAGACCCCAACTCGGTGCCATGGCCTTTAGGTCCCCAATGTGCTCTGACCCTTGCTTACCTCTGCAGCCCCGCTTCTTGCATGCATGCTTGCTCAGTCACATCTGACTCTTTGCGACCCTCTGGATGGTAGCCACCAAGTTCCTGTCTCCATGGGGATTCTCCAGGCCAGAATGCTGGAATGGATTGCCATGCCCTCCTCCAGGGGATCTTCCTGACCCAGGGACTGAACCCATATCTCTTATGTCTCCTGCATTGGCAGGCAGGTTCTTTACCACTAGCACCCCTGGGAAGCTGCAACCCTGCCACCTCTTACTCTGCAGTATTCTTCAGAATGCGCTGACCTCTCTGGCCCTTTAACAGAGCAGGCTTGTTTCCATCTCGGGGTCTTTGCATTTGCTGTTCCCTCAGGGATACCTGGACTGGCTCTTTCTCATCGGCAGGTTCCAGAGAGGCCTTCCCAGCTCACCCTGGTTTAGATATTAATGATAGCCCCGTTATCATAGCATCCTGCTTCAGTGTATATGCAGCACTTGTAATTACCTGAAATTATCTCCCTCCTTTGTTTCCTGATGTATAGTCTGCATGCGCTGGAGTCTGTGTGCACTGGAGCAGAAACCATTAACGGGCAGGTTCTGCTCTGAACAGGGCCTACTACAGTGCCTGGGACATTGTAGGCGCTCAGTAAGTACTTACTGATTGAATCCATGAACAAATGTTTTTCTGATTTCCGTAATAACCTAGCAAAGTAGGTTTCCTTTGTTCAGTTTTTAAGGAAGATGCAGTTCAAAGAACTCATAGCTTGCCTAAGGTCATCCAAGCTTGTAAGTGGCAGAGATGAAGTTCAAATCCAGTTTTGTTTGTTCCAACAGTATTCTCTAAAACCTTGCTACCTTGCCAAGACAAATCTGCTTGGGTGCTGCCCCCAAAAGAGAAAGTTTGAGATATCTCCTGGGAAGATGTTCCTTAGTGGACTCACGGTCACTCCTGGGGTCTTTGCAATACCACCTTCATCATCCTAGAAGCTGCAGGTAGGGAGCAAGTGTGAGTGTGTGTGTATGTGGGGAGGGGGCGTGGAATGCGCAGTGGCTGCCCTAAGTCTCTGGGTTATAACCACAGGGGCCAAAATGGTGTGGCCTGTGATGGCTGGTGATCAGCCTGCTAAGGGGACTTAATATAGTTCATGGTATCGAGCTATTAATGCAACCTAGGGTAGTGTCAGCAGGAAGTCCAGACCAGAGTGAAGCCACGTGGGTGGGGCTATGTGACAGCAAGCCCCAGATGCTGTGTCACCGGGGGTGACATGGGGGCTGCCAGATTGCCCTGAGTCGCCTCTGATGCCTGCGTCTGCTCTCATGCCCATGTGGCAGGGACCCCGTCTGCTATAAAACCTTTGACTTTCTGGTTCTCTCCCTCTGCTCTGTTTGCCCTTGGGGACATTCTGTTTGTTCTGGGCCTCACCTGGTCCCTTAGAATAAAGAAAACTTACAACAAATAGACAAAGGATGGCTAGATTCGGGGTAACAACTCTGTCTCTCTAGGAGGGAACTGATGACTCCCCCACTGAGGGGTCTCTAGGACCCCTCACAGAGGAGCCTTGATGTGGTTTGCCTGGGCCTTTATAAGCACATTGGAAAAGAATTCCCACTCGAAGGAAAGGCCCTGTGCTCATAGACTTAGTTCTCCCTCCCATCGCCTCTTCTATTCCTTATAAATTTGGATCATATGTAATTAATCAGGGGCTTCCCAGGCATCTCAGTTGTAAAAAAAAAATCTACCTGCCAACGCAGCACCCATGGGTTCGATCCCTGGCTCGGGAAGATCCCCTGCAGGAAGAAAGGACAACCCGCTCTGTTCTTCTTGCCTGGGAAATCCCATGGACGGAGGAGCCTGGTGGGCTACCGTACATGGGGTCACTGAAGAGTTGGACACAACTTAGCAACTAAACAACAACAAACAACAACAGCAGTTAATCAGATTTTAAAAGAGTCCAGGAACATTAAGCCCAATTTGCCATTTTCATGCAAAGCTGAGAGACATGGCTATTTCACACGTAGTGATTAGACATTTTTATGACCAACCTATCACATTAGACACCACAGATTTCCAATAAATAAAGGGGAGCTAGAATGGGGCCTGCCAGTTGTATTACAATCCAGCAAACAATATCGTGGGCAGAGCGGTTTTTTCTTGACAGCTAATTTACTCAATTACATGAGTGATCATGTAATTTCCTGCTTAAGCTCCTTCAGTGACTTCCCATAAATTAGGATGATGGTGGATGCCACACAGCTCCCCTCCATCCTGGCATCAGAGCACCGTATGAGACCATGCCACGGGCCTCTGCCACCAGACTGGGTTCCCTTGAGACAGGGACCATGCTATTTTCTATGTCCCTTGACCAGCACAGAACCTGGCATCCAGAGAGAGTGCTGCAGGGGCTAACTAAGGGGATGGATGACCAAATGATCAGCCTGAGATCCTGGGGACCTTGGCTGTTGGGGATGGATGCGGGAAGGCCTTCCGGATGTGATGTGGCTCGTGTTTCAGCTGTAATTCGCAGTGCCATTTCTGGATATTTGACACATCACCTGAAATTTTCTGTCTCAGCCTACCCTGAAACAAATTAGAATCCTGCTGACTTAACTTGGAGAAAGCAGTGGCAACCCACTCCAGTACTCTTGCCTGGAAAACCCCATGGGTGGAGGAGCCTGGTGGGCTGCAGTCCATAGGGTCGCTAAGAGTCGGACACGACTGAGCGACTTCCCTTTCACTTTTCACTTTCATGCCTTGGAGAAGGAAATGGCAACCCACTCCAGTGTTCTTGCCTGGAGAATCCCAGGGACGGGGGAGCCTGGTGGGCTGCCATCTATGGGGTCGCACAGAGTCGGACACGACTGAAGCGACTTAGCAGCAGCAGCAGCAGCAACCTAACTTCCCATGCTGTGACAAAGATGGGGAGAACACAAGCCGATTCATGCCCTCATGGAGAGAGCAGAGAGAGAGAGAGGCCCAGGAGAGGGAGAGAGATGAGAGCAGGCCCCAGAGCGATGGTGGGCCAGGCAGGGGTTTCTCCTCTCTCCTGGTTCCCTCGTGCTCTGTGTGACCTGGACATCCTGCTGCTCTGAGCGTGAGAAAGGATTTGGCCTTTACTCAGGCCACCCTTATCCCACATCAGAGAACATTTTTCTGGGGTGTATTTGCCACATCTGAGCCACCCAGATGGCTTTGAGATTCATAATGAATTTATCTGTATTCTTGTAGTCAGCCACAGTAATTATTTTCCCTCTAGTCTGCATGTCAGCCATAGGAGTGTATATGCTTATTGAGAAATGGCAGTGGGGACTGTGGCTGTCAGTTCACAAGATTCTGTTCAGAGCCACCTATCCTGAAACCAGGAGGTGGTTCTGCCCTACCCCACCTTCTGCTCTTCTGGAGAAACCTGACTGGCACCGATGGCCGTTAAATGACGACCCCTTCATGCATCTGGGCCAGCGGGTGGTGGCAGACTGTGTCCCTCGAATCCCCAAGGAAGGACGGTTGAGGTGAGTTGATGGGCAATGGAAGAGCCTCCAGTGTGGACTGAAGAACAGAAATAAACAAGAACAAGGAGGCGATCTCGCTCAACCTCAGGCTCCGGTTTCGGCAGAGTGGCCTTTACTGGGAAGCCTATGGACAGGGGTCTGTCACTCAGCTGAGAGGTTTCCAGGAGAGGCTGAGTGAGGAGGCTGGGGAGCCCTCCTCTCTAGAGAAACTTTGATAGCAGCAGAAATCCAGCAGCTTCTGCAGGCTGTTTCTGGGTGGAAACTTGAACTCAGCAGGCTTTGGCAGACAATGCTGGCAGACGGGCATGCAGCCTGTGGGCTCAGGCTGATGGCCTCAGCCCTGCCCTCGCCTCCAACAGGAGCAGGCACAGCTCGGTCTTCACATGTTCCTTAATGCAGTCCAGGGATTTCTGTGTGAAATCTTCACTCTTTAAACATTAACAACAGATTTTAAAAACATTATGCACCGTTCCCTGCCCTCACCTCCCCAGAAAGTCTGTGGGCAGCTTAGAATTATGGGGGTTGACCTCTGACGGCAGCAGGCTGGCCAGGATGGCTTGGCAGGGTCTTTGGGTTGAATATGTGGTGGGTGTGTGGTGACTGTCCATTCCCCATCTGAAAAGCGCAGGCAGAAATGACTCCTAATGAGGAGACACATTCCTCTTCTTTCTTTCTTGCTGGAGAGTTTTCAGGAGGCCCCCCAGTGTGGGAGCTGCATTCATTATAGGGTTTACCTGTACATTTACCTGTACCTGTGTTAATTATGGAGGAGGGCATGGCAAGTCACTCCAGTATTCTTGCCTAGAGAATCTCATGGACGGAGGAGCCTGTCAGGCTATAGTCCAGGGGTTCACAAAGAGTCAGACACTACTGAAATGACTTAGCACAAACATACATGCACGTGTTCTTTATAGAATTTGTGGAGCATGGGCCCCCAGTCTGCCACCACTGGAGCCCCTTCCCTGCTCTGTGGCATCTGAGCCTGCATCACTGCACCTTCCTGAGAACTGGGATGGGCCCCTGTCTGAGGGAATCAGTCCACCTCCCTCCCCATCCTGTCTGACCTGGGAGGCCAGTGGGCCAGGCTTTTGCATCCCTTCTCGGGTCTGGCCCAGAGTTTGGCTGGTGACCTTAGGAACTCATCTCCCAAGGGATTGGCCTGCCGCAGGGCTCGTGGCACCTGGACAGTCTTCGGGGTGGGGACCCTGCACAGTGACACCAGGTGAGGGAGGGGGCAGCCCAGTTCATCCTCCAGCAGGTGGCTCTCCCGGCTCCTGGGGAGATGCCGGGCCTCGTCCTGATCCTTTTCCATTTGAATCAGCCAGGAACAGCTGACCTGCCTGCCTGGTCCCTCACTAGGGCTTGTGTTGGCAGGCAGAGGGGAGCAGAAGGCCAGCTGGGAGGGAGATTGTGGGCAGATGGAGGTGCTGCTGGCACTGGGGAGGGTGTGCATGTGGGCAGTGTGGAGAGGTCTTGGCCTGGGTCTCACGTGCAGAGCTCCAGGGAATAGGGGGACTAGTGGCCTTTGTGGTACCCTGGGAGGCCTGGGCACATGGCCTGTCAGACCTGTTCTTCCCTGAGCTCCTGTGCGGATGCTGCCATGGTCACGGGACATTCCTCAGCACCTTTGAGCTCTCATTTCCACATCTTATAAGATGTGGATAATAACCACCTCTCAACATGGTGATGAGCTCATGTTGCTGAGAGGGCTTGAAACACCATAGATCGCTACACCTAAGTGAGAAGATTATTATGTTTACTTATTTTTATTCCACTTCTCAAGTACTTATTTTTCGTTCAGGTCTTTAATGCAATTTTTTATAAAAGACTTCCAAATGGAACAGGTCAGGCAAGTGACCACAGGGCTTCTTTTGAGTCTTTGTCATTTCCAGCTGCAGAGACCATTGCCTCCGCCCTCTAGCCTCCCAGCACCAGGCTTGGCTGCTTCTGTGCCGTCGTCCTCCACACAGTCCCTGGAGGGAGCGTTGGGAAATGGCTCCTGTGGTCTCGTCTTTCTGCTCCAAACCTTTCAGGTCATAGCTCACATAAGGTATGTAGGCTGAGTTCTGTACAAGGCAAGGAGCTAGGTGGGAGAAGGATGGCGCACAGTCCTGTCCCTGGGCTCACAGTCTGGGGCTGCTCTGCCACTGAGGGAAAGGATCCTGGCTCCCAAGTCTTCTGGGGCGGACCCCTGCCCACTTCTCCCGCCCATCCTCCTCACCCCCCTGCCTCCCCAAGCTCCAGGTGAAACTCCCAGCAGGTGCAGTTCTCAGACACACCCAGGCTGGTGCTGGGTTCCCTGCCCTTTCTTCTTCCTCCCTTCCTCTTCATTTGCCAGTTTCCTGCCCAGCCTTCACGACTCAGCCTTTGGAAGCTTGCAAGAGGTAGAAATGCCACTCAAAATAGCTTCAAGGAAAAGGAAGTGTATTGATTCACAGAACTGAAGAGCTTTGTGCAGGTGCTCAGACAGCACCAGGACCTGATCTCTCCCATCTTGTGGCTCTCTTGTCTTCCCTGGAAGCTTCATTCTTAGGCCCCCAAGTGGTGGCAAAGATAGCCGGTCACCAGTTCGGGCTTAAAATGCAGACAGCGATGCATCTCCATAGTGGTGGCACACAAGGCCTTAGGCAGGGGCTTTGTCAGCTGCTTTGACTCATGCGACTGACCCTCCGTTGTGGCTGGGGGTGATGGGCTAGGATGGGGCGGATGGTTGGGGCAGGATGGGGAGTCTCTGACTGTCCTGGACCGAGAGTGGGAGGGACTGGTTTATTGGAGCAGAATTGGGTGCTCTTACAAAAGAAAAGTGTGTAAATGCTGGGTGGCAGGCACAGAAGGTTCCAGCACACTCCCTGACTATTCTGCCACCTCAGGGGTTGTGTGCTGCCCAAGTGCCTTGCTACTCTCTATTCAAGGGGAGGAATTTTTGCTCATGCACCTGTGTCTCCCACTGTACTGTGAGCTGCCTGAGGACAGGTGGGTGTTGCCTTCAGCACTAGCTCCTCACTGCCTGACCCCAGGCCTGCACCCCATGGGGGCTCGGTACCTGTGAACCCATTGCACTCCAGCCTCAGCTCACATACAAGCAGAGCCCCACTAAGAAGTCTGGAGTCAGATGGCAGAACTGGGGTCGTGGTTCTGGGTGATGCTAATGGTAGTGGATGTGGACCCTTGCCGAGTACAGCAGTCCAGATCGTGGGTCTTATGGTCTGATAAGACCCATCACTGGGGCCGCTCCATCGTGGGCTGAGATGTCCTGTCACAGACAGGATAGCTGGAGAACCTTAGATTCCGATGGGGATGCTGCCCCGCAAGGATGGGGATGGGTGGTACATTGTCACAGGAGCTGGTCCTTTCCATATTGGGGAGGAATCCATGCAGCTGCCAGCACCTCAGCCCCCAGGAGCAGGGCTGGCCCTCGAACTCTGTCCCTTCCTTGTTGAACACCTCTTCTTGTCCTCCGCTGTCTCTCAGGCTCCCACATAGCCACTTCGATGGTTCCCTGAGCACACCCAGGACACTATCTTCCCCGAGGCACCAACTGCAGAAACGAGGTCTCCATCAGTCAGGATAGACCGTAAGGAAATCATAATTGATGACAAAAAAAATTCCAAGTTTGTGAATAATCTACTTGCTTCTTTAACAAATTGTTGGGATTCAAGATGATTCCCTATAACAACTTGCCCCTCACTCACATGTGCTTTCCTGTGTGGGAGAGGAGGTGTGGCTCTATTGTAGGGGGGCCTGCAGCCTCCCCCTCACCTGGGGACCCTGGGGAGGCTGTGCCCAGCCTGACAGTGTCACCCAACCGGGCAGGGGTTCAGGCAGGACCCACCGCTCTAGGCCTTTCTCCCTCCCTTCAGCAGTAGGAGTGCCCCCTCACCCATGCCTCAGCTGTCAGTGCTGCCAGGGTGCAATTGAGTCAGGGGGTGGGGTGGCAGCCGGGGGAAGGCCAGTCCCCCCGCCACAGAGCCCAGCATCTCCTCCATGTCTGTCGTTCACATACCAACCACCATGATGAATTTTTGCCAGGAGTTTGCCCTTGTGTGGATGTGAGCACAGGTCCTCCCAGCACAGGTGAGGGCTGCACTGGGTGTGTCAGCTGCTCACACCCCAGCTGAGGGTGGCCTTGGGCAGGCTGGGGCTTCCCGGAGGAGAACCTTCTGTCTCCATTGACCTTTCTGAGGGATATTTGTATATCATGAGTTAAGAACAATTTTCAGTCTGCTCTTCAAGCAGTTTCTTAAGACAATGGCGCAGGTGAAATTAGCTGTTCTGAATAATTCATTTTCCTTCTTCCAAATTTAAATTTGCTCTTCTCTTAATGGAGAATCAGCCAGATAGTGGGGTAGGCATAGTTGGTAGCTGGTAGTAAAGTTATTAAAGAACAAAGAGAGGCTAGAAACCTTAGGAATTAAAAACCACTGTGTCAGTGGAGGTAACTAACCCCCGGAGTTGGCATTGTCATCCCTGGCCATCAGGGGGCGATCTGCTTGCCATGCACCAGGTGAGTCCACTGGAGGCTGGGGGCTGGGGGCTAGGGGCTGGGGGATGAGTGCTGGAGACAGGGCTCTCTCCCTACTGTGACTTTCTCTGGTTTCCAAAGAGCTGGTGGAAAGGGAGGATCTTATCCCCTTGTGACAGCTGTGATTATGGTCATGATCGGGTTTCCTAGCCGGGAGTCTGGATGCAGAGGGCCACAGAGCCCAGCATCTCCTCCATTTCTGTCGTTCACATACCAACCACTGTGATGATTTTTGCCAGGAGTTTACTGGTGTCGGTTCACCATTGTATCATTGTTGATTCCCCTTTTAAAAGCCTAAGTGCACTCATTTGTAAAAGAAAGTTTAAATCAATCTAGTACATGGAAAACATGCAGTCAATGGAAGGCAACTATTAAAATGAATTGAATGAAAAAAAATATTAAGCTTTAGCTAAAATCTAAAGCTGGTTTTCTTGTTTTTGAGTATCTAGGTTTAAAGAGGTGTTATTGAAATGCCAGACTCAAACTAAGACTTTCTTCTTTAAGGTAATCAAAAGGATGGAAAGGACGTTAGGAAGGGCTGCATTTCTTCCTAAGTCATTCAGTATGATTTAGTGTGTCTGGTGCTACCCTAAAATTTCTTCTAATGTCACAGTGGTGCCTGCTTCTCCCCCTCACCTAGAAAACCCTGCTCCTTTCAATCCTCTTTTCCATTTTCCAGAACACTTAACTGAGGCTCATAAATAGAGTAATATATCCAAGGTGCCCAGAGCTGGCCAGAAAGCAGAGCCCACGTTTTAAGACTTTCTGGGAAACTGGTATCTTTGGATCAGTTCTCAGCCTGGAAAACCAACATCTGATCCCAGTGCCAAGCATTTACCAAACAATGATTCCATCAAGAAATATAAAGGATGGAGATTCAGTATGGGGAGATTGGTTCCATTTCCTGAGCTTTAGGGGAAGGGAGCCTAGTTTGGACAAAATTGTGGAAGAGAAAAGACAGGTCTGCAGACCTGTTGTACAATGATTTATATCCAAATCTAGACTGATGCCATAGTAACAGGCAAAATCCAATCCAAAATGGGTATTGGTAGGATCCATTTGGGGCTTCCTGGGATGGCACTAGTGGTAAAAACCCGCTTGCCAATGCAGGGGACATGAGACCTGGGTTTGATCCCTGGGTTGGGAAGATCCCCTGGAGGAGGGCATGGCAACTCACTCTAGTATTCTTGCCTAGAGAATCCCATGGACAGAGGAGCCTGGCGGGCTACAGTCCATAGGGTCACAAAGAGTCAGACACGACTGAAGTGACTTATCACACACACACAGAGGATCCAGTTGGTAGGGAAGTGATATAAATGAGGATGGAAAAAGTCCACATACCCCAAAGGACATCTCTGAGCATCCTGGGATCCTGTTCCTTTATATCCACCCCAAACACTGGGCCTTCGCAAACACCGTGCTCCCCGCTTTGTTCTCAGCTTTTTGCAACCGTGCGTTATGCTCCAGGGCTGGAAGAGGCCTTGTTGGAGGAAACATTTTGCTTTGGTCTGAACTGGCCCCTTTGCAGCTGGCCAGACAGTAAGCACAGAAGCAGAGATGACAAGGACCTTGCTGCCCTGCAGCCGCTGAAGGACTGACTCGGGAAAGTTGAGGGGCAGGGAGGGGAGTGTGTGGACAGACCCGGCTGCTTTGCTCCAGCCTTCTGTGGTAGTGTGTTTCTTCAGGACACCTCAGTGACATTTTAGCATCATGAACAGTCTCTTAGGCCTACAGAGGGGCTTTGGTGAGAAGGCCAGCAGGGCTGGTTTGTCTGCTCAGCAGAGGCGCTGGCCAGATGCAGCCCATGGGCAGTAAAGGCTGGTTCTGCTTTCTTCTTTGTTCATTCCTCTTGCCACTGGCCAGAAAGGTTCCCGGCAGGGCTGCTCAGGGCAGGGCAGCATGCTGTCCACCCCACCAGAGGTTCTTCCTGGAGGCTACAGTTGCTCTTCACACAGCCAAGTCTCCATCACTTCAGAGGACATGGCATTGAGGGCCCATCACCAGGGCCCACAAGGCCAGACAGCAAGGTTCACATCGCTGCTCAGCCAAGATTCATCTTCCTGGGCCCTCGGAGCACCAGCCTTTGCTTGCAGGCCGAGACTGCAGTGATGAGCATCCGGGCTGCAGGATCGAATGGTGAGGCTCACAGTGCTGTGGAGAATCCCTGCGGTGTCTTCATAGGAAGGTTAGGCAGGTTGGAATTGGGCTTCTGGGTCCTGCTTTCAAGAAGGAAGAGATGTTATTGCTTTATCTGTGAGAGGAAGGGGTGGTGTGAGAATTCCATAGCCAAGGGTTCTGGACTTGGGGTGCAGTTAAGGGGTGTAGAGTTGTTCATCACTGGAACAGCACCATTTCTGCACTCACCTTGGCAGGTCAAGGGTTGCAGAGGGACCCTGGTCAAAACAGTTTGAGAGTAGCCAAGCCTTTGCTGGCTGTGGGAGAGTCTTTTGTTAACAGTCACCCAGAGCCCTTGTGCGAACATCCCTAATGCAGAAAATAGCATTTCCCAGGGAGGCAGAGGTCCCACAGGTTCATGGGAAGAGGCAGTGGGCATGTGTTTCACAGGTACATGGGCATATTGGGTGTGTAGCGTGTACATGGTAGAATGTTGTATATAGTTTGCATGTGGTGGGAGGGGCATGTAGAGAGGTGTGCAGGCAGATAGGGGCAATGAATTGTCAGAAAAGAGAGCCTACCAAGAAGCAAATTACAGACCCTAGTCTGTAAATAGGCTGACTTGAGATAAGATGTCTTGGTGGATGATGATGAGAGGTACCTCATTCCAGAGCAGCTTCACCTGGGCCCCACCTGCCTCAAACTAATGGGGCCACTGGAGAGACCTACTGGCAGAGACTGAGCGCCCGTCATCTATAGAGCCGGGTCAGAAGGGATCTGTCAGCATAAACCAGGAGAGACATACAGGCCAGGAGACCTGGCAAAGGATAGTGATGGGTTCTTGCCCATCAGCAGAGCTACCTCAACAGATGTCCACACCAGAATAGTAAATAAATAAATAATTGAAATTGGCCCTTCAACACAGGCATAGATCTTACTTTTAATCCCTAGAATTGTGACTTTTTAAAAAGAGCTTGACTTGACTTGGCAGACAGCAGCAGAGAATGTGGGAGTGACTGCCTTAACACCCGGCCGTAGCCTGGTGTGACTTCCCATCAGAAATGACTGAGCAAATGAAAAGGAGGGTTCACGGAGAGTTAATAAAGCTTTATTGCAAAAACAAAACAAAGAATTCATGGAATGAAATGATAATGGGGAGCTGTCCAACAATATTCTTTGGGATGCGTCCAAGACTGTAATCAGAGGCAAGCTAATTCAGTACTAATTTCAGGGAAAAAGATGGAGGAAAATGGATAATTAGAAAAGAAAATGGAAACACTAGAGGAATCATATAAACATAAATTAGGTCCCAAAATGCGAACACAATTAATCCCAGCCAGGGGAGAATCAAACCTCATCCTATCAAGAAGAACTGAATATTTCATAAAGTATACAAAAGAGGGATGAACCAAGAGGCATACAACCAGCCATAACTGAAAAACACACTTGTCAGAAATTAGCAACCGAAATGCAAGAGAGAAATAACATCTTCATTAACCAGTGGGGATGAAAAATGGACTCAGAAAATACAACAAATGCTCATATTCCTCAAAGCCCAATCTCTTTCTATTGAAATTAGAGCTATAACTTTCAAAAATCTTTTTATTTTTCCTCTCTCAGGAGCAGAATGATTCATTGTATATAAAAAAGAAAAGAGAACAGAGGAAATAATTAAAGCTATAAAAAAAAATCCTAATTACGAAGCATCAGAGTCCAGATGGCTATAACAGAGACTCACCATGAAGAATCAGCTTGTGTGTGTGTGTGTGTGTGTGTGAGGGGGTATCTCAAACATGATGGAGTTGGAGACCTGGAGAATAGTGTAAGAAGTCTTCTTTCCCCCTGCATTAGGACTTCTTGGGACTGGAAGGAAATATTCCACCCTGTTGGCGCTCCACTCAGGAGGAAGGGAAACAAGCTGCAGTCTGTTCTGAAGAATAGGCTCTGGAATCCTGTCCTAAGAAGAACCACTGAAGCAATGAGGGCAGGCTGGCAAGGGAAGAATCTCAAAGGCAGATGTGAGAGGCACTGCAAGGAAAAGGGCCTCTAATACATAGTGGACATCGAGTCTCTGATTTGGGCCCTGGCTGTCTTAGAAAGAAATGTCCAGCCTTGGGGGACAGTGAGCCCTCCATGCCATGCAGAGGTTGTACAACCTCCTGCCAAAAATGTTCAGGGGGATTTGAGTTCTGAGTTTGAAACGGCCTTTTTAATCCTTGTGCTGTAAAATTCTGAGATTGCCAGTGGGACCAACTTTAAACTCTCCTAGAAAGGATAAGTGATAGATTTTAGATTTGGAGAGGAAGAGAGGGTTCCTTGGCTAGCTTTTAATGAACATTGAGTTGTTGTTCAGTCACTGAGTTGTGTCCGACTCTTTGCAACCCTGTCAACTGGAGCATGCCAGGCTTCCCTGTTCTTCACTACCTCCAGGAGTCTGCTCAAACTCATGTGCAATGATGCTATCCAACCATCTCGTCCTCTGTTTGGCATTAGCCATGAATAAATAAAGAGTGTTGCTTCCCTACGGAGAGAAATGGGTGTGCATGGGGAGGCAGACAAGGAGATCACTGCTTGTTCTGAGACTGGACCTTCCTGAGTAATCCTCTGACTACCTTGGAGCCTCCATAGCAGCTCCGAGCAGGGCTGAGGTGCTCAGAGGGCAGATGTTGCCCTGCCTTGGAGGATGAGGGCAGTGGTCAGGGAGAGTGAGGTCTCCATGGACCTTTCCTGTGCTGGGCACTGTGCTGAATGCATTTTATGCATCATCTCATGGCAACTGTATGAATCACAAACTGCTTCCCCTGGTTTAAGAGGTAGAGAAATGTAGTTGCCGTGAATTTAAGGGTCACACTGCTGGTAGGTGGGTGAAGGATGGGATTTGAGCCCAGGTCCGTCCATCCATTGTAGAGCTAGGAGCACTGCCCTGTGCTGCCTTTCATTCTGATCTCTATGTGTCAGGCCCTGTGACTGTGGTCGGACTTATGGGACATAATGTCTGAATGTCCGAGCAGTGTTCCATTGGCTGAACCCCATGTGCTAGAGGCTGTGGTCCCCCACAGCATATTGGAGAACAGTGGTGGTGTGGGGAAGCTGGGATGTAAAAGTTCCTTGTTGGGCAGGGCACAGATGGAAGAATTCTGAATCCATGAGCAATCACAATTCTATCACTTTCTGAAGGCTCATAGAAGCCTTTTGTATGCATATGCTTATTATAAATAAATGAGTGTAAGCTTTCTTTTAACTCTAAAATACATGCTGGAAGCCAAAGCTGCTCAGATGCTGTTCCTGGGGATTCAGAAGTTTTGATCAGGAGGTGGTCTGTTCTTGCCAGAGTGTATGGTGGGTTCTAATTAGCTGGGGTTCAAAGACTGAGTGAGCACTGGCCACTGTTCTGTTAGTTAAATAAAATATCAAAAATCAGCATAAACAAGCAATAGGATGCAAGTTAACACTTTTTTCTTTCAAAAGACCTGAATTACCCAGACCATATTTCCTTTGGCTTATTTGAATCTTTGCATTTCAAGAAGCCAAGGTACTGGGGCACTGGAATAGTATAAGTGAGAAAGCCTCTCAGTTTTCTCCACTGTGTTTTGAGCTGTGCAGTACTCACACCTGACACGTATGGGCGCAAGGGAGGCACTTGTGGGCCAATGAACAGAAATCGAGCAATCCAGCTATTTAGGCCTGATCTTTGGAACTGTAGTCAATCAATCAGCATGCATTTATTGAACACATACAAATAAAGGCATGCTGGAATTGACATCAGCCCTTTGAGGAAACACAGGAGTGGATGCAATGATTCTCAGGCTGCAGGTCTGAAAGGATGGCTTTGTTTGGAGTTCCCTAAGGCAATGGCACCCCACCCCAGTCCTTTTGCGTGGAAAATCCCATGGTAGGCTGCAGTCCATGGGGTCGCTAGGAGTCGGACATGACTGAGCAACTTCACTTTCATGCATTGGAGAAGGCAATGGTAACCCACTCCAGTGTTCTTGCCTGGAGAATCCCAGGGACAGGGGAGCCTGGTAGGCTGCCATCTTTGGGGCTGCACGGAGTCGGACACGACTGAAGTGACTTAGCTTTAGCAAGCAATTGAAGAAAAAGTTTGGATTCTAATGGTGCAGAGTCATCCCAGCTTTGTGAGAAGGTAGAGGAATGCATGAACATGATAAGGAGAGACAAACGAGATGTTAAAAAAAAACAAGAAGGTCCAGGTTAAACATCTAGAGGTGAACATCTGAGATGAGAAATACACTGGATAGAGTTGAAGGATGATGAGGCACTGCAGGAAAGATGAGTGAACTTGAAGACCTAATCCAAGATGAGGGATAAATGACTGAAGAATAATGAACAGAGCGTCAGTGAACTGGTATTTAAAACAAGTAGTCCCTGACTTCCCTGGTGGTATAGTAGATAAGGATCTGCCTGCCAATGCAGGAGACGTGGGTTTGATCCCTGGTCCGGGAAGATTCCACATGCTGTGGAGCAACTAAGCCCATCACCAAAACGACTGAAGCCCATGTTCCTAGAGCCTGTGCTCTAGCGAAAGAAACCACCACAATGAGAAGCCTTTATGCCACAACAGAGAGTAACTCCCTCTAACTACAACTAGGGAAAGCCTGAGCAGCAACTGAGAAGACCCAGTGCAGCCAAAAAAAAGTAGTACAGTGTAAAATATGTTAGAAAATGCAAACAGCAGAGAAAGTACAGAATGAAAGTGATAGGTTCTTTCCCCAATCTATACCCCCATGTCTTTCCCCATTGATTACCACTGATAACAGTTTCTTGTGATTCCTTCAGAGAAATAAATATGCCATTAATCATCTATTTGTATTTATAATCTGATAAGCAGTCCCAGATTTGAAGACAGTTAACTTTATGACCAACCTAGATAGCATATTAAAAAGCAGAGACGTTACTTTGCCAACAAAAGTCCGTCTAGTCAAGGCTATGGTTTTTCCAGTGGTCATGTATGGATGTGAAAGTTGGACTGGGAAGAAAGCTGAGCACCGAAGAATTGATGCTTTTGAACTGTGGTGTTGGAGAAGACTCTTGAGAGTCCCTTGGACTGCAAGGAGATCCAACTAGTCCATCCTAAAGGAGATCAGTCCTGGGTGTTCATTGGAAGGACTGATACTGAAGCTGAAACTCCAATACTTTGGCCACCTCACACGAAGAGTTGACTCATTGGAAAAGACCCTGATGCTGGGAGAGATTGGGGGCAGGAGGAGAAGGGGACGACAGAGGATGAGATGGTTGGATGGCATCACCGACTCAATGGACATGAGTTTGGGTAAACCCTGGAGTTGGTGATGGACAGAGAGGCCTGCTGTGCTGCGATTCATGGGGTCGCAAAGAGTTGGCCATGACTGAGTGACTGAACTGAACTGAACTGAATTGAACTAGCCAGGATGAGATGGTTGGATGGCATCACCGACTCAACGGACATGGGTTTGGGTAGATTCCGGGAGTTGGTGATGGACAGGGAGGCCTGGTGTGCTGTGATTCATGGGGTCGCAAAGAGTCAGACATGACTAATTGACTGAACTGAAACTAGCCAGCAACTGGCAGATTGCCTTCTCCAGCTCTATTCCTCTGGGACTCCCTGATCAAACTTTCTTAAATTCTTTCAGGGCATTTTGTGGGACATAATTGATATTGTGACAAAGGAGGGTTTATGGCTTAGAAAGTTTGGGAAGCCTTGGACACAGCAAAGTCAAATGAGCAGACCTAGATGTTGCCAACTCGGCAGACCGTCAGACTCCTGGTGAAGGAGATGGAGCAGTATTTCCTGGTCTTGGATCCAGAAACACTTGTTCAGGGCAGGGTGTGTCCTCTCACAAGCAGGTGCTTCCAGAGTCTCTTGGGAGATGCTGCTCTGCCAACAAATGGGAGATGGTGGCTTGGCTGGAAACAGAACTGAATCTACAGGATGGTTGTGTGTGGGCAGCATGAGAGAGACAAAGTCACACAGCTTGGAAGGGATGCTCCTTTCCAAACAGTGAGCTCACCTGGGAGGAGACTGGGAAATCAGCTCTTCTTGCTGGCAGTGCCGGGGGAGGGCTGGTGGGGAAGGATCCACCTCTCGTGTGTCCTGAGGACACCCGCTAGGGTGGCTCCTCCTTGCCACTGAATTCGGTGGGTTTTGTTTCTATGAATTTTATTCACTTTTAATGCCTATGTATGTGGACCTAGACACAATAGTAACCTTGTTTTTTTAGTTGCTAAGTCATGTCCGGCTCTTTTGCGAGCCCCTGGAGTGTAAGCCACGAGGCTCCTCTGTCCATGGGATTGCCCAGGCAAGAATGTGGAGTGAGTTGCATTTCCTTCTGCAGAGTATCTTCCTAGATCAGGGATCAAACCCTCATGTCCTGTATTAGCAGGGTGAATTCTTTACTACTAGGCCACCAGGGAAGCCTAACAGTAATGTAGATGTTTCTGAAGTTTATATCAATAGTATTATACTTGGTGTCCTTCTGAATCTTGCTCCTTTTCTCCCAACTCAACATTGTATTTGAGAGATTCTTCCAAGTTGAGACAACTTGCTCTAGTCCATTATTGCCACAGCTGGGTAGTATTTTGTTGTATGAAAATACCACAATTTGCTCATTTTCCCATGTTGTGCATTGAGCTTGAATACAATTTTCTGCCATTATAAACAGTACTTCTACTGACATTCTTGTGCATTTCTAAGAATTTCCTGTGGATCTTTTGGATCTATACCTAGGGATGGAGTAGTTGTTCATCAGATATACACTTGTTCAGGCATCTTAGATAGAGTCAGGCTGCTCTTTGAAGTGAGTATACTTGTTTGTTTTGCTATTTAAAAAAAAAAACAACTTTAGAATTAGCTCAACTACTTGCAAATGAACATATAAATAAACAGCTTCATTGACTTAAATTTATAGATCAATTCACGGATAATTAACATTTTATGATGTTTAGAATTCTTATCCAAGAATATGGACTTATCTATTTTTCATACTAAGTACATTTCCAGGTATTTTGTCATTTTTGTACTATTATAAATGAGAATTTTCTCTTCCATTGTGTCTTCCAGTTGGGTGGTGGTAAATTTAAAAAAATTGCTTTCCAGATATTACTTTTATAACCTGTCTTTTTACCATTTAGAGTAGGTTGTGAGTTGATTGTCTTGGGTTTGCCAGGCGTGCAATCATGTTATCTACCAACGTTGGCCGTGTTTGTCTCTTCCTTTCCAATTTATATACCTGATTTCCTGTACAAATTGTTTTGCCCACTGCCCCACAACACTGCTCAATATGATAAATCTAGACATTTGGCCTTGTTTCTAATTTTGATGGTGAAAAATCTGTTTTTCCATTAAGCATTCTGTGTTGAGAAAAGCATGTATCATTGTAGCAGAAATACAGCCATCTATCTTGATATTATTTTGAGTTTTCAAAAAATTAAGAATGACTTTTGTTTTATTTATTGTCTCAAGTGTCTATTGAGATGCTTAGACAATGTTTGTATCTAGTAATCTGGTTTTTGTTGTTGTTTATTATTCAATCACTCAGTTGTGTCTGACTCTGAGACCCCATGGGCTGCAGCACACCTGGCTTCCCTGTCCTTCACTATCTCCCTGAGTTTGCTGAAACTCATGTCCATTGAGTTGGTGATACCATCCAACCATCTCATCCTCTGTTGTCCCCTTCTCCTCATGACCTCAATCTTTCCCAGTATCAGGGTCTTTTCAAATGAGTTGGCTCTTTGAATCAGGTGGCCAAAGTGTTAGAGCTTCAGCTTCAGCACCAGTCCTTCCAATAAGTATTCAAGGTTGATTTCCTTTAGGATTGATTGGTTTGATCTCCGTTCTGTCCAAGGGACTCTCACGAGTCTTCTCCAGCACCACAGTTTGAAAGCATCAGTCCTTCAGCACTCAGCCTTCTTTATGGTCCAACTCTCACATTCTGTACATGACTACTGTAAAAACCATAACTTTGACTGTACGGACCTTTGTCAGCAAAGTTATGTCTCTGCTTTTTAATATTCTGTCTAGGTTTGTCATAGCTTTTCTTCCAAGGAGCAAGTGTCTTTTAATTTTGTGACTGCAGGCACTGTCCGCAGTCCTTCAATAGTTCCTGAACTGAGAACTTCCAGATGCAAAAGCTGGGTTTAGAAAAGGCAGGAGAACCAGAGATATAATTGCCAACATCCAATGGATGATAGAAAAATCAAGAGAATTCCAAAAAAACATCTACTTCTGCTTCATTGACTAGGCGAAAGCCTCAGACTGTGTGGATCACAACAAACTGTGGAAAATTCTTAGAGATGGCAATACCAGACCACCTTACCTGTCTCCTGAGAAGTCTGGTTAAATTATGTTATTGAAGCATTCTTGCTTTGCAGTCAACCCAACTTGGGGTCCTTCATGGTGTTACTGGATTTTTAGCTAATTATTTAAGACTTGTGCACAGATATTCATAAGAAAGATTGATTTCAAAAGCTTGCCTGGGTGGTAATGAAGGACCCACCCTGTGGGATTTGGGTGTTAGAGTCCCCCTTACAGCCTCAAGGTTTATACTAAGAGCCAGTTAGTTCTCATGATTATCTGGTCCCCAAATATCCACAGACCTTCAGCCTTCTAGAGGTGGTCTCCTTCATAATCTTGTCACAGAAAAGGATGGCCCCTCAAATAGGAGGGGCCTGTCAGATTCCTTGGAAATAACCATGGACCACAGCCTCCTATAATAGCTCATACTTTTCTCTCTCTAGTTGGGTTTTTTCCCATAGAAGTGCATTTTGGAGTACAAGATATAACTCATTGTCTAAGCAGATTTCCCAACCTCTTGTCTGCTGTTTATTGCTTCAGTGGAAGCACTTCACAGCTTTCCAAGCAGGTTCTTTTTTCAGAGCTGAATTTGTAAAGGAGACATGTGGATCTAGGAGTTTATTTTCCCAGAAAAAAAGATGTTTTGAGTCGTAGTCGAACTAACACTTCTTCCTGGCCTTGAAGCCCATTTACTGCTTCATGACCGCCCCCCCCCCCCCCGCCCCGCCCCAGGAGTTTGGGGTGGCATTCCCAGCCGCAGCTGCTCCCCAGTTGTCACATTCTGGTTTCAGGAACCTGGGCGAAGTTCCCTCCCCAGAAGCCCATCCTTTCTAACCTTGGCCCGGTGAGAGTGTCTTCATCTCCAGAAGGCAGTGGCTTCTGGAGGATACTTAGGCTGGGCTTTGTGCTTGCAGCAGGGGTACCAGGAACAGGTTAACTCTATTTTAAGAAGAGGCCCCTTCTATTTGCATGAGAAAAGAGAACTCAGTGCCCTTGTTCCAGAGAAAGTAGCTGCCCATCAATCACTCCCTAGGTGACCCCTTGGGAGAACAAAGGGCAATTGTTTTTTTAAGTCAAGGGTTTGTAAGTTGGGGGTAACCAGCAAATGGGCTCTCTCTTGGTGGATGCTTTTCTTTTTCGTTTTCTTCCAGATGGACAAATTAGGCTCCATTTTTTATGTCTTTCAGACTCCAGGCATCCCTGTAGGTCCCTATTCCCTGGCTTTCCCTTCCCCCTCCCCCTCTTCTTTTTCCCCTCTTTTTCCAGTTGGCTGCCGCTCTCCTCTGCCCTCCCTGTCTCCCTCCTTCCTATCTCTTGGTGTGTAATTTGTTTGCAGGGAGGTTGTCTCTTTGATTTACTGGGCCTCTTCTCAGCAGAATTATAATAAATGGATTGCTTTGCTGCATCCCGGCTAGCTCACCACCCTTGTGTAGCCTGGGTCAAGCCCCTTGCAAACAGGATGCCTGCAGCTGCACGTGCTCACATGCGCTTATCAGCCCTCTACATCTTTCCCTAGCCAAATGTAATGAAAAATCTCCAGTCATCCGTCTGAGACCCAATTAAGTTGCGAGAATGTAGGAAGAGATGTCCCTGACTTGTCTACCCTCCCCATCATGTGGTTCTGGGTGCCAGTGGTCTCAGGAGCCTAGAGATTGTCCTGATTACAGACCCAATTAGTTGTGTCATTAGCAAATGCAGGCCTGTAACACCTTTGTGGTTTGCATCCAGAATACACATAAAGAGTGTAAACCTAAACTGTGGTAACTGAAAGGAGGAGTGAAACAATCCATTCATGGGCTGCTTGGCCTCAAACACACTTCAGCAGTATCCCCGGACGCTGAGAATACAGCAGGAAAACAAGCAGACAAACCATAAATTCAAGCAAAGAACATCTTAATGTGCGCCAGGAAGCCCTGCCTGCCTGTTTCCTCCCCACTTGCTCAAGTCCAAGTGCACGCCCCTGCCACGCACAACACACTTGCAGATGCCCACGGGAGCCTTTCACTTGCTCAGAAGTGCCGGCTCTGGACCAGCCTGGCTCTCCCTGCTGCTTCCTACCAGGCAGCAGCCCTGCCTCCTTCAGCAGGTCCCTCTACCCATCCGTCTGTCTCAGTCCCAAAGCTGCTGCTTCTAGGAAACGTTCACACCCCCAGGCCCCTGTGTTGAGCGAGCTCCCCTTATCTGTCTGCCCACTGGCACCCTCCCCCACGTGTCACTCAGTGCAGGGGTCATGAGGTAAGCATTTGGTCCACTCCTTGTGGGATATCTGTTCTCTCCAGACCATGGGCTCCCTGGGGGTTGGGCTCCTGCCTGTTATGTTCTGGGCTTTAGCTGCAGACTGGGCACTGCTCCCTAAGAACCTGTGGGCTGAACTGAGGAAGAAAGGATGGAAGGAAGGAAGGAAGGAAAGAAGGAGGGAGGGAGAGGAGGAGAGGGAGAGGAGGGGAGAAAAGAATACCAAGAACAGCATTTTTCCTCCCTCTGCTGTTGGGAGATGTTGGCATTGGAATGTGCATTTTCTCCTCTATTTGCTTCCCACCCTCCTTGATTCCTGTTTATTTTTTACTTGACTCCATGCTGGTTTCTCCCTTCTGAAAGCCAGAGCCTCAGGGAGGAGGGGCCAAGCTTCCTCCCGTGTGGGACTCCTGTAGCCCATGCACGTGAGGCTTACTCTGTATACATTGGGCTGACTGGTGATTTCATCCTGAGGTGTACCTGCCCAGGGCACCCCTTGTCACCACGTCTGAGCTGAGCAGCATGCGGCTGGTGGAGGGAAGGGTGGACTGGCAGCAAGTTCTCGGCTCCGGGAGGACCTGACTCAACGTGCTGTCTTGAGGCTGTTCTCCCTGGTCTCAGTTCCCACCTTTGAGCCTCAGTTTCCTCATCTGAGGACCCTTCTGTTAATACACTTTGAACTCTTTGAAGCAGGAAGGCAAAGACTAAAGCTTCTCAGCTTAGAAGCCTTTCAGGAGGTTGTCTAAGCCACTGCCAGCCTCCGGGAAAGGTAACGTTTCCTCTCTGAGAGTCTGTTTTTCTGTATTGTGCTTTTTACTGTCTGCCCACTGTTTCTGAAGCCCAGTATTTTTGGTTTGGATATTTCCTTGGGATCTGGCAAATGAAATAAGGTTCTGGAAGGATGATGAAGAGTTCTGTTTGGAACAAGGGCTCTGGTGGCAGACCAGCCAGCCTCTGTCTCCAGACTCTCTGCCTTGGACTCCTGGAGACTCACTCCTTCATTGAGCATTTGAGGATACAAACATTCGTAGAAAGGACTTCCCTTGTGGCTCAGCTGGTAAAGAATCCCTGGGTTGGGAAGATCCCCTGGAGAAGGGAAAGGCTGCCCACTCCAGTATTCTGGCCTAGAGAATTCTATGGACTGCATAGTCCATGGGGTTGCAAAGAGTCGGACACGACTGAGCAACTTTCACTTTCACTCATAGAAAGGGCACTTCCTCCACCTTCTCCTGAGATCACCTCCCATCTGCAGAGGTAGGTTGACAAGCCAAGTGCTTTGTTACTGGAAGATGTCCCCTTCTGATGGTTTTATTCCCATAACTGGTGTTTTTCTCTCTTATTTTTTCATTTTCTCTTTGTCTCTGGAAATGAGGAACTGTTACGCGAGGGCCTCTCTTTCTTGTTGGAGTTCAGTAAATCTTCAGCATCTGAAGGAAGTGACAGCCTGCAGCCTTGGGCACAGAAACAGGCTTTCCACTCTTTAATGTGTGGCCAGATCTTCTGCTTTAACAACCATTCCCTTTTCTTCTGGAGATTTGCAGCTTAAAAGGTATCATTTAAAAGAAATTAGGAGTCTGTGTTGGGAAAGCTCTAAAGCCCTCTGCTTGCCCTGCTCCTTTCCTGTGGCCCTGTGGGGCAACCTTGCTTTTTCCTGTCAAGCTTGCCCACCCCCAGGAATTGACATCCACAGAGATCAAAAGCACTTCTATCTTGTCTTCTCACTCTGCATTTGATGGCCCACTGGGTGGCTGGTGAATTAAACGTTTTGCCCAGTGACAGAGAATCAGGGTCCAAGTGGACACAGGTGTGGCTGTGGTGCCCAGCGCAGAAGGGGCATGTTGGTGAGTGGAAACTGTGACCATGTGTGGCAGAAGCTGAGCTTGGAGCGACTCATCTCTGACTGTTACCAATGCATTTTTTCCACAAAGGAAATAAGAAAGTCGCGTCTTTGAAGTGGAAATTTTCTAGGCTTGGAAGAAGCTGAAAAGAAAGCTGTGGTGCCAGGACCTTTTGTGTGCAGATACGGAATCTGAAAACATGCATGTTTCCTATTGTACATGCTCAAATATCTTTCTAGCACTCTTGTAAGCAAAAGTGAACTCGCTGTTTATAAGCTCTAAGAGGAAAAGCCACCGAATATTAAGAGGGCAGCTGAAGTTTCTATTGAGGTTTAAACTACTGGAGAGGGTGTGTAATAATAGGAAAGCACACCAGGTTTATCTTTTGCACTGTGAACAGATGGGCTGGCCTGGGGACGTGGGTACCGTTTAGACCCCAGATGAAAGGTGCATGGGTCCCTCCATAAAGTCGCCTCTACCTTTCTTTTTGACCCCAAATTCTTCAGTGTTTTTTTTTTTTTTTTTTTTTTAAATTAATTTTTGGCTGCACTGGGTCTTTGTTGTTTTACAGGAGCTTTCTCTAGTTGCAACAAGCAGGGTCTACTCGTCATTGTAGTGCACAGGCTTCTCACTGTGTGGCTTCGCATTATGGAGCACAGGCACTAGGCTTCAGTAGTACTGGCATGAGGGCTTGGTAGTTGCAGCTTGAGGGCCTTAGAGCCTAGGCTCAGTAGTTGCAGCACACGAGCTTAGGTGCCCCGTGGCATGTGGAATCTTCCCAGACCAGGGGTTGAACCTATGTCCCTTGCATTGGCAAGCAGATTCTTATCCACTGTGCCACCAAGGAAGTCCCAAATTCCGCAGCCTTTGCCAGGCATCTTCAGGATGGGCATACAGGGCTTAAAAATGGTGAGGGGCAGCAGGCTAGGAAGAAACAAGGAACTGGAATCTTCTCTTTGACCCCTGTGTTCCATGTAGCCAGTAACAGGGAGTTGTAGGCTTTCTGGGATCTTTCTGGGACCACTGGGGAGATGTGGAAAGAGCAGCATCTGAGTGGCTCACCAGCTCAGGTATGTGGTGTGTTGGGGCCAGGGAAGAAGCACTGAGATGCCATGCAGAGCACCCAGACCTCAGAGGCTCCCCTGTGCCCGCCTGTGCCCCACGGAAGTCATCTCAGAGATGCTGGGTCTGGGTTTGGTTAGCATCTGCCAGTTCTCTTCAGCTCTCCTTCCCATAACCTGGTCCACTGGATGCGAGTTGTCCTGTCAGTAAAGGGAGACGATCATGGAGCCTCCCTCAGAATCATTGAGGATCAACACAGGTGCCAGGACCGCACCTGATACATCGCAAGTGCCCAATAACAGTTGATGTTGTTGTGGTGGCTGTTATGATGATAATGGTGATGTTCAGTTCAGTTCAGTTGCTCAGTTGCTCATGTCTGACTCTTTGCGACCCCATGAACTGCAGCACCTATCTATCACCAACTCCTGGAATTTACCCAAACTCATGTCCATTGAGTCGGTGATGCCATCCAACCATCTCACCCTCTGTCGTCCCCTTCTCCTCCCGCCCTCAATCTTTCCCAGCATCAGGGTCTTTTCAAATGAGTTAGCTGTTCGCATGAGGTGGCCAAAGTATTGGAGTTTCAGCTTCAACATCAGTCCTTCCAGTGAACACCCAGGACTGATCTCCTTTAGGATGGACTGGTTGGATCTCCTGATGGCAGCCATTTTCACACTCTCCACTGGCATGACACCAGTCATCTTTCTTCTTGCCAGTTGACTTGCTGGTTTCCTTGCATCGCAGCCCATGCAGCCTGGTCTCTACTGCAGATCTCCGTGGAGTCAACCTCCTCCACCCCATACCCTCTGCCCTCATTGCTTTGCTCATTGAGAGCAGTTCCCTTGGGTGTCAGGCTCAGAGAGCAGCCCCACTAAGGCAGGTTTGTTAGAAGTAGAAAGCACCATGGTTTTGGTGTTGACGGAGGTGGTGATCTGAATGCAGGCCCCACCAGAGCCCCTGCTTTCTTGATTCAGTGACAGGGAGGATGGTGAGGGCTCAGCCTTGGTGGGAAGGTCTCTCTGGTGAATGTCACCCTCCTCATATGGTATCTGTCCCATCACCTGGGACACATCTGGGCTGTGCAGGTGGGGTCATGAGGCTACCCAGGGTGGCAGGAGGCAGGCTCCAGTTCTTGGCTGGGAGACTGTATCCCAGAGAACTTTCCTGAATGAGTGAGGGGAGAGAGGTTCTCCCTGATCCTTTCTCACAACCAGCTTGGAATTGGCAGACCCAGGGCACACCCAGTCCCCTCATCAGATTTATTCCTAAAGAAGAGTTTTCTTCTTGGTCAGCTTTGTTCCTGATCCTTGGGAGCCTGGAAGATTTGCACCTCTCTTTAGTCTGGGGAGTGGTGAGCACAGCATCTTGAAGGGATAGTGCCCCAACCCCAGTCACTCTCTGAACCCCTGGGACTTAGTCAAGGGGCAAAGAAAGGGAGGAGGGTTGGAGCAGCAGCAGCCCTGCGGGAGAGCATGGCCACCCTGGGAGTGCAGGCCTGCAAAGCAGTGTGCCTCGAATGGTTTTTGTTCACAGGGCTGCCAGGCTTGGGCACTGTCTGTTTCCTTTGCTTGGAATGCCTTCCCTTCTGGTCTCTTTGGGGCTGAGACTCATCCAGAACTCAGAGGGACATCCTCTGGGCGGCCTCCCCTGACCACCAGCTCTCAAATTTCCAGCCCCTGTCCTTCCATTGCACTGGTGACTGACACGCGGGAGAGCTGATGAGTGAATGGCTGGCTGTGACGGCGGCTGGGTTGGGCCCAGCACAAGTGTGTGTGTTGCTCATCCCCCCTTCACCCCCCACAGCCCGAGTGGAAACCTCTTTCTTCTCTAGGAGCTGGCTCTCAATGCCTTGAGGAAGGGAGGTGTTTTAGAGCTCCTTCAGCTGGCAGCTTCTCTTCTCATAGAACCCAAACTGCTTGGGGACTGTGGCCTGAGGCTGTGACACTCAAGTATGTCACCATTAAACATCCCTCAGGGATTCCTGGCTTAAGGCTTTGCTGATTTAGTCCCAAGTAGGCAAATCGATGTAGTCTTGTGTGCCAGCTGGCATCGCGTGGGGCATCTCCAGGTGGGCTAGGGTGAGAAAGACAGTGACCCAGTGGATGGGCATCCTGGGTCTCTGGCTGTACGTGTTGTGGGCAGGGGGAGAGGTGTGGCTGCACTCAGGCTGTGCGTTTGTCGTCCCAGCTTCTCGATGGCATGTCCGGCTCCTCTCAGGTACATTTTCATAGTTACCATCTCACAGTTCCAAGTGTCGTCCTGTAAATGGGCTTCACTAACAGCCTCGTTTTCAGATGGAAAAGAAATGACTTGCTCATGTGGCAGGAGTGCTGATGGCAGGGCTGGGGGAGAAGCTGGGAGGGTAGGATTTGCAGGCTCATCTCCACAGGTCCCTCCTTCCCTCTGACCCCAGCATCCAGGCGTCAGCCTCACTTCATGGCACTGATCTGACTTCTCTCTGTACTTGGTGGCAGGCCAGCCCTGATGTTCCAACTCCCAGGAGACTCCAGGCAAGTGGCAGTAGAGTCTGCATGTAGCAGGTGATACGGGGCTTCGGCGCAATCTGTAGTCTGGAAGCGACTCTGTGTTTCCCAGGCGCCCATCTGTGGAGGAGAGCGGGGTCTGTGCGGGGTCTGCTTGCTTGTTGCAGAAACAACTGCTGCTCAGGACTGGAAATGCCCGCTCCCTTGCGTGTGCCATTTTGTTTCCCAACTGAGAAGCCCCAGACGGGGTTCCGACCCTCGGGAGCGCTGCCTCCAGGCCTGGGAGCACCTTGATGATTCCTTTCCTGGCTGGAATGAATCCGTGCAGTGTTGGGTATGCAGCACACAGGCTGGGAGCTCAGGTCTAGCAATGCACAGAATTCTGATTTGGGCTGGTCCCCCAAGGGAATGGGACAGAGGGGCCACTGCACAGGGCAGAGGTTTTCTTAATTCCCAGGGTGCTGGTCAGCAGAATGGAGGACAGAGGTGGGCCACGGGTGCTTCACATCACCTGGGGTGCATCCAGGACGCTTCCCAGGAGTTAGTAGGGAGGGGTGCATCACTGTGGACCTCTGGTACCTGAGTGTCAGCAGCAGCATTTTTATCAGCATCCTCAGCCATGGGGGCCCAGGGACTATGGAACTCTTTTTTTTTTTTTAGAATGAAGTATAGTTGATTTACAATGTTGTGTTTCAGACGCATAGCAAAGTGATTCAGTTACATACACACACACACACACATATTCTTTTTTGGATTCTTTTTATGGAATATTTTTGCTGGGTGTTCTAGGCAGAGAGCAAGACTGCTTCTGAGGTTGGCCTATCAATCTTGTCCATCTATCTGAGATTCTGCACTAGGCAGCTTGCTGGCCTCCCCCGACCCCCAAAGCACTTCACCCTTGCATGTTTCAGTGCCTTTTCCCTTGCTCTTCTCTTTGCTGAGAGTGTCCTTCCACCCTTCTTGGGTTAGCACACTCCTGCTCATGTGCTAAGCCTCAGCTTAAGCCCCTCTTCTGTCAGAATAAATATCTTTCAAAGGATAGTGTTTATCACATGCTAAAACTGATCTCATCCCCATTGTTTGACCATCCAAAACACACACTAGACTTTGAGCTTATTGAGGGGAAGGACTTTCTAGGGAGCGGCACAGTGAGACAATGGCAGGACTCACAACCACGCCTGGTGCGTTTGCGAGGTGGTGGGGAGACTAGTGGACCCAGAGCTTGATGCCCCCAGGGCAGGAGTGGTAGGACTTAGGCTAGATGGGTTGTGGAGATCTAAGCTGATAAAACCATCAAGGTGAATGGACAGGGCAGTAAGACAGGACCTTGGTTGGGATAAGATTTTGGGGTGCAGTATGTTATGAGGTTTCATCTTCTTTGAGCCTCAGTTTCTCTTTCTGTAGACGTGTGATAATAAAGCCTGTTGCATAAGCTGCTGTGAGAATCGTGTGAGGTGATGCAGGTACGTGTGAAGCAGGTGCTCAGATGCAGTGGACATAACTGAGCTCATCTGGGCTGAGAAGCCGAGGCCTTTGGGAGCAGGCATCGTACCTCTTACATCTTTAGGTCTGCCAGTTGGCCTCACATAGTGCCTGTGCTTCCTGGCTGCTCACTTTTTAAACTAGAGTGAAGATAATACCCTAACCCTATTATACAGAGTGAAGTAAGTCAGAAAGAAAAACACCAATACAGTATACTGATGCATATATATGGAATTTAGAAAGATGGTAACGATAACCCTGTATGTGAGACAGCAAAAGAGACACAGATGTATAGAACAGTCTTTTGGACTCTGTGGGAGACAGCAAGGGTGGGATGATTTGAGAGAAGAGCATTGAAACATGTATATTATCATATGTGAAACAGATCACCAGTCTAGGTTTGATGCATGAGACAGAGTGCCCAGGGCTGGTGCACTGGGATGACCCAGAGGGATGGGATGGGGAGGGGGTGGAAGGGGGGTTCAGGATGGGGAACACATGTACACCCATGGCTGCTTCATGTCAATGCATGGCAAAAACCATTACAGTATTGTAAAGTAAAAAATACACAAATAAATAAGAAAAAAATCTAAAAATACGTAGAATTGGGGGGGAAAAAAAGATAATACCCTAAGAAGAATTTTGAGCTGGAAGAATCAGGGTGAAAGTGGCAGTTAAGGAAGAAGGCTTTGGCTGGGGTGTGTGTTGTGTGGTGGGTTATAGGAAGCAGGAGTGTTGGAGGGGAACCTGAGAAATCAGGACATTTCAAGCACACTCTGATGTGACCTGGACTGGAGGCCACCAGGATGTCCTGGAGCCTCTAGGGGAAGGGTCTGGGCTCATGGGGCCTGGGAGGTGGGGGCAGACTTGGGCAGGCATGTGAGAGCAGATGTGTTTGTGTGTAGGTAGAGGTACATGCCAGTGTGTGTAGGTTTGAAGTATAGTTGATTTACAATGTTGTGTAGGTGTTGGGGGGATATGTCTGCCCAACACTAGCCAAAAGACACTTTTCTACCCTCACAGAGCTTGCAACTGCAGTGACATGGGGCAGAAGGACTGTAATGACTTAATGCAATCATTCCTTGAAAGTATGATGATTAATCTGATGGGCAATTTCCAGAATTCTTTGAAAGTTCATACAAGCACCTCATTCATCAGTGTGGGCTTGGAAGACAATCTGCTTTTTAAAAAGCTTTCATCTTTTCATCTTATTTATCATAATTTTAATATAAACATAATTTACATTTTTACATAAATATGTGCATGTGTTCATTCCATAGCATAGCCATAACACCATTATCACCCCTAAAAAAACCAGCACTGATTCCTTAGTGTTATTGAATGGCCAGTCAGTGTTCAGAGTACCTGTGCGTCTCATAAACGTTTTTATAGTTGGCTTATTCAAATCAGGATCTAAACAAGATCCACGCATTATGTCTGGTTGACTCATCTCTCAGGTCTCTTCTAATCCTTTTCATTTTCCCATGAATTATTTGTTGAATGAACCAGATTACATGTCCTATAGAGTTCTGCAGAGTCTGGATTTTGCTGATCAAACCCCCATGGTGTTGCTTAGTGTGTCACCTGGTCCCCTGGACATCTTGTAAACAAACTGAGAGTCAAACCTATTGGTCTGGGCAGGCTCAGGTTTAATTTGGTTTCTGCACAGGCTTTTCCAGGCTGGTTTGGCAGCTGTTGGTGGCTGTGGCCTCCCTGGGGAGGACATATCATTGATTGCAGCATCTGAGCTAAAACCAGCTGGGTCAGAAGAGTCACCCAGGGAAGGGAGGGGGAGGGGAGGGGATCATGAATTGAGGCTTGGGCGTCAGAGAGGACATGTTAGAACTGAGCAGCTCTGAGAGGCTGGGATGCGAGCGGCAAGGTCAGCACCATGGTGAAAGAGGACTGGGCCGGAGGCAGAGGCAAAGCAGAGCTGTGGGAACTTGGGCGGTCTCTCAGCCCCTTTAAGCCTAATCTGTAGAGAGGAGATTAAAAGAGACAGTGGATGAAAAACCTTTAGCACCAGCACCTGGCAGGTAGAAAGGATTCGATCGGTGCTATTGGTGATCACGATGTTGATGACGACAATGTGGAGGAGGAGGGAAGGGAGCTTGGACATTTCCAACTGAGATCTATGGGAACCGATTGAAAGCTTCAGGGCTCAGAGTAATATGATCAGATTTGCATTTTAGAAAGCCTGAATTGTCTTGCAAGATGGAGAATGAAATTGGGAGGTGCAAGAAAAGGTGCAGGATAGCAGTTGTAGTAGGCTGATGGTGTCGTCCAGAGAGAAGGGGTTGGCCTGGGTGGGGTCATGGCAGTGGGGACTAACTGGGAACTATTCAGAGAATAAGCACAGAGACAAGATGATAGACATTGTGGGAGATGCAGGGGAGCTGGAGATCCAGGAGGAGGTCAGGGCTTGGGACTGAGTCTGGCAGGAGGGTGGTGCCACCCTTGGAGATGGGGCAGGAGTAGTCTCCAAACTTCCAAGATCCCAGACCAAGCCCCCACCCCAGTACTTGTATACTCATGTATTTAGTGAACACGTGTGCTACTATGCTAATATATTTGGTGCATATTTAATAGATACAATAAAATAAAAATTATTAAAAATCAGATAAAGATGAAATAAGCAATATTTTAAACTAACTTGCTATGATTAAAATGGCTTCTTAATCTCATTAGCTGGTACAGCAAGGCAAAATATAGAGTCTGGGAGAGGTTCATCATTCCTGGCAGTAGATGCATATCCATATTTCAAATAGTCTTCCCGATTATTTGATGTTTATGGCCAATTTCTTGTCAGATCCAATTAGGCTGTCATAGCTTTTAGCTCTTGGTGTGGCCGATGAAGAGTTCTTACTAGGAATAGGGCAAGTGTCAGCACCCTTAGGCTCACGGACTTACATCCCTTATGATGTTGGAAGGGTTCAACTTGTGTATTCTTTGCAGGAATCTTTTAAAGTCACTTATTCCACCTTTGTTGGGGTTGATTTGGTCTAAATCAGATCACATAAGCTCTAAGTGCTCTTTGCCAGTACATCACCCTGAAAATGCACAGAGTTAGGGTGCCTGGGACCCCTCCCATGTGCTGCCCTCCCATGAGGCTCCCGGGACACCTCAGAAGCTGCACCCGCTGTGGGACCCTGACCATGACCCAAGCATCGGGGTCTGTCTGTATATTCCATATGACTAAAACTTAATTTTTTTCTTTCATCTTCTTTTATGTATTAAAAAGGAATAGACGTACAGGCACTCCACCTGAGTTCTGGGCTGCTCTGTGCCAAGGTGGGGTAACAACATGCTTTGTGGGAGTGGTTAAGGCAGGTGAGGCACTGAGCAGCTGGTTCAGGGCTACAGTCTGGGGTCTTGAATCCCAGGTACCCCTGCAGCTCATGGGTCTGGTTGTCCAGGTGGGTCCTATTGGCACTGGGAGGGGAGGGGAGAGGGCAGGGGCTTCTTGTACCCAACTCTGGCCTCTACAGCAGTCTGGCCAGAGAGAAACCGCAGCTCGCCCCAGGGCTTGGTGTGCATCAGCGTGCGGGTGAATACTGGCATGTTTAGCAGCATCCCTTGTGATTAAAAGTGAATTTGCCTGGGACCATGGCTGAACATGAGTCTGAGTGAACTCCGGGAGCCGGTGATGGACAGAGAGGCCTGGCATGCTGCGATTCATGGGGTCACAAAGAGTCGGACACGACTGAGCGACTGAGCTGAACTGAATGGCTGCCCTTTCTGAGCATCCCTTTCTCAGAAGGTCCTGGGGGCTGGAGGCCAGGGTCCCCCAGTTGCCCGCTCCTGGGCATTGCCCTCCCACCCAGCCTAGGCAGCATGCACTTTTACCAGGTTTATTTCTAGGGAGTGGGTAGATGAAGTCTGTAAAGGGAGGGGCCCTGGAACACACCAGAGATGGGAAAATCACATGATAGATTAACCAGATAGACAGAAAAGAGATTTGTGGGGTTGTTTAAAACTGTTCCATGTTCTGAAGCTAGTTATCATTGTGTTGCTGCTCACTGCGGGTCCTGAAGAATCCCAGGAGACCGATGCGCTTGCCTGTTACTCCTGTGCTGAGCAGTTCCACCTCCACCCTGGCGCGGCCAGACATGCCTGAGGAGAAAAGGATGGGAGAACCAGGGCCCTAATTGGTTGCTGCTGGACCATTTTGGATGGAGTGCAGAAGCAGTGTTCCCGCTCGGGAGCCAGCACAGTTCTCCAAGGAGGGGCAGTCAGCGGGGCCATTTTCAGGAGGCTGTGTCCACCTGAGATGGACTGACAGACCTCCCAGACCTCCCAGCTCCACCTTGGAGAGGAAGCATCCCAGCATGGGAAGAGGGATGGCCCGGCTCCGGACTGATCAGGAGCCCTTCTGCCTGCCTGGTCTCCTCCCCTGACTGTCAGCCTGATTCTGCCCCCTGATTATTGCGATACATCGCCTGTTTGGTTTTTCTCTGTTTAACACCCACACTCATTTTGTGCATGAATGAATACAATGAAACCAATTTAATTTGCTGTTAATTCTCTGTTCAAAATATTCTGTTTGAGGGAAGCAGTCCTTTTCATCTTACTGAAGTGGTTTGTGCAAGAAGGCAGCTGCAGGGGTGGGGAGGGGGTGCTAAGGCGGGGGCTTCAGGAAGTGCGTGAGGGGTAACATCCCCCCAGAAATTGTCCGGAGGAGAGTCCAGGTGGTCAGGCCTTTACACTTGCTAGGGGTTGTTTCAGACTCTCTTTGCAGGAGGCGGAAGGGGAGTTCATGGTTGGAGAAGTCCCTCCAGATGGAGGGGCTGTGGCAGAGAGATTTGAGGATACAAACTGAAGCTAGCATCTGTGGGTCCCAAGCGTGGGAGGGAGGAAATGATTTTTGTGGCTGATCACCATTGTGGGGTGGTCAGGGACGACATCGGATGTGACTTAGGGAACACAGACTTGAAAAATTGCCTTAAAGTGTCTAAATATAGTGTTCGTGTAAGTTGCTCAAGCTTTGCTAGCCTGAAGGAGATTTATTTTTGACAAAAAGTTGCTTGTTTTGGTTAGCTGAGCCTCTCTCTGGCTCCTCTCTGTTTTAACCTGGGACTTTGGGGGTGGGCGGGAGGCTTTGTACCTGGTGGCAGGTACTGGATCGCCTGTCACAGAGCTGCACTTTGAGAGACAAATGATCTCCACAGCAGCTGAATCTGCAAGGGTAACGGAGGGTGGTGGGGAGCAGCTATGTATTTTGATCACCAGGCAGTCCCTCAGCCCACGTGAAGGTGGGTGGTGGTGGGCTTGTGGTCTGGTCCATCAGAAGGGTCTGCCTTGCCCTCAGCTAGCTACAGGAAAGTGCCTCCCTTGGGAGGGCACCTTTTCACATCCTCTGGTATGCTGAGATGGAGGAGGTTGAGAAGCCACCAGGGATCAATCTCCTCTTTGTAGCGGTGGATGGAGGGGGCTCATGAGCCTCTCCTGCAAGCTAACACTTCATCTGCACATTTGCACCGTCTGTGGGCTTCCCACAGTGGTCGTGCCCACTGCAGGCACCACCCCACTTCCCCTTCCACATGGTTTTCCAGTCACCCTCCACCCTCCATGACATCTAACATTCCTTCTGTCACCCTGTGTATTCCTGACTGCCTAGCCATTGCAGACCCAGGTAGGAGGGTGAAGTTCTGCTTTGGGAAGCACACAAGCTTCATCTGTCAGCTCAGATGCTTCCCAGGTGGCTCAGTGGTAAAGAATCTGCCTGCAGTGCCAGAGATCCAGGTTCGATGCCTGAGTTGGAAAGATCCCCTGAAGAAGAGAATGGCAACCCACTCTAGTATTCTTGCCTGGAGAATTCTGTGGGCAGAGGAGCCTGGTAGGGCTCACAAAGAGGATCACAAAGAGTCAAACATGACTGAGTCAGTAACACTTTCACTTTCTTTCAGCCTGGCTATAGAGACTGCTGCTGGGTAAAGATGCCTCAGTTCAGTTCAGTCGCTCAGTCATGTCCAACTCTTTGTGACCCCATGGACTGCAGCACACTAGGCTTCCCTATCCATCACCAACTCCCGGAGCTTACTCAAACTCATGTCCATTGAATCAGTGATGCCATCCAACTATCTCATCCTCTGTCATCCCCTTCTTCTCCCACCTTCAATCTTTCCCAGCATCAGAGTCTTTTCCAATGGGTCAGTTCTTCTCATCAGGTGGCCAAAGTATTGGAGTTTCTGCTTCAACATCAGTCCTTCCAATGAATATTCAGGACTGATTTCCTTTAGGATGGACTGGTTGGACCTCCTTGTAGTCCAAAGGACTCTCAGGAGTCTTTTCCAATACCACAGTTCAAAAGCATCAATTCTTCGGTGCTCAGCTTTCTTTATAGTCCAACTCTCACACCCATACATGACTACTGGAAAAAACAAAGCTTTGACTAGACAGACCTTTGTAGGCAAAGTAATGTCTCTGCTTTTTAATATGCTATCTAGGTTGGTCATAGGTGGATGCAAAAAGGATGCAAAGCGTGTGGTGGGTGGATTTACAGGACCAGTTAGAATGGCCTGGGGGCCGTACTGAGCTGTGTGCTCCCTGGAGGATGAGTGGCAAGCTGGGTTGGGGTGGGCTCAGGGGTAATGAGGGGCGGCTTCCCTCCCTCTCCCCTTCTGCTGCCCCTTCTTGAAATGAGCACGGTTTGGGGAGCTGGGGCAGGAATTCCACCCAGGAGTGAGCTGTGAATGAACCAAATCAGGATCAGTGTGCTCTTCAGGGGAATGGTAGTTGTGCCTAAGTGAAACATTGTCATTAAGCTCATCGTAAAGGATATAAAATGAAGATAAGCACAGTCTGTGCCCATTATCTTGCCTTCTTTCCTAATTAGGAAGTTTTCCTCCTGACTAGAAAAGATGGAGTTGCTTGTGTTCGTTTGGGAGGGGTCCTTTGCTATCCCAGGGTCTTATTAGAGATGCCTCCACCCCAGACCTGGGCTCCCCTCACCTCCGGCATCATGCCCAACTCCTAAGTGATGTGGGAGGAAGGCCAAGATGAAGAGGGTGGTCCTGCCAGACAGTACCAGCCTGGCCCTGACATGGCCACACTCCCATATCCATTTACTGTCCCTCACCTAGGCAGCCAGAGTGCTTGTCCAGGGGCAGTTTTGAGGGTTGTTTTTGTCCCTGGGGACCCCTTCTCAGCTCGCCCCTTCATGCTCACTCTGAAGAGTTTTGCAGTAACAATGCTGGTTGCTTCACTAACCTCCCTGATTTGACCACACTAGCTCTTTCCTCCTGGAATATGTATTGTGTTTCCCCAGTTCCAAACATGCCCCTTTGGGAAACAGCTCCAAACCCTCCACCCTCTCATGTCTCTTCCCATCCAAATCCTTTGCATAAACCAAGCTGCCTGTCATCCGCCTCTTGCAGGAAGTGTTCCTGACCATCCAGGGCTCTTTTCTCCTGCCCAGAGCCCAACAGACCCTTGACCCTCTGCCACGTTTCCTCCACTGCCCCAGCACCCTTGAGCTCAGGACCTCCCAAGCCTAGGTAGAGAAACTCACAGTCTTCAGGCATTCATCTTGGCTGGCTGACCACTCACTCCTTGTCTCACCCTCAGGCCTAGGGATCACCTGCCAGCCAACTCAGGGCCTCAGTGGTCCTGACCATCCAAGCCCAGAGCAGGCAGTATACTTACAGTGAGCCTGGGGCTGAGGACAGAGGGCAGACAAGACAGACCATACCCCTGGGATCATGGAGGGACATACCATTCCCAGCTGAATTAGCTTCCTAGAAACTGCCATGAAAGAAAACACACAGACACACACACAGACACACACTTAAATGCAACAAACTGGAAAATTCTTAAAGGGATGAGAATACCAAACCACCTTACCTGCCTCTTGAAAAACCTGTACGCAGGTCAAGAAGCAGCAATTAGAACTGGACATGGAACAAAAGACTGGTTCCAAGTTGGGAAAGGAGTTCATCAAGGTTGTATATTGTCACCCTGCTTATTCAACTTATGTGTAGAGTACATCATGTGAAATGTCGAGCTTGATGAAATTCAAACTGGAATCAAGATTGCATGGAGAAATATCAATAATCTCAGTACGCAGATGACACCACCCTATGGCAGAAAGCCAAGAGGAACTAAGAGCCTCTTGATGAGGGTCAAAAAGGAGAATGACAAAGCTGGCTTAAAATTCAACATTCAAAAAACAAAGATCATGGCATCTGGTCCCATCACTTCATGGCAAATAGATGGGGGAAAAGTGAAAACAATGACTCACTTTATTTTCTTGGGCTCCAAAATCACCAAAGATGGTAACTGCAGTTGTGAAATTAAAAGACAGTTGCTCCTTGGAAAGAAAACTATGACCAACCTAGATAGTACATTGAAAAGCGGAGCATTACTTTGCCCACAAAGGTCCATCTAGTCAAAGCTGTGGTTTTTCCAGTAGTTCTGTGTGGAAGTGAGAGTTGGACCGTGAGGAAGGCTGAGCACTGAAGAACTGATGCTTTCAGACTGTGGTGTTGGAGAAGACTCTTGAGAGTCCCTTGGACGCTAAAGTGATCAAACCAGTCAAGCGTAAAGGAAATCAACAGTGAATATTCATTGGAAGGATTGATACTGACACTGAAACTCCAATAGTTTGGCCACCTGATTTGAAGAGCCGACTCATTGGAAAAGACACCGATGCTGGGAAAGATTGAAGGCGGGAGGAGAAAAGGGTGACAGAGGATGAGATAGTTGGATGGCATCATTGACTCAATAGACATGAATCTGAGCAAACTCTGGGAGATAGTGAGGGACAGTAAGCCTGGTGTGCTACAATCCATGGGGTCGCAAAGAGTCGGACACAACTGAGCAACTGAACCTCAACAACAAAGGAACTGCTGTGAAAGAAAAAACAAGCAAGAGAAGAAAAAAAAAAAAAGGCAAACACACAAAACCAAAAACTGAGGGGACTTAAAACAATAGAAATTTATTTTCTCACTGTTCTGGAGACCAGAAGTCCGAAACTACAGTGTCTGTGGGGTGCTTCTTTCTGGAGGTTCTGAGGGAGAAGCTGATTCAAGACTCTCCCAGCTTCTGTCGGTGCCGATCCTTTGTGTTCCTTAGTTATAGCTGCAGAAATTCAGGGTCTGCATCTGTCCTCACGTGTATCTCTGTGTGTCAGGCCTCTTTCTTTTCTAAGAACACAAGTCTCTGGATTTAAGGCCCACCCTAAATCCAGAATGATCTCAGCTCGAGATCCTTAATTACATGAGTAAGTAGGGTCCCATTCACAGGTACTGTGGGATAGGACTTGGATGTATCTTTCAGGGAACGCAGCTCAATGCACTATGCTGACCCTTGCTCCCCACTACTGGAGGTGTGGTTAGGGGTCCAGCCTTCTCACCCAGGAGCCCCTGCCTTCATGCATTACAGCCATTCACAATAACACGAGCCAGGTGTGGAGAGGGCACAGTCTTGGCCTTAGCATTTCGCTGGCTGTTATCTGACTTTGTGGACTCCCCAGTTTCTCTTCACTGTGGGAGGAGTTTGGAGGTAGCCCTGGGAAACTGCCGTCACAACTGTGTCTTACGCTGGAGGCTCTGAGGGGTGACCCTGATGATCCCAGTACTCCTTTGCTTGTAAGGTCTGGCCAAACCTTCCTCAATGATATTTCTGCTGGGTGGTGACAGGGGCCTTGCTGTGTCCATTTCCCCGCAGGTGCCCTCAAGGCTTTGGAGCCCTGCCACCCTTCCATCATTCCTGGGTGGGTAGATCTTGGCCTCTTTTGAGAGAGCATCTTGCTGCTGTCTTCCCTTTGGAAGTCCCTGTTGACCACCTGCTGGCTTCTCTGTACCCACCACCTGGTTGACCTGTGATGCATTTTCTCCCCCCTCCTTCATCATTCCTCTGATTGTGGCCCCGTCAGACCAGGGGAGACTCTTCCCTGAGCTCAGGGCCCTTAAGAGTGCTCCCAGGATGACAAATTTTCATTATGTGCCAGGTCCACAGGCTCCCCACCGACAAACACATTCCTCTGCAAATTCATTAGTGGTGAATAGGCTTATGCTGCCCATGTTTCTCCAGTTTTCCTTCAGAGCTTATAGGAAGGACTCAATGTGCCTGCGTGCTAAGTCATTTCAGTCATATCTGACTCTTTGCGGCTCTATGGACTGTAGTCCACCAGGCGTCTTTGTCCATGGGATTCTCCAGGCAGGATACTGGAGTGGGTTGCCATGCCCTCCTCCAGGGGATCTTCCTGACCCAGGGATCGAACCTGCGTTTCTCATGTCTCCTGCATTGGCAGATGAACTCTTTAGCACTGCTGCTACCTGGGAAGCCCAGGAAGGACTCAAATACCTTCCCAAGTCTGGTAGAAACCAGTTAGCTCAAGAGGATAGCATCACAAGCCAGAAGTGGGCCAGTCATCTTCCACAGGTACACTGAATATAAAGCTTATTTATTTTGTTTTCATTTACAAACATTCTCAGGGCCCCAGCTGGTGTCTTTCTGGTGTTCTGAATGGGGAAGTTTGCAGGTATACCGATGGCTGGAAGGATATGCTATTATTATATGCTAAATAATGAATTTGTTGATGAAAATTACAAGAGAAATTGAAATATCACTAAACAAGTGTTGTCAGCACATTTGTCCATGCCAGAACCCTTGCCTGTCTAGCTAGACAAGCAGTGGGCAAACAATAGCCTGTAGCCTATTTTCAGGCAAAGTTGAACAGCTATAACAGAGACCTTGTAGCCCATGAAGCCAAATATAGTTACTATCTGGACTTTTATAGAAAGTTTGCCAACTGCCAATGTAGGCTATGCAATGCACATCCTAGCAGCCCCACTCCAGAGGGCCAGTGATAAACTAAGGCCCACTGGGAGGAGGTGCTCCTGGGCTGGGCTGGAAGACTGTTCCTTGAGCTGTGCTTCTAACAAAGATGTGTATTGTCTGTATAGGTCTAGGAGAATGCAAGCCAAGACTTATTTGATATTATGTCCAGTTTGGGTAATAAGATCTCAAGCTGGGGCTCAGAGAGTTTATGTAGGTCTAATGTTTCTCTTGTAATGATCTTCTGAAGTGTGATGATATCTGTGAAAACTTTTATATAGACTCTAAGTGGTGTTGGAGAAGACTCCTGAGAGTCCCTTGGACTGCAAGGAGATCAAACCAGTCAATCCTAAAGGAAATTAATCCTGAATATTCTTTGGAAGGACTGATGCTGGAGCTGAAGCTCCAATACTTTGGCTACCTGATATGAAGAGCCAACTCATTAGGAAAAAGCCTGATGCTGGGAAAGATTGAAGGCAGGAGGAGAAGAGGACAACAGGATGAGATGGTTGGATGGCATCACCAACTCAATGGACATGAGTTTGAGCAAACTCCATGAGAGGGAGAAGGACAGGGAAGCTTGGTGTGCTACAGTCCATAAGGTCACAAAGAGTCAGACACGACTGAGTGACTGAACAACAACAACAACAAAAAGAATTGGAGAAGGCAACAGCACCCCACTCCAGTACTCTTGCCTGGAAAATCCCGTGGATGGAGGAGCCTGATAGGCTGCAGTCCATGGGGTCGCAAAGAGTCGGACACGACTGAGCGACTTCACTTTGACTTTTCACTTTCATGCATTGGAGAAGGAAATGGCAACCCACTCTAGTATTCTTGTCTGGAGAATCCCAGGGACGGGGGAGCCTGGTGGGCTGCATCTATGGGGTCGCACAGAGTCGGACACGACTGAAGCAACTTAGCAGCAGCAGCATTAATAAAATACATACATTGGCACGCCCCAAAATGCAGTAGTTATAAATCCAACAAAATATGTATAAGATCTTTAGAAGGAAAACTGTAAAACTGATGAATCAATTCAAGGAAGGACTAAGAACTAAATAAAAGGAGAGATATTCCATGTTCATGGATAGGAAGACTATATTTCTGAGATGTCAGTTCTTCACAACTTGATCATAGAGTCAATGTAATCACAATCAAAATCTCAGCAAAGGTTTTGTGGATATTGACAAACTGATTCTAAAGTTTATAGGGAGAGCAAAATGCTCAGAATAGCCAACACAATATTGAAGGAGAACAAAATTGGAGGATTGACTTTACCTAACTTCAAGACTTACTGTGAAGCTACAGTAATCAAGACAGTGTGATGTTTACAAAAAGAATAGAGAGCCTAGAAGTAGACCCACATAACACTGGTCAACTGATCTTTGATAAAGAGTGAAAATAATTTTGTTGTTCAGTTGCTCAGTCGTGTCCGATTCTTTGCAACCCCAACCATTTCATCCTCTGCTGTCCCCTTCTCATCCTGCCTTCAATCTTTCCCAACATAGGGGTCTTTTCCAATGAGTCAGCTCTGCATCAGGTGGCCAAAGTATTGGAGCTTCAGCATCATCATCAATCCTTCCGATGAATATTCAGTGTTGATTTCCTTTAGGATTGACTGGTTGTATCTCCTTTCTGTCTAAAGGACTCTCAAGAGTCTTCACCAGCATCACAGTATGAAAGCATCAGTTCTTCAGCACTAAGCCTTCTTTATGGTCCAACTGTCACATCTGTACATGACTATTGGAAAAACCATAGCTTTGACTAGATGGACCTTTGTGAGTAAAGTGAAGTGAAGTGAAGTGAAGTGAAGTGAAGTGAAGTGAAGTTGCTCAGTCGTGTCTGACTCTTTGCAATCCCGTGGACTGTAGCCCACCAGGCTCCTCCGTCCATGGGATTCTCCAGGCAAGAGTACTGGAGTGGGTTGCCATTTCCTTATCCAGGGGATCTTCCCGACCCAGGGACTGAACCCAGGTCTCCCTCATCGTAGGCAGACGCTTTAACCTCTGAGCCACCAGGGAAGCCCGAGTAAAGTGATGGCTCTGTGATCCAGCAGATGTTGGTAATTTGATTTCTGGTTCCTCTGTCTTTACTAAATCCAGCTTGAACATCTGAAAGTTCTCAGTTCGTGTATTATCGAAGCCCAACTTCCAAGGATTTTGAGCTAGCATGTGAAATAAGTGCAATTGTGCTGTAGTTTGAACATCCTTTGGGATTGGAATGAATTGAACATTCTTTGGGATTGGAATGAAAACTGACCTTTTCCAGTCTTGTGGCCACTGCTGAGTTTTCCAAGTTTGTTGTCATTTTGAGCACATCACTTTAACAGCATCATCTTTTAGGATTTGTAAGTAAGGAGTGAAAGTAATACAATGGAACGAAAGATAGTGTCTTCCACAAATGGTGCTGAAATAACCAACCAGCCATCCACATGCTGAAAAAAGAAAAGAAGTCTTGACTTATATCCTTCATAAAAAGCATAATTTGTATCCAACTGTTTAGAAATAAAAATAGGTAATATTGATGAGTGATTATTATAGATTAGGTACACATTTCATTTGATCTTCCTATTTCCTTGAGAAACAGGTATTTGCACCCATGTTCCCTGTGAGAAATATGGGGCTCAGAATTTGTGGGTTGCCCAGGCCACACTGGTCTTATGTACACAGCCTGGGTTAGAACCCATGCCTTGTGACTTCAACTCCAGTGCTCTCTTCACTACAGCATAGCTGACAAGGTAAGGGGCCTCTGAAGGAGGTAGGCGTGTGTTTTCCACTGCTGGTAAATAATGCTGGGCATCATTTCTCTAGCTTGAGGAGGCAAGCCCAGGGATCTTAGTGAAGCATAAAGAAAACATGGCTTGTTGTCTCTAGCCATTCCCAACATTAACACTGAATTGTGCCTCTTGTAGAGTAAAGTTCCAGGTCATTTTGCTGAGATGTGAATTTGAATCACAGCACCAGTGGAGTCGCCAAAGGGACACACAGTTGCTTGCTAGTTGCCATTTATCATCATTATATTATGTTATGTTATGTTATGTTATGTTGTGTTCATTAGAGTGACCCTTACAAAGCAGGGAGAAGGTGGCTCCTGCCTCCTTCCCATGAAAGCCAGCCAGTAGTACTGGTGATGGATATCAAGAGAAGGCAAAGAGAATGGGCATTTTATAAGAAAGACTGTATCCTTGGTTGCATTACTCAACTTAAAAATTAAGAGAAGTCTTGGAATCGGTCCACATTTCACCAGGCCGGTGTACATGGGAGGCGAGGGGTAGTCGTCCATATGCAAATCTGCCTCACCTGTGCTCTTCCCTCCCACATGCCAGGATTTACATGTTGCTGCCCTTCAAGTTAGGGTCTCCTGGTGCAGAGTTAGGGACCAGTGTGTTCCAGGTAAGCTTCCTCCCTGAGATGCTGGAGGCCAGGGCTGGCACCCCCACTAGGGCCTCATCCCCTCACAGATTCAGTCACTGATCCATTCACCTGTCCTCACAGCAGGTGCGTAGGGGCCAGTATTCCATGTCGGCCTCTCCAGGCACTTTGCCCACCCTCAGGAAACCTGGAGTGCAGGGAGCTTCATGTCCTGTCTGCTTTTCCACAAGCCCTCGTCTCTCAGAATCTAAACACAGGCTATGGGCCCTTCTCTATGTGCACCCAGAGGCCCCAGCATGTCAGTATTGGAGGTGCTGGTGGTCCCAGTGACCACATGAGGTGGGGACTATGCCAAGCCTCTGGGAATCTGCAGCTCTGTGCATTCCAACTCTTCATGTTGGCTCTCTCTCGGGGCCAGAGCCCAAGAGCAGCAGGCTCTCTGCTCAGGGGCCCCAAGCCCCCACAGCATCCCATGTGGGCAGCATGCAGGCAAGGGTTTGTTCTCTGTGCCTGTCGCTCTGCTACGTGGAGGGAAATGGGGCTTTTGTGAGTTCTCAAGTGAGTCTGCTGGCCCGTTGTCTGGGTCCAGCTCTCCTTAGACCTTCACCAGCTCCATGAGGACAGGGGTGGGGCTGGGAAAGGCCAGATATATTCCCAGCCGGAGCTGAAAACACTATTCATTTCAGAAACACCCTATTAAGCAGCAACAACAGCACAAAAAGGGAGTGGGTAGAGGAAATAGGAGGAAGGAGGTGAGGGCCAGGAAGAAGAGACTCGAAAGGGGCACTGGCAATGGATTCAGAGCTCCGAGGAGCCTTGATTCTCCTAAGGAGACCCTGGCATGCTTGGTGGGGGAGGATGGGGACCTGCATCCCCATGCTTGGTAAGGGGATCTGCAGGGAGATAAAGAGAGAAGTAGGACTTGCCCAGCAATATGTGACAGCCCCCTTCCTTCTCATGTGATGTTCAGATCTGTCAGAGGTGGTGGGGGCTAGAAGAAGAGCTGATGGAGCCAAGAGCGTGGGACTGGGAGAGAGAAAACTCGGAAGGGCTGCCATGGAGAAAGGGGAGTAATTGGTTCTGTGGAGGCCCTTTTAGGGCACAGCATGTTGAAGAAAGGAAATCCCAGGAGGCAGACTTCTGACAAGAAAATGGCCCAGCTGGACAGGTAGTGAGTGCCTCATCTTGGGTGGTATGCAAGCAAAGATTGAATGACCAACTGGTGAGAGTGCTGGATCAGAGCCTGAAGCTGGGGAGGAGGAGTGCACCAAGTCTCTGGAGCTTTTTAGACCATGTGTGTGTGTGTGTGTGTGTGTGTGTGTGTTAGTTGCTCAGTCATGTCCAACTCTTTGAGACCACATGGACTGTAGCCTGCCAGGCTTTTCTGTCTATGGAATTCTCCAGGCAAGAATACTGGAATGTGTAGCCATTCCCTTCTGCAGGGGGTCTTCCTGATCCAGGGGTCAAACTTCAGTCTCCTGCATTGCAGGCAGAGTCTTTACCATCTGAGCCATCAGGGAAGCCCTCTTTGAGAGGTTCTGAATTGAGAGTGGTGCCCAGATTTGAGCCTAGCCTCCGACTGCCTTTGGATAGGCAAGAAGTGAAGTGAGTGGGCAGGTGAGTTCTGGACTGGTCGTTGGGTACAGGCTGGAGGACAGGGAACAGGGCTCCAGACCCTGTGTCACTGAACTTAATTGCTCTTCAGTTCAAAGGAGGAGAAATGCAGACTTTATTTTTCAGTCTGTTCTTTTGTCCAAAAAACCCCAGTGGAGAGTCACAGTACTCTTGCCTCACGCCATCAGGGAGAGTGCAAGGCCAAGTCCATGAACAGCCTTCCCTGTAAGCTTCTGGCCCTGAGGAGGAGGAGGCGATTTCCAGGGGCCCCCATGGCCCTCGGTCAGGAGACAGGGGCTGTGCTTCCTCTCAGGCAGAGCCTCTGAGAGAGAGTCTGTCCTTGTCACAGCGACCCTCCACCCCACCACATCTGTCCATTTCTCTTAGGCTTGGCCACAGTCCCTAGCACCCTCTGTGGGAGCCTGCCTGACCACCCAGCCATGCTCTCCTCCCGCCCTGAGGGTGTAGCCCACGTGCCACTGGTACCCCAGCTCTGTGGGGCCTGCATTCTGGGCTCCTTCTCAGCAAGTCCCTGACCCATGTCCTATAGGCTCTGTGAGTGATGTCAGCCTCATCTGTGGACCTTCTGTGCTGGACCCATGTGCCAGCCCTGCTCTATGAATCAGGCCCCAAGTTCACAGGCTGCAGGCTGCAAGGTGGAGGCCACATCATGCTTCCTGCAGGAACCTCCCTGGTGATTGAAGCCCACATTCTACCCCATCTCCCCCCTTACACCCTCAGGGCAGCCTCAGTCACTCTCTGCCTTTCGTCATGTCCCCTGTTCTGTTGGGTGGGTTTTGAATGCTTGTGATGGTCTGTCCTCTGCTCTGAACCCGCCCTCCTATACTGCATGACCTCTGTCATCTGTGAGGTGGTGATAGGAGCACCAGTAGCAAACCCAGGGAGGAGCCTGCCAGGGTCACGGCTCCTTCTGGTCCATGAGATCGTAATTCTGGCCTCTTCTAGCTGAGTGGGTGTTGTGGTCAGTGGGGTGATGCCCACAGCCCCTCTGGTTTTGCCCTTGTAACTCCACGATGCCTCCTGGCATTGGGAATTGACCTTTTGCCATTGTGCCTCTCCTTGTCAGGGAGCCCGTCCTGCCCTGCCTGTCAATCTTGCTCCTGAGAACCCTCTATTATCGCCAAGACAGCCGAGGAGCACCCCAGGAATGGTGCTATTGTATCTGTGTTTTCCAATCAATAGACTTGACTGGCCCCCGGCAACCAGCGTTTCCTGAGACCCCAAACAGTCTCGATGCCATTAGTGTCCTCCCCACAGTGAATGCCTTTGTACAGAAATATCTCCAGAGAATTTGAGCCTCCCTTGTTAGCCTTAGAGGGGTCCTGCTGGCTTTCCCCAGCTGGGGGCTGGCAGGCCTGGTAGCCAGGGTCCCACTCCCCACCTGCTCTGGCCGGGAATGCCTGAGCTGCCCTCTGCCCCAGAAAGGGAGGGTAGGGGGGAGTCTGGGGCCTGAAACCTCCCAGGGCAGGAACTGTCACCCTCTGAGAGTGTCAGGCTTTGGAGACTGGACAAATGCCACATCACAACCCAGATGCCCTCCCACACACACCCAGGCCTTAGGGCAGCACCCTCAGCTGCAGAGGAGACATTTTTTGCAGTTGTTTCCGTGTAACAAGCAACTAAAGTGAGACGAGCAGAAGGGTGGCCAGCTCCCCATCAGTTTGTCAGAGGGGCAGACCAGGAGACGGCACACCTGCGGAGTAGGCCTGGCCCTGCGGTCAGCATGTGACGAGAGGCTGGACCCTCTCTGCCCACACTCCTGGGGTGGACAACAGTAGGGTGGCCAACTGATCACTCCGGGCCTTTTTCTGGATGGAGTCTGGCTCTCTGGAGAGAGGAAGGTGGGCTGGGCATGAAGGCTGGAGGCCAGGAGAGTGGTGCCGTGGGGCAGCACCCCTCCACAGCCATGCCAAGGATGCAGACCCCTGGAAGAGGATGTCTGTGTACCTGGTGGGAGGCACTCTGTGAAGAGGCCCCAAGGGGGCGTGTCAGCTCTGGTGGCCCCTCTGGAGTCATCAGCCCCAGGCTGGTCCAGGATATGTCCAGGAGAAGGCCAGGGCCTGCCTCCCAGCCCCCACTTCTTCCTTCTCTGGCACATCCCCTAAGCCGCTACTAAAGCCCTCCCCCTGGTGCCCCTGGCAGGGGGCAGTGACGTCTGAGAGTTACTGTGCCACAGATCAATCCAGGATGCGGGCACAGGAGGGCTGGAAGGAGAGGCAGACGGCAGCATGTTCCCTCTGATTAACGAGCCCAGGCCACCATCCATTGCCGGCCTTCATTAGGGCTGCAGAGAGTCATTTTGCATGGGCGTGTGGCCTCTCCTCCCCTCTCTTCTCCAGGGTGATTGATGCCCCCAGGTGCCCGCATCCCCCAGCAAGTGAGAAGCCCTCTCTCCTCCTGTGGATGAGGAGCGGAGGCAGCTGGCTTATTATGCATGATTCTTACCTGTGTGCCCTTGGCGCCAACTCACAGGGCTGTCAAAATGGCCAGGGCAAACAGATCTAGTATCCCTTAGATTTCACAGTGCTGGGAGACTGCAAAATGCCAGGCTTCTCCATTTTAATGGGCCTTTGACTCTCCCCACAAAAATGCAAACAGGTGAAGCACTGAGCAGTGGGCACTCAGCCAGGCCGGCACCATCAGCGTGCTGGAGCAGAGAGATAAAGGATGTCCCTGGACCACAGCACTCCTGTGTGGTTCTCCTCTCTCTCCTTGCTGCTGGAAGGCACCCATGTTGGTGCTGGAGTGGGAAGCTGGGTCAGGAGGAGGTGAGGGCTTGGGCAGGAGCTCTGCTGCAGGTCTGGTTAAAGGCCCCTCAGTGCCTGATGACCTGGGTGTGCCCGGGGCTGCTGACCATCATGCCTGGGCGGAGAGGAGCCTCCTAGGTCTACCTTGCCTGTGCCCACTGACACCACCTGGCTGGTTTGGGTTCTGCCTACAGATGTTTGATGCTGTGGAGGGCCAGAGATCCCCTGCCAGGATGGGTGAGACCCACTTTTCTTCTCAGTTCTCTAGCTATGGGGTATTTTCAGATGGAGGAGAGGTGCACGTGGATTTGAGAGGGTGTCTGGCCAGCTTGAAGGATCAGGAACTATAGACGTTAGAATGGGAAAGGGAGCTGAGATAAAAGGAAAAGAATGTAGATAAGGAATCAGACAGAAGACAGAGGGGCTGTTTGGTATTTTGTGCCTAAAATGAAGACTTGCAGTCTCCCCTTTTCCTTGCGCCTGGGTATAGTCTCACTTGCTCAGGGCTTCTCTTTTGTTGGAGAGCAGCTGCCAGTCCTTGAATTCCAAATCCGCTCCTCCATCGAGGAGCCAGATGGGGGTGGCATGCCATGCAGGATAAGTGTAGGGGCGTGGGGAGGGGACAGGCAGGGCCCCACAAGGGAACAGTCTCCCAAGGGCGGGCCCGGCACGGAGCCTCCACCTCCACTTGGGCAAGAACACTGTTGAAATCCTTTCACTAAAGGTGGACCCGGTGGTCCTGATCCATCAGGACGATGAGTAGGTAATAGCACAGGTGTGTGGGCGCCCTGCCTTTGTTCTGAAGCGCTGTCCCTGACCTTGGCCCTGGGGAAAACTCAAAGGGTGAAAGTGAGTCGCTCAGTCATGTTTGAGCTGCTTGTTGACCTCTTCCCAAGCTTCTCTGGATGAGGAGAGACTCTTGCTTTCAGTTCTTGGTGGCCTTGCAAGAGGGGACCCTCCCTGGTGGCACATGAGACTGTTGATGAGAGAGAAGACCACTGCCCAGCACCATTGTTCTCAAACCAGTGATTCTTCAGTCATAGTTTTGAAGAATGAAGCCATGCCACACTGGACCAACAGGATCTGTGCTTTCCGTAGTGGAGGCTGCTGGAGCCACACTGATGAGCAAGACAGGCTGTGGGGCATGCGTGTGCATGAGTCCATAACCTCCCCCATTCCACAGGCCACCGTGGGCCCCCATCCCTGACCAGGGCCCTTATACAGACATTTGTTGTTGGTTAACCCAGAATGTCCCTTGGACTGCAAGGAGATCCAACCAGTCCATTCCAAAGGAGATCAGTCCTGGGAGTTCTTTGGAAGGAATGATGCTAAAGCTGAAACTCCAGTACTTTGGCCACCTCATGCGAAGAGTTGACTCATTGGAAAAGATTCTGATGCTGGGAGGGATTAGGGGCAGGAGGAGAAGGGGACGACAGAGGATGAGATGGCTGGATGCCATCACTGACTCGATGGATGTGGGTTTGGGTGAACTCCGGGAGATGGTGATGGACAGGGAGGCCTGGCGTGCTGTGATTCATGGGGTCGCAAAGAGTCGAACATGGCTGAGTGACTGAACTGAACCCAGAATGTCCCTGTGTCCAGCCCAGCAGAGGTGCTGTGGGCCCCAGGCCTGGCTGCTGGAGGCTGCTGCCCTCTGGTTGCAGAGCCCATGCCCCATGGGATGGGGAGGCATGTGCTGAAGAGGGTAGTACTGGGGTCACTGGGTTTGGGATGTGGCTGTAGAGCTGTGGCTGGTACCCCTGCATGCCAGCTTCACCAGCTTTGCACCAGCAGCAGGGCACTGAGGATAACATGGGGCCCAGGAGAGGCCTGGCGTGTTTGTGTTCCCCGGGCCTCAGAGTTGAGGTCAGGGGAGCCGCTTGGCTATTTGGGCTACATCGTCAGCCTTCTCTTTAGGCCCGAGTAAGACCACACAGGGTGCAGTGTGTCTAAGCGGGCAGCCTGCAGGAGAGGCATTCAGTACACTCATGTTGAGGCTGCAGCCCCATCCCAGATCCCCCCTGCATGGTGTCCATGGTTGAAGGAGGCTGCAACAGGGTTCTTTGGGGGTTGGACAAGGAGGGCTGAGGAGAAATTAGAGGGTAGCTGGAGGGCCAAGGCTTTTCAATCAAGACTGCCAGGGTGGGCTGGGGTTGGGAGACCAAAGCCCACCCTTCAGAGTGGGCCCTTAGGACCTAGCTGGGACCTTAGGCCCTTAAGACAGTCTGCTGCCCACACTAGGACCAAGCACAGGGCGTGGCAGTGCTTGCTGTTAGGGGACCAACTCTGATTTGTCAACCAGGACCAGACCCAGAGCCCCTCCCACCTCCTCGAGGCACATTCCTATGCTCGGACCCATTTAAGCTGTGGCTTCTATTTATGATAATTAATTGCACCTTGAGAAAGGAAAGAAACAGAAGGAGAAGGGTGTGGTGGGGAGGACTACACTAATCTGTGTTCTTTACAAGAGCAAATTTCACAGTTTGTACTTATGGCTTAAGTGCCTGTTCCGACTCATTCAGTCAGTCATCCAGCAGATGAGCTGGACTGGCTCATTCCATTTACTCAGGCTTGTTTCTCTTTCTCACCAGCCCCTCTTACATACCAGTCAATGGAGACTTATGTGATAACATTTCCTCTCCACCTTACATTTTGTACTTGGCAGAGACAGTCAGTCAGTCAGTTCAGTTGTTCAGTTATGTCTGACTCTTTGTGACCCCATGAATCGCAGCATGCCAGGCCTCCCTGTCCATCACCAGCTCTCAGAGTTTACCCAAACTCATGTCCATTGAGTCGGTGATGCCAACTAACAGTAAATAAATGTTATTCCAATGAGTGTTGTTAAAAATATAGAGAGCATCTTTCTGAACCTGGTCTCACTGGCTCAGACATGCAAGGGAGATACCTCTTTCTGGAAAACTAGATTTTGATGTTCAGATGTCGATTTTCTTGTTAGTCTTGGAGCTGGGACTTGAACCCAGGTCTCCAGAGCTGATGGAGGATTTCTCCTACACAAGGCATCTGATTAAAGTCTATGGGATGTAAGTCACAGCTATGCCTTCTCAAAGTACTTACAGCACCACTTGGGCAAGAAAGATTCAGAACAGAATTCAGGTAGAGAAGAGGAAAAAACCATTCCGGGCAGGAGGCCCTTCCTGAGCACAAGTGGTGATGTGGGGGATGATGGGTTTCCTTTGGGAAACTGAAGGTCAATTTGGAAAAGCTAGGCTTGGAGCAGAAGCTTCATGGAGGCCAGAAGTTTGTGGCATGTCTTGGATTAGAGAAGAGACTTTGGAAATCATAAAGTAGGAGAGTGAGATGGGATGAAATCGGGGTTTTTAGAAGGTGTGTTAAATTTCTGTTTCTGAATGTGTGTCTTCTAAAACAGCATAGGAATAAGAAGGATGTGAGTGATAGTAAACTGGTGTCCCTGGCCTACGAGCTCTTGCACTTGGCTTTCTGGTCTTGGTACTCATGCTGCTATTTTACTCCATTGAAGCCCTGTTTCCTGCGTTGCATCTGTGAGGCAGACACAGTTCTGTGTCTTGCTCTGTGTTTAGTTGCTGACGTCCTGACACTGTGACACTGTAACACTCCAGGAGTGTGAATGTGAGTGTGCCGTCCTGCATTTCCTTCCCCTCTGGATAGGCTGGTTCTAGTGTTCTCATGTTCTAAATAATGCTGTAATGAATATCTTCTTGATATAGAGCCTTGTGTTTTCCTTTGGCTAGTGTTTTGGGGGTGACATCACTGGGTGATCAGAGGAACCGAGATTCTATAAGCCTTTGCTGAGTGTGGCTGTTTTGCCTTTGAACTAGTTACATGGACAGAAGGAGCTAAACTGGGCAGCTTTGTGGAGAAGGGTACAGATGGAGCCTCTGTTGAGACACCAGCTAGGAGGTGGTTGCTGTGGTCCCACTGTGCAGGGCTGATGCCCTAGACTCATAGTTGCTGATAATTGGAAAGGAACACACAGAGAAGAAGATGCAGGAGTCGCTGTGGCATGGTGAGTGATCTGATGATGGACTGAGGAGAACAAGGAATCAAAGCTAAATGCGCCTGAGGTGTCCCACAGGGGCTCCAGGGAATGGCAGTGGGATAGTGTGGAGCAGGGTGCATGTGAAGAACCTTTGCCTGGGTGGACACGTGGGATGGGACGTGAAAGGCTTGCTTGGAATACTTTTTCACCAGCTGTGCTGGGCCCAGGGCCCAGTTACGCCGGAACACGAGCCCCTGAGGCTAGCTGGTGCTTTTCCCAGTTTACACTCAACCAGAGCCATCTCCAAACCCAGAGCTGGCACAGCTCTCGCTCCTCTGTCCTGGGGGGCAACCTGAAGCCTGTTCAGAAGGTTGGTGATGAGATTGCCGGGAGGCTGGACTGAGTTGGCAACAGGAAGTCTGGGCAAGTGTGAAGGTGGAGCTGAGCAGCTGTTGGTTGCGGGACCCTGTGTCAGGGGCTGAGGTTTGCGGGAGTGACAGACAGCTGAGGAATCTTGTGGGCATCATCAGGAGTTCTTTGCCCAGTGAACGGGATGTATGAAGACAGGACACACCCCCAGGGAAGACCTGGAGAAAGAGCCCCACGAGGCCCCTGCAGTGAACCTGGGCTGCATCTTTGGCAGGCCACGGTGATGGACGGAGCAAGGCCATGAGTGGGGGCACCGAGGAGCCTGGGATGGTGGCTAGAGGAGTGAGCTGCAGGAAATGCTCAGGTTCTTGTGATGAGTTCAGGTCTGGAGGGCAACATAGGGGTCCCATGGGAGGCTGAGGGCCTCACCATGGTCAGAGCTTCCCAGCACACTGTGAGTACTGGCACACTCTGGATTTGGGAGTGGGGGAGACTGCTTACTACACGTCTTGTTCCTGCCAGTGTGGACTCAATCCTGGGACAATGGTGTGTGTGTGTGTGAAGGGGCTGGTTGCCGTGCCTCCATCAGCCGGGGCTGGGAAAGCAAGGAGGAAGTATCAGCTGTGCACCAGGCTTCGCACACCTGTCATTTTATTCAGTGTTCACAACTGTCCCTGGGATTCCCCTTTCCTGCCACTCAACGAGGCCGTAATTGCAGATTTAGCTGCGTGGTTATTTGATTAATTTCTGTCTTCTCACTTGTCTGCAAAGTCCTCGAGGGCCAGGGTGTCTATTTTCCTCTGCTCTGTATCTGGTTCCTGCACAGCGCCCACCTGCCTGTGGGAGTGACTCAGACAACCTTTGCTGAATGGGTACCATCACCCCCTGATGCCATGCATCTCAGCCTGCTTCCAGTGATCCCAGCCGCTTGTGAAGGCTGAGGGAGAGGCTTGTGCTGCAGTCGGCTGACCTCCAACTCCTGGCCTTTACCTGGGAGGACCTGGATTCGTGGAGTGACTCTGGGCTGTGGCTCCTGGGTTTTGGGAGCTCCGTGAGCCACAGAAGGCTGCACCAGGCAGTGACTGCACAGCCACGCTGGTTCTTCCCTGCTTAGGAGGTCCTTAAATTTGCCTTATCAAATACACATGAGGCTCTGCTCAGTGGAGGCCCAGAAGCCCCCATTCCATCTGTGTATGTTGTTGTATATTGCTACCACCATGGAGGGACGTTGTAAATATTTTCAGCTGAATGTCTGATTAATGTCTCTCCAGAAAGAGTGGCAGAACTGTAAGGAGAGGGTTTATTTAGCTCTCTTTCACCATGATGGGCATCTAATTCATCCCAAATGTCAATACATCCCAAGGTGCCAATCTAGACAGAAAGGGGAACCGTCTGCAGAGCTGGGTGGCAGCTGCCTTTTCCTCTGTGCAGGGGGCTCAGACCTGCCCCCACCATCCTGACCCTCGGGTGGCGGCCCCCCATGGTTGGAGGGGAGACCCTGAGGGTTTCCCTACCAGAACCGCTGAAGGGAAATTGTTCCCTGGGAAAGTGGGGTCTCTCTACCAGGCTGCTCATGGGCCCCAGGCTTCTCGGGTTCTTGCCAGTCTGGCCGACTCCTGCCAGAGACCCCCTTCTGTCTCCCCTTGTGGCCTCCCCTCCCCTCTGGCTCGGTCCTCCTCACCCCCTCTTAGGTTTGGGATGGTTCCCAGCTCATCCACACTGACCTGCCTCTGCTTCTCCTGGTCACTCTGTCATCTCTCCCATGTGGCAGGTGGCTGTCTCCATTCCCCACCCCCACCATAGCCCACCCCTGCCCAGGCGGCCAGTGTTGCCTTTGCCCAGAGACAGTGGCATGTGTCTTTGGGGATGGACCCACTTGCTCCCCACATGTCCATTCTCTTGAGTTTCTTGGTTTCCTTCTCCTGGTCTCAGCCAGAACAGAATGCAGAGTGAGACTTTGCTGCTTGTCTCTCCCCTGGACCAAGAGTCCCTCCAGGGGACCCACTGCTCTGATTTGCGGCCGTATTCTCCGCTTATGTCACTCCTGGGTCTTTAAAGGAAGGAGGTAGATGATCAGTAGGTATCTATGATCATTAATTCTTTTAGAAATCTTAGAGGTATTTTACAGATGCCATCGTTAGATCCTTCTCATAGCTAAGAAACTGAAGCTTGGAGTGGTTAAGTTATAATAATAAAAGCATTTGTTTTGCTGTGCTTTGTGTCACGCAGTCCACTCTTGGCCTTGAGCTCCAATGAGCCCTCCTCTGTTCTGCAGATGAGGAGGGAGGGGAGAGAGATGGTCACTATGTGATGGAAGTGGGGCCTGGACCCCATTTACCTGCACCAGCACCCTCTCTGCCCTCCATGTGCCCTCCCCAGCTTTTCTCCCTTGGGCAGTGAGCATGCACACCCAGAGAGCAGAGGCTGGTGGTGGGTATGGGTCCCAGAGTCATGTGCCCTGCAGGCGTGCGATCTGACAGCAACACATGCACCTCCAGCTGGTTTGGTCCCCATGCCACTGTTTGAAAGCAGAAGTGATGGTAAATATTTAATTGTGCTTCCACCATAACTTTCTGCCAGAACTCTCAATATGCTTTATAAATGCAAATGAGCACTCTCTTCTTCTCCAGGGAGATGTAAACCTCCTCAAATCACTTTAATTCAGCCCCCACCAGAGTGTAATGCCATAATCAGGAGTGCTCTGTGCCAGAAAAGAAACTGCCCTTAATCATATCGAGTGGACGGTTTATGGTTTGGTGGCCTTCAGTCTCCATGGCGGGCAGGATGCAGAGAAATGGATTCTTCTCGTTGCAACTTCTGTCCAAGAAGGTGGATGGAAAACATTATTTAGAAACAGATTCAATTATAGCCCTTGAGCAGGTAACTATGAATATAATGAACTCTTAGATCGTATTCATGGGGTTAGCAGAACAAACCAGTCCTTGGAAGATTTAGGAGTGAAAGCTGTTTCTTACTTTTGCTTCTGGACTCTCGTTCCCTCCCTACCCATGTCCTTTGCTCTTCACTGCCCTTCAGCATGATCCTGAAGTTGGGGAGTGCCTCCATACACACTTTCATTGCAATATGTGCTGTTCTGGGGGGCTTTGATGGCTTTTTAGCTGTATGAGCAAGATCCTCCATTCCAGGGCACTGCAGAGTCCGCAGACACCCATGTCTGCCCAGTAGGCAGCAGGCTGAGATTTGAGGCTGTCAGCATCAGGATGGGAGGCTGTGTGACCCTGAAGAGGCACTACGCTATTCTGTACCCTGGTCCCTAACTCTGCCAAGTGGGTTCAGTGACTCCTGCTTCAGGCCCACCTGGCGAAGGCATTTTAATCATGGAGATGAATTTCTCCAGGGCCTCATGGAGTGCCTTTGGAGACATGTATTATGTAAATCTGGTGTGTCATTATGATCATTATTAGTGCTGTGAAGTGGAGATGCGGGGGAGAAGGAGGGCTGCTCGGTGCAGGAACCAGCCTCCCCAGCTGTTGGAAGAATCAGAGGAGAAAACAAACTCAAGAAGTCTGTTCCTGTGCTTGCGTTCCTTCAGTTATGCGAGAGGCACTACTCTTGATCCAACTCCAAGTGAGCTTGGATGGGCTAGTGAACCCAGCTCACTGTATTTGCTTTACTCCCCTGTTTGCAGTGAGAGCTCCCACTCCACTGAGAGGCAGAACGGCTGTCACGGTGGGCTATGTAGTATCAGCTTGTGAGGAGGTGCTTCCCTGACCTGTTAGCACCTGTCCATACTGGTGCCCATTGAGATTCCCTGGACCCCATCTGAGCCATGGGTATAGTCCATGCAAGTCACCATCGGGTGGTTCTGGGGTCCCTTCATTAGACCTGTTCTGGCCCAAAGACTCTGTCTGCTCCATCTATGCCATGTCCGCCTGGTGGGGTCACTCCAGGCCGGGGTGCTGGGTGTCCAAGGCCCTGTCACCTGGACAGACTCCCACCATCCCTTCTCTGGGATTGAGCACTGAGAGACAAGGGCATAGGACACCCCTTGGCTCAGCACAGCTCCTCGTTTATCACTTTATTTTCACTGCCTTAGTCCTGCCCACGGGGTAGGTTTCTTCCTAATCCTTTGGTTTATGCCAGGAGTTCTTTTGTTTCCTAAGGGGCCCAAATTTCTGCATGCATACTTCCCATCTCATGCCTGGAATAGAGAACAGAGAATGACTGTTCACAGAGGGTGGAGGGATGTTCAGGAGCAAAGGAACAGAGTAGGGAGAAACCGGAACAACACATCAATCAAGTCTGTGTCCTGTGCCCATGTTTGCTGAGCCGCCTGCTCAGCTAGGGTGTGCTGTGCCTGGTGCTTTGATACATGCCTTGGAAAGTTCAAGTGCATAAGACACCTCCACTAGCCTAAAGAGCACCATTGTGTGATTTTGAAAGGTGCCCTTCTGGAACTCTGGACTCCCATGCCAAAAAAAACACACCAAAACCCTCACAATTATGTATTTGACCCATAGCTTCCAACTTAGGCAAAACTTAACTCAAAATAGATCATAGACCTAGGTAGGAGAAAAACCTTTGTAGTCTTGGGTTAGGCAAAGATTTTTTTTAGGTATGATATCAAACCATAAAAGGAAAAAGTTGATAAAGTAGACTTCTCCAAAATTTAAAACTTCTGCTCTTTGAAAGATGCTATTAAAGGAATGAAAAGATAAGTCATAAAGTGGGATAAAATATTTGTAGACCATCTGGTCTGATAAAGGACTTGTATCCAGAATAAAGAACCTACCAAACTCAACAATAAGGAAACAATCCAATTTAAAAATGGAAAAATATCAAACAGACACTTCACTAAAAGATATACAGATGACAAGAAATCATGTGAAAAGATGCTTAATATCACTCTTCATTAAGGAAATGAAAATTCAAGCCACAATCAGATACCACTGCACATCTGTTAAAATGGCCAAAATTAAAAATGACTGACTATGCCAAGTGCTGGCAAGGATGTGGATGAGCTGGAACTCTCATACGCTCCCATGTAATAGCCCCAAAATGGAAATGACAAGTGAATCGGTAGACAAAATGCAATCTCTCCATACAGTGAAATACTACCCAGCAATGTAAAGGAATGAACTACTGATGGACACAAACATGGTGAATCTTAATTATGCTAAGCTAAGCGGGATTAAGAAAATATAGTCTATGATTTCATTTATATAAATTTCTGGAAAATGCCAGTTAACCTATAGTGACAAAAAACAGATTCGTTAGTGCCTGGGGACAGTGACAGGGTGAGGCTTGGGCAAGAGGGAGGAGGGATTACGGAGGGACAGGCAGCTTCTGGGAATGACGGCTGTGTTTCTTATCTTGATTGTGGTGATGGTCTCATGGGTATAAATATATGTCCAAACTTATCAAATTGTATGCTTTAATTATGTGCAGTTTATTGCATGCCATTTGTACCTCAGTAAAGCTGCTGTTTTTTTTTTAAAAAAAGGATTTCTCTGGTGGTCTCATGGTTGAGACTCTGCTTCCAATGCAGAGGGCACGGGTTCAGTCCCTGGTTGGGGAACAAAGATCCCACATGCCGTGTAGTACAGCCAAAACACGCAAACCCCTCTACACAACAGACAAACCCCCTGCAAACAAAAGGGCTTTTGGACTTGCTGATCAAAGCTCTAGTCATGTTTTGGGGAGACGTTTCCATCGAGAGGTAGGGCTGACAGCAGTCAATAATAGATTGAAAAGGAAAGAAAGAAAAAGGAAAAAGGTGCCCCATTTTCAGGACAGTTCACTGCTATCTGCCCGAAAACAGTTGTAGTAAATATCAGCTCTGTAATTGCTACATGGTGCCTGGTGATCTTGGTGTATGTACTGTAGCCCCCCTGGTGCCCCTGGGGGCTCATAGCTAAGTCAGGGTGTCTGTCTTTCCCTTATTGGCCGGAGGAATTGGTGACCAGGAAGCAGGCCCCTGGGGTGTGAGATGTGTGTTTGTGTTTGGGGTGAGGCCTTTGCCAAAGTTGCATGAGCTTTCGGCAGAGTCTTGGGAAGGGGGTGGCCATGTATCTGGGCCCATGTATCTGGGCCATGTATCTGGGCAAAAGGACCTGCAGGAGGACTGAGTGTTGGGGCCAGAGAAGTTGAAGGGAAATCAGCTGAGAGTATCAACATGGATGCCTAAGGGGAAGCAGAGGAGAGGAGTGGGGAGAAAGGAGTAGGGAGTCACAGGTCAGAAGGAGGTGGCTGAGAAAGACTTGCGGAGGGAATTAGGTTTGGCTATTGGGTCAGCATGGCCTGTGGAGAACACATAGGTTGAGTGATGTGAGAAGATGCCATGTCTCAGGGTTAAAGTGATGAGTAGGCAGATGACGTCACACACCATCCCCCAGGTGGCTTGGGGTCATTCAGTAGAGCCTTAGTATCAGGACACCTGAGATCTGCACCTAACTCTGCCACGAGCTGCGTCCTCCTAGCAGGCCTCTTCCCCTCAGCTGTAGGCTTGGCAGAGGAGCCCAGGGTTCCTAGCACTGACATTTATAGTCCTAAGTAACTTCATTGTCCAGTAATTCTTCTGACGCACCATTTTTTTCTTTTTTTTGACCTTCAGAAACTTTAATGGACACCAGGACGGCTACTGCAGAGCTGGGCTGGACCGCCAATCCTGCATCCGGGGTGAGTGTCAGACCGTCTGTCCTCCTGTCCTGATGAGCAGTCATGGGAGCAGGGCCTCACTTGCCCCTCTGGGATGTGGATTACAGGTGTAAATGGCTTTGTCCATGGCCCATCCACAGAGAGGCAGCAGCAGGTGGCCAAGGCCTGTGTGGGACTGGGGCCAGTGGCTGTCAGTAGTTGGGTGTTCAAGTCAGTGGTGATGGGGAGGACAGAGATCCAGATGCCCCTGGGGCTGAAGAGGGTCCAGGGCATGAGGAGGAGCTCGAGTTCAGAAAGACTGAGGCGCTCTTTCACCTGGCGCTGCCTTAGAGCAATGTTCTGGATTCATTTGTTCAGTGTTCATGCACCTGGTCAGAATCTGTAGCTGCAGAGATGAATACTCTTGAGGAGCTCATGGCCTCCTGTGGGATCCACCACATGCATGAATGAGCTGAAATGTATCCCTCCTGGGTGGCAGTGGGGAGACTGACAACCAGGTGTGGCACAGAACTGGGAGTGAGACGCTTCAGAGGGAGACAAGAAGCCTTTACAAAAAAAGTGCATGCAAGCTGGGCTTTGGAGACGGAGTAGGAGTTTGACAGGCAGTAAATAGGGAGTCTGGAAAGACATTCCAAGTAGGAGGAATAGCTGGTTAAAAGGGATGGGAGTCATGAAACAACGTAAGAACAAGAGTCTGTGTGTCTGGACCATGGGAGGGAATGGATAGTGCTGAGGTGGGGCTGGGCTCTGGATTGGGCAGTGCACAGCGTGGGGAACTGGGACTGCCCTGCTGAGTTAGCCGTTCGGCTTTATCCTATAGGTAAAGGATGGATCTTGTCACACTTGCTGACATGATTGTAGGGAACAGTTGAGAGAAGGCTCTTGCAGCTGTCTTGGATGGGTCAGAAGCATCAGATTAAAATGGGACACTCAGGACAGTTGGAGCAAAGCTAAGCAGGAGGCCTTGGCAGCATTTGGCAGTGGGTGAAGACACTGGGGTGGGGAGAGGCAGAGGGAGGAGGTGGGATGGGATTCGCATATCAGGCTCAAGTGGCTGGCTCTCTGTGAGGCTTAATCACGAAAGGAGGGGACAGGGGGAGTGCATGGACTCTTTATCCTGGCGAGGGGGTGAGGCAGGGGCAGGGTTAGCTGGATCTCACCAACCCTATACCTCCTCTCTCCTCCCTGCCTTTGGTCACCTCCAGCCTGAGGCCTCAGGCCCCTCTGCAACCCAGGGTGTGAGTCACAGCCGGTCCTAAGACTCCCACCTATGTCTTAGGGACATTGGGATTCAGGCCCCAAGGCAGACTGAGGCCTCACCCGCGCTTTCTCCCCAGGTTCTCACTTCTGGGTGCAGGCATGGAGCTTTGTGGTAGCAGGGAAAGGTCTGGGGTGAACTGTGTTTTCCAAAGTGTGGCCACGAGCAGGGGCCAATCTTTGGACACTGACAGGTCCAAATCCTGCTGGGAACACTGCAGGCCACCAGGGAACGCCTCCCACTCCCACTGGGGACCTCATGAAAGCTGATGGTGCAGCAACTCTTCAAGCGGCCCAGACATGAAGGACTTGCCCCTCTTCTACAAGTTACATTGTTAGTGGGAGCTTTGCATGTTTTCTCCCGTGACTTAAGTCATTGATGTGACTTTTGGTTCATTTTCTCCTTGATTTTTGTACATACCACCTGTCTTCTTTAAACTTCTGAACTCCTTCCCAAGGCAGATGGTCCTTTTGGGAAATATTCCAAGTTAAGAGATGCCGGGAAGGGGATGAGAAGGAGTGAGAGGCAGGAGAAAGCCAAGAGGTGGTCTTCTTACAGAAGCCCAGGGGGAGGGGTCAAGGAGGAAGGGGGCAAAGGGGCAAAGGTGGCAGGTGCTGCTAGGCATTGGATGGTGCACTGGGCTTGGTTACAAGGACCCTGTTGGTGCCACATGCTGATGGTTTCAGAAGGGACCAGGGTCAGAAGCCAGAAAGCAGGATGTGGAAGGGTCAATGGGAGGTGAGGCGATGGAGCAGCCCGTGAGAGGAGGGAATGCAGAGCACAGGAGGCCGAGGGAAGGGAGGCTGTGGAGGCAGGTGCCTCTCAGGGGCCGGGATGCCTTTGTTGTTGAAATGACAGGACAGAGAGATGGGAGGACTCAGGATTGGTATAGAAGCTGTAAAATATAGAAGCTTCTCTCTGAGGTTGGAGGGGCAGTTGGGAGAGTGGAGGTGGGGAGTCTTAAGTAGCAGGTTTTAGGAGGGAGGAAAATGTTGGGAGGTAACTGCCACTGCTGGTGAGTTGGGAGAGTCTGGACTCTTTGGAAGGAATGTGGCTGCAGTAAGGACCTAGTTGAGGTCCAGGCTGTGTGTGTGTGATAGCCCCAATCAGGGGTACCTGGAGGCTGTGTGGCAGTGGAGTCATCCTTACTTACGCTTATGTGAGAATGGTGGGCCTGGAGGGTCAGGAGCTGAGGACCTTGGCAGGAGGGGGTCAGCATCTTGTAGCGTGACATCGCCCCAAAAAGAAGAGTGAAGCCAGGAGCATTGTGACAAAGTACAGAGGCTGGGGCTCTCAAGGAGACTGGAGGAGGACTCGAGGCCGTGGCCTTGAATCAGGGCTTAACTTTAAGACACACAGAGTACTTCTGGGTGATAAAGGGGTCTGGGGAGTGGGGCCAGGGTTCGATATTTGAGAAGCCAGGAGGCTGGGTGAATGGTCTGCATTTTCCTGGGATCCAGTAGGGGAGGAGATAAGCCCCGCCCCAGCAACCCAGAAAAAGAGCAAATTGTCCCTCAGATGGCCCCTGCAGTCAGGATACTATGCGTACCGAAGATTTTGACGTGTGGGTGGGCATTGTTCTGGTAGCCTGTGGGTCTCCAGGGAACTGGTAGGCCTGGTCCAGAAAGGGTACTATGATTCTACCAGGGGGCCCAGCTGGCGTTTCAATGAACCCTATCCATGGTGCATGGCCTGTGAGGTAGGCTCCCCAGAGAGAGGCCAGGAGACTTCCTTTTATGGTTTCCCTGGATTATCTTCACCCTTGTACTCAAGGACTGCCAGATGCGGGAAGGATTTGGACTGCCCACCCACACATAGCCTGCAAATTGTTTTCAGTTATATCTCTGGAAAATGGATTATAATATTGTGTGTCAAAACCAGAAAGTATTTCTGCTCAAATGGCAAAATGTTGCTTTATAATCTAATTGCAGCTTTAATTTAAAGCCTTTAGGTTTAACCTGTATCAGAGGCCACTTGGTGAGCAGAGGGAGAAAATAACAAATATATTTATGAAGTAACAGATGCTGGGGGGATGAGGGGCTGAACTCCCATCAGAGGGCATCCCAGGACCCTCAACCCATGACCCTGTGACCTCCACCCTCCTCCCTTGGGCTGCCTTCAGTTACCTCTCCCTAACCCTTCTTTACAGTCCTGCTCCAAAAGGGTCCTGACCTTCACATGTTGATGTGAAGCTCTGGGCAGAAGGGTGCCCTGAGAGGTCCTGTGGTCAACACTCAGGGCGGTGCTCAGCTGCCACAGGGCTCAGTAAGTGCTAGTTCTCATGGTTTCCGTGGTCCGCCTTAACGGTTGTCCCCCTTCCTGGAGGGGTTTCCCGGGTGGCTCAGTGGTAAAGAATCCGCCTGCTAATGCAGGAGACGTAGATTTGATCCCTGGGTCGGGAAGATCCCCTGGAGAAGGAAATGGCAAGTCACTCCAGTATTCTTGCCTGGGAAATCCCATGGACAGAGGAGCCTGGTGAGCTACAGTCAGTGGGATCACAAAGAGTCAGACAAGACCAAGTGGCTGAACAACAACCACTGTGCCTAGATGCTGCCTGGCCCTCTCCCCTCTTTTCCTTTTTCCCTCTCCCCCTTGCATCCCTGTCTGTCCCTCAAGTGTCATTTCCTTTCCCCTCCCCTCGGGGAGCCCTCCGGGGTGCCCCTCTCCACCAGGATTCCATGGTAGGGGCCCTTTTCCTAAAGCAGAAGGCTTGGTGCCAACTCCTAACTGTCCATCACTCTGTGAGCTAAACCTGCATTGATGTGTGCTTCCTCCCACTGGGCAGAGAAAGAAGTGGCTTCATCTCTGTCCCTGGGCCAGCAGGGACAGGCTTCAGTAAATGATTGTCGGCTACATAGAATGAGGAAGGAGCAGTGCATTCATGATACTTCCTGCATCTTCAACACAGGGTTCTGAACTCAGGAGATGCTCAGTTTAGGTTTATCGTAGCCCCATAAAATGTTTTTTGTAGATCTCACAATACCCAATTGATTGTCAGTATCTTTTAAAGAAACTTAATCAGTGATACAGATAGAGCTACTTCTCCTGTGATGAGCATGACGGAGAAGACCAGGACACTCTCCAGAAGGTCCAGCTGCTTTCACATACTGGCTGTGATGGATAAGGAAGGCAAGCTGGGTCCCTCTGATAGTGAGGCTTATTTGCCTTGCTTGTTGGAAATCCAAGCAAGGCCTTTTACTTGCGCGGAATATTGCCAGGGCTCCTTGGCTATTTGCACGTGGGCAGCCGACAGCCTCTGTGTGGGAGTCTGTGACTGTGTAACATGTGGCCGCCGTGTGAACATCCACAGATCCTGAGTTACCTTGAAAGAGCACTTCACGGGCTTCCAGACTCCACCTCCATCTGTGCTACCCTGTGGAACCACCTTCTCACAACCTGTGACATGTTTTGTTTACCACATTAATATTGGCAAATCTTCATCATGGGAAGGTGGGAAGGTTGACAGAGGAAAGATGCAAGAGTCTGGAGCCAAGCCTGATGAGCCTTCAGGTTGAGCAGGCTGGGTGTGTGTGTGTGCCTGTGCTCCGTGTGTGTGCCTGTGCTCCGTGTGTGTATGTCTGTGTGTGTGTGTGTCTGTGCACCTGTGTATAAATATGTGAAATGTGTGTTTATATCTGTGTGCTGTGCTGTGCTAAGTCGCTTCAGTCATGTCTGACTCTTTGCAACGCTATGGACTATAGCCCGCCAGGCTCCTCAGTCCGTGGGATTCTCCAGACAAGAATACTGGAGTGGGTTGCCATGGCCTCCTCCAGGTGATCTTCCTGACCCAGGGATTGAACCCACGTCTCTTGTGCCTCCTGCTTTGGCAGGTGGATTCTTTAGCACTAGTGCCACCTGGGGAGCGCATATCCAGTTTTATGTATGTCTATGTGTATGTGCCTGTGTGTATATGTACATCTGAGTGTTTCTGTGTGATATGTGTGTGTGTATTTCTATGTGATACATGTGTGAGTGTATGTGTTTGTGGGTGAGGATGTATGAAGTTAAATGAGCTGATTTCACCTTTTGCCTCTGCAGGCGGTTTCCAGAGTTCTGGAAAGATCTCAAGTGATGAGAGTATTATTGGACTAAGTGGAGAGCTTCCGCAGAGGCCAGTGTGTAGGGCAAAACCCTCGTTTGAGTACCTGTGTATGTGTCTGATAAATCAACTCCTCAAACAGGAGGCACGCCCGTGAGAGCGGCACACGGGGGCTGTCCTTCCCCACCGCCCTCCTGAGGACCCTCCTGGCTATTCCCTTTCCCCATTATCCAGTTCCAGGCACCCTCACTGGCTGCCACATCCTGGGAGTAAGGACAGCACACTTAGGAGAGAAATCCACTCCGATAGCACCCCATTTATTCCAAGGCTAAGCAAAATCAATAGAAATTTAGTTGGCCTGATAGGTGTGAAGGTTATGGTGCAGCAATGAAGGCTTCAGGCCCTGGCATCAAATAATCTGGCTCTTGTTCCTGCTCTGCAGTTCCCTGGCTGTGTGATCTTGGCCCGTCACCCAGACTCCTTTAGTCCCAGGGTCTCCTCTGCTCAACAGGCCGAGGATGGGAACGATTCCGTATATGCAACCGTGTCGACAAAAAGTTTTCCTGGGTAAACACTCAGAAAGTGTTAGCATAGTACTCACCCTCTGGAGGCCTGGATTTTCTCTCTTCTTCTTTTGATGACTCAATCATGCTAATTAAGACAGAAAAGCCTGAGCTAAATTAGGCAAATCCAGGAGACATTTAGCTCTGGGCAAAATGATTTTGTGAATGGAGTTGTATGGTGTTTGAATTTCTGGCCATTGCAGGGGCAGGAGAGCAGAGGGGAACAGAGTTGGGCATCCTTTTTCAGACTGCCTGGGACTCGGGAGCATTGGAACTGGTCACTGATTGCTGGGAGCCACGCTTCAGGATCAGTCAGGGTTTCCTGGTGGCCAGGGACAGAAAAACACAAGTCAGTCTTAAGGGAGGTATCTTGCCTCATGTGAATAAATGGTCCGGGGGCTGATGTGGCTTCCTCTGTGGCTAGGTGCAAATCCTTAGATCACTCTGTCTCTCTCCCCACCACCTTTCTCCTCTCTCTGCTCCCCTGGTGTTGGCTCCTTGCTGAGTTTCCTCTTGGTCATAAGAAGGCTGCAGCGGCTCTAGCTCTTACAACCTCATCCATCATCTCCTGGGGAAGAGCCAGTACCTCCTCTGGGATCCCCCAGCAGAAGCTCTGGAATTAGCTCTGAGTGGGCCTGACTATATCAGTTTGGCTCCCACATCTGCCCTGATCTAGTCCCTGCATCCAGGAAGTACTGAGTGGTACTCTCAGGTCCTTTGTTCCAACCCCGTGCTGGGCTGAGCCCACCAGAAGCCTTGGGCTGAAGGGCTGGAGGGAGTACCTCTCCAGAAGGAATTGGGATGTGGGTACCAGAAAGCTGCATAGTTGCTGGGCACAGAAAGAGGAAACTGAATACTACATCGCAAGGCCCCGTGTGCTTTACAGCCAGGTGTGCACCAGTCCTCACAACAGCCCCATTTTACAGAAGAGGAAACCAAAGCACTGAACAGCTGTTAGATTGCTTCTGATCACGCGGCTGGAGAGTGCCATCTAACCCTCTGCTGCCCGCCCGCCTGCTGAAAACCACACTGTACCCTCTCTCCTAGTGAAATGCTAGTGTCTCCAGAGAGTGGCTTCCAGCGGAATTTCCAGTTCTGAGTTGCTGGAGGTCCGTCGAATTCAGGCTCAGTGTCTCAAAGATTTTCTCACAGTTTAGGACACAGTGGCATCTTTGCCCTGAGCTGTTACCAAGGAGTAAGTACTGCTTTCTCCACTGCGAGGGGGCCCTGCCTCCCAGCAGGTGGGCCTCCAACTGCCCTGCCCCCTCCGCCTCCCCCCTCCCTTGCCCTCTTCAGGTAAACCCCTGAGATAAGTCAGAGCTCCCACCCTGCGCCTCCCACCCACTCTTTATCTTTTTCTCTCACTACCAAAAGGCCTGTAATTAGGAAACATTAGCAGGCTCAAAACAGCTTTCACACCTGAAACATCCTCTGTAATTGCACTCAGCAGTGCTCTTCTCTGGCTATTAATGTCACTTTTATGAAGCAATGAGGAACAAAACACCCCGAGGCACTTAAAACATTTTTTTTTTTAATATATATAATACATGTCTTTTAGGAATGGGAGTTTAAAATCACCTGCTTGACAGAGACAGTGATAGACAAAGGCTGGGGGCTCAGGACAGAGCCATGGGCCCAGGGAGCCATGGGATTCAGACACTGCTCTGGAAAGAGTGACAGCCCTGGGGTGGGTTGGCCAAGGCTGGTGGATCCCCTGGGATGAAAGGTGGGCCAGACAAGGGCACTGTTCTGCCTGACTTCATCATGTGTGGTTGCTGTCACTGGGTTTTTACATGAGCTCTTTTTTGTGGGCATGTGTGTGCCTTTGACAGAGAGGTGACTAGAGTGTTACAGATGAGCAATGTCATTGGGTAGAATATGAATTATTACATTGAGTAGAATATTAATTATTGCACTGGTTGCAGAAATGTTAGGGAACCATTGACCGAAACTGCTCATCTTGGTCAGGCAAGATGATAACCACTTGCATGAGTTGTCTTACAACAAGAGGTCTCGATAAGGAACAGGATGCTGCTGCTGAAAACTAACTGGGATAATTTGGAAGGGGCCCAAAGGAGGAAGGAGACTCCAACCCATAATATCTCCCAACAACCTCCCAGAATCCTTTGCGCTGGAGTCCATCTTGGCTGAGAGATGTGAGTGTCACCAGGAAGGACCCAAGTCACATCAAATACGGGCACATGCAAGATGATTGGCCAGAGGCAACCGGGACACTAACCCTGTTACCATAAAGCCTGAGACTGTGAGCCGCATGGCAGAGCAGTTGTCCTGGTTTTCCTTACCCTGCTGCTCTCCACCCGGGTGCCCCCTCCCGATAACATTTCTTGCTTTGTCAGCGTGTATGTCTCCTGAGATAATGCCTTTCTGAGTATTAGATAGGAGCCCACTCTCCAGCCCTGGAAGGGTTCCCCTTTCCTGCAACAGAAGTACATGCGGTATGACTGTGTGTATGTGTGTGGAGGGAGGGACGGATTAAGGAAGAGATGCTTCTTGACTCGCTGTGTTAAAGAACTCTGGGAGTTGTGGTGGTTCACCAGAACCTGACTGACAGATTTATTTTCTTGCTCTTGAAAATGGCTCACAGACTCATTCATCAGTGGAGCGGGAGATATTTCTGTCCATAGACTCCAGGAGGGAACCCCAGAGGTCACCCATTCCCCCTCCCCCTCTCAGAGGCAGGCTTAACCCTCATTTGTCCAGACAGACAGATGTCTTTTCTCTAAAATCTTTTCCAGGAAGGCAGACCCCTACCATGCCCCTTGTCCCAACCCTGGGAACCTTTCTCCCACCGGTATGTGAGGCTGAGGACCAACTGCCTGGTGAAGGTCAGAGTGGCTCTCAGGGCCCTGGAAGGAAACAGGGCTCCTGATGGAGCTGAGGGGGGTCCATAGGGTCTCGTTGCCTTGATAGCCCTGACTCACAGCTCCTCACTGGTCTCCTTGGTGAAAGAAGAAATCTATTACAGGAGAGGACAAAGCATGAGAAGAAAGGTGAGGCAGAGTTAAGAGACCTGTAGAAGATGGGCCACGGGAAAACAGGCGGAGGAGGGAGGCTCAGGGTTGGCAGCAGCCAGATGGGGACTCTAGCCTGGCTCTGGAAGAAGGCGCCTGACCTGTGCGGAAACAGGGCAGCCCTGGGATACACCTTTGACTTGACCCCCAGGTACAGCCAAAAGTGAAAGGATCATTTGGCCTGAATCCCGCTGTATTTCTGGTAGCATCAAGGAGCAAGCCCAGGATTTGGAGTCTGATGTGCTGGGTCTATTGCCATTTCCCTCTGAGTTCTTTAACTTCTGAGTCCATCTTCTGCCTCTGTCACATGGCTAATGTAAGATCTTATTTACAGAGTGGTTGGCAGCATAAATTGTGTTTAGTTTCCTTGTAGACTCCAAGGCCCAGTCAATACCACTTGCCCTGACTAGCGCTAGTGGTTGCAGTGATTCTTGTCTGAGGGACTTAACTTGCCTGGGACGAGAGTGGGGACTGATGGGGGTTGGGAGGCCTGAGATGCAAGATCAACTTTCCAGCATTTCTGTTAGGTTGTGGCTCTTGTGAGAATACCATCAGAGGGTTCACCTTGTTATTACTCACAGAGCTATTATTAAGAATAGTGATAACTACTGCTACTACTAGTTACTGTCGTTAAGTACCAGCTGTGTCCCAGGCACTGGACATCAATGGTACCACCTCATCGAATTCTCACCAGGACCGTGCATGCCAGGGAGTGTTTCTCGCATTTTGCAGATTTGCAGAGCAGACGCTGAGCTTGCGGGCAAGGATCCAAAGTCACGGAACTGCTTAGGGATTTTGCGGAGACTGACCCCAGGCCTGTCTGACTTGGAGCTCACTTGTGCTTCTGCCCCTGAATGAGAGTGAGGAAGGGCGAGTCATATATCATCAAGAAATGAGGGAACAGAGGGCGAGGAAAGGTAAAAGCTCTGTTTTCTACAAAGGGAAATGGTAGGTTTGAAAGCCAAGTGCCAGTGAAACATACACTTATTAAGCACCCATGGATCACTTTTTAAAGCAAGCTGTTTGGAGAGGTGTGGAGCAGGTGGTGTGTAATGTGTGGGCTTTAGAGGCAGAGTAGTAGCAAGTCCTGGAGAAGGCAATGGCACCCCACTCCAGTACTCTTGCCTGGAAAATCCCATGGATGGAGGAGCCTGGTGGGCTGCAGTCCATGGGGTCGCTAAGAGTTGGACACGACCTCACTTTCACTTTTCACTTTCATGCATTGGAGAAGGAAATGGCAACCCACTCCGGTATTCTTGCCTGGAGAATCTCAGGGATGGGGGAGCCCGGTGGGCTGCCGTCTATGGGGTCACACAGAGTCGGACACGACTGAAGCGACTTAGACTTAGCAGTAGCAAGTCCAGGGGGAGCCTTGAGGGTGCGACCCCACCCCCAGGGCAGGTGAGGCCTGGCCAGGAAGGATGGATGCATCCAGGAGGATGCAGGTGGTCCCTGGAGATGGGTGGCTCCAAGTGATGATGAAGGAGCATGTGGTTAGCTCCCGCCCCCAGGTCTTGGCGAATGCTGAGGAAGTGAGGACTCCTGGGAAGGGAGAGAGGTGAGCTGTTGTTTTCCATCCAGTGACGCCGTGTCAGTTGGGCTGAACCGGCCCCTCTTGCCTTCGAGGTGCTCCTCTGCTGGTAGCAGGCAGGGGTCTAGTTGTGGCGCACCCTCCTCTCTATACGTACTGTCCCACTCACCTCTCTTCCTGCTGAAGACAGGATGCCCAGCATGTTTCCCAGGGTCACAGAGGACAACCAACGTGAACGACTTTGGGGTCAATATTCAGACTTATCTTGCCGAGTGAGAGCTCTGCCTTCAAAATGTCATGGTCCGTGTTAAAGGTCCACGCTTTCATTTAGGTGCAAACGAGTCACTGGGAGCCAGGTGGGCAGTGGCTCAGGTGAGGTCTTGTGAGTGGCTGGTTACTCCTGGGGACCAACTACACGATGCAGGTACAGGAAGGGCAGATGCAAGTCACAGGTGATGGTGGCCTCATTGCATGCTGTTCCAGCCTGAGCATGTCTGCAGAAATGGGCTTATTCTGGGAGCCCAGTTTTGAAAGGGACAATGGAAGACCTGGAGTGATGCCTGGTGGGGGTGGTGCCTGGTGGGGGGTGACCAGTGATTGTGTCTTTCAGAGAATGTTGGTTAGACCTGGGAACCTCAGCCCGGAAACAATCAGAAGCAAAGTCCAGTAGGCAAAGGCATGAGATCAAAGCCCTCCCCAGGCTTATCCAACCAGGCTCCAGCAGCCATGGTTTCTGAAGTGGATCACACACAGTGGCCACATTCCCACTATTAGGGAGGGGGCAGGATGGGGGGAGTGTGTCCCCTTCTAAGGCCAGATTTGAGTTTCCTGCACCCTGAGAATGGGCATGACGCCAGGAGCTCCTCTAGGAAGGCCAGTCTTTTCTTCCCCCTGTGCCTTGCTCCCTTGTTTCCAGGATGCTTCCCACTGGCCACGGCCAGCCTGACCCACTCTCAAAACTCTGCACCCATGGAATGGAGAGCCCATCTCCTTGGCCTGTAACCTAGTGTGCTGGCCTCGGCTCTGTGTTTTGAGCGGAAATCCATCCAAGCGGAAGGGAAATGCCATTGGTCTCTCTCAGGGGAAACTGCTCCTCAGTGATGATGGAGAGCAGGCCTGGGCAGAGCAGCACCAGGTTGGTGGGGCCTGGGGCCGGCAGCTCCCGCCCCTGCCTTGTTCGACAAGGCCTTGTTGGGCAGCGGTGAGGACCGCATTCAATCGACAGCTTAAGATAATCACATGTGTGAGGCACTGGGATAATGACAGCTGAATACCCTGCCGCTGTTGCCATAGTGACCAGCCAAGCACTGGTTCCCTCCTTTTTTTTCTTTCTTGTTTTCTGGGCCTCCTTGTTACAGGGCTGGCTGGTGGGGTGGGGGGGCGGGTGAGTTTGGGAAATGGGAAAGAGGAGGAAAAGGGGGAGGGGAGACCCAAGAGGGGTAGCCCATTATATGCTCTTTAAATACCCCAGCTGGAGGTGTTTTAAATCTCAACAGAGACAGAGAGAAACAGTGTCTTAATCCCCAGCTCCCTGTGAATTATTTAAAGGGATCTTGTCAGAAGGATGAATTTGTCACTGTTTCAGTGTCAACAGCAGCAGCAGCTGTCATAATGGCTGAGGACCCCACTCCAGGCAGGGCCTGGTACCAAATGCTGCTGCCTGGTGGAAGTTACAGCAACCCGGGTCCTGTGGACAAGGAGCCTCCTCCCGAGGCACAAGCCTGGTGCACTGGCAGAGACCAGGGTGTGAAATGTGCCCAGATGCCGAGATGCAAACCATCTGGACCTTGGGCTGGCTGGCCTTGCCTTCTATGAATGTGACTCCTTTGGCCCATAGCCATGGCTTCTCTGAGCAGTGCGGGGCACTCCCTGGCTGGGAGTGGTCTGAGCTGACCAGGGTTCCTATGGCCTTTGATGGGTGGGCATATACCCAAGGGAGGGCACACAGGCCCTGCTTAGGCCATAGTCAGTGTCCCCAACTTCATATAGTACCCACAGGCATGCATATACACACAAGCATGCATGCACACACATGCAAGTGTGCACACATCAAAGATGATCTAAGGTGCAGACGACTAGAGGGACAGGAGAGAATCGTAGTTCATTCACATCATGAAGGGAGAGCAGCCTTTCTAAGAAAAGTGCCAGGAGCTCAGAGAGAGGCTAAGCCTAAGGCTGTGGCTGATAGCCACAACTCACGGGCGGGTGTCTCGGATCAGGTTGAGGTCTTTCACATGCATTTTCCGTTCAATCCTCACAGCCATCTGGTGAAGTAGTTCCATATTCTGAGTATCCCTGTCTCCGAGGTGGAGACTGAGGCTCAGGGAGGTTTAGGGGTGTGCTGGGTCTCACTGACTCCAGAGCCTGTGCCTTAAACTCCTGAGGGTCAGGGTTTGGCAGGGTGACAGCAGGGCTGCTTTATCCCAACCCACACTGTTGGGCGATACAAACACTTCCAGGCAGTCTGGATAGATCATGTTTGGGCTCATCTCTCTCACTCTCACCTCAGCACAGTATTTCTTGCATTTTTCCACCATCCAAACTTCGAGAAGAATCTTGTTGAGACTGCCTTGGGAAACAATGAATATGTTTTCCAGACTCTAAGTCTTTCCATATGCTAACTGTGTTCTTTGCCCCCATCCCCTGCTCCTCTGCCCCTTTAGGAAATTCATTGCTTTGTGCCCTTTCAAAGCTCTGGGCTCTCAGAAGCAGTGCCTGCCCCAAGCCAGGTGCCCAGTTCCTTGGCACATTACATAGGGCCATGGTAACGAATAGGGGCCATCCATGTCCCCCCACCAGCCCAGCACATCTGGGAGGTAAATGGAGCATGTTGGGAGGTGAGGTGGTGCTCACAGTCCTCGGGGGAGCCCCTGAGTAAATGGCTGCCTTGCTTGGTTGGTGCGCTAAATGGTAGATCCCTCTGGGCTTGTAGGAGTTTATGCCCCACGGACTACATTTTACAATTTAATTAGCCCTCGAGCTTGTCTAATATCCAAGCTCTTTCAGGCTTAGTTTACTGTCTACACAGGACCTGTGTCCTTGGGATCCAGGGCAGCCGGTGATGCTGGCTCCAGTCCTGCCGGAGCAATCTGCAGCCCTCAGGAGTCTCTGGCCTGTATGTTCTGTGAGAACACGTGCTTCCCGGGCCTCAGTGGGCTTCTCTTCCTGTTCAGAGGCCAGCCATCTTTTACTGGGAACCTAAAAGCAGGACTCTGAATTCTCCCTGATCGTGATACTGTGTAACTCAGAATGGGACTTGAATCCACAGTCTTTTAACTGAGGTCACACACCTGGTCTCAGGTCTTAATGAGGTTCAGGTTTTTGATGTCTCACTGTAGAAAGAATTCAGTGAGAGACAAAGTGATAGGTAAGAAGTGGATTTATTTAGAGAGAAACCCACTCCACAGACAAGAGTGTGGGCCATCTCAGAAGGTGAGAGCAGTCCCCCAGAATGATGTGGTTAGTTTTTATAGGCTGGGTAATTTCACAGACTAATGAGTGGGAGGATTAGTCCAGTAATTTGGGGGAAAGGGCAGAGATTTCCAGGAACTGGGGCACTGCCTGCTTTTTGGTCTTTGATAGTCAGCCTTGGAACTGTCACGGCTCTGGCAGGTGTGTCGTTTAGCTTGCTGGTGTATTACAGTGAGTGTATCCCGAGGCTCAAGATCTAGTGGAAGTCGACTTGTGGTCATCTTAAACCTATTTGGTTCTAATCGAGGTCCCAGGTAGCTCAGTGGTAAATAATCTGCCTGCCAATGCAGGAGACTCAGGAGATGTGGGTTCGATCCCTGTGTGGGGAGATCTCCTGGGGAAGGAAATGGCAACTTATTCGAGTATTCTTACCTGGGAAATCCCATGGACAGAGGAGCCTGGTGGGCTATAGTCCTTGGTCCTGCAGAAGGTCAGACACGACTGAACGACTGAGAACACGTGCAGGGCCTATGTCGTTCTTTCAAAGATTGTGCCCTGCCCCCTTCCTTTGTTTCAACTGGGCAGTGCCTGGGGAGTTAGGATCCTATGGGGCATAGCAATGGCAACCATTTGCAAAATAGCAGATTCCTTCAAACACAAGTTTGTGCCCAAATGCAGACATGGGACCAAAGTCTATGAGTTGTGTCGAATTTTGTCTCCTTGTGGTCTGAACTGGTGACTGACAGTGACTCAGGGATTGCCTGATGAAAGAAGGGGACCCATGCTGAAACCTGGCCAGAGGCAGTCCTGGAGATTCTGGGAGAGGCGGAGAGAAGGCTCCTGGCTGTCCCTCTGGGTCTGTATAGAGACTGAGTTCAGCTTTCTCGTCTCGGCGTTTCCTGCTGACTGAATGGCAGGAATATTTATCTAAGATGGAGGAGACGATTTTTACACCTTCATGCGTGAGTCAGAAGCGGATGCTGAGGTTAACATAACAGCCGTGCTGCTGCTGATAGTAAGGATGATAGTTGGTACTTAGTGAATGGTGGTTACATGCAAGCTCAGTGCTGCGTGGTTTTCTGTCTAGGTGATGATCTTTCAATCTTCCTGACACCCTGCAGGGCAAAGAGTATTTTGCAGTTGAGGAAACTGAAGCTCAGAAAATTGTGTGTGGTCACAGAGCTGTAACTGGCAAAAGTGGGGTTCGCCTGTCCCCACCAACCTCTCCCACCTTCCCCCTACCCTGTGCCACTTGGCAGCCACTCTGGCATCCTGGCTTTCTCAGCTATGTGCCAGGAACACTCTTGCTCCGGAGAGTCTATTCTTATTCCCTGAGCCTGGAATGCTCCTCCCTCATCTCCCCGTGAAGCTAGGGGGCTCCTGAGAGTCGTTCAAACCTCTTCCCAAAAGGAGACCTCTGATAACCCCACTGCCAGCTGTCGCTTGCTAGCCCCTTCCTGCTCCTCAATAGCATTTAACACTGTTCAACTGTATGTTACTAATTCATTTGCTATTCATCCTCTGGTTTGCTCCATTAGATTATCAGGCCCATGGGGCAGGACTTTGTCTCTTAGTCCCTGCTGTGTCACACTAACACCTAGGTCACTACTTGGGGATGTGTTAGGCGTTCAATTCTTTACTGTAAAAATGAGTTAAATGAGCAGGGTTGGAAACACATCAGAATAGCCTCCCTGGAAAATCCCATGGACAGAGGAGCCTGGTGGGCTGCAGTCCATGGGGTCGCTAAGAGTCGGACACGACTGAGCAACTTCACTTTCACGCATTGGAGAAGGAAATGGCAACCCACTCCAGTGTTCTTGCCTGGAGAATCCCAGGGACGGCGGAGCCTGGTGGGCTGCCGTCTAGGACAGCGACTTAGCAGCAGCAGCAGCAGCAGACTGAGAGAGCCCCAAAAGCCAGTTTCAGTGATTTCTTTGTCTAGAAGAGCCTGTGTCTAGGACAGGGGCTGTAGAAATGGCTTATTCTCAGCGATTGCTTCAATACAACACCCTGGCAGACACTGGGCATTCTGGGAGGGGCTGGGTTGGCCCAGGAAGATACAGCAGTCCAAGGAAGGGCTATCAATCATAGATCTTTCCAGAACTCCATGCCTGGAACTGTCTTCAGAGGCATAAGTAGAATCAGAACCTCTTAACTTCATTTTATAGTGGTTCTTAACTTTTGATCAAGATGTAGTATTTCCTAGCTTGCTCATACATCTGACTCATCAGATTGGGCTCCAGATGACCTTTGTCTGTTTCTGAAATCCAACTCCATTCTCGGAGGATGGAGAATGTATTAGAAGGATGTCCTAGAAGGTGGTGTCGATGGACCAGTAGATAGGGTTCATGGCAGTGGTTTTGAAGGAGAACAGTGTATTTTACACGCATGTAGCTGCCCAGACAGCAAATGTCAATAGCCACTCCAGCCTCCTCCAGACCAACAGACCTGCAGGTTCTGATTCCAACAAGGCAGTCAGTCTGAGAAACTGAGATCTTGGAGAAACCTAGAGGCATCTTTATCATACATCAAAGTCCTGATCTGGAAGCCTGAACAAGTGCTTTCTAATGGGTGCATTGTTTTCTTTATTAGGTTTATCTCAAGGACAGATGGTCTATTGGCATCAATAATAATGCCCTTTCAAAGGCTATTAGTATTCTGCTGGTTGTGCAAGGCTGCTTTGTTTCTTCTTCTCCCAGGGACAAGTTAGCCTGGTGACACCTGCTCTAAGCCCCCAGCCAACGACCAGGGGCTGAGGAACAGACCAGGACCTCGCTTGTCCCCTCAGTTTGTCTGTATTGATTGAGGGCTAGGCACTAATACCAGGAAGTCTCTGATGCAGTCAACCTTCCAAGGGGCAAGTCCACGGCAGGAACAGGTGGTGTTGGGGTGGGGGTGAATTTCTGAGACTGCAGCAGGACTAGAGAGAGCAAGGTGGTGACTTCCAGGAGATTACCTGGAGATGTCCAGGTGGCAGCTGGGTAAATAACTCTGGACACTGGGAGGAGGTCAGTGATGGTCCCCATTGCTGTTACAGCCTTCTGTGTGGCTGAGATCACCCAAGATGAAAAGTGAGAGGAGACGGGAGTAAGGGTGGAGCCCTGAGAAACCTGTGGATTCCACTGGTCCCAGATATCCTGGATAAAAACGTTGTCATGTAACACCAGTGTTGCAAGGCTAAATGCACAGAATTACTTCACTGTCGACAGGAACTAATAAATTAGTCAAAACATAATTCCCTGTCCTCAAGGAGCTCACTGCCTGGAAGCAGAAACCAAAGCAATTAATGAATCGTTCAAAACACTGTATTATCCAATGCTAAATTGTGTGGAATAAGCTCAATCATACTTTAAGCATTTGGGAACATGGTAGCTGAATAAAAGCTGGAAAGACATCATGGGGGAAATAAGACCTGTGTTCAGTAGCTCAGTCATGTCGACTCTTCGCCACCCCATGGACTGTGTAGGCCGCCAGCCTCCTCTGTCCATGGGATTCTCCAGGCAAGAATACTGGAGTGGGTAGCCATTCCCTTCTCCAGGGGATCTTCCCAACCCAGGGATCAAACTGGTTCTCCTGAATTGGCAAGCAGTTTCTTTACCACTGCATCACCTGGGAAGCCCTATATAAGACCCGAGGCCACTCAAAGCAATGTCTGCAGAGAGAGCTCAGCTCTGCCACCCATCGGTGGCCTGACTCCTGGCTACTGTTGAGTGTCTCTGAGAGTCAGTGTGCCCATTTGTCAACAAAAGGTCTTGGTCAACACAACCTATCATGGCTTCCTATCAGGTTGTTATTCTCTGGTTCTGTGTTTTGGAGGAGTTGAGATGGGATGAGAATGGTGCAGAAGAAAGATGCCAGAACATCAGCAACAACATCAGGGGCAGAAATAGGCACTGGCTCTGAGTGATGGGAGAGGATGTGGCCCTGGCTCACGCCCTGGCCGTCTCTCGCCTGCTCTGCTGCCGTCACTCTGTGACCAAACAGCAAGCCGGGCCATGAGTCCAGGAGTGAGGTAATGCCAGCCCTAGTGCACGGCAGTGGAAAGCAACAGAGAGGCCGGATGGGGGAACGTTGTTCTGGAAGAAATGGCGAATTGTGGTGACAAATTGGGCATGAAGTTGCCAGGGGCATACTGTTTGTGGATGATAGAGACCAGGCCATCATTGTTGGGTGTTGAGGTACAGGCTGTACCCACTAACCAAGAGTGTTTTTCAGAAAAAGCTGTGTTGAGGAATTAGTTACATATCATAAAATTGACTTGCTTTAATTGTACGATCCAATGATTGTCAGTTTACAGAGTTGTGTAATCACCACCACAATCCCATTTTAGAACATTTCCGTCAGCTCCAAAAAAGACTCTGCATGTGTGTTTGTAGGCACTCTCCTTGCCCATCCACGGTCTCAGTCAGGGGAATACTAGCGCTTTTATGTCTATAGATTTGCCTTTTCTGGACTCCTCACATAAATAGAGAACCATACAGTATGTGGTTTTTGTGTCTGGCTTCTTTCACTGGGCAGTCGTGGTTTAGAGGTTACATGTACCAGTATTTCCTTCTCTTTTATTTCCAAATAGTGCTCCATCATATAGCTATATCCCATTTCATATGTTTAGTAGTTTATGTGCTTACTAATTATGTGTTTAGTGGTGTATGTGTTTACTATGCACATTAACATGGGGAAGACTCAGTCTCAGGTGTCATATGAAAGTCCAGTTGAGAGCTCCAAGGAGCAAGGACTACAGTCAGATTGGCATCAAAGTCAGGGTTGATCCTAGAAGTAGAGTTGCTGGGTCAAATGATGTATACATTTCTAATTTTGATAAGTAAAGCCAGAATTTTCATAGAGATTGTACCACTTCACCCTTCATCTAGCTATTTATTAGAATGCTTATCTCTGACACCCTCTCCAACATGGGGTGTTATCAAACTTTTGTCTGACCAAAAAGAAAAAAGTGTCAAAAGTATCCCACTGTGGCTAATTACCATTTTGGTTATATTGAATGAGGTTTAGCACCTTTTCATATGTTTATTAGCTGTATCTGTTTCTTTTAGTAAACAGTGTTAGAATACTTTGCCCATTTTTCTGTTTTTTTTTTTTTTTCTTTTTTTGGATATATAGATTAAAAAAAAATCTATTAGGGGAAATTAACACTTTATCTGTGATAAATTGCAATAAGTCTTTTCCCAGCATGTTTTCTTTTCTCTTCCTTTTGATTTTACCATGGCTATTTCCATCATGTTAATAAAAAACAAAGTTGTATGGTGCTGACTTGATCAGTCTCTCCATTCATGGCTTATGAGTTTCATGTCGTCATTACTATACATACGTTGTCTCTTGGTTTCTTTTAGTATTTTTATGGTTTCATTTTTAATGTTTACATCTTTGATTCACTGGACATTTTTTCTGGAGTAAGGTAAGAAGTATGGATGTAGAATTATGTGTTTTTTCCAGATGGATACCCAGCTATTACAACAATTTAAAAAAATGGTTCACCTTTTCCCCAATGATTTGAGTTGTGGCCAACCTTCCAAATGGTGAGACCTATTGATTTGATATTTAGAACATCCCATCAGTTCCTCTGCCACATATAGGCTCAGGAGTGGCCTTTTCTCTATATTCTTACAGAGACTTGATATTTTATCTTTTTAATTTTTTGCCAATCTGATAAGCAAATGGAGGTGTTTTGTTGTTTTAATGGGAGGAGATAATTACAGAAAGGAACACAGGAGACAGCATGTCAAATGCCTGGAAGTGGAGGGTGAGAAACCTTTAGTAGGAGATTGACTTTGGGAAGGGCAGTGAGAGCGCCCCCCAGAGGCTGGAACCAGCACAGGTCTTAGGTCTGAATACCAATGGGGTTGAGTATCCAACGCTGGTGAAACCCATTTTTTTTAAGGATTTGTGAAGCTGTGCACCTAGAGACACAGAGTCCCTCAAAGCTTGGTTAGGGAGGCAGACCTGATGCATGAGAGAGTATTAAGGGGACACATGGATCTGGTCAAAGCACCCTCTCTCTGTCCCTCACCCCATCACCCCACCTCAACATGATAAGAACCTAGAATTTCTGCACCAAGATACACTTTCAGTTTCCACCAGCCTGGTCCAACCCTCTGTCATCTCTCACTTGAAGCAGGAAAACGAAGACCGGTTGTCCTGCTCATGTACTCATCCACCCAGTCTCTACTTTGCATCAGAGAACTCTTTAAAAATCTCAGCTCTGGTCACCTATATTTTCCTCCCTAAAACTTATCAATGCCTTCTACTCTCAGGGTGAAATTCCAAGTTCTCCATCAGACTCACTCTCTCTGCAGTCTTCTTCCTGCTACCTCTAGTTTTTTTTTTTTTAATGATTCTTCCTTCCTCAGTGGTGCCAGGACATTTCTCTCCACCACAGGGCCTTTGCACTTGCTGTTCTTGGGCCTCAGTGCTCTGTCTCTTCTCTGCCCCTCTCTGCTGGCAGCAGACGCACATTTCTCCTGGCTGACTTCTATCCACCCATCCCTCTCAGCTTGGAGGGTCATCTCTGCCAGGCCTCTTGGCATCCTGAAATTTTCCCTCACAGCAGTTAGCACAATTGTAATAATTTAGTTATTTTAATAACCGTTTGTCTAATTTCTGTTTCTCTCACTAGATTATAAGTTTCATATTTCTGCATCCCCAGTGGCTAATGGAATGCCTGGCATAAAGCTGGCCTTCAATAAATATTTTTTTCCACTGATGGATGCATGAAGTAGAACTATAAAGCAATGACACTGATTCCAAGTATCACAAACGAATAATGATGTCTTTCCTCCCTGCTGGGAATGCTGTTCCACCCTCATCTTGACTTACTCAGATCTTCTCTTTCAAGGCCCACAATCCTAATTGCCCCTTGCTCAGAGAGTATTTGTGTTTCCTCCAGCCTGCTCTGATTGCTGTGTTTCTAACCCCTGTAGCTCTAGCAGGCAGAAGAATAAAAAAGGGAAAGAGACTCCATCACAGCCTTTCCCCAAACAACGAGGAATTATTTTTCTTTCTCTCAATTTCTTTCTGCTCTTTCCCTTTGAACATACAGCTGTATTCCCCCTAATTTGCTTTGATCACTCCCTTAGGAGCTGTCATGGAATCAATTAGATCTGTAGACTTTTATGACTCCAGGTCACCCAGTATGATTCCTCATTTTACAGATGAGAAAACTGAGGCCCAGAGAGGTTAATGATGGAAACAATTACCTCTATTGGGTCGTATAATACCAATCAATGTCATTTTCTGAGATAAATGTTCTCAATATCCCAGCTCCACAAGAGTGTAAATCCTCATTCTGTCTATTTCGAGACATGCTAGTGGTGACAGCCTTAGTGTTAAGATGAGCCCCAGATGGTGAGCTTCCTGCCCTGCTCTCACATAGGAGAGCTGCTTTAGTCTTGGGTGGCTCAAGGTCCCCACCCTAAGTGGGCCTCAAGCTTCACCTGTGCATTGACAAAGAAGCCCCATGTTCATGTTGAAACTTCATACAGCCCAGTGAAATGATATATCGTGAGACCTGCTGTGTTTAAACAATTGCAGAACAGCAAAAAAAAAAAAAAAAAAAATCCTGTCCTTCCGTCTGAAGTCATGTAGGGTCAACTGGGAAAATGTAATTTCAAAACAGCCATGAAAAGGGAGGGAGGTCTGAAAAGTTGAACTAAAAAAACTGCTGGCAATGACTTCTCCCTAATGTATTTACTTTCTGGTTGTAAAAAACCAGGCAAGCAGAATGTAACTTTAACAAACACATTTAAATAGAATATAACACCAAAAAAAAAAAAAAAAAAGGATCTAAAGAAGGAATAAAAAGTGTACCTTAGCATCTAGAGATTGGATACGAAATTAAACAAAATGCAGGTGAGGTTGACTGTGTACAAGGATCCTGGAAGGAGCCCACTAAAACTCCAGACTGGGGAGGGAACTGGGCCTCCTGAGAGTGCTGGAAGGGGTCTGGGGAGGAGTGTCACTGGGGGTTGCTGTACAGGCCTGAGTGGGCAGGGCCAGGTCTCCAGGTGTTCTTTCCTTTGCTCCATACCTGGTGTTCAGAAGCCCTGGTACAGTTTTGAAGGACAGCCTCGCCTCTGCCTTGCCTCTTGCTCCTATAGAGAATTAATTCTGTGCAGGAAGAAATCCTAGTGTATTTCCCATGTAACACTTGATTAGTTTTTGGCTCTTTTAATAAAGAATTCTCATTTATATATTTAACTGTACACTGTGAATAATAAGCAACTAACACGATATTTAAAGAAATGATACTGTTTGATTTCTTTTGTTATTACTGCTAATTAGTCAAGGATCTTTATTTTCACTTTTCACTTTAGGAAGTGGAATTTCTTCTGCCCCTTATTTACTTTTTTAGCAAACACATTGGAACCTCCTGGGAAGACCCCCAGTTCTTGAGGGCAGGGTTCTGAGGACTCCCCAATATGGGTGGCTGCTTCCTCTCTCAGAACAATGAAGAGGGAATGATCCAGCAACTTTTCTTTGGCCCCCTGGGTGGCTCATGAAGGGAGCCATGTCTTTTACAGACTGACCCTCTTCCCGTATTGCCTGTTACTAAAATAAGTTACTAGGTGAATTTCTTCAGCCATTCAAAGCACTTGTTTCTGTCTCCTCTCTTCCCCGTATCCTTTATGGTGATGTGAGCATGGGTGAGTTGAATTGAATGATGAATTGCACCTATAAATTGGTAATGGTAAGCTAGCTCTTTGGGGGAATTGTTGGTATGATTGAGGGACATTATTTTCCTTCTGACCCACAGGACTGCTGATTATAAGAGAACTCTTTTCCAATAAGAGCCACAACTGTATTTCCCTTATTCAGAAGCTTTCTTTACTCCCTAAGTAACACCTTCCAATATTCTCTTCCATCACATCTTTGCTCAAAGTATGCACACAAGGAAGCTTAATTTGCTTCATTTGGGATCTCTCAGCAATTCTGCTCTTCCCAGTTTCACAGTCTAGCTCTTTCAGAGAGATTGATGTTATAAAACAAGTTTTTGTGAATCTATGTTGAACAATTCTGAAAAGTTTTATATTCATATGATTTTTGGAGCTATAAAGGAGTTATACCACAATAAAGAAATTAGGCTCAGAAATGAGGATTTCCCGGGTGGATGGCGGTGACATGTGGTCAGATCCCCAGAGTGACTACAAGAGTAGAGGCTGTGGCATTGAAGATGAAAGTCCCTGCTGTCATAGGGACTCGAAGCTGCAGGTGGACATAATGTCCCTTGTGGACATCATGAGTCACTGTCACAGCATGAGAGTTGTGGCTTAGGTGATGGGAAGCTTTATACAGTGATGTCTGTTATATTTTGGGATGGACTACATAGGAATCTCCTGAAATGTGCTCATAAAGAGATCTTTAAATGCAAGTTAGGGTTAAGCGTGTTCATTTCTCAAGTCAAGCCGTTACACTGGTGAGCTCGTAAGGCCCCCTCAGTGCCAGACTTCTCCTCTGCTCTGCCTCTCCTTGTCTTCTTACTCTCTATTTTGTGTTTTCCATGTGTGTGCCTGGCCTGCTTGGTACAGTGGGAAGAAGTCAGTGGCTACGATGAAAATCTGAACACCATCCGCACCTACCAGGTGTGCAATGTCTTCGAGCCCAATCAGAACAACTGGCTGCTCACCACCTTCATCAACCGGCGGGGGGCCCACCGCATCTACACGGAGATGCGCTTCACTGTGAGGGACTGCAGCAGCCTCCCCAACGTCCCAGGCTCCTGCAAGGAGACCTTCAACTTGTACTACTATGAGACTGACTCCGTCATTGCCACCAAGAAGTCGGCCTTCTGGTCCGAGGCCCCCTACCTCAAAGTGGACACCATTGCGGCAGATGAGAGCTTCTCCCAGGTGGACTTCGGGGGAAGATTGATGAAGGTCAACACAGAAGTCAGGAGCTTTGGGCCTCTGACACGGAATGGTTTTTACCTTGCTTTCCAGGATTATGGAGCCTGTATGTCTCTCCTTTCTGTCCGTGTCTTCTTCAAAAAGTGTCCCAGCATTGTGCAAAATTTTGCAGTGTTCCCGGAGACCATGACTGGGGCGGAGAGCACATCCCTGGTCATTGCTCGGGGCACATGCATCCCCAATGCAGAGGAAGTGGATGTGCCCATTAAACTCTACTGCAACGGGGACGGGGAGTGGATGGTACCCATCGGGCGCTGCACCTGTAAGCCTGGCTATGAGCCCGAGAACAGCGTGGCCTGCAAGGGTAAGCCCTGAGGCTCTTGAGGCCTCTCCTTCCTGCAGCAAAGAAATCAGGAGTCAGGAGTCCCCACGTCCAGCTCTGGATCAGATAGGGACAGAAGAGCCTAATGGCTTCTTCTAAAGTTCTGGAGAACCTCCATCTCCAGTGCTAGGCCTGATGGTTTTCCAGTTGTGTTCAACCAGAATTTCTGTATTCTGGGTGGGAGAAAGAGATGGGGAGAATTCTAAATGGGGGATCATAACCACTCATGTATATTTAGTTTGGGGAACACTGACACTCATATTCTCTCTCTTTCTTCCTCTTTTAGACACAGACACACACACCCCTGCATCCTGTCTAGCCCTGTGCTCTGAGGCATGGATTATTTGGGTTGTCATGGATAAGTCACTCAAGGGTAATTGAGAAGCAACTGAACTTAGAAAATATTTTCGTTCATTTCAGTCCAGCTCCCACATCACTTAGCTTGGTACTGAACCCATGCAGCTCATTAACTCAAAGCCTCCTGGCTTGGCTGTCTTCGTCCAGGGACTTAGTGCCAGGCCATGGGGCAAGGATGGGGCCTAGCGTTAGTAGGTCCTGAAAGGAGATGAATGTGTTGGAATGGGGGTGGTATAGTACCATGTTTTCTGTTACCTTTGCTTCAGGACGTTACAGAGTGATGGTGACTTTGCGGCTGGCGGTGTCAGGGTACCCTGTCCTCATATTGGCCCTCCTCAGTCTAGGAGAGCACATGTCCAGTCTATGGCAATAAATATGCTGAACTGGCTGGAAACTCGGCCTTCTCTGGGAGTTAATAGAAGGATCAAGAGGGTCCATGGCTCATCTGTTGCCTGAGTACATGGAAGCTAAACAGGGGAGAACCCAAGCTGAAGAAGAGAAGACTATTTTCCTTTATTTTTATCTTTTGCTCGTGGCCTTCAAAGTTTCAGAGTCTTTCAAAAGCAAGGTTTCCCACACAGACCTCAGAGATGACCACCTTGACCCTGACTCCTTACTCGGGTTGCCCCCAGTCCTTTGGAGACCACTTGGAGATGGGGGGAGCTGTGTGTGCAACTGTGCTCAGTCATCAAGTTGTCTGACTCTTAGCAACTCTATGGACTGTAGCTCACCAGGCTCCTCTGTCCATGGGATTTCCTGGGCAAGAATACTAGAGTGGTTTGCCATTTCCTTCTCCAGGGGATCTTCCCAACCCAGGGATTGAACTCATGTCTTCTACACTGGAAGGTGGATTCTTAGCCGCTGAGCCACCAGGGAAGCCTGGGGGGAGCTACAGTTGCTCCGTTTTCTCCATCATGAGCTTCATGCCAGCTGTCCCCTGTCATCCTCCCCACCCTGCCTGAGCAATGGAACATCCTTTGTGTGTCTCCTTCTCCACTTTTAGTCACCAACCACCTGCAGGTGAAGTACCGGGCACAGTAGTGCTATTGCCCACCAACTCTGCAGTCCTTTGGACTCAGTTAATTGCCTGGGCTGGGGCACTCACAGCCTTTCTGAGACCTGCTGAGAGCAGGGAGCTGTGCCTTTATGTCTTTATTGGATTTCTTGGTCATGATGCCCATGATGGATGATGTGGAAACAGAGGAGAGAGCATGCCAGATCAAGTGATGAATCAATACAGACTGGTTTAATACCAGCCGCCCTGGTCCCACCATGCTCCCCTGTCCCATTGGTTGGGGGTGGGAGGGCAGTGCCCTCTTGAGCATGTGTTGGGTCTGCGTGGGGACCCAGGCCAGGCTGAGTTTAGCTGCAGGTGCCACAGCTGCCAGGCACACTCTTGATAGCAAGGGTGATTTCTCCAGACTTCAAAGGGCTGCCATCCCACACTTGCTGGCTGGGGCCCTTGTTTTGCTCATTATTTCCTGAGCAGAACAGCAGGAACCAGAGAAAGTATTGATTGGTTCTGATTTAATTGGGACTCTGGGAACAGGCTTTCATTTCTCTGGGCTAATCGGAACTTTTCTCTTTTGGGAGGGTTCTGCAGTGCCTGCTGCTTACCTCCTGTGGTTGTCCTGGGAGGGCCTATGGGGGCAAATATGTAAAACCAAGTGGCTGCTTTCCATCCTGTCTACCTAGCCTCAGCCTCCTCCTGACGTTTGGTGGCTGTTCCTAATCTAGAGCTGTTAGGAACCTGACTTGACTTCACACTCTGCTTGTTGCAAACTCACTGGAAGCTGGAGGAGATGGGGAGCCCTGGGCACCATGATTTGCCATTTCAGAGACACAGGAAGCCACATTTTGATGGTAGTTCTAAGCGCAGAGAGTAGCGAGCCAGGCAGTACCATAGGTCCTGCAGCCCAGCAGCCTGGCTGGCCTCTGTGCTCTAGAAAGGCACCTTTTTTTCTGTCTCAAGAATTTTAAGGTTTCCTCCTGCCTCCTTATCCTGGCTGTGTGTATGTGTGTGTGTGTGTGTGTGTGTGTGTGTGTGTATAAACAGGATTCCCCTTGGCTCTGCTAGTAACCTGGGCTTGATGACTGAGACCAACTTCCACCTCTCTAGGGCTCACAGGAGTGGGATGCCCAGGGAGGTGAAGGGCTTTGGGCAGATTCTGCACTTTTTGAATAGGGATGGACAGTGCTTGGGGAGGTATTTGTAACTGGTTCCTGGGGTGTATATTCAAGGCAGCATGCTCAGTTCATTTTGGATTCTCATGCTGGGCCGTCAGGTGGGCACCGTGATCACCCACAGTTGCCTGCCTAGCACAGCCTCCTACTGAGAGCATGGAGATCGGTGGATGCAGTAGAGACTTGTGGGTGGGAAAGAGCGAGTCTCCATCATCGGTCCTGGTAAGACCTGAGAAGGGAGGCAAGCTGCTCTCTCAGCACAGCCCTGAGAATTGATGCCCCAGAGCCTGGCTGGAAGAAGCCGGGATGGTTCCACAATTCACACAGTTGTGTGAAGCTGATCAGTTTTCTTTTCTGGATACTTGAATCTGAGCTTTTGCTTGTGTTGAATCTATGGGGTGGCAGAAAGCATATACTTTGTATTATTTTTCTGGCAGGACAGGCTTTCATCATGGGCAGGAATCTTATTCTGACTTTCACTTTGCCTCTGTGAAACTCTTGCCTGTCAGAGTCATGGTGACCAGTTGCTTGGTTTTGCAGAGGCGCCTGGAGACCAATTAGGTGGCCCAGCCAGCAAAGAATGGCCATGGCCTAGAACTGTTCCTGTTGTGAGGAGGGAGGGGGTGGCAAGCGGAGGAAGCCACTGGGGAGCTTGCACATCAGAATGTGCAGCAAGCAGCTCACACTCTTTCTAGAGGCTCCATGGCCCAGGGCCTGTTCCGGCCTCATCCTTTCTGTACCCATAGGTTAGGCCAATCAGTCAGAATCCCAGAAGCCTGTTGACCCCACCAGTGACTCTAACCCATCATGCATTTATCTCTGTGAAACTGTTGATTACTAGCAAAATGGTCTATCTGCCCCAGCTTCAGATTTTATGCGGATAGTATAGCTGATTAATGAGAAATGATGGCTTTGTCGTTATACACCCTCAAGCCTTCCCTGCTCAGGTTAATGGCTGAGTCGATTCTCCATGTGAGTCCCTATAGCCTGACTGTCCCTGGGCCAGGGAGACCAAGAACTAGTGCCTGGCAAGCTCGCTCTGTGTTGTGGTCCCTAAAATGTTGCGCTGGTCTTGGAGGTCAGCTAAGATCATTCCAGCTCTGGATTTTGGCAAGGCCTTGGCAGTTCCTAAAGAAGAACAGCTCTGTTCTTGGTTCTTCTGTCCCCTGTTTTGTGTCTCTCCTGTCCCCTGGTATCCATCAGAGCCTGCCTTGGATCCTGAGACCTCATGGGCACTGTCCGTGCAGCATCCCACACCTTCATCCACACTTCCCTGCCCCTCCTCCAGGTCTCTTTTTCCTTCCTCCCTCCCCTGTTTTCCTTGGGAGGGACTGTTTTCCTTCGTGATTTTCCACCTACATGTAACTTCCTTCATGCCTGGAAATCCGAGAGACATTTTGAACCTTTCAGTAATTTCAGTGCCTTTGTCAACTTGAGCAGCCAGGGAGAGAGCCAGTTTATAAACCTGGGGAGCTAAGAAATCTGCAGAATTCAAAAGGGGAGAAAAATGTATCTAGTTTAGCTCTTCGTGGAAAAGAGAAGTTTCTGGGGCCTATTTCCACCTCCCTTAGGGTTGCTGGTCCCAGCTCTAGGTCTCCTCCTGCCTCCTCATCCTGGCACTGTGTGTGTGTGTGTGTGTGTGTGTGTGTGTGTACAGGTGACCACATTCAGGGGCACTGAGGAAGTCTTTCTGCTCTGCTCTCTGGCCCATCAGCTGTTGGCTGGTGACTGAGAGGAAGCCCACAGCCTAGATGCCTCCTCCTAGGCCCCAGGGAGACCCACTCAGCTCAGTGCTGGGGAAGGCCCGAGTTATTAACACCGCAATCCTATAAGATGAGCTTCATAATAGGATTTCCCAATAGGCTACTTCATTTAGAAACCTCTTGGGCCTCCACGGTGGCCCTGCCCAGTACCCTCCAGAGAGGACTCTGATGTAATAGACTGCATGTAATCGGCTGTGACCCCAGCATGAGCAACAGCAAACAGCTGGAAGGATGCTGTCTGCCTCACCAACTCCAGCACACTGTGCGGGTGTGCACAGCCCAGACTCTGGGGGCTGCAGGGGACAACCAGGGAAGTGGGGGGGGCAGTTTTGAGTTCCAAATCCCCTTGTGCTCTGCGCCACCCCTTCTGCCTTTAAAGGATAGGTTAGAAGTACCCAGATTCTACTGGTGTTGACCAAGCAATCATGATTCTCCCAGGTCAGTGCTGAAGCTGCTGAGAATGTTCTGGGCATGATAGCCGTCCTGGCTAGAAGTCCATGACTTAGTAAACATTATCAAAGATGACGACAAAGGCACCACAAGATTGTTACTGAGGTGGCTGGGTACATCACAGCATGAGCAGTCCAGTTTGGGCCCATGAAGAACTATGGAGTCTGAAACAGCCCAAGCTGGGGTGGAAGTGGGCCGGATACCAAGAGGCCAACTATTCTGGCTGCCTTATATATCCATGGAGAATGGGCAGACAGAGAGCATCGCTGGGCACCAGTCTGGGGAGCCCGGCTGGGTGATGTCAGACCGGGATCAGAACTCGAGTCTGGGAGGCCACTGTCTGCTTCTGCTTCTGAGACTGTTATTTTTTTTTTCGAAATTAACCATCCTTGGATACGCAATATCTGTTTTCAGGAATAGCAACCCCCTCTCAGCTCTTCTCCCATGAACTCTTTCTCGGCACCTGTGTTGCCCTTTGTGTTTTTTGGGTCCGGGTGCTCTGTGCAACTGTGCACTGTGGTTTGATGTTTCTGCACTGTGCAGCACAGAGCTCCGTGCTGACTACCCCTGTCTTCTTTTTAATCTCTCTGGAAGCAGCACCATCTCTCAGTACCATGTCAGATGCTCTGACACGTTGATCTGCCTCTGGACCATCCAGAGGGTCATGGCGTCAGTAGTGGGGGTAAGTGACACAAAGCTCCCTGGGAAGGATGAAGTCTAAAGGCTTTGTGCTTCTAGAAAAGGACAGGGAGGGTGGCAGGGCTGTGGGATGGAGTCCTGGTTATGGCTCAGTAATTGACCTCAAGGACCAATATGGGCCCCCGAGGCAGTGCTGTTGTCAGACTTACCCCCTTTTCTCCCTGGTCCTGCCTCTCTCTCGAGCTGGACGGTCTTGTGTGCAGAACCTGAACACATATATCTCAGCACAAACTTCCTTGCCACTTTGGAGTTTGAAGTATAGAGAAAACTCCCAGTGAATCTGAACTTGCCTGGGGTGCGATCCCTCGATTCTGGGCCCCAGGAGCTCTAATGGTGTGAGTTTGGTTTCCATGCTTTGGCCCATTGACAAGCTGTGTTGACAGTACCCTAATGCTCCTGAGCCTCAGTTCTCTTTCAAGTCAGTGGAGGAAGAGCCTGAGACAGTCAGCTCAGAGCAGCTGCAAAAGGGGAAGGAATATATCCCATTTGCACACTGCCAGGAGCAAGCCTTATTTTGCCAATGGAACTGTGGCAGGGATGTTGAGAGAGGGGCACCCTGGCCTTTCCCTAGGGGAGGGGTCTCTGCCTGCAGATGCCATCTGTACTGTCCTTGCCGGCTGAGCTAAGAGCTGGAGTACAGTTACCTGGTCAGGCGGCTGCAGCTGAGCCCTCCACTCGTGTTTTAAGGGCCAGTTAATGAGGTGGATATGACCCTTGGGGCCTGCTCAGCTCACTCCTTGCAGGCCTTGGCACTTGTGGCCTCCAGTTCCTCAGTCTGGTTGGATTCCACTTGTGAGCTCCTGCAGATGTAGTGTCGCTATGCTCACTTCTTTCTCTAGGTTCTTATTGCGCACCTACTGATGCCAGGCCCTTTACACTTAAACATTCCGATGGAGCAATTTTACTTCTGAGAATCTACTAGAATCTTAGCTCTTAGACAGTGCTTGCCGTGTCCAAAGGGCAGGGTCATGAGTGGCCTATGGAGGGTCCAGCCCACCAGATGACACGTAGTCTGCTTTGCCACTGTGGCCCTCCCCTGCTCTTGGACACCTCCAGTGGTCTGACACTCAGACTTCCAGAGGCAGCCTGGTTCATCTCAGAGCGCTTCCTAGGACTGAAATGAATCAGAGGCCCATTGCTCTAGACCCTGGGGTGGAACTTTAATGCAAATCTCCCTTATCCCAGGTTACTTTTTGTTGTTATTTTTTAAATATTTTGAGCAGGTAGGACATTAAGTTTCCCTGACTCTTGTCTTCATCAGATCCCTCACTGTTTCAGTTGCTGATATTCTCTTGTTAACAGGGTCCATGCATTTGCACATCCAAAACACAGACACATCTGTCTTCATTTGCGCAGGGCTTACTGTACAGGGTTTTTCACTGAGTTCCACCCACCACTCTCATACCCCAGACTCTCTTTCTTAACAGTGAAAGTTAGGAGTGGTTTGGTTGTATTATGTAGAGATCTGCCTCTTACTTTCCAATGATTGTGTAGTATTCCATTGGATCGATGTACCTTTATTTAATTGGCCCTTCATTTATATAGACGTAGGTTGCTTCCTGTGTTTTGATATTTCTAAACAATGTTTCGGCAAACATCCTTGTGCATTCATCTTTGCACTTAGGTGTGAGCATATCTGTGAAACAAATTCATTAATTAATTTATTCAATGAATATTTATTGAGGGCTTTCTGTGTGCCAAGCACTTTTCCAAGAGCTAAGAATGCAACAGATTCTTTGAAGTAAAATTGCTGACTCAGAGTATAAACATTTTTAATTTTGATAGATATTCCCAAACAGTCCTCCAAAAAAAGACACTTTCTACTGATTTTTGCTCGGACCAACAAGTTTTAGAGTTTCTGTTCCTTATACCTTTGCCAAGATAATAAAATATCAACTGTTTTTATCTTTGCCAATCTGATAGATGAAAACTGGCATCCAACTGTGGTTCCCATTTGCATTTCTCTTGCTATGAGGGGCGTTGAACTTGGCAAAGTTCCATAAATTGCCTTGTTGGGGAGCTGAACACGAATATTCTTATGTAACGCATCATTATGTCAGGTAGGTCTGCACATGGTAGTCAGTTTGGAGTATAGTCACTCAAGGACATGGTCTACCCTTCACTCTCTAGTCCCTTCCCTTCTGCCTTGCATCCCACCCTTCACACATTCTTTGCCCATCTGTAGCCTCAGGACATTTTGGCGCATGCTGTACACCTGTTTCGGTGTTTCCCTGACTGTGGTGGGGAAAGGGGCATTGGGGTGGGACAGGCAAGAGCCGGTGCTGGTGTGGAAGGGCTGTGCTGCCTCAGGAAGGCCACTGCAGCCAGTGGGTGGGAAGCACGCCTTGATTTTCCCATCCTTTTTCTCCTACCCTTGGCCTCTTCCGAGTTCCTTGCTTCCCCTCTGGCATGCACCTCTCAGCTCTTCCTCTTTGGCCCAGTCTCTCCGCTCTACATCCCTTCCTTTTACTCTGCCAGCTCACCTCTGGGGCCTTGGAGCTCAGCCCACTGTGGTGCCTCCCACTCCACCACCCATGAAAAGTCAGCAGCACTCAGCCCCCACCTCCTCCAGCTCCTCTTCATTTCTTCTGCAGCATCCCACTCTCATCAGACCTGCCACCCCTTCCCCAGCAGCCCTGGATCTGTCTCAGTCCACTCCCTGACCACACGTCTAGCCCAGCCTGCTGATGCCTTAGGTCTGCTGGTGCCAGTGGGCTTTGTCTTAGCCCTGGGCTTTTGCTCACTGCCTCCTTCTCTTCTTGGTTTTTGTCTTCAAGTCTGCAGCAATTCTTTCTCTCTGGGGCCGTGGGCTTCCCACCTCTCTTCCTGGCCTCAGCCCTCTTCTTCCTTGTTCCGCGCCTTCCCATCTTCTCCTCGCCCCCTCTTTTTCTTCTTCTCTTCCTCCCTTCCTTCCTCACTACTTTTCTATTTAAATATATTCAGGTTGAAAGATGAGTCAGCCTAAAAAAAATAAGTTAAATAATAAACTTAAAACCTGGCATGAAAATAGAGCAAAAAGTGATAGAGATAATATGCAAATGACTGATGTTTACAAGACTACTGACTTGGCTTGTCTATCTGGGCTAAGAGAGCAGCTTAAAGGCTCTGCTGGGCAGTCCTGTGTTTCATTGTCAGATCACAGTGATGGTTCTGATTCAGGTATGGAGCAAACTTCTCTGGATCGGCTTCCAGCTTGCATGGAGGCACTAATGTGGCATGGCTATCATTAACAGGGCACTCACTATGTCCCGGTTTCTCTGCCAGATTCTTTTTTTGCATTATCGCTTACATCCTCAGATAGCCCTGTGAAGTATACCCCATCATCATGCTCACTTTTCAGTTGAAGATACTGAGGTGCAAAGAAGCCAAGTAGTTTTGCCGAGGTCATACAGCATAGGATTCTGAGGCCTGGCTAATATCCGCTGTTCTGTATTTCTCCCCAGAAGGAAGAAGAGCAAGAGACTATTAGGGGCAAATGTGTGATGTGTGATGGGAGCTGGGGTTTCAGTGTCCCATGTGGACTGAGATAGAAGCCTTAAGTAAAGATAGCAAAGAAAAGCCATCAGAGTTTGATCAGGATTTCCCGTTGGCTAGGGATGAGCCGGGAGGTTCATGGAGTGACCGTGCTCATGGTACATATGAATCAAGGCACACCCCTCCATCTCCATGGTCAGCCCAGCTCCCACTCTTCTTCTCCCCCAGCTCTCCATGGGCAGGGCCACCCCTGATGTGCCTCTTTGTCCTGAATGCCTACTCTGTGCCATCTGCTAGATGAAAACCAAGCAAAACACACTGAAAGCAAAATTGGTGGAAGCAGGAGGTGAGCTGAGGAGGAAGAAAGACTTTGCAAGTAAGTCAAACAGAGGAAGACGAATATCATATGATGACCCTTATATGTGGAATCTAAAATAATGGTACCAATGAATTTATTTACAAAATAGGAACAGACTCACAGACTTAGAAAACAAGCTAATGGTTACCAAAGAGGAAAGATGCCAGCAGAGTGATGGGGGGAGAGATAAATTGGGAGTTGGGGATTGACATACATACACTACTATCTTTAAAATAGATAACCAACAAAGGCCTACTGTACAGCACAGGGAACTCTGGTCAATATTCTGTAAGAGAGTAAATGGGAAAAGGATTTGAGAAAGAATAGGTATATGTATATGTATAACTGAATCGCTTCCTGGATACCTGAAACTAACACAACCTTATTAGTCAACTAATCCAGCATAAAATAAAAAACTAAAAAAAAATGTGTAAGAAAATATCTCAGGAGCGTTGCTGGCGTAAACTTCAGGAAAACCAGGCAGGCAGAGAGTGCGAGTCCAATGAGAAGCCACGTACTTGGAGAGGTGACAGTGGCAGAACCAGATGGAGGGAGTAACCAGTGATGGCAGAGGCTTTGTCTGTCTGTTGTCCAATAGAGTGACACGTTGTGCACACACAGCACTCACAGGAGAAAATCAACAGAATGATAGCAAGCCCATACGTCTTGAAACCCTTTCACCAAAAGTTGATGATAATGTGTCAGTTTGACAGAGGACATAAGGTCAGTGCAACGTGTGTGTTTCAAGTGGAAAATGACAATCTGCTCTTTGCACAAGATGGATGGAGATTCTCCATGAAATTGTATGGAATATGCAAGAACTCTGCCAAATCATCAACTTGGCAAAAATGTGCCTGTTCTGGGAGTTAGGCAATTGGAGGGTTGCTGTTCGGTTTCTGGGTCTGTCACACACATGCCTGTGCTGATCCAAATGTGGAGGCCCTTGCGACTTGGGCTTTCCTTTCCTCACTGGCTCTGTCTGTCTTCCCCTCTGCATCTTTGGCCAAACTCATCTGTCCGCTGTTTTCCTTTCCTCCATTTATTCTAGCCTCTTGTCTGTCTTCTCTCTGGACTTGATTTGAAAAAAGAGAAATGAGAAGACACATTCCATTGGTAGAATGTTAATGAGTGAACGGCTAGTTCCATTCATTGTTTTAATTTTTTTCCCTCTAGAAAGCTGTTTAAATGCAAATTGCAAGAAAAAGTTCTTTTTTTCATAGAGGGAAATAAAGGAAATCAATGTTTATCAGTGAGATCAATTGTAAATATTATGAATAATTTTGTCATAACAATTATTAATATATAATCACACATATTGATAATAAGCTCAGTTATTTAAAAGAACATTTGCTTTTTTAAAACAATATCTTTGTAGGATGCCCTGCTTCTCCATGCTCATTTCTTAATTTTTCTGGAACATACTCTGCTTCCTTCAGCTTCCTCACCCTCATGATGATTCTTGGCTTATGAGAATTCTTTCAGACTTTATTTTTTCTTATTGTCTTTTAAATCTTTCAGTCCAGGTACTAATTAAGAACTAGTAACCGTAGCTGTTTGTGGTTTAAACATACCCAATCAGGGTGACAGATTTAACCTTTCAGGCTAATATTGCCCCTCCCCTTTTGCAAGTATCTCTACCCACCTACCCAGCCTCCTTACCTCAGAATTTGCTCAATGAAAACTCAACTATTTGGGAGAGTGCTTCACCTTTGGGGACTGGCCTTTCCATGCCTCTTTGCTTTGAACCCCATCAGGATGCACTCAGTGCCCTCTCCTTGCACCTCTGTGGAGTCTAAATGTGAGCTCACAGTCCCAACTCAAGCAGCAGGCCCTCTTCCTTCCGAGCCCTTTCTGCAGCCTTGGGGGCAATGGATGTGCTCTCCAGAGAGCTGATAGCATTAGCACACAAGCCGATTGGACATCCATACTCCTCATCTTCCTGACCCTGAAGGAGGAGGCAGAGATGGAGACACATCTCTGCCCTGGTTCCCCCAGACGGCCAGGCCTCTTCTAGCCTTCTCCTTGCCTGCCCACCCCCCCTCCAACCCCCACCTCCACCCTAGTCTCCTTTCCTGCTCCTAGCTGTGTGCAGACCCTTCCTTCTGGGCCACAAAGGGCTCTGTAGACAGACATTGTGTGCTGTTTGCCAACACGGGGGCCCGGGTACACGGAGGGGGCGAGGGAGAAGCCAGCTGCTCTCTCCTTTCACACAGACCTTTGCTTTCTCCCTTTCAGTCTCCCCACCCCCGCCCCCCACTCTCTGTCTTTGAACATGCATACAAAAATAAAAAAGCAGTTGCTAATTAGAGCCAGAGAATGAGAGTGAGCCTGGAAGAGGGGAGCAGTGGAGGGGCCGACTCCCGTGCAAGTCAGCCACTGAGGGAAGGGCCGAGGGACCTTGGAGAGGCTTGGGAGGGAGAGTTTGACAAAAAGCAACAAAGCTTCTTCAGAATGGCAAAGAGGGTCTTTGTCTTAACCTCCCATCCTAAGAGAAAGGAAAGAAGAAATGACAGAGTTTCTTGTAAACTCCCACTGCTGGCGTCTACCACCCTTCTTATCTTTGTCCGTCTCTCAATAGCCCTACAAACAATAAACTCTTTTTGGGGGACACTTAAGTCTATCCTTTTACTAGTAATTTTGTTCTGGCTGATAGATGGGGAATCACTGGTATGAGGGGCCTTCCTTATGGAGGAGCTGCTGAGTCATCAGGATGCTCCAACTTAGGAAATGTCCTCTGACAAATCAAGGCACTCTCCTAGGGCATTTTTCTCACCCAGTCCTATTCTTGGTTTGCCAGGCAATTTCTGTTCCCTGTGTCACTAGGTTCGCTGAAAGCAGCCCAGTTGCCTCGTGTGTCACCAGGGGAATAGCAGCCAGTGTTAGGACAGAACCCAGCTCTGACCCAAGGTCTTTGAACCCACGGCAGGCTCACAGAAGGTTCCAGATACCGGAGCAGTCTGCACCTTCCTGGCAGTTCTGTTGTGGCTTAGAATGGAGTGGCCCATGCTTCATTGGGCCAGGGTCATTCTGAAGGCCTGGAGGTGACAGGGGGACCAGTTCAGAGAGCTGGAAGCATGAGGAGAGAGGGTTACCTGGTAACTTGGCCTGTCTAGAGATGCAGTTTCTCCCAGCGTATGGTGTACACCCTGATGATGCAGATGTGTCAAAGCTTTGACGGCAGTGCCTGGGCACTGAAAACATGGGGTGATTTCCTGATTTCTTGTGAATGTAAACAACTGAAAAGAAGAGTGTATCAGTGTGATACACATTGGTACTAACTAGTCAGGGAGGAAGAAAGGAAAAGGAAATCGAATCTGGACAGCAAAGACTATAACTAACTCGTTCTCTTCCACTGGTATCTGTTTAGGGTAATGGCTACATTTGACAAAAGAGACCACACTGGTATCTTCTGGGAAAATCCCCCAATTCTGGGATGAGATCTCAAAATGAATTTTTCTGGAGTCTGTATGGACTATCTCTAGTACATAATGTACTTCCCAAAGCTCAGTGCATATTGTCTTAACCCTGCCCAAAGACGCCTCTAGAAAATAAGGGCTTGAGTCCCTATTCTATGCAGTTAGCCAGGCCACAAAACCATTGAGAAAACGGCCACTGATGGGTAGTTGTCAAGAGCTGGAGACAGAGGACTTCCCTCATGGTCCAGTGGTTAAGAATTTGCCTTGCAATGCAGGGGAGGAGGTTTCTGTGAAGACACCACAAGGATCTGTCCAGGTAGAGTTCAGCTGAAATCTGGCCACATTGCAAGGGTTAAAAATGGGTTTGAGGTTATTAACAATTCATTATTAAATGAACCAGAGCATTATTTTCTATGTATGGGGCTGGTTCTCTTGAGGCATAGGAGAATTGTGGAAAGAATGTGATATGTTTACAGAGATCCAGGAAATATTAGGAAGGCTTAGATAACATGATCTGAGTCAGGGGTACAGAAAGTATTTGAGTCTCTAAAGATGGTAGAAGCCGCCCATCTAGTCATTAGTGGATATAAGTTTGTCCAGTTTATCACTGAAAAATTAATTTTAAAAAATTCTTTTTGCATTTTGAAGTAACTTTAAATTTTATTTAAAAAATTATCATACAGAAAATTAAACTTATTTTGCTGGACAGTTTTATGAACTTTAACACATGTGTAGATTTGTGCAACCATCACACAGGAATTAGGAAACAGAAGAGCTGTCTTATGCTTTCCTTTTCTCTCCATTCCCTCCTCCCATCCCCCACCTCTGTTGATCCATGATTTGTTCATCACCATTACATTGCCTTTTAACACTGAATGATACACTGTGCCCACTTTTGAGACTGGCTTCACCATAATGCTGTGAGCATCATCAAAGTTGATTTGTGTCAGTGGTTTGTTCCTTTTTATTGCTAGTAATATTCCATTGTATGGATGCACCGTAGTTTGTTCACCTGCTGGCCAACGTTTGAATTGTCTCCAATTTTGAGTGATTATAAGTAGTTGCTATAAACATTCAGGCACGGATTTTTGTACATACGTCGTTTCTCTAGAGTTAATACACAGGAGAGAGATTGCTTGGTCATATGGAAATTGTACGTTTAACTGCCAGGCTGATTTTTTAGAATGGTTGTACCATTTTGCACTACCACCAGCACTTGCCCTGAATCCTTGTCAGCTCTTGGTATTGTAAGTATTTTTATGTTAGTCATTCTAATTGGTATATGATATCTCATGGTGGTTTTAATTTGCATTCTCTAGCAAATAATGATGTTGAATATCTTTCATGTGCTTATTTGCCATCTGTTTATACTCTTTGGTGAAGTGTCTATTCAACATTTTTGCCCAAGCTTTAATTAGGCTGTTTCCTTACTATTGAGTTTTGAGATTTCTTTGCATATTTTGGATGCAAGTTGTTTTGTTGAACATGTGATTTGAAAATATTTTCCAATTTGTAACTTGGGTCTTCTTTCTGTTAACTGTGTCTTTGACAAAGCATTGTTGTTAAAGTTGCTCAGTCATGTCCGACAATTTGCAACTCCATGGACTGCAGCATTCCAGGCTTCTCTGTCCTTCACCGTCTCCTGAGAGCTTGCTGAAACTCATATCCATTCAGTCGGTGATTTCGTCTAACCATCTCATCCTCTGTTGTCCCCATCTCCTTCTGCCTTCAATCTTTCCCAGCATCAGGGTCTTTTCCAATTAGTCGGGTCTTCACATCAGGTGGCCAGAGTATTGGAGCTTCAGCTTCAGCATCAGTCCTTCCAATAAATAGTCAGAATTGATTTCCTTTAGGATTGACTGATTTGATCTCCTTGCAGTCCAAGGGACTCAACATTTTTTATTTTGATGCAATCCAATTTATCCATTAATTTTTTATGGAAGATTTTTGCTTTTTAGAGAAATTTTAAGTTCAGAGCAAAATTGAGAGGCAAGTACGTATATTATATACCTTTCCCATATACCTGCTGCTCCCACACGTGTATAGCCTCCCCCATTAACAACATCCCCCCCCAGAGTAGCACATTTGTTGTAATTGATGAATCTACCCTAACACATCATAGTCACTCAGTTTACATTAGAGTTCACTCTCAAGGTTGTACATTCTGTGGATTTGGACAAATGTATAATGATATGTCCATCATTATAGTACCATATAGGATATTTCACTACCCTAAAAATCATCTGTGCTCTGCCTGTTCATCCCTTCCCACATCCATTGCCTGGCAACCACTGATCATTTTACTGTCTCCATAATTTTGCCTTTTCCAGAATGTCCCACAGTTGTAATCGTGCAAATTGCCTTCTTTCACTTGGTAATGTACATTTAAGGTTTCTCCATGTCCTTTTCATAGTTTGACAGCTCATTTCTTTTGAGAGCTGAATAATACTCCATTGTCTGGAGGATTTATCCATTTTTCCAATTTATCCAACCAATTATTTTTTCAGTTGTTTCAGGATAAGAATCATATTTTTGGTTTCGTGTCCAATAACTCTTTGCCCAACCCCAGGTCACAAAGGTTTTCTCTGAATGTTATCTTCTAAAACTTTTATAGTTTTGTGTTTTATATTCAGGTCTGTGATCCGTTTTGAGTTAGCATTTGTTGAGAGTGTGAGGTTCAGAATGAAGGTCATTTTGTTATTATTGTGCCTGTGATGTCTAGTTGTTCCAGCACCAGAGATGATTCCTTCTCCTCCAAGCCTTTAGTAGATTGTTACCTTCTCAGTGCCCCCTGCCCTGACCACCCTACTTACAGTGTAGACCACCCTTAACAGCTCTCCTGTCTACCCTACCTTGCTTTATTTTTTCCATGGCACTTATCATCCCTAGCGTAGTGTGTAACTTATTGTGTGTGTTGTCTGTGTCTTCACACTAGAATGTGCACTGCCTGAAAGCAGGGATATTTGAGGGTGTGTGGGGAGGGGTCTTCTTGTTAACTCATGTGTCCTGAGTGATTGACAAGAACTGGATGCATGGAGAGGCTGGGGTCCTCCAGGGCACAGGGCTGCAGAATGAGGAGGTGCAGGGGTGGCTAGTAGAAACCCCCAGGCCAGGTCAGATCAGAAGTGAGTTGTATAGAGCCCTGCCTCGCTGGTTCATCAGGCAAAACAGGTTTGTCAAACACTCCACCCCAGCTCTCCTCTTCCTCACCAGCCTACTGTATTATTTGAGGCCAGTAAGAACTTATTAAACAGTTTTCCTCTACATCTAAAGTATTTGTTCCTCGAAACTTAAGCTTTATCCCCCTTTCACCCTTAGGCCCCTGGAAAGAAAGTGCTCTAACTCCCTGGGAAAATCATCTTCAATTCTAATCAGCCCTGGGTGTTGGAAGCCTCTCAGAGATGAGGTGTTGTCAGGGTAGAGGACGTGCAGGGAAAGCTGTTTAGGAGGCAAAGTCAGCTAGCATGCAGGTTTCCCCTGGCTGACAGTGCTTCCGCTTCAGCGATGAGGCTTAACTTATTGAGGGAGAGGCCCAGGGAATCTGAGAAACAAGGGATACGAGGAGAGGATAAGGAGAGGCCAGAAGAAACGAGGGCAGGTTAGATAAACTGCAGTGGGGGGCTTAGATCCTGTCGTTCGAAATGGAACCCTCTCCATGCTGTCCCTCCCCTGAGCCCCGGCGTCAGTCTCTCTCCAGTGGCAGGTGGACAGAGTGTGTGACATTGTGTCTCCCCTGGGGTCTGCTCTGGAAGTCTGTATAGAAGGAGCTTGGGGCCACTTCATGGCTGGGTGGGCGGGGAAGGCCTGACTGGCCACTTAAAGGTTGCATTTGCGAAACAAGACCAGTGTTCTTCTTCTAATGACTGTTTATTTGTTTTCGGCTGTGCTCGTTCTTCCTTGCTGGGCTCGGGCTTTCTCTGGTCGTGGTGAGCAGGGCCGCTCTCCAGTCGCGGTGGGCAAGCTTCTCATGGAGGGGGCTTCTCTTGTGGTGGAGCATGGGCTCAGTAGCCATCACCCACGGGCCCAGTTGCCCCGCAACATGTGGAATCTTCCCGGACCAGGGATTGAACCTGTGTCCCCTGCATTGGCAGGTAGATTTTTAACCACTGGACCACCAGGGAAGTCCCCGCTTCTCTTAAAGGGAATGTTAATTTAGGGTGTGGGGTGCTGATGGGAACCAGATCTGGGTGCAGGAGGAGCTGGCCCTTGCCCTTCCTCACTGCACGAGAACTGGTTCCCTAGATACAACCCCACCTCCCGCCCCAGGTGGAACCTGTCAGGCCCATGGATCGTGACAGCAGCCGATGGTTCAGCAGGCCCTGCTTTCTGACGATCTCTAAACAGCTAAGGCTCCTGACCTGTTTGGAATCTGGTCACATACTATGTTCCCAGAAAAGCAAACCCACGTTGTCTCTTATTTCTGTCTCATTTCCACCACTGGATAGACCAAATCGGCTAATTTTGCTTTCTGATAAATTTGCTTCAGTTCACTGGGAGGCGCTGCTGATTTTGAGTCATCAGACCTATGAGGAGGGAGGAACCCAACTTGTAATATTTCTTAAGTTATGCTTTAATGAGGATACCTATTAACACTTGTAATAATTCACAGAAAGGAAGTCCAAGCCGATCTGCTTGAAATGTCTTCCTTTGTCTTTTTTTTTTTTTTTTAAAGAAGTGTTACTAGCTTAAATGGAGGTCTTAATTACAGATCAGAAACAGAAACTTGCAGTGTGAGAATTGCCTGAAGCCTGTTCCTTTGGCCACACCTGTCTCCCGTGGTTCCTCTGGGGGAACACCTGCCAAGGAAGAGCCGTCTCTCCCTCTTGGGTCCCCTTCCCTCCAGAGCATCCTTGCTGTGAGCCAGCGCGGGGTGCAGGATTCCTTAGCTGTGCAGAATGCTGGGATCTTTTGTCTTTCTCTGAGAATCTATGTATGATAATGTCACAACAAGGTTACAGACATTGTGGTATGATTTAAGTGTTTGTGTGTGCGTGTGCTAAATCGCTTCAGTCATGTCCAACTCTTTGCAACTCTGTGGACTGTAGCCCACCAGGCTTCTCTGTCCATGAGGATTCTCCAGGCAAGAATACTGGAATGGGTTGCCATGCCCTCCTCCAGGGGAGCTTCCCAACCCAGGGATTGAACCCCCGTCTCATGTCTCCTGCGTTGGCAAGCAGGTTCTTTACTGCTAGCACCACCTGGGAAGCCTGCTTTAAGTGTTTATGTTCAACAAATGCTTTTAACACAAAAACTGCAATACTTGATGTTATGCTACCAGAAAGTACTTGCAGGGTTTATGAGATGTGTACACATGTAGCCCCTTAGAGGCAGGGTGGTTGGATAATGGGGTATGTTTGAAGTTGTAATGGACGAAGTATGAAGTATGAATTCGAGCTATTTCCTGAATGGGAGTGAGCCCAGGTGGGCCCTCCTACCTTGCTGGCGACAGCCGGCTTAGCCCCTGAGTCTAGGGGCCGGGCAGCTCTGACTGAGGTGGGTCACCTGCCCACCCGTGCCTCCCAGCTGATCCTCAGCAGCATCTCCATCCCTGTGGGTCTGAGTCCTCTTCTTGCTCTATTTATAGCCCTGGTGGGTGCTCCATGGACAGACTCATTTGGAGTCTGATTCAGAGGACAGGTGATCTGATGGCTGACCCAGTCACTCTCCTTTCCTGGGTGTGGGGAATGAGTCTTCCTATAGGAGCCTTGCCTCATGGCACCCCCTGTGGGCTAAGTGTTTGTGGGCACCTGTGTGCCCTGACACCCAGGTCTGCAGCCTGGTCCAGGGGCAGGCACCCAAAGAGGCTGCTTTTCTGGTTGTCCTGAGAAGCAGGGCCCTTTACCTTTCCTGGGGAGCAGGGCAGGGGGGCCTGATGATGAAATGAAGGGCTGACCAAGTTCCATGCCAGGCCTGGCTCAGCTTGATGGGAATGCTCTCTTCTTCTTTATTCTGGGGAAGCCCACTGCTGGTCTGGGAAAAAGGGGTAAAGTTGAGAAGAAGCAGCTCTCCTTGTCTGTAGTCTGGTCTCCCAAAATGAATCAACTGAGCAGAACTAAAATGCACAGGAGTGATGGGGTGGGTTGGGGAAGGGCTAGTTAAGGAACCTGGGGAGAAGATATTTGTGGTACAGTTCATCCTAGAGGAAACACTGCAAGGCCCGAGTAGGAGAGCATGCCCCATCTCTTCGGGGAAATGCTGAGATGTGTCTGACCCGGAAAAACAGAGACACATGTCTGCAGGAGGGAGAATCCATAGACCAGCGGGAAGTTGGTGATGTGGTTGAGGGGACAGTCTTCAGAGAATGCTGTGGAGTGATTTAGAGCTGCCTCTGAATGGAGGGTGTGTCCCATCCCCGTGCGTTTTTGTTGGAGACCCTGTCGGCTGCAGTGGCCTCTAACCAAGCTCCACCGCAGTACTCCAGGCTCACCCCATCTCCAGATTCGTCTTCTTAATCTCAGACATGCTCATTCATCCCCCTGCTCACAGACTGTTACATCTCCTCGCTGCCCTAAGCACATGTCTCAGGCAGGCTTTCAAAAGCGCACATGTGCCTGTCGTGGTCCAGGCCCAGGTTGGAAAAGAATTTCCAGACACGAGGCAGGATGAAAGGAGAGACAAGTTTATTAGAGCGGGGGCGGGGAGGGTCAGTGCCGTACCCTGGGCTGGCGTCCTGATAGTCAGGGAGAACTGACCTTGGACATGGTCCTTGGTTTGTTTTTATAGCAAGGAGTGGGGTAGGGGTCTTGTGAGTTATTTGCTATTTGGATGAGGTACGTATATGAGGCAGGAGAGTAAGGCAAATACCTCTTCCTTATATGGGATAGGAGGGAAGATAGGCCATACTGCTCAGGAGGGTCCAAAAATTCCTCAGTAGTTACAACATGGGGGGTGGGCAATAAGGGTCTTTTTCTTTTTTTTTTTTTTTTCCTGTTGCTGTATTCTAAGACCCTTCTTTTTCACCTTGTTCTTTTGTACCTGGAGCACCACAATACCCATGACTACCGCAGTCCCCTAAGCTTGGTTAAGAGTATAGACTCTGGGGCCACACTCTATGGCTTTGAACTCTGTCACCACCACCTACTAGCTGTATGACCTTGGGTAGGTTACTTTGGTTACTTGGTTTTCTCGGCTGTAAAATGGGCATGAGAGTAACCTATTTCCTGGGGTGATGGGGAAGACTGAACGAATTAATGCTTGCAAAGCGCTCAGGGCACTGCTGACTCTTAGAGAGTGGTCAGTACAAATGAATCATCGTTATTGTTTTCCAGCTCTCACAGGTAGCCCGCTGGTCCCCCTCCCCCTTCAAGGCCAGCAGTCCACGTTTTAAATCTCATCAACCCTCCAAGGCCTGCCTGAACTTCTGCCTCTTCTATAAACAGTTTTTGATTTCTTGCTCCAATTGCCAACTGGACATAATTGACTTTTCTGTCCACACCTGTCTCCCAGCACATTGCCTACAGTCCTCCTGCCCTCCAAGTGCCAGGGACAGACTGTAAGCCATTGAGGGGTCCCAGACCTGTTCCTCGTTCTTCCCCGTCTCCCTGCTTCTTGCAGGGGACAGGCTGTCAGAGCTTCTCCCCCGTGAGCAGCTTCAGTGCTGGCGCCTGCTTCTCTGCCTTCCTCGTTCTCGCCGTGCTCCTCCTCTCCCAGCCTTACCTGGCTCTCTCTGTTCCTCTGTTTGTCCTCCCCTCTCACCACCTCGTTCTTCTTCTCGATTCTCCTTGTTTCTCTGACCTCCCCCACCTCGCTCTTAATGAGAACTTTCACACGTCATATTGATTCGGACTTTTAAAAAGCCAGCATTGATTTTTCTGGGGGCACTTTTCATGATCTTATATTTACATGTGGGAAGAAAGCTGTTTCAGAAGCCATTGACTTTGTTCTGTTGAGTTAGTAGTCGAAGTTGTAAACTCTTTTTTTTTTTTTTAATTTTTATTTTGTATTGGGATTAGCCAATTAACAATGTGATAGTTTCAGAACAGCAAAGGGTCTCAGCCATACATATGCATGCATCTATTCTCCCCCAAACTCCACTCCCATCCAGGCTGCTACAAAACATTGAGCAAAGCTCCATGTGCTATGCAGTAGGCCCTTATTGGTTATCCATTTTAAATATAGCAGTGTGTACATGTCCGTCCCAAACTCCCTAACTACAGACAACTGTAAGTTCATTCTCTTTCTGTTTTGTCAGTTCGTTTGTATTTCTTTTTAGATTCCACGTGTAATAACTGTCATACGATATTTCCCCCCTTTCTGACTTACTTCACTCAGTATGACACTCTCTAGGTCCATCCATGTTGCTGCAAAGGGCATTATTTCTTTCTTTTTAATGGCTGAGGAATATCCCATTGTATATATGTACCGCATCTTCTTTAGAGGTTGGAGACTCTTCTGGAGACTCAGAGAACTCGGGGACCTCAGATGCTGCATCTCATGAGCTGGGATCAGGGTGAGAGTCTGGGGGCAGAAAGCGTTGGGCAGGAGAGGCCTTGCACCCTGACCCGGCCTTGAGGATAAGGGTAAAGAGCAGGTGCAGAGCTGGGTGAAAACCAAGCAGATGACTGTCAGCCACTGGGGTGGGGGCAGGCAGGGTGGAGGACCACGGTGGGATTCGCTGATGAGGCTCTTGCTGCCCTGGCATCAGACAGGTTGGTCTCATCTTTCCCCCACAAAGCACACAGTGATCCAGCGCCTGTGCTGAGGGCCCTGCCTGCCTCATCTCATCTAATCCCTCAGTAACCTTAGGGGGCAGGTCATGTTATTTACATTCTACTTTGTGGGTAAGATGACATTGCAGGAGTAAAGTTAGGGAAGGGCAGTAGGTTCAAAAATATGATCTGTAAAGATGAAGTAATAGAGCTAAGTGGGCAGAGTGATGAGGGAAAAGGCAGAATCCTGCCTCCTGGAGGATGCCTGTGTTCATGTATGTGGGCTGCGTGACGTCTTTTTCGGAGTGACGTTGGGTATGTATAAATAAACCGGCAGAATCAGGAGAATAGATGCAGGGAAAATAAAGGCAGGGGTATAAGATGATTTGTAGCTGAAAGTCCTGACACCCATAGCCAGAGGTGGGTCCTTCCGCACTGGACTGCGTGATCATCACCAGTCCCTGCTGTGCTCCTCCCTGCCACTCCCTGCTTGGGTTCTGCAGCCATGAGTTGAAGGCTTCCCTGATGGCTCAGATGGTAAAGCATCTGCCTGTAATGTGGGAGACCTGGGTTCGATCCCTGGGTCAGGAAGATCCTCTGGAGAAGGAAATGGCAACCCACTCCAGTACCTTTGCCTGGCAAATTCCATGGACAGAGGAGCCTGGTATGCTATCGTCCATGGAGTCACAAAGAGTCGGACATGACTGAGCGACTTCACTCACTCGTTCACTACCCACATGAGTTCAGAGCTCTGTGGAAGCAGCCTGGAGAGCAGTAGCCTAACCTCAGCTCATCTGACCTGGGCTCCTGGGCAGGGGCAAGGAGGAGGGGTCAAGGACATGCTGGGTCCCTGCAGCAGCGCCTCTGGGCACTGCAGCCTGCAGCCCCTGGCAGATGTAGAACAGCTTCATCACCATGCTCAGTAAAAGCAATATGGGGATGAACAACTTTTAGAATAGTTGAAAAGATATCAAACCATCCTGAAATGACACAGAACCCTTGGCCTGTTGGCCAACTTTTAGATATCATCTAGACTTAATGGAACAGTTTTGCCCTTTTTCTCTCCCTGGTTATCTTTTTGCTGGTTTTTGGATTTCAACTTAGGGGTCACTTTGGGGGCTTCCCTGGTGGCTCAGAGGTTAAAGCATCCGCTTGCAATGTGGAAGACCTGGGTTCGATCCCTGGGTCGGGAAGATCCCCTGGAGAAGGAAATGGCAACCCACTCCAGTATTTGTGCCTGGAGAATCCCATGGATGGAGGAGCCTGGTGGGCTATAGTCCATGGGATCGCAAAGAGTCAGACACAACTGAGCGACTTCATTTTAATCAGAAGCCATGCCAGCTCTTCCTGAGTGCCTGTGACCCAGGCATACTTTGGTAATGCCACATGCAGTTCCCTAAAGTTGCACCCTATGGTGCCAGTGCTTCTGGGGAAAGAAACGTCAGGGCTTGTCCTTCATCACCTGGGCACTCTGTAGCCAAAGCCCTAAGAAAAACAATAATCCTACTGAACAAAACCAGTAGCTGAGATAAATCTCTGTCTCCCCATGGGTGAAGGCTTTGTAGCCTTGAACCCTGGGGCCCTGCCTTTTTCTTGGAAATGTAAGGTCTCTGGAAGGCATTCACTTCTTGTTGAGACCCAACTTGTCAAAATTAAAAATCTGAAGCTTCCTTGTGACTGTTTTAAGATAGGCAGCCGTGTCTTTGAGGCTGCCTGCATTCCCACCTTTATGGCTCAACGGAGGGGAGGAGCCAAGGTACTTGAAGCTGCTAAATGGCCACAACTTACACTAAAGGAAGCATGTGTGCAGACTTTCAGCCCATGCTGCCTGTCACAGAGGGGCCTGCAGTGTGAGAGCCTCAGAAAATCACCAGTTCCTGGCCAGAAGAGGGGCGGGAGCTGCAGGAAATTCATTCCGGGAACAGTGGATGCCCTGTCCTGTATCCCATTCATTGTCCTTCTGTGGCCCACACCATGCTGACGCCCCTGCCCCCAAACCTATGCCTTCCTTTCAGGAAAGATAGCAAGTCTCAACATTTTTCCCTCAGGGACCAGGGTACCCTCTGGTCCCTCTCCTTCCCACGTCCCCTACTTCAGTTTCTCACCATCACCCTGAGGATGTTCAGTCTTCCTGAAGTTGTGTCGTGTTAGCCGTTCAGCCGTGTCTGACTCTGTGACCACATGGACTGTAGCCCACCAGGCTCCTCTGTCCATGGAATTCTCCAGGCAAGAATACTGGAGTGGGTTGCCATTTCCTTCTCCATCCTGAAGTTCAGTTCAGTTCAGTTCAGTCGCTCAGTCGTGTCTGACTCTTTGCGACCCCATGAATCGCAGCACGCCAGGCCTCCCTGTTCATCACCAACTCCTGGAGTTCACTCAAACTCACATCCATCGAGTCAGTGATGCCATCCAGCCATCTCATCCTCTGTCGTCCCCTTCTCCTCCTGCCCTCAATCCCTCCCAGCATCAGAGTCTTTTCCAGTGAGTCAACTCTTCGCATGAGGTGGTCAAAGTACTGGAGTTTCAGCTTTAGCATCATTCCTTCCAAAGAACACCCAGGACTGATCTCCTTCAGAATGGACTGGTTGGATCTCCTTGCAGTCCAAGGGACTCTCAAGAGTCTTCTCCAACACCACAGTTCAAAAGCATCAATTCTTTGGTGCTCAGCCTTCTTCACAGTCCAACTCTCACATCCATACATGACTACTGGAAAAACCATAGCCTTGACTAGACGGACCTTTGTTGGCAAAGTAATGTCTCTGCTTTTGAATATGCTGTCTAGGTTGGTCATAACTTTGCTTCCAAGGAGTAAATGTCTTTTAGTTTCATGGCTGCAGTCACCATCTGCAGTGATTTTGGAGCCCAAAAACATAAAGTCTGACACTGTTTCCACTGTTTCCCCATCTATTTCCCATGGAGTTAGGAGTTCCCAGTTTGCTCCTGGGGTGAGAGGTGGCAGTTTGAGTGGGGGATGCTTCCCACTAGGGTCGTCCTCTGTGACTCTCTCTGCTCACCCTCACCCACCCCGCCCCTGACTTGACTTTCCCAGCTGCTTCCTCTCCCATCCCTACCATGGGTGGGATGAGTTTTCCACTCTCCCAAGATGCCACCTGGGTCATCCACAGAAGGTGGAAGGGTGGAGGCCTGAGCCCAGTGAACGTGGGAAATCTTTAGGGTAGGAACAGAGCCTCCAGCCTCCCCGAGCCAGGCTAGAGGGATGACTCCACCTGTGGAGGAAGAAATCAAAGGAGACTTTCCCATGTCTTCTCCATTCTCCATTTTTCTTCCCACAATGTCTCAGCCAGTGTGGAGGATCTGTGGACTGTGATGGATACTGAAGGAACCTGGCATCTCTGCCATGCTTACACATCAGCCTGTGGCTGACTTAGCCCCCTCTGAGGGTCCAGGGGGCTGCTTCCAGAACATCAAAGATTGGAGATCCAAACTTTTCCCTCCTCCCACAGAATCTTCCATCTCCCCAAGCCATTGAGTTGCCAAGTTCTGTCCCTTCTACTACTCAAGATCTCTGGAACCTCCACTTTCCTTCCTTTGCCCCTGTTCTGCTGCAGTTGGGCCCTCCCTGGTCACCCTGGTTCTGATCCTGGCCTCTCAGTGCATCTTCCACACAACTGCCCCAGGGGTCTTCCCCCAAAATAAAGCTTGTCTTGACCGCCTATGTAAAACTCTTTAGGTCCGTTCATGACTTCTGATGGATAAAATCTTATGCAACCCAGCCCCCATGGCACCAGGGCATTTAGTAATCTGGCCCCTGACTTATCTCCAGGCCTGTCACCTGTGGCCCCACCTCAAGCTTCTGGCCCAGAGGTTCCCAGAATTGAATCTTGTCTTCAATGGAACTTACACACTCTTTCCTCTTCCTGGATTTGCCTTCCCTCTCTCTCTAATTGGTACAGCTCAAGTCTGCTCATGTGGCTCCTCCTTACAAAGCCTTCCGTGTCTCCTCCACAAAAGCTTGTCAGCAGTTCTTGCTTCTGCATCTCCAGTGCTTTGTAAGCATCATCTCTGGTGGTATGCCTCACACGGTACCAACAGTGTGTTCTCTCTCCCAGTCCTCTCATGACATGGTGCCCTCTCTGCAGGCAGGACAGCCTCCAGGTCACTTCTGTGGCTCCTCACCGGGTCCAGTGTAGTTATTACAAGGACTCATTGCACATGTGCTGAATAAATGAATGAAATAATGTATGAGAGCTTTACAGCGATGTGCCGGGTGGTGGATGCTGCTGCCACCCAGCTTCAAAGAAGTAACATAGAACAGCCTTCTTGGGGTTTCTCCCTCAACATGCTGTCTGCATGGAAGGCAGGACTGAGGGCCTTGGTCCTGGGATCTGGAAGCTAGGAAGACACTCAGGATTTTTGGCCCCACGATATAGCTTGTCAAAGCCCCCAAGGAAACAAAATCAAGATGTTGGAGGATTTTTCCTTAAGGAAATAAATATTCTCAACTTATATTGAGAATGGTACAGTGTCTTCTGCATTATGACTTGACTGACAGAAGAAATGTGTTTAAGATATTTTTAACCTGGAATCTAAGAAGAAATCTAGTGATTAGATCTTTGGAAGCTATTGTGTAATTTTAAAACTTTAGTAAAGGAATATGTTTAAAGAAAGAAAGAAAAAAAAAATCCAACCAGATTGATGTGTTTCAGTTCTTTCTGTAACTTGTATAAAGGCATCCATTGTCTTCAGAGAGGGGGAACTGGTAGTGTGTGTGTGTGTGTGTGTGTGTGTGTGTGTGTGTGTGTGTGTGTGTGTAACTCACACCAGTCTCTACATCGCTTAAAATTATTCTGTTCACCTCAAGAAAACATTTCAGAAAGGGCCTTTTTCACCCTGTTGACAGCAGCAGGGCGTGCTTGTGAGGAGGTTATTACTGTGAACATTATTCCCATTTTGTAGCAGGAAAAAATGCAAAGGAGAGTATTTGATATTCCCATTTTGTAGAAGGAAAAGATTCAAAGGAGAGTATTTGAATGACCAGCACAAGACCATTCTGTCAATGCATGGTTATAGGTGGTTTTTGAGCCCAGACCCTGTTTCTCTAAATCATATATTTTTTCATGGCCATTTTGATGTCTGAATGCCAGAGTCATTTGGGTTGTCCCTCCACTGCACTGCTGGAAACTTAACGGGTAGACCTGTGTGTTGTTTACCTCTTGCTGCATAACAAACCACTTCAATGGTTGGATAAACTAGTAACTACTGTAATCATGCTCTCAGATTCTCTGGATCAGGAATTTGGACAGGGCTGGGTTGCCTCTGTTCCACTGTGGCTGGGGCCTCAGCTGGGAGACTTGAACAGCTGAGAGATGGAATCTTCTACAGGCTTCTTCACTCACATGTCTGGCACCTGGGCTGGGATGACTAAAGGGAGAACTCAGCTGAGAGTTCTGGAACTGGACTGCACCCTTACAAATGTCCTGTCCATGTGGCTGGGGCTTCCTTATAGCATGGTGGCCTCAGGGCAATTTGAATTTTTTATGAGGTGGTTCAGGGTTCTTCTCGAAGAAATCTCTAGTCTTTCCCATCATATTGTTTTCCTCTATTTCTTTGCATTTGGGCTTCCCTGTGGCTCAGATGGTAAAGAATCTGCCTGCAATGCAGGAGACCTGGGTTTGATCCTTGGGTCGGGAAGATCCCCTGGTATGGAATGGAAACCCACTCCAGCATTCTTGCCTGGAGAATCCCATGAACAGAGGAGCCTGGGAGACAGGAGACTGGTCTACAGTCCATAGGGTCGCAAAGAGTTAGACATGACTGAGCAACTTTCACTTTCTTTCATTGCATTGTTCACTTGAGAAGGCTTTCTTATCTCCCCTTGCTATTCTCTGGAACTCTGCATTCAGTTGGATATATCTTTCCCTTTCTCCCTTGCCTTTTGCTTCTCTATTCTCAGCCATTTGTAAGATTCCCTTAGACAACCACTTTGCCTTCTTGCATTTCTTTCTCTTTGGGATGGTTTTGGTTACTGCCTCCTATACAGTGCTGTGAATCTCCATCCATAGTTCTTCAGGCACTCTGTCTACCAGATCTAATCCCTTGAATATTCTTAAAGTATTTCCATGTTCTTAGAGTATTTTGGTGAAGAAGGTAGAAGTTCCTTGGCTTTTAGGACCTACTTTCAGGAGTCATGCATCATCACTTCTGTCCCACCCTGATGGTCAAAGGAGTCATAAGCCCACCCAGATTTGAGGCAAGGATATGTAGATCCCAGTAAATATAGATCTCAGTGGGAAGGGTGTTAGGAATTCACAGTCATGTTTTTAAAACCACACAGGCCTTTTCTCTTCTGGATTGATCAGGGCTCAGTGTTATCTAGATGAAAGGAGAGGAAGAGGTTCACCTCTGGAGACCCTTGCTAGCAGCGGACTCTGGTGATACCTTTGATTTCTCCATTCCCATGAGAAGAAGACAGGGTTTCTAGATTGTCCCACCTGGTTCTCATGGGCCGGACCAGGCCAGAGAAGAGGTGGCCCTTGCCACATTCTGCTGGGGTAAACTCTCAGCGCATGTCGGGTGGATCATCAAGCATCCTGCTCGGCCAGGGCTTAAGGATTGTGTGGTTTGAGGTTTCTTTGTCTGCTGCTCCTAAGCCATGACCATGTATCTCCTTGAAGGGAAGAGAGTTCATCTGGCATAATCTTTAGGGATGAAGGGAATGAGAACCCCTCTGAGACAGGAGTAAAGAGTTGGCTTCCTGGAAATTCAAAATACTTTATCCGTTAGCTCCAAAGGTTCCCTGACTCAAGGCTGGAGCAAGGAGATAAGCACAGGACTGGCAGGGCATGGGACTTTTCAGGGTCACCCGTGTCATGCCAAGACATCTCTAACACATTAGAATCTCCTGGGACACATGTTGACCAACTGCTTCATTCCTGGCAGTCAAATGTGGCCCCCAGTGAGCTTTCATACCTCGTTTCCCACATGGTGGCTCTCTCACCAGCACTCCAGCCACTCTAGATTTTGTCATTAAATTTTCATGAGCTGTTATGCCTGTTCCAGTCAGCAAGAGACTTGGTTACATTGCAATAACAAATACCCTCCAAGTCTTAGTGGCTTAAAACAACGCTTGTTTATTCCCCCTTCATAGTTTGTGTTCATCATAGGTTGACAAGGGTTGTGTTTCATGCCATGGAAAGTCATCTGTGAGAGGGAAAGGGGACTTTGGTGGGTCTTACATTGATAGTTATGCCCTGACTTAGAAGAGACACACATCGCTTCCATTTACAACTCAGTGGCCAGAAGCACAATCCCACCATGTCCCTGGGACACAGAGAGCTGGGAAAAATGGCAAATTGCCTTAACCGCTACACGAATACCACAGTGGTCTCTGAAAATCCGTATCTTTGCTCTCTCTTCACAACGTCTTTTCCCTCTCCACATTTTCAATGATGCATGCATACCTGCAAGCAACCATCCATCTGCTCATCTAATGTGTAGTGAGCACCTGTCCTGTGCCAGGTACAGCTCCAGGTGCTAAGCACATGGAGATGAAAAGCTTCCCTGGAGAAGTACCTAATCTTACTAGATTGTTCAAAATCTATGCAACTTTTTCAGACTGTAGCCAGACTTTCCATAAAGATAGCAAGTATTAGTGGATCTTTCTTCTAAAATATGTCTTCAATGGTTAAGCATAATAATAATCATTTTTTTCATTACTATTGAGCCCTTGCAGTAAGCCAGACACTTTGCTCAGGGTTCAGTTTAACTCTCACTACAATTTTGAGTGATTGGCTAGATGATGCCCATTTACAAATGAGTAAATTCAGCCTCTGAGGGGTTAAATCAGTTGTCCAAAATCCCACAGCTACCTAGTGGCAGAGCTGAGGTTTAAATTTGGGCCAAGTCCAAGTTCTTACTCTTCAACAGCTACATTACACTTATTTTTTACACTCATGAATTTTTCTTCTTTCTGAATCAGAGACCTGAAAACAACAAAAATTATTTTCTGCAGTTGTACTATGAACACTTAGAAGGCAAGGATCATTTCCAGTGATGTCTGATCATTCAAGTTCTTTTTGATGAATGAATGAAAGAAGGAGGAAAGGAGGGAGGGACAGAAAAAAGGGAAGGAAGAAAAGGGAGGAAAGAAGCAAAGGAGGGGGAGGAGGAGGGTGTTGATGCTCTTGACATAGAGTGAAAGCCTTGACTGAAGTCGTGGGACTTGGTGCGGAAGGCAGGCGAGGGCGCTGACCCGGTAGGAAGGTACCCTGTAAGTCGATGGCGCTGCTCTTGTAACCGGCTCCTCGCTGATCTTCAGTTCTGTCCATCGGTCTCCCAGTTCCGTGCCTGGTGTGTCTCATTACCTCTGAAGAGCTTCTCCTGTCTACCACATCTGAATGGTCTACAATTAAATGCACAGATGTATTCCTCCTCACTCGGCTGCTGGAAAGGAAATATTTTGAAAAATATGACAACTCAGTATCACAACTTGGAGAAACTGGAGGAAGGGAGAAAGGGCTACAAAGGAGGTATTAAACAGAATTTTTAAAGGTCACTCTCCTATTTTGTGTGTTACTTTCCAAAGCAGTATTTTGAGATTTAAAAATATATATAACAATTATGGCTCGCCTCCATCCTCTGCAGTTAAATAATGGTTTACATTGGGATCAACAACAGTCCGTGAGGCCTGAAAGCAGCCTGACCATGTGTGCTAGGTCCAATTTGTTTTCCATGATTGCTCAGGCTTTATCAAAAGAATGATCTGCAGTCCTAGGCTGCTCTTGTCTGGTGCCAGAGCCCCAGACTGTGTCCTATATATCAATACACGGCTTTGGTTAACCTAGATTTTTCTAGTGGAGCTTGTTGACATTTAATAAAAAGACTTCCCTGCTTAGTGTCTTTCAGGCTCCAACCTCAAGGGTCAAATTGCTTTCTCCTGTGTTTAGTTCCTCTTGTGTGTGCACCTCTGTGTATGTGGGTGTGCCCTTGTATTGGTGTGTGCACCCCTATGTATACTCTGTGTGCGTGTGTGTGCATGCACCCGTGTGTGACCATGCATGCACTAGTGACTACTGTGTTGGCAGCTTGTGGCCTGGAGCTGATGTGTAAGTGCCTAATTGCGTTTGCTCTCTAGCAATTAACCACTTGCAGGTGCAACTAGTTGTGAGCACAGGTCTCTGTGTGTGACTAATTGAAGGTGTCAAGTACTCGCCTCTTGAGTTCCCTTCATGGCTCAGTGGGGCTCAGTGCTGAATCTCCCCACCATCTGGGTTTGGGCACTTCCTCTGGCCAGAGCATATCCTCAGGAGAGGGGCCCAGGGAGAAGAGGGAAAGCTGCTTCAGAGCAAGAGGGTAAGGGAGTTGAAGGGCAGAGCTCCTGAAACCTCTCCAGGGAGTCAAGCTTGATGGGTGCTGCCATGTGGCAGAACCCCGCAGCCAAGGCCTGGCATCTCCCGGCCTGTGAAGGGCTTTGGTTTTCTGCCGAGAGTGACTCCCTCTCCTGGACCCGTTGTCCAAGCAGTGACCCAAACCCTCAAGGACAGAAGTGGCTGGTGGAAATCTGGACTATTGTTCTGGCATTTGGGGCCCCTCTGTAGTGTTGCCCCTGCCCCCCGTGTGACAGCTACACTCCTGGCCTCTGCAATTCACCTGTAAAGTGGGGGTGACCCCCTCCCTCACCTTCCTGGTGGGCCCAGGGTGTCCTGAGGGTTAGGCTACTGTGACTTCAGTTGTGTTCTTGCCTTTTCTGTGCCTTGCAAGGGAGCAGGTGACTCTTGGGTGGCCATGGGCAGTTTCTTAGCTGTAATGTGTTCATAATAGAAGTCTCCAAGTGGGTCAAGGGCTGAAGAAGCAGGAACTCTTGGTCCTGAGCTCTGTGGCCTGCGTCCTGGCCTCTGTCTCAACACTCATTGAAAGTGAAGGCCTGAGAACAGCCCGAGATGACCCTTCTTGGGACACGGGTGGTCCTCCCAGTGGGGGTTCTTCCTTCTATCCCCTGCCGCCACTGAGGCACAGCTACCTTGTAGACAGTGGCCTTGACAGTAGCCTTCAGAGAGGCCCCCTCCACAGCCCAGGCCTGGGTGGGATGGGGCTTCAGGGAGTGGAGACAGAGCTCCAGGGAAGAAGCCCCATTGAGGCCAGGAGCTGGCTGGGGCAGCACCACAGGACAAGCAGGCCGCAAGTTGCAGTATTAGCTCTTCAAGAATCTTCTCTGGAAAGCTGAGGGGCAGGGGGCGTGGATTAGCTGCTTCCAAGCAGTGGAGAGAAAAGGGCCCACCCTGGGAGCTCTAGAGAGTTCAGAGCGTCGAGCCCTAGTGTCTGCATGGAGCCCTTCTTGCTATGGTGAACGTCTCACCACAGATCCAGGCATGCATTCCTGGGGTGAGGGGGCCCACGGAGTTGTGGGGCGAAAGCCCCAGAAAGGGACAGCTTAGTGTCCTGAGGGGTTGATGTGCTGCTGCTGCTTAATTGCTTAGTCGTGTCCGACTCTTTGTGACCCCCTGGACTGCAGTCCGCCTGGCCCCTCTGTCCATGGGATTCTCCAGGCAAGAATACTGGCGTGGGTTGCCATGCCCTCTCCTCCAGGGGATCTTCCCGACCAAGGGATCAAACCTGGGTCTCCGGCATTGCAGGGAGACTTCTTACTGCTGAGCCACCAGGGAAACTCTGGTGATGTGCTACCAAGGGTCGGAGTGGAGCATGTGAGGGTGGGGCCCGAGGCCAGAGGAGAGACAGGGCAGCGCAGAGGGAGAACAGTCATGTCGTACTCCACTTTGTGGCCAGGCTCTTGAGTGGCCGCAGTGAAAGGCGTGGGGTCTCGAACACAACCTCATGGAGACCTCATGGAGTTTGGGATTCCCAGCCGAGGTCACTCCACAGGGAAGCTGGATTGGAGGGCCACCACCCTGGCATCACATTTTCAGTTGAGTCCTTTTTATTGCATGATTAAACCTGGCTTCCCTGTCCTGATCCTTGGGTTCTGACTGTGGGCCTCTTTCAGTAACCACCCCACAGGACTTAGCTTGACTCTGGGATCCTCTTGCCCCTTGGAGGGTGTCAGTGGCATGCACCTGGAGAGGTTCAGTGACCATCTTTACCACTTGCTCCTTGTGCCTCAGATTTCTTGTTTATAAAGTGAGATGATATTTAAAAAAATTTTATTTTATATTAGAGCATAGTTGATTAACAATGTTGTATTACTCTCAGGTGTCCAGCAAAGTCAGTTATACATGTACATGCATCTATTGTGTTTCAAAGTCTTTTCCCATTTAGGCTGTTACAGAGTGTTGAGCATAGTTTCCTGTGCTGTATAGTGAATCTTGGCTGGTAACCTATTTTAAATATAGTGTGTATATATTAATCCCAGTCTTCTAGTTTATCCCTCCCCCCACATCTTTCCCCTTTGGTGACCATAAATTTGTTTTCTGTCTGTGAGTCTGTTTCTGTTGTGTAAATAAGCTCATATTTTTCAGATTCCACATTTATATGATATCATACAATAGTTGTCTTTCTCTGTCTGACTTGCTTCACTTAGGATGGTAATCTCTAGGTCTGTCCAAATTGCTGCACATGACATTATTTCATTCTTAAGAATGGAATAATATTAGAGCCTATTTGTTCGGATTGTAGGGAGGATTAAATGAGATGAGTGAAATGTTCATCATGTTAGGTAGAACAGAGCAAACCTTCATTCAATATTAGTACTCAAGTTACTCATGTTATTATTGTTCTTACTTTATGGAGGCTACTTTCTTCCCAGAACACCTGCCCCTCACCCAGGATGGCTTAGTCTGTGTTACCTGTTGGCTTTGTTTGGCAGGACCCCACAACTCTGAGACCGGTGTGGTTCAAGCCTGAATCATTGGCTTGATCCTAACAGCCATGGGCTGCTGGGCAGTGACTGGTCAGAAGTCAAGCTGGGTTCCAGCCAGCAGAAAATGTGCTTGCCCAGATCATGGCCCTTAGACAGGGGTTTCACTTGTAGCAATTCAGGAGTGAGGCACAAATAAAAACATCTGCCTTTCCCGCATTTCTTTAGATTATAAATTGAGGCTTAACACGTCAGGTCATAATGTGATCATTTAAGCTGCCAGCTCCTCAGCTTCATCCCACTTTTCTGGGGAGTGACTGTTTTCCAGATAATTAAAGAATGTGAGTGCTGGGAGAATCCCTCATGATTATTCCATGGAACCATCTTTTTCATTTGAGAAAAGTAGTGACAGTATTCAGTGAATTTAGCCAGAGTTCATTCAGGGTACTTTATTTCTTGGATGGTTCTTTTTTAACTCATTCCTTTCAGATACAGTGCAGCTTAAATGAGCTTTCTTAATTGCCAATCCTCACATATAAGCATGTGCATTTATAAACATCTGTGTGTGTGTGGCAGTTAGCATCCTGGCTGACCTGTGGCTGGTTCCAGACGGTAGGTAGCCTGAGGGACCAGCTGAAGTTCAGCATCAGCCAGGGCAGTTGGAAACCAAGTGAGGTCATAATCCAACTTACCCATCTGAAAAGGGGTCTGGACAGAGAACTCTGATTTTTCAGTTCACACTGGACCAAAGTCTAACCCATGGGTTGATCCAGACTTTTAGACCAAAAATGCTCTCCAAAATACAGGTTACTAATATAAAATCCCTATTAATGATATTACACACACCACTGCTTGAACAAAAACAAGAGAACTGCTTTCCACACCGAGAAGGCAATGGCACCCCACTCTAATACTCTTGCCTGGAAAATCCCATGGACAGAGGAGCCTGGAAGGCTCCGTGGGGTCGCTGAGGGTTGGACACGACTGAGCGACTTCACTTTCACTTTTCACTTTCATGCATTGGAGAAGGAAATGGCAGCCCACTCCAGTGTTCTTGCCTGAAGAATCCCAGGGACGGGGAAGCCTGGTGGGCTGCCGTCTATGGGGTCGCACAGAGTCAGACACGACTGAAGTGACTTAGCACTAGCTTTCCATCACAGGTGCATCATTTCTTAAAGGGAGGTCAGTTTAACACCAAAAAAAGAACAACTTCTCTTCAGCTTGTGTGTCATCACTGTCTGGGAACAGCTTAAGTTTTCAAAAAAAAAGAGAGAGGGTTATAATCTCAGAATTTATATATCTAAGAGTTTAATCTATGAAAATTTCATCTTTGTGAAACTCTCATTACATTATCCCTCTTGTGCTCATATGGCTTTCTCTTTGACTAATTCACATGTGGGAATAGGTGATCTTACCTGCTCTAAAGGTGAAGGACATTCATTTCCTTTCTTACCTCATACAGCTCATCAAGATGCTCACCTAGAGAGAACTGTGAAATATTGGACGCTCACTCCCCTTCAAGCGTTAGTCTGTGATGATGCAATCTTTTGCTAACAACAATATCGATAATAATACTTGCTGACATTTATTAAGCATGTAGCGTGTACAGTGCATTAGGTGCACTAACTCATCTAATCGTCCCCACAAGTCTTAGGGACTGAACTGTGTCCCCACAGGATTCCAGTACTGAAGCTCTAACCTCCATTGTGACTGTAGTTGGAGGTAGGGCCTTTGACAAGGTGATGAAGGTTAAACGAAGTCATAAGGGTGGGGCTCTGAGAGGAAGAGGGAGAGACACCAGCCCTCTCTCTCCACATAAGCATAGAGAAAAGGCCATGTGAGGCACAATCAGAAGGTGCCATCTGCAAGCTGAGGAGCTAGATCTCACCAAAAGCCAATCGTGCTGGCACCTTGACTTAGCCTTCCAGCCTCCAGGACTGTGAGCAAATAAATTCCTGATGCGTAGGTGACCAGTTTGTGATATTCTGTTGTCAGCTGAGCAGACTAATACAACAACAACCCTATGGGATAGGTACTTTTGTCAGCTCCTTTTTGCCAAGGAGGGCCTTGAATCCCGGAATTATGAGCAGCTTGTCCATGGCTGAGCAGAAATCGTGGTGTTCGGCTGTGTTCTAGAGCCTGAGCTAGAATCCATTAAGGCACCTGCCTTGCACTGAAATTGGAGGGAGTCCCAAGTCCTAACTCTTCAATCTAAGCCAGGAGCTCCATCCCTCCAAGCCAGGGTGCAAGGGCTCTGTACTGAGAAATGCTTCCCAGCCAAGGGGAGCTATTATGGTAGAAAGAGAATGAATATAAAGTCCCAAGCTCCGAGCTGGGCACAAGTAAGCAAGAGCTCAAAAGCACTAATGGAATCTGATAAATAAACACATGTGTACACTGAATATGTTGGCATCTCTTTGTCTTCAGCTTAATGTATAACCATGTTCCTAGAACAGCTTAAGTATTTTTTTTCTAAGAGGAGCAGTTAGCCTAATCCAATGAGTAAACATGAGCAGAATGAATCACTGTGAGGTTCTATAAATCGTGTCTTGAAGTGCTAACAGCCCTAATAAGAGCAACCACAGTAAATGAAGGGCTTCCCTTGTGGCTCAGCTGGTAAAGAATCTGCCTGCAACATGGGAGACCTGGGTTACATCCCTGGGTTGGGAAGATCCCATGGAGAAGAGAATGGCTACGCATTCCACTATTCTGGCCTGGAGAATTCCATGGACTGTGTAGTCTATGGGGTCGCAAAGAGTTGGACACAATTCAGCGACTTTCTCTTTCACTTTTCACAGTAAATGAATGTGCCCTTAGACTGAAAACAGGACTAATACCAGAAGATGCCCGCCCCCACCCCTCTTATTGGTAATGGATCCTGGCTAGGGTAACCATGACAGATACGTGGTATAAAGATTCAGGTGTCCAGATTCACCTGATTTATACTTGTATTACTTACAGGGGTTTGTGTATACAGTAATGCCTCCCCAAACACAGATTCTTTTTTTCCATGAAATTCTGGTATCCCTGGATTTACTTCTGTATACTTTGAGAATTTCAGTTCCAGAACACTCAGGTTTTGAGTCACTGCTGTTGGGGATACTTTACAGTATCACAGTAGGAGAAAGGAGAGTAGTGGAAGGCCGTGCAGTGGACCACGCTCACCAAGCAGTCTCGGAGGAAGACCCGGAGGGTCCTGGGATGTGCTCACCTGCGAGTCAAGGCCGGGGACTTGGTTGTCTTGCCTACTGTATTTGTTAGCAGGCTGAGGAATTAGACACCTACAGAGGTCTTCTGGGGTAAATTAAATAGATTCCTGCAAATGTTTCAAACTTCCCAATGCTTGTGTCTCTGGCATCCCAGTGCAAGTGATGAATCAAGGTCTAAGGGACAAGTGACATAAGTCATATCTATCAGAAAGGTTCTGAATATTTGATTAGAGGATGAGACAGGGCCCCCAGAAAAGTGAATCAGCGTGTTTATTTACTGCATCAGAGTAAGAAAATTACAAATACCTTTTTGAAACTGTGTAGAGGGAGATTCTGAAAGTATTTTTGCAAATAGGAGCCAGTGAACGGGTATTACCAAGCATGGAAATCATAAAATATTACTTTAATTTATGGGACATTTTATTGATATTCTTTTTGTTTCTGACATTTTTATTTTAAGAAAAGTGACTTTTTTGTTTTTATTAAAATTACCCATTTCTATTAACATTTCACAGAAGCAAAACAAAAGTATAATGAGGAAAGTAAAAAACAACTCAAAAAATCCAGAAATTATAGTTGTTAACTTTAGGTCAACGTAGATATGTCTCTATAATCTGTCTTCACTATAGCTTTAGAAAGATAGAGGAGAATCACAAATAATTTTAGAAAAATGTGATAACGGTAATCGTGAAAATATTAATTTAATTTTATTTAAATGTAACTGAAGAAAAAGAGACGAATATACAGTGGAAGGTATTGCTACATTTGATAATGTTTCTTCACCAGAAAGTATATTTCATGAAAGATTCTATAATGATAGGAAAGAACATTATATAAAAAACTGGGTGATTTGAATCATTATTCTAAACTTCATATTTCAATTTTAAATAGTAACTATTAACCCCTTTCTATTAAAGATGAGGAAGTAGGTATATTTCTATTTCTTCTATTTCTTTACCTTTCCCTACCTCCTAATTTTCATTAATTAATTTTTTAAAATCTCAGGGTTTATAACAACTTCAAACTGTTTTTATTTTATTTCTCTATTTAAAATACTCTAACAATTCCCAGCTGCTTTTTCGGTTACTCAATATTCCGCTCAGTACAGTTCAGTCGCTCAGTCGTGTCCAACTCTTTGCGACCCCATGAACCAGAGTACGCCAGGCCTCCCTGTCCATCACCAACTCCTGGAGTTCACCCAAACCCATGTCCATTGAATTAATCATTTTCATTTATCTCTTGATTGATTGAATTTGATTATTAAGTACTCTTTTCCCCTAGAAGGATTCTCTGCTACTTGAGGTTCTATATCCTTGAGAACATCTGCCTGGGATGAAGGGTCACTGTAGACAAGGTGAGTCTCACCTGTGCCTCCCATGAGGGGTGACTGGCTGTCCTCTGCCTGCTGAGTACCTCCTTACCTTTGAAAGTCAACACCTTCACCGGGCAATGTTTGAATGCTTGTGACTCTACCCATAATTCCTTCATCTTTAGGAAATTTCTTTGTTGGGTCTCTGAATACTGACTCCTTTTTTTGTTCTTTTGCTGGGGGCTTTAATTTAGGAATACCAGTTGTCATCCATAGATTCTGAGCCTTTTCTTTGCTCACCACTTATTTTTTATGTATTTATTCTATCAGTAGTTCAGTCTTAAACCCTACCAATTCTGTAGCTTTTTCTGCTTTGCTTTATAATATTGTTCTGTTCATTTCAGTTCAGTTGCTCAGTCATGTCTGACTCTTTGCGACCCCAAGAATCGCAGCACGCCAGGCCTCCCTGTCCATCACCAACTCCCGGAGTTCACTCAAACTCAAGTCCATCGAGTTGGTGATGCCATCCAGCCATCTCATCTTCTGTCGTCCCCTTCTCCTCCTGCCCCCAATCCCTCCCAGCATCAGGGTCTTTTCCAATGAGTCAACTCTTCGCATGAGGTGGCCAAAGTATTGGAGTTTCAGTTTTAGCATCATTCCTTCCAAAGAACACCCAGGACCGATCTCCTTTTAAATGGACTGGTTGGATCTCCTTGCAGTCCAAGGGACTCTCAAGAGTCTGCTCCAACACCACAGTTCGAAAGCATCAGTTCTTCGGTGCTCAGCCTTCTTCACAGTCCAACTCTCACATCCATATATGACCACAAGAAAAACCATAGCCTTGACTAGGTAGACCTTTGTTGGCAAAGTAATGCTTTTGAATATGCTGCTTTTGAATATGCTGTCTAGGTTGGTCATAACTTTTCTTCCAAGGAGTAAGCATCTTTTAATTTCATGGCTGCAATCACCATCTGCAGTGATTTTGGAACCCCCAAAAATAAAGTCTGACACTGTTTCCACTGTTTCCCCATCTATTTCCCATGAAGTGATGGGACCAGATGCCATGGTCTTAGTTTTTTGAATGTTGAGCTTTAAGCCAACTTTTTCACTCTCCTCTTTCCCTTTCATCAAGAGGCTTTTTAGTTCCTCTTCACTTTCTGCCATAAGGGAGGTGTCATCTGCATATCTGAGGTTATTGATATTTCTCCCGGCAATCTTGATTCCAGCTTATGATTCTTCCAGTCCAGCGTTTCTCATGATGTACTCTGCATTAAGTTAAATAAACAGGGTGACAATATATAGCTTTGACATACTCCTGGCTCAGAGGTTAAAGCATTTGCCTGCAAGGCGGGAGACCTGGGTTCAATCCCTGGGTCGGGAAGATCCCCTGGAGAAGGAAATGGCAACCCAGTCCAGTATTCTTGCCTGGAGAATCCCATGGATGGAGGAGCGTGATAGGTTACAGTCCACGGGGTCGCAAAGAGTCGGACACGACTGAGCGACTTCACTTTCCCTATTTGGAACCAGTCTGTTGTTCCATGTCCAGTTCTAACTGTTGCTTCCTGACCTGCATATAGGTTTCTCAAAGGGCAGGTCAGGTGGTCTGGTCTTCCCAGCTCTTTCAGAATTTTCCACAGTTTATAAGTTTTGTCGTATGCACGCTCAGTTGCTGTAGTCGTGTCTGACTCTGATTCCATGGACTGTAGCCCGTCAGGCTCCTCTGCCCATGGGATTATCCAGGCAAGAATACTGGGGTGGGTTTCCATTTCCTTCTGCAGGGGATCTTTCGGACCCAGGAATCACACCTCGGTTTCCTACATCTCCTTCTTTGGGAGGTGGATTCTTTATCGCTGAGCCACCAGTGGTAAAGAAAATGGAGCCAACTCCATTTAAATCATAACTTGTGTCTGTAACTGGACTCTCTAACACTTTTTTTTTTTTTTTGATGGAGGGGGTTGTTTGTTTTATCATCTGGTTCTGAGCTTTCATGTTATGAATTCTTCTGAAAATAAATCCTTACGGATTTTTTTTTCTATTTCTTAGACTGTATTTTCTTTCATAGTGAGCTCTTTTCCTGTTTTCTTTTCATGCTATGTTTCTATATTTCTTTTTATTTTTGATACAGTTGGTAGTGATCTGCCCTGCTCTTTGTTTCTTTTCATGTTGTTCACAGTTTCTGAGAGCAGTTCTGGGCACACCTGCCATTTCTCTTCCCTCTTTGACTGTCTGCATGCCTGGTCTGTGGGCCACTTGTCTTCACACCTGAGTCCCACCTAAAGCACCAGTTACTCATCCCTCCACCTTTCTGTCCCTAGGGGAAGAGGAAAGCTCTTCTGCCCATAGGGGAGGAGGAAAGCTCAGCTGGATCTGTGCGCCGTCTTTGATGGAGGCACCGTATGTACTCTCCATCAGTGTTTCCAACTAGTGCTGGTCCTCCTCGAGTTTGGGATAAAGCCTTGGCATTTGAATAGTTTCCCTGCTTCAAGGTGGAACCCCAAGAACTTCTGTTTCTGTAAGGGTGTTAGCCCTGTAAAGAAAAAATATACCCTTTTAGCCTATTCCTTTCTAACTCTGCAAAGGAAGAGGTTTAGAGAGAATTTTCAGAAACGCTACTCACCAGCTACGCTGAACTGTCCCCAGAGACCTGTGTGGTCTGCCTGCCTTACCCTCACCTGGTGGATGTAGACCACATCCCCCTCGCCAGAGACCCCTCCTGCCTGCCTGCTTTTGTTCCTCGCCCTGCCCCATGCTCTCTTCCAGTCTGCAGCCTTTCCAATATTGATCTCTCTGCGCAGATCACTGCTCCCTTTCTTCACACTTCATTTAAGTCAGACTTCAGCTCAGATGTCCCAACCTCAAGGAGCGTTCAAGGACCACTCACACAGGCCATGCCCGTCATGATTTGCACAGCTGTCCACTCCCCTTGGCAAGAATCCATCTTGAGTTGAGGTGTGCAGTTAAACTCCTTCAGGACTTATGGCTAAATCTGGAAGCCAGCCCCTTTCCAGAGCTATTCGTTTTAGTCCTCCATTTCTCCCCAGGCTTCCTTAGCTTCCACTTTCTCTAGCTGCAATTTGGAAACTTTAATCCCAGGTCATTTAGAAGGGAAAACTGCCTTTTCTTTTCATTTTTTTTTGAAAGGTCATACAGTAAGTGAGTTCAATATTGAGACCTCATCTGAGACACCTTAGAAGCTTGTGATTTATGCTGCGGGGATCTGAGGCTGGTTTAGGGAGTGAAGGGGCCGCCCTGCTGTGAAGATGAAGGTTGGAATCTGCTCTTGAGACCTGGCTCCACAGGAATCTCTCTTTTGAGCTGTAAGCTTGGGGAGCTTGGTGATGCCTCTGAGGGAGGCAACCCCATGCAACCCATGGGCCTGCAGATTTCCCTCTGGTTCTAGGACAATGTTGACCAAGCTTCTGGTCAATATTTGGAATCAAGACTTGTTTGTGCTCCTAGTTAAATCAGGACAGACATTGCATGAGTGTTGACTGAGCATCAGCTTGCTGCTGTGCACTGTCTGAAGCTTTGAACACAAATACAGAATGGTCCTGCTGTAGTGGAGGGATCCTCACCAGCATTAAGGCTGCCAATGCCCTCAAAATCCCTTGTGCCCACAGCCTCAGCAGTGGCTCCCTACAGGAAAGAGACTGTCTTGAGCAGCTGGGGACAGCGTGGAGCCTTGTCCCTCCCGCTCTGTGCTGTGAGCTCGTGGAGGAAAGACCTGTCTTTTTCTTTTTTGGCTGCACCTTGTGGCATGCAGGACCTTTGTTCCCCAGCCAGGGATTATACTTGTACCCTCTTCACTGGGAGTGCAGAGTCTTAACCACTGGGCCTCCAAGGAAGTCCCTGGAAAGACCTGTCTTATTCATCCCCCCAGCTGCAATGAGGCAGTAGATAAAGGTGAATCTCAAAGACCCTCTTCTCTCTCTCTCTTCCCTGAACACTCAAATCCCATCCCTCCTGACCTACATCACCCTGGCCTTGCTGTTGTGGCCCCTGCTACTGTGTTGAGAGTGTGCTCCTAGCCCCATCTGGGAATTTCTGCTTCTTGTTTCACACCCCAATTTGGAGCTGATGGTGGGTTCCCTACCCCTGGTTCCGTGTCCTTTCCTGAAAGCCTCTCCACTGATTGTACACCTCAAGGTCCGGAAGGTTGCCTGCCTGGCTATAAGGGGCGCTGTCCCCTGCCCCCCATGGCCAGGGTGCCCATCTGCAGTTCTTGCTCTGTGTCTTTGGAAGCTACAGCAGCACAGGCCACTGGCTGCCCTTGCTGCCAGAGCACTTGCTGGGAAGCCATCCAGTCTTATCTGGATGTCAGGCAAGTGAGACCTGGGGAAACAGATAGATCTAAACCTGGCCTCGGAGGGGACAGCTAAATTGTCAAGCAGCACACTAATGGGGGCTGCTGACTGCACAGGTATCTCTGGGTTATAAATGCCCAGCACCAGAGAGCCTCCTAAGTCACACAGAGGACAACTTTATGATCCAGAAAGTAAAGAACTGGAACAAGATCAGCTCGTGACAGGGAGCAATTGATCGGGGATGGGAGAGAGCTTGGCCCCAGAGCTCAGAACTCCATAAACCACGGAGTTCAGTGCTTCCCAAGGGGACATGCCCTGACCACAGCATGGAGGTCTGGGGAGCCATGTGAGAGCTCTGAACAGCTGTGCCGTGGGGGCCTGGAGCACAGATGGGGCTGGGTTCCCTGCGCCAGCCCAGTTTACTCCCCTCACTGCTGACAGCATGGGCTTCCTCCAGCTCATTCTGATCTCTTGTTAAAAAAAAAAAAGACTACACTGGCTCCTCCGCCCCCACCCTCAAGTGTTGGTCAGACTCCTTAGCATGGCATTTGGGGCGCTGTGAGATCCTGCGTTTGATGAGCTTTCTATCCACATTTAATGCCTTGGGTCCCCCCATCTGTGACACGTATTCTCATCTCTGGGCCTTTGTACAAGCCATGGATTCCTTTTACCTTGAAGGCAGTTCTTCCCCACTTTCTGATCATTTGGATTTCTGTCACTAATGCTTCAGGTTTTATAGTAGATGCCACCTCCTCCATGAAGCCCTCCAGGGTGAGGTACCCCTTCCATATGCAGTCTGTGCAAATGTTTTTGCATTTTTTTTCTGTTTACTTGCTCATCTCATCACCAAATCCTTGACTGGGGTGGGCTGGACAAAGATGGTTTTTTATTTATAATTTTATCCCTACGGCATGATGCAGTGTTTGGCACATGGAGGTCATTTGTGGAACAAATGAGTAATGAATAAATAAAGGGATGATATGAAAATAAATGAATAAAATCACTAAGTGGGGAAAAAAAGTTGGCCCACCTAGGGGGATCCTCTCTGTGCCTGTCTATCCTGCTTCTTACCCTTCTACAGCAGGTTTCTGGGGCCTCACAGTTAGTCATCTCAGGCTGTGTCTTCAACTCCTGTTGTTTCCTGCCTGGGAACTTGCTTGCTGCTCACAATCAACTTCCTCCAGGAAGGCCTCCCTGAATTCCTTGTGGCCCTCCTCCAAGCAGTACTATTTACATTGCTCTTTACATAGCTGTCTTAGGCTGTATCTTTTTACATTTTCATTGTATATCTTTCTGTCCCATATTTACATTTTAAAAAAAATTTTGAGATAATCATAGATTCTTATACAGTTGTAAGAAGCAATACAGAGACCAGAGAGACCCGTGTGCCCTTCATCCCGTTACCCAAGCTGTAGTGCAATAGCACAAGGAAGAAGTTGACATTGATGCAATCATTGACCTTATTCGGGTTTCACCAGTTTTACGTGCACTCACTTGTGTGTGTAATTAGGTCTATTTATTTTAATCACATGTGTAGAATTGGATGGCCATCACCATAGTCAAGATACAGAACAGTTTAGTACAAGCTTCCACTGAGACTTATCCAATGTGTATATCAAATATTCCTTATTATTGCTGATTAGTGAGTGTTCCATGGTATTGATGTACAGTCAGCTCTTCATTTCTATGGATTTCATATATGCAGGTTCAACCAACAGTGGCTGAAAAGTATTGGGAGAAAAAATTATATAATTTTTCTTCTTAGGATTCCTAGTGTTGTCATCCTTATAGTCTTAGGGTAAATGTATCTTAGCCATGATATAGTATTTTTTTGTTAGATTGCTAGATTTGTCTTGGTAATATTTTATTTCAGATATATCTATTAATATATTCATAGATGAACTGGACCTACAGTTTTATATGGGTGTTACCCTTTTCATCTTTGTCTCAATGTTCAGTTTTATTAATTCTCTCAATAAACATATTAAATTAAAAAATATTAGGGAAAAAATTCCAGAAAGTCCCCCAAAGTAAAACTTGAATTGTCCATTCACTGGCAACTATTTACTTAACATTTACATTGTATTAGGTATTATAAGATCAGAAAACTAAGATTATGGCAAATAGATGGGGAAACAGTGGAAGCAGTCACAGACTTTATTTTTTGGGCTCCAAAATCACTGTAGATGGTGACTGCAGCCATGAAATTAAAAGACACTTGCTCCTTGGAAGAAAAGTTATGACCAACCTACACGGCTTAGTAAAAAGCAGAGACGTTACTTTGCCAATAAAGGTCCGTCCAATCAAGGCTCTGGTTTTTCCAGTGGTCATGTATGGATGTGAGAATTGGACTATAAAGAAAGCTGAGTGCAGAAGAATTGATGCTTTTGAACTGAGGTGTTGGAGAAGACCCATGAGAGTCCTTTGAACCGCAAGGAGATCCAACCAGTCCATCCTAAAGATCAGTCCTGAATATTCATTGGAAGGATGGACGCTGAAGCTGAAACTCCACTACTTTGGCCACCTGATGAGAAGAACTGACTCATTTGAAAAGACCCTCATGCTGGGAAAGATTGAAGGCGGGAGAAGGGGACAACAGAGGATGAGATGGCTGGATGGCATCACCGACTCAATGGACATGTGTTTGAGTAAACTCCAGGAGTTGGTGATGGACAGGGAGGCCTGGAGTGCTGCAGTCCATGGGATCACAAAGAGTCAGACATGACTGCACAACTGAAATGAACTGAGGTATTATAAGTAACCTAGTGATAGTTTAAAGTACACAAGAGGGTGTGTGTAGGTTAAATGCAAATGCTAGGCCGTTTTATGTAAGAGACTTGAGCATCCACGCCTTTTGATATCCTTGGGGGTCCTAGAACCAATCCTCTGAGAGATGACTGTCTTGTAGTTTGTTTAACCATTCACCTGTTACAAGACATCTGGGTTATTTCCAGTTTGGAGCAATTGCAAATAAAGGTGCTATGAACATTCATCGTTAGGCTTTTGTATAAACATAAGTTTTCATTTTTCTACAGATGGCCAACAAGCATATGAAAAGTTGCTTAACAGCATTAGTCATTAGGGACATACCAATAAAAATCACAATGAGATGTCACTAGACACCTCTCAAAATAGCTAAAATTAAAAATAAACACCACATGCTGGAAAGGATGTGGAAAAAATGAATCACTCATACATTTCCAGTGGGATGTAAAATGGTACAGTCACTTTGGAAAAGATTATCACTGTTTCTTACAAAACTATACATGCCCTTATCATATGACCCAGTAATTAACTCTTGGGCATTTTAAAATTGTATATTAAAGCAAATTTGAAAAAAAAAAAAACAATTCATATCCATAATGCAAAAAGTAGAAATATGACTAAACATAAAGGATATAATCTATATCTTGCCATAACTTCTTGACCTAATTACTGCTAATATTTTAGAATATTTTGTGTATGTGTATGTGTGTATATTTCTTTCATCAAAAATGGTGCCATATACTTTTCTGACTTTTTTTCAAAGTATAGAGTTTGCCTCCTTCATATCAATGAGTACCTATGTTATAATGTTAACACTTGTCTCATTAAATTTGGTGACTTATTTCACTAAGCTGAGACATCTAGACATTTTTATTCTCTTCTCCTGCTGTTATCAGTTCAGTTCAGTTGCTCAGTCGTGTCTGACTCCTTGAGAACCCATGAACCACAGCACACCAGACCTCCCTGTCCATCACCAACTCCCAGAGACCACCCAAACCCATGTCCATCTGCCCTCAATCTTTCCCAGCATCAGGGTCTTTTCCAATGAGTCAGCTCTTTGCAGTAGGTGGCCAAAGTAGTGGAGTTTCAGCTTTAGCATCAGTCCTTCCAATGAACACGCAGGACTGATCTTATTTAGGATGGACTGGTTGGATCTCCTTGCAGTCCAAGGGACTCTCAAGAGTCTTCTCCAACACCACAGTTCAAAAGCATCAATACTTCTGCACTCAGCTTTCTTTATAGTCCAACTCTCACATCCATTCATGACCACTAGAAAAACCGTAGCCTTGACTAGACAGACCTTTGTTGGCAAAGTAATGTCTCTGCTTTTTACTATGCTGTGTAGGTTGGTCATAACTTTCCTTCCAAGGAGTAAGCGTCTTTTAATTTCATGGCTGCAATCACCATCTGAAGTGATTTTGGAGCCCCCCCAAAATAAAACCAGCCACTGTTTCCACTGTTTCCCCATCTATTTGCCATGAAATGGTGGGACCAGATGCCATGATCTTCGTTTTCTGAATGTTGAACTTTAAGCCAACTTTTTCACTCTCCTCTTTCACTTTCATCAAGAAGCTCTTTAGTTCTTCTTCACTTTCTGCCATAAGGGTGGTGTCATCTGCATATCTGAGCTCATTGATATTTCTCCTGGCAATCTTGATTCCAGCTTGTGCTTCTTCCAGCCCAGCATTTCTCATGATGTACTCTGCATATAAGTTAAATAAGTAGGGTGACGATATACAGCCTTGATGTACTCCTTTTTCTATTTGGAACCAGTCTGTTTTTCCATGTCCTAATGAAGTTCCTTGTTGCACATATTTTTAATAACTGAATGGAGGATATTCTCAAGATAAATTTCAGTATGTAGAATTTTTGGATTAAACTTTTTCCGATTTTTAAGGTTTCTCATAAAATTCCCAGTTGCCATTCAGGTATGCTATGCTGGTGTACCCTTCATATCCTGGCTGCCCATAAGTGACCTCAACTGTTTCCAGCAATGCTCATTGTAATTCTTTTTAATCTGTGTTATGCTGACAGCAGAAAATGATGTCTTATTTATTTGATTTTAGATTTTTAAATTTGATTGCCAGTTGGACTAAATATTTGTTTGTATTTCTTCTGTTGTGAATTGCCTGTTTTTATACTTAATCCGTTTTTCTATTGATTTGAAGGATATGAACCTTTGTCATATATATTTCATTTTTCCTAAATTTGTAATTAGATTTAGAACAGTATTTTTGCAGCAGACCTTAAAATGTTTATGTAGTTCAGTCTATCAGGTTTTCTCTTAAGTGTTTTTCCCTTCAGTTCCTCCTTTGAAAGTTCTTCCTGACTCTAAAGTTATATAAATATTCATCTGTGTTTTACCATATTACTTCTATGGCTCAATTTTTCATTTAAATATTAGTTTAGTAGGGATTCATTTTGGGGATTTGGTATAAAATAGGGATTTAATTTGTTTTCCAGTAGCTGACTTGTGTCTTTTCCTCGCAGCCTGAGTAATTCACTCTTTCCCTTGACTGGAAAGGCCCTCTTCACCACGGCCCACATTTGTTTCTGCTCTCAGATCTGCTCTGTGTCACCGAGATATCCGAAGCCAACTTTTCAACCTGCGAGCAGCCTGCTTTCTCTCTTCGATATTATCTTTATTATTTTCCGTGATGCGTCTAGGATCTCTTTTTTGCTGACTTTGCCTGGTGAGCCCATCTGTCTGTACACACAGGCCTTTATCTTCAGCTCAGTAACATTTTATTACATTATATCTCTCAGTTCTCTTCTGCTTCATTTGTTGTGGATTCTATTTTAGGAGTCTTCATTACTACATGTGGTTCTTCATTACTACATGTGGTTCTTCATTCTCCATTTGCCAAATCTCTCACCTTCTGCCATGTTGTCTGGATTTCTGTCACATTTGTTTTCTGTGTTACTGACTTGATATCTTGAAGCTTGATTGCTACTCTTCCCTGCCTACAAAGTGGCTTTGTTCCTGCTATTGCTATCCTCTCATTTTGAATTCATCTTCCCTTTCATTTCATCTTGTTGATCACTTTTTTTGTTCCTCTTTCTTAGAAACCAAACTTCTTACACTCTCCTGAAAAAGTAAATGGTTTCCTGAATTTTTCTTCTGAATTCTGCAGTATCTCATTTTTAGAGGTATGCTCTTCCTCTGGCTGAACAGAATGATGTGCTCATTCTTGGGCTGTGTGGTTTTCCCCTTGTAATTGAAAGCATGATGAACTTTGGTGAGACTCAGTGAGGTTCCACAAACTGGGTGAGAGGCCTGTCCTGAGAACCTGTGTCCATTCAATTCCGAGGGAGGCCCATCCTGGGACTCCGTGTCAGCCCTCTGTCAGGGTGACTTCATTCCCCTTTTGTGTCTGCACCAGCTGGGAAGATGGATATGTACAGGTCCCTGCCCACTTTCTCGCATATAAAATGCTTCCCATGATGTATCTCTGCCTACGTGGCACATTCCTTTGACCTGCGGCATCTGGTTCTTTGGTTCTTCTTGTCTGATGTTACGTATGAAAAGTACAGTTCCCTGCCTGCCTCACTTCTGGGTGTTACTCTCTTTACCTGTTCTCAGAAGTGCTCTTCCCCTCAGCCCACAGCTTTCAGATGCATGATGTCACTTGTAGACCTTGGATAGCTATGTTCTATCTGGATGTTTTCTGGGTTAGGGAGGAGACTCGGGGCAGGGGGCAAGAAATGAAAACTTCCTTCACTGCCAGCATAGCCCAGTTCCTCAATGGTAGTAGCCCTAGGTCTCAGGGGAGGGGCAGCAGGCAATCCTCTCAGGCAATCCTCTGCTTCAGGCAGCACAGTCTGGTGAGCCTGTTCTAAGCCCAGGTGTGTTTCTTCAATACAGCCCTGATGTAGAGTATCCCCTCCCTCATCCCCACACTAGATTATCTGCTAGTATTAGCTTGAAGAAAGGTTGTTATAAGTTTTCAACATTTTCCTGACATCATGAAAGTTTTCCTGAAAAATTGTGCATGCCTTGGGCTGTCATCCACATTTTGAGCCAGAAAGTAGTCTTCCTTTTTTTTTTTTTTATTCAGTTTTTATTTATTTCTTTTTTTTTTTTACTTTACAATACTGTATTGGTTTTGCCATACATTGACATGAATCCGCCACAGGTGTACATGAGTTCCCAATCCTGAACCCCCCTCCCACCACCCTCCCCATATCATCTCTCTGGGTCATCCCAGTGCACCAGCCCCAAGCATCCTGTATCCTGTATCGAACCTAGACTGGCGATTCATTTCTTACATGATAGTATACATGTCTTCTTAAATGTAGGGTGTTAAATCATTTATTTATCTGTCTACACCCTTCTCCCCACCCTACCCCGCCTGCATTTGTCTGTCAGCTCTCGGAAAGAATTATAATTCAGCACTACATCAACAGTGTCTGTTAACAGAGTCTTGTTCATCAAGTTTAATAGAATTTTTTTTTTAATTAAACTGGGATATGATTGCTAAGATAGAGACCAGAGAGAGAGAGAGAATGCTAAGCTTTGAGGGACATGCTGCAGCAGGAGGAAGATAAGCCAGGAAGGAGAGACCAGAGGAGGTCTCTGGGTGGGAGAGGGCTGCCTGGGGGAGGGCTGGGTGGCAGAGGGCCGGCAGGCTGACTGGTCCAGGCTGGCAGGGTTGCCACAGGGCTGAGAAGGGTGATGAGTGAAGCGGTCAGTCACTGGTGACCTTTAGTTTCAGAAGCCTGAAGGAAACAGCCCCTTCCGTGGTTGAATGGCTGCGTAGATTGATGAAGTGGAAGCAGTTCTGAACAGATTTTAAAAGGAAAAGTGAAAGAGAGAAAAAATGAGGGCTTGAGGGGAAATCAGCATGCCAGAAGGGTTTTTTGTTTTGGTGACTGTTGTTACTGTTGTTGGAACTGGGAAGATCTGATCAGCTTTATATCCTGGGGGAAGGAGACTGTGACTAGAAAGAGCAATTTGCAAGACAGGAGGAGTAGGATCCAAAGCCAGTGTGAGTCTGACCTGAGAAGGAGAATGAGAGGAGTGGAGGGGAGGCTGGTCTGAGAACCCCTGGAAGGTGAGAGCCGCTCTTTCTGCGCAGGAGGCGCCAAGGGCGAGGGAGGTGCAGGTGTGTGTGTGTGTGTGTGTGTGTGTGTGTGTGTGTGTGTGTGTTGGTGGGAGGTGGGGGGGAGATGGGGCTGTGACAGAGATGCCTTAGGGGGGCAAGGACAGAGGGGAGGGGGCCTTCTTCTCCACCTTCCTACTGCAGGAGGAGCAGTAGGCTGCAGGGAAGCGGGAGGGGCGGGGCACAGAAGGCCTGGTGTGAAAAAATAAAGATGAAAGTGTTGCCGGCAGCCTGCCAGCCCAGCCTGGGGTCAAAAGAAGTCTCTAGAGGCAACCTTGGGTGGCACCACAAGAGAGCCTTGAAAGCATCTCACTTCAGGTGGCCTTGTGCCCAGTGCTAACATTGATTGTCTCTCCAGGAGGCTTGAGGAAAGCTTGCAGGAAGTGGCTTTAAGTCAGGAGGGAGGCTCTCCGTTTCCCTCCCCTTTCAGGTGTTGTGGGATATGGCTCCATGCTTGTCTCCAGAGATGTGAAGTATGTGGGTGGAGGACACACAGTAAACCTCCATGGACATGTCCCTGTCCTGGTTCACTGATCTCCAGACCCCAGGCAGTGGTTCCGCTTACAGCCCCTGTGCCCCTCCCCACTCCTCTCTGCTACTTAACCTCTCCAAGGACAGCCTTGAGCTCTTCAACTGCACTGGCTTACCACGGTCAGCTGGACCCAGTTGACAGTGTGGTTGTGAAAGACTCAGCTCTGAACTTGTGCTTATGATAGTCTTCTTGAGTTGAGAAACAAGATCTCAATTAACTAATTAGCCAATTCATAAATAAAACATTTATCTGATACCCAGATGATCAGGCAATCATCCGTGCCCATGAGAATATACATAGAGCTCAATGAAGGAAACTCACAGAAATAAAGCCTTTAAACTAAGGGGGACAGTTCACCCAAGGGGCAGACAGCCCACTGAAAGGAGAGGTAGAGGGATGCCTGGAGTGAGTCTGGAGCCTTGTCTCAACCAAGCCATTTCATGATAAACCAGAACTTGCAAATTAATTTTCCTTTCGGTATTCTTCAGTGCCCTTTCAAACAAATAATTAACCATGCAAAAATAATGCAGCATATTCTAGAACTCAATTCTGAGTACCACTCTCCAGAGCACTTGAATCGTGCCCTGGGGTTGGCATTGTTACAAGGAACTCTTGATGAGAATAATGCCTGATATCGTGCAATTGTGTGCAGTTGGCCTTCCTTGTCTGGTTCTGTGTACGCACATCAATTACACGCATTCAGTATAATTTGTCTTTTTAAAATCACACCTTCTATTTCACCCCAAGAAGATAAATGGATCCTGCCTCAGTCCCAGTTTCATTGATTTTTTGTGGTCCTATGGTGAGACTATTATCAACACTAATCTCAAACTCTGCTAGGAGCCAGGCAGGCCTTAGAATACAGAACACCAATTTCGGCAACTTTCACCTTATTTTTCTTTTCACAGGCTTTTGTTCTGACTCCCCTCCTTATCTCATTTCCAAATATGATTTGATTATCATCCTGTGAGGTCTGTTCAGTTGGCACCTTTTTGACCTGTACAGCCCAGAAGAGGGTAAAGAGACCTCTCCTTGTGGGGCGTGACCTCCTCAGCGCAGGGTGTCCCTGCAGCTTTGAAGCCTCACTGCACAGCCTCCCTTTCTGGTGGGATGAGACCACATCTTTCACCTTGCAGCTCTCAAAGTTACTCTTCCAGGGAGAGGAGGAAGAAAAGGAGAAGCAGGGGGAGTAGAAGTGAGAGGCCGCAGGCACTGGGGAGGCTTTGGTAGTGAGCTCAGTGCTGGAAGATGGGGCTGCAGCCGCCATGTTTCCAGGGCCCGAAATGGTAGATATAAAGAGGGCCCTTTCCTTCCACTGTCAGGGCTGCTCTGCAGCCTCCTGGTTGTCACACGTCCCCACCTTCTGCTGGACCCGTGACCAAACTCAGGATCTGAAGAGATCACATAACAATTAAAAAAATATTGATTAGATTTTCAGAAGGCAAACCATTCAGTTCATTAAGATATTTCCAACAGGATGAAGGGCCTATAGGAAAGAATAAGCCTTCCTTCACTGCTAACCCTGGGTCTCATGGCCTCTCAGAGTACTGCTCTTACTGGCTCCATGGAACCTTCTAGAGACAGTCTAAGAATCAGACATGCCCTCAGTTCCTTCTGCAGCATCACTGTCCATGGTGCTGCTGGTCTTCCTCTGTTTCCTCTCCCCTCCTTGTCCCCTGGCCCCCCTTCACCCCTCCATATCCCCTTCTTCTTCTTTGAGATAATTTATCTTGTAGGTGGCTCCATACCAAGACTCATAAACCTGCCTCATTCTAAAGGGTTGCATAGAATTCTACTGTGTGGATGTATAATAACTTATTCAACTAATACCCTATTAATAGTTTCTTTGGTTGTTTCTACTCATTTTTATTTTACCATGAAAACATGCTGCACAAAAGATTTGAAAGCAGAGACCCAAACAGATATTCATGCAAAAATGTTTATAACAGTATTTACTCACCTATACAGGAGCCAAAAGGCAGAAACAACCCACATGGCCATCAGGAGATGAACAGATAAACAAATATGGTATATCCATAAAATGGATAATAATCCAGTCATAAAAAGGAATGAAATGTTGATACATACGACAGCATGGATGGACCTTGAATACAGCATGTTGAGTGAAGGACACATGTGTATGATTCCATTTGTGTGAATTGTGTAGAATAGGGAAATTCATAGAGATAAAAGAGAATAGAGGTTTGGGGAGGGTAGGGAAAGGGGAGTGAGGAGGTATTGTTTAATGGATACAAAGTTTTACATTGTTGGTTATCCCAGAGCTACTGACCTGAAATTTGTGTAGGCGGGACCTATTGTCATTTTCTACTCCAGGGGATTGTCCCAACCCAGGGATCAAACCCATATCTCTTGTGCTTCCGGCATTGGCAGGCAGATTCTTTGCAAGTAGCAGCACCTTGGAACCCTGTTTTATTTTGGGGATGATGAAAATGTTTCAGGTATAGATAGTAGAGATAGTTGTGCAATATTGAGAATGTATTTGTATTTGCTGTGTGTGTGTGTGTGTGTTTTGGTGAATGTATTTAACGACAGTAGAAAGATAGGGAAGATAGTAATGTTTTGCTGAAGTCTTAAAAGGAACAGAATGCTGCAGGGAGCATCCTTTTACAATAGAGCACTCTGTAGGAACACAGTATATCTGTATGATAAATGGAGTTACAGAGAGGCAGTGTGTGCATTTAAAATTTTGATTCTAGTTGTTCAGTTGCTAACTCATGTCCAACTTTGTGACCCCATGAACTGCAGCACACCAGGCTTCCTTGTCCTTCACTATCTCCTGAAGTTTGCTCAAACTCATGTCCATTGTGTCAATGATGCCATCCAACCATCTCATCCTCTGACACCCGCTTCTCCTTGTACCCCCAATTTTTCCCAGCATCAGGGTCTTTTCCTATGAGTTGACTCTAAGCATCAGGTGGCCAAAGTATTGGAACTTAAGCGCCAATCCATACATGACTACTGGAAAAACTATAGCTTTGACTCTATGGATCCTTACTGGCAAAGTGACGTCTGTTTTTAATATGCTGTCTAGGTTTGTCGTAGTTTTTCTTCCAAGAAGCAAGTGTCTTTTAATTTCATGGCTGCAGTCACCATCCACAGTGATTTTGGAGCCTGAGAAAAGAAATTCTGTCACTGTTTCCACATTTTCCCCATCCATTTGCCCTGAAGTCATGGGACTGGATGCCATGACCTTAGTTTTTTGAATGTTGAGTTTTAAGCCAGCTTTTTCACTCTCTTCTTTTACCCTCACCAAGAGACTCCTTAGTTCTCCTTCACTTTCTGCCATTAAAGTAGTATCATCTGCATATCTACAAAGTTGCTGATATTTCTCCCAGCAATCTTGATTTCGGCTTGTGGGTCTTCCAGCCCAGCATTTTGCATGATGTACTCTGCATATAAGTTAAATAAGCAAGGTGATAATATACATCCTTGATGTACTCCTTTCCCAATTTTGAGCCAGTCCATTGTTCCACGTCTGGTTTTAACTGTTGCTTCTTGACCCACATACAGATTTCTCAGGAAACAGGTAAGGCAGTCTGGTATTCCCATCTCTTTAAGAATTGTCCACAGTTTGTTGTAATCCACACAGTCAAAGGCTTTAGTGTAGTCAATGAAGCAGAAATAGGTGTTTTTTTGGAATTCTCTTGCTTTTTCTATGATCCAGTGAATGCTGGCGATTTGATCTCTGGTTCCTCTGACTTTTCTAAATCTAGCTTGTACATTTGCAAGTTCTCAGTTCATGAACTGTTGAAGCCTAGCTTTAAGGATTTTGAACATTACCTTTCTAGCATGTGAAATGAGTGCAATTATGCAATAGTTTAAACATTTTTTGGCATTGCTTTTCTTTGGTATTGGAATAAAAACTGACCTTTTCCAGTCCTGTGGCTACTGCTGAGTTTTCCATATTGGCTGGCATATTGAGTGCAGCACTTACAGCATCATCTTTTAAGATCTGAAATAACGCAGCTGAAATTCCATCCCTTCCACTAGTTTTGTTCATAGCAATGCTTATTAAGGCCCACTTTACTTCATATTACATGATGTCAGGCTCTAGGTGAGTAACCACATCATCATGATTATCTGGGTCGTTAAGACCTTTTTTGTACAGTTCTTCTGTGTATTCTTGCCACCACTTCTTAATCTCTTCTGCTTTTGTTAGGTCCTTGGCATTTCTGTCCTTTATTGTGCCTATCTTTGCATGACAAAGCTGGCTTAAAACTCAACATTCGAACAACGAAGATCTTGGCATCTGGTCCCATCATTTCATGGCAAATAGATGGGGAAACATTGGAAACAATGACAAACTTTTATTTTCGTGGGCTCCAAAATCACTGCAGATGGTGAATGCAGCCATGAAATGAAAAAATGCTTGCTCCTTGGAAGGAAAGCTATGACCAACATAGACAGCACATTAAAAAGCAGAAACATTACTTTGCCAACAACGGTTTGTCTAGTCAAAGCTACGGTTTTTCCAGTAGTCATGTATGGATGTGAGAGTTGGACCATAAAGAAAGCTGAGCGTCAAAGAATTGATGCTTTTGAACTGTGGTGTTGGAGGAAACTCTTGAGAGTCCCTTGGACTGCAAGGAGATCAAACCAGTCAATCTTAAAGGAAATCAGTCCTTAATGTTCATTGGAAGGACTGATGCTGAAGCTCAAGCTCCAATAGTTTGGCCATCTGATGCGAAGAACTGACTCATTGGAAAAGACCCTGATGATGGGAAAGAAGGCGGAAGGAGAAGGGGACAACAGAAGATGAGATGGTTGAATGGCATCACTGACTCAATGGACATGAGTTTGAGCAAGCTCTGGGAGTTGTTGGTGGACAGGGAAGCCTGGCGTGCTGCAGTCCATGGGGTTGCAAAGAGTCGTACAGGACTGAGTGACTGAACTGAACTTGCATGAAATATTCCCTTGGTATCTCCAATTTTCTTGAATAGATCTTTAGTCTTTCCCATTCTATTGTCTTACTCTTTTCTTTTCATTAACTTAAGACTTTCTTATCTTTCCTTGCTATTCTCTGGAACTCTGCTTTAGGTTGGATATATCTTTCCCTTTCTCCTTTGCCTTTCACTTCTCTTCTTTGCTCAGCTATTTGTAAAGCTTCCTCAGACAAGTGCTTTGCCTTTTTGCATTTCTTTTTCTTGGGAATGGTTTTGGTCACTGCCTCCTGTACAGTGTCACAAGCCTCCGTCCATAGTTCTTCAGGCACTCTATCAGATCTAATCTCTTGAATCTGTTTGTCACCTCCAGTGTATAATCATAAGGGATTTGGTTTAGGTCTTACCTGAATTGTCTAGTGGTTTTCCCTACTTTCTTCAATTTTAGCCTGCATTTTGATATATGATGCCAAATTTTCTTTCAAAAGATTGGACTAGGCAATGCTCTGACTCATGAGATATGTGGTTGGTTTGATACCAGCCACATTATGATGTCAAACAGTTTGATCTTTGCCACCCTGACAGCTGAAACATGGGACCCCATGTGGATTTAATTTGCATTTCTCTGAGTTGGTTATGCCACATGTGGGGTGAGCATCAGAGACTCCCTGGATCAGGAGTCACCTTGGTCCCAGGTCAAGATGGAAATAGACCAGGAGCAGCCTGGAGGCACAACGGTGGCTGGCTGGTGTGAAAGAGCTTCTGGCTCCTTTACCCCTCCCCAGCCTCCCTCTACCCTCTTTAGCTTCCTCATGTGACTCATGGACCATAGAATGCAGCTCGGAAGAGGCCCTACCAGGTCCAGCTGCCCAGTACAGCGAGTCCTTGGTGTGCTCCCTTCCCAACCTGGCGAGTCCGCACACAGCTCCTGACAGCAAGCTCACTCCTTCCTGATTCCTGGGAAACTTACTTTCCATCAAACGTACCTCCTGGTTTTCCAACCTGTAATCTAGGGTCCTCTGAAGAACCAGAACAAATGTTGTTCTTATTTGAGTAGCTTTGGGGTCAGTTACTGGCAAAGATAGAGCCTGAAATAAATGCTGGTGAATGACTCCAAGAATACATGAATTACTTGCAAATTGCCGTCACTAATAGTATTATTACCCTGTGGCTTCTTCAACAGTATAGAATTCTTAGGAAGACACCTCCTCAGTTCAGAGGACAGTGGGCTGGCCCTTTCCAGGATGCATCCTGCTCTGGGTCCATGCAGGAAGCATGTACCACCTAGCACTGTTTGGTCTTCTTCAAACAGCTCCAGAGCCAAGGCACCTTGATTTATAACATACATTTGTCCTGTCTAAAGATCACCTTCTCTTGGCTTCAGTCCAGAATTCCAAACCCCCATGATCAGTCTGAGTGAATCTTAACTCACTCACCAGCATTTTATGTAATTTCTTCCAGCTTTCTGTCACTTCCCAATTTGATATACATTCCATTAAATATTTCCCCTCCACTCTGTGGATTACAGTGTTGATTAGGTCAGGACAAAGGGCAGTGTCAGGTGGCGACATCCCATTTCTCAAGGCTGACAGGATACAGTTATTTAACAGAATTATTACTGATGCAACGACTGAGGTCTCAGCCAAGTATCATGCCTATGGTGAAATTATGAGGGGCTCAGGGGCTCTGCTGATATCAGGATGATGGGGCCTGTGGGGAGAGCTGGGGGACAAAACAGGAAAGCTTCTATTAGTGCCTAAGTTCTGACTACCAAGGAACAAGTAGGTTGTAAGGTGGAAGGGGGCACTTGGGCGAAAGTATTGACTTGGTATGTGGAACTGCAAAAGGATAGAAGGGTGGTTGCATACAGACATGTAGGTATAATTCGAGTCTAGGAATGACAGAACTATATATAGTGCTTACTGTGTGTCAGACACGGTCCTGTGCATATGTGAAATCATTTCATTCTCACACATCCTAAGAGGCAGGTGTAGTGTAGCTATTATTCCCATCTTGCAGATGAGGAGATGGAAGCACAGAAAATGGTCAAGTAATTTAGCCCGAGTCATACCTGCAGGATTGAAAGCCAAGCGTGTTGGCTCCAGGGTGTGTGCTCTTTACTGCACCCTGTGGCCTTGGAAAGCTCAGCCTCCATCATATTACTATTATTGTTTATTTGGCTGCACTGGGTCTTAGTTGCAACATGTAGGATCTAGTTCCCTGACCGGGGATTGAACCCAGGGCCCAGCATTGGGAGCACAGAGTCTTAGCCACTGGACCACCAGGGAAGTCCCTCCATCGTATTATTGAATGGATATCAAAGAGTCCACTGGCATGTTCTGCTTCTAGAAAGAGGACTTGGCTAATCCCAGGGACTCCAGACCTCAGGTAAATTTTTCCAGGGCTTCAGTTCCTGTGGAATCTTCTCTCAGCCAAGTGGGAGAGGTGGAAGTGATTGCTATGATGAGCTGTTAAATAATCTGCCTCAAAAGGTGTCTCATCATGTTCCTATCTGAACATCATGTTCCTCATCGTGTTCCCCATCTGAATAGTGCAGGGACAATGGAGAAGGTCTGGGTCAAGGGGGGGCTTTGCCACCACCTGACCCCTTGGTCTTCAGTTGTTTCATCTGTGAATGGACAAGACTGATCTAAAAGACAACTTTAGTTGTAGTTACTTTCTTATGTAAAAATTCAGTATGTCTCCTGGTGTGCTGAGATTCATGGGGTTGCAAAGAGTTGGACACAACTGAGTGACTGAACTGAACTGAACTAGGATGGGGAAACCTAGATCACACACCTGGATGAGGGCATTCGGTGCAGGCAGCCTCTTCACTGGACAGCTGGGGTCCACATCGGGATGGGCCGACCTTCCATCATGTTCTTGAAGACTCACAGAACCCCATGTTGCCTGGGGAAGGGAAGCAGCATGAACCCACATCCTTCATTAGATCTAGGAGCAGAGGTGAGGGAAGTGGTCCTCAGCCCCACTGCACAAGTCAGAATCTGGGAAGGCTGGACACTCACTGATACCCCAGCCCATGTACAGAGCCTCAATCGGTCTTCCCACATTGGTGGGGATCAGGATCAGCCACTGAGCATGCATGGCCCCCGGAGCCTGGAAGGAGAATAGGGCCCAGGCTGTTACATTTTTGCTACGTTTTTCTGGACTGATTCTGATCATCATCAAAATGAAGAACAAATGGTCTGCGGTGTGGCTCAGTAATTTCTGAGAGCTATGGGTGTTCCATTGTGCAGACAAGGTGAGGCAGTCTGTGGCCTCTCCTGTGTTTGGCTTTGAGAGGTGCAGACAGCAGCAGAGGACAGGGAAGCAAAGGCAGGTCTCTGAACTCAGTCCGGGACTGGTGACACGCAGGACTGGCCATAGCTGGAGCTGCAGCTACAGGCAGGCATTGGGGGACAGAGCCCTGGAGAGGGAAGGGGCCCTGGGGAGACCCAGAGCATGTGCGAACTGTCAGAGAAGCTTCTTCACAGAACGCATTGTAAGGTTTTTCTAATATCCTGGTAATGGAAAAACAGTGTTAAGTGGACCTAGAGCAGTTATATTTTTAGCCAGCTTATTTCTCAATATGACTTCTTTTAGCCTCATTTTAATTTTTTTTTAAGATTTATACAACCTAAGAGCTAATTAGAATATAACATAAATCTGTTATTTAAAACAAAGATAGACCTTTCCGATTATGAAATTCTGATTATCTGTTTTTAAGAGATTTTTCTTTTGTGAAATTGATTCAAACCCATTATTTGTTTTTTTCAATCAAGTAACATACAAAGTACCCTCCCCAAAAAAATAAAAAAAGAAGAAATTACTTCAAATTCCACCATGGAAAAGAAATTAACATTTGGTAAACATTATCACAGCTCTCGCTCTCTCTCTGATAGAGTGATAGCTAATTAGGTAAATTGAAACACTTTTACAAAAATAGAATTTTACTGTACACATTTTTAAATTAAAAGCAATATGTTTAATTTGATTTGAATTTAATAAACAGAAAAATTAAACTGAAACTTTAAAAATTGCTGAAGTTCAGAAATAGTTTTCTTCCCTCCAAGTTATTTCAGTTTCCGAGAGAATTCTCTGTAGTTAGTTATTTTGGGGGCAGAAGATGAGACTTGGTCCCAGTTTTAAAATTTCACAGTGTCTCCTGCCACCTTCCCCCCTCGCTCTGACTCTGGATTTCTCTTGCTACTATTTTTACATCAATAAAGTTTGTAGCATTTGCATCGTGTTCTATGCTGTCAGGCCGAGATGTTTACAGTACTGCGTTCCCTTCTGCTCACCTGCTGTTTGCCTGACCTTCACCAGCAGGCGTTCCTATATTCCAGGGCAGGGTTCTCAAGCATTAAAGTACATATGAATCCCTTGGGGATTTGGTTAAAATGCAGATTTGGGGGCTCTAGGTCTGAGGTGGGAGGATCTGTATTTCTAACCAGCTCCTTTAGGATACTCACACTGCTGGCTGCAAGAGCCACCCTTTGATGGACAGGTTCTAAACTGTTTGACTTCTTAGCTGATCACATTCTGTCCTCTGACCCCTTCCCAGCCCTCCCCGCCATAGCTCACTGGGGCTGTGCTCCCTGAAATGTGGCATTCTTGAGAATACTTGGATTCTCCTGCCTCTTGCCTATTTGTGTGCAGGGGGTGCCGGACTTTAAAATACATGGGTGACATCCATTCCTTCGCTCAGAATTATAGACCTTTTTCAGTGTCTTCTGGCATTGAACATGGCTGTGGTCAGTTTAGGGAGAGCCTGATTTTTACCTTTTGAAGGAGATTCACCTTTTGCCATCTGGATGTCCAGAGGACTCCTCTTTTATCCTTGAGGTGGTGATTCACCAGGATGTGTCTTGATTTGACCTTGGAATGTATTTTGGCTTTTTCAGGTGGCAGTGTCAAGCTGTTAATTCAGGAAGCCTTTGTCTTGCGTGCTCCAGGTGCTCTGCTCCTGGAGTCTGCAGAGTACTGACGAAGCTTTGTTGGTGGGTGCACGGGGCCCAGCCTGCTGTCACTGGGAACGTGGGCTGGGACCCACTGAGGCTGTTTCCTTGCCTGCTCCACACTCTCTTCTCGAAGTTTCTCCCAGCCAGGACCCCTTAGCCTGGTAGCCCTGGAGATGGGGACAGGAGGAGGCAGAGACAGAGAAGAGAGACGAGCAATCTCGGGGTATTTCCCAGCTTCCCACACCTTCTCCTGCACCTTGGCTCTCAGAACGCCGGAGGGTGTTTCAAGGAGGCAGCCTTTCCTTTGGAGAAATCCGGATCTTGCCCAAAGTCTGAGGAGGTTTGTGTCAGCTTTCAATATTATTCCACATTTCTATGCGTTTTCTACTCTGCAGTTTGTAGTGAGTGTGTATGTGCTAAGTCACTTCAGTCTTGTCCAACTCTTTGCAACCTTGAACTGTAGCCCGCCAGTGTCCTCTGTCCATGGGGTTCTCCAGCCAAGAATACTGGAGCCGTTGCTGTTCCCTCCTCCAGGGGATCTTCCTAACCCAGGGATCAAGCCACATCTCTGTCTCCTGCATTGGCTGGCAGCTTCTTTTGTTGTGATGGCTGTTTATTTTAGTAAAAGTTATCTTTCTTCCCTTCCTACAGGGAAAAACTCTTTTTGTGCATTTAGCTAGAGATAGAAAGCTTTAGCTACAACTTTACTTTTCTCCACCTTTCTGTCTAAGCCAAGGGCAGGATGAGGTTCAACTTTCTTCTTCTTCTTCTTTTTCTTTTTTTTTCTTTTTCCTTTTGCAATTGACAAGTCTAACTGGGGGCACCTGGCTCACTGTCTCTGCTGCCTAGGTTCCTGGAGCTGGAGCTGTTCAGTGCTATGGCCACCCCAAGCCAACTCCCTCTCAGGGGGAATACACTTCAGCCCAGGGGTAGCCTCACCTCATTATTCTGCTGAAGCTCTTTTATTGGCAAGTGGTGAGCCAGGAGAAATTCTGAAACCACCAAACCCGCTGACTCAGCTCCCTAGGGGAAAGCCATGTGCACCATCATTGCCTGCACTATTATTTGCATATCTGGGCTTTATTGAGAAGGAAGGGAGGCTGGCTGGAGGTACTTCAGGGTGACCAAAACCTCCCTCCTCCAGGGTAGCTTCCAGCCATGGCGTCATAGTAGATGTGGCACCTGACCACTTCAGAGTGAAAACCCTAGGTCTCCCAAATCATTCCCACTTTTACCCATTTAGGACCATGCCAGCCAGGAAGGCTGTCATCTCCACTTCTGAGAAAGGAACATTGAGGAAACAGAAGTGGGAGTCACAGACCCAACCTTGTTTCTACCTAAAACTATGAACAGATGATGATAAACCCCCATCTCAGGACCTTAGTAACAGTTATGAGGGGACTGAGGAAGGTGCCAAGGTTTACCTGTGATGCAAACTCACATGTGGCCCATCCCTGTGGTTCCCCTATCCTGCCCCCTGCCTAGTGATGTGATGATCACGCTCCTTATTGGGACGGCTATGAAATCAGCTGCCTCCGGGAGGATGAGTGATGGGCAAATTGCAGGCACTGGGAGCAGAGCCTGACCCATTGCATCACCGCAGCGTGCTGCAGAATCAGTGTGTCAGGGGACACAGCAGGGCTGGCAGCAGATTTGGGCCGATATTCTTAGGGTGAGAGCAGGGATGGGGAAAGGAGGAAGTGTTAGCCATCAGGCTTCTGAGAAGCCTGGGGCTAAGCTCCAAGAAGAAAGACAAGTAATTTGAGCAGACCGCTGCTCCAGCCAAGCAGTCCACTCTTCTCCACCCCCAGCCCACAGCTTGGAAATAGCCTAGCTCTCTAAGGGTCCTTTATCTTCTTCCCAAGTGTCTCCCCCAAACAGTGTCCCCAGCCTCTCGTGGTAACCAGAGGCTAATGTTACAACTGCCACCATTTCCTTCTGGCTAGGGATGAAGTGTGTTGTAAACACTAGATTGTAGAACTGTCTCAGTTACACATCAAGCAAGAGAGCTTATGCCTGCTTCAGTTCAGCTGGTTTTAAAGTCTGATGGAATGAAGTCATTCTGGAATTCCAAGATGGGATTCCATGTTGCAGGGACACATGCCTGGTGAAGGGGCCGAGGGGACCCACTTAGAAATGGGAGACTCCTTCCAGCTTGAAGCAGGGCTGGGGATGTTCACCTGCAAAGCCTCAGGAACTCTTAGGGGCCTCAAGGTCTTCCTCCCTCCTCAAGGAGCTAGTGCATGGGCACCGGACGGACCTCAGGTCAGCCGTCTGGGTGCCTCTCACTAAGGCTTTGACTTCTGAGGGAGGGTCTCAAAGGTTTAGGCGACTTGGAACGTTCGCAGTAGCATTAAGTCCCAGCAGATGCAGCTGCGTCGGGTGTTTGGCTGGCGGGCAGGGCCGAGGGGTCGTCAGGAATGTCTAGGCAGCTCGAAGTGCATTCCAGGTGTGGCCCCGGCTGCCTTGTCTCCTGCCCAGTCTTTCTGAGGGTTCAGAGCACTGTTCCCTCACTTTCCATAAGTCTGTCTCCCTTTTCTGTTTCTTTCGTTTAACCACAATCTCTATTGCTTGCAACAGAATCCTCCACCACTCGAAAGAGCAGTGCTGAGTTTTGAGTTTACCAGGTGTTTCTTACAGGAAGGCTGCTTCTAGCAGGAAGACTCTATCTATGGCAGAGATGGAGAAATGCCCATTCATAATTCAGTAAAGGGTTATTCATAATTCACATTCACAGTGCTGGTGGGAAGCCCTGTGCTAAACACTAGGAAACGTGCCCTCATGGCGCTTTCACACCAGTAGAGGAGACATGCCTGTCCAGCTTCCAGATCACTGTTCCAAAGGGGCGGTGCCCTGCGGGCCTGTGTGAAGGGTCAGGTAAGGTCTCAACATTGAACCGTGACAACTTATCCAGAACCCAGCATTCACAGAGGCACAAATCACCCACTGTTTCTTCTATTTTTTGCTTTCTGGTTTTATTTTTCTTTCTTCTTATTTAATAGAGGGAGAGAATTGCTGGTCACTGCCAATCACAGATCCACCCTCTGTCTTTAGGGATGAAGGGTTCTGCGTTATCAGGTGTGTATGTGTTTGGGGGTGTTAAGAACCCCCAGGCAGCACCCCAGGCTCTGGTCCTGACTCCTCCTTTGCATAGCCACTCCATCTGGGCCAGGAGTCTGATTGCATCCTCCTGAGGGCAGAACCGTAGCTCCCATCTGCCGGTTTCTGTGCTGTTCTCGCTGGTGCCCTCTGCCTGCTTCTCCGCTCCTACTGTCGCTGGGCATCTCAGTGCCCAGTGGAATGGACTGGGAATGGACTTCTGGCTGCTTACCACTGACCCAGTGGCCTCTGCATACCTCCAAGAGCAGGTAACACACATCCCTACGTGCTGGCCCAGGGCTTCTCAACCTGGCTGAACTTGAGAAAGGCCTGGGGAACTTTTAAATCAACACTGATACCAGCCTGTGCCCCTCCCTTGCCCTTCTGTCTGAATTGGTCGCCATGGGAGTGGGCTGTAGTATTTTTAAAATCTTCCTAGGTGACTCCATGAGGTGCCAGAATTTAAAAGAACTGTTTGAGGTCTTTTGTTCTGGGGTAACCATTCCAGGCAGAACCAAGTCCAGAGTCCTACCCCGCCCAGGGTCTGGCAGCCAGGTAGGGGCAGTACCCTCCCTGCCCAGGCCCAGAATCCTGGGGGTAGTGTCCTCTCTCCCAGGGAAACCGATAGCTTTTCTTGTCTTCCCTCAAGCTTGAAATAGAAACTTTATTCCATAGGCACAGCCGTCATTCCATCCACTTGACGTGTTTCCCTTCAAAGAGTCTGTGTGCTTAGTTCTCAGGACTCTGGCCAGGACTGTGCTCATCACAGAGATGCCCAGACAGCCCTCCTCTGGCTGGGCTGTGGCCAGCGCAGGACTCCCTTTGCTCCTCTCAAGTGGCGGCTGAAGGCCTGGAGCTTGAGGGGGCGGCGGAGGCAGAAGTAGCAGACTCTCCTCAGGCAGCCTGGGAAAGCTTGCTTAAATTTAGGCCTTACCCTCCCAGAATGAAAATAAGTTATTTTTATGTGAGTAAGTATTTGTTATTGAATTAAATATAAGTCCAGGGCACTTCTCCTAATTTATGGCTCTGGGTGCAGAGCCGAGGCAGCCTGCATCACCGGGCGCCCCCTTCACAGCCGTGAAGGCTCTTCAGCATTCCCCGCCCTGTTCCCCACTGCCCCCATTGCTCATCAGTCTTGATGTCTCTCCCAACTTTGTCAAATATAATGTGAAAGGAAAGGAAATTAAAAGAAAACAAAAGAGAGATTTTCCACGAGGAGAAATCAGATTTATCCTGAGGTAATTAAATGTGTAGAAAACCCAGAACAAAAGGATTGCAAATAGAGAGAGTGTGTGTGTGTGTGTGTGTGTGTGTGTGTGAGACAATGAAACAGTAAGTCAGTATTTCCCAGGCAGCCAGAGCCGTCTGATTAATCTTAGATTCAGGTGCCTGTGCAGCATCGGCCGGGGAGGCCACCTGCTCAGGTGTTCCAGCACCAGCATAGATGCCATCAGCTCCCTGGGGTGCCCCACAGCACCCTGGTGGAAGACCACCATCACTGCTTTTCTGGCAGCCTCTGCTCTCTCTACCTTCCATGCCTGAGCTCAGGGGGCTTAGGCTTTTCCTTTGTCTCATCTACTCGAAGCTGAATAGCTTGGGGTCAAGAAGTCTTTCACGGGTCTTCTATTGTGGCATTCCCATGAGTCTACAGTAGGGCCTGGCCTACTGTGGTCAGTCAGTATGTGTTTGTTGAATGAATAAATGACTGAATAAATGCCTGGGCGCAGAAGGGACCTTCGTACATTCAGATGCACTGAGGTCATCTCACTGCCAACTTTGTCCACTGTGCCTGGGCTGTGAGTTGATGGAATGTGATGAGACCCCTGGGGAGGACAGTGGAGGGAAGAGAAGCTATGAGGCAGAAGGTGGTACTTAAACTGGGTCTGGACAGATGGACAGGTTCTGTGAATCCCCGCTCATGAGGGGTACTGGCACTTCCAGGCAAGCAGCAGCCCCCAATCCTCCCCACACTCTGCCCAACTTAGACCCATGGAGGTATGAGTCCTCCAAGAAACAGTGCCAGTGAGTGATCCGCGAGGCCTGTCAGCTGCTTTGATGGGGTGCTGAGCAAGGACCGACCTCTTCGGGAGGTTCTCTGAGACTCTTAGCACATCTGACACTCCTCCTGCCCAGGGGCCCTTGCTGAGCCTCTGAGCTCCTGCTGTAACAGCCTTCCTTCCCTTCTTCAGTGACCGGCTCAGATGTCGCCTTCCTCCCCTCAGCAGATTCCTGAAGCTTCTGCTTACACTGTGACCACCGTTTCCCCTGTGTCTTGGCTACTGTTGTTCTGCCTTTTCGTATGGTGTGCCCGTCCACGAGCGGCCCAGGACACTAATAGCATCCCATTCAGTGTGCCTAGTAGCTGCTGGATAAACACAGGGCTTATTTCCTTGACAGGCCAGTTTCTTAATGCTTTCTGAGTGACGCTGTGCGATAGGGGTTGCACGTGGGCTTTGTGTGATCTCATTGCCTCCTCAGCACTGGACAGGAGTTGGTTGTGCCAGCTGAGGGGAACTGACAGAATTCCAGGCTGAATCTCTCCCCTGGAGAGGCTGAGGCAGTGAGGCTGGGGGGAAGTCTGCCTGGGGACTGTGTGTTCCCCGGGCTCTTGCCTTTCTACCAAGGGTTAGCCATGCCAGGCTCCACTCCATGACAGTGGGGCCCTCTGTGCTGTGCTGCAGAGTACCTGGGGGCCCCATAAGTACTCCCCACACTCCTGCCTTTGGCTCCAGCAGAGGAGGGGCTGCCCACAGTAGCTGGTTTTGGGGCTCAGTGGGGATTCCTCCCCATCTCTTCCACAGAACTGAGATTCCACCCTGACACATCCTTTTAAAAAATTTTGGCAAAATACTTTTAACTTAAATCTTACCATCTTAACTATGTTTAAGCATATGGTTCAGTGGTACTAAGTTTATTCGTATGGCAGTACAGCCATCACCATCCTACATTCCACAGCTCTCTTCCTTCATCTTTTGCACAGTTAACGTCTTCCCCATTAAACAATTGGTCCCCATGAACCCCAGCCTGAGCCCTTGGTAACTACCATTTTGCTTTTATCTCTAGATCTCCCCCATACCTCAGTCTGTGGCTACCATTCTGCTCTCTGTTACTATGAGTTTGGCTTTTATATCTATTATTCCACTACATATAAGTGAGATCATGTAATATTTATCTTTCTGTGTCTGGCTTATTTCACTTAGGATAATGTCCTCCAGGTTCATCCATGTTGTCCCAAATGGTGAAATTTCCTTTTTTCTTTAGAGTTGAATAATAATATTCCATTATATGATAGACTGTATATATATATATATACACACACACACACACACATATGTATATATACACACACATATATATACACATATCACAGTTAAGTACAATGGAATATATATTAATGTATATCACATTTTGTTTAATTATGACACATTCTTATCACTGAATTTTAAAGGTTCTTTAGCCTTTTATATGTTCCTTATTAGAATAAATATTGGGTTGGCCAAAAAGTTCATTCAGATTTTTCTGCAACCCATTTGGGAAAACCCAAATGAAATTTTTGGGCACTGCATTCTATTAATACTTTCCTTTAGATGCATCAATATTGTCAGCTATATTATTCTCAGAGAGACTCAACCCCCAGAGATAAGAGCCTAAGTGAGCTGGAGCATAGGAGTGCTCCATAGGCAGGGCTGTGGTCTAAATGTGTCCTCCCCAGGTGCATATGTTGAAATTCTAACCCCTAAGATAATGAAATTAGGAGGTGGGGCCTTTGGGGGGAGATTGGATCATGAGGGTGGGAGCCTCACAGATGGAATTAGTGACTTTATAAAAATGGGTCCAGAGAGTTCTTGTGCTCCTTGGCTGTGTGAGCATACACTGAGAAGTCCGCAGCCTGGAGGAAGGCTCTTATCCAACCATGCTGGTACCTTGATCTCAGGATTCTAGGCTCAAGAACTGTGAGACATAAATTTCTGTTGTTTATAAGCCACCTGTCTGGTGTTTTGTTATAGCAGCCTGTACAGTCTAAGACAGCCAGGCTGGTTGAGCAGGATGGAGTTGCCCCCAGGATGGGGGTGAGCCTTTAAAACTGATTCCCCCCTGCGACTCTGGGAGGAGGGAAGGCAATGGGGAGGAGGTGCAAAGCAGATGCCAGCTTTTGCATTGCAGTTATTCATTCTTCTGCCCAAATACTTGCCTGTAGATGAATATTCCAGGAAAATATCATTTTTTTTTGTTTTTGAATTACAGTAATAAAATATGTCTATTGTAGGAAACATGGAAGATTATGGGAAATAAAAAGAAAAATGAAAATCACCCAGAATGCCACCATCTAGAGATCATTTCTGCAGCCTTTTGGTGTATTTCATTCTAGCATTTTGTGTGGATGGGGTCATATTGTAAGCAATTTTATATCCTTCATCCACTGAACATTACATTGTGATCATTTTCCTTGTCATTAAATTTATTTGAAAACATCATTTTTAATGGCTGTATAATATTCAGTCTTGTGCCTGATCCATAATTTATTTAACCATTTCTCCCTTTTTGAGCACTTATGCTCATCCTAATTTGTGGATATTCAGAATATCCACAAATAATGATGCTGTGAGCATCCTCATACATAAATCCTTGGGCACTCCATGCTTATTTCTTAAGGACAGATTTCTGGACATGAAATAAAGGGCATGTGATTTGGTGATGGGTCTAGGTGCTTATTTATAGGTTGCTGTCCAGCACGGTCTCCAGTTGAAGGCTTTGCCACCATAGATGAGACTGTCTTTGCTCTGGCACCTTCTTTTGCACTGAGCATTATGGTTCCTTAAATCTCTGCTAACTTGATAGAATAGACACATTAGTTTCTTAGTCATTTATTGTCTGTTCATTGATTTTGCCCAGTTTTCCAATAGGGTATCACAGTTTTATTTATCGAGGGTCCCCTATATAGCAAGATTATTAATCTTTCTTCAAATATGTTATAAATGTTTCTCCCAATTGGATATTTGCCATTATGCTTTTTATAACAGCTTTACTGAGATATAATTCACATGCCATACAATTCACCCCATTAAAGTGTACAATTCGTTGGTTTTTAGGATATTCATAGAGTTATACAGCCATCACCATGATCAGTTTTAGAATATTTTCATCATCCTGAAAAGAAACCTGGTGCCCACCAGCAGTCTCTCCCCATTTCATTTCCCCTCCCCTTGTCTGTAGTTCCTGGAAACCACTAATCTGCTTTCTGTTTCTACGGATTTGCCTATTCTGGACATTTCATATAAAGGAAAGCACACAATACATGGGCTTTTGTAACCAGCTTCTTTCATTTAACAGGATGTTTTCAAGGTTGTAGCATGTCTCAGTACCTCAGTGTGCAATTACATTTTGCTTATGATTTTTAATAGCAGAAATTTTAAATTTTTATGTAATGAATGTTTTGAGTTTTCCTTGTATAATCTACCTTCTCTCTCTCCAGGGCTTTTATGCTTAAAATGCCCTTCAGTTAAATTTACAGTTGTATTTTCTGTTACTTTTTTTTTTTTAACTGCTTCATTAAAACATTAGAATAATTAAATCTCAAAAGTAATATATGGATATAGTCCTGTTTAAAACGGTTTTAGTTTTTATATCAATTCTTCAATCCACCTAGCATGTATTTTAGTAAATAGTAATAGAGTGAGAGTTTAATTTAATATTTTTTCCAATAGCCAATTGTCCTAGTACATTTCCACCCCATTTACTTGTACTGCTTCCGCTGTAATTTATTAAGTTCTTACGTGTACGTGGGGCTGTTTCAGTCATGACGCAGTGCTCTGTGTGGTCTCTTTACCCACGATCGCAGCAGCACTGGGCTTTCTAATTCTAACTGTTATGAAACAGGGTACAGTCTGGTTAGATGAGTTCATCTCTCTTTATTCTTCTTTATACAGACTTTCTTAATTCCTTTGCCTATTCATTTTGCCAGAAGATCTTAGAAGATTTTGGTCAGGTTTCCTTCCCTTCTCTGGAACAATGCCTTTTCCCCACCATCAGCTGCTGGTAATTTGATTGGTCATGTTTTAGACTTCTGTGTTATTTTAAGAATTGATTGCATTCAGTCTTTATCCAGGAGCATGTCTCCCCATTTTGTCAAATCTTATTTTATATGTGTTAGCAATGCTGTTAATTTTCTTCATTTTGGTGTCACTATTTAGGGCTATTCTGGTGTCTTTGCTTTTGATATTTTTTACTGCCGTTGTGAGTGGATTTTAAAAACTGGTTATTTCTGGTATTAAAGAAGGCTCTTCCCCCTGCCCCCTTTGTAATGATCTACTCTTCTGAACTCTCTTTTCTAATTACAGAATATTTTCCAGTTGGTTCTTTGCAATTTCTGTGTCTCTAATCACACTGTCCAAAGCCATGATGATTTCTTTCTTCCTTTCTAGTAGTTACATCTCTAATTTCTGTTTCATTTCGTATTGCCTTGGCCTGATCTTCTAGGAAAGTGTAAAACATTAGTGAGAGGAAACAAGCTCATGGTCTTTCTAATTTTATTGGAACTGACTTTAATTGTTTCATTATTAAAATAGTAAAGGTTTAGAGTAGAAAACTAGAAAGAAAAATAGCATTATTTACTTGAAAGAAAAGTAGAGAAGAATATAATCAGTATGTAATGTTTCCCTTATTGCTCAATTGACATGGAGTTTTGATTAACGTTAATAAAAAATATAAAACTATATTTTCAGTGTTTAGAATAAACATTAGTTGACCATAGTGAATGTTGTATTTGGTTTGTAGTGTTTTTATTCAGATGCTCACATCTGTATTAATAAGTGAATTTTGTTGTTGTTGTTATATTGGCACATTTTGGCAGATGGTTTTGCTACTAACTTCATAAATGAACTAGACAGTTTTATACTTTTTAATGCATGGGACAGATAATACAGCATGTTGGTATCTTTTTCTTGTAAGTTTGAAAGAATCCCCTCCCCTCCATAAAAGTCTTTGGTCTTGGAATATTTCTCTGATGTAAACGTCAGTAGTTTTTTCATTCTACCTTGACAATTAATCCCTTAAGGTTTGTTTTTTTTTTAAATTTTTTCCTGTGTCACATTTTAATAATTTACATTTTTCAGGGAAACCATTCAAATGTTGAGATTTTTCAATTCTTTAGCACAGTGTTATATAGAAAGATTTTTTGAACTTCAGGAAACCACTGTGTCTGTCGTGTATCCCCTTTCTTACTATGTTATTTGTTTTCTCTCATTCTCATTTACAGTAATAATACAGAGAACTGTACATTGAAATGGGTTTTATCAGTCACCTCCAGCTTTCCCATTCTTACGTTCTTCATTCTGATTCATCACTCAGCTGAGTGAAGTGTATTTTCAAGTAATATTTTCTTTTCTATACAATACTTAAATTTCAGAGTTCATGCTTTATCCTGAAATGTCTGCTGCTCCACATTTAGACGATGTATTGGTTGCATATAAAACTTCATGGTCACAGCCATTTTCTGCAAAACTCAATGAGTGTTGTCATCTGAACTCTTCTGTTCTTGCCTTTGTGATATTGTAGAGGTGGTCCGAGGCTAGTCGTTTATTGTTATTTCATTTTTGCTTTTTCTCCTGCCTGAATACTAGTAAATTTTAAAAGTCCTCTTAGATAACATTAGGCCTTCAAGCCTAATGTATTAAGGTGTACTGTGAGAGTGTGTGTGTGTTAGTAAGGTTTGGTATGATGGGAAAATAGATACTCTCACTGCCTTAAAATATATATCCCACACAGGAATTCCCTGTGGTCCAACAGTTAAGACTTTGTGCTTTTACTGCCCTGGACCAGGTTTGATCCTTGGTAGGGGAACTAAGATCCCATAAACCATGAGGAGCTGCCCAAAACATATGTATGTACACACATATTCCCCCACATGGTATAGCAGCTTTCCTCATCCTTGAAAACTATTAACACTTTTGTCCAGATCATTGTGTGGGGAGCCATCCAGTACGTTGTAAGGTGTTAGGAGTCTCCCTGGCCTCTACTCACTAAATGCCAGGAACATCCCCTCCCCTCAAGTTGCAACAGCCTCAGATGTCCCCAGACCTTGTGAAATGTTTCCTAGGGGGTACAGTCACCCCTGTGAGAATCCCTAGGATAGAGGGTGGCATGCACTTGTGTTTTGAACTTGAATGAGGAACAGAACGTCTTCCCCATCTTCCTTTGATCGGGTGGTAAGTCAAGCAAAAAAAATACATGTGTGCCTCTGTTTGTGTCTTTCAGTCCTGAGCCCATGGCTTTATAATTGGTGAAAATCCCTCAAGGTTTTAGCACCCTATCAAATGTAGTTTACATAGTGTCTTTTGAGTTTTTACTTGTCTAGTTTTTACCAGTGTTTTAGTGGGAATTTGGCGGAAACTGCCAGGCATTGCTGGCCAGTGAATACTTTACACCGTTCTCCCTTGTGAATTTTCTCACTCTGCATTTTTATACTCAAACTCTTTAAAAAATAATTCTTGATTCTTAGGGGATTTGTTTTGACTGCATATGTTGGTGTTTTGAGTGAATATGTCATTGGTTCAGGGTATAATTTGGGATGCCCAGTGAAGTCGTTTTATTCTGGGCCACACTGAAGAATAGCCCCTCGGCAAGCTTCAATATTTGGTCATTCATTCCAGATCCACGGACAACTTGTTCAGGCTACACGTGCTGGCTGAGATCTCTGGGCTGAGCCATCAGCTTGCCATCTACAACTAGTCAGTTCTGAAATGAGGCAGTGACGAAAATCCCCTCTGAATGCAAAGACGTGCGAGACTCAGTCAAGGGTTGGTGTGAAAATAGTCTGGCTGCATACCGTCTGCCCGACTCAGTCTCAAGAGACTCTGGAAAACACAAACGCACCTCCATTCCAGGGTTGCTTATTTTCACGTCACACACTGTGTGGTGGAATGAAAACAGGGCCCCAGTATGGCTCTAGTTGTGAAAATACAACTTTTCCTTCTATTTTAATCCCAGAGAGGGAAAATTCCAACTAATCTGCTAAAGCCACCTTCTTTGAAACCTTTCAGCTCATGGTTTAGAAACAAGGATGGATGTCACCAGAGTTTAAGAAGAGTGTTGGTGCCAGCCAGAGTGGAACATGTTTCAGGCATTCCCGGGTCGTTTGCCCCCTCCCCACCCCATACCAGGGAGTGAACCAGCACCTTCTCCCCACTTCTATAGAGGGTCCATCTGTGGGAATAGCAGGTTTTCATTGTTTATTAATTTTAATTTTTATCAAAGTACATAGGTTAAAAAATTCAGCTAGTACCAAAGTGAAAAAAATATCAGTTTCCCGACCACCTCTCTCCTCACTCCATCCTATTCCCTAACACTTGGGTTTATTTCTTATATATTTACTTCCATTTTTTGAATTATATACTTTTAATGTTATTTATTGATATTAATTTGGACGTTGTCTTTTGACTCCACCCAATGGTTGCTGAGAATTTCTCCTATTCCTTTCCTCCCCACAGCCTTCTTCTTCTCTTATTTCATTAATACCCATCACTCTATCTTCTTATATATAATTATATAATGTTTTTGTTTTATATATATATATATATATATATATATATCTGATTTGAGGATATCTATCTGAGTATAATGCAGAATAAGTTCATAATGTTAACCTACATTGATAACTTTGGCTAAATCCATATTATGTTTACATTATTCTATCTATGCAATCATTTTTCAGTGCTGTATCAAGTTATATGGTTATTTTCTCCCTTGTTTGCTTTTTATAAAATTTGGGATTAATAGTTTCCTCATTTTTTTCATTTAATTTTCTATAGAGTATCTATGTTTTTTCACAAAATCAAATTGACCCTGTAATAATGAATATTATTTTTCCTAAGCTCAGAAAATTCAAATGGTTTCCCACGTCCTTCCTGAAATCCTCTATTCTCCTGCTGAAACCTTGCTCTTCAGTCCTGCTGCACAGTTGGCATCTGTCTTAGGACTTCACTACTTTCATCCATCGCTTCCTGTGTTTCCTGAGTCTTATATCTTCCCTGTATTGGTTTACTGTCTTTTTTAACTTCAGTGCATCCTTCAGAAATTCCATTTTATATATATATAAATTTATTAATTTTAATTGGAGGTTAATTACTTTATAATATTGTATTGGTTTTGCCATACATCAGTATGTATCTGCCACAGGTATACATGTGTTCCCCATCCTGAACCCCGCTCCCTCCTCCCTCCCCATACCATCCCTCTGGGTCGTCTCAGTGCACCAGCCCCAAGCATCCAGTATCATGCATCGAACCTGGGCTGGCAACTCGTTTCATATATGATAAAATATACAAGCAACTGCTGCAGCTCAATTCCAGAAAAATAAACGACCCAATCATTTTTTTTTAAGTGTGCTTGAGAGGTAAATGTTTTGTATTCACTCCATGTCTGAGAAGATCATTCTGCTCTTGTACTTGATTGATTGACTGGGTATGAATTCTAGGTTAAAAAATCACTTGAAGACATTGATTTGACTTCTTCTACATGTCAATGCTGCTGTTGGAGTGTTCCAATGACATCTTGAGTTCCCTTATTTTGTATTCTCTCTTGTTTGATTTCCCTCATTGGAAGTTTTTAATATCTTCTTGTATCCTAGGATTCTGAAATTTCATGCTTTTGTTTTTCTTAACACTCATTGCCTGAGTATTCTGGTGAAATTTATCCTAGTGTTTTTATTTTTTAATCATTTCTTTCAGTCCATTTTATTAGCTATCTCTTTTCTTAAATGCTCATTAGTCAAATATAAATGAAACCTCCTGGATGGATCTTCTTTTTTATTTTTAAAATAACCTTTTTCCTATTTTTCATCTGTATATTTTTGTTGTTGTTCTCCTGTGTAGGTGATTTCTTTAATTTCATCACACAATCATTTTACTGATATTTTTTCTTTTCTTTTTGTTTTCTAAAACCTGTTTCTTTTCATAGCATCCTATTCTTTTTTCATGACTATAATACCTTCCCATCTCCCTGAGGGTATTTACTTTAATTTTAGACATTTCCTTCAGTTCTCTGCTTTGCTTCTTTTTCTTCTGGATGCTCTTCCTGTTTGTAACTTTACTATCTCATTTGCTGGCTTAAAATCATTTCTGAGATTTCAGGCCATCTATTCTTATTTTAGTGTGTAGCACTGAAAGATGTTCATACTTCAAGGTGAGCGCCTGGGGCTTGTTGATGGATAGATAAAACTGTCTAGTGGTCACATGGCAAGGTGATCAATTCACTAGGGTCAGTGTCTAGAGGTCTTTTCTCAGATGCCCTTCAATTTCTCAAGAGATGGTTTACTCAGTTTCCTGATGTGTTATTTATGTTTGTTTCCAGCAGAGGCATCTCTGCCTGCAACTCCACTGCTACCCTTGGAGGACCATGCCTCTGAGAAGTTCCTGTGACCTCGCAGCTCATGTGGTCTCACTCAAGGTCCGGGCATTGTGGCCATTTCTCCAAGTCCATGTACATTCCTCCCTCCAAAATTTTACACAGACCTTTGTGTGCTGAGTCTCTGTAGTGCTCTCTGTCCATGGGGAGTTTACACCTTTTCTACTACGTATTGTCATTTCTGGAGTTCCAGGAGGTAGCAGAACAAAACATGTGTTTGAATCAGAGACGTGACTGTGATGGTGACATGGGTGGCAAAGTCCTTGTGACTGACCAGCACCGCAGGGTAGAGAAGAAGTACCCGAAGGGGCCACCAGGAAGGAATAGGGGCCCCTGAGCTTTGATGCAGGATTCAGTCTGTTGGGATAGAATATTGCAGGGGACTTCCTTTCCTGCAGTGTGACCATCAGTAAATTCTGGAGTCATTTCTATGAGTTTAGCTTAAATATAGAGGAATAGACTCAGAGGACTTTAGGCCAAAGCTTGTCTTAGGGACAGGGCAGCATGTGTCCTGCGGGGAAGGTCAGGTCCCCTTGGGGCTCTTCCATCGTTATAGCTACTAGGCTTCCCATAATCAAGGCCAGCCTAACCCTGCAGGAATCATGCAGGACTGCTGCTCTTTCTGTTACATTGACTAGGCCTCCACCCTCCTGACTCTAAAGTGAAGGGATTGTTTCTAGCCTCCTGGAACCCCATGTGGAACCCTGGGGCCTATGGCTGTGAAATCACAACCTATGCAAGTGTCTGGAGGTTGTAGAAAAGGGAACCATCATGGCTTGAGAACATGCTTTGCACTAGGGACAGTGTTAGGGATTTCACACACGTCCTCCTAGAAAGATGGGAGCTAGCTAGAGTCAGAGTTATATCCTTAAAACATAAGAAATCACTGTTTCTGAATAAATTGTTTGCTAGTAGATTGAGAGAGGGAATCGGGAAATGAAGACGAATAAATCACCAGCCCTTTCCTGGTGCATCAGGAAATTTCAATCCAAGTCCAGTGCGCTCTCTTGGCCCCCAAAGCCTGCTCAGCGGTGTGTCACAGACTGAGTCCAGTTGCTGGACGGGGCTCGAGAGGTTCCCGCAAAACGCCTCCCTCTGTAGATCCTGCCGCAGCGAAGCTGTTGTGCAGTTCACTCCCTCACACCATTAGTGTCAAACCTTCGTCAATATTTAAACATTCATTATTCAGAATTTCATTTCTCTGCTCTTATTTTTTTTTTTTATTAACTTGGAGAAGGAAAGAAAAACAAGGTTAGCAACTATATCCTGTATTTCTGCAGGAAAGAAATGAACCACTTCAAGGCGGAGTTGATTTACTGGATAAATATATATTTAGGCATTTGGGAACTTTAAATGTATATGATTTACTGGAGAAACAGGGGGCATCCTTCAGAATCCACTATGCAAAGATATATTGACACAATTTCAACTGTATGGTTATGTCTTTGATAAATCAGCCTACCTCCTACAGACCTTCATGGTCCATTGGAGATAAAATATGCACCTCCTGTCTGGGGAGGGTTGGGGGGCAGGCAGCCTGAGAAGTGTGGGCACGTCTACTTGGAAGGGTCCTGGGTGGCACAGAAGCGAGTCCTGTGGGCGGGGTTCAGGCTCCTGACTGTGTTTGTAGTCCTGTGGGCGGGGTTCAGGCTCCTGACTGTGTGTTTGTAGCTCCTGACTGTAAGAGGCAGGCACGGTCTGCCTGGAGGAGAGCTGGAGGCTGGAACCCCATGTGGGACCCTGGGGAGCTGGGGTTGTGGTGAAGCAATAGCTTTAGTGCCTGGATAAGGGTCAGCCTCCAGTCACAGCCGCAAGGCTGCTGGGCCTGTCCTGCCAAGTGGCTTTGCCTAGGAAATTCCTGCATGCCAGCTTAGGTGATCCTGTCAAGGAAGCTGTTGGGACTCCTGGCAGCAGGTACTTTTGAGGGTCACTAGAAGGGGGGGCTCGGAGAAGGCAATGGCACCCCACTTCAGTACTCTTGCCTGGAAAATTCCATGGGCGGAGGAGCCTGGTAGGCTGCAGTCCATGGGGTCACGAAGAGTCGGACACGACTGAGTGACTTCACTTTTACTTTTCACATTCATGCATTGGAGAAGGAAATGGCAACCCACTCCAGTGTTCTTGCCTGGAGAATCCCAGGGACAGGGGAGCCTGGTGGGCTGCCGTCTCTGGGGTCACACAGAGTTGGACACGACTGATGCGATTTAGCAGCAGCAGCAGCAGAGAGGGGGCTTGTGAATATGCAAGCAGTTGGGGGAGGGGCTGACCCTGTAGCTGGTGTGTTAAGTGCAACCTGTCATCACCTGGGAGCTGTCTGAACCTCTCCTGGAGGAGGCCTTGTAGGATGGACACTGCCTGGAAGTCCTGAGTAGGACTTAGAATCAGAAGGAAGGGGAACAGTGGACAGGGAGGCTGCTGAGCAGAGCCTGGTGGGACAGAGAGGCCCCCTGAGTATCAGAAGCTGAGAAGAAGGCTGAAGGCTCACACACTTCTCAGCCTGGAGCCATCTTTACCCGTCCTGCCTGCTGCTGGCTCACAGATTTTGCCATGGCCACATTCTGAGCTCATTCTTCTAATCCCACTGGGGTTTGGAGCCGCATGGTCTGAGCCCTAGGCTTCTGTCACTCAAGAGGAGTGGCCATGCCCTGAGCCAGCCGCCCTGATGGCATCAAGCCCCTGCCCTCCTGCATCTGTGTCTCCCTGAGGAGGCTGCTGCAGAGATGTCTGTGTCACCCCTGGCAGGAGTCTGTGGTTTCTCTTATCCACAGGCCTTGTCTCCTATCCCTTCCCATTGACAGGGCCTGGCTTCTTACCCACAGAGTGGGGATTTTGTCCCCTAGTTCCACAGATGCTGAAGCTAGAACTGCACAGGGAAAAAAGAACTTTTTTCCTATTCCAGGCCAGTATTTATGATAATTATATGTGGTGATAAATGGAATTGGGAAAAGTGGATTAGCTTTAATTAAAGGGCCTTTTATTCTTTAAGTACATCCTAGGGAGCACATCTTTGGGTAATTAGACAAGGAGGTTGAAATCCAGCAGGTCCTGTGTTTGGGACACAGCCTCCCTCTCAGGACCCTCCCTCCACTCACCAGCACAACTCCTCACACCATTCGCATGGATCAGACTCCTGTTGCTGGGGAAGGCTGGGCCGCCTGGAGGCCTGGTGTCTGTTGGCCTTGAGATACTATTTCAGCATCTCCTGCCACCACAGGCCACCTTGCCTGATGCATGAATCACAGGCCATCCAAAGCCTACGAGCCTGCGGCAGGCGTCGGATGACTGCTGCACTGGGGGCCTGTGTGTAACATGCCAGCACTCTGCTGTGCCACCAAGAGGAGAAAACTGGCCCATGGGGAGGTTGGCACATGGGACTTGTCAGTGTTTCTGGTGTGGGTGGGTTCACAGGTATGAGGAAAAGAGCATGAGGGGGTGGAAACCTCCTTAGGTGTGAACATTCACTTACCTCCCTCTCCATCTGTCCTGCCTCCATCCACTCGTGTCTCCATCCATTCACCGATGCCACATGCACCCACTGAGTACCCCCCCAGTGGCTGCCAGGCTCTGGGCTAAAGGCTGAGGACAGGTGAGAAGCTGCTCCTGAGCCTGGGCGCCCACAGTTGGTTGGGGAGGGCAGACAAAGCCAGCAGCATCAACAGCACGGTGAGGCTGATGGAGCATGGCTCCTGGAGAGCCAGATACGGTATCATACCGAAAGGGTGGGGAGTGCCCGGGGGGGGCGGGGCCAATAGGACACAGAATGTCTTAATCAAGACAGTGGTGGAATCTGCACACACCTGTCCCAACTCAGGATGGAGGGGCCAGGCCTCGGTGGCCTGTGAGGTCAGCAGGCCCCTCACTGCTTTATCCTCGGTGCCACCTCTCCCACACGAGGACTTGCAGTGCACAGATGACCATGCCCTGAGATGTGTGTCCCGCAGCCATCACATCTTAGGCAATGTAATCTTCACCATTATTTTCACCTTCAGACCTGTGAAGGGTGCAGCTAACTGGCCGCCATGATAGTTTAGCTAGGGGGTTGTCCCAGCCCTCACCTTCCTCCGAAAACCTTTCTGAACTTGGCATTGGTGCCTTTACCTCCCTGGTCAGTAGGGTCCCTGCATCTATTTAGGAATCTTCAAAAACAGCAGTTTGTGCTGATGGCAGGCAACCAGGTTAGGAAACTGAGGTTTGGAAGCCACAGTTAGGGTCTGCCCAGGGTACAGCAAGGGGCTCACATGGTCAGGATCCAGAGCTATGGAGGTCAAGCCTCAGGGCATGATGAGCAGCAGCCATAAGGACAGCAATCTGCTGCCCTGGTTGATTCTGGGAGTGGAATGCCAGGCAAAGCGGGCAGGACCAGAGGCTAGGATGGTGACTGTACTGAGAAGAAATGAATGGATTGCTCTTCTGGAATCAGACATTCTAAGATATGGGCAGCGTCCTGACCTGAGACATGCCATCCTCATAGCAGACCTCAAACTAGAGGATTAGCAAGTGCTGAGGACCCAGAGTCACTGCTCAGGCCCAGAAGCAAAATCTGGGTTTTCGGTTGTTCAGCACAGTACTCTAAGCTCAACCTCTTTACCCCAGACGCACACTGCAAATGAAGTCTGTTCTCTGCTTCAAGTCTCCCTGGGAGAGGAGGCCTACTGGATGAGTCTCTGGCCTCTGAGAGAATTTGATAGAGCTCTATGTGGTTTTGAACTTGAGAACTGGAGAGAGTTCAAACCCTCAGGGTGGAGGCCCTTAAGTATAAATGTTTTGTGCAGAAAGGTACTCCATTAGGTATATTAATGTAACGGAGAAAATTACTAGTTTTGCATGGATTTCACTTTTAAAGGGCATTGACACTAGTTCTCAACATGAAAATATTGGAGAGATTTAGAAATCAAGTAGACCAAGTCCATTTTACACAAAGGGTGACTGAGCTTCAGAGAGTTTAGGTGACTTGCCTGTTGCCAGGGACAGCATCTATTTTTGTTCTGTTCTCAAGGCAATAGCACCCCACTCTAGTACTCTTGCCTGGAAAATCCCATGGACGGAGGAGCCTGGTGGGCTGCAGTCCATGGGGTCGCTAGGCATCAGACATGACTGAGCGACTTCACTTTCATGCATTGGAGAAGGAAATGGCAACCCGCTCCAGCGTTCTTGCCTGGAGAATCCCAGGGACGGGGGAGCCTGGTGGGCTGCCGTCTATGGGGTCGCACAGAGTTGGACACGACTGAAGCAATTTAGCAGCAGCAGCAGCAGTAAACCCTATCAATGCTGATTTCTGTAGAGGGGAGGTTTTGTACTTGTTGGTTGAAAAAGAGTGAATGAATGAGCTAAAATTTGCATTGTACCTCAGGTCCACTTGGGAAGACAGTCTCTTTACAGAGCAAGCCAAGAGGTACAAGGTTGCAACATGGTTTTCATATTTCCTGGAGGTTCCATGATGTCTTCATGAAACAGGTACTGATTCATCTGTGTCGCTTGAGTGGTGGGTTTCATCAGGCCACATGTGTTCTTCCTCCTTGGCCTTTGACTGTTTGGGTGATTCATGAAGAAAAGTTGCAGGAATTCTGTGAGTGTTAGAATGCTTTTCTGATATGCCCCTTATCAGTCCCTATCCTTAAAAAAAGTCATCATTGTTTCTGCCCACGAGCCTAAGATCTCCCAGCCTATGAGCCCCAGAACCATTGCTCCTGTTGTAGAATTCTGGAGTGCCCCTTCCTATAAGTGTGCCCCTCTCATCGCCTTTACCAGGATAAGGTCTGAGGGGCAGGGTGGCCATGTGTAGTTCCAATGGGGCAGGTTGGCCAAGTTCATCTGTGTGTTTATCTCTCACCTATAGGGAAAACAGAGATGACAGCAATCTCTTTGACACTCATCCCATGGGGAGATAGGAGCCATTTCCTCTCCCTTTAATCTGCCCTGGCCTGTGACTACTTTGACCAATAGAATGTGGAAAGAGACACTTTGCTACCAGGAGTCTCTCCTCATCTCTTGGTGCCCTGGGCTGCCAAGTAACAGTCCCGCCTCCCAGCTAGAGGGAGGACATGAGGAAACCCTGACATTGCAGGGTGAGGGCAAGGGAGATGGGCCCTGATGAGCCAGCTAGCCCTGTCGCTGTGCCAGGCAGGTGAGAGAGGCTATCTTGAACCCTCTTGCCCTGCCCAGCCACCAACCAAGGGACTCTGCTTAATGCCACTTGGAGCCCAAGAATTACCCCACCCACCTCTGTCTGAATTCCTGACCCCCACGAACTCTATAGATAATAAAAGTATTAATTTGGGTTCCTGGGTATGAATCTCAGTTCTGCCACTTTCTGGCTGGGACTAGAAGTGAACATTGATTCTCTCTGAAACCTCACTCCAGAATATTCCAGTATTCTTTTCCCTGATGGCTCAGTTGGTAAAGAATCCACCTGCAATTTTGGAGACCTGGGTTTGATCCCTGGGTTGGAAAAATCCCCTGGAGAAGGGAAAGGCTACCCACTCCAGTACTCTGGCCTGGAGAATTCCATGGACTGTATAGTCCATGGGGTCACAAAGAATCAGACACGACTGAGCGACTTTCACTTTCACTTTCTGAAACTTAGTTTGAACATTTATAAAACTGGGTAACACTGCTTTCCTTTCAGAAGAATAGCATACACTGTAGTACAGTGTAAAGGACCTGGCCTATAGGAGGTGTGCAAGAGAACATTTTGCCAGCAAGCTGGAATTCCCTCGGGCAGGGCGGTTCTGGCAATAGCTCCTCTATACGGGGTGTGATGTCCCAAGAACTTCCTGGCTTGTCCTCTTGGGGACCTATGGTATTGGTAGGGAAGGGCCACCCAAAGATGCCCTAGGTCTGGGGGGCATTTGGTGAGCTGTAGGCCCATGTCTTGACCTGCCAGGAGTACAGGCATTGGGTTTATGGATGAGACACACCTGTATCTGCAAGGTGTGCCCATGTGCCCATGCTCATGTGTGTGTGGGCCAAAGAGGAGAAGGGACTGAGGTTAAAGCTGTTGAGTCCAGCGCAGGGCATCAGGTGGCAGCCCAGGAGGGTCACTGGAGATAATGCCCGGAAAGCTCTTCCTAAACTGTAAAGCGCTCTCTATGTGCAAGGCATTATTCTTAATAGCATGACAAGGAGGAGGAGATAGAGAAAGTGGGCAAGGAGAAATCCACCTGAATCCTCCTGATAGCAATTGTACATCTATAATTCCTTCGCCTTCTTCCCGCATTGGAATGTGATGGGGATTAGAGTGTCTAGCTGCAGAGGGCCCAGAGCCCCTTAGGAAAGGCTCAACCAGGACTTTATCTAATGAATCCCCTCCGAGAGTATTTTCTGTTGTGTGGATACATTCCCTGCTGGTAAGGGATGTATTCCATTGCCTGGGGCCCCTTCCCAGGGTATCTGTGAACCAGTAGGGCAGGGATGCGCTCACTCTCCAGGACGTACTAGTGGGTATGTCGGTTAAGTACTTAGAACTCTATAGACACAATTCTCATGTTCTCCCTCCTTGTCTCTGCCATGGAGAGAATAGCTCCCAGGGCTGCCCTTGTGACTCAGTTGGTAAAGAATCTGCCTGCAATGTGGGAGACCTGGGTTTAATCCCTAGGTTGGGAAGATCCCCTGGAGAAAGAAAAGGCTACCCACTCCAGTATTCTGGCCTGGAGAATTCCATGGACTGTATAGTCCATGGGGTCTCAAAGAGTCGGACATGACTGAGTGACTTTCGCTTTCACTTATCCCCACACCCCACACACCATGATGTGGTCCCCTGGAGTTTACTTGTGTGGCCCAGAGCTGCCAGCTTGTTGAGAAGCAAGAAATGCCCGGGGAGCCTTCTGTGGGTGCAGAAGTACTAGCTGTGATGCTGGAGTTCTTTGCTTTCCTGTAGAGTTACTTCCTCAAGTGGGGTTTCTCAAATGCATTCCAACCAGTCTTTCATCTGGAATGCTAGGGTCTTATTTCCACCTCACAGCCTGATCAGGCCCACCCTCTGCAAAGAAAAAGACAGCTCCAGGCTCCATGGGCAGGAGATGAATATTTGAAGCCGAAGATTTGAGACCATGAGGAGAGGTGGCCAGGTAAGATACAGAATGCCCAGTTAAATTCATATTTCAGATAAACAGTAAATAACTTTTTAGCATAAGTATGTCCTTAAAGAACTTCTCACGAAAAGTGAATTTTCAGAATAAGTATATCCCATGCAATACTTGGGACCTACTTATGCTAAAAAAAAAATTACTTGTTTGTCTGAAATTCAGAGCCAGTTGGGTGGGCACCTAGTGTTTCATTTGATAAATCCTGCAGGCCAGCCTGTGGATGTAGCCCCCTCCGGAAGCGGTGGTGGCTGGCCAGCCTGAGGACGCAGCCCCCAGCATCAGTGGTCTTGCGAACTGAGCTGAATTTTGCTGAATTTGCAAGTCAGCTTCAGCTGATTGTTTCCTCTTGAGGAATTCACTTGCTCCAAGGTCGGTGGCCCCAGGTAGGCAAGGTGCTGCCTTGTTATCTGGTTTGTCCAACAGCAAGTGCATTCTTCAACTGATCTAGAGAAGCCTCATGACTCATCCCCTCATGCCCTTTCTTTAAGCATACGAACAGCTCCCCATACCAAACAGCAAGTGCTCGACCATTGAATCAGAGTTAAAAAGGTTAACTCCGAGGATTTTATTTTCTTGTTTACATCCTGTTCTCATATCAAAGAGAATGTAGACCATCTGAGCTGTTAAACTCTCTCTAACCTTTTAACTGTTAGTAAACCAGACTCAAGCTTAATCAAGGCTAGAATGGGGCTCTCTTGTGCCCAGAGATCCATCCCAAAGCATAAGCCCCTCCATGAGGCCAAAGCTGGGAGTACAGACTCTCCCCAGCACCAGTTCTCCAGTCTTCCTCCCCTGCCACTCCACACCAGTTCCCCTGACTAGGAGGAGGTCTTGCTGACCTCCTGCTCTGGGGAGGCCTCGTTCCCATGTCCCTTGTCTCCCCCCGACCACCCTCCCCCATGTAAGGTCCTGCTCCATCTCCATACTGGAAATTCCCAAGATGCATTCCTTCAGTGGAAGCCTTTTGCATCCATAGGGATGCAGTTGCTTCCAGCACCAATGATGCCTTGAGGCTGATTGGTCCCTAGTACCTTGGACTGTGCTCCATAGGCCCTTTCCTGAGATTGTGCCAGGGGAGGAAGAAGCAGGGGAGGCTGACCTGAGTGTTCCCCAAAGGTGGGAGATGGTGGGGGGACAGTGAGGACGGAACACTGAGGACAGGGCATGTTGGCTGACCCCACGTCAGCCCTGCCCTGCACTCTCCCAGCACTACACTGTTCCAAGGCTGTCAGGTCGGGGCTTGTCCAAGAGCAAGTAGGACAGTCATAGGTTAGCAGGTAGATATTAACATGTCCTGAGAAGTGAATTTTTCAGGAAGTGGATTCTAATTAGAATGGAATGTGTCTCATCTTCAAACCACTAATTTTTTTTTTAATAAAAAGGGGGTTTCTGACTATATTTGTGGCAGCTCCCCAGGATGTTGGAGTGGAGGGGCAGATGTTTCTGTATGTGTGACAAGTATGTACGGGGAGCTCGGCACTGCCATGGACACTGTAATAAAGACAATAGAAATGATGGAGTGGCAAGAGTGCCTCCTGGGGGTGTGCAAATGCGGCAGAGCTGTGCTTTCCTGGAGGACAGCAGTTGTGTCCACACCTGCCCTGAGGGACTGGTCCCCATGGCAAGCACTGGAGTGACACCCTCCTAGTCTGCGGGCACTCGTGCCCAAGATGCTGCAGAGCAGAGAGGCTGAGACCACCAGCTTCCTATTCAGTCATCATCTGCTTGTTTCTTATTTTTTAATTTTTTAATTGGAGGATAATTGCTTTACAGTGTTGTGTTGGTTTCTGATGTACCATAACTATGTGTGTGTGTGTGTGTTTATCCCCTTCCTCATGAGCCTCCCTCCCATCCTCCAGCCCCCTTCCAATCCTCTGGGTCAACACAGAAGACCAGGCTGGGCTCCCTAAGTTACAGCAGCTTCCCACTAGCTGTCTGTTTTACACATGATGGTGTGTATGTGTCAGGGCTACTCTCTCAGTTCATCCCACCCTCTCCTTCCTATGCCTTCATCTCTATTCCTGCCCTGCAAATAGGTGCATCAGTACTATTTTTCCAGATTCCATATATATGCTTTAATATACCTACAATATTTGTTTTTATCTTTCTGACTTACTTCACTGTGTGGGGTAGGTTATTTCACCTCTCTGAGTCTTAGTTTCCTGGCCTGTAAATGGAGGTAGTTATATTTGTTACATATGGTTGTTGGAAAGAGCAAAAAAGATAACATAGACAAACGTCTCAGCACAATGTCTGTCCCTTCAGTTCAGTTCTATTCAGTCACTCAGTCGTGTCCGACTCTTTGCGACCCCATGAACTGCAGCACGTCAGGCCTCCCTGTCCATCACCAACTCCCAGAGTTTACCCAAACTCATGTCCATCGAGTCGGTGATGCCATCCAGCCATCTCATCCTCTGTCGTCCCCTTCTCCTCCTGCCCCTAATTTCTCCCAGCATCAGGGTCTTTTTCAATGAGTCAGCTCTTCCCATGAGGTGGCCAAAGTACTGGAGTTTCATCTTCAGCGTCAGTCCTTCCAGTGAACACCAGGGCTTCTCTCCTTTAGGATGGATTGGTTGGATCTCCTTCCAGTCCAAGGGACTGTCAAAGAGTCTTCTCCAACACCACAGTTCAAAAGCATCAATTCTTCGGGGCTCAGCTTTCTTCACAGTCCAACTCTCACATCCATACATGACCATTGGAAAAACCCTAGCCTTGACTAGATGGACCTTTGTTGGCAAAGTAATGTCTCTGCTTTTTAATATGCTATCTAGGTTGGTCATAACTTTCCTTCCAAGGAGTAAGTGTCTTTTAATTTCATCGCTGCAGTCACCATCTGCAGTGATTCTGGAGCCTCCAAAAATAAAGTCTGACACTGTTTCCACTGTTTACCCATCTATTTGCCATGAAGTGATGGGACTGGATGCCATGATCTTCGTTTTCTGAATGTTGAGCTTTAAGCCAACTTTTTCACTGTCCTCTTTCACTTTCATCAAGAGGCTTTTTAGTTCCTCTTCACTTTTTGCCATAAGGGTGGTATCATCTGCATATGTGAGGTTATTGATATTTCTCCTGGTAATCTTGATTCCAGCTTGTGCTTCTTCCAGCCCAGAGTTTCTCATGATGTACTCTGCATATAAGTTAAAAAAGCAGGGTGACAATATACAGCCTTGACATACTCCTTTTCCTATTTGGAACCAGTCTGTTGTTCCATGTCCAGTTCTAACTCTTGCTTCCTGACCTGCATACAGATTTCTCAAGAGGCAGGTCAGGTGGTCTGGTATTCCCATCTCTTTCAGAATTTCCCACAGTTTATTGTGATCCACACAGTCAAAGGCTTTGGCATAGTCAATAAAGCAGAAATAGATATTTTTCTGGAACTCTCTTGCTTTTTCCATAATCCAGTGGATGTTGGCAATTTGATATCTGGTTCCTCTCCCTTTCCTAAAACCAGCTTGAACATCTGGAAGTTCACGGTTCATGTATTGCTGCAGCCTGGCTTGGAGAATTTTGAGCATTACTTTACTCGCGTGTGAGATGAATGCAATTGTGCGGTAGTTTGAGCATTCTTTGGCATTGCCTTTCTTTGGGATTGGAATGAAAACTGACCTTTTCCAGTCCTGTGGCCACTGCTGAGCTTTCAAAATTTGCTACATATTGAGTGCAGCACTTTCACAGCATCATCTTTCAGGATTTGAAATAGCTCAACTGGAATTCCATCACCTCCACTAGCTTTGTTTGTAGTGATGCTTTCCAAGGCCCACTTGACTTCACATTCCAGGATGTCTGGCTCTAGGTGAGTGATCACACCATCGTGATTATCGTGGTCATGAAGATCTTTTTTGTACAGTTATTTTGTGTATTCTTGCCACCTCTTCTTAATATCTTCTGCTTCTGTTAAGTCCATACCATTTCTGTGCTTTATTGAGCCCATCTTCGCATGAAATGTTCCCTTGGTATCTCTCATTTTCTTGAAGAGATCTCTAGTCTTTCCCATTCTGTTGTTTTCCTCTATTTCCTTGCATTGATCACTGAGGAAGACTTTCTTATCTCTCCTTGCTGTTCTTTGGAACTCTGCATTCAGATGCTTATATCTTTCCTTTTCTCCTTGGCTTTTCGCTTATCTTCTTTTCACAGCTATTTGTAAGGCCTCCCCAGACAGCCATTTTGCTTTCTTTCATTTCTTTTCCATGGGAATGGTCTTGATCCCTGACTCTTGTACAATGTCACGAACCTCCATCCATAGTTCATCAGGCACTCTATCAGATCTAGTCCCTTAAATCTATTTCTCACTTCCACTGTATAATCATAAGGGATTTGATTTAGGTCATACCTGAATGGTCTAGTGGTTTTCCCTACTTCCTTCAATGTAAGTCTGAATTTGGCAATAAGGAGTTCATGATCTGAGCCACAGTCAGCTCCTGGTTTGTTTTTGTTGACTGTATAGAGCTTCTCCATCTTTGGCTGCAAAGAATATCATCAATCTGATTTCAGTGTTGACCATCTGGTGATGCCCATGTGTAGAGTCTTCTCTTGTGTTGTTGGAAGAGGGTGTTTGCTATGACCAGTGCATTCTCTTGGCAAAACTTGTCTGTCTCTTAGTGAATGTTTAATAAATGGTACTGATTATTATTAGAAAACATATTAATTAGGTCTGTAGTGTCTTAACACACTTGGTTGTTTTTAAAGTAATGCCTTTTAAGCTGCCTGCTTAATTCAGGTTTATTCTTAGCTTCGCAGTAGAGACTACTATCTTTCCTGAAATGTTTTCCCCTACATTTTCACCTTTTGTGTTTTCTTTTCTTGATATCTCTTGAGGCATCTCAGAAATGAAGCTGAGTATGAACTGGATAAGTAGTTGTTCAGGAGAGACCTCAGAAATGGAATTTAGTGCTACTGTGGTACATAGCACATTAATGTGTGCACCATGGACCCAGGGGACCCTTTTAGGGGTTCTTCAAGTTCAGAACTGTCTTTGTAATAAAACTTATATGCCATTTGCCTATTTCACTGCATTGATGTTTGCACAGATAGAGGGTAAAGGTTGGATCTACCTGCCTATGAAGCTAATATTCCTACTTATTGCCTTAGCAAGACTTAAAGCAGTAGCATCAAAGTGTACAAGTGGTTGTTCTGTCCTTTACTAACAATCTCTCAAAGAAACAAACAGAAAAGGTCAGTTTCACTTAAGAATACCCTTGATGAAGTAGTACAAGTTAATTTTTTTTTTTTTTTAAAGTTTTGGTCCTTGAGTACATGTCCTTTTAAGATTCTGGATGATACTGAGTTCAAATAAAAAACTTCTGCTGTACACTGAAGTATCATGGTTGTCTCAAGGAAAAGTACATATTTATTTGAGTTGCACGCTGAACTAGCCATTTTTTAAATGGAACATCACTTTTTACTGGAAAGAACAATAGACATACAAATTATGGCGATTCAGAGTTGGACATTTGGCACGTATTTAACTTAAAAATAAAAGGAGTGAGCCTTTCATTCCAGGGAAGTGAAGTGAAGTGGAGTGGAAGTCGCTTAATAGTGTCTGACTCTTTGTGACCCCATGGACTGTAGCCCACCAGGCTCCGCTGTCTATGGGGATTCTCCAGGCCAGGATACTAGAGCGGGTTGCCATTTCCTTCTCCTCATTCCAGGGAAAACCACTGAAAATATTGTTTGCTAATGATAACAATAAAATATGAGATTTCAAGTGAAAATTAGAGTTTGGGGAACCTTGACAGTTTCCTGTTATTTCAGAGATTTTATTTTAATGACTTTAGTCTTTCTTTATACCATATGATATGTCAACATTTGAAAAATCTGCATAACTCATTGTATTGATATTTACCAAATGACCAATATATGATGTGACTAAATCAAGCGTAAGTAAAACTTCCATGAAAAATTCAAAATAGAAGAGTAACATTTTAATTAAACATTAATGCAAAATTGTTGTTTAGGTATAAATGCCACATTGTAACCAAACTTACTGATTTTTGGTGTAATATTAAAGAATAGCCTCAGTTATCTGAAAAGCTTACTACAATGCCTTTCTTTTTTCCAACTACATATCTGAGTGAGACTGATTTTCTTTGTATACTTCAGCGAAAATAACCTATAACATGACTGTGGAAGCTGATGTTAAATGATGAATCAAATGCTAAATGTTGAACCCAAAGTAAAGGGATTTGAGAAATTGTAAAACAATGTTAGTCTTCTCACTTTTATAGAAAATATAGTTTTATTGAGAATATAGATATTTTTCATAAAATATGTTATTTGTGTTCGCATATAATGAGTTTATTATTGGGGTTCTCAATAATTTTTAAGATTATCAAGGGACACTGAGACGAAAAATGTTTGAGAACTGCTGCTGCAGCAAATGCTTTGTTCTTTCTGAACTGTACTCTTCCTGCATTTTATTGTAAGTATTGTGGCTTCTCTGGTGGCTCTGACAGTAAAGAATCCACCTGCAAGGCGGGAGACCTGGCTTCAATCCCTGGGTTGGGAAGATCCCCTGGAGGAGGGTATGGCAATCTACTCCAGTGTTCTTGCCTAGAGAATCCCGTGGACAGAGGAGCCTGAGGGGCTACAGTCCATGGGGTCTCAGAGAGTTGGACACAGCTGAGTGACTAGGCACACACACATTGTTGCATGTGTCTCTCTCCCTTGCTGGGCATACAAGCTTGGAGAACAGCTTATTTTTCTTTACATTCCCAGCAACTTGCACACAGCAGGGCACATGGTAGATGTCTGGCAAATATTTAATGAGTGCAGTGATGGTTGCTGGATTGTTTGTCCATCTATAAAGATGGGATCTGTTGGTCCACAGAGTGACCTGAAATGCCCCCTTGGCACCTGTGTAGTAACTTGAGTATGTTAATTGCTTTCTAGTCTGAGGCATTCATCCTCCAATTGAAAAATAGGAAATAGGAATTCCTCAGCCCCCATCCAGACCTACTGACTCAGAAACTCAGAATTGGGGCCAGCCATCCTCTGGGTTTTAACAGGTCTTCCAGGTAGTTCTGATGTACCTTAAAATTAGAGATCTTCTAAACACTTTTTATTCTCCTGTAAAATGGAAATTAAAAGTCTCCCTCCTGAGGTTGCCAACACATTTTATGAGATGACACTCATAAGATGCTTAGTAGCAGTACCTAAACCTTTGAGAATCAGTACCTATTCTCATTTTAAAGGATAAGAATGCCTGGACTGTTTTATATCTTACATCTTATTGGACTGTTTCCTTGCCCATACCCCTGCCGTTGCTCATATTTGGGGGCCCTGAGCTCAGGGTAAGGAGGGTGACGGAGTTGGGGAGGGAGCAGAGAGGCCCAGGAGGTCAAGGAAGAGTGGGGTGCAGCCAAGCCCCTGAGCCTTCTGTCTCCTCTCTCCCTGATGAACGCCTGACAGCCTGTAACCCCACAGGCTCCCTGGTCCTACCTCAGTGAGGGACAGCAAACAGCAGTCCAGTGAACTCCAAAAGAGGCCCCGAAGGAGGGGGAGAGAAGTGACAGCTGGGAGAGGCTGAGAGAGGAGAAATGCTTGGCAAATTAGAGCAGGTAACCTTTGCAGATGGCAGCTGGGGAAGCAGAAGTTGAGAAGCTGTCATTCCAAAGTACGACTTGACAAAGGAAGTGAATCAGCACCTTGGCAGACAGGTTCCTGAGCTTCTCATGTCACATGCTGCATTCAGCCTGGCTTATCAGAGGCCCCATTCCTGTGGCCCTATTAAAGGTCCATTGGCATCTGCACGTCTTCTCGTTAATTGGAAACGCATTGAACAGCACAGCCAGCAAAAGTCCATTGAGGATGCAGGGCATCAGTAGGACTGACAGACCCATTAACTCTTCTCTGCCTGCAGCTCTCAGCTTTCTGTATGCAAGGGCTTTCCAGGGGCAGAATGCTTCCTCTCCAATACACTGACTCATTCATTCGTTCATTTTCTTTGTTCCTTCCCTTAACAAACATTTATTCACACCCGTGTGGTAGCCTCAGGGGTTCTTAAACAGAAGAAGCATTGTTTTCCCTCATATTTGGCTTTTGATTGTCAAAGTTGGAGGGTGTAAGGGCAAATAGTGGGTAAGAGGATGCTGTAATGCACAGGCATGTGTGCACGCTAAGTCGCTTCAGTCATGTCTGACTCTTTGTGACGCTATGGACTGTAGCCCACCAAGCATCTCTGCCCATGGGATTCTCTAGGCAAAAATTCTGGAGTGGGTTGCCATTTCATTCTCCAGGGGATCTTCCCGACCCAGGGGTCAAACCCATGTCTCTTAAGTCTCCTGCATTGGCACGTGGGTTCTTTACCACTAGCGCCACCTGGGAAGCCCATGATGCATAAGACAGCTTACTAAGACCAAGAATTATTTGGCCCTTAATGTCAGTAGTGCTGGCTTCCCAGATGGCTCATTGTTAAGAATCCACCTGCCAAGCAGGAAGTGTGGGTTTGATTCCTGATTTGCAAAGATCCCCTGGAGGAGGAAATGGCAACCCACTCTAGTATTTTTGCTTGGGAAATTCCATGGACACAGGAGCCTGGCAGATTACAGTCCATGGGGTCACAAATAGTCAGATGTGTCTTAGAGACTAAATAACAACAGCAAAGTCAGTAACACTGAGATCAAGACCCCTGAGCTAGATGGAAGATGGATATGCAGCGGTTACCCAGAGAGTGAATAGGCCGTGGAAACAGCAGATAGCAACCTATGATGTCAAGGTAAAGACCTATACAATGGAGTGATGGCTTGAAGAGGGAGCCTGGGGAAGCCATTCTCTCTAGGGGTCAGTGGAGAACAAGGGCGGGGCTGCTAGGGAGGGTGGCATGAGCACAGATTGAGGTCTCAGGGAGAGAGGAAAAAGAAGCCTCCTGTAGTCGTTGCTGAGTCTCCCTTTGAGTCTTAGCAAGTCTCTCCTCTTGCCAAGGGCCCACACCCTTAGGTTCGAAACTGGTGTTGTGAACTGTAGGGGAGTTGAGTAGCTATGTTGTCACTGCAGCCACCACTCCATGCACATGGAGGGAGCTAGTCACACTTGCTGGGCGGTGAGTACTGTGTTCTCGCACCACGGCATCTACACCAGGGCCCTCGATCATGAGGCCACTCTGACTTCTGCTCCTTCCAACTTTGTGCCTCCTCACATGAGTGTCTGTCTCAGGAGATGATGAAGTAGCTCGAATGCCCAATCAATAGCCAGTTCACTCCTGCTTCCTTCCTCTGTGGGCTTGGTTGCTAAGCATACATTTCTAGAAGGTGTGGGGACTGGTTGAGCTAGAGCTAGAGTTTTTTGCCCTGTGGGTGCTTCCTTATAGGCTCAGAAGTGGGCCGTCTTCTATTCCTCTGAAGAAGGTGCCTCTGGCCGTCATGCTCCACTGGCTGTTTGGGGAGCTAAATGGAGCAGCCTGGTCTACAAGCCCAGCCTTCTTATTACTCCTACGCCATCACAGGACTGCACTCAGCTTTCAGCAGCTGAGCAAGAGAGGAGCCTCCTGATTGAAAAGCATCTCCTCACTGAAGTCTTTGAGACTACATCTTTAAGCTGCTTAATGTGCTTTGTCGGTTGTGTAACAAATGCTTTGGCTAACAACAACAACAATCATTTCATTAATATTTCTCACAATTCTAAGATTTGCTGGACTTAGCTGGGCACATCTTTCTCACTGTCTCTTGTGCCGTTGTGATCGGATGGCGCTGGGCTGGGATCGTAGACAAGGCTTCTGCACTTGCAGGTCTGGTGGTCAATGGTAGCTGTCAACTGAGAACTCAGCTGGGACCATCATCCAGAAAACACCTTTCTTCTCCATGTGCCTTGGGCTTCTTCACAGTATGATGACTGGGTTCCAAGAGGGAGTGTCCCAGGAGACAGGAATTGAAAGCTTCCAAGAGTTTCCTAATGCTACTGTTTGGAAGCTGACATAGCAGAGCTTCCATCATTGTCAACACCTCAAACAGTGACAGGAACTCAGAGCTCAGATAAGGGTGGAGACATATACCCTACCTGTGAATGGGTAGAATGTCTGGTACTTTGGGGGCCATGGATGTGGAAGCAACCTAGATGTCTATTGGTAGACGAATGGATAAGAAAGCTGTGGTACTTATACACAATGGAATATTACTCAGCTATTAAAAAGAACACATTTGAATCAGTTCTAATCAGGTGGATGAACCTGGAGCCTATCATACAGAGTGAATTAAGTCAGAAAGAAAAACACCAATACAGTATATTAATGAATATATATGGAATTTAGAAAGATGGTAATGATGACCCTATATGTGAGACAGCAAAAGAGACACAGATATAAAGAACAGACTTTTGGACTCTGTGGGAGAAGGCAAGGGTGGGATGATTAGAGAGAATAGTATTGAAACATGTATATTACCATATGTGAAACAGATCACCAGTCCAAGGTCAGTGCATGAAACAGGGCACTCAAAGCTGGTACACTGGGACATCCCTGAGGGATGGGATGGGGAGAGAGGTGGAGGGGGGGGTGTTCAGGATGGGGGACACATGTATGCCCTTGGCTGATTCATGTCAATGTATGGCAGAAACCACCACAATATTGTAAAGTAATTAGCCTCCAATTAAAATAAATTAATTAATTTAAAAAATCCTTCACAACAAGCATGTGATTAGAGAAGAGCAAACAGGCTCTTCATCCATTCATTCATTGACCACATAGTCCTGAGCACTAGTTTTGTGTCAGGTTCTCTGACACAGAGGCAAAGCCATGCTTCCTGCCTGTGAGTAATTCAGCACTCCTGGGCTAACTTCTGGACCTTTGAACTCTGTGCTTTGATTGTTCTTTGTGCTTGAAAACCTGAATTGGAACAGTACACAGTGTCCTGCTGTGAGCTTCCAGTGGTAACCTCGGGACAAGCTTCCCCAAGGAGACTCCCCACAGGCAGTGAAGGCTGCTTTTTTCTTCCATTTTAGTCTTCACAGCCAATGTGTTCCCTTTGGAATTTAAGCTCACGTGCAATGGGTGTTCTCTTGTGCGTGCTCTGTTGCCAAGTTGTGTGTGACTCTGTGTGACCCTATAGGGTGTATCCTGCCAGGTTCCTCTGTCCGTGGGATTATCCAGGCAAGAATACTGGGGTGGGTTGCCATTTCCTCCTCCAGGGGATCTTCCCGATTCAGGGATTGAACTCCAGGCTCCTGCTTGTCAGGTGGATTCATTTACCACTGAGCCACCTGGGAAGCCCAGGTATTCTGTTACTAGCATTCAAACTGATACAGAGTGTTGACTGCGAATGAATTGGAGGGAATGATACGAGGATGAATGTCTGACTGCCATGGAAGGCTAATGAGGACCCTTTTGAGGATTAAACTTTAAGGTTTTTGTCTTACATGCTTACTTTATAGCCTAACCTTTGAGTTAGATGTGATTCTCCTGGGAAACCACCGAAAATGTAATGACCATCTACAGCCATTGTTAATTCTATAGAAGAGAAGACATCTTAACCCCAACCTCCCAAAGTGGCAAGGACATAATAATAAAGGGCAGTCCTTTCAATTAAAATGAATGTATCTTTATTAGAGCATATTGAATTTTTCATATTTTTGTCATGATACTGCAGATTATTAATCAGTCTTGTGGGCACTGTCTTCCTGGGGCCCATCCTTTCTGCATGGGAAAGTTAGTGGCCTTGAATTTTTAGGCCATGGTTTCTGCTTCCTGCAGTTTGGGCCTCATCTCATTCATGAGTATCTGCTTTAGAACCTCTGATCCACTCTTAGTTGCTGATGGAATAACTCCAATATCCAACTGCCAGCCATATTTATGTCTTTTTATCCTTGATTTTCTGGGCTCTGGTAACTTTGAGAATGGCTAAAAGAAAGGGAAATAAGAAAGCCAGCAAGCTAGAGTGTCTGCGGGGGCGGCCATTTCATTCTAGCCCACACTTACTCTGGGCTTGGATCTCAACCACTTTCTCTTCTTCCCAAAGTTTTTTTCATTTTTGCTTTGAAAAATATGTAGACAAACGCAGCAAGGTGTTTATTCTCTAATAATAACCACCCCTCCCCCCACCAGTCTCCTTCCTATCATTCCATTAATGACTTAGTCCCTTGGAGGTTTCCTCTTGGAAATTTAGGAATGGCTCAAGCAAAAGCTGTCATCTTGCTAAATCGTTTCTGGTCATAGCTTCAAGATTGATTAGCACCTGCTCTCCTATTTCTCCCTACCTGCAGGCATCTTTGAGAGAAACACACTGAAAAGACGACCACGGTAGGGACCTACGTAATTCATAAATGGCTTTGACTGCATGGGTTTTGATGAGGCAATATGGAAAATGATTGCATTAAGCATTGCTATTTATTTACTTGACTTTGTACAGGACAATCAATTTGTTCACATTCCGTGCCTCCTGTCAGGAAGTTAAATGGTGGAGAAGGCAAACTGGATGCATTACCTCATTGCTCTAAGAGATGCTGTCACTTTGCAAATCACTTTAGATTGTTTTTAATAACAGCATCTTTCATTCCTGTCCACAGCGAGAGAGGAGAGTCTCTCTCTACAGAGAACAGGATGCCAGGAAGGTGAGCTCTGACCAGGGAAAGATGAGCTCATTTTTCCTTGAACTCTATGAAAATGCTGTTTCCTAGGTCAGATATCAGCAATTTCATACAGATCAACCTAACATTTTAACGCATGTCTTTGCCAGTACAGAGTTGATCTCTACTGGGAAGAAAGAAACAGGTTGTATGTGAGCATTTAGGAAACGATTTCCAGTCCTTGCAGAGGCCTGGAAGGACTCAGGTCACAGCCCTGGTCACAGCAGACATCAAACTGGGTTTATGTAAAAAGATGGCTGGTCAAAGGTAGAACAGAACCCATGGATGGGCTTGATGGAACAGTGTTATGAATCTCTGGTATGTATTGACTGAATATTTTGGAAGTTCTGGAAAATTGACTGGTAGGATACATAGTACCTTCAATATGGTCTCTGAGTTTCAATAAATGTTGAAATTTGAAGTTGAATTAGCTTCTAGATTTGAGGGAACAGCTGGGTAGAAAAAGAAAAACTTAAAAGAAAGCTTTTGATTTAGGAGATGCAGAATGAAGGGGGAAAGTAGCTTAGACACTAGGTGGACTATGAATTTAGGCTCTGGCAGCTCAATAACCAAGTCATGGTGTCTCCAAGGATTGGCCTTTTTCTTATCTGTTAGATTAGTGTGATAGTTAATTTACTGTGTCAGCTTAACTAGACCATGGTATCCAAATATTTGGTCAAATGTTTCTCAGATGTCTCTGTGAAGTTTTTTTTAGCTGATATTAACATTTAAATCAGTAGACTTTGAATAAAACGTATTACCTTCCATAATGTGGGTTGTTGTTCAGTCACCAAGTCATGTCCAACTCTTGGCGACCTCATTGGATTGCATCACACCAGACTCTCCTGTCCTTCACTATCTCTTGGAGTTTGCTCAAATTCATGTCTATTGATTCAGTGATGCTATCTAACCATCTCATCTTCTGCCACCTCTTCTCCTTTTGCCTTCTACTTTATCAGCATCAGGGTCTTTTCCAATGAGTTGACTCTTTACATCAGGTGGCCAAAATACTGGAGCTTCAGCTTCAGCATCAGTCCTTCCAATAAGTACTCAGAGTTGATTTCCTTTGGGATTGACTGGTTTGGTCTCGTTGCAGACCGCAGGACTCTCAAGAATCTTCGTCAGCACCACAGTTAGAAAGCACTCAGCCTTCTTTATGGTCCAGTTGTTCACATTCATAAATGAATACTGGAAAAACCATAGCTTTGACTAGACAGACATTTGTGGGCAAAGTGATGGCTCTGCTTTTTAATATGCTCTCTAGCTTTGTCATAGCTTTCCTTCCAAGGAGTAAGGGTCTTAATTTCATAGCTGCAGTCACCATCTATGGTGATTTTGGAGCCCAAGAAAATAAAATCTGTTGCTGCTTCCACTTTTTTCCCTTCTATTTTCCATGAAGTGATGAGACCAGATGCCATCTTAGTTTTCTGAATGTTGAGTTTTAAGCCAACTTTTTCACTCTCCTCTTTCACCTTCATCAAGAGGCTCTTTAGTTCCTCTTTACTTTCTGCCGTTAGAGTAGTATCATCTGCATATCCAAGGTTATTGGTATTTCTCCTAGCAATCTTGATTCCAGCTTGTGATTCATCCATCCTGGCATTTCACATGATGTACTCTGCATAAAGTTAAATAAGCAGAGTGACAATATACACCCTTACTGTACTCCTTTCTCAATTTGGAACCATTGTTCCATTTCCGGTTCTAACTTTTGCTTCTTGACCTGCATACAGGTTTCTCAGGAGATAGGTAAGGTGGTCTGGTATTCCCATCTCTTTCAGAATTTCCCACAGTTTCTTGTGATCTATACAGTAAAAGGCTTTAGAGTACTCAATGAAGCTTACTCTGTGATCCAAAAAATGTTGGCAATTTGATCTCTGGTTCTTCTGCCTTTTCTAAACCCAGACTGTACATCTGGAAGTTCTTGGTTCATGTACTGCTGAAGCCTAGCCTGAAGGATTTTGAGCATAAACTTACTAGCATGTGAAATGAGCACAGTTGTACAGTAGTTTGAACATTCTTTGACATTGCCCTTCTTGGAGATTAGAATAAAAACTGACCTTTTCTAGTTCTGTGGCCACTGCTGCATTTTCCAAATTTGCTGACATATTGTGTGCAGCACTTTAACAGCATCATCTTTTAGGATTTGAAATAGCTCACCTGAAATTCTGTCACCTTTACTAGTGTTGTTTGTAATAATGCTTCCTAAGGCCCATTTGACTTCATACTCCAGGATGTCTGGCTCTAAGTGAGTGACCACACCATCATGGTTATCCAGGTTATTAAAACTTTTTTTGTATAGTTCTTCTGTGTTTTCTTGCCACCTCTTCTTAATTGTTTATGCTTCTGTTAGGTTCTTACTGTTTCTGACCTTTATCTTGCCCGTCCTTTCATGAAATGTTCCCTTGATATCTCTGGTTTTCTTGAGGAGATCGCTAGTCTTTCCCATTCTATTGTTTTCCTGTATTTCTTTGCATTGTTAATTTAAGGAGACCTTTTTTTAAATCTCTTGTTGCTATTCTTTGGAACTCTGCATTTACTGGGATATATCTTTCCCCTTCTCCTTTGCCTTTTGCTTCTCTTCTTTTTTTAGCTATTTGTAAAGTCTCCACAGACAGCAACTTTGCCTTCTTGCATTTATTTTTCTTGGGGATGGTTTTGGTCACTGCTTCCTGTACAATTTTACGAACCTTTGTCTGTAGTTTTTCAAGCACTCTGTCTACCAAATCTAATCCTTTGAATCTATTTGTCACCTCCACTGTATAATCATAAGGGATTTGATTTAGGTCATACTTGAATGGCCTAATGGTTTTCCTACTTTCTTCAGTTTAAGCCTGAGTTTTGTAATTTAGTAGTGCATGAGCTGAGCCACAGCCAGCAGCGGGTCTTGTTTTTGCTGACTGGATAGAGCTTCTCCGTGTTTGACTGTGAAGAATGTAATCAATCTGATTTCAGTATTGACTATCTGGTGACGTCCACGTGTAGAGTCATCTCTTGTGTTGTTGGAAAAGAGTGGCCCTCATCTAATCAATTGAAAGCCTACAGTTGAAAAAAAAAAAAAGGCTGACATCCCCCAAGAAAGAGTGAATTTTGTCAGTAGCCTTTGGACTTGAATTGTAACTCTTCCTGGGTTTTAGAACACTGAGCTCTCCTGCATGTTCAGATCCACAATTGTGTCAGCCAACTCCTTAAAATCTCTGTCTCTGCCTCTATCTCTCTTTCTCTCTCTCCAAACATATACACACCCCTCATTGGTTCTGTTTCTATAGACAATTCTGACTAATGGAGCAGGTAAAATAATTTTTAAGTTATCCCACTCATTCATTCAAGGCTTGAAGGCTCTACTCTGTGTCTGACCTGGCACAAGGTGCCTTGACATGAATTTAACCTCTGGGAGACGACAACTGTCTCATCTGCTGCTAGACCCCCTGTCCCCTTCATGACACCTAGCACACATTATGTTCCTCTTAAATGATCATTCTTTTTCTTTTTGAGCCCTTAAATTCTGGGTTCGTTCCAGGGGAGTGGAGGTTGGCTTGAAACTGGAGCAGAACGAAAGCAGATCGAAAGATGGGATGCAGAGTCTACAGAGCCCTGGGAAGCCAGGTGCAGAGAGGAAAACCCCAGAGCTCTGGGTAGAAGCCTGGAAGGGTCTGGGTGGGCGTGCTGCGCATCTTGGATCCCCCTACTCTGGGGGGCATCAGGTGGCCTCCCACACAGGAGAAGAGAGCAGTGGCCTCAGAGCATGGCCACCTAAACCCACCGTTGCTGTACTAAGGACCTTGATTGTCCATGGGGGGCCTGAGACTGCTCGCAGTGCTTGCTGGCTTTGACATTGGCTCACTGGATCTTCCCGGATTTATTATAAAAGACTTGGATTATATACATATATATTGTTCTTTCTGCCAGATGCAACACAATTTCCACAAACACTGCACATTTATTCCTTATAAACTCAAAGTTTTTATAGGCTCAATTTTCTTTTTCTCCGCATGGGTTTCATCCCTTCCTTTCTGGGTGTTTTCTTGATTTTAAAGCTGCTTCTTCCAAAAGCGTCCATTTGTCCTGTTGCACCTCATTCCCTTGTGTGTCCTGATGCCTAGAGAATATTCCTCTGGCCTCACTTTTGATTTTTGACCAAGTAAATTAAGTATTTTTAATGTACAGTTGGACCTTTGTATCTGCAGTTTCCACCTCTATGGATTCAATCAACCATGGATCAAAAATATCCAAGAAAAAAATTCCAGAAAGTTCCAAAAAGCAAAACTTGAATTTGCCATGCACTGGCAAATATTTACATGGCATTTACATTATATTTACAGCTATTTACGTAGCATTTACATTGTACCAGGTGTTGTATGTAATCTAGAGGTGAGTTAAAATATAGGGAAGGATAAGCACTGGTTATTTACAAATGCTGCAGTGTTTTATATAAAGGACTTGAAAGTCTGCAGAGTTTAATATCTGCAGGGGTCCTGGAACCAACCCCCTGCAGATACTGAAGGATGACTATGCAATTAACAGATGCCTACTGTCAAAAATTTGAAAAGTTAACATAATAAAGAAGTAGGCAACAAAGTATCCATAATTCTGTTAATATTTTGGTATGTTTACTTTAACTTGTAGCCTCATTATCTGGTTTATTAGCATTTGGAACCTAACAATCTAGTCCAAACATTTGATATAAAACATCATGAACCTTCTTTTTAATGACTGTCCATTTGGCTGTCTACCTTTGGGTATAATATCATATAGAAAATGAATTTCCATAATGTTGGACATTTGGTTTGTATCTGCTTTTCATAAAATGATGATGCATAACACTTCAGAGAACATATTGTAGCTAGCTCTCCGTCTGTCTTTTGGGGTCCATATTTAGGGGAGATTCCATCCTACTGCTGGCTCACATGTCCCGTGCACTCCCGTGGGCCTGCCCTGTGCTCAACGCTGCCTGGTTGCTTGTGAAGCAGCCTTATGGAATTGCTGCCATGACTCTCATTTTTTAAAGACAAGAACACTGAGGTACAAGGAGATGAGGTGACTGGGACCTGTGCATGGTTTTTGCTTAGTTTGCAAGTGGCAGAACCCTCTTTGTGAGTGAAGGGGGTCATGCAGTCAAGGTTGGCACCATCCTGTACTTACTTGGTTGGTGCCCACAGGGATGGCTGCCTCGTCTCTATGATGCGGCCCCCACGGCACAGATCTAGGTGGTCCCTTCTTCTCCATCTGTGGGGAGGCTCCTCCTCTCTCCATCCATGCACCTAGACCTGTGGCCTAGAGGACAGGAAGCAGGAAACACAGCATCTCCCCAGGGCCTTTCTGCCCAGGGTTTCCCGGGACAGCACTGTGCCCTGTATCCTTTGTCCTGGCACTGATCGCCTACCCGTCAGCTGTTTACTCCCTGGAGAAAGAGTGCCACTCACTTCCAAGACCAGGACTGGTGACCGCAGTACCATAAAACTTGCACATCACCGTGGACCACTGGGCTGGAGCCTTCTGCCTCCCAAGCTTGCACAGGGCACTCTGCATACAGTAAGGGTGAGGCTCCATCCTGCAGAGCTGATGCTCACCCTCAGGCTATAGAGGCTCCGCAGACACTGCACACACTCCTTGTCCTCTTCAAACGGAGCAATCCGGCTAGGCTCTTCCCAGAATGCACCCCTCCGCAGGCCTGTGGGCTTCCTGGAGCCTCTGGTAGGACTTATCATAAGCAAAGCCAACGAGATGCTCTGTGTTCTCTTCCCCGAGGCCGCAGAGAGCGTGGGGATGAGCTCAGGTGTGCTAATGGCACCCCTGGCACATCTGAGGAAAGACAGGGCCACATCGGGGCAGACAGGAGATGGCAACATCAAATCCAGGACTGGGAAAAATAATTTAAATTCTGTCTTTCTTTTCTCCTGGTCTCATTAGATTTCCAACAGATTTCATGCTTCCAAATGCATTTGCCACAGAGAGATATCTGAGGTTTCTCAGAGGTCTTGCAGACAAGCAGGCAGGAAGGGAAGAGGCTGGACCCTGGGAGCAGGGCTGCTGGCAAGCAGGCGATCTGAGGAGTGTGGGTGGGAGGGTTAGAGGTTGTGAGCAACATGGGCCACCACCGTGCTGGGAGAAGATTCCTGCCAAAGTGTCAGACTCAGGGGGACCAGCCCTTCATACATGGACTGAGAGAAGGATGTCCATGTGCAGAGCAGTGAAATTGGTAGTCCCCTCTGCACCAGCTCAGAGACCCCCAGGAAAGGAGACCCCATACATGTCAAAGACATGTCCCTCGTCTTGCCTTTGGTCCCAGGAGCAGGTGAGGTGGGAGTTGGGGCAGGAGCTGGCGCAAGCTCAGAAGTGTTCTGCCAACACAGATGGGCTCCAGGGCCACATGCAGCCCAGGATTTCTTGGGAGAGTCCTTCCCAGCAGCAGTCCCTGGATGAGGAAGGCTTAGAGGAGAGGGGGCCAAAGAGCAAGAGGTGAGAGGCTGGAGGGGTTTGAGGGCAAATGAAAGGTATGGAGAGCAGGAAATTTAGGGGTAGCCTCTGAGCCCCCAGTGTCCAGAGCTGAGGCCACCCAATTCATTCCCATCCTGCCCCAGGGAGAGTACTGCTTTCTCTCCCCAAATCTTCCTCCTTCCTCTCTTCCTACTCTATTATTTTCTTCCTCTTTGGGGAGGTTCTGGTGTGACCTACCAATGGGGTTAGCAAGTCCACCAGAGCCGGAATCCCCCCACTCCCCAGCCTCATGCATTTCTTAAACCACCCTCCTAGACTCAAAGAGGGCTGAGGTCCCCACTGGCTCATTCCACCTGTGATTCTTCCCAGCAACCCCCATCCTGCCTTCTGTCCTTAGGACAGGGCAGGCTGGGCATGGGTGGCTCCCTTGTCTAGCTCTTTAGAGGAGTTCTGCCCCAAGCCCACAGTGTTTTGGTCACACTTTTTTATTTGTAGGTTTTCTGAATGTAGTGACCACATTTTCCAATCTCAAAATCAGATCCCTTGACATATGTGCACCATGTTGGATGGATGGATGTGCTTGTACACACACATATACTGTGTGTGTCATACACATGTGTTTGCAGGGATGCCCCAAATTCTTTCCTTTGCTGCCTTTCCTGAAAGCCGGGGACGACCTTGCTGTGGGGCTGCTCGGGCATTGTGCTCGGGCTTTGTCTTTTAGGATGCTTCACTGTGAGCTCCCTTCCTTTAGTGAGTTTATTTTTCTCTCTCAACTGGAAAATCACATTTGATCAGCTGCAGAGAGCAATCAGATACTGAAACACTGGGATTTTGCCCAGGAGGCAGCCCCTCCGAAGCTGGTACGCATTCTCTGGGGCAAGACAGAACTCAGTGAAATGCACCCAAGCTCTGGGAGCAGAGAGTCAGGCAACTGGTGGAGGGGCACAGGCTGGAAAAGAGAGAAATAAGGTCATCAAAAAGCTACGATGTGCTGAGTGCTGGAGCTGAGCTAATGGGTTTGGGCTGGTGTGTTCTGTCTGCCTCGCTGTCTCCACCATCCCTCTGCTCTCAGTCTCGCTTGATGAACATGGCAGAAGGTGAGTGAAGTGCTCTCGTGGCAGCACTGATGACTTCTCCTCTGCTGCTGGGGGTGCTGTGAACGGGAATGGTGGGGTGGCCCATCTGGCTGGAGAGTGGGCTCAGCTCTCCTCCCCTCTTGACCCCTACCCCATTGACTGTGGCCACTCCATGACCTGGAGAGGAGGAGGGCCCAGCCACAACAGGGGCTTCCTTTCTAGCTTGTCTTCACCGTTGTCCAGGTCTCCTGGACACAGCTCTCCTGCTGATGTATAAACACAGTCTGAGCAGCATCTCTGGACATCTGCCACCATAAAGCTCTTGAGGGTATGCATCAGTCTGGAGCCCTGGGGGTCCTCTCACCAACCCCCTCATCCCATCTGTGGGTCTCAGCCCAAACTCCACCTTACTTGTTGCTGCTGCTCGCCCATCCCCAGCATCGGGAGCTCAAGCTGCTCTTCAGCACTGGCTGTCCTGCCGCACTCTTGGCTCAGCCATGGCATCTCCTACTTACATCATAGAGCTCCTCTTTCTTCAGCAGGCAGGGGGGTTCTGTAGGAAAGGGTCCGTGGTCAGACGATGCAGGGATGTGGGAGAATGTTCTCTACAGGCTCGAGAATTTTCATACTCTCATATTCTGGAGTGCTTCCTAAGATTCCAGTTCAGTTCAGTTGCTCAGTTGTATCCGACTCTTTGCAACCCCATGAATTGCAGCACGCCAGGCCTCCCTGTCCATCACCAACGCCCGGAGTTCACCCAAACTCATGTCCATCGAGTCGGTGATGCCATCCAGCCATCTCATCCTCTGTCGTCCCCTTCTCCTCCTGCCCTCAATCCCTCCCAGCATCAGAGTCTTTTCCAATGAGTCAACTCTTCGCATGATGTGGCCGAAGTATTGGAGTTTCAGCTTTAGCATCAGTCCTTCTGAAGAACACCCAGGACTGATCTCCTTTAGAAAAGATTCCAGTAGGGGGTTGTAATATGAACCTTCTACGAAACTTATTTGAGCCCAGGAAGCTTTTCTCCTCAGAACATGTAATGACACCTCCCAGAATCCAGTTGGAAAGAAGCAATTTATTTTAAAATCAACTCCTTGTTCAAATTCCTGGAGACATCCTTATGGATATTATCCAACAATTCAGATCAACAAAGATTTCTCCTGCCACTTCCATGTGCAGTCTATCAGGTTGGTCCCTATGGCAGCAGATTCTTCTGTCCAAATTCTGTTCTGTGGTAAAACCCGGGCACGTGGGCTCAACTTCTCCACAAGGTTTTCTGAAGCAGGAAGGGTTTTATGACAGAAGGAGCCCTCTCGGAGTGAACACGATCATTTACTGCTTCGTAGTTCCTGAGCTGACATTTAGAATTTAGGCGTCACCTGCAAGTGTCTGAAGTAGCGGGTTCTCTGAATATTATGACATAGGTCGCTTTTCTGCTATAGGCTCATCCCTGGCATCTCACCCCATTTCAGGGAGGTCTCCCAATTGGCCATTACTTGAGAAGTGAACTCTCACCTCCTTGAAACAACTCAAACAGTGGAGTGAAGAGGGAGGAGGGGGATGGAGAAAAGAGGAAAGGAGGGGGTTTTGTCCCCTCTGCCTACTCACCTACTTTCCATCTCTGTGGATTTGCATATTCTGAACATTTCATGTAAATGGAACCATGCAGTATATGGTCTTTTATAACTGGCTTGTTTCACTCAGCATAATGTTTTCAAGGTTCTCCATGTTATCACTTTTCTTTTTATAACTGAACAATATTCCGTGGTAGATATCCCACATTTTGTTAATCTGTTCATCAGTCGATGGGCATTGGGTTAGCTATTATGAATAATAATATACATTTGTGCACAAGCTATTACATGGACATAAATTTTCAGTTCTCCTGGGTTTGAGAATGGGCATTCTAGATCATATGCTAACACAGAGCAGGTACACCATTTTACACCCCCACTAACAATATATAAGGGTTCCGGTTTCCCCACATCCTCACCAATATTTGTTATTGTCCATTTTTTGATTATAGCCATCCTGGTGGATATGAAGTAGTACCTCACTGTAGTTTTAATTTGCATTTCCCTAATGACTAATGTTACTGTGTGTCTTTTCATATGCTTATTGTGGTTATTTGTACATTTTCAGACAAATGTCGGTTCAACCAATTTGCCCATCTTTAAACTAGGTTATTTGCCTTTTTATTGTTGATTTGTAGGAGTTTTCACATATTGTGGATGCTAGTCCCTTCTCAGATATATGATTTGCAAATATTTCCTCCCATTCTGTGGGTTGTCCTTTCACTGTTTTTAAATGGTATCCTTGGAAGCACAAGTTTAATTTTTATGAAATCCAATTGACCTATTGTTTCTTTTTGCTGCTTGTGTGTTTGGTGTCACAGTTAAGAAATCATTACCTAAATCCAAGAACATGATTTATATCTGTTTTCTTCTGAGAATTTTATAAGTAGTTTTAGGTCTTAATTTAGGCCTTTCATCCTTTTGAGCAAATTTTTGTAGCACACTCTTTTTAAGACAATCAGTTCAATTGAACACAAAACCTTCTTGTGTTCTATTGGATCAAGCCAAGCCTTCTTGTGGGTCATCAGTTTTGCAAGTTCTTAGCAAGGGTTTTCTAAGGGATCTCTGCTGCTTCTTTGTCGGGTTGCCTGCCTTTTATGAGTTAATGGGGGAGAACCTCGAACCCCACGGAAGACAGTTTAGAGCAGGACTTCCAGCAGCAGTAGAGGCCAGTGGGGCTGTCTTGGGGCAGGGAAGTTTTTTTGGTCTTCTGATGAAGAGGGTCAGATGGATACAGGTGTGCTAGTGAACAGGACTTAGAGCTGGGTAAGGCTTTGCCAGGTTGGATTGAGGCTGACCCAAGTTCTGTGAGCTGAGTTCTGGTGTGCTTGCTCATATGCATCCTCCCAGACCTCAAGCACTGGTCTGGTTTCTGGAGCCCTAGGTCCTCTTGCTATTCTCCCATAACCTGCTGAGTGATCCTAGGCCACGCACTGAACCACTCTGAGCCTCCAGTGTTTGCTCTGAAATGTGACATTGGTGACCTTGTATGAAAGACACTGATGGCCACTTGAGTCCCACTGACATGTCATGTTTGAAAAAAAAAAAAGAGAAAGTTAGAATGGTTTGATTGTGGAGCTGTTGAGTAGCATTTCCTCAAATGCACACTGTAGCAATGTGAGAGACGGTGGTCATGTGTGTGAATGACTGAGAACTGCTAAATTAAACACAAATAGGTCTCTTTACTACGACACTTTCCAGAGTCTTTCTGGGAACATCTAGCCTGAATCTGTAGGAGGGAGATGTGCTATGCAGGATTTCCCAAATTAGTTTAACTATGAAAGAGCTATTGAAAAAACTGAATGCCAGTTTCACATCATGTAAATGCAATGACAGTCACAGAGTTGGACCTCTGTCTGTATGTGACACTGTTGGGTCAGGTGCCACTCTGTCCAACCTGGCACAGAGCGCTTTGCCTCCCAGAGTATGCTTTACCCTCTGTGCGCCTGAAACAGTCCATCAAGCTGGCTTGGTTATAGAAAGAGACTCTGGACAGCCTGTAAAGCGTTCAGGTCTTCACTCTCGGCTGGTCTGATGTTCAGGGCTTCCTACATTTCTCTTGGCATTGGGTAGCCAAGGAACCACAACGCACCTGCACTGTTCTGGATCAGTGGGGCTTGACCTTTGATCATGTCCAAGGTGGAAAGCCAGGTGTCTCTGGGCTCATTGACCAGCATTACTGTCAGTAGAACTGACCAGGCTAACAGGAGGCTGAGCCCTAGAGTTTGGGGAAGAGTCCTGGGCCCAGGGAGGTAAGGAACGGACTGGCAAGGCCACTGTTTCAGGCGATCTTCCTCTTTTCATCAGCCCAGGTCACTTGCTTAATACTGTGAGGAGTTTGGGATGGAGTGGGTAGAGATAGTAATAAAGTAAAAATGATGTGCTGCTGCTGCTGCTAAGCCGCTTCAGTTGTGTCTGACTCTGTGCGACCCCATAGATGGCAGCCCACTAGGCTCCCCTGTCCCTGGGATTCTTCAGGCAAGAACACTGGAGTGGGTTGCCTTTTCCTTCTCCAGTGCATGAAAGTGAGAAGTGAAAGTGAAGTTGCTCAGTTGTGTCCAACTCTTAGCAACCCCATGGACAGCAGCCCACCAGGCTCCTCTGTCCGTGGGATTTTCCAGGCGAGAGTACTGGAGTGGGGTGCCATTGCCTTCTCCGAATGTACAGTCAAGTAATTAATTTATTCAATAATTGTATGTCTGATACTTTCTGCATTCTATGTAACACCCTGGTTTTGCAGTTTTAGACAAATGTTTGCATTATTCTGCGCCCTTAAAATATACCTTGAGAGTTGTGGGATGGATGCCCAGGTGTGACACAGGTTTGGGGCATGAAAGAGGGAGTTCTACACCTGAGACCGGTAGATAGACAAGGACACCAGGTGGTAAGCTCTGATTCTACATATAATCAGAAATGATGCCTGAGGCCAAGTGTTCATTGTACCACTGCGGAAGTGTGACCCGTAGGGTCAGAGGGGTTCTGCCTGGTCCTGTCTTCTTTCTTTCCACACAGTTGGAGGCTTTGGGGAGTGAGCAAGGCCACTTCATTACATAGGATCCTCCTCAAAAGCCAAGGAGACTTGCTTCCTGCCCGATTTCCTCTGTTGACCTGGTTTGGCTCTGCCTTGGCACAAGGTTTGTAAACCTTCAGCAATGGAGGACCCTTCACTGGAACAACCACTAAGGAGATGCTGGTTGCAAACACCCATCCCCTTTGTGTCAGGACACAAAAGTGAGGCTAACACAGTCTCTGCTCCTGCGGCCATCACAGTCTGTCTGAGGCTGACTGTGCCCGCACAGTCGCCGCGTTGGGTTGGGAACAGGGAGATCTCAGAGGAAGGCAGATGCAGGTCAGCGTGAGTCAGAGAAAGAAAGGTCATTTCCACCCAGTGTGAGGGACAGGAAGCCTTCATGAGAATAACATGACTTTTTTTAAGAGTCCTCAAAGAGAGTAGGAGTTGCATATGCTGAGTCAGAGGAAGGGTTTGTGTGACTCTTGAAGAGTTCATGAAGAGGAACTGCAGGATACGAAGAGAGAATGTGCTGGACAAGAATCTATGGAGTCTTACATACTGGGCTCTGGGGGTTGACGGGCTTTCCTGGTGGCTCAGATGGTAGAGAATCTGCCTGCAATGTGGGAGACTCAGGTTCAGTCCTGGAGTCAGGAAGATCCCCTGGAGAAGGGAATGGCTACCCACTCCAGTATTCTTGCCTGGAGAATTCCATGGACAGAGGATCCTGGAGGGCTACAGTCCATGGTATTTCATAGACTGAGTGACTAACACACACACACAGGGGTTGACAATTTAAAGCAATTTGACACTTCTTTCTGTTCCAAAGCCATTTTATTTGAAGTTCCAGAGATATCTTTGGAAAGGAAGTGGGGGTTCCCCTTAGTTCTTTGTTTTGGTAGTGAGTGCAAAAGCTCCTAGCTCTGAATACCACCTATATGCTAATGACTCCAAAATTTACATCTCCAGCCAGACCCAAGCTCCAGAGTCATATATTCACCTGCTGACTTGACATCTCCCTCTGGATGGCTAATGGGCATTTCAAGCTCAATACCACCCAAGCAGAACTCTTGCATTTCTCCTTCACACTAATTGCTCCCTACTTTTCAACATCTCAATAAATAGCACCAGCACAGATCGAGCTGTTGAATTGAATAAGTTAGGTCATTCTTGATTCCACTCCTCAGTATCTTTCCCAACTCAGTTTTCCATCCACCACTGGGTTCTATCAGCTTCATCCTCAAAATATGTTCCAGTCTTTGCTCTGTCTCAGGCACAGAGCCCAGCCGAGACTGCCATCTTCTTTCTCTTAATAGAACCATCATTGCCTTTGTTCAAAAAACTTAATTCCTTACCAGCCCACCATGACCTGACCTCTCTCTCCTCTCTGACACGTCTCCTTACAATTAATCCAGGCCCACTGAGCTGCAGTCACGCAAGCCTTCTTACCTCTCAGACCACCCATGGTCATTCCAGGGCCTTTTATACTTGCCACTCCTGCCTAGAAAGGTACTTCCCAGATCTTTTGTATGGCTGATTCTGACCTTGAAGTCTAAAGCATTTTTCATGCTCCATCCCTGTTTGTTAGTCACTGGGTTATGTCCGACGCTTTGTGACCCCACGGGCTATAGCCCGCCAAGCTCCTCTGTCCATGGAATTTCTCAGGCAAGAATACTGGAGTGGGTTGCCCGTTCCTTATCCAGGGGATTTTCCCAACACAGGAATCAAACCTGGGTCCCCCACTTTGCAGGCAGATTCTTTATCATCTGAGCCACCACAGAAGCCTGTCACTCTCATTTTCCCTCTTCTATTGTCTTCAAGGCACTTACCATCGCGTGATGTTATCTTATGCATTTGTTTAACTATTGTGTGTCTCTTCCTCTCTCTCTCCCCTCGCTAGAATGGAAGCCCCATGAGACTCATGAGAATAGTTATATTTCCAATCTGGTTTCACGGTTGCATCCTCTGCACCATCACCTAGTAAGAACTCAAAGATAGGTTTTTAACTTAATTATAATAGAAGGTTTTAACATGCACAAAAGTAGAGAGAATAAAATGAACCCACTTCTGCTCATCTCTCAGCTTCAACTGTTATCAATGCAAGGTCAGTCTGTTTCCAACTGTTGCCCTGTGTTGAAGCAAATCCGAGAAAACATATAAGTTTATCTATAAATATTTCAATGTGTATCTCTTAAAGATGAGGGTTTAAAAAAAAAAAACCACAATACTATTATCATATCTAAACAAATTTACAATAATCCCTTAATATCATCAAATATCCTGTGAGTTTTCAAAGTTCTTTGTGTCTCACTTTTTTTTTTAAACAGGTTGTTGTTGTTTATATTAGGATCTGAAGAAAGTCTTTAAATTGCAATTGTTATGATGTCTCTCAGTCTGTTTAGTCCCTCCTACTCTCTTGCTTTGTTCTTGTGATCTGTTTGTTGAAAAAACCAGGTAGTTTATTCAGGAGAGTGTCTCATAATCTAGGTATGCTAATTGCATTACAGTAATGTTGTTTAACATGTTCCTCTGTCCCCTGCATTTTTCTGTAAATTGGACTTAAGAGACTTGATTAGATTTGGATGTGTTTCTTTGGGAAAGAATGCTTCTGTCTCATTCTTCCATCAGGAGGCATATTGCTTGTCTCCCCATGATGTTAAAGGTGGGCATTACCATTGGCCAGATCCTGTATTTCATTAGGCTTGACAAAGTGTTAATATTCTTCTGCCTATCCTTCTGCACATATTAGCTGAAATACTCTTATAAGGAGAAACTTAACCTCATTATGATTTGGTTACCTTCAGGTATAATTTATATAGGAAAGGCAGATACATGCTTGATTCTGTGTCAGTTTCTAAAATAATGAGTTGGTCCCTACACCCTCCAAAGTTTATCAGAGAGGATTTTCATTTTCAGTATCATCATGAGCTCTTAGATTTAAACAAAAGTGATGCATTTCTGTCAACAGATATTTTTTGAATTAATACATGAATAATGGAGTGAATGAAAGTTTAGAATGTCCTATAGGCTCTCAGGTCTCTCTTTTTAGACTTTATAGTCCCAGATTTTATATGCAAAACCATTGGAAGATTTTCCTTTAGGGTTAATTCTGTTTCTTAATGATTTATGTAGTCCTCTAGGGTTTAACTAAATAAGTCCGACATAGTCCCTGCTTTTAGAAATATGCTTATCCATCTGCTTCTGAACAAAATGCCTTCAGTTAGATCTTGAGTCACTTCATTATCAAAACCCACTGATGTGTTTCTCACCTGGGAAAGTACTGGTCCCCTGGCCCAGAGGCAATGGCACTGATCAAGCCTGGTCCGGGCTCCTGTACCAGTCACCTCCCCTCTGGGTTTCAGTTTCTGCATCTGAACATGTAGGGTTGGTGCCAAGTCATTACCAAGGCTGTTTCCAGTTCTTACATTGTGGGGAGCTCTCCCTCCTCCTCAGAGCATGTGACCTCTTGGTAAAGGCCCTGTGAATGGCATCAGAGGGGGTGAGCGAGGCAGCAGTGGAGTCAGGGTGGGAAGGGAGAGGTGGGACTCAGAGACCAGGAGGAAGGGTCCCCTGCTCATGGCTCACAAAGCTCCATGGCTGGAATACATGTGCCATTCAGTGTGCTGTCTTCTTTGAAAGCTCTCTGGCATGTGGTGGGAGCAGTGAGTACCCACCAGATTAGGGTAGACTTCTGGGAACGTCTGGTGGTCTCTGGAGGAAGAGTGGCTAGGTGCTGGATGCAGGAGGCTGCTTTCAAAGTATCCCTGGAGCAGGGGAATCTGATGCCTGAACCACGACCCCCCTCCCCCCACCTCTGCACTCCCTGCATTTCTGCTGGAGCTGAGCCACACCCTCAGCCCATCTCCCCGTCCCTGCCACCCTGGCAGCTCTGCCCATCTGGAAATTCAGACACTTGGAGTGCCAGAGGGTCTGCTCGCATTTTCCATTTGTCTGTCACAGGGTTCCTCTGCGTGGGCCTCAAGAGCCTGTATTCTGGGAGCTTTCTGAGGAGGAAGCTTGCTGCTGAGTTGTCGTCTATGTCTCCACCCTCCAGTCACAGGGCCCACATTTCCCCATCTCGGTCAGCAGCATGTGACGCTGGTCCCCAGAAAGATCAGTTTATGTGATGCTCACATGGATCTGATGAAGTGTCTAGAGATGAAGTATCTAGTGATGTCTGTCTCTCCTGCTTCCCAATACTAGCTGCAATAGCTAGGGGCTGGCAGGGCTTTTTAGTAGCCAAGGACAAGGGTTTGGCTGATAAGGGGACTTGATGTCTTCCTTCTCTCTGTGGTAGGAAGGCTGCTCTCCAGCCCCCTCCTCTATCACCTCATGGTCCTCCACCATCATTGCATCAGCCTAAGTGTAAACAGTGAGCAGGTCAGTCTAAGAGGGAAGAGGTATGCTCTGCACCCTGCAAGGAGGATCCCTGGGCCTTTCTCCTCAGCACCAGATATGCAGTGTTACTTTCCTCCCATTTGAGGCATCTGGGGATGAATGGATAGTCAGAGTCACGTTGGTGATTGGAAAGCATCCAACGAGGTGGGCTGGGTATCCATTTAGAAAGAAGGCACAGTGGTGGGACAGCTGGGTATCCATACTCAACACAAGAAAAGACTCTGATGCTGGGAGGGATTGGGGGCAGGAGGAGAAGGGGACGACAGAAGATGAGATGGCTGGATGGCATCATTGAACCAATGGAAGTGAGTCTGAGTGAACTCCGAGAGATGGTGATGGACAGGGAGGCCTGGCGTGCTGTAATTCATGGGGTCACAAAGAGTCAGACACGACTGAGTGACTGAACTGAACTGAACTCAACACAAACTCTTAGAACCTTATCTCACACCATACACACATATCAACTCAAAATGGGTCAGAGACCTAAATGGTAAAATCAAAACTATAAAACTTTTAGGAAAGTATTTTGTGACCTTAGGGCAAAAGTCATTTCTTTTATATGACTCTAAAAACACAGTCCACAGAAGAAAAAATTGGTAAGTTGGATGTCATCAAAATGAAAATCTTTGCTCTTCAGAAGATACCATTAAGAAAATTAGAAGACATGGCACATACTGGGTGAAAATATGTGTGTATCATCTGTCTGATAAGGGACTTAAATTCAGAATATAGATCCCACATGTCACAACTGAAAGATCCTGCCTGCCATAATGAAGATGGAAGATGAAGATCCTGTGTGCCGCAACTAAAACCCAACACAGCTAAATAAATAAATAAATAAAAATATTTTAAAATTCAAGAGTAAGAATCCAAACAACTCATTTAAAAATGAGCAAAAGATTTGAATAAGCATTTCAGCAAAGAAGATATAAAAATGACTAATATGTACATGAAAAGATGCTCAGCATCATCAGTCAGCAGGGAAATGCGAATCAAAAACACAATGAGCAACCATTTCACACGCCCACTAGCATGGCTATAATTCTAAATTTTAAATTTAAAGAATGGGTCCCTTGTACATTACTGGTGGTGGGAATGTAAATTACACAGCCCCTTTGGAAAACAATCTGGCCATTTCTTAAACATAAATTTACCATATGACCCCAAAATTCCATTCCTAGGTTTTTCTATGGAAGAAAATGGAAACATATGTCCACACAATGGCTTGGCTATACATGTTCACAGCAGCATTATTTATAACGGCCAGAAGTAGAAATGATACAAATGTCTATTACTGGTGAATGGGTAGACACAATGTGATACATCCATACAATGGAGCATTATTCATCAGTAAAAGAGAATGAAGTACTCACATATGCTACATAATGTATGAACTTCAAAAATATTAAGCCAGGTGAAAGAAGCCAGATGCAAAGAACATATAGAACAAGTCCTTGAAATATCTAGAAAAGGGAATCTATAGATGAAAAATAGGTCAGTGGTTGCCCACAGTTGAGGTAGGAGAAGTTATTGACATGAGGGAAGTTATTAACATGAGGGCATGAGGGAACTTTCAGGGATGATGGAAGTGTTCTAAAATGAATTGTGATTGTTGCACAGTTCTATAAATTTATTAAAAATCATTGAACTGTATAATTGCAATGAATGTTATGGTTTGTTAATTATATGTCCATAAAGTTGCTTGTTCTGCTCTGCTTAGTCATTCAGTCGTGTCCCACTCTTTGCAACCCCATGGACTGTAGCCCACCAGGCTCCTCTGTACATGGGGATTCTCCAGGCAAGAATACTCTAATGGATTGCCATGCCCTTCTCCAGAGGATCTTCCCCACCCAGGGATTGAACCCAGGTCTCCTGCATTGCAGGTGGATTCTTTACCATCTGAGCCACCAGGGAGGTCAAGAATATAGGAGTGGGTAGCCTGTCCCTTCCCCAGGGTGTCTTCCCTACCCAAGAGTTGAACTGGGGTCTTCTGCATTGCAGGCGGATTCTTTACCAGTTGTGCTACTTGAAGAAAGAAGAGAGTTAGACTCCAAAATATGCTTTGGCAAAGGGATCACTTCATTTGAGGGAGAGAAGGGAAGAGTGGGTGCAGCCTAGAAGGAGGGTGCAGACCTCACCTGGTCCAGCCCACTGAGCTGAGTCCTGCCAACCTCCTACTGTTCCCTGCAGGAGAGGCAGCCCTTGGTAGCTCTGCAGCTCAACCCTGAGGCATCTGTTCACTATCCCTTCTCCTAAGCTTGTTCTCCCTCCCACAGACAAAATGGGTGCCTTCCTGCTCTCTGCACCCCCTCAGCCATCACAGCTCTCCCCACTCCCAGTCACAGTGTTGACCATCCCTCCGGCCTTCTCTATTGTCTAGGAAGGCGTTTCCTCTGACAGGCATGGTTGCTTTCTAGCCTGTGTCAGTGAGTGGCGATGAGATGGCTGGGTGTAAACTTGTTGGGAAATGGTCCCAAACCTAGGGAAGGAGAAGACATAGTAGAAGGAGCTGATGGATTGAGAGGGTGCTGAAGGAACATTGCATGGGATGTGTGCAAACATAAAGACCATCAGATATTCATACACGGGAGGGACTGACAGCCCGGGAGGCCCAACTTGGGGGTATAACCGGGAAACTGGCAGTAGGATGCTCAGGAGCAGCTAGGGTCTTCTGGGCTTGACTTTGCTGAATTTCAGGAGTTGAGACCCCCTGGAAGGTCAACCTTGCCACTGGTTTAGACATTCAGTATGAATTAGCCTGTCAGAACTTCGAGCCCAGTTTTGGAGCCCTTAATACCTGGTAGACTCTGTTAGAAGTATGCAATCAGTAGCCATTCATTTAATCCTCACAAAAATCTTTGAAGTAGGTGCTGTTGTTATCACTCCATTTTGCAGATGAGTGGAACTAAGGTCCAGAGAGTAAAGCAAGTTACCCAAGCTTTGGAAAGCAACTGGCAGCAGAGCCTGGGTTGGAGCTTGAACAATGGCTGTCTACTTCTTGCATTCCCCCCCGCCCCCCCACAACCAGGGTCCTTGCCAAGAGCGAGTTTGATGGCGTCAGAAGCCAGACTCTTAAAGGTCCTGTGTGAAAAGGCTGGAGGACTTCAAGACCAGCTCATCTCCTGAGCCCAGCAAGGGAGAAAGAAAAGAGTGGGAGAAGCAGCTGACACACTCTAGAACAGAGAAGAGCATGGGTCCTGCCAGGGAGATGTCCTGGCGGCCAACAGGGCCTGAGGCTGCCTGTCTCCTAGAGGGAGAGGGATCAGTTGGGCAATGTACCCTAACTCCAGCTCCCTGGCCCCAGGTGGCAGGAAAGACCAGCCATTCACAAGATGATCTCCTATATCTGCAATGTGCAGGCAGGTAGAAGAAGCCTAGGCCAGCAGCTCTTCACCCCATGGCCTGCGTATTGCAAAGCCACCACCTTCTTCAGCCACAGCCAGCTGAGGTCTTCCAAAAGAGCAGCCTATAAGGCCAGTGTGGACAGAGAATACACCGCCTATAAGAGGAAGATAGAGGGAAGCAGAGGGAGTTTGAGAGTTGGAATGTGCTGTGCCCAGAGAAACTTAATCTTGCATCTTTCTTAGGGAGCGTAAGGGCTCACAGCAACAAGGGCATAACTTTTGAAGAATCCAGTAGCAGAAGAGTCTTGAAATTCAAGAGAACTTCTAGTGTGGCTTCAGATTCAGCCTGTAGCTTCTGAGCACTTACCATGTACTCAGCTTCTCTGGTGGCTCAGACGGTAATGCGTCTGCCTACAGTGTGCGAGACCTGGGTTTGATCCCTGGATCAGGAAGATCCTCTGGAGAAGGAAATGGCAACCCACTCCAGTACGCTTGCCTGGAAATTCCCATGGATGGAGGAGCATAGTAGGCTACAGTCCATGGGGTCACAAAGAGTTGGACATGACTGAGCGACTTCACTTCAGCTTCTAGAACAGCGGCCTTCTCATAGATCTGGGCAGGTTCATTCCCTTCTCTGGGTCCCTTTTCCTTCCCTCTGACTTCTCCACTCGCAGAGAAGGTCCTTGGGGGTACCAGTACTTGTGAGCAGGTGCCACAGATCTCCAGGATCCAGCATCCAGCACCACAATTCTGAGCCCCCAAACAGTGCCTGAAAACCAACCAGCCAACCACTAAAGAGTTACCCTCCATAACTTCTTCTTAAAGAATTAATACCTTTCTTGGACTTGGGCAGTGATGGCCCAGAAGGCTAGAATGAGTTGCTTATAGAGCTCTCAGCCTGCAAAAAGATGATAATCTGCTTATGGGCCTATGCATCCATCCAACTGTGACCTGAATATCCATCTAGATGGTACATATGCCTCCATCCAAATGAAAGTCATATACCCCTCTATCCAATTGGGACCCAGGCCTCCATTCAATTGGGACCCATTCTTCCAACCAGTTGGGAACCAGACCTCCATCCAGTTCAGACCCATGCCTCCATCCAGTTGGGATCCAAACTTCCACCCAGAGGCCCATAGCTCTTGCCATAGGGCACCCATGCCTCCATTGCAATGGGTCCATGCCTCCAATTAATTGGTGCTATGTGAGACTTACACCTGCTGCAGCCACAAATTCCCTAACTCCATTAGAGCAAGTACTCTGAAAAACTCTGCCTACAAACCCCATGAGAGAGGAGGCCTCAATCTGCTTCCCGCCTCCTGGAGACCAGCCATTCATTTAGATAGTGATGGTGGAGAGCCTGGCGGGGGGGGCCCTTGGCAGACAGTCCTGAGCTCCCTCTAGGCAGTTCTTCTTCCATTTCCTTTCAGTTTGATTGTTATTCCAAAGGCCTCGTTATGGAAATTACAAAATAATGGTTCTGCAATTTGTGCGTGTGTGGCTATGTGTACGCTAATTGCCATCCCTGGTGCATACTCTCGGAGGCACTGCGATGCCATCCGACAGGAATCACTCTTCACCGCAGCTTTGCCTTCCTCTCCTGTCAACCAGCACCCAAGCTACCTCCCTTACTCAAGATGTAGGGGCCACAGGAGTGTCTGAGTAGAAATGGCCACCCCAGGCCCACCTACATATGTCTAGAGGGGAGCCAGGGTACAAAAGGGCATAGAGGTACCCCCTGGCTTCTAGATCTATAAAGTATGTGCACTGTTTGAACAGATGTCCTTTTGCTTTGGGGTGGCTCTCGGGGGCTGATGGAGCTAAAGAGGCACCCTGTCCCCGGCACTGGCACTGTAGCAGCCCTGCCTCTTGGTCTGCACAATCCTTGCAGGTTGGGGAGTGACTTGGAAGGTTGGAAGGGGCGAGAGGAAGGTCATGCAGAAAAGGTGATTACTGCCCTGATAGGATGAGATCTCAGGCTCAGGGGAGGGCTTCCTGGAGGAGGAGGATTTCAGAAGGTTAAGCTGGGGCCACGGAAGAAAGCAGAGAGGGCAGGGGAGAGATGAGCAGGAACAACCTGCCCCCTACCCCAAATTTCTGCTCAACTTACAAGGTTAATCAGATTCTTCCTAAAAGAAATTGTTTCTGGGGAAACTCAAACTTTCTTTGCAAGACAGGGTGAACTTCTTTAATTCAAGTACCCTGGGGACACCTGGGGTGGGGCAAAGGCAGAGTCTTCCGAGGGCTGTGGGCTCTTTTGTGTGTTTTTCTTGCAGGATCCTAGGGATCCTCAGCCAGGGATTGAACCTGGCCCTATGGCAGTGAAAGTGCCAAATCTTAACCCCTGGATCACCAGGAAACTCCCAGAGGGCACTGTTTGGACCATCTGAGGAGACTGGTTTGGGGGAAGGTGGAGGGGAGAAACAGCTATGAGAAGGATTCAGAGAGGGGGCACTGGAAGGACAACTTGGTGTCTTTAGGATTTGAGAGCCAGTGAAAATAGCTGCAGGTTGTGGTCTGAAGCTTCAGACTCCACCTTCCCTTAACTTGGAACAGGTGCATGAGTGACACAGACCTGGGTTGAATTTTGACTCTGTCACAAGCAGCTGTAGGACCCGGGTTAAACTGTTTAATCTCTTATATCTTGGTGTGTCCACATCTGTTAAAAGATGTAATGACAGCACCTCCTTCGTGGGCTGGGGGGAGAGTTGAGCATGGCAGGGTAGCTGAGCCTGAGTGCATCACTCACCCAGAGCAAGTCCTTGCCCACACTGGCCATTTTCTGTTATTGTGCATGGCTCTTGTGCTGTTTTGGGATTAACTGGCATAATTACATAATTTCTGTACAGCACAGTGTATTCAGTGTTGACTGTTGCCTTTACATCCAACCTTTTCTGGTTCAGTCAGACATCTTTCACTGCAAAATCTCCATCCTCTCTCTCTCCAGTGTAGTGAGGGGAAGAATCAGGTGGATAAGAGGGGCGAGAGGGTACGGGGAGGAATGCCCAGAGTTCCGCCCCACCCCCTCCATCATCAGCAAAGCACATGAAGTCTTTGAGGAATTACGTGTTCCTGGTACCTTTGAATATACTCCTCACACCTTTCAGAGTGTATGGCATAAAAGGGTGGCTTTGGGAAGAATTATTTCAACCTATTAAATGTTTTATAAAAAGCTGTATATGGGGAGGATAAAGGGAATTGATATAGAAATACTCCAGGTATTTCAAGCAGAATCAGTCTGACATAGGGGAAGGCTTCTCCAGTGGCTCAAGGGGTACAGAGCCCGCCTACCAATGCAGGAGATACAAGAGTCATGGGCTCAATTCCTGGGTCAGGAAGATCCCTGGAGGAGGAAATGGCAACCTAATCTCTGGTATTGTTGCCTGGAAAATCCCATGGACAGAGGAGCCTGGTGGGCTACTGTCCATGGAGTCGCAGAGTCGGACACAACTGAGCATCAAATGCACAGGCACACATGCACACAGATGCCTACAAAACTCTTGAAAGAGACAGGAGACAGAGGTCAGGCAGACCCCTGAGCACTTTCAGGGTGGCCACTAACATTCGGGGAGTCAGGAGCCAGAAGATGGCATTGGCAGTGGTCACTGCTGCCTCTAGCACAGAAGCAAGCGCAGGGACAACACGCGGAGGTCACTGTGAAGCTTCACTTCTACCAAACCCGTGGGCTGTTCCCGCCTCTGCCTCCACCCCTCTGGCGGAAGGCCACTCATTGGTGGGCTCTAATCCAAACCCCACAGCACAGCATTCTGGGAAATGTAGTTCCCCTGCTTCCAGCCCATGGGAGCCTAAGGAGATCTGAAAAGGTTGGAGATGTGTGGGGGGCTGATTGTCTAACAGACAATCCATTGAGGTGGGGATTTGATCCCTTTAAGATCCGAAAGGCAGTGGTCACGTGTGCGGAGGTGGGGCCAGCATCAGGGAGGCAGGAGGGTACCGAAGGCACCAAGGATTTGCTGTGGGCAGAGAGTTCAGCGCTGCACAACTTCTGGGGGAGGGAGGGGAAGGAGAGGTTAGGCCTGAGTGCCTCCCTGCGAGGCAGATGGAGCAGCAGCAGGAGTGGGGAGATCTGAGCAGGAGGCCCGGTCTCAGGGGCGCTAAATGCAGGCTCTCCCCAGCATGGGCAGCGGGGGTCAACTCAGAGCCACGGGGCATCCTGGATCACTCAGAGGACCCTTAAAACTGGTTCAGGGCCAAGAGAAGAGCTTGGGAGAAAGTCAGGGGTTTCGTGGGAAGACGGCAGGACCACCATGGACAGACGTAAGAGGCTGAGCGCCAGTGGGATAAGAGCACAGTCTTATAGTGAGTTCAGTTCAGCAAATGCCTGAAGCCACCCCCTGGGCTGCACAAGATCTTGACATAGAAGCCTGGATACAGGCTGTGCCCTCAGAAGTATACTGATCAGTGAGAGAGACCGATGGTGGTGGTGGTGGTGTTGAGGAGGAAGAGGAGGAGGATGGCAATGAACTCTTTTGACTGCTTAATTTACAAATCATTTTATAGAGATTATCACTTTTACCCTCCAACAGGTGCTACCATTATATACTATTAATGAGCCCTGGTGACTTAGACGGTAAAGAATCTGCCTGCAGTGCGGGAGACATAAGAGATGTAGGTTCAATCCCTGGGTCAGAAAGATCCCCTGGAGAAGGGAATAGCAACCCACTCTGGTATTCTTGCCTGGAACACTCCAAGGACAGAAGAGCCTAGCAGGCTACAGCCCATGGGGTCGCAAAGACTCAGACACAACTAAGCCACTAACACTTTCATTTCAAGCAGATAGGAACTACTTTTATTCCTAATTTACAGGTGGGGAGCCTGAGGCTTAGAGAGGTTAGTGTCTGGTTGTGGTCACACAGCTGGCAGGAGGTGGGGCCAGGCTCCCTCCCTGGGCCTCTGGCTCCATATCCTGCACTGTAACACAGACAGGGCACAAATGCCCAGTCAGGGCTAAGCAGGGCTAGGGTGGGGCAGGGAGGCAGTTCTGGGAGGAGATATTCATGCCAACCAGGAAATGAGGGGCGCTGACATGGGTAGGTGGCCTGTTAGCTAAACCGGAGGCAGTGGTCACATTTCAGGTGCACAGATGAGTGAAAAGAGCCTGCAGAGAGTAGGATTCATGTTAGTAACCTCTTGGGAGGAGGTTAGTCACATGGCAGGAAAAGTTAAGAAGAGGTCTGAGCTCTTCAAAGTTTTTCTTGCCTGTACCCACTTTCTCACCCAGTCCACTTGGGTATATGAGTGCTATTTAGGTGCTGGGAAATGGCAACCCACTCCAGTGTTCTTGCCTGGAGAATCCCAGGGACGGGGAGCCTGGTGGGCTTCCGTCTATGGGGTGACACAGAGTCGGACACAACTGAAGTGACTTAGCAGCAGCAGCAGCAGCAGGCAAAGATGCATCAGGTACTGGGAGCAGCTTGGTGGAGGTGGGGGACAGGCAAGTAAACAGACACCCCTGGTTTGGGCACACAGAATTCTAGAACAGGTGCAGAGGACCCAATACTTCCAGGAGGAGGGCCCTGAGCACCTCAGGCAGCTGGGCAGGCTTGGGTGTTTAGGGGCAGGGAGAGGCTGACAAAGAGACTAGAAGGGTGAGCAGGGCCATTGATCCTGGAGGGCTTGGGATCAGCCACAACTAGGAACAGGATGTCATTGCCAAGGCGGAGGTGCCCTTGGAGGCTTACTGGCAGATTTCTCTGGCAGGTGTGCAGGGGAGGCGAGCCACAGTCACGGAGATAAGGGATCTGGTGACAAGACAAGGGCTGAACCAAGGTAGGGACAGAAATTGGGGAATTTGACAATAGTGGAATGTAGAGATGACAGGATGTGGTGACAAGTGGATGCAGGGAGGGGAAGGAGGTTAGGGAAGTTACAGGTGGTGGAACATCTGCTGGTGGACAGTTCATAGGATGCGTCCTGGAGACAGAGGCTGAAAACACAGAGAGAGTGTGAGACCGTCAGAGCAAGGCTCCGATCCCAGCAGCAATGGCATGAAATGGGCTGAAAGTGAGTGGGGGGTGGGTTGCTTCATCTGCACCACAAGGGGCATCTTCTCTAGAGCTTGGGGAAGGGTAAGGGGAGGCGGTGAGGTTCCCTCCTGCTATTCTCCCATCTCTATAACTGAAGCTTTTAATTGTGTGTAGTAGACAGGTTAGTGCTACATGGGTCAAGTTAATTAATGCCTGCACAATAATAATGACAATAAAGGCCAAGTGTGTCCATCACATCTATCCGCTGGCCCCATCCCTAGCTTCCTTGGAAGCCCAGAACAGTCCTTCCAGCCTGGGTCCCCATGGTCCCCAGTCCCATGCTGTTCCCCCCCCCCCCCCCCCCCCAAGGAGCAGGGGAGGATGGCAGTTCAGTGAGTACCCACACAGGCACATGTTTGTGGCAGCAGAACTGTGAAATAGTGAATCTAGGCAGTGAGTAAACTCTCCTGGATAGTCCATGGTCCTCCCTCTCCCTTTTCAGGATGGATTTTTCTTTCCTTTTTTTTTAAGCTCAGAAATATGCCAAGAAAATGAAATGGAATAAAGGGGAAGAAAGAGAGAGAGACCAAAGTGCCTTTGATTTGAATAGCCTTTTCCCATGTGAAAAAGTGACAGTTCATTGCAAAATATTTATCTTCATTATGCCTGGTATCATTATTGATGGAGAAGCCGTACAAACTAATGGGAAAATCTCTCTAGGTGGCCTGAATCCAAATGCACCGAGTCTCCACCTTGCCTTAGACCTGCTGGGTGAGCACAGCCTTTACTTTCTGGGCACCCCCAGCTGACCCACGGGTGCAGCCAGAAAGAACAGTGGTGCTGGCTGGACTGGCTGCACCGCAGCGGGATCGGTCCTTCAGGTCAGGGTGTGAGCACCTCGTAGTTGGGACTGCTTCTTGCTTGCCTGTGTGTGTTGCTGGGCCACTGCTTAATAAAGGAGCATGCCAAGTAGGGGGAAGATAGGTGGATAACTGTAAGGGCGAGTATGTGTTAGAGGAATAGGTGGGCCATTGACTCTATTTTAACCATTCATTTCACCAAAAGGGTGAGTGTGGTCCGGAGAGGGGCTCACACGCCTCAGCAGCAGAGCTGGCCTGGGGCTCAGCCCCTTTCTTCCCAGGAACCTCTCTGTCACTATGCTGATGAATGTTGTAAAACAAACTAGAATGTGCTCCTGCAGCTGATTTTGCTATTTAGAATAAAAGTAGTTTACAAAAATCAGTGTCATTTACCATGACAAATGTTTCAGAGGCTCAGGTTAGCAGCTGTGGGAGGTGTAATACATGTGAAAATCAAGTCTTATGTGTTCACCGCCGCCATCAACAGTGAAGGTGCAGAGCTGGTCTTACTCCCCACCCATCCCATTTCACAGATGAGCCCACTGTGGCCCAAAGAGGTGACAGCGGGTCTCACCCACGACCTCACAGGCAGCAAGGATTTAGGAACTGGTTCTGGAACCCTGGTGTTTGGGGTCAACTCTTAGGGTGAATTTTGCTGGCCCATGGCCACCTCTGGGCACACCTGGGCCACGTGTTGAATGTGTAGCCCTGAGCAGGCGGAGCCAGGACTCGGCTGCGTTTTCCCGTCCCCAAGTGGGTTGATTAACACAGGAGGTGCTGAGAACAGCCCTGACTTTGAGGAATTCCTCGAGGGGAGCCGAGTGCGTCTTCCAAAGCTTATTAGCTGGTCTCAGAACTTTACAGCCACACCTCATAAATTGGCAGTGTGACATTTGGCTGTCGTGGGGAAGAGAAGGCGGGGTGATTTAGAGCTGCCGCATGCAGGTTTCTGGTCTATGTCAGTGCACGGAGAGCTTCCGGAGGGTGGAGGCCTTTATGAGTTGTTATCTGCCTTCACACTCCGCCACCTTCAGGCCCAGGTTTACTGCTCTGAGGTTGTAAAGATGCCGAGAAAGGGAGCCTGGGCCAGGCTTTGCCCGCACTTGCCTCAAATAGTACCTGCTGATCTGGACAAAGATAGCATCGAATGTGAGATGGGAGACCCTGCTCACCCGTCTTGGGGCGTGGCCAGGGCTCCCGCATGCACACCCCTCCCAACCGCAAAAATGAGGCATCCGGGCCCTGCCCTCCCGCCTCCTCTCCCCCGGGCGACTGCCCTCCCCAGTCACCCGTCCGTCTAGCCTGTGCTATGCTGACACCTCCTTCTGACTCACGCTCCGCTTCCCTTCCCCCAGGGAGTGCTGCGGCTTTGAAATGATGGTCTTTAATCATTTCTTAAGTGACCAGCCCAGAAATCATTTCTTAGTGCCATACACACAAATTAAATCATAAATCCACACTGGGCCTTGCCTGGGTAGGACGGAAGTGTAGCCTGATTTGGAGCAGAGAGGAGGCCTCCGCAGGAGGCAGGAATCAGCCTGCGCCTGGAGGAAAGGCCAGGGCCTTGGAGAAAAGGGAAACTCATCTTACGTCTGAGCGGGCACTGCTCTAACAAAATTCCACAGACTGAGGGGTCTAAATAACACACATGCATTTCTCACAAGTCTGGAGGTTGGGAAGTCCAAGATCAAGGTACTAGAAGATTCGGTGTCTGGGGAAGTTCCGTTTCCTGGACAGCATGTTGTTTTCCGATTAAGTCTTCACATGCTCTTTCTTTGTTACCTGGAAGGGGGACGGGTTGGGGAAGAGAGAGAGAAACAGAGAGAGAGACATCATGGGGGCCCCACTCTCATGACCTAGTCTAAGCCCCATTACTTCCCAAAGGCACTGCTTCCAAATACCTATCACATTGGGGGTTGGGCCTTCAGTGTATGGATTTGTTGCGGAAACAGACAGAATTGCTCATTCGTGTCTGACTCTTTGTGACCCCATTGACTGAAGACCGCCAGGCTCCTCTGTCCATGGGATTCTCCAGGCAAGAATACTGGACTGGGTAGCCATTCCCTTCTCCAGGGAATCTTCCGGACAAGGGCTCGAACCTGGGTCTCCCACATTGCGAGCATATTCTTTACCATCTGAGCCACCAGGGAAATCTTTGTTGGGGAGGGTGGGGGACAAACATTCAGTCCGTGGCACCTTCTCACTCTTTCTACAGAAGGGCCATTTTGCACTTGTATCATTCTGCTCTGGGCAAAAGACGAATGTATCACAGAGAATGCATTCAGATGTGTTCAGGACATTAGAAAGGTGCTTATCTCAGGGTTCAGAAATCTGGGCAGCCCCATCCAGAGCTGCAACACCCATACCCTACTAACCAGAACCAGCCAAGTCCAAAAGTTTCTTTGATTAGCTCTGGGAGGTCAGAAGGAGGCGGGTAAGAAGGACTGTATGAGAGAGTGAGGCAGATACTCATCAGGAGAGTGTCAGCAATGGGTGATGGAGATGAGTGTTCCTGAAACATCCATGATTCCAACTTATTTCAAGACTCAGTACAACATTCTGACCTGCTCCAAAACTAATTTCAGCCCATTTGGAACAGCTGATGTCTCTTCCGTTGAAGACAAAGTCTTCTCAAAGGGCACCAACAAGGGACTAAACATCCTTGACTCTCCCAATCACCATGCCCTTGCACATGCCATTTTCTTTGTTTGAATGCCTTCTTTCATTTTATCTACCTGGTAAACTCCTATTCATGCTTCAAAACTGTCATCTCCAAAAGACCTGTCCTCTCTCCCAACTAATATGAGAGGGGACTGTCTCTTTTCTCCCCACTTCTATACATGCCTGTCTGTTCCCATTAATCATGTTATTTTGTCATTACTGTCAGCATCTTTCATTATGCCGATGTTCCTTGAGAATGAGGGCTCTGACTTACTCTGTGCGGTATATCTAGCATCCTGCTCAGGGCCTGGATCCAAGAAGTGATGTTTCTGAAGCTGTGTACTCAAGTGATTGGAGCCTTAGAGCGAAAGATCTGCTATCTCTCCTTTGCTTCCAATATGCTTTGTTTATGTAAGTCACTCAGCTTCTGAATTGAGAATCTGAATTTCTTCCTCTGCAAAATGGAAGAAATAAAACTAGCGCCTTCACTATTTCAGAAGCCTACAAAGAAGATGAATCTAAGAATGGGTTTGGTGGGGGAATGTGTCGAAACCCTTTAGCTTGAAAAAATACATTAGAAAGTCAAGGTGTTGGTATTGCAATTATTATTTGATTCCCAAATGGTGAGAGCGCTTCCAGAAATATGCTCTGCTTGATGAACCAATACATTCTCAGCCCCTACTGATGAATTTGAGAATCGAATACCTGTCATCTTGAAATAATTGACACATCTTATGGAAGCACTTGCATTCCTCTGATGAAATTCTGGAGTCTTATTGAGAGCAAGGAGAAAGAGACGTGTTACATGGGAGCAATATTGTTTTATGGACCTTTATCTTGGTTATTAACAAATGAGTGTTACGTGTAGAAATGGTAAAGGGGGAATTCAGTAATGAAGTTTCATAGGATTATAATGATTATTAGTCTGATGATGGTGAAATCCAGATTTCAGTGCATGCCATTTCCTTGGCACTCACTGCTCTATGCCCCCGATGCTGGTGGACAGCAGGCTGGCTACTTCTGTACCACTGTCCCATCCTGAAGTTATTCAGGCTGTGGGCATAAATGTGATAGCCTCCTTTGGCGTATTTGGACTGGGGTGTAATAAACAATAATAATTCTAGGTACCCATCTGTCATGTCCATAGCAAACATCTTATGTTTTAGGAAGCTGGCGCCTACTAGAGGTGGGAGTAGGTAGTACCAGTGAATACTTAACCACCCCATACCTTCTGCTGAGCTGCTTATCTCCTGTCCTCTGGAAAATCAGCCAGTCATCAGAAGCCACAGGAAGGATGAATTTGCCTTTCGGAGAAGGCCTCTGCAGAATGCCCAGCAACCACATCCATACATCACATTTTTACATCTGGTCAGGAATGAAGGCAGGCGGGGACTCAGAGGGATCAGAGCCAGCATATGACGTGGACCATAGATGGTTTTCCCTCCTCCCTTTTGAAGCAGGGAAAGTAGGGCAAGATGCCGTCATTAAGCAGACAAGCAATACATCTTATCCATTTCCCAAGCCTCTCATCAGAACTTAAGTGCATCTGAACATGTCATTCTCAAGTCTTATTGAAAACCCCAGATAAACTTTTTTGGCCAACCCAATAACTGGGAAGGGTATCAGCTTTGAAGCCAAACATATCTGGTTTTGACTCCTGCCTCTCCCACAGACTAGCTGTGAAATACCAGGCAAGTTGTTCTACCTCTCTGATCCCAAATGTCATTACCAGTGAAATGGGAATGATACCATCCTCCTTATAAAACTTAATTGAAAGGAAATGATGTGTTAGGATTCCAGTTGTCAATGAGAAAGAAAAAATATGTCAGATAATTTTTTTAAAATAGAGAGACTTGTTTTCTGTCATGTAAAATATATCCAGGCTGGTAGGGTATCCTGGTGTTAGAGACCCAGGCATATTAAACTTGTTGCTCTGAAATCCTCATAGCCCAAGAGGGCTGCCTGAGTCCAGCCATAATGTCTACTTTCCAGCTAACTTTCTCTCTTGACAGTCACTGCCCATAGGTTACATATGCTTCAGTTTATATCCCTAAATCTTAGCAATTCAAGCCAAGGCCTATGGGTTATTAAACCTTGATGGGAATGTTCCATGGAGTGGGACAAATGCTGAATTTTTAAAAGTGTAACATCAGCACACTAGTTATGGTGCTAGGTGCTCAGTCATGTCCCCATAGACTGTAGCCGGCCAGGCTCCTCTCTCCATGGGATTTTCCAGGCAAGAATACTGGAATGGGTGCCCATTTCCTCCTTCAGGGGATCTTCCCGAGGAGTTGAACCCATGCATCTCCGACGTCACCACTGAGCCATCGGGGAAGCTCATAGAACTTATAGTGAACAATAATAATTTTATAACAGAATAAATTAACAGCTACTTTTATTTTATTTTTTTAGTCTTTTGGACTCTGTGGGAGAAGGCAAGGGTAGGATTATTTGAGAGAATAGCATTGAAACAGCTACTTTTAACTGAGTAGTTATCATATGCTAGGTACTGCACCAAACATTTTATATTCATTATCTCATTTAATGATCAAAACAACTCTATGAGATAGGGCCAATTAATTCCATTTTTACAAATGAAGAAACCAGGGCTAAAAAAAAAAAAAAAACAAAAACCGATAGAACTTGTTTCCTATGACTTTGGAGTAGTAGCGTCTATAACTTAGAAGCTGGCACCCCTTCCCCAGGAAGTCACATTGCCATAATTTACATTTAACGTGATACACACTGGTTTTTATTGGTTGCAAGGAAATTTACCTGATTTTAAAACATTCCAAATGAGCTCTCAAGTCTCTGGAGTCAGATAGCCTGTGTTCAGTGCCTGTCTCCATCACTGACTTCGGGTGTTGGACAAGCTGCCCTCAGTTTCCTGATGGGCGAAATGGGAATAATTGTAGCTTATGTCTCTTAGGACTGTTATGAGTACAAAATGAAGTCATGCTGAGCACCTGAGTACCTGGCCCTTGATAAATGTGCTATTTAAATGGTGATTGTTGTTATTATTAATTATGTTATTTTTATTGACACAACTTTGTAACCAGTTTTAGCCAGTGGAGGTCAGTTTGACACCCACAAACCTTGCCTTTGAAGGTTGCACAGGGTGGGAGGAGAGTGCTCAGCATCATCCCCCAGCTGTGCTCTGCAGGAAAGGCTGGTCTCTCATTTAATATGAGACCTCTGCTGCAGGGAGAGGGTAGGCAAGGAAAAGCAGGCGCCTTCCTCTGCAGTGGAGGGTTCAGGTGGTGGTCTCCTGTCCCGCTAGGCTGCTATGAACCCGTCACCATCAGCCCGGGACTTGTTTCCTTTGGGAATATCCTCTCCCTGGCTGCCCATCTCTCCCCACTGCTACCTCATGGTCCTCCCTGGGCATCTGCACCTGTTGCTCCTTCCCAAGCCGTCCCTCACGTGGTGCCTTCAGAAGGACGGCTCTTTCGGTCTGCCCTAGGTGGGCACTGAGAGCCAAGTGCCCGCCTCACGCCTCTGAGCTTTACTGCAAACTTCCCCCTTAGTCATGTTTAATTAACAGGCCTGAAGGTAGCTGGTGATGCTCCTGTATCATTAAATCCAGGAAGTGCAGGCAGGGAGGATGCAGAGCATGCTGGAAACGACTTCTCAGCACCTGGGAATAAATGGTCACCGGAGAGCATACAGCTCTTCACCCCTTTTCTGCCCTTCCCTCAGCAGGAACCCTGTTTCAGCTGCTCTGGGTTACAGCAGCTGCTGGGCCATTCACACAGCCTCCAGGGATCCGGCGCCTCTGATGGCTCTGCTCAGCTGCACAGAAGGAGGGTGTCCTCCCTATTCCAGAATCTGCGAGCCCTGTTTCCCTGTTCATATTTGGTGAGGTTCTCGAGCGAAAGTCATGGGTCAGACCAAAATATTCTGCCAGCTTTGTCTGCCTTCAGCCTTTTGGATAAATGTCATGGTCAGTCCTACTTGGAGAATCTGTTGGGATGCATATAACCTTATTATTTCAATATCGATTATTACTCACAGCTCTTTCCCTTTTTGTTAGAGTTGACTCCCAGACTTGCAGAGTGGTGTATCCACTGTCGCCGCAGTTTAGGAGCTGATACCAGTCCCCCACACCCTCTTGACAAGCACAGGGCAGAGCCGGTCAAACCCTACTGATTCTTCTGTGACCTTGGACAGGGCCCCTTCCTCTGACACTCTGCAGGAGGCCCCTGCCACAGTCTTTGTGCCACCAGGCTAGGCCAGGGCAGCGTGAGGAAAGGATGCATTCATGTCCGTTATCTGTCAGCACGGCTCCAGTAATCCAGCTTGAGAATTTCAGCCTCCAATGCTTTTGTTCTGTCGTTACCAAAAAATAAAAATAAAAATCATTTCTTTTGCTCACTTGTCCCACTTGAATGGTGTGTAATAGTGTTATAGATTGATGGTATTTATGACTTTGTGACCAGGGGAGAAGCTGGAAGTTCCACTGTGCCCATTTCTACTCCTACATTTCTGTAAAGGTCACAGCAAAATTATTTTATCAAGTGCACTGCAGAAGGAGAAAATCTTAATCTTATATTATACATATGCAGCACTTGACCTTCTCGTGAGATGCGGCACCTCTTAGCTACACTTACTTAAACATAATGCAACTCTTCCCCGGATGCACACAGAGAGAATAATTAGGTTCCCTGGCATCCCAGCTGGAGAGGAGGCTGTGCAGTGGGGCTGACCTCAAAGACAAAAAGGAGAAGGAGTCAAGGCAGGCGGAGGCAGGGATGGGCTAAGCTCCCCCAGGGCTGCAGCGGGCTCATCCTGATAAGGCTGGTGGAGCAGACTCTGAGGCTTGTTCTGGTGTGTCTCTGACCAAGTTATCCCTTGCCTTCTCCTGGCCTTAGTTTCTCTATCGTAGATCTGGGATGGGCCAACTCTGATCCATGGGTAGCAGCTGCCTGGGGGTGGGGGGGCATTGTGTTAATTCTGAGCTCTGATCTGGGTTGAGTGGGAATAAGTGCTATGATTGATTAGTGATGTCTGCCGTGGACAACAAGGGAGGTGGTGATCGTAGCTATACTGGCTGACCCTCTTCTAGGGTGTTTCTAAGGTCTTTTTCCACCCTGACTGCATGTGATTTGTGGACTCAACAAAATCCTAGAATGAGGAAGCTTGGAAAAGGAGAAACAATAACCTTCCCTAAGAGACGAGTGCTATTTACCTTGTCAGATTTTGGAGAGGAAATGCATCTCAATAAACATGCGTTTTTCTTCTTCTTCTTCTTTTTTCTTTTCCTACATTGTCACTGAGAAACAGAGAGAGCAGGGGACAGCAATGTTGTTTCTGGGTGTGATGACTCACCAGGCCTGGCTGTCTGTGTGCGTGCAGGTGGCCAGCCCTGCCCCAGCCACAGGAAGAGTGAGGGTGGCTTCTCGTCATTGTCCAGCCTTGAGAAATGCAGTAAGAAGTCACCTTCATTTATCTTAAACACTTGATCATAAATTATTTTTTTTAAGGGAATCCATCAAGTTCTGTGTCGGGGAATACTTAAAAATAAGGCTTTTCTCAAAGGGTAAAATAAACACTTCAATTTGAAAATGTGGGAAGCCACCTGACTGCAAGCATATGTCCCCGTCGCCTGCTGCCCAGAGAAACCAGATTGACGGTGCTTTCAGAGCACTGGCAGGCAGGCTTTGATGTGGGTGGGGACAGGGCCTAGAGACGGGGCATCTGGGGATTCCCTGCCCACCCCCTCCCCTGACACAGCAGTGGGGGCCAAGGCCTGGCAGCCCTGTGGCCCAGAGTGTGTGTCTGATCAGGAGAGGCCCATTGGAAGATCTGAAGTGATCTGACCCTCATTTCTGCTTTGTCGAGTTCCGGGGACCCTGAGGAGCATCTCGGGTGGCGGGGAGGGAAGTGGGGAGGCCATATTTCCTTTAAGGAATCTGTCCTGCTGCTGGCAGCATGCTTCTGCTCTCTGCTCAAGGACAGACCCCTCCTTCCCCTGCTGTACCCCCAGCATGTGCTCACCCACCTCCTTCACCACCTGGCTGTGACATTAGCTTTTCTCCAGGAGGCCTTGCTCTGCCCCTGGAGCCCCACATCTGAAGAATTCCATCTTCACTGGCCATCTGCTACCTATGGATCAAGGGCTCCTCCAGGCCCCTTCTACATCTGATTCCCTGCATGTCTGTCCTAACTCCTCAACAACAGCCCTCTCCTCTCCCAGTGTAAAGAAAGTGACTCTCCTAGATCTAACTCAGGGCACACAGGAAGTACCCCTCAAATGAGTCAAACTTATAAAAGGGAAAGGGCTCTGTCAGGCTAAAGCTTAATCAGCAGTTCCATGGGGCCCCCAGCAGCTACTGGCTGTCCAGGTGGCCTGTTGGGAAGGCACTCAGGTAGCGCCACAACCTTCAGGGTCCAGTGACATCGAGTACCTGGCAGCTGGGTTTCCAGCTAGAGGCCTCCCTCCCTCCCTGTCCAAGGTCCTGAAAGATTCCTGAGTGAAGGATCCTCCTCAGGGTGAGGGCCCTGTTTGCTGGCTGGTGGTGGGAAGCAGACCCAGCCATCTCCAGGAGGAACCCCCACCCCACCTTTCCCGTTCTTCCCTTTCCTAATGTCACTCTCAACCCCCTCAAAGTCACAGGGAAAGTGAACTCAGTGCCAGGCTATAGGGTTTTTAAAAGAGAACTCCAGGAAGAGGAAAATGCCTGGCCCAAGTAGATGAAGTGTAGAGGGCAGGCTTTCTGGCATTGGTAGGAAAGTAGGGGTACAAGCCATCAACAGTTCACTTAGCCCAGTGCCTGACATCCAGTGGGGACTCTGGGCATACCATTGATGAATGAGGGAGGCCCAGTTAATCGCCAGCTTCTCCTCTTCTAATGACTTTTGATTCTGTTCCCATTACCTCAGTGATTATCACTCTTTCTAGGCTTTTGTGACTCTCTTTAACTGTCCCCACTCCTCTGACCCATTCTCTTCCCAGCCGCCAGTGTGATCGTTCAGACACAAAAAATCTGATTGTGTTTTTTCCCCAGTGTTAAACTTAGCAGTGGCCCATGACCTATGGATCAAATCTAGGGGCTGACATGAGACTCAGCCTCCTCATCAACTGACCCCTGTCCACCCCACATACAACAATGGATCACAGAAACACTGCTCACAATTTATGGACTGAGTCATATTTTTTTCTCCAGGGCCTTTGCACATGCTGCTTTCTCCACACGGAGGGTGTTCTGTCTCCCCTCACTAACCCACTTTACCTCTGCAACCTATTCAGCTTCTATTAATTCTTTATGTCTTTACTTAGGTGTCAGTTGTCTGAGACCCTCCCAGCCTCAGTTAGTGCCTGGTCTGAACCTCCTACACTCATTCTCTCTGTTGGAATTTCCAGTGTAGGGTCTCAGAGGTTAAAGCGTCTGCCTGCAATGCAGGAGACCTGGGTTCGATCCCTGGGTCTGGAAGACCCCCTGAAGAAGGAAATGGCAACCCACTCTGGTATTCTTGCCTGGAGAATCCCATGGACGGAGAAGCCTGGTGGGCTACAGTCCACGGGGTCACAAAGAGTCGGACACAACTGAGCAACTTCATTTCACTTCCTCCACTAGGAAGTCAGCTTCATGGTGGAGGGCTCTTTGTGCGTTTCATCCACTGGTAGATCTCAGTGCCTAGCATTGGCCCCAAGTTTATATTAAGTGGCCAATTTAAATACTTTAAAATGAATGGCAGTTGAAAACATTCAGTCTGGCTCCTTGCAGAAAACACCTAGCCACTATTTATTGAGGAGATGCTACATTCCAGTATGTTTGTACATATTATACTGATCATCACAAAACTGTAAGAAGGAAGTTACTCTAGCATCCCTGTATACAGGGTTGGGGGCTGAGGCTGAGGGTTAAGTAACTTGCATAAGATCACATAACCGGGAAGTGGCCGTTTTCACAGACCCCAAAGCCAGGATATTTCTAGTCTACCTGGAGATCCTAAAGCAGCAGTTCTCAGACTGGAGCTGTGTCAGAATCCCCTGGAGGGCTTTCGAACACTCAGATCACTGGGCCCCACCCCAGCATTTCTGGTTCAGTAGGTTTGTAGTGGGGTCTTGAATTCTGAATTTCTACAAGTTCCCGGGTGCTGCTGCTGGTGGTTCTGGTCTAGAGACCACAGGTTGAAAATCACTGGCCTAGATCACAGAAAACCCCTAGGTTTGCTTTACAATCCCACCACCCAAACACTGACTTGGGCCAGGACTGCAGGATGCAGCCCTGAATTCCCTGCTGAGAGGCTCTGATCCCCAGTCCAGTCCCCCTCCCCAAACCTGGTCTTGGCTGTGCTGTGCCCAGCTGTTCCCTAGGAGTAGGCGCCATCAGTGACAAGGATCTAAGTGCCTGCCCCTCCTCCCGGGACACTGCTCCTCTGTTTGTCATCCTTCAGTTCTGACCAGTGATCTCCCCATTTCACCAAGGCTAAGCGCCCCTGACCCTGACCCCACATCTTTAACAACTTCCCTGCTGATTGATGTGTTCTAGGCTTGCTGCTGCTACTGCCTGAGCAGCTTAATAGCACTGGAAGTTACAGTCTCGTCTATGTCATGGTGCCTGAAGCATTCATCAATTTCAGCAAGTGTCACTAAGAGTGATACGACTGTATGACACAGCTAAGTGTTCCCTCTGCACAGGCTATTACCGCTGGCACTGGGCCCATGAAGGCAGGGACTGGAGACCCATTTCGCCCCATGTATGCAGTTCGACACACCTGAGCCCTCCAGCCAATTTCCTGCTGTGGCCCCATGAATGCTGTGTGTGCCCGGCAGCCTCTACTGCCAGGTTCCCTCTCCCTCCAAGTTCCCCAGGCAAGTGCTCTTCCTGTTCTCTCCGAGGCTTGGGGCACTCTTTTCCCCTTGCCTCACCCTCCCATTTCTGCGTCAGCTTTTGCCCATCCTTCAAGGCCTGTGCGTGTGCCACCACCTCCAGGCAGCCAATGCATGTGTCTACGTGGAAGGCCTGTGCTCAGCACCAGGGAGAGGAAAATGCAAAGAGGGCAACACCTAGCATCAACCTTCAGAGACCTTTCCACCTAGTATAGTAGTTGGATGATCCACTGGGTGGATGCCTGGAAACCACTTCTCTGCTATTGATTTTCTCCACACATTGCCCTCACTATAAGGGAAAGTGGGGGTTTCGCAAGTCCTGGGTCCCACTGGGATGGCCTGGGATTGTTCAGGGAGACCCATGTCTGGGAAATACACAGAGTGCTGATGACATAGACAGGGAACCCCAGCACACCTCCTTCCCCAGAGCTTCATGCCTAGAGGTCCAGAGTCAAGAACCCCTGGGGTCAGCCTCCCTAAAGCGAAGATGAGGGAGGCATTGGGTCGCAGGCGTGAATGTACAAGCAGGGCTCACCTGAGGCCACAAGACCTGAGTAGAGCCTTGCAGAGCTGTGCGCATGCCCTGCAGAAAGGGCTTGACCCCGCCCCCTGTCCCGCCCACCACGCCCATCCTGGGGGCTGCGGAGGTGTGTCTCAGCCACTGCCCACCCCAGCAGGCTCCTCAAGAGCAAGGGCAGAGTTTGGAGACAAAAGGGGAGGTAGCTCAGGGCTGTGAACCTCTTTCTTCCTCACCAGGAGCATGAGCCTCGCCCCTCTCACTGTCACCCCGAGAGGCAGGCACACCTCCCCAGCCAGCTGCTGAGCTGCACCTGCCTTGAGAAAAAGGCACCCGCTTCTTAAACAGGGGATGAATATTCATTGGCATGAACCTTTGCAAACTCATTTGGGGAAAAAAAATTAGATCAGGAGAAGTAATCAGATTATTAAAAAGAAAAACCAAGGACAGAAGGCGGCGGTGGAGGGAAGCATCACATTTAAAATGCACGGAGAGATTTCCTTTCTGCAGAGAAGCTGTGACCCCCTGGACCATGCACCGGGAATAGTTAAGCTCTCCCACATTCCTGCTGCATAAAAATGTTTCGTGAGGCCTCAGTAGAGGGGGAGGGGCAGAGGCAATGTGCACCCTCCAAGTACAAAAATTATAAAATAATGTTATGAGGTTTTCATTTTATCTCTCTTGGATATCAAGAAAAATTGTGAGAGCTAAAGAGGCTCTGGTGAGTGCTGAGTGACAGGTTAAAGGGCTCCAATAAAGATTAGATGGTCCACTATCTCCTGAGGAAATTGCATAAAAGTGGTTATTCCCTCTTGCTTCTATTAATTTCCTCTTCCTGGCTGCTTGGAAATGCTTCATAACCTGATGCTGCAGATGGGGACGAGAGGCGCTTTCCATTATCTCAATCACTGCACTGTTTATGAGACACTTAATCTGTTTCTTTATAAAGTAATAGTACTGTTGGTGATGGATTTAGTGTCACGGGGAGGCTGCGTGCAGGGAGGGGAGGGGAGGGGGTTCTCAAGAGCATTGTAAGCTCTAGATGATTCCTTACATCCTGAGGCTCTGAGAAGTTGGGTGAGTGTTTCAAGGTGCCCTTCTGGATATCAGCTAGAGGTCACACGTACCAGTCCCCTGTTGCTTGAAGCGGGAGGGAAATGCCGCATATTTTGCTTGGGGGATGGAAAATACACACATGCTTAGGGACCTGGTACTCATGTCTTGTCTGTTGCTCTCTGCCAGAGTCAGGGGCGGGGAAAGATGTGTGTGCATGGCGGGGGAGGGGGTGCCACCTGAAAGCTCCATTTACCTGTCTGAACCATGATCCTCTGCAATGGAGTCAATGGAAGCCAACCCCCCTTTTCTTAAGGAAACAAAGCAATCTGGGCTATGCTAGTGTCAGAAACGTACAGCCCTCCAAGTCACAGGTGTCCCTCGGACAGGGGTCTTGTGGGAATACACAGCAAGGCCCTGCAGCTCTTCCTTTCCCACACACCTCTGGGAATAGTGATGACATGCTCCGGGAGGGGATGGGCCTGGGCACTCTCTGACCTAATTTCCCTTTCGGCCTCTCCTGTTCTTCCACCTCTTCCCTTCGAGTTTTGTCTTAGCCTCTCTTGAATTTCACCCCTTAGTCACCACCGGAAAATGCTTCTTCTGGTCCTCATCTCAGAGTGGGGGATCCTCCAAGTCAGGCACTTCCTGCCTGACCGGTGCCCCCACCCCCAAACTAAGAACACGCACCAGAGTTCCATTGTCTGCCTCCTCTCTCACCCCACAAGGAAGGGCACTTCCCAGAGCCTGTCCCCTACGCTCTGAGCTCTGCTCACCTAGATCATCTAAAAAATTTAGTTGAATGAGAGGTTCGTGTCTATAGTGATAGTGCTGACCATAATTTTAATCAAGAGAAAGTCAACCCCTGAGTTTTGAAATGATATTAAAGCAAGTAACTGTGTTATCAACTTCAAAATTGCTTGACAGTTTTGGATATGTGCTTGATTAGGTGATCACAGTTCAGTTCAGTTCAGTTCAGTCGCTCAGTCGTGTCTGACTCTTTGCGACCCCATGAATCGCAGCACGCCAGGCCTCCCTGTCCATCACCATCTCCCGGAGTTCAGTCAGACTCATGTCCATCGAGTCCGTGATGCCATCCAGCCATCTCATCCTCGGTCGTCCCCTTCTCCTCCTGCCCCCAATCCCTCCCAGCATTTAATTATTATTATTTTTTTGAGCCTTCAGGCAGGTGTGTGTGGCTGCCAGAGCCCCTACCATTCTCTACTGTGTTACTCCAAACCACTTTATGTACTCAGGTGACTTCTCTGGCCTGAGGCCATTTCTTTTGCTTCCCTTGGTCTAAATTTTTTTTGTTAGCCTCTAAGAGCAGCTCCATGTATCACCTCTAATTAAAACTGCTTTTCCTTAAGGGGTAGCACAAATTTCTTATTTACTTTTCTATGTTAAATTTCTAGTAAAGTAACAGTCTTAGTACTATTTCTTTTCAATGATGTCTGATACAAGATGAGTTAAAAAAGGCTTTGTGGACTAGTCTGGCATGCTAAGCATTATTTAAAGCATTAATTCTACGAGAAAATAGAGCCCAAGTATGCTGACAAGTTAGTCTAAATGTTCAATAAGTGAACCTAGGAATACAGCTTCTTTATAAATTAGAGAATGCCTAGACATAGATTTTAAAACAATATTAACTTATGAAATCTGAATATTAATGAGATTCATCTATTTTGTGAGTATCAATAAGAAATATGTTACAGATATAATGATTCTCCCATTATACAAAACAGAAATAATCTGTGCAGAAACACATTTTTCCATTTGGTCCCAGGATTGATTTGCCCACTTTTGGGACTCTAAGCTTATCAATCTTAAAAGAAAAGTTGTTTTTAAAAGGAACTGGAAAAATGAAGGTGAAGAAGAATTAGCACGGTTTAACTCTTACTGAGCCTAGGTAAATTTTCATATTTGAGTTTAATAAATTCTAATGACCTGTGGGAATTTTTGTGAGAAGTGTTAAATTTCTTTTTTATTGATTCTTTTTTTTTTTTAATTTTTAAAATCTTTAATTCTTACATGTGTTCCCAAACATGAACCCCCCTCCCACCGCCCTCCCCATAACATCTCTGTGGGTCATCCCCATGCACCAGCCCCAAGCATGCTGTATCCTGCGTCAGACATAGACTGGCGATTCAATTCTTACATGATAGTATACATGATAGAATGCCATTCTCCCAAGTCGTCCCACCCTCTCCCTCTCCCTCTGAGTCCAAAAGTCCGTTATACACAGCTGTGTCTTTTTTATTGATTCTTTATACAGATAAGCAAGATGAGGATGACATAACTTGCTAGTGGTCACCCAGGTAGTATCCAGCTGACCCAGGACTGTTGCTAAGGGGGGATGGGGTCTTGCCCCCTCCCAAGACCTTTCTCTCCAGCCCTTCTCTGAAGTTCTCTCTTTTGAAGCTCAGCTTGGCTCCTTCTCTGTCATTGCCCCCCCTTCTGTGGAATCACCTCCTTCTGGAGTCACCTCCTTCTGGGTCTGCCTTCCTTCAGCAGAGATCTCAGAGGAAGACACTTTGTAACTCCCTTGCTACTCCTGGACATCAGGATGGCTATTTATGCTGTTAATGTATTAAATGTAAAGAAAGGAGGCTTTTAAATGCTGGAAAGAGAGAGAAAACACCTTGTTTCTCTTGGACTGATACATTAAGAAAATTACATGTGGCAGGGCTCCAGTGAAGGCATGAGTCACCATGTTCCCCTCCCCCACTTTCCAGGCAAAGGGCTTCTGCTGTGTTTGGGCAGCACAGAGGTGGGATTTATATGTTCTCCACCTCCAGAACTGAATGAGGCAGCAATGCTGGGTGATCCCCAGTAGAAAAGGCCAAGTGCTTCTCACGGGTGAGAAGGAAGAGAAATGGAAAGGAGAAAGGGAGAGAGGAGGAAAGAGAAGGAAAGACTTTACTGTATGGGCCTGAAAGGATAAATCTGCAAGTCAAATTCTAGGACACTTTGGGTGTACCATTCAGTTTTCCTTTGGTGTTTTATTTATTAAGCCTTTAGTAGAGATATAAGTTTTTGTTTTTGCTTTTTGCTTTCTACCCAGAAGTTTCTTTTGAACGTGCTGAGACGTGTAGCGGGTGGCCCATTTTTACATGAGTTACAACAGAAATCTTTAAGATAAGGTTACTGAAGCATCTAGACAGTGTGTACCCCAGTGTGTTCCATGGAACTTGAATCCCAGGAGATGTGCTTCAAAATAGGGTTTCTTGGCGAGAAAATACAGCATTCTATATCCCATTTTGGAAGTTCTGAAAAATTCTTATTAAAAAATGAAATGACCTTTTTAAATCCACAGATGCAAAATGTCTGACCGCAGACCCCTTTTGTGAGTAGCTGGTGTTAACCGAAAGGACATGGACTCTTTGGAACATGCTTGAGTTATGCCATTCCAGAACATTCCATGACAAAAATTTCCTCCCATTCAAGATGAGCTCCTGCCCCAGACACTTCCAGAGTGACCAAAACCCTTTAGCTCACTTCAAATGAGGGGGTGAGAAAACTTACCCAGCAAAGGAAACAGTTCTTCCTTGTCTTGGTAGAAGAGACATGGATAGTTTCCAAATAGTTTATATGTATATCATTGCTATTACTTCTCCCACTGTGTGATTCTAGGCAACATTTTTTAACCTTTCAGTGTTCTGATTTCCTTATTAACAAAATGGAGCTAATAATAGCTATCCCACAGAGGAACGCATACAAGCACTTAAGAATGTTAACAGATGGTGGCTACTGCTACTGTTAAAAAATACTCTGCACTTTCCAGGAGGACGGTCTATTTGGGAAGATGAGCTTTGTATAAGCAGAAACCTTAGTAGTGGCACTTCTACTATGGCAGTGCTCACATGCGTGCACGCTAAGTCGCTTCAGTTGCATCTGACTCTGCAATGCTGTGGACTGAAGCCTGCCAGGCTCCTCCATCCATGGGCTTATCCAGACAAGAATACTGGAGTGGGTTGCCATTCCCTACCTCAGGGGATCTTCCTGACCCAGGGATTGAGCACACATCTTTTATATCTCCTGCACTGGCAAGCAAGTTCTTTAGCATTAGGGCCACCTGGGAAGTCCCTGGCAATGATCGCATAGTACTGTGGTTGTATGACTACGTTGGATCAAGAACTCCTTGAGGGCAGGTTCTGTTCTCAAAATTCCCTGGGTCAAGTTCTTAGCAGGATCATATTAAATGTCTGTTGTGTGAATTAGTGAAGTATGAAAGAAAGCCAGTTGACCATGAAATTAGTTTTGCCTGGTCTCAAGGAGGATAAGCCAGGGTAGGTTCCTTGGGGACCAGAAGAGTCAGGAGCTGAGATAGTGAGAAAGGGCCTGAGGGAAGCCGACAGGCAGGGCCAATTTTCTGAGGAATCAGCAAGGCAGGAACCAGATGTCTGGAGTCACAGGTCTCTGGAGATGAGGCATGGTAAAAGCTTGAGGAATGGCCTAGAGCCAGACTTTTGGGGGCACGGCTCTTCACAGGCTGGCCTATGGAGAAAAAAGAATAAGTGCCTTATATCTGTGGACAGCTCTAGTGGGCATCAGGTTGTATGAGGCGTTCCCAAACTTCCCCACTGACATGTACATGATAGATGATACCAAGTGCATGGCACATTCCCCGGTGCACTGCCTGTAAAGCCATCCTTCTTTGCCCCACCCCCACCTCCAAGCGTTTCAAAATGCAATTAAGGGAGAATGATGTTGTTAAGCCAGTAACCTTGAAATCACTTTAATTTCTTCTTAAAGAATCACTCATGAATTTCAGCCCTTTACCATCATTCATAATAAGTGTTAATACAGCTCACAGTGTCCCTCATGTGTGTTGCAATGTGACATTTAAGAACCATAGGTCCAGCCCATTGTCAACCAGGGCATTGTTCCATCTGAGTACCAGTGAAATTCCTTCACTGAGTAGATCAGGGTAAGGCCCCACCTGTTAACCAGGTGGAAGAGGGAGGGAATAACCATTTATAGAGCACTTATGCCTCAGACACTGAGCTACACATTAGATTCATTTTCTCAATTAAATCTCTTGACATACCTGAAAGGGAAGAATCATTATTCATATTGTTCAAGTGAGAGAGGCCATTGGTATTGGGAAAATATATTTCACTTAGGATGTTTGAAGACTTGGAGTTTTAAGTAGAGGTTTCCTCTATCTGAAATGCTCACTTTGAGCAATGGGGTATCTCAATGTCCTTTTTAAGGGGACAGAATGGTTCCTTTTCCAGTTCCGGGGAAAGGCCTTTGTGGCCCCTCTTCCATTAATTCTAAGACGGCATCTTTATTTTCCAGCTTGCCCTGCAGGGATGTTCAAGGCCAGCCAGGAAGCTGAGGTCTGCTCTCACTGCCCTTCCAACAGCCGATCCCCTTCAGAGGCATCTCCCATCTGCACCTGCCGGACCGGCTACTACCGAGCGGATTTTGACCCCCCAGAAGTGGCATGCACTAGTAAGTGTATAGTAGGGGCTCTGTGCTGGGGAGCTTGATTGTCTGATAGTGCAAGTGGTGGGCCTGGGGCAGGGAAGACTTAAGACACCATTCTCCAATTGCAAGGTACAAAGCAGAAATGCTGGCTGTGGTGCTGAAATGAACAGCTCCTTGCTGGGCAAGCAGGGCCTCTCTATCAGTGGTAATGGTCAAGAGAATGTTCTTTCTTTGTCCCCTCCTCCCAAATGAGAGGGCCTTCCTCCTACCCAAGCAAGACAATTTCTGCCCACCAGATGGTTAAAAATGTCAAATGGAGAGTTCTTTGAGTGCAAAATCAAGGTGCACCAAGATGTTGGAACAATTCCTGGTAACTCTTCCAGTCACCTCCTCCAAGAAGATCACTTGGTCTTCACAGCTGAGAATATCCTCCCTTTTCACTAGGCTTCCTGTATCTCTGTGACCAGGCTCCCCTCAGAACTCTCATGATTTTACTAATTGTCTAGTAAAATTTTTCTTTTTTTCTAATGTAGATTTTTATAAAACAACATTTGTTATAGTTTTTGATTATAAAGTTAATGCATGTTGACTGGAGAGAATTTGAGCAGAAATGAGTAAATATGAAAACAAATGCAACCATATTATCTATATCCAGAGATAACCACTGATAACTTATTGTGGCATTGGATGTAGATTCTACTGAACATTCAATGGAGAAGTAGAAAATAGAATTTAACACTTTTAAACAAAAATTCCTATTTAGCAGTAGCCATTGATCCCAACCATTGCTTCCCACTTTGTCAGCTGGCTGCTGATTTTCCCCTGTTTCAGCTTTTTTCTCATAAGGTCTCTAAACTGTTCCCCACCCAGCCAGGCTCAAGAAGCCTTCCTCTGCCTCTCAGTATTTCCCCTTTTAAACTTTATACTGGAGTATTGGCTCAGTGGTAAAGAACCCACCTGGCAGTGCAGGAGATGTGGGTTCGATCCCTGGGTTGGAAAGATCCCCTGGAGAAGGAAATGGCAATTCATTCCAGTATTCTTGCCTGGGAAATCCCATGGTCAAAGAGGAGGAGCCTGGCAGGCTACAAAGAGTTGGATTTGACTTGGCAAGCAAGCACATGCATGCATGGTTGCTTTACAATGTTGTGTGAGTTTCTACTGTACAGCAGAGTCCAGTTATCCTTCACTTGTCTTTTTGGTTACCCAGTGAAGGTCCTTGTGTGCCAGGTGCCTATATGGCACATCCATGCCTCTGCCAAACGACAGGACCAGAGTCTAGTGTGAATCCTTGATGCAGAAATTCTAGGGGCTGGGGCCTGTGCATCAGCCCCACCACTCTCCCACTCTCTGCTGTAGAGGGAAGGGCAGTCATCCTGCCAAAACGGAAGCGAGGGCAACTCTGCTCCCTGTAGGGGAGGGCTGGAGGAGGGGAGATTTTCCCCACCATGTTCTCCCTCATAATTCACCATCATGTGGAGATCAGAAGCACCTTTATCCCTGCACAGCACTTTCAAGAACTTGCTCCTCCTCTCCTAAGTGTGGCAGCCCTAAAATAGGGATACTTTTCCCTTTCAGTATTCCTGTTGCATTCAGAAGTCAGTGCTCCAGGTTAACCTCTAATTATGCTAGAACTTTCTTCTGTGTTGGGTAATGTTGCCCGGATTGCTCCGAGTAAGGACCTTTCCTTCACCTCCTCTGACCAAACTCCTTCCGCCCACCCCAGTATAGAAAGACACAGAGGAAACATTTCATACATGTTTGCAGTTCTGATGGGCAGAAAAAAATGACTGAACTCCAGGTAGAATTTCTTAATCCTGGCCTTGCAGTATATATAACCTTTGCTGGATAAAGAAGAAGAATGAAAGTGCCTTCTAGATCAAACTTCTGAGGTCAATCAATGCTTATAGATTGGAACTGAGAAAAAGCTCATCCTTTTGTAAATTGATTTTTCCCCAGATCTCTCTGGGTTGATATGAACAGAAATGATTCCATTTCTGCTGATTGGAGTCCCAGTCTTCCTTTTGTGGCTCAGTGGTAACGAACCCACCTGGCAGTGCAGGAGATGTGGGTTTGATCCCTGAGTTGGAAAGATCCCCTGGAGAAGGAAATGGCAATTCATTCCAGTATTCTTGCCTGGGAAATCCCATGGTCAAAGAGGAGGAGCCTGGCAGGCTACAAAGAGTTGGGTTTGACTTAGCAAGCAAATCAGCACCCCTGTACTGATTTCTGAGGTTCCTCTGTGTGTCCCTGTGAACCCGACCAACATTGTTTCATGCACTTCTTTAGAAGCCACTTAGGCTCAGTCTCTACTTCCTGGATATCCAGACTAAGGACCAGTCTCCATGATTGCCAAAATCCAGGTTCTCACAGCTTTCGTCCTGAAAACATCCCCCTCCGCTCTCACAGACCCTGTCTTACTGGCCAGCCTCCCTCTGCAGATAAACTCGTGAAAATAAAAGTCTGGGACCGCAGCTTCCAACTCCAGCATACACACCCTATAAATCCATCCAGCCCCTGAAGAAGGCCACCTAGAGAGAAGGCAGGGCAATGACAGATGTGGAGCTCATTGCTTCATAGCGCCTCTCTCTTTTACCCCTCACGTGACATCTCCCTTTTATCTCTCTGTCACCTGACCTGATGTGCTTGAGCCAACAGGGCTGATTCGTGGTATAAGCAGGAGCATCCCAGAGCCTTCACTCTGCACGCTGTAAACCTTCACTGCCCACTGCTCACGCGTGTCCTGAGTACAGCTCATTAAACTCAGACCTCCCAAGCTTTTCTCTCTTGCACTGGCAGCTAGCTCTAAGTAAGGCACACCTTTCCAGCTCCTATGTCCTACCACAATCTCCACATCTTACCCAGAGTGGGGAGGTGAATGCAAGACTTGTCAGGATGTCAGGCTGTGGAGGAATGTCACCACACCCTGTACACAGTCCTGAGCTGTTTCAACCCCTAGAAGCAGAATTCTAGGGTCTGGCCAGAAATTGCCAAATCAGAGTCCCAGTTGCCTGTAGAGGTCTGGCCAAGAGCAGCTCAAGGATGCATTGTCCAGCTCCAGGCTGTGGTTGGCAGGGGCCAGCAGTAGGTAAGAGGACCCAGAGGCCAGACTGGTTGGCAGCACAATGCTAGGCAAAACAAGTGTAAATAAACCTATTATTTTATTGAGCCTCATTATATATTTGATTTATTGTGTGCCAGGGAAGTACTGTATGAAAAAGTCAATTTGTTGGCTTTTATACTCTCATTAGGGTTTCCTTTTAAAGCATTCTAATTGGAGGTGCCATCTGTTCTCTTAAAAAGGCATCGCACATCACTAGTGTAAATAATTTTTCAGATACAAGGAGCATATCTGGAGCTGTGGAGGCCAGGCACAGCCCTGCCCCACAGCCTTGGGTCTCAGCTGGTTCTGCAGGTGGAGCAAGGCAGCCAGCAGGGGCCCGGCCAGCTGATAGAGGGTTGGTGGGCAGGGCCCAGGTGCTTGTTCATTTCGCAAATGCACACCTCTGTCCAGGCAAACAAAGGATGGTGATGGCCCAATGAGGTGCTGGGAGGACCCAAGCAAAGGGGAACTCTGTCCTTCTAAAATATATAGGCCGGTGGGTGCCTACGGTGTTCAGGTCTGGGTTGTGATGCGGGAAAGGGACACAGTGTGGGAAGCCTCCAAGAGCCTAGGCCTCAGGCATGGCCTGTTGCCACTGTCTTTTAATAAGGTTATATCAACAGTCATTCACTGACAATACTGGACATTTTATTAAAAAAAATTTCTGATTTAAAATGTACTCTTTTTTACAAGGCTAAAAATATCTGTAGTTTGCTAAAAAAATTGATGTTTTTATGACTCTTGCTAATCTCTTGAAACAAGCACCACATATATATTCATTGTAATTTTTATAGTGTTCAAAGTGTTAACTTATTCTAAATTAATCTAAACATTTAAAATGCATGACAACTTTCATAGCCCTGTGTGGGCATTTCCTTATTTTCTTTTTAATCTCTCGGGAGAACCTAGGATCTCCTTGACCGATGAGGCGCCCCGGGAGCCCTAAGTCCGAGCACAGTGTCCAGCCCTATGCTTGACAAAGCTCATGGATTCAGCAGGGACTTGGATGCACCCCAAGGCTGTGTCAAAGGGCTGGGGTGGGCTTTCAGTGAAGTCAGAGAAGAGGGGCATAGGGAGCTGTGTGAATGAATCTCTGATGATGTTAGTGCTGCTGATCTTGGACACCCAGCTCCCTTCTTCCTTCTTCTCCATCCTCCTCGAGTCTCTGCCAGTCCTGGCATTCTGGATCAGCTGCATCATACCTGGCCAACTGCCCCCTTGTCCTGCCAGGGCCCCACGTGCTCATTTTCAGGAAGAAGCCTTGTTCTCAGCAGGGTTTGGAGGGAAGGAAGGGAGGACCGAGAAGACTGATATAAGAGTTCAGGGTGCAATGCTGCAGCATATCAGGGCTGCCCTCAGAGACAGAAGGACAACCTAAGCCACGGATGGGATCAGGTGAGAGCTGAGGGATGGCTAGAGGCAAGTCACAGATCACAGGTGACACCACTCCCACCCCAACCCCTGCTAACAGAACCCCTTGAAAGAAGCTAGGCTATATGGAGTGCTCAGTGGAGACCACCTTTAACGAGGAGGAATTATCAGTAGGCTACTTAGAGAAGTGGGCAGGAGGAGAGGTCAAAGGGAATGTCTAGCCCCACCAGCCAGGAAGGGTTGCAAAGGCTCTAGGCTGGGGAGCTGAGACTCTGAACATCAAGGTTACTGACTTCAGCTGAGGAAGTTGCTCACCTTTCTCCTCCCGCTTCCTCCTCCTGAGGCCCCCTGGGGAGTCTTGGCACCCCAAACTGCCCCAGTCTCCTTGACTAGGTCCTGGGAAAGCTGATTGGATCATCAGTTTGCATGTAGCACTGGGAAGGTGGGCTTGGCACTTCACGGACGGAAGTTTGAAGCTTGTCTCTGTCTCTTACTGTTTCTGTGAACTGAACTAGTTTCTTACCTTTCTTGTGTGCTGTTGTTTTCTTCTCATGACCTCATAATAACGCATGCTTCTCTGGGTTGTTATGAGGATTAAACAAAATCATATTGTGGAGTCTTTGGCTCAGTTCCTGGTTCATAGTAAACTCTCAATCAGTGTTAGAACTTGCTTTGGTTACATCCCTGGAAAGTGTGAAGATTGCAGCAGATATGGAAGCTTCCAGCATGATTGGAGATCTAAAAATAAAAGTGATGTCCTCAGGAGGAGAACAGGTTTGATGCCAGCCCCGAGTGTCACAGCAGAATCTATCGTGCAGCTCGGATCACAGTCACCATTCACCTTGGCCTGGAGCTCTCGATGAAAACAAATGAGAAGGTGATGGCCACTGGGAGCGGCCAGGCCGTGGGAGGAGGGAGCGGAAGACAGAGCGTCTGAGGACTCCAGGAGCAGCTCACTTCCAGAGCTGAGAGGCGCTGAGAAATGGGGCGGGAGCAGTGGCCGAGGAGCTGGGCTCTCAGTTCGCAGGGAGCAGGGACTCCATGACTCCTCCGGGTCGGACTCACTTCTTTCTCAGGAGGGTCTCATGGCCCCGGAAGTGTGATGGGTGGGCCAGCAGGAGAGAGGTGGGAGCCAGGAATGCATGAGGAAGTGTGCAGCACTGTGAGCACCAAAATGCATGTCTTCAGTTTTAAGTAATTTCTATTTATGGGGGACGAAATAGAAAGGAGGAATTTATGAAGCAGGTGAAAATAGATAATTATGTCTTATAAAATTGCTGTCTGTGAAAAACTATGTGAAAGGATTGGTGTAAAAATAATTGCCTTGTTACATTTCTGACCACAAAAACCCTTTTTCTCCATCACCCACATGGGAAAAACTTTGATGGATCACAGAGACAAGCTAGTACTTGTCTTGTTTCTTTATTTCTTCTTCAAATGCACTCGGTTACCTCTGCAGTTTCGATCATAGAGGTGGAGTGTTAGAAGGGGCTCCAGAAATTATTGTCCTATACCGCTCTCCCCTCTCATGGGAGACACGTTGGCGGCCAGTCCCTGTGGTCCCCCGGTGACCACCTCTGACTTTCCTCCTGACTCAGAGAGGCTGAGCAGCAAGGCAGGCACGTTGGGTGTGGATCCTAAGGTGTGTGGCCTGGGACATGTGACATCTTCTGTGAACTGGGGCCTCTTATTGGCTGAATTGGGCATGATGGAACTCAGATTAGGAGGTTGTGGGAATTAATGACAGGATGTCATGGAAGCCCCAGGATGAAAGCTCACGACTGTCTGCCTCTAGTGCCACAACCCCACACACATTGAGAACTACCCTTTGGTAGCTCTGAGGAGGATGTTGGAGATGGCCATGTGGTGATGGAGATTTGCTGTTACTTTTGCTCTTGAATCTGCCTCCCACAACAAAGGAAAAGAATCCACTCTTCCTTCTCTTATCTCTGCCTACTCCCATTACTCTCTATTAAGCTCATGTTTCATCCTTTGTTGGCAGCTGTTAACCTCTTTCATCCCAACTGTCCCAGGGCAGCAGAGTGGTCCCTATGATAGAGGGAACATAGCCCTTGGATGGACTGCCCAGGAGTGTGGCATTGCCCAAACTTGGTCTTTCCAGGCAGCATAAGGAAGAGGAGAGCAGGACTCAGGGGATGGAAGGGGCCTGGAGATGACAGAGAAAGAAGGAACTCCTCTGCACAGAGGTCTGATAGTCTTCATGCCACTGTGAAAAGTCTGTAAGGACATCAGATCATAACCTTCTTCCACCAGTCGTGGGTCCTGCTGGCTTTTGCTTGACAAGATGGCCAGTAATGGTTTCCTTTATAGCCGTGGTTTCTAAATGCAGTGCTTGGACAAGCAGCCTCAGTGTCACCAGGGAACTTGTTAGAAATACAAATTCCCAGCCCCTCTCTAGACCTCCTGAATGAGGTACTCTGGGGAGGGGGAGTGGGGAGAAGAGGAGGCAGAGATCTGAGTTTTAACAAGCCCTCCAGGTGATTCTGAAGCTCACTAAAGTTTGAGAACATTGCTTTAGAATTAGTCATGTCTCTCTGTGCGCCGCTTTATGACTCCTGGGCATAAAGGCCATTGAGTGAATTCCTGCCGAGTGGAATCAAAGCGCCTGCTCCTCCCCATCAGTGTCTTGTGTAGCAGACTGGAGAGGTTGGGAGGGTATGAATACATACCCAGGGAAGAAGAGAAGAGGAGGGGATGTGATGTGAGTGTGTGTCAGTGTTGAGTGTTTCAGAGGAAGATCTCACTAGTTCTCAGAACCACCCCCACCTGCTCTGGCGCAGTTTCCATTACATTCTCTGTCTTGGGTGGCGGGAGCAGTGATGGAGGAGAGAGTAGAGATGAGTGAGCACCGCCTGGCTGGAGCAGGCTCAGGGAGGGTGCAGGGGGAAGCTGAAGCAGAAGCAAAGTGACTGGTGACTGGTGGGGGCCGGTCCCCTGAGCTCAGATGGAGGGTCAGGTGAGCAGAGTGATGGGGTGATGGGTCTCACCCCTGAGATGGTCCTTCTCACCACGTAGTGAGAAGGTCCAGAGGTAGCTTCTGGGTGCCATCATTTCAGGAAAGGGCCCTTTAGTCCAACAGAGCAGGAAGCTTCCCCCAGGGGGACGCACTCCACAGGGCACAGGAATCCAGTGTTATAAACTGGGGACTGCTTGCTCCCATGCCTACACATTGGGGATGATTTTAAATACTTCCCCCAAACCAACCTTTTCAAAAACATGTTCCTCTTCATCTAGGAGTTGCAACCTATTAAAAGAGGGCTACTTCACTCAAGGTTAGTTTTACTCATTCAGTACTGATCAGGGCTTTAGGAAAAGTTCCACCATGTGCCCCTTTCTATAGGTAAAGGAGCTGCTTGACTTTACCCTGGTATGTGATCCACACTGTGCATAAAAACATCATTTGTGCTTAATTTTTTTTTTTCAATTTGTGCTTTTGAAGTAGAGGTAATGTGTGTTTTCCTTGAGGTGAAATTCCAACAAGGGTCATGGAGGAACAAGTGTCATGGGGTAAGCTGTTTCTCTGAGCACCTGGATTCGGATAGTGTATATACCTGGATTTAGAGTTGAGGGCATGTGAGGGGAGCTGAAAGCTATAAAGAGCTGTCACTGCTGTTTCAAGAAGGGTCAGCATTGCCTGTGTACTTGGGCTTTCACACTTCTATGGTCTACAATTTCTTTTCACAGTTGTTGGACCCAAGTGAATATAACCCTTAGGAGGCATCATGTAGCTCCAAGTTTTAAGCTAATAGCTGGGCATAAGCGCTGACATTTCTGTTTCACTTTTTCATCTTAAGTACATTTCATCTTATGGGCATTTGGAGTCACAGATTATTAACACTTGGAGTGGCCTTCTAGGCCCTGCCTCTCAAACTCCTCCCCAGTGTCAGCCTCATCTCTCCAACAACCCTGAGAAGTGGTCATTTCACTTTTAGCTTTCTGAATATTTGTGATGACAAACAGCTGATTTTTTTTTTTTTTTTTTGCAGGGTGGCTGTACTCCATTGCTAGGCAGCCATCACCTATTACTGTAAGAGAGAGCTTCTGCACCTCAGATCAGGCACTGCCTTCCTTCCCTCCTCACCACTGGTCCATCACTGAGGAGCAGTGTCCTGCAGGTGGAACCTTTGGTTCCATTGCTTATGAACAACTTTCTCATCCTTGCTCAATCACCTACTGTAGGCTGAACATAGTCTGCTCCTGAATGTGCATGATTTCCTGAGCCTCAGTGTCCTGGCTGCCTATTCTGAATCTCTCACATTTATCAATCCAACTTAAAATATGGCAGCCAGAGTGAAACGTATGACCCTCACCCCTGAGCAGGACCCAAAGAAATTTGGTGGCTCTTCTGAGACTGGGATCCTGTTAACTGTTCACTTTGATGCAGCCTCTCACACCATGGGCTCCAATCAGACTTCTTTACTTCTAAACATTCAAAACTTTTGTTTGCCTCTTCAGGAGATACTGCCCATCTGGGTCTTTTCTTTCCTGCACTTATACTTGTAACTTCAGACCTTTTGGCCTCATGGGTTTGGGGACCGTGCTCTTTCAAGTATACACCATTTTGAAAACTGATTTCAACTGACAAGTATTAGCGTAACTGGTTAAGAGTGGGCTTTGTGCTCTATGCTCTAGGGCTGAGTTCAGGCACTGCTCTGACACTTCCCAGCTGTGTGATGTGGGGCAAGTGACATAGCTCTCTGTCTCCATTTTCTCATTCATAAACTGGGTGTGTGTTATGAACAGAGCATTAGCATCTGCTTCACTGTGTTGTCAAGGGTATAAATAGAGTAATATTTAGAACACTATTTAGAACAGTGTTTGGCATGCAGGATGCAGTCAATGAAAGTAAGCTATTTTGTTTTGCTACTATTATTGGAGTTGTGCACTCTACTTTTGTGCTATTTTCAAAGCAGCTTGAATGCAAGCACTGGAATTATCATTTAGCTAACATTTCTTCCTTTGGTACACAAGTATCTGTGTACTTTTTTCAGTTACTGTCCTTGAAATCTAGGTACACTGTCTATATTCTTTTTCTCTAAAGACTCATAAACTTTTAGACAAAGAAACAATGTCATTTGGCCTGACTTATACTTAGAGACCCATGCTGGTTTTTGTCACTGTTTTCTTGAGGCTCACAAAGCATTATTTTAACTATGAAGTTTCAGAAGTAGGAGGGGATTGAGGTAAAATTTATTCATTTAATCTACTCTCTTCTCTATTTTGAAAATCAGAACAGAATTGTCTAATGCATGGCTGTGGGAGTCACTGTGGTCCTGAATGCTCCTTGGTAGCCTTCAGGCAATGGCTTTGATGTCTAATTTGCAGGCTTTGGTCCCAGGCAGGGTTGGCCTGGGATGGCTGCTGGAATTGGATGGCAGCTACGGCTCAGGGTTCTTAAATCTTCCCTGCTCTAATTCTCCTCCTCAAAAGAGGAGACAGTCAGAGGCACATGGCTGTACATCGTCTCTCTTCTGCCAGCATCTTACTTCATCCCCAGGAAAGAAGGTGCATGCTCTGAATATTCTATTCAGATCTGTTCAGGTGTAGGGCTTTCTCTGTCCACTGGACTGGAAGCTGTTGACATACTGATCTGATTTTTTAATCCCCTCTGTGGGCTTACATGGTTGGTGCCCAACATAGGGCTTACATGGTAAGAGCCCTGCTGTTGGGATCAGGCAGACCAGACTTCACTCTTGACTCTACCCTTCTGTTGCTGTGGTTACTGAACCTCTCTGAAACTCCATTTCTTTTCCATAAAATGAGGATATTGTTTATCACTGTGCCGAGTTGTGACGATGTATATACCTAACTCAGCATCAGACATATGGTAAGGTCTCAGAAACTTGTCTTTGTTTTGCTTGTTATGAATAAGGTTTGAGTCATATCTGAATTGCACATTCCACAATCAGAACAGAAAATGTGGGGCAGGGGGGTTGGGGAATGGGATTTTAGGGCAGTTGCTTCTGGAGAGTCATCCTAGGTTGGCTGGAATCTTATACCATCATCCCCATCTCCACTCCATCATGATGTGATCACAAATCCAGGTATTGCTGATGCAGACCACCTTGGTCCCCAGCTCCTCACAGGTGATCCCCAGCTGTGACTAGGGTCCTGGTTCCTCTAGTCCCCACTTCTTCCATCCATGTAACCCAGAATCAGATCCTGATCCAATTCTGACACCAGAGGCCAAGCCCAAGTCCCTTAGGGGGTTAGGTCTGGGACTCACTCCTAGATCTTCAGCCAGTTGCCTCTTTGCAATCAGCTTTCAATTTCACCTCTGCCAATCAGTCCTGGTACCCATGTGAGCCTACTGCACCTCTGTTACTGATCATTAAGCTTCCCTAGGAGCTGGACTCAGAACCCACCCTCAACCCCATTACAATGGGTGGAGTTCCTTTTTCATTCTCTGCCCTTCTAGCTGCCATATTAGAAACCTGGCACTAGCCGACCCTTTCTCAAATCATGACAGTGGTCTTCTGTATCCTCTGGCTGGTGAATACATGTGAAAGCCCCAAAGCAGTTGCCAGAGACCCACAGATGTCACTGATGGCTTTGCTTGGGTGTGACAAAGACCAGGAGCTCCAGGTGTCTTTGACTCTCATAGAAGCAAGCCACTCTCAATTAGTATAAGGGTATATTCTGAACACTGTCCAAGTGAGCAAAGCTACCTGTGTCATTAGTGAACTACAATGACTGGAATTGTACAAAGAGGTATTCCTGCCAGGAAGGTTTCTGAATCATATGGGAAATTGGATGAAGTAGAAAGAAATGAGTCTTGTAGTCAGTATGGGCTTGTCTATACTCTTTGAATTATGTGTGGCATAGGACCAGGACACTAGCATTTTGTAGTGATTTATTTTGAAACTCTGTGTTGGTCTTCTGAGAAAATTTCCATGCAGTTGGCTATAAAGTACACATTTGGATCCAGACAATTGAAAACTCTTATGATAGGGGGTTGGCTGTGGGCTTAAAGCCTGGACTCCCCAGTGGGTATATGGTCATGGATGACTTTGCACAGAGAGAGCAGGCTCCAGTCATAAGTCAACTGTGAGACCACCTCTGCTCAGCACAACCAAGGTGCTCTGACTCTGAGACTGCATTAAGAAGAGTGAATGGCCTCAGGAATTGATGGGTAGAGGGCCGAATGCCACTTGGACACAAAGGTCCCTCTGTCCTCCCTTCCCATTCTGTAGAGAGAAGGTTGGGGCAATGGTGGTCGTGGTGTGTTGCTCCCCCCTAGCCCCTCATGGCTATGGGCTTAGACTTGCAAGAAGATGTCCAAGGTGGTTTTGGAGCAGATCCTCTGGGTTATCGCTAAGCTCTGCTCACCTTGCAAGTGGCAGTAAAGGATGCTCAACATTGCTGAGTGGAAAGAGGCCAGCATGGCACCTGGGGAGTGAGATTGAGATGCGGCTTGGTACAAGCTGGCTCTGCTGCATCAGACACGCCTAGAAGGTGGGTGGTTGGGGGAGGGGGGTAGTGGGAAGCCCTGCCAGTGCTCAGTGAGAAAAGTTAGAAAGCCACTCTATCCCCTCAAAAGGGTGCTGTTTGCCGGCCAGCACAGAGGAACTGCACATGAGGTGAAAAGTCACTCTTATTGTGAGCAAAAGGCAGGCATTATGGTCATGCCAGTGAAAGGGCTGCAGGCAGCTCTGTTGAGGTCAGCCACACCCATGCCTGCATCCCAAGCATGGTGAAGGCTGTGCAGCACCTGACCTATGGCTAAGGCCCTTTCTGAGTGGACCCCAAGTACCATGTGCCTGGTACCCCTGGCCACAACCAACTGGATCAAGAGCATAAGCAAGTAACAGTAAGTCGAACATGATAGCTGGTGCTGATTAAGCCCCTGATGTGGATTTTCTCGGCTATCCTCACAGAATATAAAGTGGTACTACTGTTATTCCCAATGTATAGATGAGAGAACTGAGGTCCAGCATGGCTAGTGTCCTAGCTCATACATTTGTTCGTGAGTGGCAGGGCCCGATTTCTGCTCAGACCTGACCAGGTAGGGCTCCTTGGCCTCAGTGCTAGGCTTCAATCCTTAGGAAGGAGTTCCATTGCCTCTGAGATGGCCTGACATCAAACTAATGCTGCTACCCACTTGAGACAGTGAAGGATTGCGTGTCATTGGTCAAGGGTCATTTTGTGAGCTCTATGGAAGTGGCTTGGAAATGACCTTCAGCAAGACTGGGGAAGAGAGGAGAATTGGCGGGTGGGGGATGCGGAAGATGATGGAGAGGGGAACAGTGTGGGAAAGGGGAGAGGGTGGAGGCACAGCCACCTCTGCTGTGTTATGTAGTTCCCCATAGGTGGTCAACACAGCATTTCACTGATATAAATAAAGATGAAAATGCTCAGACATACCTTGAGGGCACACAAGCCTATATTTGTGGAGGAAATTAACCTAGAAATAGAATTGCTGGGTTGCTGGGCACATGTACTCAGAAAGCCAATCAAAGTGCTGTCCCAGAGGACTAGGCCTTGACCAAGTGACACCCCCACCAGTGGTGTACATCTTGCTTCTCCACCCATGGGCTCAACTGGATGTTATCAAGACTGGCTTTTGCCAGTTTGACTGACCTCCTAAAATTTTTGACCATATTTCCCTTAATGTAAATTACTATGTCTTTTTCATACATTTATTGACCAATTTATTTTGTCTCTTGGAAATTGACTCTTTTTGCCCTTTTTCTGTTTTTAAAACTTGACTTCTAGATGCCTGTTAATTAAATGTGGCATCTTGCCCCCCAGCCCGCTTATGTGTATGTGCTCAGTCATGCCCAGCGCTTTGTGACCCTATGGACCGTAGCCTCCCAGGATCCTCTGACCATGGGATTTTCTAGGCAACTGGAGTGGGTTGCCATGTCCTCTTCCATTAGATCTTCCTGACCCCAGGATTGAACCCACGTCTCCTGCATTTCCTTCACTGCAGGTGGGTTCTTTACCTCTTGAGCCACTTGGGATTCTGCACCCCTCTACTTATTTTTTACTCTATTTATGAACACATTTTTGGCATTTTTGAGATTTTTAATTTTTGAGCTTAAACTTGACCTTTTTAAATTTCTGGTTTGGGGGATTTGAGTCTTGACTTTTTGCCTGGGTTTTGTGTATGTCTTCCCCACTTTAAGATATAAAAACACTTTCATTTTATTTTAGTACTTTATATAGTGTTTATTTTTAGCGCCTTCCTTCATCTAAAACTTACTTTGTGTAAGACGTGATATTGATGTTCTTATTTGTCTTATTAAAAATAGCATCCAATCAGCTCCATCTGAATTATCCAAAATGTTAGTGAAATGCCTCTTTGGTTACAGACTAAGTGCCTGTCTGTACTCATCTTTATTCCTTACCATTGATTGTTTAGTCTCGTCTGGGACCAGTTCTAAGCTGTTCTAAAGATAGTAGCTTTGTCGTATATTTCAATAACTGGTAGAAGAAGTCTGTACATATTATTCATTGTCAAAATGTCTTGCCAACTCTTAAACATTTTCATCTGCAAGATGAACTTTGAAATCAGCTTGGCACAACTCATTAATCAATCCTATTACATTGGGACTGGGAAAGCATTAAATATATCGGTTACTTTGGAGATGACTGTCCTCTTTATGATCTGCATTTCTTCATCTTGAGCATGTGTTCAAGTCTTCTTTTATGCCCTTAAGTAAAGTTTTATAGTTGTCTTCATACAAACATTACACAAGCCTTGTGAGATTTAATCGTAAGAATTTTATGGGATTTGTGGCTATTGTGAATAGGTGATTTTTTTTCATTATATTTTTCAAAGAGGTTATGATTACTGTTAGCAAAGGACTTACTGGTGGTGGGAATAGTGAGCTTACCATCACTGGAGGAATCAAACAGAAGCTGGCCAACCAGGTAGGGACAATAGAGGGCATTTACCACCAGGGACACACTCTAGCCTCCAGGATTCCTTCCCATGCCAAAAATGAGTATGTCTGTGACATGTCAGAATCAGGACTTGATTTTGGATGACCCATACATTTCTGAGAGGTATACCTGCCTTTTTCAACTTTTCTTTGTGTTCCCTTGACCTTGAATTGTTGTCTTAGGATCCTGGGCCTTTTTGTACGTCCAGAAAGAGGCAACACAAGTCTCTTTTAGAACCACATGGGGTGGTGCTGGGAGATTCTTCTGTGTGCATGCCCAGTCACTCAGTCATGTCAGATTCTTTGTGACCCCATGGGCTGTAGCCCATCAAGCTCCTCTGCCCATGGGGTTCTCCAGGGAAGAGTACTGGAGTGGGTTGCCATTTCCTCACACAGGGGATCTTCCTGACCCAGGGATGGAACCTGCATCTCCTGTGTCTCCTGTGTTGGCAGGTGGATTCTTTACCACCGTTCCATCTGGGAAGCCCCAGGGGAATGATAGCAAATATGAAATTTGTTTTGAAAGCTCTTCTTTATCTTCTGTGTTTTCCTAGAGAAAACTAAATGAATAACCCATTACTATGTCACCCATAGTCTCTTCCCAGCTATTGTTTTGATGCCTTTCTGTTACACAGTCTTTAAAAATGATAGAGAATTATGACAACTGGAAAAATTCTGTCACACAGTGAAAGGGCTGCTGGTCATTTGTGAAGAACTACGGAGATGCAAGGCTCCTTCGTGGGCACCACCCTCTCTCTGGGGATGGTGAGGAGAGATGACTGCTAATCATGCAGGAGCCTTGAGACCTCATCCCAGCCACTGCCTCCCTCTCCAGCTCCCCACACGCAGCAGGGGCTTGTCCAGTCTGGCCCAGATGGATATAGTATTGTAAAAACTACCTTGGAAAATCCATGCCCTTCTCCCTTTAGTACCTAGTATTTGAGAGCTCACAGTAGGCTGTGTGCTTTACCTATAAGGGATAATAGAGGGCATTCACCACCAGGGACACACTCTAGCCTCCAGGATTCCTTCCCATGCCAAAAATGAGTATGTCTATGACATGTCAGAATCAGGCCTTGATTTTGGATGACCCATATGTTTCTGGGAGCTGAGGTGCTTTACCTGTAAGGCTTACATCATGTGTGTGAACCTCATCCTTGACAGGCCTTGGCCCAGTGGCTACCAACCATATCTCAAGACCTATAGTATCCATTTTCTTGTTCTAGATTTCTTTCCTGATCTCAGCCTCCACACTTGCACCAGCTGAGGGGCGGGGGGTGGGGGGGGGGGAGGAAATTACCAAGCTCTGGGCTGAGTCAGGACATGCTAAGTCAAATAAGTGGTTTGGGGTAGTTCAGGGTCTGAGTTGGTATCAGTTAGAAATGATGTTCCAAAACATGTTTCTCTGTGGGAGCCAAAGTAGGGTCTATCTGTCTGTTGCACCAAAGACTGGTGTATGTCCTAAAGTCTTTTGACTTCAAGAAGACTCTGGCTTAGACTGTCGCCTCTGGTGACAGCAAACACCTTGGAGCGTGCCTGGCAGGATCTGGCCTAGTGTATGGATCTTTCAGGAGGAAGATCTGTGGGGACCATATGGGGATACTTGAGTCAGAGATGCCATGAGCAGGGTCTAGGAGTGTCCAGCCTTCGCTAAGCTGGGTAGGAGCCCTGTAGACAAGCTTTGTGGTTCAGTCACTAAATCATGCCACCCCAGGAACTGCAGCATGCCAGGCTTCCCTGTCCTTCACTATCTCCTGGAGTTTGCTCAAACTCATGTCTATTGAGTCAGTGATGCCATCCAACCATCTCATTGTCTGTCACATCCCCTTCTCCTCTTGCCCTCAATCTTTCCCAGCATCAGGGTTTTTTCCAGTGAGCCAGCTCTATGCATCAGGTGGCCAAAGTGTTGGAGCTTAAGCTTCAGCGTTAGTCCTTCCAGTGAATATTTAGGGTTGATTTCCTTTATGATTGACTGATTTGATCTCCTTGCTATCCAAAGGACTCTCAAGAGTCTTTTCCAACACAGTTCAAAAGCATCAATTCTTCAGTGCTCAGCCTTCTTAATGGTTCAGCACTCACATCTGGAGTAAGACTTTCACTGTTGGAATAACCATAGCCTTGACTATATGGATCTTTGTTGGCAGAGTGATATCTCTGCTTTTTATACGTTATCTAAACTTGTCATAGCTCTTCTTCCAAGGAGCAAGCGTCTTTTACTTTCGTGGCTGCAGTCACCATGCAGTGATTTTGGAGTCCAAGAAAATAAAATCTGTCACTGTTTCCATTCTTCCCCCATCAATTTGCCATGAAGTGATGGGAGTAGATGCCATGATCTTAGTTTTTTGCATGTTTAGTTTTAAACCTGGTAAATCCCATAGAGGGTCTGTCTGGGGCCTCAGAAGTCATTAGCAGGAAAATGTCTGCAGAGGGCCTTCATGTCAGATGTCCCAGACAGTGTCTTCTATTCACTGCACAGGTGTGTATGTGGTCACAGTTCCTCTGCTGAAAGGTGGATGGATGGACAGGGATTTCTGGGTAACTATCAGATAGTCTTTGGTGCATGTGGAGCACACCAAGATACACTGACAGCCTCAACGTATATTCAGCTGTTTGCTTCCCTCATCAGTGAGGAGAGAGCAGGGACCCTGCGTGTCCCCTTGCAGCACAGTGTGTGGCCATCTCCAGGCCCGGGGGGGGGGGGGGGTGTCCACCAGCCTTGTCAGTCAGTGGTTGGTGTGACTGCTGTGCAGGTGCCTGCCTTCCCTGCACACTTTGAGCTCCTCAGGGTAGACCCCAGGGAACTTTTCATACCATAATCTTATGTATGGGTCTTAGTGTAACATAGAGTCTCAGGGACATGGATGGATCAGCCAGGAGGGAAAGATTAGGCTCAGAGTATGCAAGTGACCTGCCTAAAGTCACAAAGCTGGCACTCAGCCCAATTTCCCAGCACATCTTTCACCATTTCAGAAAGCCCGAGGCCTCATTTCAGGGCCAAGAAGGTGGTCTTGAAGACCAGGTCTTTAAGATGACATGACTTCTATCTCTCCTTGATTGAAGTGTCCCCAGGAAATCTGCAGGGGACATCCTATCCAAGCTTCCTTCTCTCTGGCCTCACTTGGGGCCACAAACAGAAGATTCAGCCTCCTGTCCCCACAGGCAGTGACACAGATGGTTGTAAGCCATTCCTGCTGGGATGCACTGCCTCACGAAGGCAGGGGCCTCAGCCGTCCTCCAAGGGCTTCTGCAGCCCTGGAGAAACCTAGATGCTCAGGCTTTAATTTAGGTCAGGGAGAGGGGGCTCTTCCCAGAAAGTGAATCCACCCCCTCTCTCGCACACAATTAGCTCCATCGAAGCAGGTGAAACAGGAAATACTTTCAGCAAACATTGGTGTTTGGAGAAATGTGTAACACTGGGTTCTTTAATGCTCCTGAAATCCCTCTCAGCAGGGTCCCTCCTTGTTTTGACTAGTCGTTTCTTCTTATTACTAACTGTTATGATTAGGGGAATTGCCTGAGTACAGGCCCAGTGTTTCCAAGACCCTAATGAGCAACACATGCAGACACGCTCAGCCCAGCCCTGGAACCGGTTGCTCTGTTTCTACAGGGACGCTACTAAAATGGTTCAGAAACATAGCTTCCTGCCTTCCTGAGAGACCAGCCCCCTGCCCCCAGCACCTGGCTGTATTTGCATCACACCTGCACCCTGCACTCTTAGGTGCCTCCACCCTGGGGGGAAGAGTTGTTAAGGATGAGCTTTGGGAACATCCAGGCTTGTACTCAAGTCTTTATTCCAGCACTCACCCACCACATAATTTAGGCAAGTTACTTAATGTCTCTGAGCTACAGTTTCTTTATACGTAAAATGGGGATAATAGTTCCTACCTCATGGGATATTGGGAAAATGAGGCTTCATTATGTACCAAAATGCCTATGATAATACTTTGCATGTAGGGTTTGTTGTTGAAATGAAATTCACAACTCCATGCAGAACTCTATTAAAATGGAAACCACGGCCATCTCTCTGATCTTTCAGATGATCCTTGTAGAAATCTTCTAGATGAACTACCGAAATTAATCACTCACTCAGTGGTATGAAACAAACACATGTAACCAAATCAAAGCCTTGTCCTTCAGATGTCCATGCAGATGGCACAGGTGTCTGTTCACAGGAAGGCATGTCCCTGCTACTGCTGCTGCTAAGTCACTTCAGTCCCTGGGGTCTAGTTTAAACTCATTCAAAGCATATAAAATTGCCCCTGGGGCAATTAGGAAAAGTAAAGCAACACGACAGCTCCAGGTTTCAATGTCCTCTCCTCCTTGCCTCAGGAGAGACAGCCTACATTCTTAGGGGGAGTAACCAGTGTACTGGTTACTGGTTACAAGAGACAAACCTTACTCAGCTTTCCAGTTCTGTGCCTCAAGCCCCCAGCACAACGGACTCCCTTTTAGGAAAAGCTACTTTAGGACTTGAGCTATTACCACCTTCACCTTGAGCAAAACAGTGTTCCAATTGTCTAGTCTTTGTCACTCATAAATTATAGCCAACACTTGGTCTGCTTTTTCCAAAGATCCTAAGCCCCTCTTGGCTTCTTTATTGCATGGAGTGTGCCTCAGCAGTCTGTCCACTTGATGCCACTGCTTTTCTTCAGATTCCTGATAGCTTCCTCTTGGTCCCCTGATATGGCCTCAGATAGTCATATACCCATCCCATCTCCAAAGACAAGACCTTCCAACCTCTGCTGTCACAGACTCCTATTATTATGTGTTATTGGTACCTGCGAGAGATCTTTAGAAACTGCCTACTGCCATCCAGGAAATCCCAGTGAAAGGAGTGAGAGCCAGCCGATCCATGCCCCTCTCCAAGGTGCTGAACCAGCATGGTCCCCTGCATCACAATGCTTTCCTCTAGCGTAGTGGTCATTCTTGTCTAGTCTTCCCCAGGAAATCTACACCTAGTGAAGGAACGGTGGAAGAGGAATTGGTGCCTTAGGAGGAAAAGAGAAGTGCAGAGAGAAAGACTGAGAGCTGAACTTAGGCTGAAGAGTGTCAAAGCTACACATGGCAGCCAGAGAATACAGAGAGCTTTTTGTTTTGACATTGTTTTCAAATAACAAGTTACCCAAAGAAGGAACCACAACTGAACATGAAGCTGACCTCATGTTTACTTGGTAACTCTACTACCTTTCTGACAGTTGCAAACGTTCCCTTTTTTGGCTTATGTTACACTCTAGCCCATTCTGCTTTCAGCCCTACGTTCTGTACTGAGGACAAAGGCATAACCACCAGGCTGATTTAGTTTCCTGCATGTTTTCCTTTGATAGAAGACCTCTTTAGATCTCCACAGCCCCCAATTCCATGTCTGCTTCTTCTCCTTGACTCCTGTTTCTCCATAAAATCTTAAAGACCTTTATTCTTCTCTAGGAAGCCTTCTAGTCACTCAGACACAATTTCTTAAAGTAGGTATGTCACAGTGGGCCGTGAGTAGAGATGTCCTGATAGTACTATCATTTTCGATAACCCATCTGGCCCTGCTCCTCATATGTCTTCCTGGCCCCTCACAACATAATTTTTTTTGCCACCCCTGTCTATGATGTTATTTTCTGATCTCCCTTTCTATCTCTTCTTAACCCTCAACTAACATTAAAATATGCAGTTAGTTTTCCAAACCATAATCTTGACTCTTCTTAGCCATGAGAGCACTACCTGTGCATCCCAGACTCTTGAGTATCCCATGTCCTTTCTGGCTCATTCACAGACCCTATTTCAACTCTTTCTCCTAAGAGGATATTGAGTAGAGGACACAGTTTGTTCTAGAAGTATAAAAGAGGGATTTCCCTGCCCACAGGAGGAAGGAGAACAAGCAAGACCAGGTACTGTGCTAAAGTCAGACTGCCTTTTGGGAGACCAGGAAGCAGATGTATAAGTGCCACAGAGATTTTAAGCCCCAAAAGACAAAAAGTGTGGAACTGTGCTGGAGACGCAGCCCCATACCCAAGACTAGGTCTCTGCCTAGAGGGTGCTTGCAAGGGTTAGGTGGCCCAGAGGGCATAGATGAGAGAAAATGGCTTTCAAAGTGCCTCTCCCCAAGTACAGCTCCAATCTGTGGGCAAGATGCCCAGACACCATCTCGAAAAATTCTGTCCTGCATTGATCTTACCATTCCTCAAACATCTGTCTGTAACTCTTTGTGTCTGGATCACTTGCTCTGATCCTTAGCTAAATGTGTCCACAATTCCCAGTACTCCATAGATAAGGGATCTTGTCTCAGTAATAAACATATGGGTTCTCCAACATTATGGGCTGTAACCTCTATATCTTTATGGCTCCCTGCACAGGTCTGGGCATCTGCTCAAGAGTGGGTCTCTGCTCAAGGAATAAGTGACTGAACTAGATTAGCCTTAGTTTGATGAGAAGGTCAGGATTCCAGATCACCCAATAGTGACAGTACTAATACTAATAGCAGCTGACATTAACTGAGTTTTTCTGTGTACCAGCCACACAGCTAAACCCTTGGACTTATTATCTCATTAAATCTTCAAAACTACCATTTTTCAGATGAGAAAATTCAGGCTTAGAAGTTCACATTCCTAAGCTTTGCCAACAAGAGAATTTTTTTTTTTTAATTTTGTTGCTGAAAACATTTAAGAGGCTTGTTGGTTGGTTTCAGAGATCCCTCAGAGTCTCTGAAAACCTGCATATATGTTCAAATACATGTTCATTTTCCTCAGGAAAAGCTTTGTTGCTTTCATCAGATTCTTCAAGGGGTCATTCACAAACAAGGGAGGACCTCATCTCTGGCCTTAGGCAGAGGGGTCCAATTCCAGCCTGCACAGGGGGGCTCCCAGGAGTATATCACCTTCCTGTGATTGTCATCTTCACCTGCTCTCCATGGTGGGGGATACAAGGACACCAACCCTAGCAACAGCAATGCACAGTTAGCTGGACATTGCCTGCTCTGTACTTTGGACCAGCCAGAAATTCACATCTAAATTCTGAAACTAGATGTTGGCTTTTTTAAGATTCCTGATAAAAGTGGCTTTCGAGGCTTACCTGTCTTAAGCATATTTCCCCTCTGATTACTCAAGAGTGCTCTTATTTCCAGCTTTATACAGATAAACTCATCTACTCTTTCCCACCCACTCTGTCTCTCAATTCTTAAAAAAAAAAAATTCATCTGGCCTGAAACACATTAAGAAGTGGGAGATTTCATCTCAGTGTGAGAACACTGGGGTAGCTTATGGCTCTGGAAGGATAAATTCTGCCTAACTTTCTGAATTCAAAGTGCCATCCATGCTTCATGTGGGCTGAGCTAACCTCTCAGGCACATCCTGGAAGACCCTGGAGACCCATCCCCACAGTCCAGAATCCACAATGTTCCTCCTACCCAGAGAATCACAGCTCAGCAGTTTTCCCATCCTTTAAAAGGACTGAGTTTTCCTAGCCCTTTTAGCAGGAAGCTTTCATCAGTAGTAACCGTGGCAACAGATCAGAGAGGCTTCAAAAAGCCTGTCTGTATGTAATTAAGAAAAACGAGGACGCGGACGAGAGAGCAGGGAGCTTAGACAAGGAGACCCTGGCTCTGAGCCCTGCCAGCGCACTTCCTGAGGGCTTCTGAGGACGGATAAAGCAAATTTTCTTTTCTCTCTGGTTCCCTCTCCACTCCCCCTTTTAAAGTTTTTTTTTTTTTTTTTTTGCTGGTCTCAGTTGGCCTCCTTCCTAAGGATGTTGCTGGGGACCTGGTGCTAGACAAATTCTCTCTGCAGGGGGAGGACCCCAAACAGGGGGCTACAGCCTAGATGAGTAGGAAGTGGCCCTGACATTTCCTTTAGGAAGATTTATTTGGAGGCCAACTCTGCTATGGTCACTCTTTGTCCAGACACAGGAGGATCCAAGCTACCTACTTGCAGAAATGCATCCTTGTCATCAGGACAATGCAGGACTTGGGAACCATCATTGTTTTAGCTGCCCAGACACTGGGCCTGGCTTGCCTGTCCTGGAAGGGACCTCATAGGAAAAGGGTCAGGAGCGAAGCATTGCAGGGAGGCAATCTGAGCCTAGGGGCAGCTTTATTTCCTGGCACTTATTGTTATCTGGATTCATCTCCTTTATCTCTGTGTCCTTTATCTCTTTATTTCTCTATTCTTTTCTGTCACTTCCCGCCCCCCACCCTCCGTGTAAACTCCACGGGAGCAGAAGCTCATCTGGTTTGCTTTATCCTATCTCCCAAGTGCCCACAATAGTGCAGGGGTATTTATTTAAAGAGTGAGTGAGTAAACAAATAATGAATGAATGGGGTTCTAGTAGTTGTTGGTGGCCCAGACCTGGGCCACCTCCACAAGGGTATGCTGTGAACCCAGGCACCATGCTGGCTTCTGAGACCACAAGATAGGTGTTCAGGTTCTCCTGGCTGGCTGAGTCTGCTCTCCAGGGAGGGCCATTAAAGTCTGCTCCTGATCTTGGAAGGAAAGGATTCAGATTTATGTAGCCCTGGACTCAGCAACCATGGCTCCCAGAGACCGCCGTTCATGGCCCACAGACGCGTGTGCCCTGGAGCGCAGCCATGGGTGAGACGTGCTTGCTTCATATGAAGGCTGTTTTAAATAAACATGAAGAACTCATCATTCACGGAAACCCACTGCTTTTCTTCTTGAATGGGAAGCAAACGAACAGACCTGGACAAAGTATCGACCAGGGTGGGTCTCCCCATCTCCCAGGGATGCAGATGGATCAGGGATGGTTCAGTTTCTCTCCTGCCACTTGTGTTTCACCAAAACCTCTACCCCTTGGGCTTCCCCAGTGGCTCAGTCTGTAAACAATCCGCCTGCAAGGCAGGAGACCCGGGCTCAATTCAGGAAGATCCCCTGGAGAAAGGAAAGGCTACCCACTCCAGTATTCTGGCCTAGAGAATTCAAGGACCGTATAGTCCATGGGGTTGCAAAGAGCCAGACACTACTAAGCGACTTTCGCTTCACTCTACCACTCAGGGGCACAACAGGGTCCTCACTGCTCCTGCATGTTCCCTCGGCCCCACCGCAGGGCTTCTGTCTCATGCTGGAGAAGGGTGCACACGTGTGACCTACAGCCTCGTACACTGAGCAGAGGTCGAAAACTGGTAGAATGGGGCCTCCCCCAGGCAGAGTGCTGGGCATGGGAATCATGGAGACAAACCAGCTACCGGCCCTGCTCACCAGGACACCATAGTGTGGTGAGGATGCTTAGGAAGAGCCCATTGCAGTGTGATGGTGGATTCTTGAGTTGTTGTTCAGTTGCTAAATCGTGTCTCACTCTTTGCAACCCCCAGACTGCAGCATGCCAGGCTTCCCTGTACCTCACCATCTCCTGGAATTTGTCCAAGTTCACATCCATTGAATTGGTGATGCCATCCCACCATCTCATCCTCTGCCTCCCTCTTCTCCTTTTGCCTTCAATTTTTCCCAGAATTAGGGTCTTTTCCACTGAACTGGCTGTCCGCATCAGGTGGCCAAAGTATTGGAGCTTCAGTTTCAGCATCAGTTCTTCCAATGTGTATTCAGGGTTGATTTCCTTTAGGATTCACTGGTTTGATTTCCTTGCTGTCCAAGGGACTCTCAAGAGTCTTCTCCAATACCACAGTTCAAAAGCATCAGTTCTTCGGCACTCAGCCTTCTTCGTGGTCCAACTCTCACCTCCATACGATTCTGAGTTACACAGCCAGAAATGGGCTTATGGAAGCCCAGAGGGGAGGTGTATGACTGTGAGCATCAGGGAAGTCTCCTAGTGAAATGTGCTGGATCTGGAATGGTGAGAAAGAGTTCCTCGAGTAGATAGAAGGAGAAGAATTCCGGACAAATAAGAGAATGCAGTGCAGATGCTTAGGGATGTGAAGTGAGTTCAGTGGGCACAGGACAGGGCGGGAACTTCCTGTTGGTCACAATATGACCCAGAGATGAAATCAAGAGCAGCAAGTCCATATGAGGACTTCAAGGATATGGAAAGGAGGGTAAACTTTTAAATAACTGGTATTTGAGCAGGGAATGATATGATCCCATGTACATTTTGAAACTCACACCCTGGTGGATGAGAATAGATGGGAGGTATGGAAAGCGATGTTGAAGGATTGATTAGAGGCTTTCCTTTAGGGAAGGAAAATTGGTGGAACCCATTTTTGTGAGGTGATAGAGATATAGAGGAAGGAAAAAATACGAGGAAAGGAGATGCCGCTGATGAACAGTGTGTTGGGTCCCCATGTTCTGGCCAGTGACCACACAGTATGTTAGGAAGGTAAGGACCAAATTCTCTGGATTTGCCAAGTAGGGAACCCCCCACACTACCCTACCCCTGTCCAAAAAAAAAAAAAAAAGGCAGGCATGACAGAGGAGTCGGGGAGAAACCAGACTGTAGGTGGTTGAGCAGGGAGAGAGGAGAGCCTGTGTGATGTGTGACTCCACTTTGGGGAAGCTTGGCTGGAGAGTGAAGAGGGGACATTCAACATAGAGAAAGATATGCCAGGTGACCATGTTTGGGTTTTCAATGGCAATGACTTATTTAAATGGAGAAAATAGAGTCAGGGGAGAGGATGAAGTTGAAGTTCAAGGACAAGAGGAGGTAACAGGAATCGGGGTGTGGGGGGGCATCTCCAAAGGATGGGAGGAGTGAATGGCCACTCTCCCTAACAGTACTGTTTCTGCCCCTCCGCCCAAGGCTGCTTTCTGAGTGATAACCAGAGGATGCCACAGGATATAGCAAGATAATATGGTTAAAGGATTTACCCCATGCCTGGCGTGGAACAAGTGCTTGGTGAATGTAATTTTTATGACTATGAGAAACAGTGGCCTGTGGCTGAGGCTAGGCTGTCTGCTGTGACAATGAGTCAGACAGCGAGGGCATTCACCATGGGGAGCTAGTGGTCTGAGTCCCATCTGTCTGAGCGAACAGACAGGTCTAAGACAGGCACTGGCCAATATGGGCGTTAATGATGAATGTGGTGTGAGACAAGGCTGGCCACGCCCACCTAGGGCAATCCCCAATGCCTGCCCAGTACTAGCTGTGCACTGATTCCAAAAGAGATGGATGTTTATCCCTGTCAGATGGGTGGGGAATTCTTGAATGCTATTTGCAAGACCTCAGTAAAAATGCTTCACGAATCCCGCTCTGTCACAAGCATGCATGAAAACTATGCTTTAGCTCAGGTCTAATGAGCTTTATATAGTGCAGCACTGATTTTCTTTCATGTTTTAATAGAATCCGATTTAATATTTGCTTTCTGCTCTCTCTGCTTGCTGTTGACTGATTCAACACAGAATCCTTCCCTGGTGCCCCCCGACCTTGTTGTTATTCCCTCATTCTGTGTGTTGGCATTTGATTCCTGTTTCCAGCATGAACCGCTTTACACATGTCTCCGTTCAGCTGGCGACAGTCACGTGCGTGAATTCTGAATGCATTACTATCCAGAGCAGTGGCTCCCGCAGGCCTGCCATTCAGAAGAGGGGCTTCCAGGCAGAGTCTGTTTCCATCAGGTGGATACTGAGGATAAGCAGAGCCCATCCTGGGAACCAGAGGCTATGATCCATTCTGTTCTTGGGCAGGAGATTCTCCAACTGGATCTCAAAATGCTCAGGACTGCAGCTATGAATTTAGCAGCATTCTGCCCTCCTACTAGGAACCAAGCTTTCTAGAGTTTTGCAACAAGGCATCTCAGCCTTTGCAGGTGTGTGAACAGCAGCCATGGATGGAACTGTCCAGAGGAAAGAGGCTGCCCTCCTTGAGTCCCAGTGAGCCTGCCTAGTTTGTAGGAGAGACGGTCTGTTCAGATCTCTTGTTTTCCATGAACAGATCTGACCACCAACATTTGGAGTCCCATATCAGCTTAAGACCAGCTCTGGTAGCTAGCAGAGTGTCTGGGACAAACCCCTATACTCTTCTTGTATCATGGGGTAAGAAATAGTGGCCGTGTGGGTCTCCTACCCAACATGGCTTCGTGCACCAAAGCTTGTACAATGTGAATATTCGTTTCTCCAGGTGTTCTGGAAGCCCATCCTGCAGAGAAACACTCCCACTGCCATGCACAAACCACATAGATCCCAGGTTGTGTGACACTGTATGCAAGATGCCTGAATATGTTGAGTCCTAGGAGAGGTGACTCCTGTCCTCCAACCCTTGAGTTCTCCACAAGTTAAGAAGAGACATGAAATCCAATAAGAGTCCAATATACATACATGTCACTGATGCTAAAGCTGCCTGGAGGAGGCAGCTTAGTCCTGAGAACAAAAGGGCTTGTATCCAAGACCTCCATCCTCCTCTCCCTTGGCAGACATGATTCAGAGAAGGAAAGCCTCACTGGGATGACTGAATGGGGAGCTGGCAACAGGCTGTCATCTCCGTCTGTCCTTTTTTCTCAGAAAGGATCGGGACATGGTTGTTTGGATTTGAGGGAGCAGAGGGGATATATGTATCTGAGGAGGGTGGGGTCACACCAAAGAGGGATGGAGAGAAGCCGGCCAAGCTTCCACCCAACCTCACTGGGCCTTTCTTTGTCTCCCTACAGGTGTCCCATCAGGTCCCCGCAATGTCATCTCCATCGTCAATGAGACATCCATCATTCTGGAGTGGCACCCTCCTCGGGAGACGGGTGGGCGGGATGACGTGACCTACAACATCATCTGTAAGAAGTGCCGGGCAGACCGCCGGAGCTGCTCCCGCTGTGACGACAACGTGGAGTTCGTGCCCAGGCAGCTGGGCCTGACCGAGTGTCGCGTCTCCATCAGCAGCCTCTGGGCCCATACCCCGTATACCTTTGACATCCAGGCTGTCAATGGGGTCTCCAGCAAGAGTCCCTTTCCCCCACAGCATGTCTCTGTCAACATCACCACAAACCAAGCTGGTAAGTCTGGAGGTGTCTGTGCCCCTTTTGTCTGTCTGTGGGGCTGACACTTTGCCACCTCTGTGCAGGAACAAAGCTGCAGCCACACTCAACCCGTTAGTCTGCCCCCAGGCCTCCTCCCAGCAGTGAAGGTATCAGGTGATGGGCATTTGAGACCCTGGAGAGGTAGGGTTTCACCTCTGAGAGTGAGCTGGATTCTGAGGGATTTTCCTGTGAAGCAAAGATGTATATTCAGGCTAGCGCAGGACCCAGTGCTCTGCACATTCAGCTAGGGCTCAAGGAACATCCTTGGAAAGATGGATGGACAGATGGACAGATGGATGGATGGGTAGGTGGGTGGATGGGCAGAAGCACTGTACAATCTTGAGAACACCAGTGTTGCTTTCTTAGAAAACCCAATGAAAGCAACGTCCCAGAAATCTTGTCAGTATTGCCTTCATAGATTATTTTTCAATTAAACCCATGTAATTCAAGAGTGCACTCTCCTTTACAGCGTGCTCAGATGAATGCTACACTGTTATAGAGACTTCAGACAGTTTATAATAGATCGATCCTGATGGCCAGTACATCCCTGTACCGCATAGCTCAGAATACATTTTCTTCTCTTCTCTATTTCCATGTCTTTTTCTCTTGTGACCTTTTCCTTTTATTACATTTCACACCTCTTGCAACAATCCAGTTTTTAAAACCCATTTAATCAGTCCATTCATGTACTCACTCATTTATTTATTTATTCCCTCATTATTGAGACAGTTATTCAGCATCTACTGTGTGCCGAGCTGTGGATTAAAAGTGTGAGGGATACAGTAACACTTGGACACCATTGTTCCTCCCATGAAACTCATTAACTGAAAAATTTCCAGGGCGCAGACACAAAGTGTGGAGCTGCAAGGTGGTGTATCCCAAGCATCATATGCTGTACTCATGCAGCAAACACCAAAGGAAATAGAGAAATGAGCAATGTCCCCCCTGGGGGGAAGGTTCAAGGCTGCAAAGGGGACATTAAGATCACCTCTTATAGACAATGATGAGAATCATAGGCAGTGGACCATGATCTTACTTGGAATTATGGATTTTTCTCAATCAGCAAATTCTAAAAGGACAGCTTGTTAGTGGAATAGCAGGAGCTGAGCTCTCTCTCCTTCCACGTAGCTCCCAATTCTTGACCTCTTCTATCCTCCATCCTTTCCTCCTCATCGCCCCCTCCCCCCAGTCCTGAGACTTGTTCTGCCTCTTTTAATACCAGGCATCTTTGATGGCAGATGATTCTTGGGTTTAATCTGTCAGAATGGAGAAGAAAAAAGGTGTCATCAGAGAGCATGGCTGTCCAGATGGCTGCGTTGTTGCTGAGAGCATGTGTGTGTTCGTGTGTGCGTGTTTGTATGTATGCGTGCGGTCACGTGTTTACATGCATACGTGTGCAGTGAGAAAATAAGAGTGGAAGTGTGGAAGCCTCCAGCTGGTGACCACAGCCCCAGTGCCATGGAGACAAAGGTTGTGACAGCCTGTCTTACCCGAAGAGAAGGAAATGGTAATTTCTGCATCATGATAAGCACGTAACATGGGCAGCCTTTGTTAGCAGTATTTCCCTTGGAGAGTTTAAGGCAGAAAACTGGCTGAAATATTTTAGTGTCCCAGCTTCTGGGAATAATAATCCTGCCAGGCTGTCATGTTACGCTGGGCTTGGCTGTCTTTTCTCTCTCTAAGCATGTGTGAACAAACCTGCCACTTATATTGGTTTGCTTTGCTTTCTGCCCCTCCCTTCCCTTACCCTGCTATTCCCGAACCTGCCCATCTGCTTGTCTTGCCATCTGCACCTTCCCAGGCTGTGTGGGGCCGAGATACCAGGGCTCCTACAAGGGACCCTGCATTACCAATGTTCAAAATATTTATTTTTATCCTCAGCCATTGGCCCTTCCAGAAGCATTTCTCATGTCCTTTGTTCCCCCTCTGATGGGCCCTTTATTCTTAACTTTTCCTGACTTTGTAGTCCTGGCCCCACTGTCACCATCCAATCAATGACTTCTTTTTGGGAATTCTGGAATGAAGGTGTCAGAAAGTTTATGATCGATGAGGTAAAACTGCAACTGCTTCTTCATGGCATATGGTTATTATAAAATAAAGATCAGGTTAACCAGTGATTTCTTATCCTATGGATAAGAAAAAATGTGCTGCTTTGGTGAATCCTCACGTGAATGCAAATTATTTTCAACCAAAAGAGAATTTGTCTAAAAAGATGAGAACTTTCAAAATAAACACTTGAGCCTGTACCTCTGCAAGAGGACTTTAAGAACGTGAATGGAAGCTCCAGATTTTATAAAAGATGAAAGAGAGACGAATACCATCAAAAGATTCCTAGTGACTCACTCAAATCTGTTAAGGGATGAGGTAGATGAACCCCTCTATCACCAAGAAGTCATGACATTTCTGTCCCCTTTCCAGGGCACCCCAGAGCTCTTCCACTCTGGCAAGATCCAGTTCATCCTCCCTATCCTCATCTCTGGGTGTATTGTGACCCCTTATCAGTACCTGTGACCACATCTCTCCTACTATTTGGGTCATGAGTGATGGCTCAGATGGTAAAGATTCCACAGGAGAGCTGGGTTCGATCCCTGGGTTGGGAGAAGGGCTACCCACTCCAGTACTCTTGCCTGGAGAATTCCATGAACAGAGGAGCCTCGTGGGCTACAGTCCATGGGGTTGCAAAGAGTCAGACACAATTGAGCAACTAACACTTTCACTTTCAGATAGATGGCAGGTAAAGAATTTGACCAGGAGTAGTCCTGGAGTCAATCACTAAGGCAACTGCTAAGTGTTCGTTGAGCATCTGTTCCCTTCCTGGAACAGCCCGAACTGAAATGATGGAAGACTACTAAGCAGGTCCTGATTAAGGAGTAGGTGAGTAATAGTTATTATTCATGTTTGTGTCTCTTTTGAGTTGACAGTTTTGGAATACATGGACTCATTTGATCTTCATAATTACTTTGTGGCTTCTGTGTTATCGTTCCCAATTTTTCCAGTAAGGAAACAGAGACTTCCAATGGCTTGAGGAATCTAGGATTAGAAGAAGGGTCAGCAGGCCATCCATTCTGCCTCTGCCTTCAGTTTCCTGCCCTGAAAGATGGATGGTGCCTCTGGGCTCCCCATGTCACAGCTTACACACACAGAGGGGTTATCCAGAGCCAGACAGTGCCATCCTGCTGAGGGGAGGGGACCTCAGTGTGCAACCTGGTTATCTTCCACAATTTTTTTCTGGGATACTGAACCATTGAAGGCTTCCCCTGCCTGTGGATGGAGATGTGAGATAGGTGTGCAGTTGTTAAGGGGTGCAAATCATTCCCAAGGTGAGTTGGATCCTGACAATGGGTGTTTGGGTCACATGAGGGAAGAGTTTGGACAAGTTGGCCGCAAGTATTTTGGACTTGATCTGAACATCGTTATCTGTTTTTGGATACTGTGCACTCCTCTGGGGTGCTTCCTCCTTTGTTCAGGAGCTATGGGCCACAGGTGGCTGGCTGAGCCATTCTCACTCTCCAGCGGAGTCAGGGTTTGTCATGCTGTTCTTTCTTGGGGCTTCCCAGGTACGCCGCATTGATGCTGCATTTTGTCTCTCTCATAAGCCCTACGCAGTGGAGGCAGACAGCTCGTGTTAGCCGATTTTTTTTTTTGTACTTGACGAAACGGGTTATGGTTGGCATCATTCTATCTGAGAAAGTCACCAATACACTTCTCTTGATCCTAAGGTTGTGATCTAAGGAGATTTTATAGTTATATTTTGGTCCGTTGGATACACATTAGATATATTAATAGTTCTTCCATCATAAACAAGAATGGCTGGGGGGCACCAAAGGGTCTATTGAATCCTGAGATCCAGAGAGCCTCCATCTCCTCCTGTGATGACCCCAGTCAGATATATAGTCAGACTACTCGAGGATCTTGAGTTACTTGGAGAAGATCAGGGTAGGCTCCTCATCCAGCTCATAAACAGTGACAGAGAACTACCCTTTTTGAGAAACTACAATGTTCCAAGTCCCTATCAAGTTCTTTATAAAAATGAGGTGGGTCAGGTGAAGAAACTGGGTTCAGAGTGCTTTTGAAATTTGCTCAGCCTCTCACAGCCAGCTAAATGATGTTTCTGGGTTTCATACTCAGGTTTGTAGCCATTTTATCCTCGGACAAATCAAAAATCGCATTATGGTGAGCCGTGTAAGTTGTAAGCTCCCTCTAAGCTATTGCCACATAGCTGGGCCACTTTAGCTGTCAAAAAAATGTCCATCATCTTTGGTCAGGGTTGGTCATGAATTATGCAAGCTGAGATTTATGTGAGGTCTTTAGGGATGCAGCCTTGCACTGAATACAGCTGCCTTGAGTTTAAAATAGACCAGATCAGGTAGAACTCTCTCTCTTGCAGTGGCCCAGCGATCTGCAGAGAGGTTGTTATCACCACTAACTCCTGCAGTCACTCTCTGGCACCTGGCCCCAGGTTCAGAGTGATGGCTGGATCATCCAGCTGTCAGACAGAATTAAAGTGAATGACAAACTTTACCTATCTTTTCTGCCAACTAGACTCAGAGTGTCAGAGTTGGGGACGAGGACCTTGGAGGAAATGTTGGAAAAAATGAGACAAACCAGACCAGCACATCCATAAAATCAACTTGTAGTGTGGTAAAATAAAGTCAGTAAATTTGGGAGCATCTAAGCCAGAGAGAGCACACTCAAAGACCCCTGAGGCCAGGAAGGTAATGGAGAGGAGCCACCCAGGGCTAGTCAGGAGGGAGGGGTGGGGGCCGCAGGGAACTGACAGGGAGAAAGGAGCAGCCCCTACTCAGCTCCAGCAAGTGGTGCCATACCCAGTGCTGCCAGATCCTAGAAACTGAAAACCCAGATTAAAAATGTTGACAAGTAACTAGAAAATCTTAAAACACCTGAGAGGCAAACAAATCCAATTCTGGATCTGACGTTTTGGCTGTGACTTGCCCATAGACTCAAAGAGCTAATCTGATCTACTCAGGCCTAAATGGTGAGTGTGCTGTGATGTACCATCTCATCCCACCATGGGGCAGTCACCTTTCCTGATTCCTGGGCTCATGGTGGTGGCTGTGCAGTGGGCGGGGAGTCCTGGGCTTGGTCCCTCTCTCTGCTCCTCACGTGACTCACCCAAATCCATTGAATTGCCACGATCCCTCCTTTCTTCCCAGTAAGATGGGAGTAATGACACCTGTTTCTTAGTGCTGTGTGACGAGCAAATGACACGGGATAGAAAATGACTTTGCAAACCGTGTGATGGACTGGGAGATGAGCATCATTTCTGAGAATGTATCCTGAGCCAGACAGCAATTTGCTGGGCCTTTCCCCCCCCAGTTTTTCTCTTTCCAAAGCCCTGAGTCCCTTTGTTTGGGACTGATGTCATCTAGGTAAGATAAATGACAGATGTCAGTGTGGCCATTCTTCACGAAAGGAGTAGGTACCAGAAAGGCGAGCAGGGAAATCTGTGTCCCAAGGGGCTAATGGAGGGGGTGAGGATAGAATGGGATGTGTGTGCCCAAAGCGGGCTCCTCCTGCAGCTCCGAGGAGCCCGCCTGTCTCTCCTCATTGTGTTTGGAGAAACAGCACTTTTCCCTTGTACTACGCATCAGCAGCATTTCTATCTGACGTTTATTTTACACACAGTTCATATATGGCCTGCTGTGCTGACTGCATGTGAAATACTAACATATCCCCTGAGCCTGCAACACAGACACAAGCCGTTACTTAATTTTATTTAAAAAATTCTATACCACTCTGTCAATCGCCACAAGCCCCTAGTTTGTCCATTTTAAGGCATTTTTGAAGTTCCCAAACAATTAAAGACACTCAGAGATGCTACTTTTCCCATACATGAATTACCCAGCCCACCAATTCCTCTGAACATATCACCTAATTTGCATTATTCCTTGGTTAAATATAGTATTTGCATGCATAAAGAATAATCTTTGAATATGAAAAGGAATTTTATGATATTGCAATATATTGAGCTCTTTGGAGGAAAGATATTATGTAAATCTCAAAATTAAATATTAAAACAATATTACACTGCTGCCTGTGAAAATTTAGAGTGTTACGATCCATATGGTGAATCTAGTCTGTTTTTAAGGGCTGGTCTCATTTGAAATTAGCAGGTGAAATTTGCTCCAGAGCAGAGAGAAGATTGAGTTGGAACTTCAAAAAGATGGGAATGACTTTAAGGAAAACTTTCATTGAGGTTAATAAGGAAAAGTTTTTTAAAAACCTAAAGTCAATGAAAATTTCACTGCTCTCAATTCAATTTCATAGTTCATTTCATTGCTTTCTTATCATAAAAAGGTTGTTTTTATTGTTTCTGAAGCCCTGGTATTGAGAAGGAACTTCCAAGCAGCCTCAGAGAGGTCCTGCCATTAGCAAATAGGCTTTCTTGTCTTTTGAGCTGAGCAGGTCAGCATGTAGCATTGCCCTTGACCAAAGTCATGGGCTTCCCACTGCTGGCAGCCTTAGGTTCTGCACTAGATGCTGATCTCGGCAGAGAACCAGACTTCCCACCCTACCCCAGCTTCATGAGAGAAGGACCACACAGCACTAGCATAAAGTCTTGATAAATATTTGCCACGCTTCTTTAGTCCTTGCATACGACATATGTTTGGTTGATGTGTAGTGATTGTAATATGTCCTGGTGATCCACAGGTGGGCAAGTGATCCTTCCAGGTCAGCAGGGAGCCAGGTGTCTTCCTCCCCTATAGATGCTAGAGGGAAAATGTAAGAGACTGATCGTAGGGTATTACCAGGAGCCCCAGTGCTCTCAAAGGAACATAGTGAGATTCAACCACGTTCAGAGGGGGATTTGTTTGTTTGTTTAAGCATGTTACCTTTGGAAGTGTACGCACCACAGTCTTTGTGATTGCCTTCCACTTGCCGATTGCTTGTCTTCTGCTTCTAGGGGCTCTCATTCACTGACTCGACAAATATTTATTGAGGTCTTCTGTGTGTCATTCATGGTTCCAGGCACGAAGACCGCAGGAGCAAACAGCACAGGCAAGAGTCTGTGCCTTCGGGAGCTCATGTTCTGGTCCCCAGCATTCCTGGAAACTGGGCTCAGTGGCCCAGAAGGGCACCAAGGGGGAATCTCAGCTGAGCTCTGGGTTCCACAGCCTGCTGAAGTGCCAGCTCACACTTGGTGAAAGTTAGGATGTGATCGCATGCTGCTGCTCCAGAGCTTTCAGTCTGGGGAGGTTTTTGCCACACAGTGTCTGCACTCAGTTGCTCAGTCATGTCCGACTCTGCAGCCCCAGGGACTGTATCCTGCCAGGCTCCTCTGTCCATGGTCTTCTCCAGGCAAGAATACTGGGGTAGGGTGCCATTTCCTTCTTCAGGGGCTCTTCCTGACCCAGGAATCAAATCTGCATGTCTTGCATCTCCAGCATTGGTAGGTAGATTCTTTACCACTAGCGCCATCTGGGAAGCCCACACAGAGACAGTACTGGGTGGGATATTATATTATTCATTATCCGACCAGTAGGAACTTCTTATGGACAGATTTCACGTGCTGGGACACTCGGTGGTTGGGCATAGGCATGCTCCCCGTTCCAGCCCTAAGCAATGCCTAGGGATGCTGCTAACAGCTTGCGAACAGCTGCGTTGCTCTGAGGGTGACTGGAGGGCCCCATGGGCCCTGGGGACCTGTTTGCTCATTTTACTAGCTCTTGGGCCAAGCGCTCTATGTACAGAGTTTGTTAGGTGAAAAGGAGATGGCTGGCAGTGAACTGTAGTAAGTTCCTCCCCTATTCAAAGTCCAAATGAGATTGTTTTCACTCTCTTTACAGAGGGAGCCTCCAGTTGGAGCAGGAGATAGTTTCTGTCTGCTTTGTAGCCCAGGCAAATGAGCCTGTTCCTTGCTCCTCTGGCAAATATCAGTTCCGTGAACAGACTGTCATCTCCAGGAGAGTTGGGTCCTATATTCATCTGTGTGGCTATGATTCCCCCGTGTCTAGCTAGGTGCCTGAAATAATAGCTTTTGAGAAATGTTCATTGAATGAATTAATAAATTATCAAATGAATGTATGAATGGATGCCTCAGTCATTATTAAATTCATCTCAGACATCAACAAATGGTATAGCTTGTGTTCTCTCTGTGGTGTTTCCTCCCTCTGGCATCTCTGGGTAGGCACTGTGATTAGAGTTGAGACCACACATTCTCTCAGATGTTGCTGAGACCTGGACTTCCTGGGTGCAATGTTCTTCCAAAGCACAGCCATGTGTGGGAGACACTCAGCCACGCTGAGGTTGGACTGCCCCCTCCCCTACAGTCAGGGCCCCAGCTGCTCCAGCAGGCACCAGCGGGGATGTCAGGGTGGCATTCCAGGGCTGCTGTCTGTCCACCTGCACGCCAGCTCTGCGCCTATCATTTTCACAGCACTATCCATGTTAAACAGGCAGAAGCACCAGGGGTTTTTGAATGCAGCAATTAACAAAACAGTAATCAAGCTAAGTGTTTAATTTCAGAAAATTAACATCTTCTCTGAGCGGATATGAAAGATGGGGAAAAAAGACACATTAAGTATTCCGGGTAAATAAAGGCAATGCTGGACCCCAGATTTCTTCTAGTGCAAGGGGCACTTTCTGCCAGCATCCCAGGCCTGGGGCTCAGTTTCCTCAGAGAGCTGAGCTGCAGGGCAACATCAGCTGTAGTATTGAGCCCTGGAGATTTAAATATGTGCTTGTGTTTCTTCCGTTCTGTCTTTTTTTCTGGACACAACAAATGCTTTCTGTATCCAGGAAAGCTCAGGGGAACAAGCACCCATTCATGACCCTGTGAGCCCCACAGAAAATCCCCATACATGCGTTGTCATCTGAGCTGTACTAGTTGTAAGGACAATGCATGAGTTCTTAGATGTGCACGAGTTGTTTGTGCACGTGGACTGTATTTCTCCTGATGGACCAGGGCTCCTAAGGGAAAAGACCAGGTCTCATGGCTCCAGTAATCCCTGTACTTCTAAGCAGTGTCCCGTGTCCCAGGAAGTCCTCTTGGGCCTGACATAATGTTCACAGTTTGGTGGCGTTTCCTGACCCAGTGGGCTGCCATTTGTTCACAGGAACGGGTTTGTATTTGGGGAGGGAAGCTTGTGAGGAGCTGGGTATTGGGGGTGCTGGGTGGAGACAGGGCCTTCTGGTGTCTGACGGCTCATCTGATGCCCTAAAAGGAGGAGAAGACAAGGAAGGCAAGGAAGGAGGCCTTGAAGGGTCACTGAGGTTCAAGGCTCAGACAGGTAGCCCCAAGGCTCTGAGGAGGTGCTGCAGCTCAGCAGGGAGACAGGCTCCAGGAGGCTGAGTGGGTGCTGCCTGAGGGAACAGAGGGGAACTGAGTTCTCATAAGCCCACAGCTCCCCAGGGAGGGCCCTGGAAATCTGGCTCAGTGAGCAGCTTTTCTATGGGCTCCTCAGGCAGCCTACATGGAAATCAAAGGAACCAAAGCAGGAGAACGAAGGGCTGATTTGCAAATATGTGGGAGACGCAAAGGGGCTCCCAGAAGGGCACAGGGATGGTGGGCTGGGTTCTGCGCCTGTGTCACTTGTGGAGATTCTGAGTGCCCAAGCAGAGGTATTATTTACGCAGTTGGACATTCAGTCTTCTATTTTCTCTGTAGGTGGGAGATAAGCTTGGTTGCTGAGAATGAGAGAGGAGGCTTTGGGGTTGAAGGAGAATGAAAAATGTTAGGCAGTGCACTACAGAGAAGGGGAGATGGAATTGACCAGAGAAATTCAGCATTTCTAGAAAGTATTTTGAAGGCTCATTTGAAGTTTGTGATCTTCCATTTACAAAGCTGCCCATTTGCCCTGTTGTGTGGCTTTCTCAGCAGAACCTGGCTGCTCAGAGCAGGCCCTATAGAAAGAGGATGGTGGGTCTCTCTCAGGTTGGGTTTTCCTGGTTGTATGCTGTGGAAAGATGAAGGCAACTCACGCCTGTTGCTTAGGGGAGTATTGTCGATTACACTATTGCAAAATGCAACCCAAGCTGGATGAAGCAGGATACGAATTAGGATAGGGCTCTGCAGAACCAGTTAAGGCTGTGTGGGGGTGGAGTTATCAGAGGTTGCCCCACGTGGGCAGGATGCTTGCATTCAAAAAGTGTACTTGCTGTGTGGCTTTGAAATTGGAGCAACTTCAGGCTAGGCCAGGTCCAAGTGAATGTCAGGAAGGGGCAGATTTGGAGGAGTTGTGGGGGTTGGGGAGTGAGTGTGCGCTGTTCAGGTGGACCTTGGAGTTACCTACAGGAGGGCGAGGCACAGACTGGGAAGATGACAGAGAGAGAAGCCCAAGGCTTCAGTGAGTCAGGGAGTGATGTGGGAGCATCACTCGGGGAGCAGCGGTTCAGCCCAAGGGCATTTGTGCAGAGGGTGCAGGTGGATGGGGCACAAGGAGGACACGGCCCACCTCCTGACCCTGAGGTGTGCTGGGCATGAAGTCGTAAGCACCATGCTGGGGAAAGCCACAGGATGGAGGGGTCTGCAGGGGAGCTACTGTTCCCTAAGGAAGACATGGAGGGAATGTTCTGGAAAGAGCCTGCTGGAGGCCATGGGGAGTTTTTTGGTTCTTGAGCAGTCATTTGGAGGGCCCAGGGCAGAGGTGTGCAGGGTGGTGAAGGAGGAAGTCAAGGTCAAGGGGATGGAGGCTCCGAACATGGTGGAAATGGGGTGTAGGGATGGCTCACCGCTGGGCAGTGCCCATGGAATCCTGCCTGCAGGGGACCTCTTGGCCCTGAGGCCAGAAGACTTTGACCTCCAGGCCCAGGGAGGAGAGTCGCAGGAGCTGCAGGCATGGCTCCCCTCTCTGGTGTCAGTGCGGTGATGACAGGTGGTGGCGGTAGGTGCCCTGCTGCAGGTGTGTGGGTGAGAATCAGGGAGTGAGAGGGCACACGGGGCGTCATCTGCTCTCCCCTTTGGTGCCTCCTGTGATCAAGCATTCAGCAACTCAGAGCTACCATCGCTCTGGTCCCACAGGACAAAGGCTGACATGTCTGTGGGAGGTGGAGCTGAGCGGCCTGCCCCAGCCGCCCTACAAGCCACCCTGGGGCCCCTGCCTAGGATGGATATCACCTGACAAGGACCCCTGCATCACTCACACTTCCCTTCACAGCCTCCTGCTGCCATGGGGCACAGCATTCAGGGTCACTTCCTTTTACCAGCGTAACTTCTGGTTGCCCTAGGAGAGAGAAATTGCCAGGAGGGGTGACCCAGCAGGCAGAGCAGCCCCAGGACACACTCACTAGGATGTCTTACCCTCCTAGCATAGGGATCTGCGCACGTTCACCTCTGTGGAACCCCTGATCTCTGCAACCATGAATTATGTGACCCTCCCCATGCTGTGCATCCTCCAGGGGTTCTGAAGATGCTAGGCGCTTGAGTATATGGGGAGGGGAGAGAGAGGCTGTCTCAGGGGCAGGAACCATGCTGTTTCAGACTCTGCTCTAGCTCGCTAGGGACAAGGAAGTCAGCTTTCTCTCTCTCCCTCAGTGCTATAATCCATAAATTGTAAGAATTGACAGAAAACTGAATAACCCCGGATGTCCTTTTAAAATGTAACATTCTGATTTCTCGACAAACAGTTTTCAAAGTTGAGCTTGCACCAGAATCCCCTGAAGGGCTTGTTAAAACACAGGTTGCTGGGCTCCTCCTGCAGGGTTTCTGATTCAGTAGGTCTGGGGTGGGGCTCAAGATGCCGCATTTCTTCCCAGTGCTCAGGTGATGCTGATCTGGGAATACATTTGAGAACTAGCACGTAGATGATTCCAGGAGAGAACTAGAGAATTATCTGGTAATTTCATATAATTACCTCAGAGGCAATTATCAGAAACAAAGGCCTCTGCTGTAAGCCCACACCCCTAGAACAGGCCCCAGGCCCCAGCCCCCATGGTCACATGCTCCCTTGGCTTAGAACCAAACCCTCAGTGGATGGACTTGAAGGAAGTGCCTCCCTGTGGGTGTGGGGCTGACTCAGACACCCAGGCTGCAAGCCGTCACCTTCTCCCCCACTCACACTTGGTTGAGCCCGTGATGAGACTCAGGTAATACTCTACAACAGCATAGAAGTGATGCCACCCACTCAGAGCAGTCCTCTATCCCCAGGGGACTCAAAGTACTGAGGGAGATTGGGACGGATTGTCTGGGTCATCTCAAGGCAGAGCCCAGAGTGAAAGCAAAGATGCCAATGTCCACATTAGGGAAAAACAATTAGAAAAATAATGAATTCTGCTTTTGTATTCATACCCAGTCTCCAAACTAATTGCTTATTTGTTTAATCTAGTTGGACCAGAAATGTTACTGCACCAAAAATATTTAATGAGTCAGGCTTCCTAATGTAAAATTCAAGCATATTTGTGCAATGAAATGAGTTTTCATCAACAGAAGAGGAACCTGTTATCTAAGCATTACCTTCTCAGCAAAACTCTCTCCTAGAATAGGGATGTCAGAAGAAACACGATTCCTCTACACAGAGTTCATCACTTGCACAATTCTTCTGTGTGCAAATTATTCTTCTTTGTCATTGGTACTATTGGGTCTGATGGCTTTAGCTGACATTTATAGATTTGGGGTTTTTTCTAAGGGTGTGTTTCATATAAAGAAAAAGATAACCCACCACCCCCAACTCCTCAGGTCCAACCTCATCACTAATGCCTTTTAGGAACTCAGAAAAGTTAATCTGAGGTCTCAAGGGGACTGATGGAAGCTGCCCAGCAGTTTTGGTTCCCTCCACAAACCCTTTAGAGTCTGGGCGGAGGAGATAGAAAATGGGCTGGCCTCAAGGTTCTGGGACCCCTGTTTTTGAATCTCCCAGAGCAGCACTGCATGGGTCTGTTTCACACTTTATGCTTCAGGGAATCTTTTCTTGAGAGAAAGAATTCCACAGTTTAAAAAGAAAAGAAGTTAGAAAACCATGCATGTTAGGGTAACATTTCAGCTGAAACATTCCAGCGAGATGGGAATGACCCCAGCCTCCCCAGTTCCTGCCTCTGTGATCTAGAAGCACTCCTGTCCCCATTCCCCTGGGACTGCTATACTCAGCCCCACTCCATATTCCTTCCCAGGTACAGGCTGCAGAATCACAATTCTGCCTCCCCACCCCACATCTTTCTCCTTTAAAGGTTATTGTCCAAGTTTGGCCTTTAAACCTATGATTTTGACCCCTTTTACTTCTAGTGCCTTTGGAGAAGAGCCCCTGATCATTCCAGTAAAGGCAAACTTTTCCTAAGCATCTGTTACGTGCTAACACAGTGGGAGGAGGGTAAAAACAAGACCTCTGCCCTAAAGAATTTACTCCAGTGATGGAGAGCAGAGCTGATCACCTGGAAAGTTAGGTCCCAGTGCACTGTGTCCCAAGGTGGTAGTTACAGCCCAATGAGCATTATTAAAACTAAGGACTTTGAGTTGGGAGGTAGGAAGGGACACTGGTGGGCGTGATCTGACACGCTAAGCCAGGGCAGTGAGTGGCGTGATCTGGGCCTTGGTGGGGTTATGAAGAGAGGTGGGCAGAGGGGTTGGTTCTGCAGGCAGAGATTCCCAAAGCTGAGTGCTGCTGGGATCCGTAAGTAGAGCGGTGAGATGAGAGCGGCTGGTTCCTTGGATGGAAGAGTGGGAGGCAGCCTGGACTGGCCAGACGCTGTCACATTGTGAAATGTTAGAGATCTCTTTCCAGTGGGGATCCAATGAATGTTTAGGAGCATCAAGGAAGTAGGTAAAATGAGCTTTGGGATGGTTAATCTGGCTGTACTATAATATGAAGAGGCCCAGAGGGAGACAAGGATCAGGGACAGGATGTTACGTGTCAGTCAATGTGGGTGACCAGACCAGAAGAAATGTGGGCACAGAGCCAAGGGACCGTCCATGACTCCTGGGCCTGACTCGCACCACCGGATGGTTGGGTCCATCCCCTCCCCACAGTCACGAGCTCTCCTTGTCCTCAAGGACAGACACCCTATCGTTTATTTCGTAGGTTACTTCCCAGCAAAACTGCAGGCCATCCTGAGATGTTACAGGAAACCATCTTTCTTCCGGAGCATTTGTCACACCAACCTCCGGGGAACCCTGCTGTTAGCCTTCCTGGTCTCTAAGCCCATTCTTATTCATCGCTCCACTCTGACTGGGTTGACATGTTTATTTATCCCCTCAAAGATATTTATCACACAAATACCCAAGGCCTGTCACGGAGTTGTGCTTTTCACATTTACCTTGAGGACCTATGCCCAGGGATTGATTTGCATCTGTGAACAGTGGTGGACCCAGAAGGAGACTTTGGGCTGGTTGCCAAGTCCCCTGTGTTGGCAGACTGGATCAAGTTGGAAGAAGCAATGGACCACACAGGGCACATCCTCGGAACATTTGAAAACATCAGGGTTAATATTCCTGTTTTATAGTTGAAGGATTAAAGGTCCGAAGAAGTTAAGTAACCTTAACCCATGACCACACAGTAAGCAGATGGCAAAGCCAGAATAGGAGCCCCCCTCTCTCTGTAGCATCTCTAGGGCCCCGAGCATGGCCTGTCTGCATTTTTGCTAACTGCTACTGGTCTGGGCTGGGACTTGGCCTCCTTACCGTTCCTCACCACCCTTTTTATCTTCCTCACAGCTGGGGTCTATGGTGTATTGCAGGTGATTAGTCTAGGGATGATTTAGCTGGGAAATGCTACTCTAGAAAGAGTAAGAGGGGTTAGTATTATCGTGTGACCCAGCAGTTCCACTCCTTGGCGTGTATCCAAGAGAAATGCAAATATAGGTCCACACAGAAATTTACACATGACTGTTCTTAGCAACATTATTCACAATAGTCAGAATGTGGAAACAACCCAAATGTTCATCAAATGATGGATATTTGTCCTAGAAACAGCAATGCCCATGATGGTAGAAGCGGTGATAAACCACCTCACGTGGACACTGTTCAGGCGGGGGCAGCTGTATCACTCTGAAGGGTCACTCTGAGGACTGCCACCCACCGTGCAAACATTTCTTCATGGAAGGACTGAGGAAAGCTGCACCAGCCAGCCCAGCCTGAGTTATTGTGAGGGAGGCAATGGACTCTCCTATCCATGGGCCTCCTTGAGAAGTTCAGATAGGAGAACCCCTAACTGAAGAGGCCATGTGTCTTCCAGGACATTTGCTAAGCTTGTTACCTGAAGCCAAGCAGAGGGGACTCAGCAGTGACGCTCTAGGGCCTCACAGCAAGGCTTCCCCTGGCGTGTTTTCTACCTGCAGACGAAACACTGTTTTCCCCTTTAGATGAGATTTGCTGAACTCTGAAAACTCAAGTTCCATATTTTCATAACCTCTTCAAACATCTCACTCCGATTGTTGTTGTTGTTCAGTTGCTAAGTCATGTCTGACTCTTTGAGACCCCATGGACCCCAGCATGCCAGCCTTCCCTGTCCTTCACTGTCCTAGAGTTTGCTCAAACTCATGCCCATTGAGTTGATGATGCCATCCAACCATCTCATCCTCTGTCACCCCCTTCTCCTCCTGTCCTCTATTTTTCCCACCAACAGGGTCCTTTCCAATGAGTTGGCTCTTCACATCTGGTGGCCAACATAGTAGAGCTTCAGTTTCAGCATCCGTCCTTCCAATGAACATTGAGCGTTGATATAATAGATCAGCTTAATTTTAAATGCATGCGTGTTTTGCTATTATTTTTCTTCAAACCTACTGATAAATACTTTGGTTATCTTAAATAAAATATTTTAACATCATTTATTATATCCCCAAATGGATTATGGTGATAACTGTTGAAAGAATTCTTTGGACATAAAAGTCAATGAAGACATTAGGAAGTAATTTTTAATAAGGAAAGATAATGCTTTAGAACTTAGTAATTGTCCTAGGGGAAAAAAATGTCAATCTATTCTCACATTTGGAATCTGAGATGCTTAATCATTGGGAGAAAACTGCCCCTTATTTTCTCAAATCGAAAATAAGGAGTCAGAGAAAACTTTGAACATGACTAGAGTCTCTAACTCGATTAAAAGGTCAAGCAAGGAATATTTTAAACATAAAATGTTTGGTCCAGGAGAACCCAAGATAGGAAATCAGGCTCCACAGTAAGACTCCATGGTCCAGATTTGGGGTTATTAAATTCCAGACAGAATCACGCCACCCTCCCAAGACCCAGCCAGAATCTCAGAGGGGTGCACACCCTCCAATCTCTGTTGGAGCCCTTCTTTAGAAATGGAGGGCTGGTAGGTGGTCTGCCTGGCGTCATCCATGATGCCTCCGGCAGTGACCTGTGACCAGTTGGGGCTGACACTTGTCCCATGTCACATGTGAGTTCTTTCATAACTTGCAACTGGGACCATCCCATCCCTGCAATTTATCCACATCTCATTTGTCAGTTCAGGCAGGAACAGTCTGTGCACTCTCGCTGCTGAATGTGATAACCAGCTTAGATCTGTCTGCTTCAAAAGCAGTTTGGGAGGAAGGGCTCCCTGAGGTCTTCCTTCACAACAACAGAGACAAAGGACTCAGCCCACCTGCCTTTGCATTTTCTCCATCCCTGAGCCCCTGGACCGATGATGTTCAAGTCTCTTCCTGCTTCTGACACAGTTAAAGGGCCTTTTATTATTGACTCTAGACATACATTCAGACACCCCTGGTTCTGATTCTGTTTGGACCCTCACACAGATTTTCCTGAGTGCCTGACGGAATGCTTGTCATTGCTTCCCCACTCTCCTCTTTGGATCCTGGCCTCCTGTTGGGTTGGCCTCTTTATTTCACTGAGAAGAAGTTCAGGGCAATTTTGAGTATGTTTGGATTTTCTCAGCACTGTCTCTTTAGGCCAAACGTATCTTTCTTTTTTTTAATTTCAATTGTATTGAAGTGTAGTTGATCTACAGTGTTGTGTTAATTTCTGCTGTACAGCAAAATGACTCAGTATGGCCTCCCTGATAGCTCAGTTGGTAAAGAATCCGCCTGCAATGCAGGAGACCCCGGTTCAATTCCTGGGTCAGGAAGATCCGCTGGAGAAGGGATAGGCTACCCACTCTAGTATTCTTGGGCTTCCCTTGTGGCTCAGCTGGTAAAGAATCTGCCTGCAATGCGGAAGACCTGGGTTTGATTCATGGGTTGGGAAGATCCCCTGGAAAAGAGAAAGCGTATCCACTCCAGTATTCTGGCCTAGAGAATTACATAGACTGTATAGTCCATGGGGTTGCAAAGAGCTGGACACGACTGAGCAACTTTCACTTTCATGCATATATATATATATATATTCTTTTTTATAATGATTTATCACAAAATATTGAATATAATTCCTTGTGTTATACAGTAGGACCTTGTTGTTTCTCCAGCCTATATGTAAGCATTCATAGCTACTAATCGCAAACTCCCGGTTTATCCCTGCCCAGCACTCTTCCCCCTTGCCAAGCACCAATCTGGTTTCTGTGTCTGCAAACACATCTTTCTTGATCAGTACCTTCTTTCCAAATAGCCCCTAAATTGATTCTTTGTCCTTTCTTTTTCTAAAGAAAGGTCTATATTTGCTTACTTGCTAAATTTTAATAATTTTCATTTCTTTCTCTCTGTAGAATGTTTAGTTTAGTCAAAAGTGATTTGTGTGCTTGTGAAGAAGAAATTCTTTCAAGAATTCAGTGAAACTATCCCTTCATCTGAGATGCAGGTTTATGAGAAAAGACAGCTGGCCAGGGTGTACTGTTCAAACCATTGTATTTGGGGTTCCAGGGGCTGCTGCTTTGAATTAATTTTCCCTCCTATCTTACTCTGAATTAATTTTCCCTCCTATCTTACATCTGCTTTTACTAAAAGCAATTGGTATTTGAATGAATACCTGAGCACTTTTTAGTTTTGTTTGGTCTGAAGATTTTCTTGCATATAAAACATGAGATTTAGAGGTGGCATTTGCACTTGAAGGAAAAAGAAGTTGTCACTGTAAGTGATGACTGATGGCAGAATACCAAATGTGCGCTGCCCCTGATCTTCAGGGAGGTGGAGTAATACTTCCCCACTTTCTCCCCTGTGCAAAATCCCATCTCAATTAAAAGGTAAGACATTTAGAATGACCTATATGAGGATAAACAGCCTGCCATGGGGTCTGTGACCACAGTGTCATCACCATAGATCTGAGAAATGCTGGCCGAGGTGGATTGCCCTCTGGCAGTTTCTCCTGGGTCTGTGTGCTGCTGAGGGGCTACCAGGAGGTCCTTGCCACCTCTGTCACAGGGGCATTCCTGTCCATGTCCGTGGATTTGACTCCTTTGAGTCTGGATCAACCCACCCTACGAGAGTTTTTTTTTGCCATTTGACCCCAACCAGGACCTTTAAGCAGGACAGTGACTTTACTTGTCCTTCTGTCCTGAGTGGTTAGAGCAGGGGCCTGGCACCATGGGTGGTAAATATGTTGAGTTTTGAATGATGGCTTTCCAGGGGTTAGAGGCAAAGAAAAGAACCAAGCCCATCAAAATCCTCAGGTCATTGGGATTAATCTTTCCAATTTTTAATACATTATGCTTCAGCTTTTGAGGCAGAAGGATCCTGAAAATCTGTGTGGCCCTGACATGAGTAACATCAGGTCAAAGGAGCCTGTTTCCCCAGAGGACTGAAAGGGCAGCCCCTTCAGTGTGATGGACGGGGGCAGGGGTTGGGACAGTGGGGAGAAGATTCAAGGAGGCCATTCCCACCCATCCTGGTGGACACAGCAGGATCCCAGACCAACTCTACAAACTCCAGAATACAGCCTTACTCTCCCTGAAGCAGCTTTATCCTCTCCTGGGGCTCTGCACGCAGTGAGCACAGGTGTCAGAGAAACAGTCAACCCCCACTCCCACCCCACCCCCACCGTTAACAATCCAGCCTGTACCAAATCCATACCTGGTGCCTAGTTTTACTTTAGTAACTCAGCAGCGGCACCGCACACATCCTGTCCTCCTGGGAACACTGCTGCTTGGTCTCTAGGCGATCACTCTGTCTGGTTCTCCTTCCAGAGCCCTGGTCTTTCGTTTCAGGCCCCTTGGCAGCTTTCCCTCATCTCCTGAATCTTAGACTGTATAACCTCTTCTGCTCCTTCTCTTGGTCATTTCTGTCATTTCTGGTGCTTTTGATACGATATACTGATGACTTCAAATTTATATCTTCAGTCTGGACCTCTTCTATGTGCATCTGTCCTCAGCCAACTACTAGTCTGGTACATCCTAGATGTCTCAAAGCAAGCAGGTCCCAAGTAGAGCACCTGCCCTTTCCTTCCAGACTGCCTGTATCAGTGTCTTCCCTGATCTCACTTATGCCCCTACCCAAAAACTTCCCAGCTGCTCAAACCAGAAACCTTGGAATCGTGATGACTCTTCTATTTCTTCCACATCCCACATCCACTGAGATAGTCTAAGTCTATTCAGAATCTGACCATCCCCATTCTCACTGCCTCCACCACTCCGAGCCTGGTCCAAGTCACCATGGTCTTCTGGCTGGACTATTGCAATTGTGTTAGGATAGTTCTTTCAGCTTTCCCACAGCCTCTGCACTCCACGTACAACACAACAGAGGGTGATACATGAAACTCACATGATGTCACTCTCCTGTTCGAACCTTCTCATGAGTCCCTGTCTCTCTCAGTAGAAGCCAAGGTCCTATTTTATAGTGTCCCTGCAGCCCTACCACCTGTGGCCTCGTCTTTGCATCGGTCCCACTGGCTCTTCCTGTTGCCTGGCTGCTCCCAGATCAGAACCTTTGCCCTGACATTTCCATCTCATGGGCTCTCCTCCCAAGTATCCACCTGCCTCCTGTCTTCCCTCCTTCATCCTTTGCTCCAACACCTGCTCCTCAGGAAGCGCCTGACTGACCACCTGATTCAGAATTGCAGCCCCTCCCCAGCTGGCCTCCTACATTATACCATTCTGTATCCCTTCTCCTCTGCTCCATTTTTTTCCCACTGTACTTGAGATTTTTAACATACCTTGTAATTTATATATTTACTATGTCTAGTCTCTGAATCCCTCCACTAGAAAATAAGCTCTGTGAAGACAGAAAATGTTAATTGTTCACTGTGGACTCTCTAGAACCTAGAATGATTACTGGCACATGACAGATACTCAGTAAATACTTGTTTAAATAGTTAATTAAGTGGATCTGGGCCATGATCCTAAGTTGGGAGGAAGTGAAGATGCATGTGATAGTTGAGTCAGGATCAAAAATTATTTCCACTTACTTGACAAATAGGCCAAATTTGACACCATGAAGGTACATTTAAATCCCTGTAGTCCAAGCAAAAAGCCAACTCTATAGACAAAAGATGAGGAGCATACCATGGGAAAACCTAAAGGTTATATTGACTGTGGTTTCAAAATCCAATCGCAGGTATGTGTTTTTGAAGCAAACGCTTATGGTCATATGAATAGATGCATAGTACACAGATCATGGTAGATATTAGTTTTACTCTAATCTTTGCTGTTCAAACAGCAGTGAGAGAATTGGATTCACCTCAGGGCCTTGTGCCTAAAGAGATTTAGATAACAAGCCTCATTTGGAAGAGAGCCACCTCAGGTGGCAGCCTATCATGGGAGAAATTTCCATAGGATCTGGCCATTCTTTTCAGCAGGAAAAACTCAGGGGAGACCTAACTAGTTTCTTTAGCTATTTGACAAGCCATTCTGTGAAAGAGGGAACATTCTATATTACTTCAGTTGGCAGAACTGAGACCAGTGGGAAGTTCCAAGACATATTTCAGATAAGGATAAGGAAGACGTGCACACTGGTGAGAGATACGCAGGCATGAAGCAGCAACTCCTGGAGTCAGTGAACCTCCCGTCCCAAGGGATACAGCAGGGCTGGCAGAGAATAATTGATAAGGGGATTCAGAACTACATCAATTCAGGTCCTCCATTCACAGATGCCACGATGAAACCAGATATACCAAAGACTTACTGGGAAAGTGGGGTGAAGGCCAGAGGAGGCTGGGAGAGCTATCAGACCACAATGAAGATCTGATCCCTCTAGAGGAGAGAGAGGGAAGGAAGAAGAATTGAGTGGGAAGAGCTTTAGACAGACATGAGTTGCAGGGAAGTGCTGGGAAGTCCAGTGGGGCGTGTTTGAGCATAAGTCACCCATCGGAAGAGTTAAGAATGGACCTGCCATAGCATCCCCACCACTTTCAGTCACTGGGTGGGAGCAGCGTGTGGGAAACCATTCCACATGGATGCAGTGATGTATCACAGAATGCTGCAGCTGGGGCCATTAGTCAGTTATGCTCCCAGGAGTAGGAGCTCTGAGGGGCGCATTTTCACAGACATCACAAGGTCTCTAATGGGAAGTGGGCAAAGTCCCAGATGCACACTGTGATTCTAAGGGCTCATCACAGTACCTCCCACTCTGTGCTCTCTTTATGGCTCCCCCAGACTATAAGCATCTTCCTAATATCTTCCCTGCGTCGACCCTGCATCTCCCCTGCATCTCCACCTCACCCAGGCGCCTCATGCAGAAGGTGTTTGCTGAGAGTCCTAGGATCATGGAGAAATGGAGAATGAGGGAGCCCTATGACCCGGCAGCTGTGCTCTGTAATTTCAGGTCCTAGAGGGGAATCTGTTTACTTAAATCCGGGACAGTAAATGTCACTCAGCCATGGTCCCCAGAGAAAGCCTTGTAAAGTTGAGTTCATGTGAAGAAGTGACCTTCATCACTGCAGAAGTGCCAGGACTAAACGGAACAGCCCCTGAATAGAGCGCAGATTGCAGCCTCATCCATTACCCGCTTCTTCCCTAGACAGACAGCCCTCATTTATTATTTCCAGACTGTTTTCATTTTACTTACACTGTGTGAAAAATGTTGAATTGGGAAATAAATAATATTCTTTTTAAACAGAGATTTCGGAAGCACTTCACAGATTTTGAAATTATTATTCTGTTTCCAAATGTTTGGTTTGTGTATCATTTCTTCATTTATATTTGTGAGCGCTCAATAGCAAATGTCCTCATTTGGAAAACTCTGACAGAAGTCGAAAAGAACTCTGTTGCTGGCCTGTATTCATATCTTTTGGAGAGATGCCACCTCTCTTCCTTTTGAAACACAGCAAAATCTTCCATGCAGTCTCAGAATGTTTGCTGGAATGTTCTTTTCCACTGCACAGCAATTCAGCACTGACCAGCTCAACTCTTTTGCTGATAGGCTATGCGTCCACATTCTCTTCTCTGGGATGGCTCACCCCGTTATTGCAAGGCTGAGGCTCCTTCAACACCATCTGCTCAAAAACAGTCCATCGCTCTTCGTGATCCACTGCCTGCAGCATAGATTTGTCCTGCTGGTCACGCCCTTCGTGCCTGACTCTGGCTGTCAGTTCATACTGTTCTCCTATGGTTTTTCCAGCCATCTCTTGTTTTGATCAAACCTTTCTTCTTGTTCACTCCAGTTCCTGCCCTCAAACATGTCTTCCTGTCCTAAATTGCTACCTTTTCTCTCCTTTGGTGCCCAAACTCCATTCATTCTGCAGAACCTTCAGGAAATTCTGTACATCCAGCTGAGCTGATGAGAAAGAAAAGGCAGAGTTCCAACCCAACAGCATTTCTCTGCCTATTTATCTCTGAAAGACAACCTTTCTCATATCATCAAGGGTCTCTTCATCTGCCCTATCTCTTCCTCTTTCTGCAGCCCCTTCCACTGTTCCCATCATGCACCAGGTCAGTGCCACCATGAGGAGCATCACATTGTCATGGCCACAGCCGGAGCAACCCAATGGCATCATCCTGGACTATGAGATACGGTACTATGAGAAGGTAAGCCAGCCCTGCCTGCAGGCTTGCAAGATCCAGGGCCAGCCACTGTTGTGTGGGTGGTAGCCAGCTGAGGGGATACAGGCTGGAGGGAGTCCTGATGTGGGGAGGAACCTGGTGACAGAGGCCAGAGGCTCCCTGAGAGCACAACCCGGCTCTGCCCCAGCAAAGGTCTCCAGCGCCCAGGCGCTTTTTGCACCAACTCAAGAGAGAGCCTTCCAACACCCCACCCCACTGTCTGGACCACTCACTGGGCTGTCATGGATGGGCAGGACCAATTCCATTCTCCCAGTCACGAACTTGCTACATGTGTTTGCTGGGCTACAAACTCACCAGTGTCCCCTGAACTTTCTGAAGATTTCGTGATTTTGTAAATTAGTGTTTTTCAAAGTTTTTGATCATGTACCTCCAATATAAGATCTTTTATTTATAAATCATATGCATGTATGTACTGACGTATGTATGAAGGTTTAAAATATCTAAGTGGAAATGAAGAAACGAGAGCTAGAAATTAATAGAAATAGAAGTTTGTATGTTATCTTCTTTGACTGTTCTCTTGTAGCTGTTGCTGGGGACTACAACAGGGCATGTTCTGCCAAGAAAACAGAAATGGTGCCCTGTGGTATTGACCCTTGGCCTATCTGTGGGGGAAGCAGGGCTTTTCCTCCCACCATGGTGAACTGTAACACTTGCAACACCTCAGGAAAATACAGTATTTCTTATATACTGACCCAACACAGTATTTATACAAACACCATTTATTCATTTATATTTGTTTGGCAAGTTTTTTTTTTTTTTTTGAGTGCCTGCTATTTGGCAAGTACTATTCTAGGATATACTAGTGATCAAACAAGGAATCCTGCCCTCAAGAAGCTTATTTTCTAATGCAAGTAGACATAAAATGAATAATGAACGTAATGAATAAGGGTATCATACAGTATGTTAGAAAATGAGGATTGTAAAGTGGGGGAAGTAGATCAGGGTAAATGGGATCAGAATGGTCAGGTTTGGGGGAGGAGTAGTTGGAAAAATAAATAGAATGGTAAAAGTGGGGCTTTTGGAGAAGGTAAGTTCTAAGTAAAGACCTGAAGGAGGAAAGGGTGTTGTATAGCAGGCAATGTGGGAGATAGAGAGCCTACATAAAGGCCCTGCAGCCAGATAATGAATGCTGGTTCAAGGAGCAGGAAGGGACCAGCATGACTGGAGTGATATGAGCAACTGGAAAACAGTAGTTGGGGAGAGGTAATCCGAGCAGGTGCTCACGTTGGGCTGTAAGAACCTGAGCATTTCCACAAATGAGATCGGGATCTATAGCAGGTTTGGAGCAGAAGGGAAACAGAATCTGACTTACATTTTAAAAGGATCATTCAAGCGTTTCCGCTGAAAATAGACCTGCTAGATTATAATAATCTAAGACAAAGATGGGGGACAAAGCCAAAGCCAACAGGATTTCCAACAGGTTGGATTTTCAGTTGGGAATGTTTGGGCCTGAGTCACTAGGATGACTGAGAATGGGATCACTCGTGGCTGGAACACGTCTGGGCTGAGGGAAGGGACCATTCTGCTTCGTGTCTAAAATGCCCCTGAGATAGCCAAGTGGAGATGTGCAACAGGCAGCTACATATGCACATTTGGAGTTCAGAGGAGTTGACTGGGCTAGAGATGACCATTTGGAAGTTGTCAGTGTGTGGAGACCTGAGCCCAGGTAAGACGGTCCAGTGGGTCAGCGGAGATAAGAAGAGGTTCTAGGATGAAGACCTGCAGACGCCAACATGGAGGCGTTGTTGAAATGGAGCAAGACTGCATTGGGAAGAGAGCCTTCATTTCCAGAGCTGTCCATAACTGACAACCACACAGCTGTGGTCCCATTACTGAGCCACTTACTCTAGGTCAGTTTTCACATTTGTAAAATTCACCAATTTACCTCCCTGAAAGCAGAAGGCCAGATAGATCACCGATCTAGCCAGCAAGGAGGTGTGCCCTTCAGCTGTTATAGCCGAATTTGCAAGCAAGGTGAGGGTTAGGCAGCTATTTACTCATTTAGAGGATTCTGAGTTTCACAGACAGTTGATTCTGATAATTCAGGGAACTGGGGGTAATTCACATGATCTGGATTCATAAGCCACCATTATTTTCATTCAGCTTTGAACTGAGGGTGTTTCTTTGCTAGATTTTTTTTTTTATCATTTAATGAAGTAAATGTTGGACAAATCCAAAAAATTTTTTGACTAATCCGGACCTATTGATTTCATGACCTCATTTCATCACCGAAGTTGACCTGGACCAAATTCAGGTTGACCTAGACTTAGTTCTGTTGACCTTCTTCAATAGAATATCATGCTTGGCCATCTATGGTGTGATGTCAGTCACCAGTAAGGTCACACCCAGTCCCCTTCCCATACACACATGAACTTGAGCCTTGTAGCTCATCTCAAATAAATAAAAATTTCTTCTTTTTGTGCCCCTGTTGGGTGCCAGAGACTTTCTAAACAATCTGTGCCCCTCACAGCCCAGTATGGTAAATATTAATAACATTGTCTTGGGTAAAGAAACAAATACACAAAGAAGTTCAAAAAAACAAGGCTGACTTACTCAGATCACACAGCTAGAAAGGGAGTCTCTAGCCTGGGTTCTTTGCCCTGTAGCCTGTGGTGGTGCTGGGAAGGGGTGGGATGTATGGGAGACCACCTGCCCTTCTCCTCTCCCACTGTGCCAAGGTCAGTCACCAAAGGAGGGTGTGAAAGCCTCAGAACTGAAACCATGAGGCTCAGGCCTCTGTCCCCCAGCTCCTCATTCCCCTACCCACGCCCAACTCCTCCACAGCCTTTCCCTGTCCATGCAAGCCTCCCCACTAAACAAACTCCAATTAACTTCGACTTCTGATGCTATGAAGAAGGCTTATTCTCCCATTATAGATCCCATCCCAACTTCTCAATAGTTTATGCTGATTATTAACAGAACACCTGCACTGCAGTTCAATGCCAGAGGGGGCTTCCATACCTCGGTGAGGCAGACCATTGTCCCAGAGGATAGAATGCTTTCCTGAAAGAGAAGATTCTTTGCCCAAGCCTTGGTTACCATTCATTATATTATGATAGAATTCTCACTTGCTTATAAAGTGCTCAAATATAAAATCCATTACATTGCCTTGACCATTTCTAATTTCTAAAGAAAGGACATTATCTTATGAGGGTGTTTTGAAATAATAATCACAATGACAATAATTCATCACATATTGAGTGCCAGTTATATGCCAGATATTCACAGATACATTAGTTCTGATCCTCAAAAGAAATGAAAGATACTTGAAAGTTGAGTATAACCAATTTATGGATGATAGAACTAAGTCACAGAAAGGTCAAATGATCTACCCTTAACCTCACAGGCCACAGCTAGGGAACCACAGAATTGGAACTATAGATATTTTTATTATATTTCAGTATATTTCTGAGCTCAATGAAAGACTGGATGCAATGTTGATGCTGCTCAAAATTAGTGTGGCCTTGGAAATAAGAGAGTGTATCTTAATTTTCAATCCAAATACTTGTAGCCAGAATCATTTGCCTGCCTGTTCCACAGGGGTGTGGAATCCTGGTCTTTAGAAGATGCAAACAGAACGCAGCCCAGTAGATGTCCTGGATTCAATCCAAAGAAATAGAACTCATCATTCCTCCTTCCCTTGCCACTTCTTCTAATAGGAATCAGCGTCATTCTTCTGTGAGGACCAGCTAGTGAATATTTTAGGCTTACAGGCCATAGTCTCTACTGCACTACTCAACTGTGCCGTTATAGCAGGAAGCAGCCATGGGCAGTAGATAGGTGACAATAGAATATGGGCATGGCTGGGATCCAATAAGACCTTATTTGCAAAAACAGGTAGTTGGTCATAGGCTGTAGTTTCCCAGGTCTGGGTCTGCCACTCCACATCACTCTCTTGGTTTTGCTTGGGACACCTGTCACCTTCAGGACTGTGAGTGGAATCAATGAGGCTTTCGGCTCCTCCAATAGCTCATTAATAGAGAGCTCAGATGCCATCAAGCTGATGACACTCCCAGGGCCTCTCCCATGGTCATCTTCTTCCCCATTTTAATCTGCTTCCATTCATCATTCTCTCTTGTTTACTGTCTGGTAGCACTTTTCACTGACGTCAGTGCTTATAGGCAAACCAAGGGAGAACGTCTACAGCTGCTCTTGGCTGTCTTAATGATTAAGCATTTAGACCTGGACTCGCTCTTCATATTAACTAGGTGAGGACAGACTGCTTTAGGCCTTGGGTATTTCTACCCTTCAAATTTATTTCCACCCTTCATTTTCTCACAGGAACCTACTCAGACCTTGGCAATATCTTGTGCTCCATCCATGGGTTCAAATTACTGGTCCAAAGTGGACTGTTGATTTATTCATTTAGCACTGAGGTGTTGGGCACCCAGGCAAGGTGAGCCCCCTGCTACATGTTAGGGATGGAGAAAGAAGATGTGGTCTCTGCCCTCAACAGCTGCAGCATCTGTCCCCCTCACACTTCCAAAATCATAAGCAACCAAAGAAAGAAGAAGAAAAGGAAAAGCAACTCTGCTCTTCACTCTTATTTGCCTGAGGTTGATGAACGGTTTTGAGAGAACAAGGACTGATACTCATTTTAATCACTGAACTTCTTGAAGGATGTGTGGACAATAACGTGATTATGGGTTCTCGCCATCCAAATCCCAATACACCAGCACACATTTTTCAGGAAAAGAGCTGCCCAGGAGATGTTTCACATATTTCAAGCAGTGAACACTTGCATCCCATACAATAAAACCAGAGAATTCAGGCAGCTGCCTAGATTTTGGAGCAATGGGATTTTGTCCTAATTTGCAAGGACCATGTTTTCATAGTTTCAGACTGTGTTTTCAGTGTGTCAAGATAGTAATGATGAAAGTTTTAGATGGCATCCCTTCTGGAGTGGACAGCCTTCTTTCTTGCTGAATTCCTTATTGGAGGTGGAGTGGGGTTAGGAATCCACCTTCTTTTTAAATAGATCAAATGATGTATGGCTAAATGATGTAAGTCACTCATCACCAACCCCATGCCACTTATCCTCCAGAGATTCCCAGTTACTTGCAGGTGCCTAATCTCCTTTCAGCCCCACCTTTGCATATTTTATTCTGTTCTCAAAGGATAGTCTATTCAGTTCTTACTCTCCTCACTCATCCATGGGGCTAATTTCTTTCATCTTTCAGGACTCACTCATGCCACCCTTTCTCTGAGTCCCTCCCAACCACCTTATCAGTCTGGGCTGGGGCGGCCCTCTACTGCACCCTCATAACCCCTTGAGCTGCCCTCTGTGCCATCACTCACTCAGCACTGCAGTTTTCAGCCCCACCCCACAAGATGTTGTGTACCCAAAGGCAGGGACCATGGCTTGATACCTACAGCCCTTGGTAGCAGGCACCACATGGTAGTGTGTTGTCATGGTGACCATCTGGCCAAATGAATGAATGATCACATATCAGGTCATCTCTGCCCTTGCACAGTAGACGTCTACATATTTTAAGATGATGGTAATTTCTTATCGCTGTACTGTATTCTTTTGTCCTGGTTCAACTCCCAACATTTCTTCTGTCCTTTAACTAAGGATGTGGCTCACAGACCACACTGGTCAACAACTTTCCCCTCCTTTATCACCCTGCCTCTTGAACTGCTATGCCTAGAACTCGTCACAGTGCCCTAGATCTGCATGTGGGACTTGGGGGCTTCCTTCCTGGTGACTAAGATCTTCATTTTGTTCTAAGACTCACAGTGCAAACTAGGGGCAGACCTAGACTCTGAACAGCTGCCATCTCCATGATGGTCACATGGAAATGATTAGAGATGAGCTGGTGCATGCGGGCGAGGTAGAAAGATGATGGGCAGCAGTGTAGAGAGTCCTTGGGCTGGAACAGTGAGGGGCACTTTCCTGGAAGAGGAGATCTTGAGGGGTGTAGGCTTAAGGAAACCGGAAAATGCAGAGGAGCCCCTGGAGAGAGGCATTTCAGACTGGGAAAACAACCTAAGCAAAGGTCTGGAGGCCAGGGCTATGGTACCCAGAGAGGCAGCAAGGTGGCGGCTCAGGGGGATGTGAGAGATTGGAGTTGACTTCATTGTGAGAGGCCCCTGGACTGAGAGTTAGGAGTTTTGTTTATCTGATAATAGCTTTAGGGAGTCAGAGATCTTTTTTACAAAAGAACCTTGGATTGGGTAGGAAGAGAGTGGCAGAAAAGATCGGAAGCTACAAAAGTTCAGGCCAAACCATATGTTACACAAGATCAGCAGCGAAGAGAGCACAAGCAAGGACACAGTGAGGCACTCATGATGGGTGGGAGAGTCAGAAGGAAGAAAGACACAGCAGGTCTGTGAGCACCAGAGGATATCCATGTGCAGGTGACAGGGACTGTAGAGGGCCAGGCAGAGGGTGCTGAAGAGAACGGCGCACAGAGAGTGGGACTGACCCCCTAAATAGTGGGAGGGGTGAGGGCAGAGGCCATGTTCTCCAGGGAGAAGGGGCATGCCCTCCCTAGATGCTGATGGAGAGGAACTCGGACAGTGGGCACCGAGACGGACACATGCCGAGATGAAAGCAGAAGCAGGTGTTGGAGGTAGTCCAGCTTCAAGCTTTTTAGCTCAGTCTCAAGCTTTTTAGCAGAGCGAACACAAAGTCATTTGTCTAAGGACTTGAGGTCTCTTAAGGTGTGATCTAGAACAGCCATTGTGAGGAGTGACCAGGAGAGGAAAGACCAGGGCTCGGCAGAAGCAACGCAAAGAGAGGCAGGCAGGTGCAGATGTGGCCGTTTGCTTCTGCTGAGGTCAGGGATGAGAGGGGGTGTGCAAAGCTGCAAGTGCTTTGTAATTCTGTCTCTCATCCCTGGAGGGGAAGGAGTAGAAAACGACTGTCCTTGCCAGGCCCTGAGAGCTCAGCCATTTCTTCAGACCTCTGTAAAGACCATCACCACCCCACAGTCCAGAGTCCGTTTATAATTCTTTAGGTCCAGCCCAATCTGTGGGGTTTCGAGGGATGGCCTGGGGCTCTGGACACCTTCTAGCAGATCTGAAGGACCCAGAACCGAGGGTCCCATGTGCTCAGGAGCAGGCTGCCAACGCCTTTCCCTTGCTCTCCTGCAGGAACACAATGAGTTCAACTCTTCCATGGCCAGGAGCCAGACCAACACCGCGCGGATTGACGGCCTGCGGCCCGGCATGGTGTACGTGGTACAGGTGCGCGCCCGCACCGTGGCCGGCTATGGAAAGTTCAGCGGCAAGATGTGCTTCCAGACCTTGACGGACGGTAAGGGGCAGGCAGGTGACCTGGGATCAGGGCAGGCAGAAGGGGGAGAAGAAGTCCCCAGGAGGCAGTGGTCACAGCCGAAATGCCAGCTGCTAACTGGATTCCAGTGGAATTGCCTCATTTGCCCCCAGGAGGACCTGCATTCACTAGGCAGAGCATCTGTCTGAAGCCTGGCTGGGTTTTCGACATCTAGTGGGTTTTCTTCGCAGGTCTCTGTACCGCGCACGCGCAGAGCCTCCCGCATGCACGCCTGCGTCTGCAGAGCAGTGAGCCCAACGCAAAATGAAAGGACATGCTGTTCTGGGATTCTGTGTTGTTTCAACCTCACTCCCACTTCACTCCTCTGCTCTCGGGGCTGGGAGCTGAGTGCACAGCCTCATTGCATGAGTCAGGGGCTCCTGGAAGAAAACAGAGGGACGCACTGGGGAGTGGCTGTCCCACACGCCTCAGAGTATTTAAAACAGCTTCACATGTGACCCCCAGGAGGTCCAGCTGAGGTGTCTCCAGAGAGAACAGCCACTGCTTTCCAAGCTGCCTCCAAGGCTAGACGATCTTGTCCCTGAAAATACTTCCACCTTTGGGCTTTATTAGTTCCCTGTTGCCACAGTCTCTGCTGCTCCTCTGAGATCACCCCCTTTAGTTGTTACGAAAATCCTGTTTCCCTGTAACCTCAGACTTGTGTATGGGTGTCTACTTCATTAGCTACTTTCCATAGTGTATGTACTCATTTATCTACTACCTATCTATATTTATTCATTGATGAGCTGTTTCCTGGTAGCTCCCAAGTGTCAATCTATTCCCAGCCTCTCAAATAGAAAGGCTTTAATTTTTTCCTTTATTACTTAAATTATATAGAAAACACTCTGCCCTTGGAAAACATTTCATTTTAGGCCAACAATCTCTGTAAAGTCATTGGAAAAATTTAAAAATCAAGTGATTTCATATAAAAATTATAATATCCGTTTTATTTTGAAAAATTGTAAGAGAAGGCAATGCTGGTGAGCATCTTAGTGTGAGGACTTAATCTTGAGACAGAGGCTTGCTGCCCCACGCAGGGCTTATCACTTCCCAGTGGTCTGTACCTGGATGCTTCAATGTGAGCTGTCTGGCCTCTGCAGGAGTAGAGTTTGCAGTCAGTTCTGAGTTTATTTTAGGTGAGTTTGGACTCATATTTTGAGGATGGTGAGTTAGGATAGAAAGGTGAGCCAGTTTATCCAGATTAATGATGCTGCTGGTGTGAAAAGAACGCAGTCCATCTTCAGTTCCTTAAGGACTCTGTTCCCCTCTTTGTACCTTACTTCACATCTAGATTTATGGGCACTTTGGCATCAAGAGGTACACAGGATTAAAAGCCCAAAATTCAAAAAGCTGTGAGCACTGGTCTCTTGGCAATTCTGCTAGACAAATCAAGAAGTAACAAATTTCTCCCAAGAAGGCTATTCCTTTTACCTCTGGCAGTTAAGTTTTGTAAACCCAAGAGGAGCTGGATGTAAGAGAGTTCTGGTAAGTGGCCAAATTGGAGAGTATTTGTCTTAATGACTGAGGTTCACACATCAGTAATAATTATGTTCACTGAGGCTTCAGGACTCCCTGCAGCACAAAGGTGAGTCTGAAGTTTGTCAGCGATAGGGTCATTGGGTCGAGGAGGACCTGTGGGATCCCGCCCAGGGTCACTGGCCATGCTTTGGACTGGTGACCTCCACAAGGACAGAGCTGCTGTGGTTCTGGGCTTACTTAGCTACAACCTGCTAACCTTTGACTTGGCTGCCTCATTTTTTAAATACTGATTTATACAGCAGTTTAAATCAGTATATACAGTATATATAGGTATAGTATATACCCTGTATCTACATGTTTGCCAAGCATTCTGGGTGATTATTATGCCCCAGTGTTTGAGAACCATCCTCCCACACTGTGGGTAAAGGAGACTTCTAAACCTAAGGATACTGGTTCTGGAAGCATCTAGAAATCAATTTGAAGGGCTAAAGGTCACATGGCTTAGGAATTTTTTAATTTACACGGACTCCTCCCTGTGGTTCCTTTTGTTTATTTTATTTTTGCAAAATTAACTTTTTAAAAAACACATGTTACAAAAAGTTCGCAGCAGAGGGAAACCGAAACTCTACCTTCACTCTTTAAAATGGATTTCTAGAGAGTGGGAGGCTTCTAGAACAATATCCTTGTCTCTGCAAGTCTCATCCTGTAGCCACAAAGCTGAACCATGGTTCCCAAACATTAGGGTGCATAAAAGCCATGCCGAGTGCTTGGTAAACACGCAGATACTCTGCCTTTCACTCAGAGGTTCCGATTCATTAGATCTGAGGAGGGGCCTGGAAAAGGGTCTAACCGTTGGGCTTGAGCGATTCTGCAGAGCAGAAACCTGCAGAGCAGGGAACCTCAGAATGATGGCGGGCAGTGGGGGGAGGGGGTGCAGATAAAATACAGTTACATGTGAATTTCAGGTAAATAACAAATAATGTTTGTCTAAGTATCTCCCATGCAATATTTGGGTTAGATTAAAACCTTATTTGTTATTTATGTGAAATTCACATGTAACTGATCATTCCATATTTTTATTCACTGTATCTGGCAGCCCCAATTGTAATAGGACATAAATAGCTCGACCCCCATCTGCCTCAGCCCCAAAATTCTGTGATGACTCCTTGACACCAAGTGAGAGAAGAACCACAATAATAGCAATTGGCCCCTGGGCGGAGTGGTTTGTATGGATTAAGGAGAAGAGAATTTGTATTTGGGGCATCTGTGATACATCAGACACTGAAATATGCATCACATGATTTAATTTAAAAATTTATTTTAACAGATAAAGAATCTGAGAGTCAAGGACTAGATGCTTTGTCTAAGATCACTAAGCTTCCCCATGGTAAAGCCAGGGTTTGAGAGAGCTCTGTCCACCTCTGTGACCTGCAGGCGGCCACTACCCCATGTGTTTCTAACACTGGCAGAAGCCAGGACCCTATTCTTCTTGAGTGTGAGCTTGAGAGTTCTGGGCTGTTTCTCAACGTGTCTTCATTCTCTGCAGCACTGGATGTGGTACTGGGTGGCTGCAGACGCTCTTAAGCCTCTGCTCAGTGAATCTGTTGACTGGCTTCATCTCAGCAACTTTGTGTCTTAGAAGGTACTTCAGCAGTGGTTTCCATATCCCCTGTTAGATGTATCCTTGGCATGGCTGACAGACCTTTGAGAGGCCTTCTGAATGAGTGCAGGGAGACAGTTACCTTTGCCCTGGGGCTAATGTCATCAGCTCTTAGTTGTGAGGTCCTCTGTCACTGTTATCTTGCTTTTATTATTGACGTTATTTGTTTGGGGTTGTTTTTGTGAGTGTGTTTTACTTAAAGATTACTCTTGGTTTGGGTCAGGCTTACAGCTCTGAAATATAGAAACTCTATCACTCTGATGTCCTTGGTGGCATCCCTGAGTAGCAAGCAGCCCCATGCAGAGGGCAGACAGGAAGCTTCTAACACCTCTCTCTCTGCTAGATGATTACAAGTCTGAGCTGCGGGAGCAGCTGCCCCTGATCGCTGGCTCAGCGGCAGCTGGGGTGGTGTTTGTGGTGTCCCTGGTGGCCGTCTCCATCGTCTGCAGCAGGTAGGCCCCCTGGCCCCGCTCCTGCCCGCTCTCCCCAGACCCAGGAAGGCTGGCTCATGGACCCTCCCTGGTCATGCGGACGGAACAGGACCTGACCGTTCAGGGACACACCATCAGGCTCACCAGTCATCACCCTTTCTCTGTCCACGGGCAGCCTAGAACTTTCCAGATCATTTATTTTCTCTGTGCTGGGGATAAATCCTCTGGAGGGGCTGGGCAAGGCTCTGAGCATTTGTCCCGCAGCCTCATTTTCACCCACTCATTTAACCCCCCTACACACGATGATCTTCCTGGAGTGACAGTTACAAAATTGCATTTGACCCTCTGGAACATCCCACCCTGTGCCTCAACCCATTCTCTGGCTACAGAGCTGGGGCCTGGGCACAGGGTGCAGGTGGGCAGCAGGGAGCTAAGGAGGGAAAGAGGAGCTCTGCAAGAGCGGGTCCTACAGGAGGTAGGAAGTTCTCGTGAATTTTTAATACTGCTGCTGCTGCTGCCTTGGGTGGTTAGCCTAGATTCAGCTGGCCCCTCCCGAGAAGTTCCACAGGGCAGCCAGAGTGCTAGCAGGCACCCTCCAGGGCCTCTCACCAAGCTCTGTAGAGACCCTGGCCCTGCCTGACCTCTGAAAGACCTTGACTTGAAAGCAGAGCCCACTGCCCATGGAGATGGTCAAGCTAGAATACTGGCCACAACAGGAGTTCCGCTTAAGGGACAGCTGCAGTTCCCAACCCCAGGAGAAGCCCGGGTGAGCCCCCATCAGAACAGGGGGCCTGGGTGGAGGTCCTGGGAGCAGAGTGGTGTGGATATACCCTGGCTGAGAGAGCTCCTCTCCCTTGTGTCCACAGGAAACGTGCTTACAGCAAAGAAGCTGTGTACAGTGATAAGCTCCAGCATTACAGCACGGGCCGAGGTGAGTAGAAAGCCTGAGCCACCCACCGCCTGAGCTCCGGAGTCAAGAGGCAAGTGCTTGGGGGCTCCTTGTAGGCAGACTGGCCCATCCCCACTGAGAGCCCCCTCCCAGCCACCAGTGCCCAGAGGCTGGGTCCCCAGGGACCAAGGCTGTCCACCCCATCTGTGTCCACCCATCATGGGCACTTATTGAATGCCTGGCAGGTAGATTATCTTCCTCATTGATAAGCCCATAGAGGACACGGAATGCAGGGAGATTGGGTTTAGCAAGTCAATGAATCCTGAAATCAGACTCAGTGGAAAAAGATGGAGGGTTCTCTATTAACATCTTCTGCCTTATCTTATCCAATGGGGCGGCTGGGGAATGTGTTAACCAAATTCACAGATAAGCCAGAGAACTTGAATGGAGGGAATTAAAAAGATAGCAGAGCCCAAGAGGCCAAAGTGTTGGGATATCTCCCAAGTGTTTTCTTTTAAGCAGTGCCTTTAAAAGTTTTTCACTCATTATCTACTCTCTTTTTTTAAAACCTACATATAATATTTTTATAACTGAAATTTCCCTTTACCAACTTGTGATGTTAAGTCCTGTGTCGGAATTCTTCTTTGATGTGTGTCATAACAACACTGCAGGGTCTGCAGAGGTCCCTACTGGTCAGCTGGGTTATTTCCTGCCTCCAGGAAGCAGAATGCTTAAATCCTTATAGCAGACATGCTGTTTCTAAATAACTCCTTTCAGATTCCACGGACACACTCAGAACCCTGCCCCGGCACTGCGTGCTCTGCCCTCTCTGTCTCCGGCTTCCTCCGTGAGCCGCATCTCACCTCAGTGCTGCTGCGGCTGTACCAGCCCCCTTTCCCTACTCCCTGGGTGGAGAGCATGGAAAACAGGCTGTGTCTACACACACCATAAGCAGGCCTTCTCTGGGTGGTTCTGGGAGTGGAAATGGCGTCCGAGGCAAAAGTTCTCACTCGAGGTGACCCCAGGCAAGAGAGTGATGCCGGGGTGCTCACATAGCAGGTTTGCCACGGAGGAGTTCGTGTTCGAGTGAGGGCAAGGCTGGTGCTGGCTGGGGCGATGCAGAGATTGCTCTGTAGATATGGCTTTGTTCCCCAGGATTTTCAATCCAAGACCAAGAACCTACCAAGGGTCTGTAAAGGACTAAGCCCCTGGCACCTGGGCTGCTGTTGTAAGTCATGGTGGGGATGGGGCTGTGGCCTGGGCACCGGCTGAGACCCCAAGGCTCTCTCAGGGTGGTCCAGCTCACACCCATGTTCAGCAACACAAACTGGGGTCAGAGGAGGGAGACTGGGAGAGCAGCCCCCTTCTAAGGCTACAGGCACAGCTCCTGCAACACTCCAGGTCCATCTATCCCTCTTTCTTCCCCCCAGCAGGCCACCTGGGCCTCCATTTTAACCAGACGTCACTGGTTTTAGAGGGAAATCCTAATGCGTTCTCTCTCCTTTCCTCACATTCTGATTTTGCACCTCAAAGCAAAATCTTCAGATACTTTTACTTAACATAAACTGACGCATTTCCCTTCCAGGCAGGTCTTTAGCTTCCTAAGGACAGAGACTTTGATTTGTCTGTGATTCTCAGGGGGAGGTGTCCCCACCAGGGTGCATCAGGATTACCTGGTGGGCTCTCTCCACCACCTCACCTCCCTGCCTCTGCCTCCTGGGGTTCTGACATCACCCCGCCTCCCTGCTCTGGGCTGATGCCTGGCCACCTTGAGAGCCACTATGCAGTCAATTTCAGACTTGGCATCCTTTGAACTCTTTGGATGAAAGAAACACTTAAAGATGGTCATGTCCACCTGAAAGCAGAGGACACAAAATTGGGTTCAAAAGGAGGAATGCCATTTTGAAAACTAAAGACGCCCAAAGTGAGAATGGGATACGCTAGGAGGGAGCCCCTCCTTTTAAAGGCACGCAAGTTAAATCTTATACCCTTCACTGGGGGTACAGAGAGTTCCCAGGCATCAAGCGGGGGTGCATCTTGCCGCCTTTTTGGCCTCTTCAGCCTCAGACCTGACTTTCTTCTCTGGAGAGCCTGGCTTCCCTGGGCTGCCACATGTCACCCACATGCACAGATAGACTTCCAAAGTGCTCACAGCCTCCTTCTGGGGAATTCTCACCTCTAAGGCCACGAGAATCAAGCCTCCCTGGTTCTCAGGGTCCGCAGAAGACCCAACGCCCAGTCCTCAGTAGCGGAGACCACCGCGGATGGCTGAGGACACAGTGTTGACAAGCTGTGCAGTCTTCATCCCCAGGACTTGGGCACACAGAGTTCTTCCTGCACCAGAGTTCAGTCCCTCTGCTGCCTTAGAAGTCTGTCTTCTTTTTACATCTGTTCTCCTTTTATAAATGCTCTTTCTTTCTATTAATAACCCCTTTCTTTTTACCCAGTCCCCGAAACCTGGCTTCTCTCCCGCACCCTGGTTCTCTGAACTCATAGCCTCACGCACTGAATTGCATCAGTGCATTCTCTCCCACGGACATCCGTCACTCTGACTAACGCTATTACTGTTGGAGAACCAGCCAAAGGGATGTGGAGCTGGGGAAGACACAGCACACGCATAGCAGAAGAGGAAACTCAAGGCTCTGATGGAGGACAGACCTGGCCCGAGATGGGGGAGGGTAGGAATAATTAGTTATGGAAAGCTTACCCAGTGCCATGCAGGGGGAACTTTATTCTGGTAGCTCATTTCAACTCCTCCAACCCTGACCACCACTCTAGGTGGCAGGCATTAATCTAGGGAGGTTCCATGACTTTGCCAGGTCTCGCAGCTCATGGGTGGCAGAGACGGACCTCGCGTTCTCTAAACCTGGCTGCAGAGCCCGTCATCTCTCCATATTGCAGAGGCTCAAGGTGGCTGGAGGTCAGGAGCAAGTCAAAACATGAGGACCACTCTCAGGAGTCCTAGATGGTGGTTTGTTGGCTCCTCCTCTGGGTCCCACTGCAGGAGGCAGAAAGGCGGGTGCACTTGATCTGAAAGTGTGCACACAACCATTGCTGGGCTACCTATATGCATGCACCTTACTGTGGGGACGTGGATGCTAACCCGGACATCTCAGCGCTTCCTGCCCTGGAAGGGACAAGAAACCTGCAGCAGCTCCCCAGCCTCACTCATCAGTACCCAAGAAGGCCCCTGCCTGTCTTCCCTGCAGGCAGGGCACAGGGCTTCATACAGAGTCTGCTGGCATCTGTCCTCCCAGACCTGCCCTTCAAGCTGATGCGAAGGCTGAAGGAGACATAATAGAAATATTGGCAAATGTAATGGCTTCTCTAGACTGTGGAGATGCAACAGATCTTATCAGTTTGAGAATACCAAGTGCCTTCCAAGGCAAGCTCTGAGCCTGCAGCACAGAGAATGGGCTTGTAAAGGAGGATTTGACTGGGGTGAGAGTGACTAGAGGGAAGGCAGGAAGGGAAGAGAAAGTGCGTGGATATGGTGCCAGATGCTGGGCTGAAGAGCCTGGGAGCCTGTGGTTCATGTTCAAGGGTGAGTGGGTAAGTGTGGGTTTCCCATGTCTAGAAAGAGGCAGACAGATGGTAAGCTCTTATGGTTTCCACGGGACAGTCCTCAGAAGGTGCTGGCTGACTAAAAACTGGCTGGATGGGATGATCCAGGTGGGCTTGGGAATCTATCTTTAGAAAAGTTCCAGTTGATGCTACATTTGGGAAATGTTACCAGGTATTTATAAGGCTTGGATAACTACACACTGGATGGTAGTTAACACTGCACTGAATTCTAAGATAGATGGAGTGAGCAGAAGTGGGGAGAGAAGGTGAGGGCTTGGGAAGGGGTCAAGGGTTTTCAAAAAGAAGCACTAACAGAATCATCTCCATGTTAACAGGCAACTGCAGTTATCATCACAGAGTTATTTTTATTAAACTTTGAGAAATTTTGAAAACAAATGAGATATGTATCCCAAATAAAAGACTGGCACACATTAATTTCCACACAGGACAAGAGGACTGAACATAGGGACCTCAGAACATAAGTGTGAGCTCAATCCCTGCCAAACACCCAAGAAACTGGGAAGCAGATGCCTTCAGGGCATTTAAAACTAAGTTCAGTGATCATTGGGGATTATTAAGGATTAAATACAGGATTATTTTAAAAGTTATTATTAAGAAAAGTTATATAGGCTTCCCTCATACCTCAGTGCGTAAAAAATCTGCCTGCAATGTAGGAGACCCAGGTTCGATTCCTGGGTTGGGAAGATCCCCTGGAGAAGGAAATGGCAACTCATTCCAACTTCTCCTGTTCTTGCGTGGAAAATACCATGGACAGAGAATCCCTGGCAGGTTACAGTCCATGGGGTCACAAGGGTCAGCACAACTTAGTGACTAAACCACCACCATGGGGCCCTCATCTCATTTACTAGGGCTGTACATTTGCAAGACATTGCATATTTTGGCAAAATATTTGATGGTCTCCTAAGGGGAAGAAGCACGGTGAAGTGGGTACAGAGCTGGTCTTCATACAGAAAGAAGGTAGGTTAGTGAGTCTGTCAACCAGGGAGGGAGTCATCAGTTTTATCTTAGTCCTTGTCCAATTTGATCTCTTGTTTGTTTGATTGTGTTTTAAAATCATAGTCAGGTGCAAACCTAGGGATGCTTATCAAGTTTGTAGGTAACAGTTGGGAGGTATAAGTAACACCACAGAAGATAGAATCAAAATTCAGAACTATCCAACAGCTCTGAATGCTAATTTGAAATCTGCAAGACAAAATGTTAGAGGGATAAATCTAGAAGCTAGTGTTGGTTAAAACAAAAATAAAGCAGTAAGAAAAGGAGGAGACCTGACTTGCTATCTGTTTGTATGAGAAAGTTTGGGTATTTACTTGATCACATGCTTAGTAGGAATGATAAAAAACTAGTAAAAAAAGGCTAAGCACTGCCACTAAAGCAGGAAAATACTGCCAAAAGCCTCCACCTTGAGCACTGACTGTATTAAGCACAGTAACTAATTTAATCCTCATAACCATCCCATGAGGTAGATTTCACATGTGAGGAAACAGCCTCAGAAAAATCCAGAAGCCTGTCCAGAGTCTTGGAGTTACTGATTTGCAACATAAAGTTTTAAACTCAAGTCTATCTGACTCTGTGGTCAAGACTAAAGTTTGGATCAGAGGAGGTAATACATATGGACATGCTGTCCTCTGCACTGGTGAGAAACATCTAAAGGGACGTTCTTGGTTCTGGGGACCCCATGTCAAGAAGGATATTGTTAACAAAATAGCCGGCCCATCGAGGGTGCCAAGTTGCGACCGTAGAGACACCAACTGATTTGGTGCTTGGGAAATGCAGGCAGTTTTTTTTTTTTTTTTTCCTGCTGCTCAGTCATGTCCAGTTCTTTGTGACCCCATGGACTATAGCACGCCAGACTTCCCTGTCCTTCACTGTCTCCTGGAGTTTGCTCAAACTCATGTCCATTGAGACAGTGATGCCATCCAACCATCTCATCCTCTGTCACCCTCTTCTCCTCTTGCCCTCAATCTTTCCTAGTGTCAGGATCTTTTCCAATAAGTTGGCTCTCCGCATTGTGTAGTCGAAGTATTGGGGCTTCAGCGTCAGTATCAGTCCTTCCAATGAATATTCAGGGTTAATTTCCTTTAAGATTGACTGGTTTGATCTCCTCACTGTCCAGGGGACTCTCAAGAGTCTTCTCCAGCACCGCAGTTCAAAAGCATCAATTCTTTGATGTTCAGCCTTCTTTATGGTCCAACTGTCACATCCAGGGAGGGACCTGGGGGTCATCACCAAGCATGACACCATCATGGCAAAGGAAAGGTGACACTGTTGTGCTTTGTGAAGATAAATGGAACCATCAGTGAGAGATCCAAGTAGGCCAGATTTGATTCAGTGTAAGAACAGCCCCCCCAAACTGGAACTGTCCTTGCAGAGACAGGCTGCTTTGTGGAGAGAGGGGTGAGCTCTCTGCTCTCGCAGACACAGATCTCAGTAAAAGATGCTGTAGAACGGAGTTCTGCTTTAGGTAAGATACTGGACTTGATTCATCCCAGAAGCACATCTGGCTCCAAGATTTCCTCTAGCTCCAGCTTGCTTGACTCTGGGTGGGAGGGATTTCCCAACTGTGCAGACCACAGCGTCCAGTGTGCTGGGAATCACCTTGGACACCAGGGTGAAAGTTAGGTATACCTGTAGGAGGGAGACAGACTGGGCATTTGGCTGCCTCTCCTGGAGGTACCTGAACAGGAGTAAATGAGGGCCTATGGGAAGAGGAGGAAAGGCCCCCAGGTGCAAAAGGTGGCTGAGTGTTCAGTGGGTGCTTATTAAATGCCAAATAAATTTAATGAGCTGGCTTCACCCATGTGGCTGCTGTTGGCTCTAAGCCAGAGCTCTAGAAACCAGGTTAACTCTTTGAGTCCCCAGCTCCTTGGCTGTTGCCCTCAGGTTCCTGACAGGACTTCAGTGGCCCAGAGACAGGGGGCCTTGTCTGGAAGGACATTCCTGTCTTAATCATTGATACCCAAGAAGTAGAGAGATGTTAAACTGTTTTTCCTGAAATACCTTTCTCTATCAAGAAGTAAGTAGCCTGTGATCGATTTTTTTTTTTCTCTTAGAGACACATATTAGGCTGTGACTGTGTTTTTAAGGACAAATCTTGAAATGTGGTAAAACCTCCAAACAGAAGGTTGAATGAAGAGCCTCCTCAGACTCGGTGCTTTACCCCCCAGGCTTGTTGCCCACCCTGGGGCTCCCCATCTTGGATTCTTCCTCTAACCTTGGCTGGGTACCCATGACCTCCATTCTTTCATGGAAAAAGACATCCACCCATTTTCCTGGCCTTGGTCCCAAGAAGCAGGTGGAGTGAAGTGTTTCTAGTGCCCGTCCACCTTTCCTGGTAGATCTGGTCTAGGAACCTGCCCAGTGCTTAGCCTGTCATACCAATAGCTTCGGCTGTCACTCACGTGTCCCCCACGTCCACCACTCCACATCCAGTCTTGCAGCTCTGTTTCTATTCTGAGTTTTCAGACTGACTTCTAGGCACCCGTATGTTTCATCCATGCATTCAAAGTCTAAAACCATGTGTGCAAACTTCCTGGACAGTCAAGTTTCCTTCTGAAAGTGTATCACATAGTTAATAGTACCACTTGATTCTGGAAATCTTGACATTAATTCAGATTCTTCTGGTCCTTCCTTCATTCCTCATCTTTAATTGCTCACCAAGTGCTGTCAGATTTTCCTTTGAAATTTCTCTTGCTTTTTATGCTGTTGTCGCTGTGAGGCTCTGGCTAAAAACTGTTATCTTGCACCTTAATTACTGCAACAACCTCAGAGCTGTTTTCTCAGCCTCCAGCCCCTTCCTCCTAACAATGAATGGGAGTGGTGAGGGCTGCCAGCCAAATGAACTCCCCGATGTCTTATTCTTAGCACATCCCTCCCCTGCTGCTGGCACAGTGGTCAGCTCTGTGTGTCCAGTGGCAGCAATCGGATGCCTTTGATGGTAGTCAAGGCCCTCCCACTAGTGTATCAGCAGTGTTCCACCTTGGACCTGACTTCCTTCCACACTCTCCTCACTCATGCAACAGCAGGTATCACTCTGAGCTATGCTGTGTGACACTCCAAGCTTGTCCCTCATCAGTGAAGGACCAAGTGACCTGTCCTTTTTGGTCTCTGACTCTGAGACTGGCATCCACAGTCTTCTGCCTTTTCTGGTTTCTGCCACACTTTTGGCTCATTTCCAGTTGTGGGCTCCTGACTCTAGACTCTCCAGCCCCGCTCCCCAGTTAGTTCATGTCTCAGTGACCTGAGAGCTCCACGAGCTTTGTTTCCCCTGTGGCTCCTACGGTCCCTGGCACAGCTGGGTGATGGGTTAGCACTGAGAAAATGAGTGATCAACATCCTGAGGCAGAGGGCTAGCTGAGGTCCCTCCCAGGAACCCCTAAACAGCTTCCTTCTTGTGCTTAGATATCTAGACTAAATTTAGGTGAATTACGAGTATGGCAAAGTCTGCCTTGGCTCTAGAATGGGAAAGGAGGGGCAGCCTTCCACCTTCCCCATGGCTCCATCAGATCTGCTGGGACACAAGATATCAAAGACTGAAAACAGCCTAATTAATACACTAGCTTTCTGGACCCTGCTGTGGGATTCCAGGAATCTTCCACCAGCAGGAAGGCACTGGGCTCTTCCTGGCACCCCTGAAGCCTCTGTCATGGGACCCACAAAATGTTCATGGTACCATTTTTGTACTTTCTGAATGTGCAAGAGGATTGGATGGCAGCATTCCATCTTCTCCTTCCACTGTTAATACCCAAATGTTACTGACTGTTTAGAACTGGCCCTTTCCCAGCCTATGCTCTCCTGTCCTGGGACCCTGGCACTTGCGAACATATCAAGCTAACTTTTAGATACACCCCACAATCTGCCAGCATCCCCCCAATTTGTCCCAGCCTCTTTCCTTTTGAGAGCATCCTGATCTCCTGATCCAGAGTGTCCAGCCATATCCAGCCATTTCTTGTGCTTCATGGACTGCTCTGTACCATGTAGAAAGGCTCTGGATAGTGGCTGAGTCATTTTCCCCCAAACTTAATATCTTTAAACCTTCCCTGGTGGCTCAGAGGTTAAAGCGTCTGCCTCCAATGTGGGAGACCTGGGTTCGATCCCTGGGTTGGGAAGATCCCCTGGAGAAGGAAATGGCAATCCACTCCAGTATTCTTGCCTGGAGAATCCCACGGACGGAGACGCCTAGTAGGTTACAGTCCACAGGGTCGCAAAGAGTCAGACACGACTGAGTGACTTCACCTAATATCTTTACAGCCTTGGTTCATGTGTAAGATTTTGCAGATCTCCTGGGACTATGGTCCTTTAAAGCTTTAGCCATCCAGGCTGTGACCCTAGTCATAGCTTAAATGAATTTTGAGAGCAAAGAACAAACATATCTGCAAATCATACCTTCAATAGAAATTAGCAAACTAGAAGATCATAAAATTGAAGAGTTTTCTCTCTTTCTTGGCACCATCAATCAGTTTAGATCTGTGCATACCATTTTTGTGCCAAAGTTTTATGTTAAAAATAATTAAAATAACCAGAAACTATAAAATATTATAAATATTGCAATATTAACGCTAATAATAATGAGAAGCATTGAACGGAGCATTATAAAATGTCTTACATTATAGAGCTATATTACATCTGATATTATTGTAACTGCCGTTAATAATATTTCCCCAACACTCACAATCTGAGAACATTTTCTGAGCCCTGTCTCCAAATGTTTGGCTGTGCCCGACTCCGCAGCTGACGTGAATTCCTTGTTCACTGTCTGGTGATTCATTGCACTAAATACCATTTCCCTGATAATTAAAAACTGCTCACTGGCAAGTGGGAGCAGGAACAGGCTGATGCAGGATTTATGCAGAAACAGAAAATGAGCCAAAAGACAAATGACCTGTTCTGCATAGCTGAAGGCATTTTTTCCCCCCACGTCTCTTTCTGGGACTAGAAAAAGGGTAGTGATGCAGGAGAGAGGTCTGGTGGGATGTGTCATCCAGGGATGCAGGGAGAGCCTTTAGAGCACATGTTCAGCCAAATGGTTCTCCAGACGTAGGAATAGAGACCGGCTCAGCAGAGGAGTCCAGCCAGGGCCATTCCTAGGCTCTGTATCAAACCCTTGTCATCGCAAAAGAACTGGGTTTGAATCCATTTTAGACTTCTGATTTCAGTTTTCCTGCCTCAGTCTAATAACGATACCCTCAGTTTCAGGGAAAACAAAGACTGATTCCTACCCTGCACAGGTGCAGGATGTTCTAAACTGACAGTACATCAGCTCTCCTAGCCTGCGTGCTCTCCTTGGTTTCTTGTGAAAAACTGGTGATGACCAAAGCCCATGCCTGGCCCAGAGCAGCAGTTGAGACGTTGTGTGCATGCACGCACACACACACACTCATACATGGATATACATTCGTTTGCTCACACACACATGCCATATATACACGCACTCATATACATGCACACACACACACACACACACACACACACACACCTTAATTCCACATGCCAGTGAGGTAGCACACCTGCTCATGAATAAACCGGACAGTGATTAGAAGGTGAACTTTCTCTCATGAAGATACACTTGCCCAGACATCATTGGCCTGAATGAATCCTGGCACCATTAAGAGATGAAACTCTCCCTTCTGGGAATAGTTCCTTCCCAGAACTGATCAGGGCCAATATCTGTGGAGCTCATTAACTCAGAATCCTCTCTCATTCATCCTTACATATGTCTTTACTTGCAAACCATTCATTACAGCACATTCTAGATTGTTTAATTAGTTTTCGTGGAAGAGTTCCTATAGGACAGCTTAGCACACATCATTTAAAAGCCCTTAATCCAAAATAACAAGGTGGTATTTTTAAAGTAACTAATATAACCTTAACACTGTCCACCCCCACCACCCCAGCTTCCTACCTCCCCATACACTTCCTAGAACAATTTACTGGTAGTAATCATGCGTGTTTCAGCTTGTGAGCCCTCCCTGTACACCCGGCACCATGTTAGATCTGTCACTTGCAATGTGGTCTTTAATATTACAGCCGCCCCAGGAAGAAGGTGTTTCTCCTCCTTCAGCAGAAGAAAAAAATACTAGAAGAGATGTATGTGGTCTTGCTGCAAAATGCCCAGTTAGTGGGAGGCTTCAGAGTTCTGACCTCACCTTGGGATCCCCGCCTCTGGCCTTTCAGCCTTCTCTCATCTCAGTCCAGAACTGAGGAGAAGTCACAGGTTGTCGACACTGGCCTGCCACCCCTTTAGCATTCTGAGTGGGTCTTTTGCCATGGCCTTGTCTCCAGGGCCCAGCCCTCCAGCACACAGGGGCCACCTTCCGCCTGGAGCATCTGTGTTTCCTCACCTGAGCACCTCTCTGGCCCTGGACCCTTCCAGCCCAGCTGCGCAGCAGGCAGAGCAGGCCTCAGCCAATGACTGACGGGAGTCGTGCGGCGCCACTCCAGCTCACGCCACCCTAGCCGACTCTGAAGCTTGTGATCTCAGACGTTTCTTGGGGTGGGGAGTTAAGCCTGTGTCAGTTACCCACAGCCCATGGTGGGAAGTGCCTTGAGGGCACACTTTTCTTAGGCTGCCTTTCCGGCCTAACTTACTGCCCGCTAACCTGCACGCACTTCTTGGGATCACCTCCCAGATAATTCCAGTAGGGATCACCACCTACTTACTTTCACAGTCTTATCTTAAGTTGTTGCTTCTGAAGAAACCTCAAGTGAGACTGCATGAACATGCTGGTCTGGATTGTGAGGCGTCCATGTGGTTTCGCTCGTTCTTGCTCTTTACTTGTTCTCCAGACCAAAGGAGAAAGAGATGAGCTTCTAGTTCTATTTCCCCCTTTGTCCACTGCTATTAAAGTAAAATTTCCATTCTCTCTCCACCCCTGCCCCAGGGATTAAGACATTCTGTCATAAAGATGAGGATTTTCTTTGTTCAAAGTTTAATCAATAGATTCCAGAGTCAACATTGTCATCCCCAAGTTTTCAAAGAGCATCTTAGATTGATGTCTGGCACCCTTGGAGTGCTTTTATTTCTTGACTGGGAATAATCCAAATTTCAGAAAAAGTAATGCCTCTGGGCGGGGTACCTGGCTTTAAAAACATTTACACTTTGAGTTCTTGGCTGCATCTTCCTTCTCCATCTGGATTAAACTCTGGCCTGACCTGGTGACTAGGGCAACATTCATTTGGGGTCACCGTAGCGCCACCAGAACTTTTTGGATGGGAAATGTCATTATGTGATAATTTATAATATATAAATTATCATTATATATGTATATATATTCATACACATATAAATTGTGTTTCCAAGGCTGGGAGTTGCTGAGAAGGAGCTGCAGTGGGGAGTGTGTGCTGAGAGGGCAAAGCTCAGGGAACCTAAGGTTACCTTAACCGCAGCCACAGCACGAGGGCTTTCCCCCACCTGCCTGTCCTGATGACCTGCCTCTTTTAAGAACCAGACAGCAACAGCAGGAAGGGAAAACAACTACTCTTCACAAGGCTGCGATGCCAGACTGTTCTGTTCAGCCTTTGCAGCCCACCTCCCATCTCACCACCCCCAGGAAATCCCTTTCCATGCTTGCCTAATGATACGTCCAACATGGTGAAAAATGACGTTGTGATGAATCCATTTGTTTCTTGGGTTCCATTTCCTGGTTTTGTCCCCTCTCTTCCACTTCTCGAATGTATTTTTTCTGCAGTGACAATTCTCTATTTTGTCCCCGTGTGCACCTATTTATCTTGCCACTGTAAACATCAGTGACAAAGTCCATATTCCTTTATGTATTTCTCATTCACCATTTTATTCACTTTTCATACTTCACTGTGTCTGTAGGCATGGGGGTTCAATTACCATTTCTTCTTTCATTCCACCTCATTTATTCTGTGTAGACTTTACAATTTTCTCTCTCAGTATTTTCTATGCTCTTCTCTTCACGTTTTCTGTTCTGGTTACTGGCTTGGCACTCCTATCTTGAGGTTTTTCTAATAGCCATTTCTTTTTTGTTGTTTTTAATCCATCCTCATACCTCTTCCAGCCCTCGACACAGCTGTCAGTTATAACCTTAACGGTGGCCTCCACTCAGGAAAGTTGTCAAGTTGATAAATATTGATATCTGCCCTGCCATTTTACCACCACTTTTCTGCTAATGCATTTGGTTGGCATCAATCAGCTTCTTTGCCTTCTATGAGCGCCTGGTGTGGGAACTGGTCCCGATCTGTCACTTATAAGTAATCTGCTCCACATTTCATCAAGAGCTCAAACACAGAAAATATGGAGGAGAAGTAGAGGACAGAGAACCAGGCTAGCATGGCCCAGAGGGAAGGGAGACAGGGAGGTCCAACAAGGAAAAGTGAGGCAGCTGGACATGTAGGAGAGACGCCCCTACCCAGCCAGACCATTACTGCTGGGGACACGAGCCAGTGCTTAGTGACTGCTGTGTCCTCTTTGGGATGTTAACCCTGCTTATCTCCTCCAAAAAGGCTCCCCAGGGATGAAGATCTACATTGACCCCTTCACTTACGAGGACCCCAACGAAGCTGTCCGGGAGTTTGCCAAGGAGATTGATGTCTCTTTTGTGAAAATCGAAGAGGTCATCGGAGCAGGTATGGCTCTTCTCTCCCCTCCTTTCTGCCCTCTTGGTGTCTAGACATCCTCTTTCACCACTCTGGGTGATGTCTATCATCTTTCTCCCCAAAAGGTGCATCTAAGCCATCTATAATATGTGTCTAAGGATCTTCTGGGGACCTTGTTCATGGTGTCCAAGCTTATTTGGTGTTGTGGAGAAGTCAACTCTGGCTTTAAAAGATTCAGAAATAGCTCTAGAAATGGAACACCAAATGTAAATAAAGAGAGAGAAATAGGGCGGTAAGTTGAGAAATGCACTTCTCTTTTTAGAAGCTGAACTTAGTATCCCAAGCACTGACTCCAATATCTCCATGGCTTTGGGCCAAACTTTATTCCCACACTTTCAGTTTTCCTTTTCTGATATACATGGATTTGGAGACAGACTATGATGAACTAAAGAAGGACCAATATTTCCAGAAGAAAATTCACCCATATCCATATTTTCTACAAAAGATCCATGAAATGGATGGTAATATAAGATAGACTTCCCTCCCAAGAAATGCATGTTCTCATCTACATTGGAGTACAAACCCAGCCCAGCAGAGAATAACTATCTGAGAGGCTGTTAGGAAATTCTACCTAAAGGCTGGTCTAGCATTTTCATCTTCCTTTAATAGATCAATAGTTGAGTCAGTTGGATAATGGATCCAGCCTTATTGGTATGAATGAGGAAAATATCCCCAAATATCATTCCTTTGGAAATAATCTCTTTGGTGCCCCCTCTGTGGTCTTTTCTGAATCTTCTTAAAAGATGCGTTTGCTTTGTGTCCTCTTTCCTACCTTTGGTTCCTTATACAACATTCTTTGTCTTCGCTTCTTCTTTAAATTGGATTAGACATTGTTCGGGCTCTCTTCACTCATATGCGGTGTACTCCCATAGCTCCTGTGTCTGGAAGTGCTTTTTTTCATGTCAATATTTGGAGAGCTGTGGGGTTGCCTCTTCCAATATTTTAAGCTCCATAAAATATGTTTAGTCAAAGTCTTCCAGACAGCCACTCCATATATTATCTTTAGGGGGAAAGTCACCCTCCTCCCATTCACTTCTTCTCTTAATGCACTGAGGGGTCAAAAAGCCATCTGTGAAATTGGAAGTCACGTTTGAAAGCTTGCCCCATTAAGTCACGTTCTCCTGCTCTGATTTCCCTCTTAAAGAGCTCCAACCTCATGGCATCCCTGTGGTGGGTGCTGGACCCTCCCTGTAGGACACATGACCCTCTTTCTACCAACCTCTCACATGTTCCAGCCAGCTGACCATAATCTGATCCACATGAATCTGTATGTATTTCCCATTGACTTTCATTAAATATGTTACTGAACCACGACTTTCACTTCTGTGCAGATAATTTTCTCTTCCCCCTTAGATACCGACAGACCTAAGGATCATGCCTTAGAAGGCTGGATCCCAGATAAGCTGGATGACTTGAAGGCACTCAGATTTCTCCAGTAAACTTCAAAGTGAAAGCTTTGATCTCGTACCCTGCTCCTCTGTGTTGTTCATTATTGTTATGTCCTGTGAAAATGGTGCTAGTGATTTTAATGTTATTTATGTCGAGTGCTTAGTGCAATGCATTCTGGACTGCATTTCTTCCCAGAGAGCCCATGTCAGCCCCCCTCCCATCTTTGTCAGTGGAGGAGTAAAGAGCCTTCTCACTTTATGATCCTGCCAGGGAGGTGCAGCTTGGAGTGAGCTCACCAACTGCTGGATGCCTATAAAGGGACAATCCATGGCCCACCTTCACCTTCTACCTCTGGGTAGCCTTTGCTGATGCTGTAATGTTTTTGCATTCTGCTCAGAGAAGACTTAGTCCTTGCCATGGCTTACCTGGTCCTGGGGAGGGATGGATACACAGAGCAGTTTAGAAGATGCCCAACAGCTTGGGATAAAGTCTTCTGTCCAGTTGCTGCTGACTGCCTTCTACCTGATACCCATCTGCTTGCAATTCAGTAATCGCACAGCTCATCCCTGTGGATGTGAATTCACTATGTGGAACTTAATGCAGTTTCATCAGGAGACACTCCTGGCTGGAGTCAGTCTCTCTCTATCCTCCAATTCTTCCTGTCTGTCACCACTCCTGCTTTTCCCACTCCTTGCCTCACTGAGCTTGACCTCACTTTATGCTAAAAGAGCTGGTGTGAGTTGAGTTTTTTAAAAAAGAATTTTGTAAGGTAACATTAGTAGTGTAGTTGGCAATGTTTCCCTTAGCCAGCTGGCAGATTCAGCTCAGGGGATCAAATCTGGGTTCCAAAATGGTAATACATGAGAAAAATCAGAAGTCCTTTCCCCTTCCTTCATTCTGTTCCTTTCTCCTTCCCTCAAAATGCTCTTATTAAATAGTTTTTGCTTGTGGTTGAGTCCCAGAGATGAACAGACACTCTCCTGCCCAGAAGTCTGACAATCTTGTTGAGAAACAGGCCAGTAACATGATCACTGTTCCACACATCCCACGACACAGGCAAATGCAAAGTTTGGGGCCAACAGAGAGCAGCATCCAGCGCCTTGTTCTGGGAGGGACTGGGGAGATCAGGAGGACTTTGCAAAGAAGGTCACCTTTGGCCTGAGCTTTTAAGGTTGAAAACTAGTAGGAAAAGTAAGTTTGGAGGAAACGCATGAGAGAACGAGGCAGAAGAGGAAAACTGAATAACTTCAGGAGGGAAATGACCATGGCCTGGCAGCAGTGGTGTGCTGAGCCAGTTTGTGCTACTGCCAGTTGGTGCATCGTTTTGCAGCCCTGTGTGTGGTGACATCTTGGTAGTCTGACGTCAGCCATGGGAGGAGTATTTACACCATGACAATTGGCAAATGCTACAAATCAAAGCTTTTGTTTCTTCACTTCCTGGAGAGCTGATAGTTTAGCACACCCCAGGCCTTCCAGAATGTGCAAGATAATTTCAAAGAGGTTGCAGAGGAACTCCCCATTTCTGCTGCATATAGATCCAGAGGAGAGAGCTGTGTTTGTTGCAGGAGGGATTAGATAGAGAATTCTAAAAGATCCTCATTCATTAAACATTGATTCCATGCCTGAAACTGTGCTGGATGCTGAAAAGCACACTCAGTGCCTCATAATCCTGGCTGATTTGTTAACACAAAGTCCTGCTCTGCAGGAGGAGGGGATAGGACTGAGAGGTAAGACGGAGGGTCAGAGAACCCGCAGCCCTAGAGGCAGCAGGAAGAGAGGCTTGATGGTCAAAGGAAGAATGCAGGAAAGAGGCACCTGGGGGGCCCCTAAGAACTTTGGGCTGCTGGATGGGCTGATTCTCTGTGTGGCACACTCTGAGAACGAGGCTGAGAGAAGGCTCCTACAGAGGGGATCCCTGAGGGTAGGTGACTTAATCAAGCATTAAGTCTGGAATCTAGTGATCAGGATGTGGGTATGGATTTTGTCCTATATAAAACAGTGAGTGAGTAGCGTAGGGTAGGCAATAGAAATGAGGTGGGAGAAGAACCTGATGAACCTGTGTTGATTGAACTTGAAAGGGTGATGGGAAGGGTTTGTAAGAATTCAGAGGCATGTAGACAGGTTATGGGGCTGGGAAACATGGAGTAGGTTTGAGGTGGTCAATGCTAGAATCAAGTGTGGTAAGGAAGGCTGCTCTGCAGCAAGTAAACCAACCTAAACAAAAAAGTACCCAAACACGGTGAATGGGCGGGGTGGGGGGGGGCGCCAGTGGGCTTGATGGCTGGAGCTGACGGAGAGACATGGCATGGAGGTTGTGGGCAGAAGTGTTGGCCATCAGGTTAAACACCTTAAAGGGAAAAGGGGGCTGCCTGGCTACCAGGGTATGGGGACTGGTGGTTGTGCTTGCCAGTAAAGGCCAATGGAATACAATCTAAAAACTTTGGGGTTGAAGAATTGCACCAACCTCCAAAGTTTCTTCTACCATTGTTGAGGATAATGAACAAAAAAATAAAAATAACTGTGAGCCAGATGTGACACCAACCAAGAAGACTGAATTACACTTGACCCTTGAACAACACAGGGGTTAGGGGCATAGACCTCTCTGTATGGTTGAAAATTGATGTGTATAACTTGACAGCCAGCCCTCTATATCCATGAGTCCACATCCCTGGACTCAACCAACCATGGATTGTGTAGTACTATAGTGCCTATTTATTGAACGAAGTCTCCATGCTAGTGAGCCTGTGCAATTCAAACTCTTGATGTTTATCAAGAGTCAACTATATAATTAGTTCATTTATCATTATGTAATGTTTGCTTTGTTGTTGTTTAGCCATTCAGTTGTTTCCAACCCTTTTGTAACCCTGTGGATTATAGTCTGCCAGGTTCCTCTGTCCATGGGATTTCCAAGGCAAGAATACTAGAGTGGGTTGCCATTTCCTTCTCCAGGAGATCTTCCCAACTCAGGGGTCCAACCTGTGTCTCCTGCATTGGCAGGAGGATTCTTTACCATTGAACCACCAGGGAAGGCCCATTATTGTTTACTGCCCCTCTTTTATCACCATGCTCAAAGTTCCATGGGAGTGATGAAACTTGAGTGCTTCTGTTAGTCCCATGCCTGGCCTGCTGTGGCACTAAGGTGCTCAGTTAAAAATGTCCTTGGAGGAAAAGCATAATAGAGATAAGACTTTTAAGAACTAGGTATAGTTTGGGAGCATGCAGAGAAACCAGAAAGAGGTCACATGAGATGTAAGTCATTCAGTGCTCTGAAAGGAGACTAGTGGAGTGAGGAAGACTGATCCTTCCTCTTTTCCTTGCAGTGATGGGGATTATTGAAGTCCTTTTAGAGGGGGCATCTGCTATCTTTGGAGAGTGTCAACTCTTTGAAACCATGAATCTGACTCATAGGAATCACTCACAGGTCAGCTTCAATTGACCTGTGGAGTTCTGATCCACTGCTTGATTCTGATCAGTGTGTGCTGTAGACGTGCCCAGAACATAAACTAAGGCTTCCATGTCTACTTGGGCCCTAAAGCATGAATGGTGTTCCTGGGTTGTACAGTGTGCAACCTGCATAACTGTATGTAGCAACCCTGAGCACAACAGTGAAAATAGAGGTAAAGGTGTCACCAGAAGGGATCATCGAAGGGGAGGCATGCCCATTGTATTTTAATTAATAACCCCCCCCCCCCCGCCCCCACTTACTCCAGCAGATGCTGACCCAGCATTTCCACAGATGGCTCAGTTGGGAGGTCTGGATAAGGAGAGTTGGGGAGAGGGAGCCTGTGGTGTATACAGATAGGATGGGGCTAGCAAAGAAGACCCATCTCTTCTCTTTGAGGAAGAGAATGGGTTTCTTGGTGATGATTTGGTAGAAAATAGCAATACTGGATAGGAGTCACAGCAGAAAGGGTTTCTAGATTACAGTTCAGACACTCAGTCCTGTCTGACTCTTTGCAACCGCATGAACTGCAGCACACCAGGCTTCCCTGTCCATCAACAACTCCCAGAGCTTACTCAAACTCATGTCCATTGAATCGGTGATGCCATTCAACCATCTCATCCTCTGTCATCCCCTTCACCTCCCACCTTCAGTCTTTCCCAGGATCAGGGTCTTTTCCAATGAGTCAGTCCTTCCAATCAGATGGCCAAAGTATTGGAGCTTCAGCTTCAGCATCAATCCTTCTAATGAATATTCAGGACTTATTTCATATAGGATTGACTGGTTGGATTCCCTTGCAGTCCAAGGGACTCTTAAGAGTCTTCTCCAACACTACAGTTCAATTCTTCAGTGCTCAGCTTTCTTTATAGTCCAACTCTCACATCCATACATGACTACTGGAAAAACCATAGCTTTGACTATAGGGTTTCTAGAGGAGCAAAGTAAATAGATGTTGTCAGTAATGACAATTAATATAGCTGACATGCGCTAAACACTCACCATGTGCATGCTTCATTCAGCCCTCATAATGATCCTGTTGGCCCTGTGAGTTTGTGTGTGTGTGTGTGTGTGCACGTGCACACAAGCACACAAGCACTCGTGCATTTACATATGCATTTGTAAACTGGTAAGGACAGTGGCTCATACGTTAAAGAATCTGCCTACAATGCAGGAGACCCAGGTTTGATCCTTGGGTTGGGAAGATCCCCTGGAGAAGGAAATGGCTACCCATGCCAATATTATTGCCTGAAGAATTCCATGGACAGAGGATCCTGGCGGGCTACAGTCCATGGGATTGCAAAGAGTCGGACACGACTTGAGCGACTAACACTTTCACTTCTCTTTTCAAGGATATCAATATTCATTGAACAATTTGTCAAAGGCCATGTTGAGTTAATAGTAGGGCAAAAATGGAAACCCAGATATGACTGACCTTAATCCAGTGAATGTAACTCCCACACTACCTTCCACTTCTGTCACTGTCCTGGAAAAGAGCAGCTAAGTATGCAGAGACATTGCTTCTGATGTTAGACTCTATCTAGCAGTTTGGAATACCCAAGCCGCTTGACTGGGAATCGCAGTACTGTCCTAGAATTCAGTGTGCCCATATGGTGATGCCACAAAGAAGCCCCTCATTCCCTGGGAAGAGCATCTTTTTCCTAGAATACCTTTGTCCTGCTCTCTATTTTAATATAATCCATTATTGACTTAAGAAGGCTAACAATGAGTGCCACAATATTTAGCATTTTTAGTTGTATGTGCTTGCTTATGTTAAGTACTTCCCTGGTGGTTCAGATGATAAATGGTCTGCCTGCAATGCAGGAGACCTGGGTTCAATCTAAAAATAATAATATCTAGGTATATGGTTGTCTAAATGACTATAAGAAACTATGAGAAAAGAGAAAACTAGATTTACTCTCAGCATTTAGGTATTAGGTATTGTGGGCATCATGGCTACTAATTAGAGTCATCTAATTTGCCAACTCCAGTAGCCTAGTAATGGGTACCGGGGGGAACTCTGCTGAGAAGGAGAAATGGGACTGTGATCAGTTAGTAATGTCTGTCCTGAATATAGGATCAGGAGGTGGTGGAATGCCTGCCATGATTTCACTATCCCTAGGAGAAGGCAATGGCACCCCACTTCAGTACTCTTACCGGGAAAATCCCATGGATTGGAGGAGCCTGGTAGGCTGCAGTCCATGGGGTCACAAAGAGTTGGACACAACTGAGCGACTTCACTTTCACTTTTCACTTTCATGAATTGGAGAAGGAAATGGCAACCCACTCCAGTGTTCTTGCCTGGAGAATCCCAGGGACGGTGGAGCCTGGTGGGCTGCTGTCTATGGGGTCTCACAAGTTGGACACAACTGAAGCGACTTAGCAGCAGCAGCAGCAGCAGCAGCAGCAGTTTAGCCATAACCTATCTTACACAGGCTAGAATCATAAAACTTGCTCTAAGTCATATTTTTAAACCTAGTTTAAATTAATTCTGTAAAACTTTCTTTTCTGGTGGAAGCTTGAATTAGTTACGCGAAGCTCTACTTCCCTTTTTCCCTCCCTGAGGCAGTTTGTGACTTCAAAATGCTAAAGAAAAGAGAGCAATTGTGTGCGGATCCGAGCAGCACATAGCCAACAGCTAGTGCTTGAAATACCTGCTGGCAGGTTGGATGTTTCATTTCCAAAAACTGAAAATTCTTTCCCTCTGATTTTATATATAATAGTTGAGGCATTTAATACTGCTAAACCATTTTTTTTCTCTATTCCTCATTTTGTCAAGGAAGATAGGGAAGAGGACCTGGCAAGGAGCTGAAATTTGTAGGGAATCATTTCAGCAGCTGTCTGGGAGGGCAGTGACAGGAACTGGCAAAATGACCCTCAGCAGACAGCTTTGAGGGCTGCAGTTCTCAAACTAGAGCCAGGCATCAGAATCAGCTGGAGGCAAGTTAACACCCAAGTCACTGGGCCCTGCCTACTGAGCTTCTGATCTAGGTGGGTAGAGGTTGGGCTCCAAAGCTGCTTTTTCTAATAGGTTTCCAGGTGATGCTGGTGCTGTTGGGCAGGAACCACATTTTGAGAACCACTGCTAAGAGCCACTGGCCCTAAACTGGCCTGAAGCTGAATTTGGGTCCTAGCCAAGAGGAGATTTGGTTCTAGGAGAGGATCCAAGGTCAGCTGCAAAGACCTGTGCCATCATAGTTCAGCCAGATCAAAATTAGGTTGGCTGCCATACTGTCAGTCAAGGAGCTGCATAGAAAGAACTAACCATAACCACTACTCAGTCAGTTCCTATAAGTATCTGTTTTAAATATAATTCTGTGCACTTCCCTGGCAGTCCAGTGACTAGGACTCAGCACTTTTACTGCCATGAGCCAGGTTCAATCCCTGGTTGGGGAACTAAGATCCCTCAAGCCACACAGAAGGGCCAAAATTAAAATTATATGTATATCTATGTGTGTGTGTATATACAGGCTTCCCTGGTGGCTCAGTGGTAAAGAATCCACTTGCCAATGCAGGAGATGTGGTTTCTATCTCTGGGTCCAGAAGATCCCCTGGAGAAGGAAATGGCAACCCTCTCCAGTGTTCTTGCCTGGGAAATCCCATGGACAGAGGACCTGGTGGGCTACAGCCCATGTCTAACAAGGAGTCAGACATGACTTAGCGACTAAACAACAACAATGTGTGTGTGTGTGTGTGTGTGTGTGTGTGTGTGTGTGTGTGTGTGTGTGTGTGTGTAATGCTAATACTGAATTTGTTGAAAACAGATTTTAGGGGTTAAGAATTTTTCTTAAAAATATGGAAAATGGATGGCTAAAATTTGGAGCTCGTGTGAAAGGAAGCTTTTTAGAGTTCATGTGATGTGTCTGTGTGCTCAGTCATGTTTAGAATTCAGATCATGGCGAATCAAAGCACCACAAACTTCAAGTTCTGGCCCTAATGGCAGGAAAGGTGTCCAAAAATAGTTCCCTGAACATAGTACATGAACCTGAGGTCAAAGACCACAGGTGACAGCAGTCAGATTGTAAGTGACGGATGGCCTTAATTTTCTGCTTATTACTAAAAATGGTGCAACTCCAGTTCCCTACGAGCCTGTGGGGGTGCTAGAAGGGCCAGAACCTGCAGACTTTAGTGCACAGGGCTTACCTGGAGACACTGTCCATGCCCAGGTACCTGGCAGGGGGACTTCTCACCACCCTTGGCAAGATGCCCTACTTGTCTTGGCTGCAGGGAAACCCTTCTCTCTTCCATTCTCCACTCCCCACCCCTGGTTCGTCTTTTTAAAATCACCATCCAGCTGTATCTTCAATAGTCTGGAGTTTGCAATGCAAATGTCATAGCCCCTACCCTGGGAAGGCCCCACAGTTAATCAGTTCTTTTTGTCCAACAGAGCTGAGAAATCTGAGGCTGAACAAGGGAAGCACCTTGCCTGAAGTCCAGGGGTGGTGCCAGGCTGAGGGGGTGAGGAGGTGGTGTAGACTCCAGTTTCTTTCTCCAGGATTTCTCCTTTTGGCCAGAGTTTGCCCCAGCTGCTCTGGGGGCCACTTACTTACATGGTGGAGGACAGCCTCTGAGTGAGAACTGTGGATGAAGTGACTTCCTTTGCAGTTCGTGGTTTGAAAACCTCTGGGCTTGGAGAATATGAAGTCATTCCTTTGTCAGACATCAGAAAGGAGCTATTTTTACAGAACCATAATCCTTTAAATCACTGCTTTTCAGTGATTATGGAGCAAATTTCCCAAGAGCATATAGCGCTGCTGTGTAGTAACCATACAGAACCCATCTCTCCCTATCCAAGGAGAGCACTTTCTTAAAAACACTATTTTTTTTTAGAGCAGTTTTAGATTCACAGAAAAATAGAGTGGAAGGTACAGAGAGGTCTCATATAACCTCTGCCCCGACATACACAGTCTCTCCCATTGTCAACATCCCCAGGCAGAGTGCTCTACTTGTTACAAGCGAGAAACCTACACTGATACATCATTATCCCCAAGGTCCTTAGTGCAGGTTCACTCTTGATGCTATGGGTTTAGACAGATTTATAATGATAGGCACCCCCCCCCCCCCCCCGTTTAATTTCTTACAGAGGAATTTCACTGCCTGAAAAATCCTCTCACATTTTTACTTTATAATTTCAAAAAACTATATGAAGAGACCCCCTATAGAGGATATAATTTAGAGCTAAAGTGTTAGGAGCGCTACACCTGAAGACCAGTCAGCCACAAAGGTTAAACAACGACACGACATTTGTCGATTAGGAAAGGAATGTACGTGGCCCACCCTGTTCCATGTAGATGGGACTTCGCGATGCCACACCTTCATCCACGTCTTCCTTCTTTCTCTTCTTCTTCCTCCCTGGTCACAGCTACAAAGCCAACTCTGTGTGTCAGGCCCTGTGCAGTGAGAGGCAGCTTATATGCAAGCACTGCTTTCAAAAGAATTCAAAGGTGTAGGGATGAATTCCAGGTACTCCAGGGCCTTTGACAGTTCCCTGATCTGTTTCAATATGCTTAGGTGGTTTTGACCCATGGCTCTCAACTTTGGCTGCTCCTCAGACCCACCTGGGCAGCCAGGCCTGACTTTGTGAACCTGTGACCTGTGCACAGGCCCGCTTGCTCAACAGGGCCCATGCTCAGTTTAATGCTCTGCCACCACCGTCTTAAAATTCTTAATAAATTTTGAACAGTGAGTCCCTCATTTTCATTTTGCACCAGGCCCTGCAAATTATGTAGCTGATCCTGTGGGCTACTTTTAAATATGTCCATGCCCAGGCTGCACCCAGACCAACTAATCAGAGTTCCTGCAGGTGGGATCCAGGCCCCTGTGCCTTGTAAGCTCTCTGGGGGGTTGCTGTGGGTTACATCCTTGAATAAAACAGAAGTCCTCAACTATGAGGTTTATGTGTATGTTGTGGGGAACAATAAATTCACCCAGGGTGCTTTTACAGACTCCCAGACTGATGTGTAGAAATTGATAAATATTCTGATTCCTAAATATTCTAATCTTACCTAACAAGCCAGGCAAGAGCTTTCCATAAGTATGCCATTTGTCTAGAAGATAGTCCCACTGTGTTTGCTGTTCCCTTGTTCCTGCGTCATTGTGACAGTGACTGCATTTGAATGGTTAGGACCCGCATGCTTGGGGCACAGTGGTCCCTGTGTGGGGCTTCCCCCCAGCTCTCTTCCCGGTGGCACTGCTAACTGAATACACCTTCTGAGAGGTGATGTGCCAGGGAAAGGGATGAACTATGGACAGCATCCCTAACTCTGCCTCACTGCTGCGGCGTGTGAGGCATGTTTTCCTTGTGCCTCAGTTTGTTTGTTAGTAAAATGGGCATAATAATACCCAACTCATAAACGGGTTGTGAGAATTAATGAGATAAGACATGCAAAGAGCCCAGCACTGTGCCTGGCATATAGGCGGTCGAAACATATCGGTGTACTATCTCCCCCAAGAAGAAATATTAGCATGTTTTCCCCTCACTCTGAAATGTGTCATTTTACTAAAAGAAAATAGAACTCATTAGTACAATCATAAGAAAGAAATACTGATATTCTTCAATTAGTATACTTATTAAAATGCATATATATTCATTCAGTTCATAGCTATTGAATACCTGCTAGGTCAAGGTGTCAGAGAATTGATTGCATATATATCTATGCACAGGCACCCATGTATATACTTACAAACCTTGTCTCCTAAGTCTCCTGCGTCTTTACCACTAGCAGACTTTTTACCACTAGTGCCGCCTCGAAAGCCCTTGATCAAAGTGGAAAGTGTAAAAAAATTAGAATAAGCATGAGGAGGAGGAGAAGAAAGAGAAAGTGCAACTAAATAAAACCTGGTGAACAGGAGGGGGCTTCTCATGCCCTTGGACAATCCTGAATCCAACAAGAAAAAAATTACCTCTTCTTTTCTCGTAAAAACTCAGCTAAAGAAAAACCACAGAGTTTTAGTTCCAAGAGCCCTCACACCTCGCTGTTGACCTTGATACAAAAGACAGCCTCTCCACTTCTACTGGGGAATCGCACATGACTTCACTTACAGCTCAGCTGGTAAAGAATCTCTGCATGCAATGCAGGAGACCTGGGTTCAGTCCCTGGCTCGGGAAGATCCCCTGAAGAAGGGAAAAGCTACCCACTCCAGTATTCTAGCCTGGAGAATTCCATGGACTGTATAGTCCATGGGGTTGCAAAGAGTTGGACACAACTGAGCAACTTTCACATTCACATATATACACAGCCATATATACAATATATGCAAACATGTATATAGACACGCATGTATATGCATGCACAGATGCATATATGTATACATACATGTGCACACACGCGAATATGTACATTTGCAAGCACACACATATATGACAGGTACTAATTATTCAATACTTCTCTTTAAATTTTACTCAAACTGAAAAATCAATGCTTATTGTAACAATTTAAACAACAGAAAAGCAACTAAATTAAGTTTACTAATCCATACTCCCCCATTCCTATTCCCACCATTCCAGTGTAACCAATTTTTTAAACAATTTGAAATTGAAAATAAATTTGCTATGGATTTTTTTCCATAATGTTTTTTGGCATACACACTCAGATCTCAACCTGGGCATATTCTACAGGCCATTTTCTTAACTTTCTCTTCTGTTCTGTCTCACTTAGCAATATAATGTGGACATCTTTTGAAGTCAGTCTATCTCACTCATCTATTAGTCTTCAGTAGCTCATAGCATTCTGCTGTATGGAGGTTCTTTTTAACCATTCCCCTGGTTATGGTCATATGGTGTTTAACATTAAAGGAGATGCTCCAGTAAACAGTCTTTTATAAAAATGTTAATATTGGTACTTCTACTTATTTTGGATAGGACAGAGATAGAGCCTCCAACAGTTTGTAACCCAAGGATGGGCAAAGCCAAAGAAGTCATAGTAAATGTGATACCCCAACTTCTATTGCATGCCTACCACATACCAGGCAATGCAGCGGGTGCAAGGTGCAGACGTGAATGGGACTGGGTCTGACCTCAAACAGTATGATCATGTATCAAAACCAGTATTACATATGCTGTCTATCCTGAGTTCATGTTGAAATCTTCCTAATGGTGCTTCAGACAACCTCTACTCCAGCCTTAGAGTCTTAAGAAGTCCCATTGACTCTGGAGCAGCTTTCCATCCAAAGTCCTTTCATGTAGCTTCCTTCCAATCCATGCAGCAGAAAATACAAAAAAAGTCCCATCTAAATCACAGATGTTAACTTGCTTTCGTAATTCGGCCAGTGATTTATCTGATTGCTCACAGTTTGCTCCGTCATCGTCTTCCAGAAGCTGAAAGTGACAAAGAAATTTCTCCTGGCAGAAAGACGTGTTTCTCCTATCAGGCCTTTGACACCCATCTTTGTGATACACTCACAAGTAGATTCTAAACTGCTTCACACAACAGCACTGAAGTTACAAAACCAAGTTAAATCATAACTTTTGAAAGCATGTGAACAAGATTCAACAGATTTTTTAAGCAGCTGTGAAATAGTGTCACCAGAATTGTTTTTACTCCTGGTGATTTTACTACAGAAATGTTTAAATGCTGCAGAACCCATGGAGGTGTGCTGCTCATGTCTACTCGAAAAAGCCACTTTCTGTTCAGCTGCCAGGAGTGCAGGTAGCTGCCAGCTTCCCACTGCAGTGCCTTCAGGATCTACCTTAGCTTTCCCGCAGAGCCCAACTCTTTCTGGCAAAACCCCAGCCAGTGACAGAGCACAGTGGGATGCTAGGGTAGGTCTTTTGGGGATGGGCGCTCTTTGTTCTGGAGCTCTTCATTGCGTTGGATGAGACTGTCAGGTCTGCACTGCAGTTTGGACCTCTCCTGCATTGTGATCTGGGGCTTGGGCAATCCTGCTTCCTCTCCCCTTTATCCTGCACAGAGTCTGCTAACTTCCCTTCCTAACTCCTCAGTGTCTGCTTCTCAGGGACCCAATAGACATAAACACTTTCAGGGCAATGTAGGAACATAAACACTATACATCTCATTCAGAGGACTGGAGGACCTGAACATGTCCCTAGCCCCTGAACATTCTTATACTAGGCTCTGCTAAAAATGAATTATGTTTCTGCCACAGTGAAACTGACCATTTCATCTCAATTGTTCAGCTGGGATACAAATGAAAATCTAAACGTGAGGAAAAATAAACCCATATAGAGTCTGAAATTTCACTTCAGTTACCCAAGCTATCTAAAATCCAAGGTAAAGAATGTGTTTGGGTATTTCTTCTGTGTTTGCCATGAACTGCTAAGAGCCAGGCCGTCACAGTTATAATGAGAGGTCACTCTTTCCTTTTTGCCACTTTAATCACTGTTCCACTTGGAGCACCATTGTTCCTGGTAAGCTGCCTCCCCTCATGGCAGCACAGGATGAGGATAAAGCGGGTTATAATTGCATTCTTTTTGCAGGAGAGTTTGGAGAGGTGTACAAGGGGCGTTTGAAACTTCCAGGCAAGAGGGAAATCTATGTGGCCATTAAGACGCTGAAGGCTGGGTACTCAGAGAAGCAGCGACGGGACTTTCTGAGCGAGGCGAGCATCATGGGGCAGTTTGACCATCCCAACATCATCCGCCTGGAGGGTGTGGTCACCAAGAGCCGGCCGGTCATGATCATCACGGAGTTCATGGAGAATGGCGCTTTGGATTCTTTTCTCAGGGTAAGAACTGCTCAGCTTGCCTTTACCCTTCAGAGTAAAAGCACAGATGATGCTGGTGCTGGTGGGAGCTGGGGGACCATGGTGGGCTGGGAAGAAGCATCCACGTGAGGACCACCTGCCACTTAGGAATCCCTGACGAAATACAGATAGGCATTGGAGGTGTTAGCAAGATTAACAGATTTGTTGCTAAAAAGAAAGAACAAAGCAGAGCCCGTGGACCCCTCCGTAGAAGGATGGCACAGAGCCAGGCCTCAATGAGTAAGAATGAATAGAGGACAGAGGATGGCCATCGGCATCCGTATGAATCATGGAGATTGAAGAGACTCCCAGCTGCTATGCTGTCCTGCGTGATGCATGCAGACATCAGTGGCCATCTCTGCCTTTTCCCCAGCACAGCCGCCCTTCCATTCAGCTCTCTTCATTTGCAGTTCAGAAATAAAACACATTACCCTTATCTGATGCCTGGGCCACCTGGCCTCTGAGGAGGTGCTTCTGGGCAGGAGACAGGAACAGTGTGTCACAAGTGACCACAAGTCTTTTCTGGGGTTGATGGAGAACTGTGGCTCCCACCCAGCCTGGAGCAGGGATAGAGGCCCCAAAGGCCTATGGCCGAGAGATCTACAAAGGACCATTGTCAGAATGCCCAAATGCAGCCACAATAGAGGCACTTTCATTTCTATGGGGCATCTCAGAGCTACTCAGAGAGGCCTTGTATGAGTGTGGGCATAGTGCTTATGTCTGGGGGATAGAAGCTGTCTAACCACAGGCCATGGAGGAAGGCATGCCTCAGACCAAAGGCTTAGTTGGGGAGTCTGGGAGCAAGAGGGTACAGGGGCAAGGCCTTCTGAGCAAGGGCTTCAGGGTAATACCAAGTAGCTGGCTATGCATGTCACCAAAGCTACCGAACAGCAGCTATGGCTGCAGATCAAAGGACTAGTCATTGAAACATTCACCAGGTGACTGCTCTGACCATGCCCTGTGCTGGGAACGGGGTCTATACTGATGAGAGAGAGATTGCTTTAATGCCATGGAACAAATCACCCCAAACTTCAATGACTTAGCACAATAGCAATTTAGTTTGCTCATAAGTCTGTAATTTGGGAACCTCTCTGTTCCATGTGCTGTCAGCAGGGGCAGCTCAAGGGCTAAGATCTGGAATCGCCCAAAGACTCATTTACTCATCTGTCTCATAGTGGATGCTGGGTGTCCGTTGACATCTCTCCACCTGGCCATCTCTGGCTTCCTCACAGCAAGCTGGGTCCTCAGAACAAGCATCCTGAGCACAGAAGGCAGAAGCTGCATCAGTTCTGTAACCTAGCCTGAACAGTCACATAGCACCCTTCAGTCATGGTGATGAGCCCACCCAGATTCATGGGGAGGAAGCACTCCCCACATTTTGATGGGTACTGCAACCTGATGTCTTCTTGCACATAAGGGATGGGAAGTCCTGCTATGTCCATCATAGAGAACACAACCTGCAGAGATGCCCCTGCCCCTCGGGACCTTCATGCCCAAAGCTTCCAATAATCATCTGTCTGGACTGTACTTTTTGTTTCTATGCATGAAGCACAGAGGTGTCACATATGTGATGATGGGCTTCTCTGGTGGCTCAGGTGGTTAAGAATCTGCCTGCAATGCAAGAGACTTGGGTTCCATCCCTGGGTTGGGAAAATCCCCTGGAGAAGGAAATGGAAACCCACTCCAGTATTCTTGCCTGGAGAATTCCATGGATGGAGGAGCCTGGCAGGCTCCAATCCCTGGGGTGACTTTTTGTTTCCACACATGAAGGACAGAGGTATCACATGTAGTAGAACTGAAACCTTCTTGAGAAAGCCAGGGATGGCTTCAAAGAGGAGAGAGAACTTCTCCAATATTGAAGAAAGAGGAATTTGCCAGACAGCAGATAGGCTGACAGAACAGTAGAGCTGTGTATTTAGAGGCTGAAGTCAGGGTGGCCTGTTCAGTAATCTGTCAGCAGTTGCATGGTGGCTCTGAAGCCCAGAAGTAGAGTTTAGGGGCTTCCCTGTGGACAGGAAGCTGATGACTTGTCTAGAAGCTGCACTTATACGTACTGAAGCTTCCTTTGCAGGGGGAGCACACGCTTTATGCTCGTCTAGGTCGATAGGCAGTAGTGGCTTTTGTTTGGCAGGTTAGGGGGCAGATGATTTAGGTGATGGGGCCCATGTCCTTTGCATGGTACAGTCTCCTTGAGGGTGTGGGATATACTTTGTATAACCCTAGCACCTAGCACAGTGAGCACCGAGTAGAGGGTAGTGGAATAAAAGACCATTTCTGGAGCAAAAGCAGTTGGGTGTGGCAGGATTGATGGAGCATCCTGAGTGTACACGGATCTCTTGTCCTTGTCACCAGACCTCTTGTGTCACAGTGGGGCATGGACCATGCTCCCCTGGGGGCATTCCTTCGTGATCAGATTGCTTATGCAGACAGTCAAGTAAACATGAACAGGTGGTAATGTTAGAAGAAGTATCTTCTGGAACCAGCCTCCAGACCCATTCAGGAGTCATTTATTTCCTGCAAGTCACCTGCCTGTGCTTCTCAGAGACTCTCAACACAGCCTGGGAACTGAGATGAGATCCTCTCCCGAGAACATGCAGGGGAGCAAAGCGATTCATGCTCAGGAGCCTGCAAAAAGTCAGAACTCTGCTCTGCTCTGCACATGCATATTTCCATTTGGGGGGCACAGGACATGGGGGCAAGTTGGATGCCAGTTATTTTTCATGGTGATGCAGCCTAGGCAGTGAGAGAAAAGCTTGAGGTGAGAGAGGAGCACAGGGAAATGGAGGGAAAAGATGGCAGAAAGGGAGCGGCCAGAGCAGGCAGCGCCAGGAGGGGAAGGAAATGAAGCGTGACCAACTCCCCGCGCGGTGTAGAGGCAGGTAATCTATAAATCTAATTTCAGCCTTACTACCAGACCCTGGAGCATAGCAGCATTAATTGATGTATCTGCTGCTTGATAAAATTGAAAAGTGGGTCATCAGTTCAGTTCTGCAGGGTCCATCTTCTGGGAGGTAGTATAATTTTAGGATCGCCATTCAGAGAAGAAAGGAAAAGGGTCTGACTTCAATTTGTGCACTTTTTCTCTCCTCCAACCCCACAGAGGGGCCCCTTCACACCAGACATAGTAGCTTTGGATTGTGGCCATGCCTCCAGCTTGGTCTCAGAGCCTTTGGGCATCAAGGGTCCAGTGACGACATCAGACACTGCTTCTCACAGTCCACTCAGTGCTCCTCTCTCATTGCAGAACTTAGAATCCTTCACATTATGGAGGGATTGGAAACATTGCTACTGTTTAACCATACATTCAGTAGGGTCATAATTATCCATATTTTAAAAAAATGTGCTATGGATTACGTAGCATGCCAGTCTATAATTAAATATTTCCTTCTTGGCACTCAGATTTAGGGGATTCTATCTGATAGCTCTTCCATCATCTTAGACATAAGCGCTGAAGCCCTCCTCAATGCCTTATGCCCTAGCCAAGAAGGTTGGCCTGCTCTGTAAGGCCCTCTTGGCTAAAGCAAGGGTTTGTGGTTATTGCTGGTTCATTCACATATGGCTGTAACTGGGAAACTCTTAAAAGTCACTGAGCAACGTCAGTTGGGGGCATTTATCATTCATGGGATGCTCATTCATAGGCTGGAGCTAGATGACAGCAAGTCAGTTGTCAGGAAGAGAATCCCAGATTGCAAGTTCTGAGACCAAGGCCCTGCTTTGGACTCTGCTATGAGTCACCATGTGGCCTTGAGCAAGTCTGTTAACTCAATTTCCCAGTCTATAAACTAAAGGCATTGAGCTGGATGGTCTTGAAAGGGCTCTTTCAGGTAAAAAAAATCTATGATTCATTCTCTTCAAACAAATCAAATAAGGGTTTCATTTCCTGAAGTGGGTTTGTCAATGAAAGTTGAAATACCTAAATCCTTCCTGTCTAATAAAAGGGCCAGCAAGTGGCTTCAGTGAATTTGCAGAAAAGCAATTTCAGCAGAAAGCATTTTGTGAAGGGAAGAAAGTTTAAATCACTTCACCCAGCCTGTATTTCTTCTATAAACTGTTTTTACCATGTGCTCAGCATGGAACCAGATCCTTTCCCAGAGTTCTAAGAAATCTGGGCTTTTTTTTTTTTTTTTTCTGTCTTGTTTATCTTTCTATGTTGATGTTCATTATCTCTGGAAGTTCTTTTGTGGAAGTTTACATCAATGAACTGAATAGAAAACAGCTGGACATGTCAGAAAAACTTAATGTTCATATCTATAAGTTTTACCAAGATTATGAACTCAACTGGTGTGACTGTCTTATCATAGTAGGTGATTTCCCTGCAGATCTTAAAGAAAAAGTATTTCAGAGTTAGCATCAGTTCAGTTCAGTTGCTCAGTCATGTCTGATTCTTTGTGACCCCATGGACTGCAGCACGCCAGGCTTCCCTGTCCATCCCCAACTCCCGGAGCTTGCTCAAACTCATGTCCATCGAGTTGGTGATGCCATCCAACCATCTCATCCTCTGTTGTCCCCTCCTCCTCCTTTCAATCTTTCCCAGCATCAGGGTCTTTTCCAATGAGTCAGTTCTTCGCATCAGGTGGCCAAAGTATTGGAGTTTTAGCTTCAGCATCAGCCCTTCCAATGAATATTCAGGACTGATTCCCTTTAGGTGGAAAAGGCACTGAACAGGAATTAGAAAAGATTCAGATTAGTGTAGCATATTTGTGGTTCATGGCTCTCCTTTCTATTTCTATGGCCATCGCAGACATCATTCATCAATCATAGCTCTTCTTCCTACAGAGCTGATACACAGACTTTTCCACACAGGCAGTCATTCCCAATCGATCAAAGATGGAATGTCAGTGGAGAAGCACTTTGTTGTTTGACTTAGATTTTTTTAATAAATGAATATCACACAGAATGACTTAAGGCTAATCACTTAAACTTTCTGGACTTCTTTTAACTTCTCTATAAAAACGAAGTAATATCGCCTGCCTTACCTACTCCACAGGACCAGTGTTAAGGATGAAAACATATTCTATGAAGTATGACTTGCCATACAAAAACCAAGGAAGGGAAGAAGTCAGAGTTTATAGATTAATTGATCCTAACTTCAGGCCTCTGTTATTAGGTCCTACTGCAGTTCGGGGAGTAGGATGTGAGGGTCAACAGTGGCCTGCTGCAGGGACTGGGGCACTGACTGCAGCAGGGCCTGCATGGGACCTTTTGAAGGAGGTCACCATTAACTTCATTACCTCCACCGTAGTTTGGCCTCAGGTCAAACAACATGGAGGGAACACAGCCGTGCTCCCCCCATCAACAGAAAATTGGATTAAAGATTTACTGAACATGGCCTTGCCCATCAGAACAAGACCCAGTTTCCCCCTCAGTAAGTCTCTCCCATCAGGAAGCTTCCATAAGCCTCTTGTCCTTATCCATCAGAGGACAGACAGAATGAAAACCACAATCACAAGAAACTAACCAAACTGATCACATGGACAACAGCCTTGTCTAACTCAATGAAGCTATGACCCATGCTATGTAGGGCCACCCAAGACGGGCGGGTCATGGTGGAGAGATCTGACAAAACGTGGTCCACTGGAAAAGGGAATGGCAAAGCACTTCAGTATTCTTGCCTTGAGAACACCATGAAAAGCATGAAAAGGCTGATAGGACACTGAAAGATGAACTTCCCAGGTCGGTAGGTGCCCAATATGCTATGGGAGATCAGTGGAGAAATAACTCCAAAAAGAAGGAAGAGATGGAGCCAAATCAAAAACAACACCCAGCTGTGGATGTGACTGGTGATGGAAGTAAAGTCCAATGCTGTAAAGAGCAATATTGCATAGGAACCTGGAATGTTATGTCCATGAATCAAGGCAAGTTGGAAGTGGTCAAACAGGAGATGGCAATAGTGAACATTGACATTTTAAGAATCAGTGAACTAAAATAGACTGAATTGGCTGAATTTAACTCAGATGACCATTCTATCTACTACTGTGGGCAAAAATCCCTTAGAAGAAACAGTAGCCATCATTGTCAACAAATGAGTCCAAAATGCAGTACTTGGATGCAATCTCAAAAACGACAGAATGATCTCTGTTCGTTTCCAAGGCAAACCATTCAATATCACAGTAATCCAAGTCTATGCCCAGACCAATAATGCTGAAGAAGTTGAAATTGAATGGTTCTATGAAGACTTACAAGACCTTCTAGAACTAACACCCCCCAAAAAAGGTCCTTTTCATTATAGGGGACTGGAATGCAAAAGTAGGAAGTCAAGAGATACCTGGAGTAACAGGCAAATTTGCCCTTGGAATACAAAACAAAGCAGGTCAAAGGCTAATAGAGTTTTGCCAAGAGAACGCACTGGTCATAGCAAACACCCTCTTCCAGCAACACAAGAGAAGACTACACATGGACATCACAGATGGTCAATACTAAAATCAGATTGATTATATTCTTTGCAGCCAAAGACGGAGAAGCTCTATACAGTCAGCAAAAACAAGACCGGGAGCTGACTGTGGCTCAGATCATGAACTCCTTATTGCCAAATTCAGACTTACATTGAAGAAAGTAAGGAAAACCACTAGAAGATTCAGGTATGCCCTAAATCAAATCCCTTACGATTATACAGTGGGAGTGACAAATAGATTCAAGGGATTCTGATAGAGTGCCTGGAGGACTATGGACGAAGGTTCGTGACATTGTACAAGAGGCAGTGATCAAGATCGTCTCCAAGAAAAAGAAATGCAGAAAGGCGAAATGCTTGTCTGAGGAGGCCTTACCAATAGCTGAGAAAAGAAGACAAGCTAAAGGCAAAGAGGAAAGGAAAGATATACCCATCTGAAATGGCATGGACCTAATAGAAGCAGAAGATATTAAGAAAAGGTGGCAGGAATACACACAAAAACTGTACAAAAAAGATCTTCATGACCAAGATAATCACTCACCTAGAGCCAGACATCCTGGAATGTGAAGTCAAGTGGGTCTTAGAAACCATCACTATGAACAAAGCTAGCGGAGGTGATGGAATTCCAGTTGAGCTGTTTCAAATCCTGAAAGATGATGCTGTGAAAGTGCTGCACTCAATATGCCAGCAAATTTGGAAAACTCAACAGTGGCCACAGGATTGGAAAAGGTCAGTTTCATTCCAGTCCCAAAGAAAGGCAATGCCAAAGAATGCTCAAACTACTGCACAATTGCACTCATCTCACATGCTAGTAAAGTAATGCTCAAAATTCTCCAAGCCAGGCTTCAGCAATACGTGAACTGTGAACTTCCAGATGTTCAAGATGCTGGTTTTAGAAAAGGCAGAGGAACCAGAGATCAAATTGCCAACATCCGCTGGATCATCGAAAAGCAAGAGAGTTCCAGAAAAATGTCTGCTTTATTGACTATGCCAAAGCCTTTGACTGTATGGATCACAACAAACTGTGGGAAATTCTTCAAGAGATGGGAATACCAGACCGCCTGACCTGGCTCCTTAGAAATCTGTATACAGATCAGCAAGCAACAGTTAGAAATGGACATGAAACATCAGACTGGTTCCAAATAGGAAAAGGGGTGTGTCAAGGCTGTATATTGTCACCCTGCTTATTTAACTTATATGCAGAGTACATCATGAGAAATGCTGGGCTGGAAGAAACAAGCTGGAATCAAGATTGCTGGGAAAATATCAATAACCTCACATATGCAGATGACACCACCCTTATGGCAGAAAGTGAAGAAGAACTAAAGAGCCTCTTGATGAAAGTGAAATAGGAGAGTAAAAAGTTGGCTTAAAACTCAACATTCAGAAAATGAAGATCATGGCATCTGGTCTCATCACTGCATGGCAAATAGATGGGGAAACAATGGAAACAGTGAAAGACTTTATTTTCTTGAATTCCAAAATCCCTGCAGATGGTGTTTGCAGCCATGAAATTAAAAGATGCTTGCTCCTTTGAAGAAAAGTTATGACCAACCTAGACAGCATATTAAAAAGCAGAGATATTACTTTGCCAACAAAGGTCAGTCTCGTCAAAGCTATGGTTTTTCCAGTGGTCATGTATGGATGTGACAGTTGGACTATAAAGAAATCTAAGCGCTGAAGAATTGATGCTTTTGAACTGTGGTGTTGGAGAAGACCCTTGAGAGTCCCTTGGACTGCAAGGAGATCCATCCAGTCCATCCTAAAGGAAATCAGTCCTGAATATTCATTGGAAGGGCTGATGCTGAAGCTGAAACTTCTATATTTTGGCCACCTGATGTGAAGAACTGACTCATTGGAAAAGACCCTGGTGCTGGGAATGATTGAAGGTGGGAGGAGAAGGGGACGACAGAGGGTGTAATGGTTGGATGGCATCACCGACTTGATGGACATGAGTTTGAGCAAGCTCCGGGAGTTGGTGATGGACAAGGAAGCCTGGTGTGCTGCAGTCCATGGGCTTGCAGAGTCAGACACGACTGAGCGACTGAACTGACTGACTGACTGACAGTTTGGGTGGGTGTGCCAACCTGCTGAACTCTGAATTCTCAGTGAACTAGGCTCTCTGAGGGCAGTGATTCTAAGATATCTGCCCCACACACCAAAGAGGCCAGGAGGAACCTACAGTCTTGGCCTGTGGTGTCTTCCATCTCTCTTGCCAGGTGCCTGGGGTTCATGGGAGAGCTGGTTAGTAAGACATTGTGGCCTTACTGATAATGTCAGCGATAGTGGCTGCTGTCTTCGTATCGATGAGGCATTGAGCCAATCCCTCCATATGTATTATCTCATTTAACCTTGAATCTCAAATCTAAGGAAAAGAGATTCACTGTACTCTTATTTTACAGATGTGGTGATCACTGCTCTGGCAGTTAAATAACTTACCCAAGGGCATGCAGCCAGTAAGAGATGGAGCTCAGACCCACCATGAAGTACCTGGACTTTTAACCATTTCTTGTCCTCTGTTGACACCAGAATCTATAAGATGACTGTTCTAAATATTCAAATCAGAAAATGAAGCAGCTCAGTGAAGTTTTTAATGACTTAAAGTGGAAACACAGACACAAATCTGCAATTGCTTTCAATGCTTCTCTTGGCAGAACTGCAGCTGCCCTCAGTGCCCTCCCCAACATCTGTCTGCAAGTGGGCTTCTGTAGGGAGATATTTATTTTTAACCACATTGTTGTCTCCACTTACAGAGGAGAAGTAACAAACTGAATTGAAAAAACTCGACCCTTGTGGCTTGTGGCTGAAATACATTTTCTAATATACGAAAGTTGCATGACAACTTTCTGGGGAGGCAGATCCCCAGAGACCCACTTAGAGAAATGATGGTGCTGGGGAAAGCAGGGCTAGCTTCTTAAGGAGGTGTGGAGTGACGTTCATTAGTAAGAAAGATTTGCATCACTCACAGCACATCCAGCTCTGGCACCATGTGCTGAAAACCAATCAGTTTCCAAAAAGTGGCCCTGCACTTTCTTCTGGAGTTGGTTAGAAGCAAATATTGCAGGGAAAGCGTTCTGGGCAGATGGGGAGGTGGTTAAGGTTTGAGTGAGAAATTGAAACTCAAAGTGTGTCAGACTCAGTGTGTTTGGAGGAACCTCCTTCCTGTGGAGGAGGTGTTCTCGGGAAGGAGTAGAGGGAGTGCCAGTTTGCTCCCCTCCTTCAATTGACCGAGGAGCATAACCATCCCCAGGCTTGGAATCTTGCATGAGGAACAGAGTCTTCAACAATTAATGCCACCATTGTTAAACTTTCCAATTGTTGGATTTTTCCCTGAATAAAAAAATGTGTAACATTTTGATAACGGCTGTTTTATTTTTCCTTACTTATTTTTGTGTAGAAACTTACTTTTGCACAACCACATGCCTAAATGATGTGTCCCATACATATTAGTGAGATAATGCATGTGAGTGCATTGTATGCTATCTCGCAGACAGTAGATGCTCAATAAATGGGAGCTCCACACATTGTTTATGCTTCCTGTATTTTACAGGAGGACCCTGGGGCAGAGGGAAAGGCTGCTTTGTCCAAGGTTTGTGTTCAGCAATAACTAGACTAACCCAGGGTATCTTGACTCCTCCCACCTCTCCCCGAGTCAGAGCACCTCAATGCCTGGACCATGCTCTCCTTACATAACCCACAGCACTTTAGGGGGCAGCTGGGGCTGGACTGATTGGGAAAATGTGTTCTTGGCAGCATGGTCCAGGGTCCACTGACGTAACCAGTGCGGGCAATGTCCAAACTCAGTGGCTTTGGGGAGGTGGAGGAAGGGACACATTCATTCACTGACAAGCTGTCTGTAGCCATGGAGGAGGGAGGGCAGCCAGGTAAGAAACCTGTTGGAAAGAAGGTTGGCAGGAGGTGGGGCAGCAACAGCTTTCATTTACGGGGATGGTCCATGAGCCAGACATGGCGCAAGCACTTCTCCTGACCAGCCAGCCCTCTGAGGCACATGTGTTATCCCAGTGTCCAGGAAAACATCTTAACATTTAATTCTGGGGCCAGGAAGTAATGTACCAGTCGTTCAGCCAGCAAACGTTTGTTGAGCAACATCTGTCTACTCAAACGTCATCAGCACTGGGAGTGCTATGGCGTCTGCAAGGGACAGAGTTCCTATCTCAGAGCAGCAGAGACAGGCAGACACACAGCCGTCCACACATACAACTACACCTTGTGATACGTGCTAAGAAGGAAAGTGAGAGCACGCACTGAAAGACAGTGACATGCACGTGCTAGTTGTGGGTGGGGGAGGGGACTGGCTATAGGGACACTCCTCTCTGAGGAGGTGACATTTAAGGGGAGATTTGAGGCAAGTGGGTGTTGACTATGGGGGAGAAGCAGAGAAGAGCCTGTATCAGGGCCCTGAGGCAGGAAGGGCCTGGCCAGGGAGCGAATTGAAAGGTCATCAGGCACTGTGCCTTCAGCATGGGAGTGCAAGAAAAGTGGCATAAGGTGATCCCCTGGGGCCCTGTGGGCCAAGCTGAGGAGACTGACACTTTCCCTTAATGCAATATGAGGCCAGTAGAGTGCTTTAAGCCAGCCCGTGACATGACTGGATTTATGTCTTGTAAGGATGGCTCTAACTTCCCTTAGAGAAGGGATTTCAGAGGGGAGCAGGTGGAGGGAGGCTGTTACAGGTGATGGATGAAGATGACTTGGTTAGAATGGTGGCAGTGAAGGCAGACAGGAGTGAATGGCTTTGAGATGTAACTTGAAGATGGGATCCACGAGGCTTGGCCAGAAGAAGGCGGAGTATTGGAGGAGAGGAAAGAGAATGGGAGGGGCGCCGGGAGGAGGTGGAAGCAGCTTAGTCCAGCACTGACAGAAGTGACTAGCAGAGGGACCCTGGCAGCTTGGTTTCCTTGTAACCACTGAAGCCAGTCTTGATCTGGATGCCTTTGGTGTCTTATTACAGCAAAATGACGGACAGTTCACGGTGATCCAGCTGGTGGGGATGCTGAGGGGCATTGCCGCGGGCATGAAGTACCTGGCGGAGATGAACTACGTGCACCGGGACCTAGCTGCAAGGAACATTCTGGTCAACAGTAACTTGGTGTGCAAGGTGTCCGACTTTGGCCTTTCCCGCTACCTCCAGGATGACACCTCAGATCCCACCTACACCAGCTCCTTGGTGAGTCCTTCTGGGTCTTTTCAGATCAAAGCACGGCAGGAGTAAAAAGTGGCTGCACATAGCGAGGACCCATGGTGGGGCATACAGGGAGGGACTGGCACCAGGGCTCATTTGTCCTCTGGGGAAGCCAAATGCCGGGTGGACCATTCATCCGGGAGAAATGACAGCCACTGGTTGTTCAGGCAAATGTTAGGGCACAGGCTGTGAGGAAGTGTTGGTGTCTCCTCTGAAGCCATGCTGTTCCTGGCCAATGAAAGAGGATGTTTTGAAAAGGATGATTTGGGAGAGTCCAAACATTTGGTCAGTGGCACGAAAGACATCATCTATGGGGAGCGGGCTCTGGTTGGGTTGAGCACTGTGTCATCAGGTACATTCCTGGTCCTGATTTGGGGCACATGCAGCAGCTAGTGGTAGCTTGCAGAAAGCAGCAGCAGTGAGTGGTAGTTGGAAATGAGACTTTGGTTCCCTGACCAAGCGTCCTAACCACTAGACCACAGAAGTGTGACTAGAGCCTAAATCCCCAGTCCTTACCTACCTTGACAAGAAAGAATTCTGATGAAGAGGTGGAAGATAAAGAGAAAAGTAAAACATTTTTTGCAAAAGCAGAGTACATAAGACACATGGCTGAACTCTGTGAGCCTCCCCTAGGTGCGCATGCACTCCTCAGCCAAGATGGATTTCAACACAAAAGTGTCTGGGAGGATAGAAGCCAAACTTATTAAGACCTGGCATCCCCTGACTTTTGACCCCCAAAGAATCTCTCTGTGCATGTGTAGTCTCTCCCTTGCCCCAAGGAGGGAAATATGTGATCTCTTGATCTTTTACTCAAACAAAATTTAGCCCTTCTCTGTTCCTGCCATGCTGGTTATTTTAAGGTGCCCACAAGAGACAAAACCTGGCTATTTCCCTGTTTCTGTTGTTATTTCCATTTTGGAGAGCAATTAGGAGACTGATTGAAAATGCCTACCTGGGGGCCCACCTATCTTCTGTCTCAGGCAGTGCAAACAGGAGGCTAAGTGCAAACAGTTGTAAGTGTCCAGCCTGAAGCCCACTTTCATTCCTGCCCATGAATTGTAAACGGGAGGCCAGCTGTAAATGCCTAACCCGGAGCCCATCTGTGTCCTGCCTCCGTCGTCTTCTCTGTCTCCATTACTTCCAGAAAGCTATAAGTATCACAACTTGGTAATTGAACAACAACAACATGATGAGTACTCTCAAATTTGTATTTCTATCTCAGCCCCTTCCTCTACAGCCTGAACAGCTATAATCATCTGTGTTCAACTGCCTAGTTCACACAATTCCCTTTAGAACTTAACAGGTCCTAAATAGAGCTCTTGATTTACTCTCCAATCGCCTCTCCCCCATCTCTTCAACTCAGTGGTTGCACTATTCCTAATGGTGAAACCTAGGAATCAGTCTTGAGTTCTCTCTGTGCCTCCCCATCCAAGTACAATCCTTCCACTAATCCTATGTTGTTGTTTAGTCGTTAAGTTGTGTCCAACTCTTTTGTGACCCCATGGACTGTAGCCCACCAGGCTCCTCTGTCCATGAGATTTCCCAGGCAAGAATATTGGAGTGGGTTGCTGTTTCCTTCTCCAGGGGATCTTCCCGACGCAAGGATCAAACCTGTATCTCTTGCATTGGCAGGCAGATTCTTTACCATTGAGCCACCAGAGCAGCCCTACCCTATTCCTATAGGTATCTATAACGTCTGCTCCTTTCTTCTCATCTCTGCTGCTGTTCAGTCACGTGTCTGACTTTGCTACCACATGGACTGCAACACACCAGGCTTCCCTGTCCTTCATCGTCTCCTGGAGTTTGCTTAAATTCATGTCCATTGAGTTGGTGATGTCATCTAACCATCTCATCCTCTGTCGTCTCCTTCTCCTCCTGCCTTCAATCTTTCCCAGCATCAGGGTCTTTTCCAATGAGTCAGCTCTTTGCATCAGGTGACCAAAGTATTGGAGCTTCAGCTTTAACATCAGTTCTTCCAATGAGCATTCAGAGTTGATTTTGCTTAGGATTGACTGGTTGGATCTCCTTGCTGTCCAGGGGACTCTCAAGAGTCTTATCCAACACCACAGTTTGAAAGCGTCAATTCTTTGGTGCTCAGCCTGTTTTATGATCCAACACTCACATCTGTACTGTGACCCCACCCTATTCCAAAGCACCATTCTCTCTCACCTGGACTGTTACAGTAGCTTCCTAATGAGTCTCCCTGGTTTCCTTTTGTCTTCATACATCCATTCATAACAGCATCAAAAGTGACTGATCTTCCTAATCTACCCACCAGCTATATCCCTTAAACTTGCAAAAACAATACCTGATTATTACAAAAGTCAGAACAATACAGAGAAGAAAAAAGGATAAATAAGAACCTACAATTCCCTTAAAGAATGGTTTGGTGAACTTTTCCTAAAGTGAGTGCCATATAGAAAATATTTTAGACTTTGCTGGCTAAGAGGCCAAATGAGGATATTAAGTACATGATTATATAACCATTTAAAATGTAACCCTTTAAAAATGTATGAATGCCATTCCTAGCCCCTGGGCTGTAAAAAAGCAGGTGACCTGCCAGATCTGGTACTTAGGCAATGGTTTACCAACTCCTGTGCTGAAGCATCAGTTTCAACAATTAGATGTGTCTGCTTTCACGCTTGTATCTTTGTTCAAAAAGAAATTTTTTATTTTCTAAAAATGGGATCATACTGTGCCTGTTTTTCTGTGTCTTGTGTGTCTCTTGGGGATTCTTACTCCAGGTTGCACACTCCACTAAGGATATATGGTGCCCATCTTCTAACATCTTCACCAGCATTGGAAGTAATCAATATTTTTAAAAGTTGTTAATCCAAAGATGAAAAATGATAACTGGTTTTGTTTTCATTGAATTTTCAACTGACTCCTAGAGATCTTTTTGCATAGTTATTGGGATTCATGTTTCTTCTTTCACTAATCATCTATACATGTATTTACCTATTTTTCTACTGGGTTACTTTCTGGTTTCTTAGGAATGTATAGGAATTCTTTTTATAGTAGAGATATTGACCCTTTTTCTGCCATATACAATACAGTTAGTTCCTTCATGTTTTCCTGTACAAAAAAGTACAATTCTTTTTTATAAAGATTATTTTTTTCTTTTCGTCTGCTCCGCACCTTCATTGCGGCACTCAGGCTTAGTTGCCCCACAGTATGTGGGATCTTAGTTACCAGACCAAGGCTCGAACTATGTCCCCTGCATTGGAAGGCAAATTCTTAACCACTGAATCACCAAGGAAGTCCCAGTACAATTCTTTTTTGTATTTAAAAAAATACACTTGTCTTTTTGATATTATTTATGATACCCTTTGGCTTGCGAAAGTGGTTCATATTCATTTGGTCAAAAATATCTATCTTTTTCTCTACCTGTTGGATTTTTTGGCTTATTCTAAAAGTTCTCTCCATCCCAAGGTTATAAAATGCTTTTTAAAACTTTCTATACTATTTTATTATCTTGACAAGTTTGATTTATCATGTAACTATTTATTTAATCCATTCCTCTGTCTGTTCATCACTCCACCCTGTTTTGTTGATATGTTTCCAGAAAAGTTGTAGACATTAGTACACATCACCCGTAAACACTTTGGCATATGTCTTTTAATGAGAGTATATATATTTGTTTATACTTCTTTCCTTGATTAAGGCAAAATTTGCAAAAAGAAGTACACAGATCTTAAGTGTAGATTTACAGAGTTTTAACAAATGCATACAACTATGTGACCCAAAATTCTACCAAAATAGAGAACTTGGTCATCATACCAGGAAGTTCCCTCATGTCCTTCCTCTGTCCCAAATGTAGAGGTGCCTGCTGTTCTGACTTTTTTTTCAAATATAGGTTTCTTTCGTCTCTTCTAGAACTCCTCATAAATGGAATCAGAATGCTCTTCATGCCTGACTGCTTTCTTTTAGCATTCTGAGTATGAGATCCTTTCCTGTTGCTGAGTGAAGCAGTCATTTTTTCTTAATTACTGTAACAGTCTATGTTTATTTATCCATTCTCTTGATGGTAGACAGCAGGGCTATTCTCAAATATGATTTTGAATATGTTAGGACATATATTTTTATTGTGTTTTTATGCAGGTAAATATAGAAAATTACATCAACACCATTATTGAAGATATTTTCCATATTTTATTGGCTCATATGTCATTCTTGTCATATGTTAAGTTTCTTACATAAACAATGTTTTGATTCTAAAATCTCCTCTGTTGGTCAATCTATTTATTCTTATGCCCAACCATATTATTCTAATTATAGTAACTTTATCAAAAGTTTTACTTTCAGTATTATTCTGATTATATTAATTTTAGCAAGAGTTTTACTGTTTGGATAAATTAAGGTATCTTCATTCATCTTTAAAAAATCTTGGCTCTTTTCAAATGTATTTTCTTTCAACTTAAGATCACTTTGTCTAGTGATCTACCTAAAACTACCTAGTAATACATATACACTCACATATAAGTTTTGAATGGAATGCGATTCTACATTTGGAAAGCCTGACATTTTAATGACCTTGAGTCACATAAATAATAATGTGAACCAAACATACAATCTGTATATGCCTTACACTGAAAATTTCTTAGATGTAAAGCTTCCTGTGTTATTGTCCTGCACACATTATTTAGATCATCTGTTGTGACTTTGTATGTGTTTCTTCTAAATGATGAAGTATATAAACTCCTAAACCTAACAGCTTTCAGGATCCATTTTACCATATTATTCTTCCATGTTTTTCCTTTTATTCAAAATAGAGAAAATTATCATGTTTGATGACTAAACTATTTATGCTTCTAAAAATGCAGTTTATTCTCATGAAAAATATTTATTGATCATCTACTATGTGCCAATCCCGGGCTACAATCTGGAGGCACAATTAGGATTGAAAAGAGACAGCATTACTGTTCTCACATTACTCACAACGGAATGAGGAAAGGGAAGCTTAGTCAGATGCATACACAAATAAGTGCATAATTGACGGTTGAGATGAGAGTCACTGTATTCTATGACAGCATGAAGAAAATAATACATAAGAAAAACAGCCTTATTAGATCTAGGGGAATTAAGGAGAGCTTTCAGAGGAGATGGGCTCCAGCAAAGTCAACCAAATGCATAAGGTAGGTTAGAGCACTGAGAAACATAAGTAGTACATACAAAGGACTTGTGTCAATAGGGAAGGTGGAATTTTAGAAGAGCTGAGAGAGGACACCTGTACTTGGCATTTGGATAAAGAAGGGAAAATGACCAATGAGGTCAGCAGTAGTTACATTAGATGGGGCCTCCTGGACATTTGTGATGGAATTTACTGCCTTAGAGCAATAAACAATCATTCTGTGTATGGGGGTAGGGGTGGGGGGAGAGAAGGGTGTACACCGATGCACACACATGACCCAAAGGTGATTAATTTCCATTTTAGAAAAATAACCTGGTTTTTCCTCTTGCTTTTTCTTTCTAATATCTTCCCTCCCTTCTTTATAAACAAATCAAAAACCTCTCTTGGCTTCCTTCCTTCCTTCTTTCTCCAAAAGGCCATTTGGCAGTCCCAGGTTAGGTAGATGTCCTGACCTAGAGAAGTAAACCCTAGCAGGAATTGAGACTCACAGGTGAGGGAGCTGGAAACCCAATATGATTGGGATATTAGCTATATACATAGAGATATTGAAAATTATATTGGAGATAATGGAAGCTTTTGGAAAAGGAGGTACAAATACGAAAACCATGAAAGCTAGAATGAATTATGTGAACTGAAGTAGAAATAAGGAAAATGTATCCCCTCAGACTTCTGAGGCTTTGTCTTCAAAGTTGCTGTTGAATAAATAGCCTCTCCATGTTTAAAAAAATTGAACTGGAATTGGAGGTATCAGTGTGAAACTTGTGGTTTTCAGTATAAAAAGAGATAAATAAATATGGGCTGAGAATGCCTCAAAGCAATGGCACCCGTGTAGCAAAAAAATACACCTGGCACTCAGATCTTGGATTCTATATTCTCTTCTCTACTAGAAGCAACCAGGACTCACTAGCTAAATGGCCCCTTCCAGGGCCTAGACAGAGGAAGTGTGTACATTGTTTTGTGCCAGAAAGTAAGACAGTACTCAAAGAATAATGGTAATATGTCAAAAGAACACAATACTCAGCTTGAAGGACTTCCCAATGTCCAAATATAGGATAATTTAGAACTTAATATATACTGATGGTAACAGATTATAACCTATTGAATAAGATAGGAACTGTGGAGTTAACACTGATATGAAAAATCACTATTTGGTGACCATCAGATTAATAGTTAAGAAACATAATGGATGCTTGTACTTGGGGTGAAACTGGAGAGAGAAATGGAGATCTTACATAGCCTCAAAGTATTTCCCCCAAAATATGTATTACAAAAGAGGAGAAAGTAACTTTACAGAGAAATCTGGTAACACCATCTGAATCAAATGTTTAGAGTTCACACCACCAATAACAGACACTGTGCCACTTAAGAAGATGCAGTGAAAAAACAGTATTTCAGATACTCTGTTCAAAATGTAAAACTTGGGTCTTATCATGAGGAAACATCAGAAAAATTAAAATTGAGATATGCTTTATTAAATGCTTAACCTATGATCTTGAAATTTCAAAGTCATGAAAGTTAAGTAGACCAACAACTGTTCCAGATTGAAGGGCATTAAAGAGGCATGATAACTGGGTAATATATATGATCCCTATAGGGCATTTCTGTGACAATTTTTAAGAATTTGAATGGGGTATCTTGATGAAGAATGTATAGGCATTTTTGGTAATAATCTTGAAACTTTTCTAGATATTAAAACTTGTTTCAAAATAAAATATTTTTAAAAAACATTTACCATGACTCAAATGTGGAGGACAGATGGCAAAAGTGGAAGCAATGTGTGTTAGGAGGCCAAGGGCAGTGGGGGTGAATGAAACCCAGAGAAATCAGGAGAGAAACATGGGTAAGACTTGATAGTGGGTGATACTTGGGTGAGAGGCTGACAGAGGTCCAAGGATGACACCTGGCATCTTGGACTGTGCCTCTGGGTGGATGGTGGTGTCATTCTCTGATTGAATGGGAATGCTGGAAAGAAACCAGTTAGAGAAATAGCAGGTTTTGAATGAATTGTGGGTTTCATTTAAATAAGTATTGCTCAAATTTTGGTGGGTATCAGGTTTACCTAGAGTTAATAAGGAGCCCAGAGGCACAGATTCCAGGATGATTCTGATATAAAATTTTGAAAGACTCTTGTTTAGAAATATTTGACTTTTATGCGCTCATAGGCTAAGTAGAGCTGCTGAATCAGGCCACTGGTTATGGGTTTGGAGCATGAGGGAGAAGTCCAAAAAGGATGTGCATTAAGGAGTCATCAGCATAAAGACAAGAATCAAAACAGGGGCTGTAAATGTGTTTGACTCAGGAGAGGACAAAGAGGGTGAAGGGATTCATTCTGAGCATGAAGAAGCCCAACAGTGACCAACACAAATGCACAAAAATAAAGTAGGAGCATGAATGCTCCACTATCCCTTTCCTCTAGAGAGGCAATTAATTACTAAGAATTTGCTGTAAATCCTTCCCCCTCGCTTTGCAGAGGAGGGATCTGAGGCCCAAAGTGATCAAATGAGCTGCTCAGTTCAAAGCCTGTTCACGCAGCTTTGGTCATTCAGTCCAGTCTCCAGACTGTGAGCCCAGTGCTTGGGACACCTGGGCTCTCTCCCTGGCCCCACAGTGTGCCTGACTCCCTACACAGATTAGGTCATTTGTGATGTCCCAGAAAGCCTATTTCTCCTTCTTTCTTTCCCCTTTCCTTCCCAAAGATCCAGAAAAGAATTGTCATGTTTGCCAACTGGCTCTGCTGGCCTTTGGGCGATGTGGAGGTCAGGCCATGTTGCATCACTGCCACCACCCCATCTTTAAGCAGAGGTGGGCAGGCTATTAACTTTCATTTGTCTATGCATTTTTTCAGTTCTACTTCTTCATAATTTTCATGGTTACCCTAGGAGATATATAGATGTGTGTATATATATATATATATATATATATATATATATATATATATATACACACTTTTTCTCTGGTTGCTTTTAAGATTTTCCCATTATTTTCAGTTTTTAACTTGACTATGATGTGCCCAGTCATGTCTCCCACCCCCCCAATTTATCTTTTTGAGATTCTCCAAGCTTCTTAAATTGTAAATTTATGTCTTTCACTATTATTTGGGAATTTTTCAACCACAGTCCTTCATATATTATTTCCTTTCCCATTTTCCCTCCTTCTAGGACTATAATTACCAATGTGTAGATTGTCCCACAGGTTCCTAAGGCTCTGTTCATCATTTTCCACATTGTTTTCTTCTCCATTCCTCATCTCTATCTTTAAATTCATTGATTCTTTCATTTACCATCTCCATTCTTTTGAAAATTTCCCTCAAGAGATTTTTTTCTGATATTGTATTTTTTTTAGCTTTGTACTTATGAATCTTTCTTTTATACTTTCTAATTGTTCACTGAGATTTTTTTTAATTCATCATAACTATATTTTTCTTTACTCCATTGAACACAGCCATAGTAGCCACTATCATAAATCTAGGTCATCATGGGTTGGCGTCTTTTTCCCCATGAAGATGGATCACATTTCTCTGGCTCTTTGTATGTCTAGTAGTTTTGGATTACATGTGTTGTGAATGTTTTTATATGATGTAGAGACTCTGACTTCTGTAACATTGACCCAAAGATTATTGATGTTTTTGATATAGCAGGAAATGAACATGTTATACTCAACCTGCTGACACTTTTATGTCTGCAGTGGGCAACAGCTCAGTTCCTGTGGCTTTCAGTCTATCTTATGCTTGCATGGTTCAGGAGTCAGCCATAGAATTGAGGAAAGTTTACACCTAGAATTTGGAATTCCATGTCCCTGGTTCTCTTGTGTTGAGGGATTCTTCCCCAGCTCTCCAGCATCCCTGATTATCCAGGACTCCTTCCCTTGGTTTCCTCAGCCAGAAAGATGGTAGTTTTTTCCATTAGTGTTTTAGCCACTGGGTGGACAGCTGCCCCAGGGCAAAACTGCAAAAAGTAAGACTCACCTTGTGCTGCTCAGTTTCTGGAACCTTCAGGTAGTTTTTCCTTTCTTTTTTTTTTTCTTCTTTCCTTTCTCTTCTCTTCTATTTTAATTTGCAGAGAATCTGTTTGTCAGAGGCATACTCCTCCACACTAAAAGTGGAACCTTCAGCTTATTAATGACCCTTAATCAGCAGATCCATGAAATAGCCCTTCAGCCAGCTCTGCTCCATCTTAAGTTCCCTATTTATGCAATTCTTTCAAGATCTTTTAAACATCGTCAGCTTCTAATACATCTTGTTTTACTTTATAAGTGAAGACCTCAGTCATAGCTATTCAAGTTTTCTAGTTTTTCCTACCAGGCCCTCAGCCTTCATCTCTTATTCTGTCTTAATTCTCTACCATGCTTCCCCCCAGGTCTTCCTTCTCTGTTTTAAATTGCTATTTCTAGCCCCAGGAGCATTTCCTTCCCATCAGGCTCCTCGTATAATGAACAGATAGAATTGCTCCTTTGTGCTCTTATGATTGAAATAAGCCTACTAAAACAGGGAGGAGTTCTGAATTGCTCCTAACATTCCAGAGAGACAGATCAATGAGCTTAGCTGGGCTCTAACACCTGTACAATTTACACCACTTTCCTTTTGGCAGGTATATGTCTGAATGCCGTTATGGGTATTCAAAATGACATTTCCATGTGTCTTAGTCTGCTCAAGCAGCTATAACAAAATATCATAGACTAGGTGGCTTACACAGTAAACATTTATTTCTCACAGTTTTGGAGAAACTGGAGACTGGGAAGTCCAAGATCAAGATGCTGGCAAATTTAGTTCCTGACAAGAGCCCTCTTACCAGCTTACAGTTGGCAGCCTTCTTGCTGTATGGTCACATGGCAGAGAGAGGCAGAGAAAGAGAAAGAGACAGAGAAAGCAAGCAGCTCTGGTCTCTCTTCCTCTTCCTATAAGGACACTAACCCCATCATGGGGTCTCTACCCTCATGACCTCCTCTAGACCCAATTACCTCCCAAAGGCCCCACCTCCAAATACCATCACATTGGAGGTTATGTGATAAATATAAACATGAATTCATATGAATTAGGGTACATTTAGTCCATGACACCATGCTTGAGTTACAGACCCAGACTCAGTGTTTGACTTCACAGGTCACATACTAGTAGCACAAAAAGGCACTCATATCAGGGAAAGTGCCACATCTTTGGTTAACTGTTTGCATTTGGGGCTCACAAACACAATTCACAAACCTGACCTTCACCCTTTCTCAGCCCACACTGGTGGACAGAGCCCCCGCAGGGTTCCACGGACCCTCTCTGTGTAGCAGCTTTCTGCTGGGTAAGTCAAAAGCTCTGCTCCATCATGCCTGGCTTTCTTTTCTGATCAGTAGGAAGAGGCCCCATCCAGTCCCTTTGTGAGCAGAATCTTCGCTCCTTAGTATTCAGGCAGGTTCCTTCTGCTAAAGCAGTGTCAACCTTCCCATCCTTCAGAGCCCCAGGCTGTCTCTCTAGGAAGTCTCTGGCCCCGCCTGCACCCTCCCTCAAGCTGCTCCCTGCAGGCCTCCCTGATTTATATGAAGTGCACTCTGTCTTCAAGGTGCCTCTGATCTTCCCGAGCCCCTTCCCCTTTGCTCTGCCTGCCTCTCAACCCTCTTGTCTCAGCCCCGGCTCCCAGTGTGATTCTGGTGTTTCTGCTTTTCTGAGGCTCCCTTCTGTCCTAGCCTGCCTGTGCCTCCCTCCTTCTGGCTCTCTCTGTTCAAATGTCAGCTGACTTTCCTTGCCTACTCTGTCCCCATCTGTGAACCTCAAACAGAGCTGCTTCTTGGGCATCTGCCCTTCCTGGCAGGAAGCAGAATCCATCTTCTCAGGTGATCAGCCAGCCGACTTCTGGGCTGCCCAGCTCTCCCTCACACACTGCACTCCCTACTGCCACCCCCGCTTTCCGTGAAGACGGACACTGGGATGGCTCCGCTGGGCCCCTCCCTCTAGAATCTGCTCCATCTGTGTCAGACACAGTGGCCCCCGGGGGCACTGGACATGGAGGGTCCACCCTCCCTGCGGGACAAGGGTTAGCCTGTCCCCTGAAGCCATCTCTGGGGCACCTGGCCCCAGGGCTCTTCCTGAATCCACTCCACCATGTGCTCTGCAGAAGCCCTTGTTCCCCTGTGATAAATTTCCAGTCGCCTGTCACCATGGAGGCAGGACCCTTGTCTTCTGCTTTCCCATTATTCCCGTGACTTATCGCCTCAGCCACAGCCTGCATCCTTACTGTGTTTCCAGGAGACAGCATCCATTCTAGCCACAATCGATTCCTGCTGAAGTCTCTAGGGCCTCTCCTTTCACAAAAAAATTGGCCTTTATTCCATGATATGCTGCCCATGTCTTCAGGAATGTGGGCTGGGAAGGTGGCAAAAAGATCTCTCTAGAACTCTCTCTCACTCTGGGGTGGCAAAATAAGTCTTTGAACATGGTAGGAATATGCAGGATTTGGATTCAAATGATGCTTTGGCTTCCCTGGTGGCTCAGACAGTAAAGAATCTGCCAGCAATGCAGGTTCAATCCCTGGGTTGGGGAGATCCCCTGGAGAAGAGAATGGCAACCAAGTCCACTATTCTTGCCTGGAGAATTCCATGGATAGAGGAGCCTGGCAAGCTACAGTCTGTGGGGTCACAAAGAGTTGGACATGACTGAGCAACTAACACTGCTGCTGCTGCTGCTAAGTCGCTTCAGTCGTGTCCGACTCTGTGCGACCCCATAGACGGCAGCCCATCAGGCTCCCCCGTCCCTGGGATTCTCCAGGCAAGAACACTGGAGTGGGTTGCCATTTCCTTTTCCAATGCATGAAAGTGAAAAGTGAAAATGAAGTCGCTCAGTCGTGTCTGACCTTCACGACCCCACGGACTGCAGCCTCCCAGGCTCCTCTGTCCATGGGGTTTTCCAGGCAAGAGTACTGGAATGGGTTGCCATTACATTCTCTGTTCCCTCTTCTGAGTCATTCCAAAATAGAAAACAGTAGAACAGAGAGCTTCCAGAAACCCAGGAAAAGCTGATATTCAAAAGGAAAACTGAGGGCCCTCGTGATAGGATCGGCATGGAAGAATTTTGAAAGATTTCACCTTCCAAGGCCAGGGGTGCAGCCTCATGGCCAAAAGAATCAAAACATAAAATAGAAGCAATATTATAACAAATTCAATAAAAATTTTAAAAATGGTCCACATTAAAAAAAAAAACAAAAACAAAAAACCCCCATGGTTCTCACTTCCCTGTGCCCCAGAATGGCCTAGAGGGCCAGGAAAGCATAGATTTCTGGGTCCTATACTCAGAATTTCTGATCAGTGGGCCTGAGATAGGGCCCAGGAATATGCATTTCATACAAGAACCAGACAATGCTGATATCGCTAATGGTGGACCACACTTTTAGAATGTCTGCATTGAAACTGTTTGAGGAAGCATAAATTTCCTCACAAACCTACATTGCAAGACATGTCAGTTATTTTTCAAAAATCAGAGTAAATATGATACTGAATCCCTGTCCAATTAAACTAGAAAAGAAAATGTGTTTTCCATCATCCTAGACCTCTTTCTCTCTCCCCAAGCCCCGGGGAGTATGCAGGTCCCTTGGGCACCATGTCTTTGCAGGAACTGGAGCCCCCCTGCCTTAGTCCAGCATCACCTGTGTCTGACAAGGCAGAGAGGGCGCTGCACCTGTGAGTGTCCCCACCACAGAGCCCCACACCAGCATATGCCTCCAGCTCTCAGCACCCCTGTCTAACCCTGCTACTTTGCTCCCCCTAATGACCCATTTCCCAGATCTGAACCCCTCACCCCTGCCCCATTCATCAGCTCTCTTCTGGATGGGGGTGGGGGTGGGAAGCGTAACTGATTAAATCAGTCCTGAAGATCCTGAGGTTAGTTTTTAGGAGTTGGAGACAGACTGATGATCACCGTCAGCTTTAAGATTCTTCTATGCCATAGCACCAAACTTACACAAATTAACACCTCCATCATTTTCATTGACATGGTTACTGGCCAGCCACTGAAGTTCAGCACCCAGAGGTTTTGTACATTGCACTTGTTTAGCCTCCATCTTCTTTAAGTCAGTAAGTGCTTAAGGAAGGGAAGTTGTCCAGGGTGCCTGAGGGGCATGTCTGAGATGGAGAGTCTTTTATTCTCTAGGAACCTGCTTGGGAGACTTTCAAAGAGGGAATCGACAGAGAAAATCAATGGAGGGGTCAGAGCCTCAGCCTTAGAGGCCCTCCCCCTTCCCCTTGCCAGGTCCTGAGCCCACCCTGCACAGGGGAAGCGGGTACCACACACAATCTGAGGCCGCTTGGGCACACTCTGGAGGAGTGGAAGACCTGTATCACTGTCCTTGAACCAGTGGGGGACTGAGGGCAAAGCTGGGAGCACAGCCAGCCATCTCCCGTCCAGGCTGCCCAGACTTTCTGTTCACCAGGAGCCAGTGGTGCAATCTCCAGCCTTCATGGGTGACAGATGGTTAGGGGGATTCTAGGTGAAGATAGGAAGCCTCTGTGAACTTTGTTTTAAATTAATTTTTGTTGGAGTATAGTTGCTTTACAATGTTGTATCAATTTCCATTGTACAGTAAATACATCAGCTATATATATGCATATATCCCATCTTTTTTGGGATTCAGTTCAGTTCAGTCACTCAGTTGTGTCCAACTCTTTGCGACCCCATGAATTGCACCACGCCAGGCCTCCCTGTCTATCACCAACTCCTGGGGTTCACTCAGACTCACGTGCATCGAGTCAGTGATGCCATCCAGCCATCTCATCCTCTGTCATCCCCTTCTCCTCCTGCCCCCAATCCCTCCCAGCATCAGAGTCTTTTCCAATGAGTCAACTCTTCTCATGAGGTGGCCAAAGTACTGGAGTTTCAGCTTTAGCATCATTCCTTCAAAGAAATCCCAGGGCTGATCTCCTTCAGAATGGACTGGTTGGATCTCCTTGCAGTCCAAGGGACTCTCAACAGTTTTCTCCAACACCACGGTTCAAAAGCATCAATTCTTCGGTGCTCAGCCTTCTTTACAGTCCAACTCTCACATCCATACATGACCACTGGAAAAACCATACCCTTGACTAGACCGACCTTAGTCGGCAAAGTAATGTCTCTGCTTTTGAATATGCTATCTAGGTTGGTCATAACTTTTCTTCCAAGGAGTAAGCGTCTTTTAACTTCATGGCTTCAGTCACCATCTGCAGTGATTTTGGAGCCCCCCAAAATAAAGTCTGACACTGTTTCTACTGTTTCCCCATCTATTTCCCATGATGGGACTGGATGCCATGATCTTTGTTTTCTGAATGTTGAGTTTTAAGCCAGCTTTTTCACTCTCCTCTTTCACTTTCATCAAGAGGCTTTTTAGTTCCTCTTCACTTTCTGCCATAAGGGTGGTGTCATCTGCATATCTGAGATTATTGATATTTCTCCCGGCAATCTTGATTCCAGCTTGTGTTTCTTCCAGTCCAGCATTTCTCATGATGTACTCTGCATAGAAGTTAAATAAGCAGAGTGACAATATACAGCCTTGACGGACTCCTTTTCCTATTTGGAACCAGTCTGTTGTTCCATGTCCAGTTCTAACTGTTGCTTCCTGACCTGCATACAGATTTCTCAAGAGGCAGGTCAGGTGGTCTGGTATTCCCATCTCTTTCAGAATTTTTTTTGGGTTTACTTCCTGTTTAGATCACCACAGAGCACCGAGCAAAGTTGCCTGTGCTATACAGTAGGTTCTTAGTAGTTTATATTTTAGATATAGCATCAAAATGCATGCTGAGTCACTTCAGTCGTGTCCAACTCTTTATGAGCCTATGGAACATACCCTGTCAGACTTCTCTGTCCATGGGATTCTCCAAGCAAGAATACTGGAGTGGGTTGCTGTGCCCTCCTCTAGGTGATCTTCCTGACCCAGGAACTGAACCCACATCTCTTATGTCTTCTGCATTGGCAGGCACCGCCTGATCCCCGCAGTATCAATAATGTTGTTGTTGTTCAGTCACCAAGTTGTGCCTGACTCCTAACGACCCCATGGACAGTAGCATGCCAGGCTTCCCTGTCGCTCACCGTCTCCTGGAGCTTGCCCAACTTCACGTCCATTGAGGCAGTGATGCTATCCAAACATCTCATCTTATATCACCCTCTTCTCCTTCTGCCTTCAATCTTTCCCAGGATCAGGGTCCTTTCCTTTGAGTTGGCTTTTCATATCAGGTGGTCAAAGTATTGGAGCTTCAGCTTCAGCATCAGTCCTTCCAATGAATATTCAAGGTTGATTTCCTTTAGGATTAAACTGGCTTGTTCTCCTTGATGTCCAAGGGACTCTCAAGAGTCTTCTCCAGTACCACAGTTTGAAAGCATCAGTTCTTTGTGCTCTGCCTTCTTTAGGGTCCAGCTGTCACATCCTTGCATGACTACTGGAAAGACCATAGCTTTGACTATATGGACATTTGTTGGCAAAGTCATGTCTATGCTTTTTAACACACTGTCTAGGTTTGTCATAGCTTTCCTTCCAAGATGCAATCATCTTCTAATTTCTTGGCAGCAGTCATCATTCACAGTGGTTTTAGAGCCCAAGAAGAGGAAATCTGTCACTGCTTCCACCTTTTCCCCTTCTATTTGCCATGAAGTGATGGGAATTCTGATGCCATGATCTTAGCTTTTTAATACTGAGTTTTAATCCAGCTTTTTCACTCTCATCTTTCACCCTCATCTAGAGGCTCTTTGGTTCCTCTTCACTTTCTGTCATTAGAGTGGTATCATCTGCATATCTGAAGTTGTTGATATTTCTCCTGGCAATCTTGATTCCAGCTTGTAACTCATCCAGCCCAGTATTTCACCTGATGTATGCTGCATATAAGTTAAATAAACAGGGTGACAATATACAGCCTTGTCATACTCCTTTCTCACTTTTGAGTCAGTCCATTGTTCCATATAAAATTCTAATTGTTGCTTCTTGACCTGTATATAGGTTTCTCAGGAAACGGGTAAGATGATCTGATATTCCCATCTCTTTAAGAGTTTTCCACCGTTTGTTATGATCCACATAGTCAAAGGCTTAGGGCAGTCAATGAAACAGAAGTAGATGTTTTCTCCTGGAATTCCCTTGCTTTCTCTTTTCTCAATAGTGTGTGTGAATATATATATGAGTTTTTTTTTTAAAGCCTGTGGTGAGTGACTTCCACCAGCATCACACACATCGTGCGGACAGTCACATACACAGATATAGTGTAAGACACAGAGGAACGCATAGGCACCCAGGGCTACCTTGAGACAGACACATGCAGACACAAACCCTCCCAGCTGCCATGGGGTGAGGGCTAGGCTGTCCCTTTCCTTACCACTGAGAAGTGAGTGATGCTGCGAAAGCATTCTATTTTGTTTGGGGGTTATTTTTTGTTTGTTTGTTGTTGTTTTGTTTGTTATATAGTATACTTAATAATTAAAAGATGCTAGAAAGCAGAAAATTACCTCAGAGACAATCACTCCTTCCAGGCTTCAGGAGAGAGCCCCTCTGTCTGCACTCTGCAGTTTCTCATTCAGAAGTTGCCACTAAGAAGGTTGTCGCTCTGCCTAATGTTTTGGGTTCAGGCTAGGAACCCAGTCCTTCCGAATGAGAAATGTGTGCTGGCTTTCTGTCCAGTGACTTCAGGTCTGGTTTCACTTCTCCTCACCCTTCTTGGAAGTTTTTGCATTTAAATCATACTTCTCCTCCTGGTCTGATCCTGGGCTTCCCTCAGGAGGCCGTTTTCAAATTATGGTCTCTTGCTCTTCTTTCAATCATTGAACTAGGGTAACAGGTTCTCTCTTGGGTGGATGACAAAGTGCAGAAGAACAAAGATGAGGAAAGAAAAGAGGGGAACTCCTTTAATTGCAGCCAGAATGAAACTGAATCCCGGTCCCCTGAACTTTCCCTAGTTGCATTAATTAAGCTGAGGGTTGAATCATTCAAATACCACCTCCATAGCCCCTGCTCAGCCACTGACATCACTCTTCTTCCAGCAGCAACCCTGCCCCTGCTCCACTGCTGTCTCTCCCAGGATCACTTTGTCACCAGATGCTCAGTTAGGGATATTAGGCCCTGACTGAAATACCCTTTTGAAAAAGACTCAGCATAATTATTATTAGTAAGGCCAGTGTATTATTAGCATGAGTGGAATCAGGATGGGATTTCAGAGCCTGAGCGAGCTCGTACCCTGGGGAGTAGAGCGAGGCCCAGGTCAGGTTTCTCGGCTAGCACTTCTCTCTACTCTAAGCCTGATGGTGGGTTCAGCCAGGCAAAGCCCTCCTCCCTGTGTGCCTGTCATCATGCCTGTCATCATGCAGGAGGGGCCAGCCACCTGTAGGAAAGCGCGGGCCCCTGCAATGCCTCCACCAGTCATTTTCAGTAAATACATATTAAGCACCTATTGTGTACAAAATACGGCAATGAAAAAAAACAGATGCTTCCTGAGCTCCTTGAATTTCCTTCCTAGCAAAAAATATGGAGATTAAACAACAAATGCAATTAACCATGTAATTACAGTTGTTGCATGCTGTAATTACAATTGTTAGGTGCCATGGTGAAACAGATATCAAGAATGTGTTACATACTCTGAGGAAGGAATGTCTGGGCTGAAACTCAGAGGTGGAAAAGTGTTCATTAGTGAAAGAGTGAAGCCAACCATCCCAGCAAGGACAGGGTGTGGATGGGAGGAGAGTGCTGGGAAAGCTGGTGTACAGCACAGATAGGGGAAAATCAGCTGTGCAGGAGGAAAAACTTTCAAAAGGGATGGTTTGGGAATGGTGAGGAGAGGTGAGTCAGCTTCATGGGATAGGACCGTGAGCAACCCAAGTGAGCTTCTATTAGCTTTGCTCCAGCCTTTGTGCTCTAGGGGTGGGACTGGGGGTAGGAAGAGAGGAGGAGCTGTAAATGAGACCCTGACCCACACCCACAGGGAATAGGCTGGGGGACCCTATGCAGAAATGGGGCTTGAAACCTGAGGGCGCCTGGATTGAAGCACACCCAGCAGAGGGTGGGGAGCCAGATTTCACCTTCTCAGCTGAAGTCCCAAAGAGTGAGTCAAGAAGTCAATGAAGCTGTCAATCAAGGATCATTGATTTCTTGCAAGAGCCAAGGACCTCTGCTAGGGAAGGAGAATAAATGTTATTTATATTTAATATGTTGATTGACAGTAGTATCTGTAAATCATTCACCAAGATATAAGCTTACTTACCTGATTGGATGCTTAGTAAATACAAGTTGGAGCCATGGCTTAGAGAAAAGAAAGATGGCTTTCAGCTGAGATGAGAGAAGGGGTGGAGTAATTCTGGATGAGTTACAGGCAAACTCAGCAGTAACACTGGACACAGAAAAGGTACTCAGTAACTGTTTACAAGATGGATGGATGAAAGGATGGATTGGGTGAATGGATGGGTAAATGAATAAGGTTACAAGGGCTCAGAGGCTGAGGATTTTCCAGAAAGGGGAACAGATCAGAATGGGAGAGGTCAGAAAGTAGTGTGTGCATTAGTGTGCTCCCAGCTGTAAACAGGCTGGTTTTGGGAAGAGGGTGTGCAGGCCAGTAAAATCATGTCATGTTAACCCTGGAAGGGCCCTGTTATTAGTTGCATTGTATTTCCCCAAAAGAAGTTACATTGAAGTTCTAACCTCAGTACCAGTGAGTGTGACCTTATTTGGAAATAGGGTCTTTGCAGATATAATCAAGTTAAGATGGGATAGATTAAGGTGGGCCCTAAATCCAATGACCTGTGTCCTTTTAAGAAGGAGGTTCTGGAGTCTTTGCAATCTCCCTCTAGTTCTGCAGGCCTCCTCTGCGTCATTAGAGAAGTTGGTACTGGGGACAGGGAGGTGATTGCTCCCAGTTTGGTAGGGCATTTAGGACCTGAGAGGGCTTGATTCATGAGCCCTGCCCAGGGCAGAGTCTCCTCACAGAGAGGCCTCTGGGGCTAGCGAATCTCTAGAAGGCAAATTGTTTATCCAAGAGAGGAAAACCAGGCCCTTCCATCCAGCCCTCTGAGAGCACATGGAAACAAGAGTGATTTTCTGAAGACCCCAGTCACTCAAAACCAGCCCTATCAAGGCTGAGCATATTATACCTCCTCTGGGAAAGCTGAATTTAAAAATCTGAAGGCAGCCAAGGAGCTCTCTTCCAGAGCAGTTTATAGATCCAGAGGTAAAAGAAAGAGTGAATCAGAGTGTAAGCAAGAGAGGAAGAGAGAGCAAAGTGAGAAAGGGAAAGAGCAGGCAGAGAGCTGATCACAGGTCACTTGGCTGCCTCATCCTGCATATACTCTAGCTCCGGGGGAATGTGTGGGGAGGATTTCAGAGGGAAGATTTTATTTTAATCCTCCCACAAAAGCATTCAAGGAAACCCTTTTCCTGTGAGAAAGTGAGAGAGTACAAAACGGGAAAAGAAGACTCTGGTAAAAAGATCCGTGGAGACTTCTACTAATACTGCTCACTTAGAGAACACATGCCATCTGGGTGTTTGATAAAAAGAGGGGGGGGGAAAGGCATAAAGAAAAGTTCAAAGCCCATGGATTCAGCTTGTGAGTTACAAGCTGCTTGCCTCTCCTCCTGGCCAGCTCTTTCTTTCCTGGAGGTGGATATTTTTTTTTCTTGGTCAGCAGTGACTGGCTTTTCAAAGTAACCTGTCAGATCTTTGTTCCTTTCTTCTCTTGTTGGCCAAGGAACTGCGCAGTGGGGAGAAGTCAGAGGAGGTGACCCAAGTGACAAGAGCAAGGCTGACCTTCCATTCATTAACCTTCTGAGAGTTTTCTATTAACATGCAAAGCCTCAGCCCAATTCTGCCTGGGCCTGACACAGCAGCTTCACATCTTGCTACTCCATGCCAGATGGGACAAGATACTTGCCTTGTCTGCACACATCATTTTACTTCTTGACTATTAGAGATGTATGTTTTGAGAACACACCCCAGGGCTCTGGCCCATGACTTAGCCAGGAGTGGCCATGGGACCTTGACTTTAGGCACCATTGGTTTTTTTTTTTTTTTTTTAAACTTCTTTGGAAGAGAATTTTGCACACTCAAAGGATCTCTCCCAGTGGCTCAGTGGTAAAAAATAAAATTCTCCTGCCAGTGCAGGAGATGCAGGTTTGATCCCTGGGTTGGGAAGATCCCTTGGAAAAGGAAATGGCAACCCACTCCAGGATTCTTGACTGGGAAATCCCGTGGACAGAGAAGCCTGGCAGGCCACAGTTCATGGGGTTGCAAAGAGTCAGACATGACTGAGCGACTGAGCATGCACAAGGATGGTAGAGGATGGCAGAAAATCCAGGGAGGCTCCATCCTCCGTTGCCCAGAAATGTGAGTTCATATGCTTTTAAACCAACATCACTGATAAAATAGTATGAAATGGCTTTGTAGTTAGATATTCTCCCTGGAGAAATTAGAAGGGCAGAGATTTGGCCAGGAAACACTGGGACAGGAGTGGATGGAATGGGGTGAAAGGTGGGAACGAAAGCCTGCAAAAGGGGAGGGGCTGGTTCCTTAGTATCACTTTAAGGGAGCTTATGTTCCTCCTAAATTACTTGTTATTACACATGCTATGGTTCTATTATTCTAAAATAATGATTGGTTTTCTACAATAGTTCTCAGTATTAGAAAATTATTTTAGTAAATTAGAATACCTCATCATTTGAAATACATTATTCAGTTTTTGTTGTTGTTGTTTATTTGTACTGGCTTTTGATATGCATTATTCTACCAGTAATCATTATCTTCAATGACACACACACTAAAATCATTTTTTCCTGCTTTATTTTTCAATGTTTTCATCACATTTCAAAACATGTAGCATAACTCGGTCCAATAGGTCTAATGACAAACAATTCAAAGCATAGAGCTTCACAGTAGATAATTCTGAAGGGTGATCCCCTTCATCATTTATAAGAACAAGGCTGCGTTTTTAGCCAGAAAACATGGTGAGTCCTGGCCAAATTATTAACTTATGGTAAGAGTCACTTTACCTCTCTGAGGCTCTGTTATTTGTCAGATGGGAATAGGATATTATACTCTGTCTATATCACATGACTATTGATTGTAGAGATCAAAGGAAAAATATTGTATTGAAAGTACTTTAATACATTTCTAAAGTCCTGTAAAATGTAACAGGATACAAATTACTATAAAAGTTGATGAAATAGAATCAATTATTCTGAATCTTAGTGAAATATTTTTTACCTGATTTGGGGAGAAAATCTGTGCCAATAAAGTTACATTCAGTTAATAACGCAAATGGTGGGATCCTTGCATTAAAATCTGACTGATGTAATATAAAGAGTACACACTTGGATGGCAATGAGACTGAAGTACGAATCCAGAATCTGCTGCTAATATATTAGGTAAACCAGGTGAGATTTTTACTTCATGAACCTTAGTTTTCTAATCTATAAAACATGGATAAGAACCTACTTCTAATAAGGTATGACTGTGAAAATCAAACAGTTTTAAATATACCAAGTGTCCAGCAGAGTACCCAGTGGATCCTTGATAAATGTTCATTTGCTCTCACCTCCTCTGAGATTCCTCACAAAAACAGGAATGAAGATATAGCTGTTCTCTTATAGCATCTGTTTCTTCAATGCAAACTCACTCAATATGTGGTTGGTTAATGGGGGAACAGTGTCAGTGTAATGGCTCTCATATGAGCCTTTCCTGGGATACTCATGTCTTAAAGCAATGAGGGGCAAGGTTTCCTAAAATTAAACAGAAAACCTTAATTAGCATCATAAGAAGACCTTAAGAAAAAAGTTGAAATAACAGAAAAGCCTTTCTGTAGTGCAAGTAGTGGCTGGTTTAGTACTTTTTAGAACCACTCTATTTTCTACTCTGCTACCTGATAAAGCTGAGACAAAAAAAAATCAGGAGACTATGGAAGAATGTCCTTTATGTTAAATTATAATATTTTGGATAAATAAGTCTATACTGTGTGTCAGATTTTTAATTTTAATGAAACTGATCTCTGTGGGATGGGAATGCCTCCCAGGACCTATATCTCCAAAGAAGAAGCACAAAATCCAGGTTTTGATTGCAAATGCAGGTTTTAATTTACCTATTTGCTATTTTTACTAGGACTGTTTTGTTTTTGTTATATTTTGAGTTGTGTTCTCCAAACACAATTTTTCCCCATAGTCTTTTTTGTTTTATTGTGCAGTTTTGCAGAGTGTAAGGTTTTTTCAAAAACTATATAGGGCATTATAGAAAAAAAAACCAGCCTGTATTAAGATATTAGAGTCCATTCAGTCACCTACAGGAAGCATATGCTTCCTCTAGGCTTAATAAATAGTTGAACCATCACTGGGCCTAACCATTTGTGACAAATAATGTTTTTACAATTCTTAATAAGATCAAAATTTAAGCAATTATGTTAGAATATACATGTGAATCAAAGGAAAGAAAAAAATGTGAGTCACTAGAATGCCTTTCAACTCACATGACCAATATGCCAGCTCCATGTCAGCTCCTAGAATTTATAGGAACTGGGTTGGGGCCCTGCCAGGGAGATGGGGAAACCTAGCCAGGTTTAGACTACCACCCAGCTTCAACCACACACCTGGTCTACTCTATTTTAGATTGAACTCTTACCAGGGTTTCCTTTCAGAAAAGGGATTGGCCACTATAAGTACAGTACCTGAAGACAATAGATCATCCCATTTGATGACAATGGGTCATTTTATGTGTTCCATATTTTTATTCCACCAATCATATCAATATTTTTTCAGGCCTGAAAGAGACTCTTCAGATCATGCCCACTATTAGTCTTCAAGGAAGATTCAGGGAAGTTTTATTACATTTTGGGAGCATCAAAGCTAGGATATTGTCCATGTTGTATTTTCTTCACTGTCTACATTTGAACTCATGATAAAAATGCTTGGAGGCACTCATCACTGGCTTCTCTGTAGGAACAATTTCAAAAGGAAATTCCATTACTTGGTCAGAGAATTTCTATGGATACTTGATCATTTGAAAAGGATATTTCAGAGAGCTTTTTATTTGGCTAAAATCCATGCCCCCTCCACCCCCGCCACCACCTCAAATTTGATGAAGACACCTACACTATGGATAAGATTTTTAATTTTCTTCAAATCAGTCTCTATGAAGACTGACTGCCTTCCAGGACTTGCAGTCCAGAGTCAGGACTTAGTCCTCATATCTCATCAGTCTCCTTCAGTCTGGAATATTTCCATTGTCTTTCTTTGTCTTTGATGACATTGACTTTTTTAAAAATAGTACAGCCAGTTTTGTTTTCATTAAGAGAACGTTATCTCTTTGGGTTTTTCTGGTATTCATCATAATTAGATTCAGTTGCCACATTCTTGGCCACAGTCTATGGAAGTGATGTGTGTCCTTCCTAAAGTATCACATCTCAAGCCGCATCATGTCTACGTGCCCCGTCACACTGGACTTATGATTTGATCACCCAGTCAAGGTTTTCTCCAACTTCTCCAATGTATATTTACATGCAATATATGTTCCATATTTTTTCTCTTGTAACTGATAAGCAGTCTGTGGGAAGACAGTGAGGCTATGAAAATACACTGTTCTTCATCAAAATCTTCACTCTCTCTTCCTCAGCTTTAGCGTTCATTGATGATTTTTGTCTGAACCTGCCTGTACTACCACAGCCGCAAAATTACCTTTTCCAACTCTAGTCACCAGGCCAGCACTTGTCATTGACAAAGGGAATATTTTCAATGCTAGTTCCATAAACCAATCAAATGTTCTTTTGTTGTGCTTGGAAACTCAACCTAATAACATTCTAAAGATCACACTCTCTGATTTTTGCCTGAGAACCTTTGGAATGATCTTTGGCCAGAAACATTAACATTCCATCTGTCCCCAATTCCTGTTTTAGGCTATGACCTTTCAAAGGTGCCCACACTTTTGATCTACTTGGTTTACTTGAGGGGAGGGGAGAAGAGGGGGGAAGCAGACAAACTCCAATCTGTCCCACAGATATGCTGGCTCATTAATTCCTGCTTCTCTGCCTCATGCCTACTTTGTTCCAGAGCTAGGATGCCCTCCCTTCCCCCACTCCACCCTGCCCTGTTCTGACCTTACCCATCCTTTGCCCCAGGTAGTAAAACACAGCACTGGAGGGCCCAGAAATGTGAAAGTCTGAGAGGCCTCCAGAGATACTGAAATGTTTCCTACAGGATGTAGAACCACTGGGAAGCTGTCCACCAAGCCCAGATAAGCAGGCTCTGCTTACCATGCGCAGAGGCCACAGGTCTTGGGAAGTTGCCAGAGTTTGTCTTGTCTTGTGGTTGAAGACTGTCTCCTGAACTTTTGGGGCTCCTACAAAACAGTGGGTTCCCAGACCTCAGGAGACTATGGATCTGGTGGGACTAGGAATTGTTTTGGAGGGGCTCACGGTTTACCAGATCCAAATAAAATGGGTTTCTGAACTCTCTGAAGAGAAAGAGGCTTGGACTTCAGCAGGGAATGTTCCCATGACTCTCACAATTACAGAAAATTTGAAATGGAATTGGCCTTGCAATTCCAGACAGAGTTTCAAGGCTCTGGTGAGATTAGGAAGGCCCCAAGTGACAACAGCCACTAAGTGCCACAGCGAAAAGGTCAAGTTCAGGGCTGGAGGTACAGACACTGATGGGTTTCTTCTTTCTACTGTGAAGTGCCCAGGTGGTCCCAAACCACCCAGCCCTGGGCTCCTATGGGCTCAAGCAGGATAGACAGGGAGGCAGACTAGGGGTTTAGACCCAGCAAGTTGGGAGAAAGCTGAGCCTGGGAATGTGTGAGGCTCTCCAGGAATCAGTTTTCTAAGAAATGGGAAAACTATAAATCCTAAAGTAGATCAGAAAATAGAGAGATTAATCAAGAGAAAGAACAGATAAGATGCAAGCAACATTGACTAAAGTCTAAATCAGGCTGGGGTCCCAGTACACCCCAAGCAAGTTCTGTATGCAAGCCTCGTTGGACAGCAGAATCCAAGGCCAAGAAAGACCATGAGAGCTTGGGAACAACCGTGGGCAGCTCAGCCTACAGCCTAGCTCTCACCGTGCTCTCGACACTGCTGGCACAGCCCATACCTGCTTTCACATCACTGCCCTCCTCCAGGTGGCTCAGTGGCCCATCAAGGCCTCTGCCACAAGCCTCGTGGTCTCACCCAGCCCTGCGTCTGTCTCTTGCAGCAGCTGGCCTGGCTTCCTCGTTTACCTCCGCTTTCGTGTGCTGCTCAGTAACTGTGGAGTGAATTAAGAAATTAATTAATGAGTGACACACATGCTTCTTAGAGATCTGAAATACCAAGTAGGAGACTGATCAGTGTTGAGCAGAGTAGAAACCCATAAACCCAGGGAGTGAGATGGCTGTCCCAAGGCAGCTGGGCTCTTCACAGCAGGAGGAAGATACTGTTCAGTTCCTGCTGTTCCAACCCAGACTTGACCCTTCCCCCTGTGGCTCTTAGGGGCTGTTATCACAGGCCCCACTCACCAGACTTAGGCCTGTCCTCACCCCAATCCCTCCCCCTACACCTAGGGAGGACCGGAAGAAGGGCCTCATGGGTCCAACTTGAAACTTCAGCTCATCTGAACAAAGGGACCCAAAAAAGTCCCTAGTAATGCTGTGTTTTTAAAATATTATGGTTTATTTTTAAAAGCAATGCTTAAAAAATAAATTAAAATTGTGTTTAAAGTAAAAAGTGAAAGAGATTCTCCCTTCCCAATCTCTAGAAGTCACTGTCATGGGTATTTTGGTGTTTCCTTCCCAGCTTGTATGTGTGTGTGTTTATATTTTTATGGTCTCAAGAATAGTCTCAATATACAAACCAATCCATTCATTGCCTTGCTTTGTCACTTGACAATGTATCATAGATATGAGCTTTTCCCTGCTTAGTACATTACTTCCTGCTTTTGGAAACCTGTTGCTGCTACCCCTGTAGGTTTCTCAGATTTTTTTCTCAGGCATCCTGTGTATGAATGAGCTGTAGAAACTAACAAACTTTCCTTTTTTAACAAACTGTCTTTGATGGCTATCTAGGCAGCTTCTGATGTTGTATTATTTCAAACCATGCTTCAGTGAATATTCTTATATAGATGACTCTGCACACCTGTATAGCTAGTTCTGTACAATTAACTTCAAGAAAAATAATTGCTGAGCCAAAGAATTTGCACATTTTTAATTTTTAAAGTAATGTCAAGCTTAAAGGAAAGTTCCAAAGATAATACAAATAATATCCATATAACCTCTGCCCAGATTTTTCACTTGTTCTTATCATTTCACCCCACTTCTTTATTATTTGTCTGCTCCCCACTAAACAAGTTTTTATCTAAACTCTTGGAAGGCCTGCTGCAGATATCATGGCTTTTATTCCCATGAAGTATCCCACATACTTCAGTATATATTTCTGAATTTCCTAAGAATAGGGATATTCGGTTAATAACTGTAATAGTACAGTTGTCAACTTCAGTAATTTAACATGGGTAAAATACTTTTATTAAATCTACTGTCTGTATTCTAATACTGTTAACTGACCCTCAATGTCCTTTTTAGCACTTTTTCCTTCTAGTGCAAGATCTAGTTCAGGATCAGATATTGCATTTCGTTGTCATGTTGAGAAAGTCTCTTAATCTGGAACACTTTTACAGCCTTTCTTTGTTTTTTATGGTATTGTCATTGTTAAAGAATACTGCCCCTACTTTGAATAGAAGCTTCCTCTTTTGGGGTTTGTCTGATCTCTCCTCATGCTTAGAACTAGGCTATGCTTTATGCATTACATAAATGATGGTATGTCCTTCTCAGGGTACCACATTTGAGCACATGATGTTCAGCTGCCCCTCATGGTGATGTTAAGAACTGCATATTTCAAGTTTGGGTAGGAAAAAAGTTCACTTCCTAAAACTTTTTTGCCAGTGTATATACTCCTGCCACAGTTTGTGAGATTCCTCCCACCTCCCCATCCCCCTCCTTATGTGGGGACCACCACCAATCTTCTTAGTTTATGCCTACTCAGTACACTGTGCTTGTTAATGCTTTATTTGAAAAAGAAAGCAACACACATTTTTTTTTCCTCGTTTTGAGGTACACTTTAATATTCTTATATCGCAACAAAGGCTCCCCAAACATCAAAAATGCGGTAGACTCACATGGTCTTTTGTAGGCCTGAACTCACTGGGACTCGGACAGTCTAGAGGTGATGACGAAGCTAGTGGCTCCGTGCTCTGTAAAAGTGAAACAGAAATCAATTCTTTTTTTCCCTTTTTGGATAGACAAGATGTTCCTGGCCTCCATATTCAGGGACATTTGTCCCCATTCTTTCTCATTATCTGCTATGAGGAAAAGGCAGCATGGGATTAGGAACTGAAGCCGCTTTCAAGTGCCCCCTCCACCTTCTGTCAAGTGTGGACCCCTGGCCACCATCCTTGCCTCCCTTGGTTCCTGTAACTGATTAAGAAGGGGCTCTGGAGGAGCTGGCCTCCCGGAATGGTCTTTGGGGCTGGCCCTGCCCTCCTTCACTGCTGCCAGAGGACAGGCGGCCTGGAGAACAAGGCTCCCGCCAGGAGGCAGGCAGAGCAGCCTCACTCACACATCTCACACGCTGCCAGCAGCAGCCAGCAGCGCCTCCTGCGCCCCTCTGAGATAATTAAGCATTATTATCCCTATTGGCAGGTGGAGACGGTAAGACAGAGTGGTTAAGTGACTTGGTTATAACTGCTGGGATTGTTTGAGGGAGAAGCCGTGCCAAGAAGGGAGGGCAGTTCAGAAGGCCAGGGGAACTTCAGCTATTTAATGTGACTGATTATTTTAAAATAGCTGCTGGAGGGTGGGAACAGGAAGAGAGGCTAGAAGCGTGGCTAGTGGACATTGGTGAGGCAGCATATTACCCTGTGAATAAGGAAAAGACCTAGTATACCTGTGAAAATGAGTTGCCACCGTCTGTCGATGCTTACAGAAGGGGAAGGAAAACATGGAAGGCTTTAGTCAGCTCAGTGAGGTCGAGGAATAAACAGGCTTGCCAGAGCGGGACAGAGGTCCCCAGGATGGCCGCGTAGACGGGGCAGCCACCCGACCTGCGGCCCCTTCCCTCATCGCTCACTGTCTGAGGCCTCGCCAGGTTGCCACGGGAGGTGCAGCCTCAGAGCAGCAGGAAGCTTGCAGAGGCAGGACTAGAAGGGGAGAAGCGTGGTTACCTGAAGGTCACAGGGGCGACCCTTGGGGCAAAGTGGGGCACCATCACAGCCTGTTGGCAGAGACAGGAGCCACCGAGACCTGGTCCAGGGCAAGGCAAGCAGGTTGACTAGAAAAGGAGAGAACTGTGGTTTCTAAGGGTGGGGCTGAGGCTGACCGGCAGCAGTGAAGCTGTGATGATGGCGGCTCCAGGAAAAAGCTCAGTTCCTACCCTGCGCACTGGATCAGCCCAGGAAGGAAAGGGTAGAGATCGGGGTGACTGGCTAGCCTCCTCCTAAGCCCTGCTCATCCCTGGATGGAGGGCGAAGAAGCTCACTCTCCCACCCGACCCTCTTGGGGTGGGGTGGGGGGGCTGTTTTTGTTTCACAGCTGGGCAGACACATCCTTGCTCAGCAGGTCCTTGAGGGGTACTGGGTCCCTCCCTGGGTGACCAGCAGTTCGCCTCTAGGTAGGCACAGTGTGGAGAATCTGAAGCAGATTAGACCAGTTAATCCAAATGCTCTCTAGGGGCAGACTTTTCAGGAGCACTGAGAGCGAGGCCCAGGCTTGGGGGTTGCACCAGGAGAGACCAAGCCCCGCCATCCCTGCTGATTACCGCTGCTGGACTCCGCGCAAAGCTCCCTCCTCAGGGCAGAAGTGGTATTGTTCTCTGCCCCTCTACCGCCCCTGCCCTTGCCCAGAGAGGGTACAGACACCCTGCTTGTCCAATGAATGAAGGCAGCCAGTGAATTTTTAGCCCTTGTCTCTCTACTTTTTCTTTTAAATTATAAACTCGAGAAATCTGTGATATATATCAACTAAATGCCCACATCTCAGCCATCAGGGGCTATTTTGGGGGTGGATAGTAAAAGACAGCTGTTTACCCTGACAGTATAGTACAGAGAAACAACGCCTGTATGGTTGAAAACAGGGTGTGTGTGTGTGTGTTTTCCAGCTGGGAAACGTCACCAAATGGCCTTTCTGTTCTTCACACATGAAACACACACTATCATCCGCATATTTTTAGTTAATTTATGTCCAAATAGGCCTTTCTCTCGCTGCTGGAAAATGATGTTTGGGCTGCAATTACCTTTCACAGCATCTCACAGAAGGGTTTCAGTGCTCACAAAGCTCAGGGGAGAGGCAGCCAGGACCCCACCGACTGTAAATCTCTCCATTTGTAGTTATTCAAATCACATATTTTATTACTAGTACGAAATACATTGTGTCATTCATTTCGGAGGAGCAGCTAATGCTTCAAGAAAAGCTTTGAAAAACATTCTATTTAGAAACAATTTTGTCTGCAGCCAACGCAGTGTGTCTCTTTGGGTTGTCTTTTCTCCCAGCCCTTTTCTCTGTTCTGTGTGCCATTTGCATGACAAATAAGACCATCCTCTCCAAAAGCTCACCTGTTCCTGCAGCCGGTTTCCCACCTAAAGTTCTAATTCTCTGTATGTTGCATCATAATCCTTAGCATGGTAATAAATTACAGTGTCACCATCAAGATTGTGGCTTCTGGAAAGAAATAAGCAGTGGGGCCAGATGAACTCTCTCAGAAGATGGAGAGATGGAGAGAGTGTTTTCATGCAAATTCCTGGCATCCTAGGGAACTAGGAATGGCCTCTTTATAATAAAGACTCAGTTGCAATCCAGCAGCCAGAAGCCATTTCCACTGGCTGTTAGAAGCCGGTAACACTAAGAGAAAGATAACCTTTTCAACATAAACTTCTTTTCCTTCTAGGCTGATATGGGTCTTATCTGGAAAAAAAATCACTCTGCTGATTAGGTTGGGAAAAATGGGTCAGTGTACTTTCAGAGTGCTTTAAATAGAGACGTTCATTCTAAACTACCTTCTTAGTTTAACACTTAGAGTCATGTTAGGTCTCTGGGCACAGTGCAGTGGACAGGAGCTGGAGAGCAGGAGAGTGCATCCCATGGATGTGCCCTGAGGGCAGGGACATTGGCGTCTGAAGTGTCTACCAAGGGCTGCAAGGAGCCCCTTCTGGACAGATGCCTCATCAAGGCTGCTCAGCGACACGTTCAGGACAGTCATTGCTGCTGGCAGCGCTCCACTTGCTGCTCCAGAGGGCTGCTTGCTCGATACGATGTAAACTTGACCTCAGTTAACCCTCTGTTTCCCTTGGGCCTTAAAAATACTTAATGGAAACTTTGATGAAACCAGCTCATTGCCCTTCCCCCCACCGTTTTAAGATCTTTTGTGGTTCCGTGCAGTGAGGCAAATACTTGCCGTATATAGGCTACCATTCCCTCACTTGTGGCAGGCATCGCTCAGCAGTCATGGCACTTTTCCTTGCTGAGTCCAGATGAAGCCTTAGAATCCTTCTCAACCCAGCTGTTAACAATGACCAGAGTTGGTATTTGAGATGAGACTTCACTCAATCCATGACTTCTGCTTGATTGGTCTATGCTAGTGATTCTTAAAGTGTAGGAGCCACATTGTAAATTCTCAAAGCCAACCCTAGAGCTAGTACATTCGAAGTCCAGGTTAGGGCCATGTGATGTGTGTTTTAACAGGACTGATTCTGATGCACATTCAAATTTGAGAACCACGGCTGCAGACCAGTGTGTGTGCTCAGTGACTGCTCATTAGAATCACCAGTACTTGGGCACCACTCCCAGAGATTTTGAAGAAATTGGATCACCTACTGGCATTTTAAAATAATAATAGTAATGACTTTCCCCAGAGTGATCCTAGAAGCACACGCTAGGTTTACTGGGTATGTCAGGAAAAGATATTGACATGGCCTTCAGCTAGTGCTATGTAATCAAGATGTAGCTACCCAGGCCTGGACTGACTGCCTGGGTCTGTGCACACTGCTGGCAGAGTGAGGGTGGGTTCTCCCTGGGGCGTGTCACCGTCATCATCAGAGCTGCCTTCTGACTGTGGTCCTCAGTACCACATCAATGGAAGCACCAAGGATCTGTCCTTGAAGGCCCCACCCCACAGCGCTCATGTTGCTAGGCAAAGGGCAGTCCTTCAGGAAGTAGACTGATCAACAGCACTGAGGAGATATTACAGAAGGCCCTGTGGTTTATCTGCTGGGCTTCCACCTTAATGTTAGAAAGTTCCCTCACCCCCAAATCCCACTACCATCACCCCCCCCCCCCCAAGTAGCAGCCCATGGTGGACCTGGGAATTTAACAGCAATATTTTTAACTAGTGCCCGATAAAATGGCATATACTCAGTGTATCCATTTCCTTGGGCTGTTATAACAAAATACCACAAATTCGGTATTAAGAAGAGGTGGCAAGAGTACACAGAACTATACAGAAAAGATCTTCATGATCTAGATAACCACGATGGTGTGATCACTCACCTAGAGCCAGACATCCTGGAATGCGAAGTCAAGTGGGCCTTAGGAAGCATCACTACGAACAAAGCTAGTGAAGGTGGTGGAATTCCAGTTGAGCTATTTCAAATCCTAAAAGATGATGATGTTAAAGTGCTGCACTCAATATGCTAGCAAATCTGGAAAACTCAGCAGTGCCACAGGACTGGAAAAGGTCCATTTTCATTCCAGTCCCAAAGAAGGACAATGGCAAAGAATGTTCAGACTACCACACGATTGCACTCCTCTCACACACCAGCAAAGTAATGCTCAAAATTCTCCAAGCCGGGCTTCAACGGTATGTCAACTGTGAACCTCCAGATGTTCAAGCTGGATTTAGGAAAGACAAAGGAACCAGAGATCAAATTGCCAACATCCGCTGGATCATCAAAAAAGCAAGAGAGTTTGAGAAAAACATCTACTCTGCTTTATTGACTATGCCAAAGCCTTTGACTATGTGGATCACAATAAACTGTGGAAAATTCTGAAAGAGATGGGAATACCAGATCACCTGACCTGCTTCCTGAGAAATCTGTATACAGGTCAACAAGCAGAAGTTAAAACTGGACATGCAACAAGAGACTGGTTCCAAATCGGGAAAGGAGTATGTCAAGGCTGTATATTGTCTTATATGCAGAGGACATCATGAGAAACACTGGGCTGGAGGAAGCACAAGCTGGAATCAAGATTGCTGGGAGAAATATCAATAAGCTCAGATATGCAGATGACACCACCCTTATGGCAGAAAGTGAAGAACTAAAGAGCCTCTTGATGAAAGTGAAAGAGGAGAGTGAAAAATTTGGCTTAAAACTCAACATTCAAAAAACTAAGATCATGGCATCCGATCCCATCACTCCATGGCAAATAGATGGAGAAACAATGGAAACAATGACAGGCTTTTAACTTTGGGGGGCTCCCAAGTCACTGCAGATAGTGACTGCAGCCATTAAATTAAAAGATGCTTGCTCCTTGGAAGAAAAGCTATGACCAACCTAGACAGCGTATTAAAAATTAGAGACATTTACTTTGCCAACAAAGGTCTGTCTAGTCAAAGCTATGGTTTTTCCAATAGTCATGTACGGATATAAGAGTTGGACTATACAGAAAGCTGAGCACTGAAGAATTGATGCTTTTGAACTGTGGTGTTGGAGAAGACTCTTCAGAGTCCCTTGGACTGCAAGGAGACCAAACCAGTCAGTCCTAAAGGAAATTAGTCCTGAAAATTCATTGGAAAGACTGATGTTGAAGCTGAAACTCCAATACTTTGGCCACCTGATGCAAAGAACTGACTCATTGGAAAAGACCCTGATGCTGGGAAAGATTAAAGTCAGGAGGAGAAGAGGACGACAGAGGATGAGATGATTGGATGGCATCACTGACTTGATGGACATAAGTTTGAGCATGCTCTGGGAGTTGGTGATGGACAGGGAAGCCTGGCAGGCTGCAGTCCGTGGGGTTGCAAAGAGTCAGACATCACTGAGCTACTGTACTGATCTGAAAAAGCAAGCATTTTTTTCTCTCCCAGTTGTGGAGGCTAAAAGTCCAAAATCAAGGTGTTGGCTGTGTCACGTTCCCTCCAGAACCTCCAGAGAGGAATGTGAGCGAGACCTCTCTCCTCATCTCTGGTGGCCGCTGTCAACACTTGCCATTCCTTGGCTTGCAAATGCGTCACTCCCTCTGCTGTCTCTGTCTTCAATTCACATGCCCTCTCCCATCTCTGTATTTTCACATGGCCTTCCTGTAAGGACACCAGTGACTGGATTTAGGGCCCGCTTTAATCCAGTATGACCTCACCTTCTACTTTCTGTTACCCAGCAAAGGGCTGACGTGCATAGAAGCCGACAGTATGGCACTAGCATTTGAGAACAGGAAAAGCTTTATCATGAGGTCAACCAGCAGAGAGACAGGGCTCAGATCTATCTCCCTGATCGATCCAGGGTTGGGTCATAGGTTTACAAATTAGAGGAGGAGGGTTGGCACATGGACCACTGGTGGGGCAGGTTTTCATTAGATGGTTTTGGAACGTGGCTGTTTATGATATGGTAAAGGAGTGGCAGAACTGGTCTTCATGGACAGTGAACCTTTAGCTTCTGAAAGGGATTCAGCATTCTGGTACCATCATGTCCTTGTCCTTTGGTTCTGTGGGGTGGAGAAACTTTGGTTCCGGGTGTTATTTGAGATCAATAAATTCTCTGCATACACTTCAGCTGTATGACTTGCAGTTTTGTTCCTATTGCCTCTGAAAAATGACTCAGTATCTTGTTAGAAACAGAATAGGTCCAGATTAGAGCTGGTTCTGTTACAGTTCCATCCCCAAAGACCAGATTTCCAAATAAGGTCACATGTACTGATACAGGAATTTAGAAGGTGAATGTATTGTTTTGGGGGTTGGGAGGGCAAACTCAACTCACAACACTCCATAAAGTCTTGTTTAATGGTAACAATAATATTCTGAGTGGTTTACATATATATATATATATATATATATATATATATATATATATGTATATATATATATATATATAAAATGTTGGATCTTCAAAACAACCCCAATATGTTTTATATATTATCAACCTGTTTGAGAGGGGGCATTATGAAATTCACAGCCACTACATGACGTCTCAGTTATAAACCTGTCACTTCAAGGGGATTCCTCCCACAACATGATTCCAAAGATTCTATGATTGACAATACTCAATATTCATCAGTGTCTGGATTCCTGTAATATCCCCCCTGAGACTTTGTCTCACACCTGATGGTGGAGAAAAGTACTGTAGCAGTGCCCAGACAGCTAGAAACATTACCCTTCTGGGCATCTCTACGCTGAATAGCTAGGAAGAGAAACCAGTGCTATGCTCAGGCTATAGCCTGAAAAACTCCACAGTTGGGTGGGTCCTAGAGCCAGAGATATGAGCTATACCTCTCTAATGTCACCGCAGCAAGGCAGTGAGCTGTCTGGGTGGCCTTGGGGATCTCTGTCACCCGAGAGTGGGGCTGAGCGTCCTTCCTGTCAGGTTCCCAGCAGGGTGCTTGCCTAGTGGGTGCTGCATAGATGTTTATTGCAGGCTGGCTGAGCCCGAGGGACTACAGTACCTCTAGGCTGAAACCCTCTACCTACTGGCATCTCTCTTAGTGGTAGGTATGGCTGTGTGTTTTTAGCAGGTGCCCTTGAATGTCTTCCCTGGTGGCTCAGAGGTTAAAGCGTCTGCCTGCAGTGCAGGAGACCTGGGTTTGATTCCTGGGTCGGGAAGATCCCCTGGAGAAGGAAATGGCAACCCACTCCAGTACTCTTGCCTGGAGAATCCCATGGATGGAGGAGCCTGGTGGGCTACAGTCCACGGGGTCGCAAAGAGTCAGACACGACTGAGTGACTTCACTTTCACTTGAGTGGCTGGGTTAAAATTAATCTACTGCAGACATCACTTCCTAGTTTATCAAATCACACACACAGAGTCTTTGTAGTTGGTCTCATACCTGAGTTAAGGCATGATTATTCTGAAACAAACTTCTAGAAGTGTCACACTTGTGAAGAATGCCACGCTTTCCCTGGAAGGTCAGTGTATGAAGTACACTGATGATGGTGAGCTGCCTTCCCATCCTCTTCTCTTCTCTCTCCCCCATGTCCCAGCAGTGAGTCCTAGAGCAGCTCTAGGGAACCTGGTCCCCGGTCCCTGCAGAATGCACACCTGTGCCTTCAGCATCCCTGGGGGACATCGAGGCATCTGGTGCTTGGAGGAACCCGTGCAGGGGACAATGCTCTCTTCAAGCCCAGTGTCAGCCCCTCTGGCCCACAAGAGCACAGAATCCTTCCCGTGGGCTTCAGCTGTCATCTGCCTCACTGAGAGTTTGTCCCTAGTGCTTCCTCCCATCTGGCAGAGCAAATCACTCCTTCCTTATGCCTCTTCCTCATGCCTCTGCTGGCAAGAACCAGGACCCTCAGAGCACTTGGCCATCACAGGGGCACCTTGACCTTGGTCTTTCTGGTCCAGACTTCGCTTCTGGAAGAAGGACCTTCCTCATGAGAAGAAATGCTGGCAGCTGTGGTGTCATTCCACTTCCCTTTCACCTAATCCCCTGCATGGGGCTGGTCACCATCCTCTACATTAATAGATTTTCTTCCATGTAATTGAAGATGAGTTAAATAATCCATCATAATTACCTCTGAGCATCTGAAGGCAATGCTGATGATGTGATGTTTGCAAAGCTGAGAGGGAACTCTAAAACCCCCAGGAAGGAAACCACCCAGCCCCTTCCCTCCTGCCAGCCTGGAGGTCAGCGTCCCCTGCTCTCTTGGCGGGGGGTCTTTGTGACAAAACTGTCACCTGCCTGTCCAGGGTCACTCTTCTCAAAGGCTGTGCCACCTGCTGGGATGGAGGCAGGGTGGTGACAGGACGAACTCTGTTCAGTGAGGCCCAACAGCGCAAGGTGGCAGGAGGGCTGAGGCACCTTGCCAGCGGGCCTGGCACTGCCAGCTGACATGCAGGAGGGAGGTGCAGCAGCTGTCACAGTGGCCCCTGAGGTCTGCCCCAGACTTGGCAGAGAGGACACCTTCAGACTCCCAAATCGCCTCTTTGAAATTCAGGAGAAGCACGCTTTCATCTCCCTTCCCCATTCCCTGACACAAACAGATGCAAAAGATAAGCCCTGACTCTTATCCACAGACCCACATGACCAAATTTTCTTTCTCACTGGTAAGTTTTCACTCACAGAGTCTCATTGCCTCTCTCTCTCTCTGTCACACAGCCTGACACTAATTAAATTCCTGCTCTCTCCTACCTTAAGTAACCCAGGTGTATTGTATTGAGAGACCCCTCTGCTCCAAGGGAGCCCCAGGTCCTCTCCGGGTGTGGCAACATCCCCTACCCAGTGTGGGCACACAGCATGGGGTCTCTGAGCTGTCGGACACTGTGTTCAACAACTCCTGGTTCACTGGCTGGATTTTCCACCTCTCTTCCCAACCATGGTACCAAGGAGATAAAACCAATCAATTCATTCATGTTTTGGGGAATGATGAGAACAGAGCATCCTGTTGCCTCCGCAGCCCGAGCCTGCCCTCAAGGCATTTGTCACATGGCTGGTATTTGAGTTGAGGACTCTCCCACCACAAAGGCCTGCCACAGTCCTGGGGGAAATCAGAGCTGTCTTCTTTGCAGAAAGCTGGATATGTGCCTGGGGAGGTTGGGGCCAGAATGCCTGCATTCCTCCCAGACCCCGGCTAGGAAACCAGATAAAAATACACTTTGCAGTTTGCTCCTTTTTCTCTCACTGACGCTCAGCTTAACCACTTATACATTTTAAAGGTATGTTTTGTTGAAGTCCAACGTGTATCTCTGGTGATCTGAACAGATCATGAGGATGGTCAGTATAAAAATAGCCTCCTTTAGTCAAGGCAGGGGGCAGATGAGAAGGGGACGGAGGGAGCTTTAGGCCTCATGCATTATGGAGGCAGAGCCCAGGCATCTCAATGGGGCCAGGGCAGTGAAGTCCAGTGTTGGGTGTGAAGACTTAAAAATGAGGATCATTTTTTCCCTAGAGAATGATGAACTCTGCCCCCATGAGTGGCATCAGTGCCCGAGAGAGCTGCCCTCTCTTTACATCCCCCTTCAGAATTCTGTGCTCTGACCACCCTACATTGGTGGCAGTTACCTCCCTCTCTGCTGCCTGCTACCCCAGCATCTGCCCGTGCTCCTCTCTGCCTGGACTTCCCTCCTCTACATGCTCTGCCTGATTAACTAGTTAGCAAGTGGATAGCATGGACCTTCTATGCCTGGCCCTGCCCCAGCACTGGATGGATAGTAACCTCGTTTTCTTCATGACAACCTGACTATGTAAGCGTGATCATTACCCCCATTTTGGCAATAAGAAATAGAGGCACAGAGAGGTTAGGTAACTTTCCCTGTGTCACACAGGTAGAAAGGGACAGTACTGGTATCTACATCTGGCCAAAGGCTCCAGAGAACTGCCCCTCTGACTGTTCCTGGCCACCTTCCCTGACCCCTTCCTGTGTTAGGGAGTCTCCTCCAGTTCTCACAAACCCTGTATCCCCCTCGGCCTCATCCTCACTTTCCATCCTGTTAACAGTATGTATTAAGTTTCTGTTTCTTGTCTGCCTTCCCATGCTCAATGCAGGTTGAGGGCAGGGCCCCTAGCTGGCTCAGCTCTGGGACACCAGCTCCTCAGGAAGGGCCTGGCACAAAGCAGTGCCTGCTGCCTATCTGTTGACAGGGTACATGTACAAATGGATGGATAGCAATCCCTTGCTTCTCAGGTGGCTCAGTGGTAAGAAACTTGCTTTCCAATGGAGGAGATGCAGGCTCAATCCCTGAGTCAGGAAGATTCCTTGCAGGAGGAAATGGCAACCCACTCCAATATTCTTGCCTGGGAAATCTAATGGACAGAGGAGCCTGGAGGGCTAGTCCATGGGGTCGCAAGGAGTCGGACGTGACTTTGTGGCTGAGCATGCACACTGGTAAACAAAATAGGCTGAGATCTGGCAGATGACCCGAGGGCCAAGCAGAGAGCCAAGCCGAAAACTTCCAGGGTAGGGCTGGAGGGTAAGATGGGGAAACAAACCTAAGAGTGGCCATTTAGGAAAGTGTCTGCAGCTCTGGATATCAACCTGCACAGAAGGGCAGGGAGGAGAGCCAGCATCTTTCAGTGCTGGGCCGGGTAAACCAAGTGCAGCCAGGGCTGCCTGCGGACTGCACAGTGAGGACAGCCTGTCCCCGGGGCTGGAGCACAGGGTGTAGGGGGCAGAGGATGATTTGTGGTTGGGGGTGTCCAGAGGTATTACCTTCACTGTCTTCCTGTTTTGCTTGCTTAGCTTTCTTCTGACCCAAGTGTTGTGACTGGTACGTATAATACTGTAGGTCAGCAGAGCCGCACCTGCCTGTCACGGCTCACGTAGCTGATTTCACACAGTGTCCTGAGGTAGTGGCTCTCTGTTAGTTTCACTGCTCCTCTCACCCATGGTGATGGTAGGATCAGGACATAGGGAACTGGGGCTGAATGCAACCCTGGTCACCACCTCTGGTGTGGAGCAGTGCAGTGTGCCCACACGTGGTGTGAGAGAGACCAGCCCTGCAGATTCCTCTGCCTGGGGACCCCGCTGACCTAGTTTGCAAGACATCGGGGTAGGGGTGGAGGGGTGGATGTGCATGCCCAGTTTATTCCTACCGACTGGGAACCCAGTGGTCGGACTGACCAGGCTTCTCCTTCCCCCAGGGAGGCAAGATCCCCGTGAGATGGACGGCTCCAGAGGCCATCGCCTACCGCAAGTTCACGTCTGCCAGCGACGTCTGGAGCTACGGGATTGTCATGTGGGAAGTCATGTCATTTGGAGAGAGACCCTACTGGGACATGTCCAACCAAGATGTAAGTGTCAGCTGCTCCTGGCTGCTACCACCCTCGCCCCAGGGGTCCCAGGGCTCTGGCATGCCAGGCCCACCTGGTTTCTCACTGGGCCTTGGGTCCTGAATGTGAAGTGTCTGATGCAGGGGATGCAGGGACCTCCTTTGCACCAATGTTTGAACTAATCAAGAACCCAGCACAGAGATGTGATGGTTCCTATGACCCCAAAGCCTGTAAATGTGCCCTGACCAATCCAGGAGATGATGGGCTGGTTCTGAATGGCCTGAATCATGAATAGATTAGGCCCAAAGTTGACCAGGGACTTGTACCCTGCTGCCAAGCACTTGCCTGCGTGCCCTCTGTCACCATGTGTGATGGAGAGGAAGCAGTGCTGGTTGCCTGGCAGGACCTGGCTTCCAGCTGCTCTACTCTGATGGATGTGCTGTGTTGAGCCAGCAGCAGCTTTTGTCTGCGACTTCTGTGCTCTGAAGGGAGGAATTCATTGTAAAGGCCCTTCTTTCCTGAGAATCTGCTCTTCTGAATCCTTGGCACCTGTCGGTGAAGGAGGTGCTGAGCAAGAGTCCCAGAGTTGGTCAGCTCCAGACGGGTCTTGGGAGGGGCCCAAGCTGAGTGGTCAGTGACCCTCAAGGGACAGGGAGACAGGAAAGAGAAGCGTCATCTGAGATGCTTTTAGCAGAGGCATTTTAAGGGTGTTCCAGATGGGACCCTTTGCTCCATAATTACCAAAAAGTGGATAACCTTTTGTGGATGATTTGCTTTGATAAGGTCACAATCAAAATCCTACCTGGGTTCCCCCTACCCCATCCCTGGGACCACTCCTTCTTGTGTTCTGAATATATACAGTTCCTTTGGGGCCAAGGGGATCGCAGTCTGCAATATATGCATTACCTGTGTTCTCACTTGCTCTTCCCATCACTGGGTAGCAGTTATTATCTTCCCCCGACTTCCAAGGAAGAAGAGACAGGGCTGGCCCAGTCCAGATGGGGCAAACAGCCATCCCAGAAGCACTTGCATCCTGGGTGTGGGCTCCTGAGGCACTGGTAAACTGGAGAAGTTGGCCCCCAACCAGTCCCCTGTCCAGTCAGAGGTTTCCAGCCATAGCTGTTGCTCAGAAGGCTAAGAAAGGTGGTGACCTGGGCACCCAGAAAACACTTTCTAATGAGACAGAAAAGGAGCTGGTGCTTAGTGGTAATGCCACCTGCTCCAGAGGGTAGAGTGCCTTCAGCCCGGAGCAGGCGAAAAAGCTGTCTCCTCAGCCAGGTTCTGTTGCCGACCATGGGTGGTGTCTGGATCCTCTATTATCTCTGATTCTCCATGCTTTGCCTCTGCGCCTGTAGCGTGTCAAATCAGTAAGTGTCGGAATTGATGCCGAGGCTGCTTTTATGAAAGCACTCTGGTTTTGCACTCTGGTTCCGTCCACACTGTCAGCTAGATGAGTAATAAATGTTAGCCAGAAAAAGCAGACCCATGTTGCCCTGCCCAGAGACTGTAATCCGATTAAGAACAATTCAGCACATGTGGAATGGATTAGAAAACTGTCTGACAGGCAAGATTTGACATTCAGGATATTCTCACCAAATGTATTCACCTCTGCTGAAAACAAATGGAGTTTCTGATATTAGACTTTCAGAAATCCCAAATCATTCACTCAACAGACACTCAGAGTTTGCTAACTGTGACTAAGCATTGTGCTTACTGGCTTTATTCTTTGGGGGTTTACAGCCCAGCACCATATACATAGGACTATGGGAACATTTGGGGCTAGGTAAAGAAGGTTTCCAGATATTTAATGCTTGAGCTGGGCCTCAAAGGGAATAGGAACATCTGCAAAGGAGCAGTTTTATTCTCTTTTCGTTCTTTGTTTTGTTTTGTTTTTCCCCCTAAAATAAAGCCTTTTCACCATTGTCCCAAGTACCAGTCTACTCTCTGTGGAAGGCAGAGAGTGACTTTTGCCCATTCAGAAGGCATCTCCTGACCCGGCCTGGGAGAGACCCAGGAGGGGCTCCTGGCTGCAGCCCTACTCATCAGAAACCACTGAGGTGGTGGCAGTAAAGGATTTTACAGATGACAATTGAAAGGCTTTAAGAAACAGAATTGCAGAGGCAAGTCGGAGTGCTGGTAATTGGGCTTCCAGAGCCCAGGAAGTTCTTTGAACATGTACAGAGAGTTTGTCAGCCAGAGAGAGAACTTGGAAGTTCTACTGCTTGGATCTGATTGACAGAGATAATGAGAGTGGCGCTGTCTGTGGAGAGGAGCTGCGGCTTTATTGAAACATCAGAGCTCAACTTAACCCCCTCTGCCCTGGATCCACCACTGCTCTGAGCTCCTCCACTTCACTCTCCACATGGAAGGTCGAGGAAGCCCGCCCACCGCCCAACTCACTAATGAAAAGTGCATGTCTGGGGGCAGTTGGGAGCCCCGCTGGGGACAGGAGGCAAGAGGAGGGGTCCTGCTCCTTTCAAAGAGGAGCACCAGCCCTGGGCCCCTGGTCCAGACCACCTGCCCCTCATCCCCACCCAACCCCACACCTGCCATCCCAGGGTACAGGTGAGCAAAGGCAGCCCACTGCACCTGTCGCTGTAGACCATTCAAAGTGAGTTAGGCCTGCTCCGTGACAGCTCCCGACATGTTCTCACTGCCACACTCACCATCAGCTTCTCTCTGGAAATACCATCTGATCTCATTTCACTCACCAGTCTTTCAACATCCATTTATCTCATCTTGTCATGGATCAAGGAAAGGCGCCCAGGCAGAAGTGAAGTGGAAGTCGCTCAGTCCTGTTCGACTCTTTGCTATGGACTCTAGCCTGCCAGGCTCCTCTATCCATGGAATTCTCCAGGCAAGAATATGGGAGTGGGTAGCTGTCCCCTTCTCCAGGGGATCTGCCCAACCCAAGGGTAGAACTCAGGTCTCCCGCATTGCAGGTGGAATTTTTTATAGTCTGAGCCGCCAGGGAAGCCCAAGGGGCCCAGTACTTGCTCTGATTTTCAAGTCTGCTCAGCAGGATGCCCTCTGACCCCAGGTTTGGGTCACATCTTTGTTCACAAGTCAGATGCAGTCACTGGTGTTGGGACTATAAGTCCCAATTCTCCTGCCTCCTCGTGGCTTTCTCCACAGCTACCAGTGAGGCAGGTGTGACAGCGAGTGATCCCAAAGCCCCATTAGAGGATCACAAGTACTTTTTTGAAATAATGATGTTTTAATTTGAATATAACTTATATGTACTCAGAAAATTTAGAAAACACCAGTCCTTAAAAAGAGAATAAAAATCTTCAAATGTATAGTGCTTCAGTGAAGGACATGAGTAGATGAAAGCTGTTGTTTAGTAGCTCAGTCATGTCAGACTCTTTTGCAACCCCATGAACTGTACCCCACCAGGCTTCTCTGTCCATGAGATTTCCCAGGCAAGAATACTGGAGTGAGTTGCCATTTCATTCTCCAGGGGATCTTCTGACCCAGGAATCAAACCCAGGTCTCCTGCATTGGCAGGTGGATTCTTTACCACTGAGCCACTGGTAAAATCATAGGTTAATGTTACCCATATACCAACTAATGATTTGGTATTTTTTCTCTGGAGCAGAGAGAAAATCTTTAAGAAACATCATTGCTCCCAAAGTATTATCTACTCAAGCAATAGCAGCAAAGTTGTCCAGAAGAAATAGCAGATGGAATAAAGTCCAATTTTGTAAGCAAAAGCAGGGGAGGGGGTTTCTGTCTCCTCTGTCACAAAAGGTGACACACTGGGAGAGAGGTGCCATTTAACAAGTCCCCACTGCCTGCTTGGTGCTTTCCAGACACTGTCTTCCTAAGCCTCCAGATGGCTGCTGGAGAACACCAGCACTTTCTGCAGAGAAGACCTCCACTGTAATAGCCGTGGCCACAGTGACAGCCTCCATGTGATGATGGGATCCTTTCCATGACTCTCACCTTTGCTGCTCATTGTATCACTTGATTCTTCCGACACCCCCATCTGTGCAGTTTCAGGAAGTCAAGTGACTCCCCCATGTTTCTGGAGCTAATAAGAAGTGGAGTTAGTATTTTAACCCAGATCTCCAAGGTCTATGTGCTCAATGGCAATGCCACACCATCACCGACACAGTGCGTGGGGCTTCGGGCCTGCACGGAGGAGGGATCAGTGACTCTTTGATGTCCTCTTAAAAAGAAAGTCAGCACATCAAGCAAACGGAAGAAATACATAATCAAACCCCAGAACAGTCTTCCGGAGCTTCTAAAGAGGCGGTGTGTAGAGGAGACGGGGGTAAAGCGGCTAAATGCCATCTGGTCTAAAGCTCCCAGACAGGAGAGTCAGAGCATGCCAGTGCTCTGGCCACTCGGTGATGTGCCAGGAGTGCTTGGGTCGGCTGGCCACACCTCTGAGCTGTGCCCACAGAAGGGCTCTGCCTCCAGTCCTCCTTCTCCTTTTGGGCAGGCAGAAGAGGAATCTTGTTGGGGGGAGCACTGGTGTATGGGAATCTAGCCATGAAATAATTTGAGCAACGAGGCCAGCAGTTTAGGGGAACATGTGCTGCCTTGCATTGGAAGACTTTAGGGGCCCCAATCCCTTCAAAGAAGTTGAATCTGGACACAAACCCCTCCTGCTGGCCCCACCAGCTTGTCCTTAGGCAATCCAGAGCTTGTGGAGCCATTCAGTGGGTAATCCCACTTGTCCCCATGCTGAGTGGGAACTCTGTGACTGGGCCCCTCCAGCTGGCTGTCTGGAAGGAGCTAGAAAGGATGCCCTGTTACTTGCCCTCTCGGGTTACTTGGTTTAGCTGCATATCCCCATTTCCTACTGTGAAGACATCAAACAGCTCCAAGGACTATTCTCCAGGCTGAGATCACTGTGGCAATCCCACGGAGTCTGAAAGAGTAGGCTTCAAAGTGTTCAGAACTTGAACTTAGATATCTCTTTTCCCAGCCCTGTCCCTCACTAGCTGCGTGCCCTCAGGTAAATAACTCCCCCAATTGCATGTTCATTTCCTCATGGGGAAAATAGGGCTAAAATGGACTCCTGAGAGGGTAACAGGTAATCTGATTGACAACAGTCTGGCCGAGATAAACATTTGTTGGTGGGATAACATATTATTCAGAAGTGCACGTCCACAGTAGCTGGTTTTTTTTATAAAGTGATCATATTGGTATGGTTTGTGTGCTTGTTTTTCTGAAACATTGTGGGTGGTTTTTTTTTTTTTTTGCCACATTGAATAGAAGTAATAATATACCTTGATTATCTCTAATGACTTCAGGTTATTATATTATGTCATTCCCCCTCATGCCCTGAATACCATGCATAGAATTTGTAACAGTATAAACTAATCAAGAATATTCACTTTCTGACCAATTTACAAAGTGGGGGAAAACAAAGAATAATCAATTGAAATGAATCTGACATTTTTTAAAGTAGAAGCAAAAACACCTGAAAATTCCTGAGCTCCAAACTATTTCCTATGTTGTTAAAGGTCTTTAACTGTTTATGTTAATGTAAAATCAACACCTAATTATTATAGGGTATAAACATATAAAGAAAGAAAAAGACAAACACAAAGGGCATTCATATTTCTACCCGCCCAGAGGCACCACCCTTAGCTCCATGGTATAGATCCTTCCAAGGACTTTTCTATGTATGTGTGTAATTATTAGTCTTTGTTTTGTTTTGATTCTTGTTTTTCTACAAAAGTAAGATTATACCATACCTGCACTTAGACAGCCTGCTCTTTTGCCTAATATTATAATGGGAGTATATTTCCATCTCAATAGGTACATTTTTGCAACATCTTAAGGCCTGCATTGTATTCCATTCCTTCCATTGTGCTGTGAGTGTGTCATAATAAATTTGTATGTTTAGCACTGGGTTGCTTATAATTATTTTTACTATTTCCAAAACCAGAGAGCAGGCATAATTAATTTAAATGAATTGGAAACTGAGAAGTAAAGGGTGCTTACAGATCCTAAAATCTTTACAATATCATCCCCTGGAATCTGTGAAAATTAACAAAACTTGATGGAAGATATTTATGTTGGATCACCTTGTTATTTCTACCATAGTCATTGTACTGAACCAGTTTGTTTAACTAAATTATCTTCTATCAAATTCCTATCGCTGCCTCATAAAGACTAAGGCAGATAATGTCTAGAAAGCATCTAAAGGGTCCCTGGCATGAAGTAGGTTCTCCATCACATTCTGATCCCCTCTCTCCCTTTCTCTTCCCATAGCAGCAGAAGGACGAGGCCCACCATGGGCTCTGGTGGGTGTTGTTTGCAAACAGTGGGTTCATTGCATTTCCATGTGCCATTGTTTCATCTGCCCTGGTGCCACCAGCTGCCAGGAAGGCAAGATTGGGCCTGGTATCCTCTCAAAGGAGAAGCTCCAACCATTCTTTAGCAAACATTTCATAGCCATCTAGTATATGTCAGGCCCTATCCCAGTAGCTGGGGACACAAAGACACAATAAGATGCAGGCCCTGCTTTCTGGGAACTCATAGTCTAGGGGCAGAAGCCAAGTGCCCATAAAGTCTATTATAGTGACAGGTATAGTGGCACAGAATGAGGACACCTGAGGCAAGGAGGCTCCACCCTCCGGGGCTAATTTGTGAATGACTGGCTAGTGACTCATCAGCAATCATACCTGTTCTCATGTGTGTCCCTGCAGGTCATCAATGCCATCGAGCAGGACTACCGGCTGCCCCCTCCCATGGACTGCCCAGCTGCTCTACACCAGCTCATGCTGGACTGTTGGCAGAAGGACCGTAACAGCCGGCCCCGCTTTGCAGAGATTGTCAACACCCTGGACAAGATGATCCGGAACCCGGCAAGTCTCAAGACTGTGGCTACCATCACCGCCGTGTGAGTCCAGTAGAGCAGGGTGGTACCTAGGGGTGGGGGTGGGGTCTCATAGTTGGGCAGAGCCCTGAGCAAGGCTGCTAGTCTTCAATCCACTGAGAGCAAGGGAGAGGTAGCTGAGCTTATCCACAGATGGAAGAAGTTCTAAGACTCTTCCCTTCCTTTTCCCCTCTACCTTTCTGAAATATTCCCTCTCCCCAGCATGGGTTGTAGACAGATGATCAAATACCTGTCTGGCTCTCTATGTCCGTTGGCCTCAGATGGACTGGGCATGGGCTCTGTAATAATTAGGCTGATCTTATCTGACTGATATGAGACCCCACTTCTGGGCAATTCGGTTTCCAGAAGACACCTTTCAGTGTATGAGGCAGGGGGAGCTGCAGACTTGGAACCTGACAGCTATGGGACAGAAATTTAGAGCAATTGGATTTGTTACTAGCAAATGCACAGAGCTGTCAGCTACTGTCAGCAACTGTCAGCTGTACATCACTCATCTACATTTGCAGTGTTAACTTGTTTTTTAATTCATCCTTTGGACCAGAGTGTATTGGGTGCTTATGTGCTAACTGCCATGACCTTGCTGGCCGTATAGAATGAGCAAGATAGACATGCCCCCATGGAGCTCAGAATCATTTAGGAGCAGTACACATTAAGCAGATGGTTGCCCAAAGATACTCCAGTTGACACTTGGCTGGCCAGTATGGCAGGGAAGTATGTGATACTTGGAGAGCATACACCTTGGTCTTGCATGAGGGAGGTGACCCTGATGCCTGTTATTTCAGTTGAGAGCTGAAGGGCGAGGATGCATTAGCTGAGTGAAAGCGAGATGAGAGTAGAGGGTCAGGGTTCCCCGGCCTGTGTAGAGGGCCAAGCATGGGAAGGACAGGGCCAGCGTGTTGGGAGTGCTGTTTATGAGGGGACCAGGTGGGGACTGAGGCTGGGAAGATAGGCAAGGGCCAGATGCTCAGAGCCTTTAGGCCCTGCTAAGGCCTCTGAGTTTTCATAGCAATGATTACCCACTGAAGTGGGTCAAGTTTGACATGGATCGGGGTAAGGGATGAGGGTTCCTGTCATGATCACATCTAGCTTTTTTAAAGAGTGCAGGCTAGTGTGGACCTGATGTTGAGGGGAGCATGAAGACCAACTTGATAGGAAGACATGTCAGTAACCATAGAGATAGCATCTTGAATCAGGCTAATTGTGTAGAAAGAAGCAAGTGAGCTTGAGAGGTTTTGAAAGTCAAATCTTTATGACTTGGTGAAGGGTTGGGTATGGATGCTGAAGGTGAGGGTGATGTGAAGATGGCACCCTGATTTCTGGAGGTGGTACCTGGGGGTCTGCTCTGAGACTATGCGAGAGAAGGTCAGTGGTGGGCTGCTCTATTCCATTTCTTTCAGTCAGTGGAGGACGGAACAAGGAGGAAAGAATGTTGCCAACATTGGGGAGGCCGCAGTGAACTTCATATATTTGTAAAAGAACCATATCTTTGGTTGGTGAAGCTCTTAGATTTCATTTTACAAAGGATTGGGATCCTTCTCTTCCCTTCAGACTGCACGCTGTGTCAGTCTGCCGGTCTGGGCTGACTGGCATGGGACAGAGCCCAGGGACAGGAGGATGGGCCACCTGGCCTTGAGGAGCTGTGCCAGCCCAGAACTGTGTAGAGAAGGAAGGGTCAGCCCCGGTTTCCTCCATAATCCTCATCCCACCAGAGGCGCCGAACCTCCATGAAGTCCACCGTCCGCCCGGAATGTGGTCTGCCCACGCCCCCTTGCAGCTGTAGGGTCACTGCTGCCCTCTGTCTCGCAGGCCTTCCCAGCCCCTACTCGACCGCTCCATCCCAGACTTCACAGCCTTCACCACCGTGGATGACTGGCTCAGCGCCATCAAGATGGTCCAATACAGGGACAGCTTCCTCACTGCCGGCTTCACGTCCCTCCAGCTGGTCACCCAGATGACATCAGAGTAAGTGGTGGGCATCGTCTCTGTCCTGCCTGAGGGTGGAGGTCAAGGCTCCCTCGCTGCTGTCCCTCGTGGTGCGGGTCTGGCCTCATCCTCAGAGCCCCACCTCGGGATAGAACCAGGCCTGGTGGGGAAGAGCCTGGGAAAGATGGAAGGGTGAGGTGGGGAGGCTGAGATTTATTCCAGGTCCCAAATGAGAGTTCCTCCAAGCCACTGCCATATGTCATTTGCCTAATCACCGAGAGCCTCTCCTCTGTTTAAGTTTTTAAACTCAGCCCATCAAAGAGAGCATCCAGATGGAAAGAACACAGCCAGCCAGCACTTTAAACATCAGAGCAGGAAGAGGCAGAGCACTGATTCAGCAGCAGTCGCCTATGTGCCCGGAGCCTGTCTTTGTCCTCAGATAGTGCTTGTAAATAAGCAGACGTTTCCAGCCCCCACAAATTATTTTCCAACTGCAGCCCCCACAGGAGTGTGGAGGAATACAAAAACTAAAATTATTCAAATAAGATGAGAGCCAGAAAGGGTCTTAAAGACCCATGCAGTCCATCATTTCCCCAAGAATGTTCTGAGCAGCACCCGTTCTGGGAAATGTTAATAGGTTCTCCTTGGAAAAAAGGTCCCATGGTCAAATAAATTTAGGAAATACTGAGTACTTTATCACTCTCCTGGAGATTCACTCCACATATTAGCACTGTAAAGGCCATGAAAAATCCTGAGATAAAGAAGCCCATGGAAAATTAGTAAATACCGTGGAACTGTATTTCAGAAGGCAGGGTTCTGTGGACCTGCAGTTTGGGAAATCTGTGTCTAGTTCTACCCCTTCCATTCAGAGATTCAGAAAGGCGATGGCGTTAGTGCCTGGAGACTGGGCTGTCAGGGGTGACAAAGCGGGAACTGAAGCCTGCTTTCCTGACTGCTGGCTCCGTATGCTCCCGCCTATCCGACTGGGGACGCACGGGGCTGTACTTTGGTGCATGTACACTGAGTCTCCTGAGATCCTTTTAACAACTGATGCCTGATTCCTACACCCAGATCTTCTGAGTGATTTGGTACGTGGTGAGACCTGAGCATCCGGATGTTAAAACTCCCTAGGTAATTCTAATGTGACTGACTCAAATCTGCATCTGGATTACAGTGGGCAAGAGTCAAATTCTGAACACACATGCATACACACACACACCAGCGGGGACCTGACCAGCTGCCCTGCTGCAGCTAGGGTTGGTGGCCTGTGACACATATTTCCCCTGGTCAGTCTGCCAGGTAATGGACAAACACTTACTGATCACCTGTGCTGTTTCAGACACAGTGCTCTGGGCTGGGGTTCCATCCTGGGGTGGGCCAGTTACTGAGTCCCTGGGGAGAGGTGGGGGTCTTCCAACTCTAGCAGTTGGGTGCCAGGGGGACAGCTTATTGACCCTCAGCCTTCTGTCCCAGACTCCTAGTCTGCAATCAAGTTTCCTAGAGTCTAGCTTCACGTCTCTCAGGTTTATTCCCTCCAGAAATGTTGGAACCTCCGCTTTCTCCTGGGAAATGGCTTGGATGTCCCTCTAGCCTTGGATCCACTAAACACCAGAATTCATTTTTTACACTTGAGTTCAATTCCCGGTGATGCCTTAAAAAGCCCTTGGCATCATGAATTATCATCAGACACCAAAAATAAAAAATAAGTCCTTCTCAGTGGAAAACCAGCTTCCCCATCTTACAGAGCTAAAAAGGATGCTTGGGTTTAGAAGTGGAGTGAGTGTCCATGAATGCAGGACTGTATCTGATTTCCCACTGTCATGGGATGAGTATGGGGACCCACATCACCTGATCCTCCACAAGCCTAAGGAATCAAGTGGAGACATTCCTTCAGTCTGGGAATAGTCACATGATAAAGAGCTAGAGGAAAAATAAAAGGAAAGTGAAACTGAAAATTAAGGGATTTAGTTAAAAGTAAAAAATGTCCACACACTATTGGAGCAATTTCCTGTGCTTCTTGAGTGATAAAAGGCAGAAAAAGAACATGTGTAACTAAATAAAGTAGATTGCAGGACAGTTGTGAATTCAGAATTCAAGGATACCTCTCAAAAGTATTTGCTGAAAAGACGTGGACAATTTGACTATCTAGGCCAGCTGCAACCCAAGGGAGGCTGACCACCAGCTGAGAGGAGGAGTTGGGAGGGCCCAGGTGTAGACAGGAAGCCAGCACAGGGGCCTCCTCATGAGTCTCATGTACAGTGCTCAGAGCCATCTGCCCTGCTGGGGCAGGGGGTCTTCAGGGAGTACAGTCAGGACACTAGAAGAATTCTGAGAGCAGCCGTGCAGGGTAACTGAGAGCCAGGCTGTCCTGAGTTTGAAGCCCAGCTCCACCACTGCTTACCTGCTGTGTGATCTTGAACATGTTACTCAATTTCTTTGAGCCCTGCTTGCCTCGTCTATAAATATGCAAATAATAATAGTACCCACCTCATTGGTTTGTGGTGAGAGATAAGTGGAATAGTACATATAAGGCACTTGTCTATTGTTTACCTACAGGACACAGGTGAGAAATGATTGCTGGTAAATTATTATAATCGATTCTGAGTGGTTTGGCAGTTTTTATGAAATGCTTCCATGGGTATAAATGAATTAATATATGGCACGTGGGAAGCACTCAAATAATGTAATATTATTAACTAAAAGAAGATGCATAGGTCTCCCCAAAGTCAAATATAAGCCATGAACTTGTTCATATTAAGACTCACAGCTCAAAGATGAATCCAGTCCAAATCCCTATCCTAAACATCTTCCTTGGATTCCTGCTTGGGCAGATATTTGAAAGTTATTTTGAGATCACCCTTCTTAAAAATTCATGACATTAAAATTCTAACAGAAGCAGAAAATGGAAACTCAGGGGAAAACATCAGAAAACCAGGCAAGCCCTACATCTTTTCAATCACAATGGGCAATCACTAACTTAGGCAGAAACCTCACAGAATAACCAAAGCCCCATACAGTGTGTGCTTGGAATGTTAAAAATAATAGCAGAGGAAAGTTCTAGTCCACCTAGGGTCATGGACACAATGAAAGGGCTGCTCCAGAACCTGCAGGTGAAGAAGAATGCACAGCACTTTCAGGGTCCTCTAAGCTGGAGGGGGCATTGGAGGCAGGGGCCACTGTATGGAGAGATTGAGATTGAGAAAGGGAATATTGAGTTAGATGTTTGCCAGCCTTGGATAAACTTGGCCACATTGGATTGTAAACACCTTTTCTTGCCTACCCCACTATTATTAGAGCTTGCCTTCTGTGATGAGTTTTGACCAGTGGAAAGCACTAATGTCCCTTCTTTGTGGCTTTTTCCCTCCTAGAGACCTCCTGAGAATAGGGGTCACCTTGGCAGGTCATCAGAAGAAGATCCTGAACAGCATTCTGTCTATGAGGGTCCAGATGAGTCAGTCACCAACGGCAATGGCATGACAACTCTTGTTTTCTGTGGGGAGGAGAGGAAGGAAAAGGACTAGGCTCAAGGGGAACCAGAGGTTGACCACTGTGGAATGTTCTGGAGAGACTGGCTTCTCACCTGAGAAATGTGTTCTCATAATGAAGAATAAGCTGGACCTATTCCTAATAGGCAACCTTCATTTCTCAGTGACTGATGCACATTTAAGGTGCCGTGGGGAACCAAATATGTAATGATAAAAATACATAAAGGTGATGTTCAGTGGAAGTGAAGACAAAACAGTAAGTGTCAAAAACCCCAAGAGAGTGAACTCAGCTCGCACCCTGGGTGGGCTGGAGTCATCCACCGGCAAGAAGAAAGGGAAGGAGGTCGAGGGAAGAAACAGAAGTAATTTCCCATTTTCTTCCTCACCAATGACGTTCTTTTCTTTTCTCCTTTTGTCCTCCTCCTCACGAGCCCTCTCCCTCCCCGCACATCCATCTCCCTTTGCTCATGACTCGTGTAGGGAAGTTTCTTCAAACAAACCCCAGCTCCTGAGACTCCAGATGTTTTGTCAGTTGCCAAAGGACCTTGCTGACCACTGCATGGGGGATCCAACCAATTCAATTAATGTCTTCATATTGAAGAAGAGATGTACCTTCAATTGAAAACCTTGTTTTTCTTTTGTTTGCATTTTCTGCAAAAAGGAAAAAGAAACCACAAATTGGAAAAAAAAAAAAACAAAAAAACCTGTTTCCGTGTGCAAAGGCACGCTTATGTATGTCTGTGTTATCAGGTAACTGCTTGTTCGTAACAGATGCAAACAAGAAAGAACTGGGAAGTCTTTGCCCCTGGAAAATCCACAGGGGCTGGAGCATGTTGTCGGTATGGTTTTCTGATTGGCCCCATTGGCCTGTTGGCTCAGTGGGGAGAGAGAGTAGGGAGAAAAATAAAATGAAAAAGGGAAAAATCTCCGGAAAGCTTGCAAATTCAGACAGGAAACAGGTGAGTGGTTTGAATTGGATGCAGTGTGGGCCATTTGAGAATGATACTGACTGATTCATTATTCTTGGTGACATCTGAAGAGAAGGAGAAGGAAGGTGTTTCTGGAGAATGTTCTTCCACATCCCCCGAACCTAATTCAAGATGGTGAAGAAGAGAGGTCTTCTTCCCCTCATCTGGGGACTGGCTTGAGCTGTGTGGCATCCGAGGAACGTTTCAGATGTGTCTGTGTTTCTCTGCATTCCTTCCTGTACCTCATTGTTCAATTCACTTTTGTAAATTCCACCTAACATTTAAATATTTTTAATTTCTCCTTTTACCTTAATCTCCTTGCTAATTTTATCTGTCTAATTAAAATGAGCAGAAGCATGTCCGGGTTTACATAGAATGGTGTCAGAGTGTGTATTCCCAGACGCCAGCGGGTCCCTCCCCATGGTATGGAAGAATCCTTAATAACTGCGTTTCTTCCCCTAATAAGGGGTTGGGGGGACATCCCAGACCCCACGACACCCAAGAAGCAGAATGTGTGAGAATCACTCTCACTGGTGTGACCCCAAAGGAGAACCAAATAAACTGGAGGCTCCAAAGCACAGGAAGTCACTGGCAAATTAACATAAACAACCAACAGCAACACAGACTCTGCCCTCAGCTCAGTTTACACACTGCATTCGAGGATTTCACATCCAGGCGAATTTTGTGAAAGCCACTGAAGACTAATCCAGGCACTTCCTTGTGGGGTCTGTGAACATGCAGTTGGTGTGTGTCGGGGGGTGAAGTGAGGCAGAGAAAGAAGCTAGGTTTCCCACTTAGGTAATTTCAAACATATTTAAGGTGAGATTAGCCTTTTTACCTGTTCTCAGGGAACTTTACCTGGAGAGACACTTACCTTCTTGAAGTCCCTTCAGAGCGGCTCATGGGCCTGGGGGTATGGCTCTGATGCAGGGGGGGGCCCTATCTGCAAGCTCCCTCCTTTGCTTCGTGGGCTGCTGGGAGAAGACGATCCAAACTGTCTCAGCAGACTAGTGTATTGCAAATTTGGGGTCAACATGAGGGGTCAACAGAGTCAAGGCTCAGGCACCCTCTGCCGAGTTCCCAGCAGGAAGGGCATGGCCAAGCCCGAACACAACTACCTACAGTGATGCAGAGTGCCTCTGGTGAGTGAGACCCCGTGCCCTCCCTCTGAGCATGGGGCAGTCAGTCACCTCTCTGACCTCTGTCTCCTCAAGTGAATAGTCAGCTAGTGATAACTATTAATATCTTGGAGGAAGCCTAGCTAACACTCTGGGGCAGGCTCTCCATGCCAGGCATGTTCCTAAGTGCTTTACCTGTATTAACCTTTAGCAGATGCCCCATGTCAGGTGAGGAAACTGAAGGACAGGGACCTTACCTAGATCACAGAATGGTGGATTCAGGCTGTGGCTCAGGCTCTGACTCCGCACTCTCACCTGCCATCCCAGCAGGACTTACACCTGAGCCTGCACCAGCATCACCTGGAGGGTGTAGTCAATAAAACACACATCTCTGGGCCCCACCTCCAAGTTTTCTGATTCAGCAGATCTCAGGAGGGGAACCTGAGAATGTACAGTTCTCATAAGTTGCCAGGTCATGCTGATGCCTTTGGTTTGGGGACCACACTATGAGAACCCCTGCAGTAACCTGACTTCCTAACAATTAATGACAGTAGATGTAAGGCCCTTGACTCGGTGGTTGATAGACATCAAGGTTCTTGAGTTAACTCAGAAAGAGAGGAATGAAGCCTCTCACTCTTGGGCGTGAGGGATGGGAGAGGCTGGTCTCCTGCAGGAGGCATCTGTGCCTACTGGCACTAGGTGACTCTACTCACACTGTCAAAAGAGTCCCTGGGGAGAAGGCTGGTGACAGCAAGACCCCAGTCTTACGAATTTCAGCTAGGCTGCCTCACTCTCTGGAAGAGAATTAATTCTAATTCAGATCCTTCCTTAAAAACACACTTTGCACAGTAGTCAGTGGCCTGTGGCCCTAAGGACCAGCTTAAAGAAATGAAATCTACAGCTGTGCTGTTCAGCCCAGGGTGTAGCTCCCAAGGGAGCCACCTGAATCACCAAGAGTCACAGGGGTAGGGGTGACATGGGAGGCAGGTGGGAGATGCTTAATCCATGTTCCTGGATCAGGAGTTATTGGAATGGAAGTGATTTGTGGGAAAGGCTTGAAGATTATGACTCACTTCCTATGTCCTCTGCTTGCCCCTCTCCAATACTCAAAGATAGGAATGAAGGATAGAATAGATAAATCTACAGACATGTACTTATTGCATCATCAGAAAAATCACTGAAGTTCTTAAACGTTGAACAGGTACACATACTACTGAGTTCATACACCTCCTTCTACCTCCCTGTACCCAACCCCCACCAAGTTAATTGTAGAACCAGTTCACTGGGCTCACACCAAGGACCCCTGGTAGTAGAGTAGTAGTAATAGTTGCTCAGTTGTGTCTGACTCTTTGTAATCCTGTGGACTGTAGCCTGCCAGGCTCCTCTGTCCATGGAATTCTCCAGGCAAGAATACTGGAGTGGGTTGCCATGCCATTCTCTTCCCCAGAGATCTCCCTGACTCAAGGATCAAACCTAGGTCTCCTGCATTGCAGGCAGATTCTTTACTGTCTAAGCCACCAGGGAAGTACACTAAGGACCCTTAGGATAATTTAAATCCAATGAGGATTAGAACTTACCCTTGATCATCCATTTGTGAAGAGAATAGAAACTAATGAGGACTGAGGACTAGGACTCCAGGAATACCAAGGGGCATGGGCAGAGCAGGAAGGGGAGACAGGCAGGAGGGTGAGAATCTATAAAGCATCAGTTAACGAAGATGCTAATGCTCTGTTTCGTTCCTGAGGCCTTTATGGGCTGGCCTGGGAACTTCATCATCATTTCTGAAATAATAACGGCTTGGGCACTCACTGACTAAGCATGATTAATTCCTGGTGTGAGAGTGAGTAAACGGAGAAACACAGCATGATAGGGTACCAGTAGTGGACAGGTATCATCCAGGGTTCGCTGCCACCAAGAAGGCTCAAAGAAGATCCCTGTCAGAGTGAGCCCTGTGTTCATTGCCACACCTTGCAGTTCATAAAGAAGTCACAGGGTCATTTTCAAAAGCAGCCAGATGTTTTGTTATTATCCAAAATACCAATAGGGCTAGGGGCTGGTGGTGGTACAGGGGAGTCACTGAAGTCACAGAAAGGTTATCAAAGGAAGGAAGTCATTCAAGTTGATTGAGATCAAATGTTGAATTATTCACCACCAAGAGTCTCTCGAGATCAGCATTTCATATAAAGAACAGAATGGGAGCACAGAGGTCTAAGAACAAACTCTCAGTCCTTCTCAGAGAGCATCAGGCCTAGGAGTTGGGGGTGGGTGGGGGAAACACATTCTGCAGACCTCAGGGTGGGTGGGTTGGACAACCCATGGGCAGTGGCAGATAGACCTGTATCACTCACCTGAGAGCAAAGAAGATGCTTCCTCTCCTTTCCCACCACATTTGCATCCCTCTTGGGTTAACCATATTATCACAAGCCCTTGATGGGCCCTGTGTTGCTGGGAGTCATGGCTGGCACACAAATGTCCCCAGATAGAAACTTCCAGTGATTCCCAAAGTGAAAGTGGACACAGAAGCACATCCTATTCATCTCTGTAGCCAGCACACTGCCTGCCACAGGAAGGTGCTCCACACATATTGGGTGACTTCAATCAGTTTGAGCTGAGAAAGTTGAATATGTCCTACATCACCTATAGGGTCCCATGACCTTAAACAACATGCTTTTAAAGAAATAAATAGCTACATATTCAGTGGGAATCTTTCTAACTTACTCTTAATGGCAATCAATTGTAGGCTATTCTAATTATAGTTGTGTGAAGTTTAACACGCCCCCTTTCAACCCTGCATCTTTGATACGATCTCATGAACTTCCCCAGAGTACCAATCTGGGAGAGCAGCCTCCCACCGAGTGTCAGTCACTGTACGAAGTTCCACAGATGCAGAGATGAAAACAACATTGTCCCTGGGACAGTTAAGACAAACTGGAAGGGCAATGGAACACAGTGAATGGTCATCCTCCTGAAAGCAGAACCAGCTCCCTGTCCCTTCAGGACAATGTCAAATTTGGCAGAAAGGATGGGCAGGACTTCCCTGAGCAAGGAAACTTTATTTGCATCTTTGCCACTCCTTGTTCCCTATGAATTTCTTCTACGAGTTGTTTTACATTTCTAAAGCCACTACAAGATTTCCTGTAGCCACGCATTCAACAGGAGATGAAATCGGAAAACAAAATGATGGGCAAATAAGCCACTTCTACGCTACTGAGATGCTGAGCCCATGTTATGCTGTTCTAAAAGAGAGAGGTTCTCTTCATTCCAATGAGACTTCAGTTTCCTTTTCTGATCTTTAAATTCATATTGGCAACAACAGTATGAATTAATGTAGCTCTGGAAATGGTTTTCTGACTCAGATTATGATGCCAATTTCCAGCTACCATCTTTGGTAGCTGAACTAAATTTCGTAAATAACTTCAGTGGAGAAATAAACAAACGTGGCTATGGGAGCCCAGAGAAAGGCACTGCCATTATCCCAGAGGGTCAAAAAAGGCCTTGGTGAGAGGGTTCACTGAGGGTGGAAAGGACTTATCAAATTGGGAAGGGGGAGATGTCAGTGATGAAACTCGCCTTGCAAGAGGACGTAGCAGCACAGATGAAAGTCTGAAAGCCATAGGGTAGGTGGCATGTCTGTGGGATCACCGGCTGTTCAACAAGGCTGGAGAAGATTTTGGATGTGGATGCCTGGACAGGTAGGCAGGGGCTAGATCATGAAAGGTCTTATGTGGCATAAGGAATCTGGGTACTATTCTAAGTACGAATGGTGGAAAGTGGACTGAAGCAAGGGAATTAATATGTTCTATAAATCACTCTGGCCACAAAATGGAAAATGTAGTGGAGGAACTAGATTCAGTTCTGGAAGCCTGGTTAGGAGGCTGGTGAAATAATGCAGGCAGGAGCTGATGGTGGTCTGGGTGGGGGTATGAAGTACCATTGGGGATGAAGAAAAGTGGACCAATTCAAGGAATATGAAGGAGGTAAGACCAGCAGAAGGTAGAGGTAGATTGGCTGTCAGGGATGAGGGTGGGAGGAGTTGAGGAGGACACCCCAAATTTGTGCCTTGGGCAACTGAGTGGGTATTCACAGAAATAAAAGATACGAGAGGAGGAAGATATGAGAGGGGGGTAACAATTGAATTTGAGTTGCTGATGGGCCATTGGACACAGGGTTCATAATTCAGCAAAGAGATTTGGATAGATTATATAGATTTGGGGGCCATCCTTTTTCTAGATGATCAGCAAAACCGTGGGAGTGTAAGAGTCTCCTGCATGAGAATGTGAAGGCGGGGAGAGAAGTGGATACATTGAAAACAACCATATTTAAAAGATGCCCTGGCAAATGATGGCCCACAGAGGGGTCAGGATGAAGCCACTGCAGGAAGCGAGGAAAAGCCAGAGTGTGCCATGTCTGTGGAGCCAAAGGAAAGCCTTTTAGGGAGAGAACAGCAGCTCCAGGGCCCAGGGCTGCCAAGAAGGGCTGTAAGTTTAGCTGCAGGAGGCCACGGGTGATCTTGGTAGGGCAGTTTCAGCAGAAGCAGTGACAGAAGACACTGGCTGAACTGAAGACAGAGAGACCATCAACAATCTTTCAAAAAACTCGACTTTGAAGGGAAGAAGAAAAAGAAAGAAGTAGCTGGAAGAAGCTCCCTTTGCTTGTTATGTTTTAGTGGGGAAAACTGGAGCATGTTTAAAGGCTGATGAAAAGGAATCCATGAGGAGAGAAGACAGGAAGATGCATGGAGAGGGTCAGGCCCCAAGAAGGCAGGGAGTGCTGCTGGATGGGTGTTGTGGCTGAAAATGCAGCTGCTCTAATTCAGTTTGGAGGGTGAATGCAATGAGGAATGACAGGAGTTCTAGCAGAACTCAAGCTCCCCTTCTCATCTCCTCCCAATCTAGTCACATGGTTCCTGTAGCCTCTTATGTGACTACCGGAGTCTCAGTTGAACCCATGGTGCTGGAGACAAGGCCTAGACCCTCGAATACTCAAAGGCAGGTCTGGCTCGGTCTCTTGTGGGGTCACTGCTCCCTTCACTTGGTCCTGGTGTACACAAGGTTCTCTTTGAGTCCTCCAACTGTCTCTGATGGGTATGAGGTTTTATTTTAAACATGATTGCTCCCCTCCTACGATCTTGTTGAAGCTTCTCCTTTGCCCTTGGTCATGGGGATATCTTTTTCTGGTGGGTTCCAATACTCTCCTGTCGATGGTTGTTCAGCAGCTAGTTGCAATTTTGGTGTTTCTGCAGGAAAAGATGAGTGCATGTCCTTCTACTCCACCAACTTGAAACAACTGGAGAGGCAAGGCAGACATTTGAGATGAAATGGATGAGTGGTCAGTGAGAGGAGCTGGTGAGGAACTCATGTGGGACATTTCAGGACCCTCTCACACTCGGAACACTGGCCCCCCACCACGAAAGGGATAAAGTCCCAGTTCCTGACCATGTGGGGAAGGCCCATGCCTATCTCTCCAGCCAACCTTCTTACCATATGTCTGCTCCCCACTTGCCCTTTCCACCTCTGTCTCTGCACTCAAGGCTGTCCCTGTGTTAGGATCCCTTCTGCCCCCCGCAGGCTGTGAGCCCACCAGGCCCCATGTCAGACAGGAGTTCTAGCAGAACTCCAGCTCACCTTCCTCACTCTTCTCAATCTCCTCACATGGTTGGTGGGGTTTGGCTTTCCAGCTGGGCTTCCAGTGTGACCACAGACATCTCCAGAATCTCTGACCACAGCCAGGAGATTTTTCAGAGGCAGATAAGCAGATTAGGGCTCCTGTATCTTGCTTCAATCTGTGTAAAAGCAGAGAGTATCCTTCATTTAGAATTTAAAGTGAGTCTTTCTATCAGCTCATTAGAGGAGGTATTCCTAGGGTGAAGCCGGAATTATGGCCACTTGAGAAGTTCTTAAAAATAATAATCACAAATTAAATTATATAATTGGTAATAGCAATTACTACTATTGCTACTTTTTTTTTTTTTTGAGCACTTGCTATGAACCATGCACACCAAGTATTTATTCAACTGGTATTATTATACGTATTTTGAAAATGAATTAAATAGTGAGGCTCAAGTTCAAGCAACTTGTTCTAGATGACAGTGAAGAGCCAGGATTTCAACACAGGTTGTTTGTCTGAAGGTTGTTCTCTGACTCACAAGCACACTGCCATCCTTTGTGAGGAGTCCTCCCAAAATTCCTTACCGGATGTCCCAATCCTATCACTCAGCATGGGTGACTTATTGATACATGGAGGCTTTGTGTCTGTAAAATTGGGATCATATCCTCTACCTCACAAGGTTTCTGTGAGGAGGGCCCCCATTATTCACACAGTCTAATTTCTGGTTTTTACTGAGGGCTCCATAAATGTTGCCTGGTATCTGTTTTGCTTCTAGAGATTTGGGAACATGATCTAAAAATAGAAATCAAATCAGTGCCTGAGGTTTGCTGTAAAAAGCCTTCTTCCTCTGATAAGGTCAGTCCTTAACCTCTGTGGATGTGGGGTTTGTGTGAACTTCACAGTTGCTTGTATCTGTCATCTTAATCATTTCTGCCCTTCACCTTGCATGTTTGCTGAGGTTGAAACTGAACTTTGCCTTGCTTCTGAGTGGGTTTCCAGGCTGCCTGTCATCATGGACCGAGGCTTGGGTTCTGGAAATGCCTTCAATATGTTGCCTAGGCACGTTGCCTGCTCTCGTCCTTCCTGGTGCTAAACCAAATCTCTTCATTGGATCAAAACCCAGTTTCTGGGCCTATTGGTCCATACGAGACGCTTTCTTCAGCTAGTAACTGTTCAGAGATTTTCTTGTGACTAAAATGCTGTCTAGCGGGTCAACCTGCTGGGTTTCCATGAATGCATCATTGGCAAGAATTTACGTGTCTAAATTGTTTAAACTCATAATAATCATACATTTATTCTACTGTATACTAGAGAAAAAATATGCGGTGCATAAAATACATACTATGTTATTTCACGAATACCATCAAGTTTCCTTTTAAATTAATTTATTTAAGTAAAACTGTGCCTTGGTTTTAAGAAGAAAGAGTAACTAAATGACAGTGTAATTAATATGTGGATATAGCAAAGTGCTTAGGCTTCCCAGGTGGCGCTAGTGGTAAAGAACCTGCCTGCCAATGCAGCTAGACAAAACAGACGAGGGTTCCTTCGATCTCCGGGTTGAGAAAATCACTTGGAGGAGGGCATGGAAACCCATTCCAGTACTCTTGCCTGGAGAATCCCATGGACAGAGGAGCTTGGTGGGCTACAGTCCATGGTGTTGCAAAGACTTAGACACGACTAAAGTGACTTGGCAAGCAAGTACACGTGGCAAAGTGCTTAAAGGAGGGACTTGGAAAATGGAAGTTTGGAAACCTGTGCATCTTTCTCATATTTTTTCACATTTTCCAACCCCCTGCTCTGATCTCCCATGACCCTTTCCCTGATATGCATGGCCTTGCTGTCTGTCCTGGGACTCCAAGTTGGAACAATGCTCTGCCCACCTCTTATCACCTGGCTGCTTCCTGGCCAAGCTTTGAGTCTCAGCTCCCCTTGAAGGCATCCCAGAGGCTTCCCACCTGGTCAGCTGCTTCTCTTCTGGGGCCCCTCAGTTCCCTGTGCTTCTCACCATCATAATGCTCACTCTCTGTATCATAATGGTCTGTTGATGCATCTGTATCCCACATTCCCAGAGTGGGAGCTTTGCCAAACTGGGAAGCATGTCTTATTCATGGCTGAACCTGAAGCCCTGGGGCAGAGTCCTCACACAGTAAATCTGTTGAATAAATGAACTAATAATTGAATCCATGCACCTCTGACATCAGTTGCTTCCAGCTGAGAAAACCAAAAGACCAACAATACTCATTGATTACACTGATTCTTCTTGAAGTGACTTCCCCACAGGTGCAAAGCTGGGCCACGTTTACTACAACTCTTTAGAACTGTGTTTACACTGCCCTGCTCACATGCTTTTATTTGTGCTTTCTCTGAAGGAAAATGCAGCAGCTGAGCAGGGCACCTGGTGACGGGTCCCCCTGCAGAACAGAGCAGATGGCACCCAGCCTCGCATCCACTTTGCCCAGTTGGGGAAGGGGCCCTCTGCCTCTTTGGTGACCTCCAGCCTTACTCGCAATCTAATGTTTTCCAAATGCAAACTGCCGACTGCGACTTTGAAAGATATTCTCTCTGACATTCAATTTAACAATTAACAATTTTTTTTATTGTTTTTTTCCCACCATGGGGCTCAGCTCCTGCTGGGATGTTTCACAGAAAGGGCAGTTTGCCAAGCATTAACTTGTCTGGCCCAGGGGGCATAACTGTACAGCTGATTTCATCTGAGTGAACACCATTCCTTTGGTCTTATTTGCAAACTGTCGTATGGTGCTGAGGTTTAGTTAACTGTTTGTGGTTCTGAGTCCTGCGGATAAGCAGAGAGCAGGACTATTCAGCATCTCTTCTAGAATCTACTGCAGTAGATGTAATCCAGGAGATAGTAGCATTTTTTTCTGTAAAAGGCTTGAGAAAAAAATATTTTAGACTTGTGAGCCATATGGTATCTGCTACAACTATTCAACTCTGCCATTGTAGCATGAAAGTCGTCATAAATTATATCTAGATGAGTGGGTATGACTGTGTTCCAACAAAACTTTATTTACAAAAACAGATGGCGGGCTACATAAGGTACACAGGTATTAGTTTGCTGAGCCTGGTCTAAACTAGTGATTAAGAACTCTCGCTCTGGAGTCAGGCCAACCTGGATACAACCTGCCTCAGGTGGATGGAAAGGCAGTGACTGGAGTCAGGGAGGCTATGGTAAAGTTCAGGAATCCAAAATACTTACAAAAGCCTCCCCAAATACATCCTGATCCTGGGACTCTCATCAGTGGTCTCTTACAGTCATCCTGGAAGGCCCATTTCAGGAGATTCTTACTGGACTCTCACCCTGCTTATTAGCACCCATCATACAGAAAGGTGGAAACAAAGTAATTTCTCAGAACATTGCTGTGAATGGTGGAAGGTAGACGCTCCTGGTCAGTGTTAAAATGATCCTGGTCTTGAAGCATCAGGAAAGGGAAGAGTCATCCCAGGGACTCTGTCTCCTTAGGGATTAAGGAAAAGAATGAGGCCTTCTCAAGGCGACCAATAGAGGGACAGGGGAAAGCAGAGACATCCAAGCAGGTGACTCGAGAGTGCTGCAGTTAAGACTCAAAAAGGGTCTTGAAGTGGTTAAACCAAAGTTATTTATGTATTCATGAATTCATTGACTCACGTGTCTTTACTGAATCCCTATAACACAGGCACGCTCTTTGCTCCAATGGCACTTAACAGTCTAATTGAGGAGTGGAGAAAAATGATGTGAGAGGTGCTGTCATAAGGGCAGGAGTCCTGAAGGAGGCAGAGAAGGCTGATTTCAGAAGGTCTGGCCTCCTGGATGAGGGATCCGGCAGGAGACGAGCTGGCCATTCCCGGACATACAGGGAGCAGCAGACATGCTCCAGAGACAGGCCAGCTAGACAAGTCTGGCCCCCAGCAGCCCGCACCCTCCCAGGTGAGGTCCCCTGTCATTGGCGGTGATGGAAATGGTTCTGATGACCCAGATGCTGTGTGCTCCTGGCCCTGATTCTCAGAGCCATTGGCCCACCCCTGCAGCCTCTGAGGCCCCAAGAGCATTCCTAAAGCCTCACTGAGACCTATACTCTTCATATACCATGGGGAATGTGTCCCTTTCCCAGCCTGCACATAGCTGCCAGCATAACTAGTTGCCTCATACATATAGTAATTAGAAGAAATAAAAGCAATGAGATAAAATTGGTTAAGTAAGCTCAAAATGGCTTTTTAAAAAAATATATATATAATGAAGGAATAAATCTCAGGGAAAAGGAGTGAAAGCAGAGTGCACACTTGTGTCTCCTTCGGTCACACATCAGGTTTTTAGCTGGAATCCCAGGGTCCCCTGGCCGCCATAAGGCTCCATCTCACCCACACCAGAATGCTGGTGGCTAGTCCCACAGCTGGAGTGGAGGGCATCTGGCTGGTACCCATGGCATTGGTGCATTTCTGCAGACCCTGTGTTACTTGCTTCTCTCGCTCTAGGCCTAGAGACTGCATTCTGTAGTCATCCCTGCCCTCTGGCAGGATCTGCACTCTTAGGTGGAGACCTCTCTCCACATCTTCCTTCCTCCAAACACATATTATGCAACTGCCCATCGATCAACAGCTCCTCTCGCCCTCGTCACCCTCCCCTCCTTCTCCTTTGCTCCGCAGAGCTTCTCAGTTGTCAGTTGCATTTCTCTATTTCTATGGCAACCACAACCCCCACCCTCATTGCCTCCCTCACCCCCCGCTTCTCTCCTCATCCCCTCCTCCTTTTGCAAGTAGGATTTGCAGAGAAGCTGCTGACAGACTGGTCTTCTAGTAATTTCCCTCATAAAACAGCTTAGGAGAGGGAGTTGGGAGGCGGTGCTGTGGGGTGAGACCAGCTCTTTGGAAGCCACAGGGGACAGAGAAACACAAGAGAGTGATGTGCACACACAAAGAAAGAGTGCAGGCTGTAGTGAGCGACAGTGGTGTGGAGCCGGGGCCACCCCAGCCTGGGGGGCTGAGCAAGGTGTGCAATGCTTCCTGGAGATGCACAAGGATGATGAGCCAAGAGCTCGCCTGACTGTTGGCCATCACAGCAGGCCCCAGGGGAGACTGCCTGCCTGGCTGCTGTGACACAGGCCAGGGCTAGTGAGGACACAAGCTGCAGCTCACGGGGGAAATTATCCCAAACACTCTCATTATCGAGGCAAGTGCCTCTGAACCCATCAGCGCTTAACAGCTGCCTGCGAGTGTCCTCGTCCTGGAAGACGGGGCCATTTCACCAACTCTGATGGCAATTTACATCCATCCCAGTCAGCTGTGAGTCACAGGCTCTTCTGGGTCCTGGAGGCCTCCAGGCAGCTGTAAGATATAGGGCAGGTATGAGGACGCAAAGGCCACCAAAGGACATGTTGCTGGGGGCCAAGGGGAGGCAAGCAGCTTAAGCTGGAACAAGTCAGCATGCCAGAGCTCAGGAGGAGAGTAAATATTAATAGCTTTATTACATGCCTTTTTTAATAAATAAAAGAAATATGTTTTTGGCTGCTAATGACCTTCAAATTAGCAGCTCTTTCAAAAAGCACTTATGTATTTTTAATTCCAAACGTAGCTGAGTGTCAGTTGCAACAGCAATGGAAGCAGCGGGGCATCTGGGTAGTTTTAAATAAGAGGAAACCCAGATCATTATTTTTGAAACTGTCAACTTTTACGCCTTTTAATAGATTCACTTTCTCTCATCTCTTCCCCCACTTCTGAGCTCTTTGAAGATTCCCAGGCATTCTCTGTGGGAGAAAGGAACAAAGGCACAGGTCTGCCATTTGGAAGGACCTGAGCTTTAGTTCCCATCAGGGCGTGCAGGGTGTCACTGTCCCTCACAGAGAGGCTTTGGCACAAGGGCTTATGAAACATCAGGGAGAAAAGGAAAGACAGAAGTCAAGCCTGGGGTTCAGGGTGCTGGGTAATGGGACCTGGGGTTTCCTTCTCTACCTGTTCACAATTCTAAGTTACCAAAGCAGGAACCGGTGACCTCAGAGCAGCACACAGACAAATTAGCGAGGACATAGAGGAGAGACTGGGATTCCCAGTTGGCTCAGTGGTAAAGAATCTACTTGCCAATGCAGGAGACACGAGTTCAATCCCCTGGAGAAGGAAATGGCCACCTACTCCAGTATTGCTACCTGGAAAATTCCACAGACAGAGGAGTCTGATAGGCTAAAATCCATGGGGTTCTACAAGTAGGACACGACTGAGTGAGCACACACAGAGGAGAGACCAAGACAGTGAGAGAGAGGAGATGGAGGCAGAAGCAGATAAACATACTAAGACGTTGAGTAAAGGGAGCAGGCAGAAAAGCAGGGCTTCTCAAAGTGGACCCCAGACTGGGGGCTGCAGCAATCAGCTGGACACTTCTTAGAACTACAAGCTCTCCTGCTTCAGCCCAGCAGCAATGGATCAGAAGCTCTGAGGGACAGGCCCCGCCAGCTGTGTTCTTTTCCAGGCTTCCACGGATCTAGAGCAGAGGAACGAAAGGAGAGCAGGGAAGGGGGAGCGGTGGGAAGAAAGGAAGAGAGTTGATAGTGGCACAGGAGACACAGAAGGCAACTAAGAGAGAAGAGAAGCACCCCTTGTAACACTCCTTGCTGTTTACAAACAGCCCACAGATTCCATGGACCCTACAGATACCAGCATCTGTCCTCACCTGGGACCTCTCTTTGCTAGTAGTTTTCTGAGCAGAGCTGACTGCCAAGTCATCAGTGACCTGCAGCTGCAGCAGCCTTCTTCTGATACTGGGGGAGGAGGAATGTCATTTCACTGGTCTGTAAAACAGGGATGGTGTTCCTCCTTTGCTCACGTGGGATCCTGAAAACCCTTTCTAATGAGCACTCCATTTTCATTTCAGCTACCAGAAGGATCAGCTTCTAGGCTGACTTTTAGACAAAAGTTGAGCTCTTTTTCAAGTTGTTGGGCTGATGGACAGGAAAGGACATTTCTCATTTGGTCATGGAGCTTAAGCTATAAGCTCTTATCACTTAAGGCATAAATGTATGTCTCCTTGTTCAAAGTTAATAAATGCATGCCATCTCCAAATCCAGCCAGCAGGCCTTTATGAAGTGTCTACTCCATACAAGGGTGACTCTGCCTGACTAAATCCCCCAAGGACCTCTGGTCTCTTACACAGTGATTGAGAATAAGTTCTCAACCCCACCCAGACTTCAGCCTGGTATTTGTCTTCTCCAAAGACTGACTTTCTCAAGCATCCATTCTGGCATTGTGAAAAATGGGACTCAGGACTACTCTGATTTTAACAGTGCTAACTCTAACTATTCATTCAACAAATGTTTACTTAGTAGGAACCTCAAGCATCTGGAAACAGGCACTATTTCAAGTGTTTAGGATCCATCAGTAGACAAAATACAGATCTGGATCTTCAGGAGGACCTAGGGAAGGAAGACAGACAAGTAACAATCAACATAAACTTAAATTTTCTAACGTCTTTGAAGGTGAAAGTGCTGTGGAAAAAGGAAAAGTTGGAGAAGAGTAGTTCACAATTTTAATTATGGTGATCAGGGCAGAACTCATTAAGAAGATGGGATTTGAGCAAATACTTGAAGGAGGTAAGGAAATGACCCGGATGGGAGTCTTATAGGCAAATGCCTCTGGAGCTATGATCTGATGTGTTCAAAAAACAGCCTGATGTCTTCAAAGAACAGTAAGTAGTCTTGCCATATGCTATCTCATTTATGCCTCACTATGCACTAATGAACAAGGTATCATTATTAGCATTTCACTGATGTAAAAACTTAGATGTAAAAACTGATGAGGCATAGGAAGACTGCATGCTTTGGCTAAGATATTGGGTTGCAGAGACAAGATTCCAATCCTGATTGAACTGATCCGAAAATACACATTGTTATCTAAAACATACCTTGCTTTCCTGTGTGTAAAAGTTGATGTGTGGGTGCTGATCACAAATGGCACACAGAGCCAAGGCATGAAGACAACACAGTTGCCACCGAGTATGGCCCAGTTTCCAAACATGGCACGTGCATCTTTGCCAAGGGGAATGTTCTTACATTAGAAAAGGGAAAACTCATGACCAAGAGAAGATGCAAGTCCTCAACAGTATCAAAAGAGTCAAGATCAGCCATTCTAACTGATTTCAAATCTCCCAACTCAGTTGACTAGTGTCACTGACTCTACCAGAAGTTGGCTGATGGTAAGACATCAAGGCAATCTGGGAGCCTACTGCTGAGAAAGTCAATAGCCAAAATGTGTTGGATGCACACCATGGAGTGCTTGTGTCTCGGGTAGTGGACCAGCAGAGTTTCACATAGAAGCTTTCTTAAATTTTAACATCAGTAGGCAAAGTATGAATTCGGATGGATAATATAATACTTATTTTATTATATACATACATAACTAAAGTAGCTGCACTGAACACAATAAAATGGTTGCCTATGATTGGAAATAGTGGGGATAAGCTACCCATTCCCCTCTTATTTCCCTTGCTGCCTTTAAACTAGGTCAATACACACACACACACTTGTCTATACATACACGTATATACGTATCTGTTTCTGGACATGTGAGATGCTTCATTAGTCTGCTAGCTCTTATTCCAGGACAGCACTATCTTAATTATCACAGCCTCATTACACATTTTAATGTTGTGTATCATGGGTCATCAATCCTTATTCACTTCCATAATTTTCATTACTATTTTCCCCTATATATTTTTCCAGTTGAATTATGAGATTATTTTGTAAAGTTCCAAAATAATGGCAATATTATTGATATAGCTCTGTTGTTGTTAAGTCACACAATTGTGTCCAACTGCTTGTGACCCCATGGACTGCAGCACACCAGGCATCCCTGTCCTTCACCATCTCCCAGAGTTTCCTCAAACTCATGTCCTTTGAGTTGGTGATACCATCCAATCATCTCATCCTTTGTCATCACCTTCTCTTCCTGTCTTCAATCTTTCACAGCATCAGGGTCTTTTCTAATGCATCGTTATTTTTTTGCATCAGGTGGCCAAAGTTTTGGAGCTTCAGCTTCAGCATCAGTCTTTCCAATGAATGTTCAGGGTTGATTTCCTTTAGGATTGACTGGTTTTATCTCTTTGCTGTCCAAGGGACTTGGGACGTCTCCAGCACCACAGTTCGAAGGCATCAATTCTTCATCACTCAGCCTTTTTTATTGTCCAGCTCTCACATCCATACATGACTACTGGAAAAAACATAGCTTTGACTAGACGGACCTTTGTTGGCAAAGTAATGTCTCTGCTTTTTAATATGCTCTCTAGGTTTGTCACGGTTTTTCTTTCAAAGAGTGCCGTTTAATTTCATAGCTGCAGTCACCATCCACAATCATTTTGGAGCCCAAGAAAATAAAGTGTGTTGTTGTTTCCATTGTTTCCCCATCTATTTGCCATGAAGTGACTAGACCAGAGGCCATAATCTTCATATTTTGAATGTTGAGTTTTAAGCCAGCTTTTTCCGCTCTCCTCTTTTACCTTCAAGAAGAGGCTCTTTAATTCCTCTTTGCTTTCTGCCTTAAGGGTGGGGTCATCTGCATATGTGAGGTTATTGATATTTCTCCAGCAATCTTGATCCTAGCTTGTGATTCATCCAGCTGGAAGATATAGCTCTAAATATTAATGTGGGAGAGTAGAAATCCTTGCCTCATATACCATGTAATTTATAAATATGGCATTTTTCTCCATTTCATTAAGTAGTATTTTATAGTCCGCAGCAAAGTGTTGTAATTTTCTTATAGATGCTGTGTATCATTTTTGCTAAAAAATACTGTAGTTCAAGTTTTGATATAGTTAAGAGAATCTTGTTTCTCATTACACTTTCTAATTTTTAATGTATTTTTAATTAATTTATTTGTTGATTGCACTGGGTCCTCAGTGCTGCATGGAGGCTTTCTCTAGTTGCAGTGAGCAAGGGCTTCTTGTGGTGTGTAGGCTTCTCACTGAGGTGGCTTAGCTTATTGCAGAGCATGGGCTCTAAGCATGCAGACTTCAGTAATTGCAGCTCCCAGTCTCAGCAGTTGAGGCTCACAGGCTTAGTTGCTCCATGGCGTGTGGAATCTTCTCAGACCAGGGATCAAATCTGCATGCCCTGCATTGGCAGGTGGATTCTCAACCACTGGACCACCAGGGAAGTCCCTAATGTATATTTTATAAATATCCAAATATCCAATAATGCTGAGAATTATTACTATTTAACATTTCTTCATTGAAATTTATTATTTCATTTGCTTTTTATTCAGGTACATAATATTGCAGTCTTCAATAAAAGAGAATATTAATTCCAAGTTATCAATATTTTTAATTTAATTATTTTCCTGCCTTATTGCATTGTCTGGAACTTCTAGAAAAGTGTTCAATAATAATATTGGCAGATATATTTGTCTTTCTGCTCATTTAAACAGAAATGCCTTTATTGTTCCATAATGAAGTGTGATATTGGTTACTGCTATTATATAGATATTCAAGTAAGAAAGCATCTTTGTTTTGCCAGGAATTATTATTTTAAATAGGTACTTTATTTTTTTAATGCACTTTGACATCTACAGAGAGGATGATATATTGATCTAGACTTGAATTCCTGAAGCAAAATATTTCATCATGGTATGTTTTGCTTTTAATTTAGTGGTGGATCTGATATGTTATTTTTTACTTAGGATTCTTGCTTCTGTGTTCATAAATATGATTAATGTGTGGTTTTCTTCTTTGTATATTTGTGCTAGCATTTTCTTTTCAATGACCCTGATTATTTAATTTTCACTTTTATAAAAGTATAATACAGAAGAAAAACTGTCAAATCATAAGTCAATATTCTGATAACTTTTCATAAAACAAATTTACCCCTATAACTACAACCTACATCAGGAAATAAGAAAGCCACTAGCATCAAGTTCCCTCCCAGTCACTATTGCTACAGCTTTGCAAAAGTAAACAGGGAGTCATTTCCTGCTACCTAAAACATTAAACATAGTGTTTTGTGTTATTTTTAACTTTGTATAAATGGAATAATAATGTGTATTTTTCTGTACTTGATATTTTTGCTCAAATCATATTTGTGAAATTCATGTCCTTACAATTTAATTCCTTCATTTTAATAGCTTATGATATTCCTTTTTGTGAATACACCACAATTTGCTTATTTACCCTATTGTCATACATTTGAGTTATTTCCAGTTTTTGATTGTTATAACTGTACTATGAATATTCTAACACATGCTCTTGGTGTACATGTCTTTTGATAAACACATGTTTGCATTTCTGTTAGTATATATCCAGAAGTGAAATTGCTGGGCGCAGATACTTTCAAGTAGTTTTCCAAAGTCATAGAATAGGACATGAAGTTTCTTCCAAAGAGATAGTTTTCACTTTTTTTAATGAAAAAACCAAGGGGCTGTTGGGCCAACCTGGCTAAGCACTTAAACATACTATTTCCGTATGACAAGTGAGGCTCACTGGACATTCCCCATTTGTTAATCATTGATCTTGACTTACAAGGACTTCATGATCAGGCATTTGCTTTCCACAAGAGCAAGCTAATAGATGCTTTTCAGAAGAGGTATACCTGAGCACTGTGAATCCATCCACATCGTCTCAAGAGAGTAGAGTTTGAATTTTGTCAGGGTTTATCAGGCACCCCAGAGGTATGATTATACTACAGTCAGAACCACAGAGACCCAAGCTTCTGACTTGCCAACCGCAGGGCTTCATTTTTGTAAGAAATCTTTGGACATCAGGAAGTAGAGACACTCTTGCTAAAATCCAACTCATTCATCTCTGGCAAATCACAGCACAGTTTAGGCACCTGTGGAGAAATAATAAGCATTCAGTGAGCACTTATCTTCTGATCAGGAGACTCTCCTCTGGACTTCATTAGCATTCACAGTACATGCATGTAAAACATCAATATCAATTGCACATTCAGCAGCGGAAGCCACAACCATAGTACATTTAATTGGCCTGAAGGGTCCCAACCACAAAATTACATTAACTCCCTTCCTCCTCTCTGAAACTTGTTCAAACCCCATTAACTACATCTGCTCTCTTATTTCTTGATCTGGGTGGTGGTTACATGGATTAGTTTGCTTTATGAAAATTCATCAGGCTTTTGACTTAAACAATTTTGACAATTTTTCTTCTATATTATACTTCATAAAAGTGAGTATTAAATAATCGGGCAACAGGCATGATAGTGACTTGGGTAACTATGCAACAGAGCCACACCAGTTTGAATCTTTCTCTCCTTAAAGTTCCTAGCACACACAGACAGGTGCATACTGACTTCAGAACTTCCTGGAACAGGAGGAAATTTTAGCCCCATGCGTAATCATCTTTATCCTCAAAGTAACTGAGATAGCAAGGGATAGAGAAATCGAGGAAACTGGAGAGAGTAACTCCACCCCAGTAAGCAAGACACATTTACTTTTCATTTCAAGCAGTACAGCAGCTTCTCTCAGCTCTTACAAACAAACTTCCATTGTTTTAGCCTAGCCTATACTAAATGGAATGGTGACGTCCTCGCGGCTGACACCCTCTATTTCATCACTGGGAATCTCTTGACTCAGCAGTCACAGCCACACTGATTTCTCACCGAGGCCATGGGATGTGTGCCATCTGGCTGGCTTAGGCTTGGCTCCCACTCCAATAACCTTCTTTGAGGAGCCCTCATTAATCTGGGGCATCATTTCCCATTACTAAGAGAAAACCTCCTATGTTCTTACTTGATCTCTACATAAGGACTAGGGGAATTTTCAAGGGTGGCAGGGTTGACAGCAAGCATTTGTCTAGATTCCACTGGGTCAGTTTCTCATTCTGCAGTAGGTCACTTTAATCATTATTGTAAACTCAATCCAGGGCACTAAGGCCCTGGATACTAGTCAACACCTCATTTATGGTTTCCCAGAGGAGTTTGTTTTAGGGAAAACTCCCTTATTGCGGCCAGTACCTACTGCAAAAAAAAAGAAAGAAAGAAAGAAATCTCTGAACCCTATATTGTCACTTCCAAATAGATTTGTAGTTGTCATGACAGACAGATGGATGAACCAGTTGTTCCCAACTTTCGTTAACAAGCATCATCCATCCCATTTCTTTATCTTCCAACTGAACTGGCCAAAAGTTTACAGATTTCTCTGGCTTTCTGCACATTGTGGTCACAAATTCCCCTCCTTTCCTTTCAGGTGTGTGTGGGTATTTTTTAATTATTATTCAATGGAGACAGAACCTTTGGCCAACGGCCCTCAAGAAAACTCTTAATATCAGTTATATAGTGAACTTGAAGCTGTCCAGTGGACTGACAAATTGTCCCCATTAGAGGAGAGTTGTAACATCCAAGGCCCAGTTCAGGCAGCTGTCTTTGAACCTTTTTCCTAGTATCCAATCTACAGTTCCTCCCCAACTCCTTGTCATTAACAGGCAATGAAATGGAGGACAATTTATTGCCTGGTTGAACATATATTTTGGTGAACATGTTTGCTGACACTGTCAAAACCATGAAGGGTCAAGAGATTTTACCCTACTTGCAAACTAAGTGATCCTGCCATTGTTTCATGAATGCTGTTCTATCAGACTCCTGGGTCAGAGGGCAGTTTATTTGTATCATTTCTTTTTAGATTCCATGTATAAGGAATGTCAGACAACATTTCTCCTGAAATGAAGGACAGTTCATTACCACAGAAATAGCAGGAACCAGAATAACATAGTTTTTGGGCTGGCTCCCTGAGTCCCATTCCCCACAGAATGGCATGACATGGGCCAGATGACACCTGCGCTGCAATGAGTTGTACTGCAGAGAACTCTGAACTTACTCAATGGTAAATTTTCTTTCTGTTACAGAGAGAGGCATTTTCTTTACTGTACTGGTGACTAAGTATGCATGTGCTTTGCTCCAGAGCATGTCTCCTAAGGCTATGGACTATGCAGACATTCTTGAGAAAATAGTCCAGAACAAAGGGCAAGCATTGCCTTACCCAAAAGACATGCAAAAAATCCATAGAGAAATGTCTCTTAACAAGTCTAATTTACATGAAGTTCACCCTTTTGAGCTTCCCTGGTGACTCAGTGGTAAAGAATCTTCAATACAGGAGGCATGGGTTCAATCCCTGGCTTGGGAAGATCCACTGGAGAAGGAAATGGCAACTCACTTCAGTGTTCTTGCCTGGGAAATTCCATGGATAGAGGATCTTGACCCGCTATAGTCCATGGGTCCGCAGAGTCGGACACAACTGAGTGACTAAAACGTTCAATTTTCAGCCTTTTGAGGTGTACAATCCTATGAGTTTTGAAAAACACAGATAGTCAAGTGATCACTCCCACAATCAATATAGAATATTTTATCATCCCCCACAGTTCCCCTGTGCTCCTTTCTTGTCAGCTTCTTCCCTCCACCCACGGCCCCTGGTAACCACTGATTAGACTTTGAGCTCTATGGTTTTGCCTTCTCCAGAGTGTTATATGAATGGAATCATAAAAAATATAGCCATTTGTGTCTAGCTTCTTTCACTTAGCACTATGCTTTTGAGATTTCTCCATGGCATTGCATGTATCAGTACTCATATATTTTTAATGCCGAGTAGTATTCCATTGTATGCACAATTATTTTTTTATCCAGTCACCAGTTGATGGCAATTTGGATTGTTTCCAGTTTTTTACTATTATGAATAAATACGCTATAAACATCCATGTACAGGCTTTTGTGTGAACATATGTTTTCATTTCTTTTGAGTAATTAGTTTGAAATAGATTCTTGGGCCATAGAGTAAGTTCATGTTTAACTTAAGAAAAAAAACTGACTATGGTTTTTTAAAGTGATTTATACCATTTTTCATTTCTAACAGCAGTGGATGAAAATGTTACTTCACATCCTTGTACTTGGATGGAATTGTTTTTAATCCCAATCGTTCTAATAAATATTCAGTTATGATTTTCATTTACATTTCTTTAATGATTAATGATGTCAAACACTTTTTAATGTGCTTATTTATCATTTTGTATGTCTTACTTTGTGAAGTAGCTATTCAAGTCTTCTTTCCATTTTTTAAGGCTTTTTTTTTCTTACTGAGTTTGGAGAATTTTTTGCATATCCTGGATGGACATCTTTTACCAGGCTTTTTTTTTTCCCCCCGAAGATGTTTTCTTCCAGTCTATGGCTTATCTTTTTATCTTCTTGACATTCAAAGAACCTAAGTTTTACATTTTTAAAAACTTAATTTATTTATTTTTAATTGGAGGATAATTGCTCACAATATTGTGTTGGTTTCTGCCATACATCAACATGAATCAGCCATAAGTATACACATGTCCCCTCCCTCCTGAACCTCTGTCCCACCTCCCACCCCATTCCACCCCTCTAGGTTGTCACAGAGCACTGAGTACAGTTACATTCAATTTAACTTTTTTAAAATATGGTTTGTACTTTTGTGTCTTCTCTGATAAATCTTTGTTTACCTGAAAGCAAAAAATATCCTTTGATGTTTTCTTTGTTATGCTTTACAGTTTTCCTGTTCCTTTTTTTTTTTTTCTGGTTTGCTTTTAAAATATTTTTGGTCATGCAACACAGCTTGTGAGATCTTAGTTCCCCAACCAGGGACTGAACCAGGTCCTCTGCATTGGAAGCTTGGAGTTCTAATCACTGGACTCCCAAGGAATTCCCAGTTTTTAATTTTATATTTAGGCTTGTGATCCATTTTGAGTTGTTTTTGTTGAGTTTGTTTTTTTTTTTTTCCTTTTTATATGGGGATATCCATGAGGTCGCAAAGAGTCAGACACAAATGAACAACTTTCACTCACTCACATCCCGTAAAAAGAACTGTTCCATCAATATTTGCTGAAGGGCTATCTTTTATCTATTAAATTACATTGGGAACTTTAGTGAAAAACAATTGATCATACTTGTTTGATCCTATTTTTCCTATCTTTTTTCTGTTCCATTTATCAATATACCTAACCTTTCACAAATACTACTGTGTTAATTGTATTTTGCGATAAGTAAGTAAATAATATGATGGAGTCCTCCATGGTCTATACAAGGTTGTTTTAGCTATTCTAATTTCTTTACTTTTCCATGTAGTGTTTAGAATCTGCTTTCTGATTTCTACAAAAAAGCCAGCTGGTATTTTGAATGGGGTTGCAATGAATTTATATTTTTTTTGGGTATAACTCTCCATTTGTTTAGTCCTTCTTTGATTGCTTTCATTAATGTTTTATAGTTTTAGCACACAAATATCGGGGTATATTTTGTTAACATTTTGTGTTTATGATGCTGTTACGAATGAAACTATTTAAATTACATTTCCAAGTGGTCATCTCTAATATATAGAAATATAATTTTTTATTACCTCATTAAATTTATTTATTGGAAGAAAAGTTATGACCAACCTAGATAGTATATTCAAAAGCAGAGACATTACTTTGCCGACTAAGGTCCGTCTAGTCGAGGCTATGCTTTTTCCATTGGTCATGTATGGATGTGAGAGTTGGACTGTGAAGAAGGCTGAGCACCGAAGAATTGATGCTTTTGAACTGTGGTGTTGGAGAAGACTCTTGAGAGTCCCTTGGACTGCAAGGAGATCCAACCAGTCCATTCTGAAGGAGATCAACCCTGGGATATTTTTGGAAGGAATGATGCTAAAGCTGAAGCTCCAGTACTTTGGCCACCTCAAGCGAAGAGTTGACTCATTGGAAAAGACTTTGATGCTGGGAGGGATTGGGGGCAGGAGGAGAAGGGGATGACCGAGGTTGAGATGGCTGGATGGCGTCACGGACTCGATGGACGTGAGTCTGCGTGAACTCCAAGAGTTGGTGATGGACAGGGAGGCCTGGTGTGCTGCGATTCATGGGGTCGCAAAGAGTCGGACACGGCAGAGCGACTGAACTGAACTGAATTGAATTCTGGGAGCATCACTGTACATTTTTTAGAATTTCCTGCATAGACACTCATGTTACCTGCAATAAAGACAGTTTGTCCCTTCCTTTCCAATCTAGATTTCTTTTCTTCATTCCTTTCTTCTTTTCTTTCTTTCTTGTCAGCCTGACTAGAAACTCCAGTAAAATGTTGGTCAGAAGTGATGAAATCAGACCAGACATCCCTGCCTTGTTTCTTAGGGGGAAAGGTTAAGTCTTTCACACTAAATGTGATATTAAATGTAGGATCATTCTAGATGCCCCTTTTTAGATTGAGGGAGTTCACTTTTCCTACTTTGATGAACATTTTTGTCAGGAAAAGATACTGCATTTTGACAAATTTTTTTTTTTGCATCTATTGAGATAATCATTTTTTTTTAGATTATAATATGGCTAATTGAATCTATTAATATGCTAGAGTTAATCTAACCTCAGTTCAGTTCAGCTCAGTTCAGTTCCGTCACTCAGTCATGTCCGACTCTTTGCAACCCCATGAATCACAGCACACCAGGCCTCCCTGTCCATTACCAACTCCTGGAGTTCACTCAGATTCACTTCATCAAGTCAGTGATGCCATCCAGCCATCTCATCCTCTGTCGTCCCCTTCTCCTCCTGCCGCCGATCCCTCCCAGCATCAAAGTCTTTTCCAATGAGTCAACACTTCTCATGAGGTGGCCGAAGTATTGGAGCTTCAGCTTTAGCATCATTCCTTCCAAAAAATCCCAGGGTTGATCTCCTTCAGAATGGACTGGTTGGATCTCCTTGCAGTCCAAGGGACTCTCAAGAGTCTTCTCCAACACCACAGTTCAAAAGCATCAATTCTTCAGTGCTCAGCCTTCTTCACAGTCCAACTCTCACATCCATACATGACTACTGGAAAAACCATAGCCTTTATTAGACGGACCTTAGTCGGCAAAGTAATGTCTCTGCTTTTGAATATACTATCTAGGTTGGTCATAACTTTTCTTCCAAGGAGTAGGCGTATTTTAATTTCATGGCTGCAGTCACCATCTGCAGTGATTTTGGAGCCCCAAAAAATAATTCCTGACATAAAGGCAGTTTGGTCATGATGTATTATCCTCTTTATATATTCTGGTTGCTTTGGATTATGATTTTTACATCGATATTCATGAGGGATATTTGTTCTTTACTATTCTTGTCTTTGTCTGGCTTTACCAGTGTAATGCTGGCCACATAGAACTCAGTAGGAAGCTTTCCTTTCTTTTACATTTTCAAAAAGAGTTTGTGCAAAGTTGGCATTTTTCTTCCTTGTATTGATATGTTTAGTGGAACTCCCTATTGGTATGAACTAGGCCTGAGGTTCTTTGTGAGAAAGGATTTAGCTACATATTTAATTTCTTTAATAATATAGGGGTATTCAGGTTATCTGCCATTTGAAAAAGCTTTAACAGTTTGTATATTTAAAGAAAATGCACCATTTCATCTAAGATTTTAAAATTTTGTTGCTAAAAATTCTCCATAGTGTTTTTAAATTTTTATAGTTATAAAATCCATTTTGTTGCATATTTCTTTTTAAATTTATTTTTATTGAAGTATGGTGGTGGCAGTGGTTTAGTCACTAAGTCATGTGCAACTCTTGTGACCCCTGTCCATGGATTCTCCAGGCAAGTTGGTTGCCGTTTCCTTCTCCACTATTGAAGTATAGTTGAATTACAATGTTGTGTTAATTACTGCTGTACAGCCAAATGACTCTGTTTTATATATATACACACACACACACATTGTTTTTCATATTCTTTCCCATTATGGTTTATCACAAGATATTGCATATAGTTCCCAGTGTTAAAGAGTAGGACCTTGCTGTTTATCTGCTCTATATATACCAGTTTGCATCTGTTAATCTCAAACTCCCAGTTCAACTCTCTTATCCCCTCCCCCTTGGCAGCCACCAGGGTATTCTCCGTGCCCCCGATCTTGTTTCTATTTCATAGATAGTTTCATTTATGTCATATCTTAAATTTCACACACAAATGATATGATATTTGTCTTTCTCTTCCTGATTTACTTCACTTAGTATGATGATCTCTAATTGAATCCATGTTACTGCAAATGGTATTGTTTTGTTTTATTCTTTTTTGTGGTTGAATGGTATTCTATTTGTATATGTACCATATCTTCTTTACCCATTCAACTGTCTTGCTGCATATTTCACTGCTGGCACTGACAACTAGTGTCTTCTCCCTCTTTTTCATAACCTGTCTGACTTAAAGTCTATCTATATTTCTGATTTTTTTTAAAAAGTTTGTTTTTATTGATTTTCTCTGTTTTCCTATTTCCTATTTCATTGTCATCTGCTTTGATTTTTAGTGTTTTCTTTCTTTTACTTATTTGAACTTAATTTGCTCTTTTTTCTAACTTCTAGAGATGGACGCTGACTTGGGGTGTTTCTTTTTCTTCCTTTTTTTTAGCTCCAAGTATTTTATAATTTCTCTTGATTTTTTTTTTCTTTGACCCATGAGTTCCTTGAAAACATGTTATTTGCTTTCAAATATTTGGGAATTTTCTAGATATTGTTCTTTTACTGATTTCCAGTGTAATTTTAGATCTGGTCAAAGTTTAAACTTTTAATCATTTCAATTCTTTTAAATTAATCAACTTTTAAAAATTTATTTTAACTGGAGGCTAATTACTTTATAATATTGTAGTGATTTTTTTCCATACATTGATAGAAATCAGCCACAGATGCACATGTGACCTCCTACCCAGAACCCCCCTCCCAGCTCCTCCCCCACCCATCCCTCTGGGTTGTCCCAGAGCACCGGCTTTGAGTGCCCTGCTTCATGCATCACACTTGTACTGGTCATCTGTTTTACCTATAGTAGTATACATGTTTCAGTGCTATTCTCTCAAATCATCCCACCCTCGCCTTCTCCCACAGAGTCCAAAAGTGTTCTTTACATCTGTGTCTCTTTTGCTGTCTCACATATAGGGTCATCATTACTGTCTTTCTAAATTCCATATATATTCATTAATATACTGTATTGGTTTTTCTCTTTCTGACTTACTTCACTCTGTATAATAGGCTCCAGTTTCGTCTACCTTGTTAGAACTGATCCACATGTGTTCTTTTTTATAGCTGAATAATATTCCATTGTGTATATGTACCACAACTTCCTTATCCATTTGTCTGCCAGTGGACAGCCAGGTTGCTTCCGTGTCCTAGCTATCGTAAACAGTGCTGTAATGAACATTGGGGTACATGTATATCTTTCAGTTCTGGTTTCCTTGGTGTGTATGCCCAGAAGTGGGATTGCTGGGTCGTTTGGCAGTTCTGTTTCCAGTTTTTAAAGAAATCTCCACACTGTTCTCCATAGTAGCTATACTAGTTTGCATTCCCACCAACAGTGTAAGATGTTTCCCTTTCCTCCACACCCTCTCCAGCATTTATTGCTTGTAGACTTTTTGATGGCAGTCATTCTGACTGGCATGAGATGGTACCTCATTGTGGTTTTGATTTGCATTTCTCTGATAATGAATGATGTTGAGCATCTTCTCACATGTTTGTTAGCAATCTGTATGTCTTCTTTGGAGAAATGTCTGTTTAGTTCTTTGGCCCACTTTTTGATTGGATCGTTTAATTTTCTGGTATTGAGCTGCATGAGTTGCTTGTATATTTTGGAGATTAATTCTTTTTTGGTTGTTTTATTTGCCATTATTTTCTCCCATTCTGAAGGCTGCCTTTTCACTTTGCTTATAGTTTCTTTCGTTGTGCAAAAGCTTTTAAGTTTAATTAGGTCCCATTTGTTTATTTTTGCTTTTATTTCCATTACCCTGGGCGGGTGGTGGGGGGTGGCGCGGTCATAGAAGATCTTGCTGTGATTTATGTCAAAGAGTGTTCTGCCTATGTTTTCTTCTAAGAGTTTTATAGTTTCTGGTCTTTAGTTTAGATCTTTAATCCATTTTGATTTTATTTTTGTGTTATTTTATGATCCATAGTATAGTTTATCCTGGTAAATAATTCATGTATATTTGAAAAAAGCTGTTTTACACCATTTTGGGTGAGCACACTGTGGATGTCAAGTAGGTTAGGTTAACTGAGTGTTTCAAGTCTTTCAGATCTAGTTTTCTGTCTTCTTGTCCTGTCAGTTATTAAGAGAGGAGGGTTGAAATTTCCAGCAATGACTGATTTATCTATTTCTTTTTGTAGTCTGTTAGTTTTTGTGTACTTTGAATCTCTGTTATTCAGATCATAAACATTTAGGACTAGTATGTTTTCTTGATGGATTGATATCTTATAGTATCATGAAATGCCCTTCTTTATCCCTGATAATATTCTTTGGCCACCTGATGTGAAGAGCTGGCTCATTGGAAAAGACTCTGGTGCTGGAAAAGATTGAAGGCAAAAGGAGAAGAGGGAGGCAGAGGATGAGATAGTTAGATAACATCACTGACTCAATGGGCATGAATTTGAGCAAACTCCAGGAGATAGTGAAGGACAGGAAAGTCTGGAGTGCTGCAGCCCATGGGGTCGCAAAGAGGGGGACACAACTTAGTGACTGAACAACAGCAACAACAACATTCTTACTCTGATTAATGCTAGCATGCTGCATCATTTTCTATCCCTTCATTTTTAATTTACTTATGTCTTATATATAAAGTGCATTTCTTCTAGGAAGCAAGTACATCAGACTTATTTCTTATCCAGTCTATAACTCCACTATACAATTAGAGTGGAAACATTGCTTGCATTTAATGTGATTACTGTATAGCATTATTATGAGGGTAACTTTTAAAATACTATTGAGAGACCCAAAATAAGTTTTTAATAATGGAAAGTCTATTATATTATTGGACAGAAAAATCAATATTATAAAGAATTCACTTGGTCCTAATTTTATATCTATAAAAGCAATAGATTATTTTTGAAGTAGAATGAATTGAATCATATGTTACTGGAAAAATAACCATGTATGCATCATTAAGAAAATTCTGAAAAATACAAATAATGAGGAAAAATCAGTCTTACAAATATTAAAATATTTTATAAAATGTAATTTAAAATATTTTATAAATGTACAGTGTGCTGTTGCTATGACTGGAACAGAAAAGGAAAATGAGATATAGACACAATGTTCACATAAAAATTTTGTATATGAGGAATCTGGAACAAGATGACCTTGAGCTCACCTCCTCCCACAGATACACCAAAACTATAGCTCCATGTAGAATAAATATTGAGAATGACCTGAAGATAAGCAGGAGAGATTGTCTTTAACTAAGGATACAAGGAAAAGGCCACTTTAAGACAGGTAAGTGGGGCACAGATGCAGTCTTATCAGAATACTCACACTTGAGGTGGAGACCCACATACCATCACAGAAGCTTCCCCTGAGGAGTCAGAGTCCAAACTTCATGTAAGAGTCTCCAGCTTGGGGACCTGCACCAGGAAGAGAGTTCCCATGACAGTTGGCTTTGAAAACCAATGGGGTTTACATCTGGAAGAACATAAGGGCTGTTAGAAAACCAATACTCCACCCCTGAAGTGTTCACACAGATACTGTCTCCAAGTCCCAGCACAGAAGCAGAGTGTTGAAAAGCACCTGAGTCATATAAGAAGGAGATTCGCTGACTAATTTTAGGGTATTTACCCAAAGGGGAGGGATATGGTGGAAGTCTCACCAAGGACAGAAGTGCTGGCAGCCACCTTTAAAAAAAAAAAAAAACAACAACTTTTTCTTTGGTTGGTGAAATTATTGTTTATGATGTTATGTATGTTGTATACTGGCTTGACTTGATTTCAAACCCACTTGTTCATGATTTAAGTGAAAGTAATTTTAATCTACTTGTTCATGACAAAGACCAAAAATGTTATTTTCAGAAATAAAGTTGTTTTGATATGAAAATGAAATAAATGGCATCAAGATCATTATATCATCTGTTGCTGCTGATAAGCACTTAATAGCAGGGCTGTTGACAGACCCCATTGCAGGATTATCAGTAAAGACAGAGAAGTAGCTACAGAGAGGGGACACGTAGATGATAGATATTGAGAGTTTGTGAGGAACATCCTAGAGTTTCTTTCAGGGGAAATCTGCCCTTTGCTGATCTGCTGCTATTTGAAGATCTTGAGATGCTTGCTTCTGCCATGGCCAAGTGACTCTTTTTCAGTCGGCAGTGGTGTTAAACCATGCAGCAATCTCAAGAACAGAAGGAACACTGGCTTCTGCCCTAAAAAAAGGTTACTCGTTTACTGGCAATGGTGGCAGACCTTGAGCCAGCCCACCAAGATCAGCCAGCCAGCCAACACCATTGTTCCCTAGTGACATGCTCCAGCAACAAGAGACTTTTATTTCTGTGCTGGCAGCTGAACTTCCCCACAGTCTTCTCTCCAGAGAAACTCTAACAATGTAAACTCCTACTTAATTTGAACTTTCTTCCCTTCATTTTCCTTGCTTGGAACAGTATCATAATTAAGCTATCACTTGTTTGGAGTGTGTTATTTATTGGTTTATTAAGAAACATTATTCTGTATGCTATTGGCTTACAAAATTATTATAATTCCCGCTGTGAATCTGTGGCACATCCACACAAATTATAAGTTGTGGGAGAATAGCCAAATCTTGTCATGCAGAATTCTCAATAATTCAGGGAGATGTTTCCTTTCATGAAAGTGGAGCATAAGTCCCCACTCCTTAGGTGTGAGCTGTACATAGCATCCTCCTGCCAAAGAGTTAAGTTTAGAAAGGGGGGAAAGCAGAGTAAATTTATCTTGGAGAAACTGGACTACCTCAGCCAGGTAATCAAGGTTCACATCAAAAGTATCATCATGTTTATAGTACGTTTAGCTTGCATGATGTGATGGGAATCGTAATTTTGTGCTCTGCTTCCAAGTCTAATCATGAGAAAACACTGAAGGCCATTATACAAAATTCCTGACCAGAACTCCTCAAAATTGTCAAGGTCATCAGAAACAAGGAAAATCTGAGACACTAAGAGGCATCCAAGGAGATTTCTAAGTCTAAGGGCTTCCCTTGTGGCTCAGCTGGTTAAGAATCCACCTGCAATGAGGGAGACCCGTGTTCAGTCCCTGGGTTGGGAAGATCCCCTGGAGAAGGGAAAAGCTACCCAGTCCGGTATTCTGGCCTGGAGAATTCAAGGACTGTATAGTCCATGGGGTCGCAAAGAGTCGGACACGACTGAGCAACTTTCACTTTCACTTTCAAGGAGACATGATGACTAAATCTAATATGATAGGATCCTGGGACAGGAAAAGGACATTAATTGAAAACTAAGGAAAATCTGAACAATAAAATATGGACTTAAGTTAAAAATAATGTATTAATATTGATTTATTAATTGCTACAATTGAACCATACTCATCTAAGATGTTAATAATAGGAGAAGCTAGGGTATAGAAGTTCTATGTTATTTTTACAATATTTAAAAAATTCAGGTGACTTTTACTTTGTTTGTTTGTTTTTAACTTTAATATTACCTCGATGGCAAGTTCTCCCACTGACCTTCACAATTAAAAAAACAACAACAACAACAACCTGAAATATTCAAAACTTGAGAAGTTTATTGGAGATTTAAGAGTCACAAACTCCGTAAAAAGTTTCTAAGTAAATGCTTTTAACTCACAGATAGCAAAATACTAATTTTTGTAATACATAAGAATTCCTATAACATTTTTAAAATAGCGATAACTTAATAAATATGTGGTCTGTGTGCGTGCTAAGTTGCTTCAGTCATGTCCGACTCTGTGTGACGCTATGGACTATAGCCAGTCAGGCTCCTCTGTCCACAGAATTCTCCAGGCAAGAATACTGGAGTGAGTTGCCATGCCCTCCTCCAGGGGATCTTTCTGATCCAGGGATCCCACCCACCTCTCTTATGTTTCCTGCATTGGGAGGCAGGTTTTTTTCCACTAGTGCCACCTAGAAAGCGTACATCCTATATATACAAGCACTTTTTACAACTAGGAATTTATTTCACTGAAATAATAACCTATATGAACAAAGATATTCATATTAAGATAATAGTTGTAAAATAATGTTTCTAATATCAATTATTTATTTTAAAACCAGGTATCCTTTACTAAGATACTTGTTAAAGAGTTACATATATGTAAAATATAAAATGAGATATAAGGTTGCTATTAAAAAGAAACAACCTTATGGGTGCCGACATACAATCGCCAAAATAAACTGTCAGGCGAACAGTTTCAGAAGACAAAGTTCAGAATATTATGTGCCTAAAAATAATTCATTTTAGTACAGATAGCAATTTAAGAGAAATTAAATCTCTAGAAGAAGAATTGGATAATTTAAAAAGTACAATCAGAAAACAAAAGTGTTCTTAGCAAATATGATTGCAAAAATAAAAAATTAAATTGCATTCCAATAATAAATACACAGCTGAAGACAAAGTTCATCCTCTGGCAAATAAGGTTATGTTAATGTCTCAAAACAGAATAAAGTGAAACATATAATTGAAAGTTCAGGCACTGTAAGACAGATGTAGCAATTCTAATATTCATACAGAAGAGATTTAAAAGTGAAAACTGAGGGAAGAACATGATAACAGCAATTATCAGGAAATATTAGAAGAAAATGTCCTGAAACTGAATAAGAGATTCTTCCAATAGAAAGAAGTGACCATATCCCAACAGAGATTAATGCCTTAAAGCTCCCACTGAGAGAAAGCTTAGTGACAATTTCGAACAGGAAGAGACGATCCTAAAACTTCCTGGAGAGAAACAAAGACATGACTTCAAAGTAAGAAAAATCAAACCGATCCAGACTTACATGCAACAGCAGGTTCTAGAAGACACAAAAGGGGAATGCTTTCAAAAATCCGGAAGTCCATGCCAGTCTAAGTAATCAATCAAGTGTGAGGCTGAAATGAAGACATATCAGGCATTCCAAAATTCATAAAGTTTAAATTCCATTCACATATATTTTCTGACACAAAACTTCAAGACTGTATCCCAGATACCCAAATAAAAGAGGACAATGTGGACTCCCCAAATGGCCTAACTGCTGTATAGCAATCCTAGAACATAAGCCACATAAAAACAGGGGCAAGAGGACTTCAGTGGAAAATGTTCTGATGAAAAAGGGGGATTTCACTCAAACTGTAACATGATTAAGGAACTTAAAGATCTTCAAATGTGAGGAGACTCTCAGTCATGATAGCTAGAAGAAATGAAAAGCTACTCAGGAAGAACATGGTTCTGTCTTTAAAAGCAAATCAGAGATGAGGTATGGTTATATGCTGACAGGGTGTAAAGGAAAGAAAAAGCACTTGGCTTTTAGCTTCCGACCAGTCTTCAATAACAATGAAGGAGAATATATATTTTTGAGGGGAAAAAAAGCACAGTATTGGAATTTGCATTGAATAATAGTTACATATTCATAATATTCTTGCTGCTGCTCAGTCGCTAAGTTCATGTCCAACTTTTGTGACACCATGGACTGCAGCAACCAGGTTCCTCTGTCCTCTACTATCTCCCGGAGTTTGCTCTAATTCATATCCATTGAGTTTGAGATGCTGTCTCACCTCTTCCACCCTCTTCTCTTGTCCTCAACCTTTCCCAGCATCAGGATCTTTTCCAGCGTGTTGGCTTTTTGCATCAGGTGGCCAAAGTATTGGAGCTTCAGCATCAGTCCTTCCAATGAATATTCATGACTGATTTCCTTTTAAGTTTGAACTCCTTGCAGTCCAAGGGACTCTCAAGAATCTTCTCCAACACCACAATTCAAAACCATCATTTAGTCGGTGCTTAGCCTGCTTTATGGTCTAACTCCATACATGACTATTAGAAAAACTATAGTTTTGACTAGACAGATCTTTGTTGGCAAAGTGATGTCTCTACTTTTTAATGCATTGTCTACGTTTGTCCTAGCTTTTCTTCGAAGTAGCTAGGTCTTTTAATTTCATGGCTGTAGTCACTGTCCACAGTGATTTTGGAGTCCAAGGCAATAAAACCTGTCACAGCTTTTACTTTTTTCCCTTCTATTTTCCATGAAGTGATGGAACTGGATTCCATGATCTTAGTTTTTTTAATGTTGAGCTTCAAGACAGCTTTTTCACTCTCCTCTTTCACCCTTATTAAGAGACTGTTTAGTTCCTCTTTACTTTCTGCCATTAGAGTGGCATTATCTGTGGGAGACCTGGGTTCGATTCCTGAAATGGGAAGATCCCCTGGAGAAGGGAAAGGCTACCCGCTCCAGTGTTCTGGCCTGGAGAATTTCACAGACTGTGTAGTTCAAGGGGTTGCAAAGAGTCGGACACAACTGAGCGACTTTCACTTTCACTTGGGAAACCTAGGTTCCATCCCTGGGTCAGGAAGATCCCCTGGAGAAGGGAATGACTACCCACTCCAGTATTTCAGCCTGGAGAATTCCATGGGCTGTATAGTCCATGGGGTCACAGAGAGTTGGACACGACTGAGTGACTTACACTCACTCATCTGCATGTTTAGGGGCTTCGCTAGTAACTCAGCTGGTAAAGAATCCACCTGCAATGCAGGAGATCCTGGTTCAATTCCTGGGTCTGGAAGATCCCCTGTTGAAGGGAAAGACTACCCACTCCAGTATTCTTGGGCTTCCCTGGTGGTTCAGCTGTTAAAGAATCCACCTGCAATGTGGGACACCTGAGTTGATCCCTGGGTTGGGAAGATCCCCTGGAGAAGGCTAACTACTCCAGTATTCTGGTCTGGAGAATTCCACTGACTGTTTAGTCCATGGGATTGCAAAGAGTCAGACAGGACTGAGTGACTTTCACTTTCACTTTCATCTGCATATTTGAAGTTGTTATTTCTCCCAGCAATCTTGATTCTAGCTTGTAATTTATCCAGCCCAGGATTTTGCTTGATGTACTCTGCATAGAAGTTAAATAAGCAAGTTGACAATATAAAGACTTATTGTACTCCTTTCCCAATTTTGAATTAGTTTCATGTCCAGTTTTAACTGTTGCTTCTTGACTTGCATACAGATTTCTCAGCATACAGGTAAGGTGGTCTGGTACTCCCATCTTTAAAGAATTTTCCACAATTTATTGTCATACACACAGTCAAACGCTTAAGCATAATCAATGAAGAGGAAGTAGATTTTTTTTCTGAATCTCTATTGCTTCCTCCATGATATAACAAATTTTGGCAATTTATCTCTGTTTCCTCTGCCTCTTCAAAACCCAGCTTTTACATCTGGAAGCTCTTGGTTCATGTGCTGCTGAAACCTCAGTTCAGTTCAGTTCAGTTCAGTTGCTCACTTGTGTCCGACTCTTTGAGACTCCATGGACTGCAGCACGCCAGGCTTCCCTGTCCATAACCAACTCCCAGAGATTGCTCAAACTCATGTCCATCGAGTCAGTGATGCCATCCAACCATTGCATACTCTGTCATCCCCTTCTCCTCCTGCCTTCAATCTTTCCCAGCATCAGGATCTTTTCCAATGAGTCAGTTCTCAACATCAGGTGGCCAAAGTATTGTAGCTTCAGCTTCAGCATCTGTCCTTCCAATGAATATTCAGGACTGATTTCCTTTAGGATGGACTCGTTGGATCTCCTTGCAGTCCAAGGGACTCTCAAGAGTCTTCTCCAACACCACAGTTCAAAAGCATCAGTTCTTTGGTGCTCAGCTTTCTTTATAGTCCAGCTCTCACATCCATACATGAGTACTGGAAAAACCATAGCTTTGACTAGATGGACCTTAGCTTTGACTAGACAAACCTTTGTCAGCAAAGTAATGTCTCTAATTTTTAATACACTCTCCAGGTTGGTCATAGCTTTTCTTTCAAGGAGCAAGGGTCTTTTAATTTCATGGCTACAGTCACCATCTGCCAGTGATTTTGGAGTCCAAAACATAAAATCTCTCATGGTTTCCATTGTTTCCCCATCTATTTGCCATGAACCGATGGGACCAGATGTCATGATCTTAGTTTTTTGAATGTTGAGCTTTAAGCCAGCTTTTTCACTCTCCTCTTTCACTTTCATCAAGAGGTTCTTTTTCACTCTTCTCTTTCACTTTCATCAAGAGGTTCTTTAGTTCTTCTTCACTTTCTGCCATAAGGGTGGTGCCATCTGCATATCTGAGGTAATTGATATTTCCCCTGCCAATCTTGATTCCATCCTGTGCTTCACCCACCCTGGCATTTCTCATGATGTACTCTGCATATAAGTTAAATAAACAGGGTGACAATATGTGGCCTTGACATACTCCTTTCCCAGTTTGGAACCAGTCTGTTGTTCCATGTCCAGTTCTAACTGTTGCTTGTTAACCTGCATACAGGTTTCTCAGGAGGCAGGTAAGGTGGTCTGATATTCCCATCTCTTTAAGAATTTTCTGCAGTTTGTTGTGATCCATACAGTCAAAGGCTTTGGGATAGTCAATAAAGCAGAAGTAGATGTTTTTTTCTGCAACTCTCCTGCTTTTTCTATGATATGACGGATGTTGGCAATTTGATCTCTGGTTCCTCTGCCTTTTCTAAATCCAGCTTGAACATCTGGAAGTTCATGGTTGATGTACTGTTGAAGCCTGGCTTGGAGAATTTTGAGCTGAAGCCTAGCTTGAAGGATTTTAAGCATAACCTTGCTAGCATGTGACATGAGAGCAATTGCACAGTAGTTTGAACATTCTTTGACATTGCCTTTCTTTGGGATTGGAATGAAAACTTTTCCAGTTCTGTGGCCACTGCTGAGTTTTCCAAATTTGCTAACATTGAGTGTAGCACTTTAACAGCATCAAATTTTAAGATTTTTAAATAGATCAGCTGGAATTCCATCACTTACATTAGCTTTATTATAGTAGTCCTTCTTAAGGTCCACTTGACTTCACACTCCAGGATGTCTGGCTCTAGGTGAGTAACCACACCATTGTGGTTATCCAGGTGATTAAAACCTTTTATGTATATTTCCTCTGTATATTCTTATATTCATAATATTTTAAGTACTTAATTGATAAGTACTAAAGAACTAAATTATGCTTATAGAATAAAAATAAATATTATAAACTTTGACCATGTAGAAGGTACAGAGAAGAAACGAATATTAATATTTTCCCAAACATTGTGGGAAATAATGTCTAAAGTTGAGTAAAAGAAATAAATCCTAACATTAAAACTGTCTGAAGTTTGATCAAGAGGATAATAACGTTATTTAGTGACACAATGGTAAATAACCATCAGACACGGTAAGGACAGGAGAGGTTATGAGTGATTAACCCAAGAGAGAGGAACTTACGTGTTTGAGGTGAAGGAGGACAACTAGGGTCATCACTTTCCACCACAGGCTCTACTGTACAATTTGAAATTGTTTAACAATGTGAGTGTTTGCTTCTGTAATAAGATATATGAAGTGGATTATTAAATCAATGATCAGAGAAAATTAGAAACTAGGACTATGATCAATTAGAACATTCATAGATTTTTTTTTAAATCTCTTTAATGTGGCCTTAGGAAAACTGAAATGGAAAACTAGTATTCTTGTCCTGGCTTTGGTGAGAACTCACTTTTTCCAAGTTGTTTCCTCTATGGGGCCCCAGGTTCCTCACTCATAAAATAGAGGCTAGAGCTTGAAATATCTAAGCTCTTTTCACCTCTAAATTTCTAACATTCTAATTTGAACTTCATTTATTTCCCATTTGATAACCTCACTAGCTTGGCAGATTAAGGGCATCGTGCTAAGTCACTTCAGTCGTGTCTGCTCTTTGCAACCCTATAAACTATAGCCCACCAGGCTCCTCTGTCCATGGGACTCTCCAGGTAAGAGTACTGGAGTGGGTTGCCATGCCTTCCTCCAGGAAGGCCAGCTCACATATCCTTTTTATTCTGAGGCTATCAGGCATCTGTGTCTGGCTGGTCTTTCATGACAAGTCATGTGGTAGATGGGGCACAGGGCTGGAAGGCAGGTCAGCTCCTGATAGAAAGTCACTTATGGCTTATGGCAGTGGGGAAGGCAAGTGGGGTACTCAGCCCTGTCTTTATTGACAGAGTTATCAATGCATTCACATAGAACCTACAGAGCAGTATTTTGGGTTCATTTTGCAGAATGACAGTCACCATAAGCACAGTGAAAGAGTTTGCAGCAATAGATGATAGACTCTAGCATTGAGTTCACAAGTGGTAGGACTGTGGTGGGGGGTGAGGGTGGCTTTGGCACAGCATGGCATCAAGTGTGGGGAAAGGACTGGTTCTGAAGGAGGAGAGGAGAGAAGATGTCTCACCTGCTCATCACCCTCAAGGTCAGCTGGACCTAGTGGCTGGGGCAGGGAGCCTCCAGAGGCACTGAAAGGACAGAGAGACTTGGCTGTGGTGTGACATTGTTATTCATAATAAAAAATATTTACTTGGTTTTTATTTCCCTGCCTTCCCTTCCCTTCCCTGCACAGAGCTCCTAAACTCTCCTAATTTCCTGTGATGAGAGCAATGAAGATGTCTTTTGCTATGTTAGTAAGGGGACTTTCAGAAAATAGCTAAGGATGGCGGCTGATTGCCAGGAAAATCAACCATGGAATTAGAAAGTTGAAAATCTCAGTCCCATCTGTCTCCTTGACCTCTGGGGAAGAGAGAGAAGCTGGAGGTTGAATCAATCACCAATAGCCGATGATTAAATCAATCACGTCTGTGTAATGCAGCCTCTAGAAAAACCAAATGGGGTTTGGATAGCTTCCGGATTGGTGAACACTTGGAGGTGCTGGGAGAGTATTGAGCTTAGAAAGAGCATGGAAGCTACAGGGCCTTACCCCGCACCATGCCTCTCACATCTCTTTCATCTGGCTGTTTCTAAAATGTATCCTTTTATAGTAATTTGGTAATCTGGTAAGTAAAATGTTTCTCTGAATTCTGTGAGCGGCTCTAGCAAATTAAGAGAATGCAAGGAGGGGCTGTTGAAACCTTGTGTCTGTGGTCTGCCTTTAGAAGCACAGATGACAACCTGGGCTTGTAACTAGAATCTGAAGTTGGGGGAGGCAGTCTTGTAAGATGAGCCCGTAACTTGTGGAATCTGACCGTACCACTAGATAGGTGGCGTCAGAGTTGATCTGAACTGTAGACCATCCAACCTGAGTCAGAGAATTGCTTGGTGGGGAAAGAACCCATAGGCTGTAATTGGGAGCAGAATCTGAGGTGGCCTCATGTATTAGCTTTCCTGGCACTGCCATAAGAAAGCACCTCAAACTGGCTGACTTACACAATAGAAATGTGTTGTCTCACACTGCTGGAAGCTGGAGTCTAGAGGTCAGGGTGTCAGCAGGGTTGCTTCTCCCTTCTGAGGCCATGAGGAAGAATCTGTTTCCTGCTTCTCTCATAGCTTCTGATGATCAGCTGGCAATGTTCCACATTCCTTAGCTTTTAGAGGCATCACCCTGGTCGCCACCTTCAGGTTCACAAGGCGTTCTCCCTGTGTGTGTATCTTTTTCTGTGTCCAAATTCTCCTTCTTCGAAGGACATCAGTCATACTGGATCAGGGGCTATCTTGCTCCACTATGACCTCATCTTTACTAATGACATCTGCAAGGACCCTGTTTTCAAATGAGGTCATATTCTGGGGTGCTGGTGGTTAGGACTTCAGCAAGTGAATTTGGAAGGGACACAATTCAACTCACAACAACTCATGATTAAGCTATAGACCAAAGTCCTTTCTACTCCACAGAATAGGAACTTTTGGAGAAAGGAATGTTAGGACTAGCCAGGAGGTGTGGCTCCCACTTCCTTACCAGCAGGTAATGGTGGGAGGCAGGTGGCTTAAGGGCCGGAGTGGGTGAGCATAGGTCAAATGGGTGGTGGGGAGGCACAAACTAAGGAGAGGGTGGCTACAACAGCTGGAGAAGGGCAGGTGACTCTTTCCAGGACATTCCAGTCAGCATGGGAGGAGCTGACTCTCCCTTCTACTCAATTATTACTGTAAATATGCTATTATTAAAAGACTCCCCCAATTTCATTTATTTTTGTCAATCAGGGTTCTGTGGGTTGATTGGGGACTGGGGACTTCTGCCTTGGGCTATGGACCAGGTTGATATCTGAGCCAAGGGCTCTCAATTTTGGGACCAGCGTTTATCTGGAGCACACGCTTCTCATAGTGGATGGTGGGCTGCGGAAGCACAAGGGGCCAACCAGACCACACAGACAAGTTGCTGCCTCTGCTCACATCACACCAGGAGGTCACATGGGTAAACACCATGTCAATAGATCAGGTACATATTAGTGATACTCTACTGGGGGTCACTGCAAAGTATCCCAGCAGAAGAAATGGGTGTATCATCTCTTTTACGAAGACAATAAATAAGCAGAAATAATATCCAATCTGTACAACTTCAGCTTTTATTTCATTGTTTTTAATGACAAAATTAACCCATGCTCACCATTAGACATTTGGAAAATGTATACAAATACCCACCATCTGGAAACAGCCACTGCTAACATTTAGCACATTTTGGGTTAATCGTTAATATAGTAACCCTCAAAAAGCATCCCAATGCCCCCCTTGCTCCAGCCCTGTAGTTGTTTCCTTAGGCCTGGAAAATCAGGGTATACGTACAATGTTAGACTTGTGAAGGAGAAAGCTTCTAGGCTTTGGATTCAGAAGTAAAAAAAGATTTAATTCGCTGGAATGGTAGAACACAACCAGCTACATGAAACTCAGTATGAAGATATAAAATATCCTACATTTAGGTGAGAAAAAAAACTGTACAAGATGGAGAGATGAAAACTTAATAACACTTCATGTGCGAAAGATATGGGTGTTCCAATTCATCATAAATAAAACAGGAGCCAATCGGGAGGCTGTTTAACAGATGTAGCCAAGATAAGGGTGGATTGTGTGTGTTATATATGTACCTATGTGTGTGTGTGTGTTCTTTATTTTAAATGAAGAACACATTTTTGAAAGATATATAAGAAACTGCTAACAGTGATGATCTCAAAGTGGAGAAAGGCTAGTGGGGAGGGAAGCCTACTTTTTATTTTATATCCTTTTGTGCATGTGAATTTTTTTTTAGTGTGACCGTATATTATTTTTGTACTGTAAACATTGTTTAAATTGGAAAAAAATGCAAATGAGGTGATAGAAACACTGTTGGGAATGGATAAAGCTGTTTTCCACTTGGGGCATGCTGCTTTTTATTATTTTTATTACAATAGCACAATATGACAGCATTAGAGCATACTCAGTGTATATCCTCATTGATGTGGTCAGCACTTATACACAATTCTGTACCTTTGCTTCATCATTCGACTTTAGCAGTGGTCAGACAGTTTCTCTGGAATTAAACTGCCTGGGCTGTGTGACTGTGGGCAAGTTACTCAGCCTCTCTGGGCCTCTTTCACTGCTTTAAAATGGAGATAACAGTATTATCTTCTTTGTGAGGTTATAGTGGTGATTCATAAAGGTAATCACTAATATGCTTTGAACAGAGTCTGAGGTGTAGTCAAAACTCTCTTTAAATATTATTAACATGGACTTCTCTAGTGGCTCAGATGGTAAAGCATCTGCCTACAATGTGGGAGACCCGGGTTCAATCCCTGGGTCAGGAAGATTTCCTGGAGAAGGCAATGGCACCCCACTCCAGTACTCTTGCCTGGAAAATCCCATGGACAGAGGAGCTTGGTGGGCTGCAGTCCATGGGGTCGTGAAGAGTTGGACACAACTGAACTACTTCACTTTCACTTTTCACTTTCATGCACTGGAGAAGGAAATGGCAACCCACTCCAGTGTTCTTGCCTGGAGAGTCCCAGGGATGGGGGAGCCTGGTGGGCTGCCATCTATGGGGTCGCACAGAGTTGGACACGACTGAAGCTACTTAGCAGCAGCAGCAGCAACAGCAGGTTTCTATGTATTTTCTAGATTGTTCCTATGCATAAAACCTAAGAGCCCAAATATGCCATAATGTAATTAATCTTTCTCCTATTGTTTGGATAGGGGTTACATATGGACACATGTGTTGCTATGAAGATGCTATAAGCCAGTGCTCAAAGTTTAACATGTATGTGATTCACACAGAGAAACTGTTAAAAGGCAGCTTCAGGAAATCTGGATGACCTGAGATTCTGCATGTCTAGCAGGCTCCCAGGGGATGCGAATGCTATTGGTCTGCGAACCACAGTTTCAGTAGCAAGTTATGAACATCCAGTGAAAATAGGAGGATTAAGAGGGGTTTAGAAACAGTCCCTGGAGAAACAAGGGGTAACTTGCCTGGATCACATGGATGTCGTGACTCTTGAATGCCTTCAGATACTTGGAAGACTGTCACACAAAGGAGAAGCCTGTTTTCTGGAGCTTCAGAATTCAGACTAAATGGGTAGAAATTGTAGGGAGGAAAAGTTTCTGGCAATATAAGGAAGAAATTTCTTACGGGCTCTGCTGATATCTGCAGCTCTAGAGGTCTGTGAACTAACACTGGCTTGACCAGTGACCACGATAACAAAGCTGGCGCCCTGCAGCAAAGCAAGGGGGTGGCAGGATGAATGACCCCAGATGCAGTGACAGCAGGAATCTTCGGAAAGAGAGAACCTCAAGAGGAGACGAGCCCCTGCGTGTGGTCACAGAGGAGGCCTGGAATCCCCACTACATTCTTTATGCCCCTCTGTGTCTCGCCCATCCTTCTTCTGCTCTGAGCCAAGATAGTGAGGCCCTGTCTAGTGGCTGGATGAATCTGTCTCTGAGTTCTTCCTGTGCCAGCCTCTTCGAGTCTGCCTGCAGCCACACTGCTCGCTAACTCATTTCCTGGCTCTTGGTCTCTCCATGAACTTGCAGCCTGGAGACTGCCAAGGCAGCAGACTTCAGTGACAGATTTTTGCTCACCACGTAACCAGGAAGGATCTGGGCATGTCCTTCAGTGGGATGTAGACATCTCATCGTCCCGCTGGCAGAAGTCAGTGGCACCTAAGTTCGCTCTTCTGAAGTGGTGAGCCTGGCTCTCTACCCACTGAGCAGGAACAGCTGTGTCTCAGCGGGAGCGGATGAGCACCAGATTTCCTGTCCCTGTTCCACTTGGAAGTGGAGAATCATTAGGGTCCTCGGGCGACTTCTGAAGGGCAAAGGAAAGCGGGGGAGATGCATGCAGGGGATAAACAGGGCAGCCCAAGCTCTGATTGGAGCCGGACCCAGGAAGCCAGCAGGGGAGGAGGTGTTCTAGAGTCAGAGTCTGGCCTGGGGAGGGGCTGTCGTAGGAGAGACACTCTGTCAGTGACAGCGTACAGCAGACCATTTCCATCCCAAGGGACAGCTCTCGCTCCAGTGCACACCCGTCTTCCATCATCTCAACACAGAACAAAACCTGCCAGGCAGAGCCTTTTCCTCTCCTGTCAGCCATGGTTGTTATGAGATGAATGGGGTACAAGGTTAAGTGAGGTGCACTGCAGAATTAGAACTCAAGACGAGTGTCCATCCTAAGATGCTGACAGGAGAAAAACGGTGTCAAGAGAGCAAAAAGACCACACTACTAGGAGCTCACAGACGCTGCTATAAATGATAGGGAAACAGGAAAGCAGAAAGCCCCCACTGTCTGCCTTGCCCAGGGCGGGGTGGGTGAGGCGGCCTGTCTTTCACATGTTTCCACATGTTCAGGTTCTGGCAGATGTTCGCTGTTCATCCATTTGTCTTGTATCTATGGTTCCAGCCCTACACTGAGAGCTGTTTCTAAGCAAAATCTTGGTGAGTGACCGTGTCTCTGGTAGAAAGCAAAGGGCAAGGAAGGGCCAAAAAGGAGATAGGAGAATAGTCGTGTGGACTCCCCAGCGCAGGGCATGTGGTGTGTATCCACCCCTTGTAATAGGGACAGGCCTCCTTTTTCATGATCATCTGAGAAATGATGATCATTTTTCTCAAGGTCAAGGACAGGAACATTAAGACAATCAGTGGAAGGTATTTGTTGAGCACACCTTGTATTCTCCCCTGTGCTCAATATGGTCAAACATACAAAGCCTTCAGCTCAAGGCTACTCACCTTGACATAACCAGTATCTTTAGATCAGAGGAGGCTCCTGATGAACATTTTTTTAATGAATGAATGTGAAGTACCAATAACAATGGGACATAACACAGAAGGCTTCTCTTCAGTGTATTTCAAAGGAGAAGGAGAAAGATGTGAGAAGATAAGAAAGATAGGAGAGTGATCCCTAATTTAGCGTGAAGGAATTTGGAGCTGAGTTTGTGTGTGGAGTGGCTGACCAGGTGGAATTCTTGAACCTTGAACCTTGGTGTACACACACACCAGTAGGGGTCAGAGTTGGGAGTGGGTAGGGGCACCAGCTTGCCGTCCCATGTTCCCCAGCACCATCAGATTCTCCATCCTCCCAGGCCTTGCTGTGATTTCTCTCCTTTTGATTATCTTACAAACACCCTTATTAGACAATTAAATGCTTATGTTGCACAAAAGAAGAGAGGGTGTGAAAGTGATAGTTGGCATGCACATCTAATTAGCACTGAGTGGGATAGATTGCATAAGGCCCAACTTAGATTCACAAAGGGAATGAAGGTAGGGCTGCAAAACCAAACTCTTCATTGAAATGGGGGGGGAGGTGGGTGTCAGCATGATCTTCCCATGGTTTGTCAGTGACTTTATGATCTTTCCACTCCTCTCAACCCACACATTCACTTTTTACAAAAATCTTTATTTAGTTGGCTGCATCGAGTCTTAGTCGTGGCATATGGAATTTTCAGTGCATCATGTGGGATCCCTCTTTGCAGTGTATGGACTCTCTAGTTGTGGCCTGCAGGCTTAGTTTCTCCGCAGCATGTGCGATCTTAGTTCCCCGACCAGGGGTGGAACCCGGGTCCTCTACACTGAAAGACAGACTCTTAACCACTGGACCACCAGGGAAGTCCCCACACATTCACTTTAGATTATTATTTTCTTTAAAAGGAAACTCACAAAATCCTTCAGGTTAGATGACTAACCTGTGATGGTAGAGTTCAAATGCACTATCAAGACATCTTCAAGGACTAGGGAGCACAAAAGAAAGGTCTTGACACTCTGTGTGCAAGGTTTGGCAGCTGCCAGAGCTGGGGCCCAGTGGGTAAAGGGAAGAACCAAACAGTGGGTTGGCCAGGACCCAGAGAGTGGTTCCTTCCTCAGGCTTAGGAAAGGGCAGGTCCAAGCATCAGGTGACAGAAGACTGAGCAGGCAAGACAGTAAAAGGAAGTTGCTTCCTTCCTGATTAAATCAAATTCCAATCATACAAGGTTGGAAACATTAAATATAGTAGTTGCCATTTACTGAAGGTTTACTCTTTTCCAGGCACTATGCTGTTTGGGATATGTCATCTCAACTCCTGTAACCCAAGTATTTGAGTTTTCACTTTACAAAGTGAGGAAACTAAAGAACAAAAAGATTAGGTAAACTGTCCAAATTGTAAACCTAGTGAGTGATGGAGGTGAGTCTGTATCCCAGGTTCATCTGCGTTCAGAATCCATACTTGTAAGGTGCTCCACGCTGCCAGCCTCCTAAGGATGGTGGGTCTCCAATGAGAGTGCTGGAGGAACCACCAGCCTATTCAGATTCTCACTGCCAAGGTTCTGCTTCTCACTGGGATCTCGCTAGTAGCCGATAACACCTCCACCTGGGTTCAGGCAATCTGATTTTTTATTTCACATTTCAGCCCAAACAGAAACCCTGAACCCTATGTCATGTGCTATGCTAAAACCAGGCCTTAAGACTAGAACAAGGTTCAATACTCGGTACTCAGGATACCGCCCACTCTTTCCTGTAGTCAGGATGGTCTTGTTTTGTTTCTAACACAGTAGGTGCTCTACAAATATTTGTAATATGGCATTAGATAATCAAGTACAAAAGAGAGTCAGTTATCGAGAATCCATTGCTCCAGCCCTTTTTATTGGATGGTCTGCACTCTTCCAGTGGATACCATCAAGGCACTCCTTACAACCCAGAAGCACATGCCTGCTGGCTTTCTTGTGGTTGTGGTTTAGCTGCTAAGTCATGTCTCATTCTTTGCAACCCAATGGACTGTAGCCCTCCAGGCTCCTCTGGTCATGGGATTTCACAGGCAAGAATACTGGAGTGGGTTGCTATGCTCTTCTCCAGGTAACCTTCCCAACCCAGGGATCGAACCCAGGTCTCCTGCATTTCAGGCAGATTCTTTACCATCTAAGACACCAGGGAAGCCCCGGTAGCTTTCTTAGCATAAAATACGGTCCCTCTTGGTATCTTCAAAGAGGCAAGCGGTGATGCCTCTTCAGCTGGCCTATATAAAGCTGGCACCTGAGTAGTTGTCCAGAGGGATGGTCCTACCCTTTAGACCCAATCCACAGACACAGGGCAGAGCACACACCCATTAGATCATGGAATCAATGCAGGTGGCATTGGGTGGGAGGCAGTATTTCCAGTATCTTCCTGGAAGCAGGACAGTGGGAAGAAGCCAGGAGGGAGCGCTGAGTCTACCCAGCAGGAGCTAGGAGCCTGGACCATGAGGCCAGGGAGATAAGCATATGTCCAGGGGTTGTGAGGTTCCAATGGGACAGAGAGTCAACACAAAGATGGGGCACAGACGTTCCAGTGCAGAGCAATAAGGGGCCCTGACAAGTGGGCAGTATCCTGACAGGTATTAATGGCTTGGTCCAGGGATGGGATAAAACTTGTAGGGGGGAGGGGGGGTCAAAGAAAGGCAAAGGCTGAGAACAAGACAAAATCTGAGAGGTGTCAGTGTCCCAGACACAGGCTAAGGGCAGGACAAATCTCTGGGAGACTTGAGGTCAATCAGGGTCTTCCATAGATCAGCAGAAGCTGGAACCCACAGTTAGGGATTCACTGTAGAACAGGGGTCCCCAGCCTCCAGGATCTAATGCCTGATGATCTGAGGTGGAGCTGACATAATAAAATTGGAAACAAAGTGCACAATAAATGTAATGCACTTGAATTATCCCCCTTCCCCAGCCCATGAAAAAATTGCCTTCCACAAAACTGGTCCCTGGTGCCAGAAAGGTTGGGGACCCCTGCTGTGACCGTGGAGGCAAAAGAAGATAGAAAGGTTGATCCTAGAAAAGGGATGAATGCCTCAGTTTTGTAATCCAGGACACTTGAGATGGTACCACAACCAGACTGATGAAAACCCAAGTCAACAAATCACAGACCTCAGGCTCCTTACAGAGCACTAGCCTGGAGCTGGACGTGGTCCCTGAGTCTGGAAGATCTGTCCAGTCTCAAGGACCTGCAAGGATTAAATAGTTCAGTTACAGGGGAGGGCTATGGCAGCCAGGATCTGAGCAAGCAGCCCATCTCATCACTCTCCTTCTGTCCACTGTGATATCAACTAAAGATCAGCCATCTGTGGAAATCCAATAGACATATAACATGGACATGTCAAGTAAATCAATCTCCAATTGACCTGGACCAGCCATTTCTGCTTCTAGCCCTGAGTGGGTGCCACTCAGGAGTTGGCTGACAGCACATGCCACAATGTCATGACCTTCCTGCAGGCTGCCCGGGGCTCCACGTTCACTGTGCCAGGCTGTTCTTCCTGGGACTGCAGTGGCTTCAGGGTGTATGCACGGTCTGACAAGAGTCTGAGCCTTACCGAGGGGAACTTTAGGCCAGAAAACCTGCACCATGCCATGTCATGCCAGTGTCCTTAGCATGCTCAGAGGAAAATTCAATTACTACCAAGAGCAAGCAACCCAGCTTTTGACCATCAGGAGTTAAGCCACCAATCTAGAAACCTCTGTTTCTTCCTCAGAAATATCTAATGGCTCCCCACCACCTGGGCAGGAAACTAGAGGGCCAAACCCCAACACTGGTCCTGAGGCTTTCCACCTCCATGCTGCCTACCTCTGGGCTAATACCACTGTAGACAGTTAAGAGACAGGGAAGTCCCCTTTCCTACCGTGAGTTGGGATCCCTGGCCAGGACATGAGGGCTTATTCCCATCCATTCCTTCCCCAAGGGCAGAGCTCTGCAGTGACAACCAAAGGAGACTGTGGTTCAGGAAGACGAGGCCCCTTCATATTTGTAAGTGTATTGAAGGCTTGGCACTGGGGAGGGACACCACAGGCTGGATGGATAAAGAAATGAAGACACACATGTATGGAAATCATTCTTATCCATGAAAGAGTTTGCTAAGATGTGTCCAGAGGAGATTTTTTGTTTGTTTGTTTGTTTTTTTCTTGAGCCCAGTACCCAGACCTTGACACTCATCTATTCTTCTAGGCTGAACTGGCCTCTGGGGAGGGTTATCACTCTCCCAGCAGTATTTCAGAGCATCTCTTAGTGGAGATGCCCTCACTTCTTGGTGGGACTAACAGATGCTGCTAGAACCACCCACCTTGTCAAGGTGTTGTGTGATGTTCAAGTGGGTAGGATAGTAGTCAGAATTAGTTTTGTCTCCCAATTATTTTCAGCTTTCCACTTTTAAGTACACAGTGGAGTGTGTTTCCTGGCTTCCTATTGGTTGGGTGGGACTGTGAGACTACTTCTGCCCAGGGAGGAATCATATATATATAGCTCCACTGAGGCTTAGTGCAAGACCCTCCTCTGGGTAACTCCAGTGGAAAATGGTGTTGAGTGAGAGAGATTTAAATCTTTGTTATTTTAAGTAACTGATATTACAGAAGTTGTTTGTTACTGCAACATAACCTAGCCTGACTTGAGTGGTCACAGTCTCTGTGAATGCATGACTGACTGATCACAAGTAGTTATTACTGGGCATAAGATTCTTCACTGAGTCCCAGCCACACTTACAAAACTGTCTATTACGAGAACCACAGCTGCTTTGCTTCCAGTTGTGCCCTGGGCTATGCCATTCTAAGATTCTTCCATCCTCAAGGATACCCAGGGCCCACTTTTTAAAACTGGGAAATAATTGCTTTACAATGTTGTCTTAGTTTCTGCTGTACAACAAAGTGAATCAACTGTAAGTATATATAGTTGATTATATACTTATGTATAAGTATACTCGCATCCCCTCCCTCTTATATGGGAGCATCAAACTGAGCTCCCTGTGTTATCCAGCTGCTTCCCGCTAGCTATCTCTTTTACACATGAGATCTCTTTACATGTGCTACTCTCTCAATTCATCCTACCCTCTCCTTCCCCCACTGTGTCCATGGGTCTGCTCTCTGTGTCTCAGTCCATACTCCTGCCCAACGGCCCATTTTTAGTGAGCTCTATACACAGTATTGGCCCAGAGGGGACTATCCATAACGCATTTTTAAAAGATTCTGGCATTTCCGTTACTATCTCTTCTTCAAGGCAAGGGAGATAGGAGTCTTTGGGGTCTTGTCAAGGGATATAACAAGAAAGTGAGTCTTTGAATTTCCTTCTCTGCATTGCTGCAGAGCTATCTGGCCCTTTGGTTCCACCCAGCATGTGCCAATCTTCAGGAGAAGTTTTCATTAATAAAAGAATCCAGTTGTTGGAACCCAGCTAGATGTCCAAGGAGACACACAGCAGGAACAGAATCTGATGGGCTCACCTATGACAATATATTCTGCCTCATTTAAAATTATATTTCACCCTCATTAGTTAACTCTCAAATCGTATGCCCCCAAGTTACCCCAAATGGTGGAGTTACAATACATCCAGGCACAATCTTTTCTTTTGTATCCTGATTATCCATTTCACCCCAGGCCATGTCAAATCCAACTCCTGCTTATTCAGAGACAAACAGTGAGGTGGGTGCAAACTGTCAGCCTCTTCTACAAGCAACCCAGGGGCAGGGTGAGTGTGTATTTCAGAAGGGATTGCAGAATCAGGGTCCTCAAATCCTCTGGTGCTCAGAGTTCTCCATCCCTGTATCATAAGCTCCCTCCTTCATGCCCCAGATCCATGAGATTGTGAATTATGGAGTGCTGTCATTCAGAAACAAGAGACACAATCTTCAGAATTTTTAAAGATGCTTCAGTTACAGATGAGAAATTATTTACTTTAAGGATAGATTTTTGTTTGAGCTTAGGGTAGGACATTCTTTATGCTATCGGATGCTCTGCCACGGACCCATCGTGTCCACGGCTTGCCTCCTTCCATGCTCTGCAGCAGGGCTGCACCTTCACTGGGCTCGTGGCATCTCAGGTGAGCACAACAGGTAACCCAGTCAATATTCCTTCTCTGTCTACTTACGCATTCCATCTGGGCTCATGACCAATTCCACAAACCCCGAGGGCCTGCTGCTAACAACTAATTTCTGGAACCAATTTCTATATCAGCTAAGATTTTGCTGCAACAACAGAAACCAATTCTGACTGACTTAAGCAGGGAAAAAAAAAAGAAGAAGAAGAAAAAAAAAAAAAACACTATGGAAAGAAGGGAGTCCGTGTGTGTGACTGACTGGAAGGATCCTGAGGTAGCTCCCAGAACCAAGGAAGGAAAAGCCAGCTTCGGAATCTGGATGTAGGACTAGGCTGTTCCACACATCTCAGCAGCAGCAGGAACCAGAGTCCTTCTCAGATTGAGACGGGGAACCAGAACCCTTTGCTGCAAGGCTGCAGCGCCTGCACCTGGACACAGCTCATGCAATGACACACAAGGAAACTATATGGGACTAAAAATAACTGCATGCTTGGGCAGCTGGGGCAATGCTGGACAAAAGATACAAAAAGACCAGAAAGCTACTGCCACCTGAAGAGCCAGGAGAAAAATCAGGGTGCAGGGAGCAAAAGCAGGATACTGAACATGCCCCCTGCATTTACCACCACCAAAGAAGAGCGCAAAACACCTAAGACACCCCTGCCTCATGCCACAGAAGGAGCAAGCTCACCACCCCTCAGTAAATGAGCAAGCAAAGGAAACTCTTGTTTGTTCTCGCTCCCCACTGCTGCATCAGGGACCCCAAAAGGGCCTTGCCTGAATTTCTTGCCTGGCCTCTAGCCAACTTCTATTGATTGGGAAGGCCAAGAACCCTGGGTCGGTATCACGATGTCATCTGCAACCCTTTATCTTCTTTGCCCCAGAATTATATTTTCCATGATAAGATTTGAGATTGGTCCAGCTTGATCCCAGGTCCAGTCCTGGGAAGAGTCAGAATCTGTTACCAGCAGAAGGGAGAGAAACAGGTGTCTGTAGAAATGACTTGACCCTTCACTCAGCCCAAAGCCACGCAGCCCTTTCTCCTGAGTGCTTTTCCCACTGAGCAAGTGATATGAGGGTGATGAGGACAAGGCTGTCTGGGCAATGAGCAGACCCTGGTCTAGAGGAAAGGTTGGCATCTCTGAGACCCTAGACACGGGGACCCATCAACCACTGTTCTGCTCTTGCCCAGAAGGAATTCCTCTGGGCTTCTCTTCATCAGCCTCCCAGATTCTTGTACCTTCACTACAGAACAAGTTTGCCCAACATCATAGGAGCCTGGAAAAGGGACACAGACTAGGTTGGATTTTTCTCCTAGATGCAGGACCACATGTTCTTTTCTCTTTTCCACCCCTGCTAGGAAATGGTAGTCAGGAAAGGCACCCTTGTCTATTTCCACTGGGCGGAATTAACATGCCCCTGGGTGGGCCCCACTTGGAAAATGGGTGGGTTTCACTGAAGAAACCCTTTCAACACTTTACCAGCAGCAGCCTCTCTTGGGAGGAATGAACCTCTCTTGAGTTCACTGACAGTTTGAAATCTCCTTACAAGTGTGAAAGCTTCCCCACCAAGCCTAGACTATAGCTGGACTGGGCTCAAAGGGAGAACTATACTTTGGAAGGCAAATGCCCGTACAACTTCATATCCCAGCCTGAAAGAGCTTTGGTAATGGGCTGTGAGTTTCCAGAGGTCTGTTTGCTTGACCAGAAGACACATCCCATATGACCAAATGTCCAGTTTACTACATGGTGGGGTTGATCCTCATACCAATCCAGCCTCTTACCAGGGCTACTGTTACCTTCCAGGGTGGGGCTGATAGGGCACAAGTCAGGCCCTTTTCCAGGAATCCATGACTAGGCATTTACTTCCTGGCATGAGCTGACTCTCAGATAGCTGACCTGACTCTTCTCTCCCCTCACAGTGCTCCCCCTGCCTTCCTTCCTGGTCCCTGTCGACACTCAACCTCACTCTCCCCTTCACACTTGGCTCCGTTGCCATCCACTATTTACTTTCCAAACTTATCTTCTTTGGCTCCCTCCTCACTTCATTCTTAACCTCTCTCTCTGGGAGTACTGACTACCTCCCTGTGCCCCAGTCTCTTCTGTATTTCTCTTAGATCCCCTTAGCATTTTTGCGCAATTATTTGCTTAACCTCTTGCCTTCTCCTGTACACTGTGAGCTCCTCCAGGGCAGGCATCTACGTCTCTTTATCTGAGAACCCAGAGTAGACTTAGTGTGAAAGCCATTCCAAGCACGTCCTGGATGAATGGGTACATGGGTGCAGCCTGTGCTCTGCGTGCTTAACAGAACACTGTGATACAGGCACCTGCACAAGCCCGGCCTCCCTTCTTTGGTCTAACTGGCTCCACACTCAGCTTTCTAGAGCCTCTCTCCCGAGGCCACTTTGTAGATCTTCAAATAGTTTCAAGGTTTAATTCTCCACCATGAGTCTTCTCATACTGTCTCTGCTGACAGAGAAGAGTGGTTGGGAAAAAAGTTATGAAATGCATCTTTCTGCATTTAGTGAATTTCAAATTTGTTAAAGCCTATCATGCGAACAAGTTGAGAAGCAGTATCAGCTGACAGAATGAGGCAGGTAGACTGGCCTGGGTCTCCCTATTTGTTCCACAGCCTCTTGCCTTCATCATAGGTTTTTCCGTATGTGAAAGAAGCAACCCTTCTGCAGAGGCTTGATATGAACTGTGATGGAGGAAAATAGGTTAAGCATTTAACAGTGCTTGGCTAATGCTAGGCATCGACTGTCCCAAGTTTGAACAATAAAATATCTGGCTAAATGAGAATTTTCAGGAAGCATCTAAATATATATATATATAAATCTAGGAAAATCAGCAACATGAAATCTGAACAGGAACTTATAAGAGGATGCCATGAGCTCATTATACTTTGTATCAGAAGTTCTTTATCCCCTGCAAAAGTCGCTCTAGAGGAAGACCCAGCCTGGGGTGCTGAGGGCTGAGAGTGCCTATCGATGCTGAGAAAGAAGCAGCCCAAGACCAACCATATGCATACTACAGGATGCAGCAATTTCATCCAATAGAAACACAGCCGTAAATTCGCCCAAATCATATACATTATTGCTATTCATAGCAGCAGTGTGCATGACAACCTAAAATTTGAATCTAACTACATGACCATTAGCAGAAAAATGGATAGCAATAGTGGTGCATGCATTCAAAGGAATACTGCACATCAATGGACACATCAATGAGGATAAATGAACTATAACCGCTTGTCAACGTGGTGAATCCTACCTCACAATGCTGAGTGAAAGATGTCAGGCATAGAGGATGATGTGCTCTGTGATTCTATATACAAAAATTTCAAAAGCAAGTGAATCACGGTTATGCTGTTAAAAGTCAAGTGGCCATGAATAGATAAAGAAAATGGGGTATCTATATATACAATTAAATATTTTTCAACCATGAAAAAGAAGGAAATCCTGCTACTTGTGACAACATAGATGGACCTCAAGGGCATTATGTTAAGTGAAATGTCAGACAGAGAAAGACAAATACTGTATGATTTCATTTATATATGGAATCTGAAAACAAAACAAAACCTCATAGAAACTCATTGAGATCACATTTGTGGTTACCAGGGCAGGAAGTAGGTAGTGGAGGAATTGGATGAAGGTGGTCAAAGAGTACAAACTTCCAATTATAAGATAAATAAGTTTTGGGGATGTAATGATGCATGGTGATAATAGTTAACAATATTGTATTATGTATTTGGAAGTTCCTAAGAGAGTAGATTAACAGTTCTCATCATATGGAAAAAATTGTTACTGTATGAGGTGATAGATGTTATCTAAACTTACTGTGCTGATCATTTTGCAATGCATACATGTATCAGATCTTTATGTTGTACACTTTAAACTTATACAGTGTTATATGTCAATTATATATCAGTAAATATTGAAATATTTAAAAATATCAAGAGAGTTGTCTGGTGGGCTACCTTGGGAAGAAGTATTGACAGGAAAGAGAGCTAGTAATGTTTTGCTTCTTGATCTGGGTGCTGGTTGTGTGCATATGACAAGATGATGAAAATTCACTAAACTGGATGCTTATTATTTGTGATTTTCTTCTATAGGTATGTTGTACTATGATTTTTTTTTTAATTGCTAAATGTTATCACATATCTCTGGGCCGGCATGCATGCTCAGTCATGTCTGACTCTGCTCATTCATGTCTGACTCTGCGACCCCATGGACTGTAGCCTGCCAGGGTCCTCTATCCATGGAATTTTCCAGGCCAGAAAAGACTGCTTCTTCATAACAGCCCCCTGCTTACTCTTATGTGACCTCATCCATACTTTTACTTCTAGGTCTACCAAGGAAAAGATCACATGCACAGTCAATTTATTAATAATTTGGGTAAATGACATCATAGCCATTGCTTAGAATTTCAGCACAATGTCTGGTCAGGGAACTATTCTAAATACCTTAAAGTGAAATAGTTAGTCTCACAGTCATGTCCAACTCTTTGCGACCCCATGGATTGTAGCCCACCAGACTCCTCTGTCCTTGGAATTCCAGGCAAGAATACTGGAATGGGTAGCCATTTCCTGCTCCAGGAGATCACCCTGACCCAGGGATCGAACCCACGTCTCTTGTGTCTCCTGCATTAGCAGGTGGATTCTTTACCACTGTGCCAACTGGACAGCCCACAGTGTTGCCACATATGCACACAAAAAACGTGGGCTATGGCAAGGCCTCTGAAAAGGTTGTCACATAGGATGTTTGGGTGAGTTGGAGTTCCCATCTGTGGCAGTGTGATACTCACTCCATATAAAATTCTTTCGATGGATGACACAACATTTGATTAACTTCCTGGCTTTTGAGATGAATTCTGATTCAAGGATTCCCTTACAACTGCACTGGGTTGTGGATTGTGGTTCTTCTGAAACACCTTACTCCACATAATCAGACAGGTTTGGCCCCAAGTCTATTTAATAACCCTAGAGAAGGTCTTCCTTGGCTCACCCAGATTTTAGCTACATCAGCCCATTGAATGTGTCCTCACTTTGGTGCCAGATCTGCCTCAGATAAACCAGAGGCCTAGGAACTTCAACTGGAAATACTCTGTGATGTCCGTTTCCTCTGACTGAAAACACAGGTAAAGATAACCTAAGAGCTAGAAGCACGTATTGATCTTGTCATCAGCTGTTTACACCAAAGACAGAAATCAAACCTGGCCCTAGCTGTACAACTTCATTACTGACCCACGCCTATTTAATTCTCTTTCAAAGACTTTACTACAAGAATCAGACTACAAGAAATGCCCTTATTCCTCACAAACTCACCAATATCATAAAAGTTATCTGTGTCCTATACCTTATATCTATATTCTGAGAGTTTTAATTTCTTATTTTTTTAGATAAAGTTAATATTTATTTTAAGAATGTATTGATATTGTAGTACAATAGGTACAAAGAATTTTTGTCTGATCTTTGATGTGGATGATATTTAGTTTCCAAAAGTCATCAAAATTTTTTAAATTTATTTTTTAATCAGAGGGAAATTGCTTCACAATGCTGTGTTGGTTTCTGCCATACAACAAGGAGAATCAACCATAATTATATGTGTATCCCCTGCCTCTTGAGCCTCCCTCCCCTCTCCCTATCCCTCCCCTCTAGGTCATCATCTGGATGACCTAGAGAGTGCCAGGCAGGGCTTCCTGTGTTATACAGCAACTTCTCACCAGCTGTCTATTTCACACATGGTAGTGTATATATGTCTGTGCTACTTCCTCCATTCATCCCACTCTCTCCTTCCCCTACTGTGCCCACAAGCCCATTCTCTACATCTGTGTCTCCATTCCTTCCCTGCAAATAGGTTCATCAATACTATTTTTCTAGATTCCGTATATATGTGTTAATACACAATATATGTTTTTCTCTTTCTGACTTACTTCACTATGTATAACAGACTTTTGGTTAACCCACCTGACTAGAACTGACTCACATTTGTTCTTTTTTATGGCTGAGTAATATCCCATCACATATATGTATCACATCTTCTTTACCCATTTGTATCTCATTGGACATCTAGGTTGCTTCCATCCTCTGGCTATTGTAAATGGTGTTGCAATGAACACTGGGGTACATGTGTCTTTTAGAATTATGACTTTTCAGGGTATATGCCTAGTAGTTGGGTCGCTGGGTCATATGGTAGGTTTATTCCTAGTTTTAGGAATCATTTAGGAATCTCCATCCTAATCTAAAGGACTTCAAGGAATCTCCATATTGTTCTCCATAATGGCTGTATCGACTTATATCCCCATCAACAGTTCCCTTTTCTCCACCCTCTCCACCATTTATTGTTTGTGGATTTTTTTGATGATGGTCATTCTGACTGCTATGAGGTGATACCTCATTGTAGTTTTGATTTGCATTTCTCTAATAATTATGATGTTGAGCATCTTTTCCTGTGTTTACTGGTCATCTGTATGTCTTCTTTGGAGAAATGTCTGTTTAGATCTTTTGCCTATTTTTTTGATTGGGCTGTTTGTTTTCCTAATACTGAGCTGTTTGAGCTGCTTATATATTTTGGAGATTATCCTTTGTCAGCTGTATCATCTGCAATTATTTTCTCCCATTCTGAGGGTTGTCTTTTAATCTTGTTTATTGTTTCCTTTGCGGTGCAAAAGCTTTTAAGTTTAATTAGGTCCCATTTGTTTATTTTTGTTTTTATTTTCATTACTCTAGGAGGTGGGTCAAAGAGGATCCTGCTGTAATTTATGTCAAAGAGCATACTGCCTATATTTTCCTCTAAGAGCTTTCTAGTTTCTGGCCTTATATTTAAGTCTTTAATTTATTTTGAGTTTATTTTTGTGTGTGAATTTAGGAAGTGTTCTAGTTTCACTATTTTGCATGTTGCTGTCTAGTTTTGCCAGCACCACTTTTGAAGAGGCTGTCTTTTCTCCATTGTATATCCTTGCATCCTTTGTCAAAGATAAAGTACCCATAGGTATGTGGGTTTATCTCTGGGCTTTCTATCTTGTTCCATTTGTCTATATTTCTGTTTCTGTGCCAGTACCATAGTGTCTTAATGACTGTAGCTTTGTAATATAGTCTGAAGCCAGGAAGGTGGATTCCTCCAGCTCTGCTTTTCTTTCTCAAGATTGCTTTGGCTACTCAGGGTCTTCTGTTTTTCCATACAAATTAGGAATTTTTTTTTGTTCTAGTTCTGTGAAAAATACCATTGGTAGCTTGATAGGGATTGCATTGAATCTGTACATTGCTGTGGGTAGAACAGTCATTTCCACAGTATTGATACTTCCAATCTAAGAACATGGTATTTCTCCTCATTTGTTTGTGTCACCTTTGATTTCTTTCCTCAGTGTTTTATACTTCTCTGCATACAGGTCATTTGGCTCTTTAGGTAGGTTTATTCCTAGGTATTTTATTCTTTTTGTTGCAATGGTGAATGGGATTGTTTCCTTAATTTCTCTTTCTGATTTTTCATTGTTAGTGTATAGGAATGCAAGGGATTTCTGTGTATTAATTTTATATCCTGCAACTTTACTATATTCATTGATTAGCTCTAGTAATTTTATGGTGGCATCTTTAAGGCTTTCTACGTGTAGGTATCATGTCATCTTCAAACAGTGAGAATTTTACCTCTTTTCTAATCTAGATTACTTTTATTTCTTTTTCTTCTCTGATTGCCATGGCTAGGACTTCCAAAACTATGTTGAATAATAATGATGAGAATGGGCACTCTTGTCTTGTTCTTGATCTTAGAGTAAATGCTTTCAGTTTTCCACCATTGAGAATGATGTTTGCTGTGGGTTTGTTATATATGGCCTTTGTTGTGTTGAGGTAGGTTCCTTCTATGCCTGTTTTTCGAGAGTTTTTTTTTTTTAATCATAAATGCATATTGAATTTTGTCAAAAGCTTTCTCTGCATATATTGAGATGATCACATGGTTTTTATCTTTCAATTTGCTCATGTGGCATATTAGATCAATTGATTTGCAAATACTGAAAAATCCTTTCATTCCTGAGCTAAATCCCACTTGATCTTGGTATATGAACCTTTTAATGTGTTGTTGGATTCTGTTCGCTAAAATTTTGTTAAGGATGTTTGCATTTATGTTCATCACTGATATTGACCTGTGATTTTGTTTTTTGGTAGTACCTTTGTCTTGCTTGGTATCAGGGTGATGATGGCCTCATAGAATGAGTTTGGGATTTTTCTTTTCTATGCAGTTTTCTGGAAGAGTTCAAACAGGAACTTCTTCTCTAAGGTTTTGGTAGAACTCACTTGTGAAGCTATCTGACCCAAGGATTTTGTGTGTTGAAAGACTAAGAATTCCAACCTCAGAGGTTCAACTCAACTTCTTGCTGTAGCCCCAAGACTTCCCAATATACACAGCATGTAAGAGAAAGAAAGGGATAAAGGGAAAAGCAGGGGAAAAGAAGTCAACTAAACATACAAACAAAAAAAGAACAGACAGACAAAACCCCAAGACAAATGGTGAAAGAAACACTCAACAGATAAGAATAGCCAAAGAAATTCACACACTCACAATGAGAAAAGAAGAGAGAGAAAAAAAGATAAAACAAAGAATAAAAACAGGAACCAAAAAGTGAAAGATCAACCAAACCAATAAACAAATCCATATGTGAAAATAAATACTAAAAACTAGACTAGTAAAAATTTTAAAAAATCAAAAACATGGAGGGGAGAGAACAAGATGGCGGAGGAGTAGGTGGATGTGGAGTACATCTGTCTCCATGGATACATCAAGAATACACCTTCAGACACAGAAATGCATGCAGAACACCAGCTGAGCACAGACAGGAGTACTTTATCAGTGGGAAAGAATATATAGAGCCATGCAAAACTAGGTAGGATGGAGGAACTAGGGGGAAAAACAGGAGTGTTACTAGGAATGGACCTGCCCTCGGTGGGTGGGGGAACTGAAGCAGGGGTCCCATCCCCACATCAAGGCAGTTGTCTGAGTTAGAGGAGAAACATTTAGGCTGAGAGTGAAGCAACTGATCTGTGGCAGCCTAAGTTGAATGAGAATCAGACAGCCCTTGCACAGCCATACATACCCTGGACAGGGATGCAGGTCCCCTAGAAGATGCAGTGGCTGGGAACTGGAGTTTAGGGATTATGAAGCAATCCCAGGGTGAGGGCTGCTGTTGACTGCAGACAGACAAATAGGGTCAAGAGGATGTGAGGAAGGAGATTGTGGTGGGAAGTACTTGTGGAGGAAAGCCAGTCAGCCATGGAAGCAAGGCAATACTGCTGAGTCATGCCTAGCGGGTGGAGCCATCACCATAACCTCTCTCTCCCCACATGCCAGCATTGGCAGCTGAACAATAGAGAGGCTGGCTCATCAAGCACCGAACTACAGAGTAGAACACCACCCAGAGTGCCCCTTTAAGTGCCTGACATACTTGATCTACAGAGTAGGACCCCAGCCAGGGGGAACCCCTCTATGTTCCTGATGTGCCAAACCACAGAGAAGGACTCCAGGCAAGGAAGCACTCTCAGTGCCTGAATGGGCAGGGCTAGGGAGAAAGACTGGCCAAAGAGGCCTTCTGATCACCAGCTACAGGAGGCTTGGAAAAAAAAAAAAAACCAAACTGATAGGGCCATAGCTCCTGCCTGGAGACAGTCTGTGTCCCTTCACACTTGGCACCACCAGGGTCACTGCAGCCCAAGCAGCTGTGCCACCTTCACACTCAACCCTTACCGGGGCAGAGCTGCCACAGGCAAAAAAAAAAAAAAAAGTCTTGCATCTATGCATGCAGGGTTGCTTAGGTCGTGTTCAACTATTTGTGGCCCTGTGAACTGTGGCTTTCCAGGTTTCTCTGTCAGGGGGCTTCTCGAGGCAAGAATGCTGGTTGCCATACCCTTCTAGAGCACTATATTTCCTGCTGGCCCTAGCCACCAACTCTCCTGAATACCTGGTGCAGCCAGAATCCCTGTGGACTCAAGCAGCTGCACCACCTCCACAACTGGACCTCACTGGAGCAGAACCAAGTCTTCCAGGGTAACCTCAGGAGCAAACTGCAGTGGACAACCCACATGCAGAGGTGGAAGTAAAACTACAATGGAAACCCAGGGGCAGTGTGGCTAAGGAAGAAGACCCAAAACCTTCCCACAAGCTGTACAAGCTACAGATTAAATCCACCCAATCAACTAGGCAGGCTCTGTGTCTATGGAATATATAAAAGGATATTGAGAGCTCTCACAAAAGAAAATGCACTAGTTCTGACAGCTGTGGACATTGGAGGCAAGAATCAGAGCTGCTCCCACCCCCCAAGCAGGTCCAGAGAGCAGCACAGTGTTGGAGGGCATCCTAGGGAGGTGAGGTGGACTCCTAGTGACAGAGAGGACTCTGACAGCAGTGACTCAAGAAAAACATTTATTATTCTTATGTTTTGACTTGTTCTGTAGATTCTTTTGGATTTTTTCTTTCTGTTTTCTTTTTCTTTTTTTTCCCTACCCCTTCTATGTAGTTGTTGATTTTATTGGCACTCTGAAATGTAATTAAGCTTTTGAGTTTTGTTTTTTTATTCAGTCCAACTTTTTATTGTTGTTATAAACCTCTGCCTTTACATTGGGCTTTTGTAGTTCTGTGGATTTTTCCTTTCTTTCTTTCTTCTTCCTTTTTTTTTCTTTTTCTCTTTTATTGTAATTTTTAATTTTTTAAAACCTATTATTATTTTTCTACATTTATTTCTTTGTTAGCTTCTCCTACTGTTCTTTTCCACTTGCAGTTGATCTTTAATGTATATAAAACTTTATCTACCTCTATTTAATTTCCATATCTAGTCTTTCTTTCTTTCCTTTCCTCTTGACATACTTGTTTTCATTGCTTTATTTCCCACTTGGCACCTTGCTTTAGTTTTGTTTTCCAGTTTGTGCTTTAGTTAGCTTTGTTCTTAGCTGGTTGATATAATTTTTGGTTTCCCTCATTTGCAGAGTCAATCTATTGTACTCTATTTTTGTTGGACTGTTTTGATTTTGTTTATGGGTATATATGTATATGTGTATATTCCATTGTTTTAATTATTATTTGCCCGATTTTGTAACTGGCATTTATTGGGTTCATATTTGCTTTCTTGTTTTTGGATATTTGCTTTAATCTCACTTAATGCCATAACAAACCACCTGTGGAATCTTTATTCCTGACCAGAGCTCAAGCCCTGAGCCCTTGAAGTGGGCTTTTTTTCCCAAGACCCTAGACTACCGGAGAACTAACACTAGGGAGTATCAAATGGTAAGAATTCACACAAAGAAAATCACTTCAGTACAAGACCTGGCATCACCCAACCACCAGTAGCACTCTGTGCAGGATGCCTCATCTAAACAACAAACAAAACCAAATGCAAACCCAATCATGAGCAGACAGGACTACACCTCACCCAGCCTTGCCCATCAGAGGAAAAAACAGAACAGAACAAAACAAAAAACTCAGCACAATTCTCACCCTATTCAAAGCTTACACAAACCACTGCACCAACCTTAGGAGGGGAGAAACCAAAAGGAAGAAAGAATTCAACCTTGAAGCCTGGAAAAAGGAGAGCTCAAACAGAGTAAGTTAAAAAAAAAGAAAAGAAAAGGCAGAGAAATACTGCAGAAAGGAAGGAACAAACTAGAAACACTGAAGTTCAAATAAATGAAGAGGAAATAGGCAAACTACCTGAAAAATAATTCAGAATCATGATAGTAAAGATGATCCAAACCCTTGAAAACAAAATGGAGAAAATGCAAGAATCAATTAACAAATACCTAGAAGAATTAAAGAATAAACATACAGAGACAAACAACACAATTACTGAAATTAAAAATACTCTAGAAGGAATCAATAGCAGAATATCTGAAGCATAAGAATAAATCAGTGAGCTGGAAGATAAAATGTTGGAAATCACTTTTGAAGAGAAGAATAAAGTAAAAAGAATGAAAGGAACTGAGGATAGTCTGAGAGATGTCTGGGACAATATCAAATGCACCACCATTTGAGTTATAGGGTTCCCAGAAGAAAAGAGAAAGAAAGTGTACACAAAAATTTTTGAAGAGATTATAGTTGAAAAGTTTCCCAACATGGAAAAGGAAATATTCAATCAATTCCAAGAGGCACATAGAGTCCCATATGGGATAAACCTAAGGAGAAACGTGCCAAGACACATTCTAATCAAACTAACAAAGATTAAAAACAAAGAAAGAATATTAAAGCATCAAGGGAGTAGCAACAAGTAACATACAAGGGAAACCCCATACATTTAACTGTTGATCTTTCAGCAGAAACTCTGCAGGCCAGAAGGGGATGGCAAGATATATTTAAAGTACTGACAGGGAAAAATCTATAACCAAGATTACTGTACGTGGCAAGGATTTCATTCCAAATTGATGGAGAAATCAAAAGCTTTTCAGACAAGCATAAACTAAAAGAATTCAGTACCACCAAACCAACTTTACAACAAATGTTAAACAGACTTATATAGTCAAGAAATACAAGAGATGATAAAGATCTGTAAAATCAAGCCCCAAACAATCAAGAAAATGGCAACAGGAACATATATATCAGTAATTACTTTAAATGTAAGTGGATTAAATGCTCCAACCAAAAGACATGACTGGCTGATTGGACACAAAAACAAGACCCATATATACGCTGTCTACAGGAAACTCACTTCAGACCTAAAGACACATATAGACTGAAAGTGAGAGGATGGAAAAATATATTCCACGCAAATGAGAAGCAAAAGAAAGCTGGAGTAGCAATCCTCATATCAGACAAAATAGACCTTAAAATAAAGATTACAAGAGATAAGGAAGGACACTATATAATGATCAAGGGATCAATCCAACAGGAAGATATAACAATTGTAAATATCTATGCACCCAACAGATATGGTATATACCTAACAGAATCAGAAGATATTAAGAAGAGGTGGCAAGAATATACAGAACTATACAAAAAAGATCTTCATGACCCAACTAATCACGATGGTGTGATCACTCCCTAGAGCCAGACATCCTGGAATGTGAAGTCAAGTGGGCCTTAGAAAGCATCACTATGAACAAAGCTAGTGGAGGTGATGGAATTCCAGTTCAGCTATTTCAAATCCTGAAAGATGATGCTGTGAAAGTGCTGCACTCAATATGTCAGCAAATTTGGAAAACTCAGCAGTGGCCACAGGACTGGAAAAGGTCAGTTTTCATTCCAATTCCAAAGAAAGGCAATGCCAAAGAATGCTCAAACTACCACACAATTGCACTCATCTCACACACTAGTTAAGTAGTACTCAAAATTCTCCAAGCCAGGCTTCAGCCATATGTAACCCGTGAACTTCTAGATGTTCAAGCTGGTTTTAGAAAAGGCAGAGGAACCAGAGATCAAATTGCCAACATCTGCTGGATCATTGAAAAGGCAAGAGAATTCCAGAAAAACACCTATTTCTGCTTTATTGACTATGCCAAAGCCTTTGACTGTGTGGATCACAATAAACTGTGGAAAATTCTGAAAGAGACGGGAATACCAGACCACCTGACCTGCCTCTTGAGAAATCTGTATGCAGGTCAAGAAGCTAAAGTTAGAACTGGACATGGAACAACAGACTGGTTCCAAATAGGAAAAGGAGTACGTCAAGACTGTATATTGTCACCCTGCTTATTTAACTTATATGCAGAGTACATCATGCAAAATATTTGGCTGGATGAAGCACAAGGTAGAATCAAGATTGCTGGGAGAAATATCAATAATCTCAGATACGCAGACCACTCTTATGGCAGAAAGTGAAGAAGAACTAAAGAGCCTCTTGATGAAAGTGAAAGAGGAGAGTGAAAAAGTTAGCTTAAAACCCAACATTCAGAAAACCAAGATCATGGCATCTGGTCTTATCACTTCATGGCAAATAGAAGTGGGGAAACAGTGCAAACAGTGGCTGACTTTATTTTTTGGGGTTCCAAAATCACTGCAGATGGTGACTGCAACCATGAAATTAAAAGACCCTTACTCCTTGGAAGGAAAGTCATGACCAACCCAGATAGCATATTAAAAACCAGAGACATTACTTTGCCAACAAATGTCCATCTCATCAAGGCTATGGTTTTTCCAGTAGTCATGTATGGATGTGAGAGCTGGACTATAGAAACCTCAGTGTTGAAGAACTGATGCTTTTGAACTGTGTTGTTGGAGAAGACTCTTGAAAGTCCCTTGAACTGCAAGGAGATCCAACCAGTTCATCCTAAAGGAAATCAGTCCTGAGTGTTCATTGGAAGGACTGATGTTGAAGCTGAAACTCCAATACTTTGGCCACCTGATTCAAAGAGCTGACTCATTTGAAAAGACTCAAATGCTGGGAAAGATTGAAGGCAGGAGGAGAAGGGGATGACAGAGGATGAGATGTTTGGATGGCATCACCAACTCAATGGACATGAGTTTGGGTAAACTCCGGGAGTTGGTGATGGATAGGGAGGCCTGGCATGCTGTGGTCATGGGGTCACAAAGAGTCAGACATGACTGAGCAACTGAACTGAACTGATGCACCCAACACAGGAGCACCTCAATACATAAGACAAACAGTAACAGACATAAAAGGAGAAATGGGCAGTATCATAATAATAATAGGAGACTTCAACACCCCATTCACACAAATGGTCAGATCATCAAAACAGAAAATTAATAAGGAAACACAAGTCTTAAATGATACATTAGATGAGAAGGATTTCACTGATATTCAGGACATTCCATCCAAATTCAGAAGAATGCACTTTCTTCTCAAATGCACATGGAACGTTTTCCAGGATAGACCACATCTTGGGTCACAAATCAAACTTCAGTAAATTTAAGAAAATTGAAATCATATCCAGCATCTTCTCTGACCACAATGTTATGAGACTAGATATCAATTGTAAGAAAACACTGTAAGAAACACAAACACATGGAGATTAAACAATACATCTCTAAGTAACCAACAGGTTACTGAAGAAATCAAAAGGGAAATAAAAAAATTTCTAGAATCAAATGACAATGAAAACACGGCAACTCAAAACCTTGGGATGAAGTGAAAGCAGTTATAAGAAGGAAGTTTATAGCAACACAATCCTACCTCAAGAAACAAGAAAAACATCAAATAGACAACCTAACTTTACACCTATAACAACTGGAAAAAGAAGAACCAAAAAACCCCCAAAATTGGCAGAAGGAAAGAAATCATAAAGATCAGAGCAGAAATAAGTGAAAAAGAAATCAAAGAAACAATAGTAAAGATTAATACAACTAAAAGATGGTTCTTTGAGAAGATAAGCAAAAACGACAAACCTTTAGTCAGACTCATCAAGAAAAAAGGAGAGAAGAATCAAATCAACAAAGTTAGAAATGAAAAAAAGAGGTTACAGCAGACAATGCAGAAATACAAAGAATTATAAGAGACTATTATGAACAACTATATGGCAATAAAATGTGAAACCTGGAAGAAATGGACAGATTCTTAGAAAAGTTCAATCTTCCAAGACTAAACCAGTAAGAAATAGAAATTATGAACAACCCAAATTCAAGCACTGACGTTGAAGCTGTGATCAAAAATCTCCCAAAAAACAAAAGCCCAGTATCAGATGGCTTCACAGGAGAATTGAATCAAACATTTAGAGAAGATCTAATGCCTATCCTTCTAAAACTATTTCAAAAAATTTCAGGGGAAGGAACACTTCCAAGCACATTCTACGAGGCCACCATCCCCTGGATACCAAAACCAGACAAAGACAACACACAAAAAAAGAGAAAACTACAGGCCAGTATCACTGAAGAATATAGATATAAAAATCCTCAACAAAATTTTAGCAAACAGAATTCGGCAACACATCAAAAAGCTCATACACCATGATCAAGTTGGGTTTATTCCAGGAATGCAAGGATTCTTCAACATATGAAAATCAATCGATGTGATACGTCACATTAAGAATTTGAAGGATAAAAACCATATGATAATTTCAATGCTGCTGCTGCTAAGTCACTTCTGTCGTGTCTGACACTGTGTGACCCCACAGACGGCAGCCCACCAGGCTCCGCTGTCCCCAGGATTCTCCAGGCAAGAACACTGGAGTGGGTTGCCATTTCCTTCTCCAATGCATGAAAGTGAAAAGTGAAAGTGAAGTTGCTCAGTCGTGTCCAGCTCTCAGCGACCCCATGGATTGCAGCCTACCAGGCTCCTCCATCCATGGGATTTTCCAGGCAAGAGTACTGGAGTGGGGTGCCATTGCCTTCTCCGGATAATTTCAATGCAGAAAAACCCTTTGACAAAATTCAGCACCCATTTATGATTACAACTTCAAGAAATGGGCTTCAAGAAGGAACCTACCTCAACATAGTAAAGGCCATATATGAGAAGCCTACAGCAAACATTCTCAACGGTGAAAAATTGAAAGTATTTCCCCTAAGATTAGGAAGAAGACAAGGTTGTCCACTTTCACCAATATTATTCAACATAGTTTTGGAAGTCCTAGCTATAGCAATCAGAGAAGAAAAATAAATCAAAGGAATCCAGATTGGAAAAGAAGAAAGCTCTCACTGCTTGCAGATGACATGATACTGTACATAGAAAAAACTAAAGATAGTATCAGAAAATTACTAGACCCAATCAGTGAATTTAGCAAAGTTGCAGGATATAAAATCAATACACAGAAATCACTTGCATTTCTATATACTAACAATGAAAAATCAGAAAGAGAAATTAAGGAATCAATCCCATTCACTATTGCAACAAAAAGAATTATATATCTGGGAATAAACTTACCTAAGGAGACAAAAGAATTGTACACAGAAAATTATGACACTAGTGAAAGAAATCAAAGACAACATAAACAGATGGAGAGATATTCCATGTTCCTAGGTAGGAAGAATCAATATTGTGAAAATGACTACTACCAAACACAATCTACAGATTCAGTGTGATCCCTATCAAATTACCAATGGCATTTTTCATAGAACTCAAACAAAGAATTTCAAAATTCATGCTGCTGCTAAGTCACTTCAGTTGTGTCCAACTCTGTGCAATCCCATAGATGGCAGCCCACCAGGCTCCCCCATCCCTGGGATTCTCCAGGCAAGAACACTGGAGTGGGTTGCCATTTCCTTCTCCAATCCATGAAAGTGAAAAGTGAAAAGCGAAATTGAAGTCGCTCAGTCGTGTCCGACCCTTAGTGACCCCATGGACTGCAGCCTACCAGGCTCCTCCATCCATGGGATTTTCCAGGGAAGAGTACTGGAGTCAAAATTCATACTGAAACACAAAAGACCCCAAATAGCCAAAGAAGTCTTGAGAAAGAAGAATGGAGCTGGAGGAATCACACTTTCTGACTTCAGATTATTCTACAAAGCTACAGTCATCAAGAGAGTATGGTACTGGCACAAAAACAGAAATATAGACAAAAGGAACAAGATAGAAAGCCCAGAAATAAATCCACGCACCTATGGGTACCTTATTTTTGACAAAGGAAGCAAGAATATACAATGGGGCAAAGACAGTTTCTTCAATAAATGGTGCTGGGAAAACTGGACAGTTACATGTAAAAGAAAGAAATTGGAACACTTCCTAACACCATACAAAATGATAAACTCAAAATGGATTAAAGACCTACATGTAAGACCAGAAAGTATAAAACTCTTAGAGAAAAACATAGGAAGAACACTCTATGACATAAATCAAAGCAAGATCCTCTATGATCCACCTCCTAGAATGTTAGAAAGAAAAACAAAAGTAAACAAGTGGGACCTGATTAAACTTAGAAGCTTTTGCACAGCAAAGGAAACTGTAAGCAAAGTAAAAAAGACAACCCTCAGAATGGGAGAAAATAATAGCAAATGAAATAACTGACAAAGGATTAATTTCCAAAATATACAAGCAGCTCATACAACTCAATACCAGAAAAACAAACAGCCCAATCAAAAAGTGGGAAAAGATCTAAACAGATGTTTCTCCAAAGAAGATATACAGATGGCTAACAAACACATGAAAAGATGCTCAACATCGCTCATTATTAGAGAAATGCAAATCAAACTACAATGAGACATCACTGCACATATGTCAGAATGACCATCATCAAAAAGTCTACAAACTATAAATACTGGAGAGGGTGTGGAGAAAGGGGAACACTCTTGCACTATTGGTAGAAATGTAAATTGATACAGCCACTATGGAAAATGGTATGGAAATTCCTTTAAAAATAAGGAATAAAACCACCACATAACTCAGCAATCCCACTCCTAGGCATATACCCTGAGGAAACCAAAATTAAAAAAGATGCATGTATCCCATTGTTCATTGCAGCACTATTTATAATAGCTAGAACATGGAAGCAACCTAGATGTCCATTGACAGATGAATGGATAAAGAAGTTGTGGTACATTTACACAATGGAATATTCAGTTCAGTTCAGCTCAGTTCAGATGTCCAACTCTCTGTGACCCCATGAATGGCAGCATGCCAGGCCTCCCTGTCCATCACCAACTCCCGGAGTTCACTCAGACTCACGTCCATCGAGTCCGTGATGCCATCCAGCCATCTCATCCTCTGTTGTCCCCTTCTTCTCCTGCCCCCAATCCCTCCCAGCATCAAAGTCTTTTCCAATGAGTCAACTCTTCGCATGAGGTGGCCAAAGTACTGGAGCTTCAGCTTTAGCATCATTCCTTCCAAAGAAAGAATATTACTCAGCCATAAAAAGGAACACATTTGAGTCAGCTCTAATGAGGTGGATGAAATTAGAATCTATTATACAGAGTGAACTAAGTCAGAAAGAGAAACATAAACATTGTATTCTAAAGCGTATATATGTAATGCAGAAAAATGGTGCTGAAGAATTTATTTGCAGGGCAGCAATGGAGAAACAGACATAGAGAATAGACTTGTGGACATGAGGAGAGGGGAGGAGAGGTGAGATGTATGGAGAGAGTAACATGGAAACTTACATTATGTAAGGTTATGTAAAATAGATAGCCAACAGGAATTTGTTGTATGGCTCAGGATACTCAAACAGCGGCTCTGTACCAACCTAGAGGGTGGGATGGGGAGGGAGAAGTGAGGGAAGTTCAAAAGGGAGGGAACATATGTATGCCCATGGTTGATTCATGTTGAGGTATGACAGAAAACAAAATTATGTAAATTAATTATCCTTCAATTAAAAAGTAAATAAATTTAAAACTGACTAACAAACAAACAAACAAAAGACCTTCTGAACTCACAGGGGGTAGGGGGTGCAAACAGCATCTTGGCTGGGAAGTGCTGGTTGACAACGATGTCTGTGGTGGATTCTTTCCATTCTGTGTTCTGAGCGCTTATTGCTCTGTTCTGTCTGAGGTTCCAAAACTTCCCTCATCCCTGTCCATGAGGAGGTTTCCAAGGTGTGGAAACTTTTCCTCCTTCACATCTCCCTCCCTGAGGTGCCCATCCCAAGCCCTTTGTCTCTTTATTTTCCTATGTTTTTATCCCTACCTCATTCTGTGAAGGTTAGCTTGCCTTTTGGAAGTCTGGGGTCTTCTGTCAGGGGTTAGAAGGTATTCTGCAATTGTTCCCCATGCAGGTGTAGTTTTGATGTAATTATGGAGAGGAAAATGACTTCCTTGTCTTACTCTTCCACCATCTTAAAAGTTTTGTGAGAGTTTGTAGATGATTTAACTTTATTTTTGTCTGCTGAAGCAGAAGAAGATGGCCAGCATCATTTGTCTAAAGATAGTGTTGCATACTCAGGAGGAATCTCAGGAGGCAGATTCTGTCAGCAAGAACAGCTGATGACTAAATGTGCTTATGGCAGACACTGCTGGTTGGTAACCCCTGCAGCTAGTTCCCGGAGAAGGCAATGGCACCCCACTCCAGTACTCTTGCCTGGAAAATCCCATGGACAGAGGAGCCTGGTGGGCTGCAGTCCATGGGGTCGCTAACAGTCGGGCACGACTGAGCGACTTCACTTTCACTTTTCACTTTCATGCATTGGAGAAGGAAATGGCAACCCACTCCAGTGTTCTTGCCTGGAGAATCCCAGAGACAGTGAGCCCCCGTCTATGGGGTCACACAGAGTCGGACACGACTGAAGCGACTTAGCAGCAGCAGGAGCAGCAGCTAGTTCCATTCCCCTTCTTTGCCACTTGTCACTACAAGAATGCCTGTGTGCTAAGTCGCTTCAGCCATGACTGACTCTTTGTAACCCTATGGACTGTAGCCTGCCAGGCTCCTCTGTACATTGGATTCTCCAGGCAAGAATACTGGAGTGGGTTGCCATGTCCTCCTCCACTACAAGAATAGAGAGGGTTAAATACTTTGCCATCATTTGCCACAGCTAGAGGTAGCCATACTACTCTGATACAGCCAAGGAGACTTAGCAGAAATTTTCTAGAACGTTTTTTCATTGATGATGGGAAAGATAGCTGGCATTTCCTTTATCATTTGTTCCCGCAATGACTGTGAATGATGGCTGGAAATGCTAGCAGCCATCTTGCTACTGTACCATAGAAGTCAACCTGCTAAGGATGGTGAAGAGGAAAAACAGAAAGGGCACAGAATGCCTACTTGCAAACAAGAAGGGACACTGTGGAAATAAAAACCAGAATCTTTGGTATAACCATAATATAAACTATCTGGATAGTAAAATTGTAGCAATCTACTTCCTGTGAGTGCCAGCATATCATGCAGAACTATCTGTAAGTAGGACCTAAGTTTAGGGGGCCAGGCGTTCACAGGGAATTTCCCATGCTGCTACAGATGTGTGTGCAGGGAAAGAAGCAATATAGCTCTGTACAAAGGAGTCTGGGTCATTAGTGAGTTTGACTTGCTTGGACCTACAGGACCTGCATGAGCTTGATCACTTTATCATTTATGTTTTCACTTGATAATAAATTGTTGTTATGTATGCCTAACCGTAATCATCGAAAAATCAAGAGAGTTCCAGAAAAACATCTATTTCTGCTTTATTGACTATGCCAAAGCCTTTGACTGTGTGGATCACAACAAACTGTGGAGAATTCTGAAAGAGATGGGAATACCAGGCCACCTGACCTGCCTCTTGAGAAACTTATATGCAGGTCAGGAAGCAACAGTTAGAACTGGACATGGAACAACAGACTGGTTCCAAATAGGAAAAGGAGTATGTCAAGGCTGTATACTGTCACCCTGCTTATTTAACTTATATGCAGAGTACATCATGAGAAACGCTGGGCTGGACGAAGCACAAGCTGGAATCAAGATTGCCGGGAGAAATATCAATAACCTCAGATATGCAGATGACACCACCCTTATGGCAGAAAGTGAAGAAGAACTAAAGAGCCTCTTGATGAAAGTGAAAGAGGAGAGTGAAAACGTTGGCTTAAAGCTCAACATTCAGAAAACGAAGATTATGGCATCCGGTGCCATCACTTCACAGAAATAGATGGGGAAACAGTGGAAACAGTGTCAGACTTTATTTTTGGGAGCACCAAAATCACTACAGATGGTGACTGCAGCCATGAAATTAAAAGACGCTTACTCCTTGGAAGAAAAGTTATGACCAACCTAGACAGCATATTGAAAAGCAGAGACATTACTTTGCCAACAAATGTCCGTCTAGTCAAGGCTATGGGTTTTCCAGTGGTCATATATGAATGTGAGAGTTGGACTGTGAAGAAAGCTGAGCACCAAAGAATTGATGCTTTTGAACTGTGGTGTTGGAGAAGACTCTTGAGGGTCCCTTGGACTGCAAGGAGATCCAACCAGTCCATTCTAAAGGAGATCAGCCCTGGGATTTCTTTGGAAGGAGTGATGCTAAAGCGGAAACTCCAGTACTTTGGCCACCTCATGCAAAGAGTTGACTCATTGGAAAAGACTCTGATGCCAGGAGGGATTGGGTGCAGGAGGAAAAGGGGACGACCGAGGATGAGATGGCTGGATGGTATCGACTCGATGGACATGAGTCTGAGTGAATTCCAGGAGTTGGTGATGGACAGGAAGGCCTGGCATGCTGCAATTCATGGGGTCGCAAAGAGTTGGACACGACTGAGTGACTGAACTGAACTGAACCGAACCTTATGACTTGAAGGGTTAGATAATACTCAATTTAAAATGAGCACACTTAGAGTTCCATGATCACACAGTCAGTCATTACCTGGGCTAAATAGCAAGCAAAAAGTTATTAACCAAGACATACTTATCTATAGAAGAGAGAAGAGTTTTTCTCCAAAATCCTTAGGCTCAATGCAGTGATTCTTGCCAGAGGACATAAAGAGCATCAGAAACTTAGCATGATGTTGGATTGCTAGGTCATAGGGACCAAACATCAGAGTAGCTTGCCCTGAAGCCTGGATTCTTGCAGAACTTTTTCTCTGAATCCTATTGAAAACTTTCAGTTTGCTTGATAAATAGGTCTGAACATCACACTCAAATGTGTTATATACCACCTCCAGTATTCAAAGAAGTCCAGAAAATGCGTGATATATTTGAAGTGACAAGTGAAGAAAAGGGAAGAACCTACAACCAAGAATACCCAGAAAGACTCATCCAGATTTGGTGGAGAAATCAAAAACTTTCCAGACAGGCAAAAGTTAAGAGAATTCAGCAAATGCTAAAGGAAATTCTCTAGGCAGGAAACACAAGAAGAGGAAATACTTACACAAAATAAACCCCAAGCAATTAAGAAAATGGTAATAGAATCTTACATATCAATAATTATCTTACCTGAAAATGGGTTAAATGTACCAACCAAAAGACACAGACTGAGCTGATGAAAACATGTTTATGTATGCACTTCCACTTATCAGATCACTCTATTTAACCCCTCAAATTGTATGTAATTATTTTATATTGTTAGGTTAATCATGTTTTGATTATGGCTTGCAATTGTAATTATCTTTTATTTTTTGTCTGGCTATTGATTGTGAAAACTGACAAACACCTTTTACTATTGTGATTATGTAACCATTATTCACTTCATACTATTGTATTATGATTGGTCAACAGAAAATAATAGAATTCTATACCACTAAGACTACCATTGACTTCACCTTAAATTTTCACTTTCATGCATTGGAGAAGGAAATGGCAACCCACTCCAGTATTCTTGCCTGGGGAATCCCAGGCATGGGGGAGCCTAGTGGGCTGCTGTCTATGGGGTCGCACAGAGTCGGACATGACTGAAGCGACTTAGCAGCAGCAGCAGCAAGACTACCATTTAATAGAAAACCTGTAATTATTTTTTAAAATCTAGATGCATATCAGAATTATCTTGGAATTTTTTGAAAAGTACAAACTGCTTTTTTTCTCCAAAGATTTAAAAACGGACAATTAATTTCTAAATACATGGAGTTTTTAAAGTATCCTTGATCTTTGATATTAATTTCTCATTTTGATATGAATTTTTCACTTAAATGCTTTCTTCTCTGCAATCACCATCTGTGTTTTTAAGTCTTTTAACTTTATTAAGGCTTTCAATGGCTAAGTCAAATCTCTCTCTTGGTAAATGCCACGTTGCACCTGAAAATATATGGATTATTTCCAAATATCTCTTGATATTGATTTCTAACATAATTCCACAGTAATAAAAGACTCTGTATGACTTCACTGTAAAATTTTTGCACCTTGTTTTATGTCCCTGGATATCTTCCAATGTCTCTTAGTTTATAGCCTATGGTAACACGAATAGAATTTGTATCCTAGTGCGTGTGAAAATTATATAAACCTTATTAATAATTATGTTATTATGTTGAATTGATTCATGGTGCTTTTCAGGTCTACTTTATCCTTCTACTTTTCTGTATGTTCATTCTATTAATTTTTGAGAGTTTGATATTGAAACTCCAACTAAAAATCTTAATTTATCTACTTAAACAATAATTATATAGTAGAACTATATGTAACTTTGTTCTGTATTTGCCAAGTCTCCTGTCAATGTGTTATTATACTTTCACAAATTAAAAAGAAAGAAAAACAAAACCCAAAGAAATCCAAAAAATGTTGTTTCCTCTTCTTAGAAGTACAATGAAGGTTATATCCCGTGTGACCCAGCTCATAGGAGCTCTAGACTTGTTACTGAGGTTGTAGGCCCTTGACATTTTATGGGATTTATCTCCTATCCTCTGACACCAATGTTTCTTTCTAAAATTTTAAGGTACTTTGTACTTTCTGATTTTCAGAACTGGCAGTGATCAGTGTGGTATTCTATAGAATGTCGAGATGACTGATTCTCTAGATTACATGGCAAAGAGTAGGAGAGTTGATATAGTCTAGTCGAAGGTAATCAGGAAGGTGTCCTGCAGTCTAGCCCAGTGAAAAAGAACCACTTCTAGTAGCCCTTGTTAACTGATACAATGCTAAGAGCACTTGCTGTACAAATAGCTGTGTAATGGGTTCCAGGGATTGTGCCGATTTGTTCCAGGAGAAATTCAACATCTGGAACAGCTGCAGTAATTGATGCCAGTGCATAATTAAATTTACAATACTCCACAGTCCCTCTCCAAGATCCCTTCACCTCCTGCACACGCCAAGCAGACCAAACTCAACAGGAGTTGAGAAAAACGGCCACCGTGCATCTGTCAAGCCTTTAACAGTGGCACTAATCTTTGCAGTTTCCCTTGAGGTATGAGGTTGCCTTAGGCCCCAGTCGTTTCAGTCGTGTCTGACCCTTTGCAACCCCATGGACGGTAGCCTGCCAGGCCCTCTGCCAGTGGGATTCTCCCTGCAAGAATCCTGGAGTGGGTTGCCACTTCCTTCTCCATTGCCTTGGGCTAACTAACTATCCTAATAAGAATGATAAGTTCCAGAAGCTTTTTCTTGGCTTTTCCTACTGCATGAGTCTTTATTTCTTAAATCAGATAGCCAACGAGGGAGTCCTACTGGTTGTTGATTATGTCTATCCTAATTGTATGTTAAAGAATAAGGAAAATGAATAAACATAAAGGACTTCCAGAGCTGAAGATTACTATGGTTCAGAATTGGACCCCATTTGTCACCAAACCTCCACATGCTCCTCTCTTGCATTTTGGGTCCTTAAAGATTAACATTAAATCAGCACTGGTGATGCTAAGTCGCTTCAGTCGTGTCCGACTCTGTGCGACCCCACAGACAGCAGCCCACCAGGCTCCCCCGTCCCTGGGGTTCTCCAGGCAAGAACACTGGAGTGGGTTGCCATTTCCTTCTCCTAGTGTCTGGTTAATTTCGGGAGTATCGATATTATGCATTAGCTTGTATACAATCGTCCTAGTAAATGGCCTCCTATCCCTTTGAAGAATTGTGGGGGCAGATAAGGAAGTAGAGTTGCAGGGACTTGTCTCAAGAGAACTCAGTCTTTCCTGCCATCAAGGGCTCTGGTTCTGTGACCTGATTTAGGCTTTGAAGCTGGGAGAGAAACCAGTATCCTTCATTCTAACATCTCTCTCCAGGTTTCTGACCAGCAGACTCTAGTTTCTCCTGTTATATCAGTGAAGAAACAGTCTAAGAGCCTGCCTATACAATTTATTCCTTAGAACACTGTGATCAACTATCCAACTGCCAGAAATACCTGTGGGTTAAAACTGTTCAAATATGATGACCATTTCATCCTTGCTACTCATTATAGTTATTCTGTTCACCTTGTCTCTGACAGTTTGATGTTATCACTTGGTTTCTGCTACTCCAGAATTCTATCAATGTCACTGAAATCAGTAAACCACTTCAGAGGCAGAATCTCCTACAGATGGCCACAAGAGAGCTATGTAAGATTTCAGGTGTTCCCCCACTAATGCTCTTCTCAATACCTTAATTAAGAAAACGCAACCTGGACCTTTTGGTGGACTTATTGGAGCTGAGGAAGTGTGGAGCCTGTATGAGATAAATCCACCTCAACACTTTTATTTCTTTCTGCATTTTGACTTTCCTCTCTATCATGCCAGGGAAGTTTGAGCAGCTCAGCATCACTAGACTCAGGTTTCAGTCGACTAACCAAGAACCATATAGATAAATTCAGCCTGATCCACTATTATAGACAATCCTTCTTGCTCTATCACCTTATAAATCATTCCCAGACTATTTTCCAGGTCTCTGCTTATGCAAGTTAGCAAAATCTTGCAGTTGTTTGAGCCTCTCAGCTATTCGCCTCTGGGACAGACTTTGCACCTGTCATCTGGGACATGTGATCTACCTCTGGATCTGGGCTTCCCAGGTGGCACTAGTGGTAAAGAACCCACCTGCCAGAGCAGGAGACACAAGAGGTTTGATTCCTAGGTCATGAAGATCCCCTAGAGGAGGAAATGGAAACCCACTCCAGTATTCTTGCCTGGAGAATCCCATGGACAGAGGAGCCTGGCGGGCTACAGTCCATGGGGTTGCACAGAGTTGGACACAACTGAAGTGACTTAGCACACACCTCTGGATATATGTCCAGAAACAATAAAGGTGAAAGAATTAGAGGCACTGGCTCAGGAAAGAATGGTTCTGAAAGGGTTAAAAGAAGCTGGGGCTGGAGCCAACCTTCTTTTGTTATTGGAGTTAAGATGAAGAAAACATGAAAACTGAAAGAAATACTCCCTTTTCCTCTTCTCTTTTCCAGTCTTCCCTAGTGCCTCCTATTGGTGAGATTTCATAGGAAGTCCCACCAACAGGAGAGCCTGGGAAGCAGAGTTTGCAGAGTCTCAGCCCTAGCATCATAGACTAAAGTAGGAAAGGGTAAGATATATCAGGTAAATAGCTGGTCCTGGGATGGCCCCAGCACTGTTTCATTTATTTCATTTATCCTTTTTGCCACACAACATCCATTCACTTTCTCTGGGAAAAAAGCAATACCATTGAATTTTTTGGAACTCAATTTTTTCTCACTGTAAATCCTTGCAAATTAGGTAAAATGATCCACTCTCAGCTCCAGAGGTGAAGCATAGATAGCTATAAGCCAGTCAGAGCATCATATCACACTGGTCACTATGAGGAGGAACTAAAAGATAAAATGACAAAATTCAACCAGAGTGAATGAGATGCATGGAGACCTTCTTGAGACTTCTGGGACATGGGCAGAAAGAAGCTTAAGGTGTTCAACTTTACTATCATGATGCTGATAACCAAATAAATTGACATTGTCACCCTGCTTATTTAACTTCTATGCAGAGTACATCATGAGAAATGCTGGGCTGGAAGAAGCACAAGCTGGAATCAAGATTGCTGGGAGAAATATCAATAACCTCAGATATGCAGATGACACCACCCTTATGGCAGAAAGTGAAGAGGAACTAAAAAGCCTCTTGATGAACATGAAAGTGGAGAGTGAAAAAGTTGGCTTAAAGCTCAACATTCAGAAAACGAAGATCATGGCATCTGGTCCCATCACTTCATGGCAAATAGATGGGGAAACAGTGGAAACAGTGTCAGACTTTATTTTTTGGGGCTCCAAAATCCCTGCAGATTGTGACTGCAGCCATGAAATTAAAAGACGCTTACTCCTTGGAAGAAAAGTTATGACCAACCTAGATAGCATATTGAAAAGAAGAGACATTACTTTGCCAACTAAGGTCCGTCTAGTCAAGGCTATGGTTTTTCCATTGGTCATGTATGGATGTGAGAGTTGGACTGTGAAGTTGGACTGAGCGCCGAAGAATTGATGCTTTTGAACTGTGGTGTTGGAGAACACTTTTGAGAGTCCCTTGGACTGCAAGGAGATCCAACCAGTCCATTCTGAAGGAGATCAGCCCTGGGATTTCTTTGGAAGGAATGATGCTGAAGCTGAAACTCCACTACTTTGGCCACCTCATGCGAAGTGTTGACTCACTGGAAAAGACTCTGATGCTGGGAGGGATTGGGGGCCAGAGGAAAAGGGGACGACAGAGGATGAGATGGCTGGATGGCGTCACTGACTGGATAGACGTGAGTCTGAGTGAACTCCGGGACTTAGTGATGGACAGGGAGGCCTGGCGTGCTGCGATTCATGGGGTTGCAAAGAGTCGGACACGACTGAGCGACTGAACTGAACTGAACTGAATCTTGTTGTAGGGGGCTCCTCAGGTGGCTCAGTGGTAAGGAATCCACATGCCAGTGCAGTATTCTTGCCTGGAGAATTCCATGGATGGAGGAGCCTGTCAAGCTACAGTCCGTGGGGTCACAAAGAGTCAGACGTGACTTAGTGATGAAACAACAACAAACCTATTATGAACTTAAATTTGCCAACTTTGAGTCCATTGGAGGTAGGTATAAAACATAAACACATACAAAGTAGAATGATGCAGAGTGAAAGCAAATAGAAATCTGATAAAAGGAACAGAAGAACAGATGTTGGCAGGACCCTACAGCTGAAGCCTAAGTGAGCTCTGAGTTTCCTGGCAAAAAGGAAGGAAAGAGAAAGAAGCGATTTAGATGGTCCTCACCTTCAGATGAAATAAAGCCCACAGGTTTGTTTGCAGGAAGAAGAAGGTATCAATGTTATTTCAGCACCTACAACATGGCAAACACTCTCTATGTATTGTTTCATTCACTTCTTTAACTTGGTAGAATGAATGTTAGTCTTCAAGACTTAGAGATAAAAGAACAGTCAACCTTCACAACAACCCAGAAAAGTATATACAGGACTCACATCACAAATAGGAAAGCCATGTTGGATGTTTTTATTGGTGCTGAAGAAAACAAAGTTCTAAAAGGGAGGCTCTTGTAAGGGAAGGTTATTATGGGATTATATGAAATCTTGTATGTGAAACTTTTGAAAATTATAAAACACTAGAGAATTAAAGAATCTTTTACTTATTTTTTTAAAAAAAGATTTGAGAAAACATTTTTAATAAACATAAAATTATGGTTACCAAGGGGGAACAAAGAGGTGAAATGAATCAGGAGACTGGGATTGACACATATACACTATTATGTATAAAGCAGATAACAAATGAGAACCTACTGTATAGCACAGGGAACTTTACTCAATGCTCCGTGGTGACCTAAACGGGAAGGCAATCTAAAAAAGAGGGGCTATATGTATAGCTGATTCACTTTGCTGTACAGCAGAAACTAGCACAATATTGTAACGCAGTCGTACTCCAATAAAAATTTTTAAAAAGCAGCTAGAGTATCTTAGACAATGACAATAAACATAAACATTTTAAAAATATATAAAATAAAAGGCTCCTCAAATAAAAGACATTGATGGATAATGTCTTTAACTTCAGTTTGACAAAAACGCAGAGCATTTTTCCTGATGAATGGTTCTTGCATAAAGGAAACATCATTAAATTCCAGGTCTGCAATGTCATGTCTGTGGGGGAAGTAAAATGACCCAGGCCAAGCCTTTTGTTTTCTTTTTTTTTTGAATGCCTTTCAAAACCTACCTTTAGTATTTTATTAACATACTTTTATACACAAAAGCACAATGCGATTTTCATAAAATATTTAATCCTCCCCCAACCAGTCACTCTTCAAAATTCTCATAAGTCACCTTATGAGACTATAACAAAAAAGCAAATAGTAATTAGGCCTCTACTCCTTTACTTTATGCTTTCCTGATACCTTTCTTCCCTCTTTTCTTCCTCCATTTTTTATTTTTTATTTTTTTTAATATAAATATATTTATTTTATTTGGAGGTTAATTGTTTTCTTGTGACTTTGTTAGATAAAAGTACAGAGCTTAGGGGATCCAGGAAAATGAAGAACCAGCATGCTGTTCTTACTGTCTCTTTCAAATCGCCTATGTCTTGAGCAGGCCTGTGGGAAGGGTTGGGTCTCTGTATATCTGTGCTGGATTCTCAAGGCTGCAACTAGAATGATCTTTCTAAAATGCAAATCTGAGCATGACATTATCATGCTTAAAAACTCTTATTAAAACTACATATTGACTTTGGGATAAAGCCCAAGATTCTTAATGTGTTCCTTTATGACTAAGCCCTCACACTCTGGACTCACGTAACACCTCTCTCTTCTTCTCCAAATTCTATGCTCTCATCACACTGAGCTACTTTTAGCCCCCAATGCACCCTCACCTCACCTCCTGGCATTTCTCTGTGCTGCTTCTTCCTTCAAGAATGTCCTCTCTGACTGTTTCCCCTCTTTGCCCCTCCTTGCCTGGCTCACATGTCATCTGTTCACAGGTCAGGAGCCAGATCAGGCCTTCCCTTCACCGAGAAGTCTTCTCTGACTCCTAGTTCTGGCCTGAGATAATCACAGCACCCGGGCTCATGTCCATCCTGGCACTCCCACCCCAAAACATCCTTGCTTCTTTTTGCATTGGATTCACTTATTTTTCGGCCACATCTCAGGGGAAGCACTGCATATACGTCACTTGTTGGAAGAACCAGTCGATGAAATAACCAAATGAAGAGTCTTGAGTATAATGTGTCTAAATTGAAAGAAATTTCTGGGACTTCCCTCCTGGTCCAGTGGTTAAGAACCTGCCTTCCAAAACAGGAGGTGTGAGTTCAGTCACTGGTGGGTAATCTAAAATCCCACATGCTGTGCGGCAACTAAACCGGTGTACGGCAACTAAGCTGGTGTGCCATAGCTACTGAGCCTCCATGCCTCAACTAGACAGCCCACGTGTCAGAGTGGAAAATCCTGCATGCTTCAAGCAAAATCCCGCCTGCCCTAAGACCTGATGCAGCCAATAATTAATTAATTTAAAAAGACATATATATATATATATATACATATATATATACATATATATATATACACATATATAAAAGAATGCAATTTCCCTAAGTTTCAGCTCATGGATGTACAGGTAAAAGAGATGACTCCTTGCTATGGAAGCTTGATTCTGCATTGAATTTTACCCTAGACATAGGAGTTAAGCTGCTGACAAAAATGAATAACGTACTGGAATGGGTTCAAAATGAGCTGAAGTTTAGTCATTGAAAGACAATGTCACCATGGACTAGTTGGACCAGCAGTTTCTGAGCCAGAGCATCTGATGTTCCTGCTCCCAGGGCCAGGCCTGGGCTGAGTCCAGAGGTGGGGGAAGAAGCAGCCACAGCTGTGGGAATTTATGGAGCATGGGAGCTGGGGATGAAATCTGCCAATGCTCAGCTTTATTTCTGACCTAATTTTGTTCCATTGTAGCCAGGAAAGTCTTCCTCGGGTTCTATTCCTGACATGGTCTCCAGAACTGAGCACAGAAAGCCTCAGGGAGCACACACATCCCCTACATTGGACAGGGTTGACCTCAAATACCTTAGTTACTCCAGCTTCTCAATCCCTGGTCCCTCAAGTGCCAACAGGGAAATGCAATGCAGTCTGGTGGGGAAAGCCCTGATATAGCCATCAAAGGCTCGACACTGGTCCAGTCTCCTCTAGTTTGGAAGTTATGTCACCTTGGGACAAATCTCCATCTCTCTGAGCCCTAGGTTTCTCATCTGTAAAATGGGGATAAAGATACCTGCTCTGCCTACCTCAGGGGTTGTCGTGAGGATCAAATAAGGAGATGACTATGAAGGAGCTTTAAAAACTGTAAAGTGCCATGGAAATGCCAGAGAGTGTGATTAAGAGACAGCAGCTGCCCCCACACTTACTTCAAAGGGGAGAGACAGGGTGGAGAAGGCTGACATGCTCTGCTTTTGAAGTGCACAAGAGCAGCTCTCAGCAGAGAAAAAACAGCGTTGCTGCTTAAAAGGCAACTTTGAAAACAACCATTTTCTCTCTGAAGGGAGAATATAGTTGGGAGTACTTCAAAGACTGGGGAAAATTTCCAGAAAAAAAAAAAAAAAGAAATGACGTTCTCAATCCAACTTTTAGTCAATTCAGAGTTATTAAAAAAAAAAAAACCCTTCAGAACTCGTCACTTATTTAAAAAGAATGTTAATGCCTTGAAAAATTAAAAACTGTTAACAAGAGGGGAGGACAAGGGCACTGTTTTCCCCCTTCCTGAGGATCACACTGCAGAAGGCAGACGTAATGAGTCTGCCCATCGTTCACCGCTTCCCCTGATTAAACATTCACTCCAAGGCTATCCTCCCTGTCCTGATAAGTTCCACACCAAGAATAAGTCACCAGGAAGAGGCCCTTATCTCCCTCTATCCGTCTCTGACACCTAGTTATCCAGCACGGTGAGATTATTTATTCAGTTTTTCTTTCTCCTTCCTTTAAATATGGCAGCTTACCAAAGATTAACTTTAAGAATTCAGAGCAGAATTACAGTATTCTACTTAAAGGGAAAAAAGACATCTCCACCTCCAAGCAAAAGGAGACCCTTTTTTATTTAAAGCAACTAAATACAAAAATCAGAGAAGCCGGACCTTAATTCTAGTGGGCAGTGAATAGCGATGCAGAAGGCGTGCCTGGCCGTGATGCCCGGGAGGTCAGCCAACTGGAACTTGGCCAGATTTCTACAAAAATGTGACTCTGCCCTCTTCCCAGCCCTCTGTCCCTTCCTGTTCCTGTATTGTGCTAAGGAATCGGCTTGAGACTGAAGTCCCCAAGATCCTGCAGAAACAAGGTTTCCCCTCAACTGTCCTGGAGGGACTGTTCAGGTCTGTGGACCTAATGGAGACATGATTGGTGGGAGGCCTGCAGATTTTTCCCCATAGGCAAGATTTTTAGCAAATCATGTACCTCCTAGACACCATGAAACCTCAATCGGATGGTCACATTCCTTACTCTTACTATGCACACCCAGACCAGGGTAAGGGATGAATAGGAGAGGGTACAAAAAGACTTCCCTCTTCCCAAAGCGGCAGCCCAGAGAGGAAGATTTTTCTGCCTCCACTCCCTACCAGATTTGGCTTCAGAGTTTATTTCTGCAAAGGGCTTTGAGAGGAGAAGTTGAAATCTCAATGGTCTAAAGGCAGAGAATGGCAGATGCCAAGGGAAGATTAGTTTGGAGGCAAGGAGAAAGAAGGAGCACAAGCGGGGTGATGTCATAGGAGAGAAAGGGCTGCCTGAGCCCCAGCTCTTCTGTCACACTTTTAAGCAACCTTGTTTAATTAAAGTTGTGCTTCGTGCTGGCAGGAGAGCAATGCAAGTGTCAGTGCGCTTGTCAGGAGCTCCTTTGCCTGGAGCACAGATCGGAACACCCATGGCTGAATGCCAGGCTTCATCTCCAGCACAGATGGGAAGGCCAGTCGCCTTCCTGGGTGAAATTACAGAAAAGTAGGAGACAGTGGCTCTGTCTGATTCTTATTCAGCATCATTTCCAGGAAAAGAATGAAGACAATCAAGCATGACACTCTGATTTGGGCAGGAAGGCAGCCCTGAACCTCTCCATGCCATGGACCACTTTGTAGGAAAGTGAGTGTGAGATGCAGGCATGCTGTGAACTGGCCCCACAGTGGTTCACTCTGGTACCCGGCTCTACACATGTAACCATCTCATTGATCCATTTAAACTCTGCAGGGCACATTTCTGATGAGGTTTTCCTCCAATTTCTGCCTCCAGTTACACTATGTCCAATCTCCACTTCCCTTCTTTCAGGTATATCTTGGACAAGTTGGGACTTTCTGGTCATCTCCAGTCTAGACTGCAAGTTTTGACTTCCCCTTACTCACTGTAGGCCTGGAAAGACTTGAAGTAGGGAGGAAGGGGCACAGTCCACGCTCTCACTCACCCTCAGAGTTCTTCCCTGTCTGGTGGAGGATGTGACCTGCTTCTGGGGTCTGTGTCCCCAGTGCCCTTTGTTGCACATGTTCCCTTGATGTCCACCTTTGCAGAAATAGAGCTCAGGCCTCTTCCTTGCCCTCTCTATGTTCCAAAAACACTATCAGGGGCCACATCTGCATCCTCTGCAGGCTGCTGGGTAATGAGGATCATCACCCCATCTGCTTTTGGGGCAGACCATCCCATAGTTCCTCCCTGTGGGTGCCTTGGAAAAGCCCTTTCCTCCAACCTGGAGAAAGGCTCTGTGATGCCACTCTCCCCACACCCCAACACCCATTTTGTAGATTAGGAAACTCAGATTGAGTAAGTACATGATACCTGGGGGGTCATGAAGATGGCCTACAGGAGAGGGGCTCAGGATGCTTTGCTGTGTGTGCAATTTGTCTGAACTTGGTGTTGATAGACAGTGCAGGTCACCACAAGCAGCTCTGAGGTTCTTGGGAAAACTGGTCCTCTGCCAAAATGACGACCAGGACCAGCATGTGGCTGACGAAGGGTGAATGTGACCTTGGACTTGGGACAAGAAGAAGAAAAATAACAAAGGTTTATGGAGCACTGTGTATTGGACACTTGCTGCAACCACGTCTATGCAAATGTAACCTGATAGCGCCTTGTTTCCAATGTGCCCTGTTCCTGTTGCTTTTGAGGGATTCTTGGATTCTTCAGTGTGGCACATTTTGGGAACCTGCTGACACTTTCATATGCGGTCAGAAAGCACAAGGAAGTGAACAACAAGAAGGCTGTTTTTGGCCAATGGGCAACAATAAATTCTTCTCTGTTCCAGAAAGACAAATACCATATAATATCACTTGTATGTGAAATCTACAATATGCCACAAATGTACCCAGAGTATGAAACAGAAATAGACTCACAGGCATAGAGAAGAGTCTTGTGGTTCCCAGGGGTAAGGGGGAATGGAGGCGATGGACTGGGAGTTTGGGGTTAGTAGAAGCAAGCTATTACCTGTAGAATGGATAAACAACAAGGTTCTACTGTATAGTATTTATTGGAGACTATACTCAATATTCTGGGATAAATGGAAAAGAGTATAAGAAAAAATGTATATATGTGTGTAAAAGAGTCACTTTTTTGTACAGCAGAAATTAACACAACACTGTAAATCAACCATATTCAATTAAAAAATATATATATATATTTTAAAAATTCTCTTCTCTCCTATCCCTCAGATGGAAAATCCCAAGAGACACTGCTTTGCAGAGGATCCTGGCAGGATTGAGACCCCGTTGGCAATGGTGGTGACCTACTCAAGAACAAGAATTTTGGCCCTACCTCCTTCTTGCTTCTTTCTGCCCAGGGCTGTATGTGGACCTCCCAGTTACCCAGTCCTATTCCCTGCCATTTCTTTCCAAAATAAATTCTCTGTCTGCAAAACTTTGTCTCGGGTTCCAGAAGTGATGCAAACTAAGTTAATCATGTTTAGTCCGTGTGTTCAATGCTTTAATATGGATTGCCTGTTTTAATCCTAAAGTGACCTTATGAGGTTAGTGCCCTTTACCTCTCCCTTGGTGGATCAGGAAAGTGAGATACAGAGCTGAAAATACAGGCGGTAGAGTTGTTTGCCTTAGGTGGCAAGGTAGAGGTTGATGACCCCAGTGAACTCGGTTGAGAACTTTTCCCCAGCCTTGGGTGCTGGGGTTGCTTCTGGGCTCTGACTCCATCATAGGGAGCATGGCCACAGGAAGCCCTGGGATGCTGAGGGAAAGCAAAGCCAAACCCTAGGATGGAGAAGTGGAAGAAATGGGTACCTAAGCCAAGGAAGCATGCAGAAGACACCTGAGAGCAGTCTTTTCTTCTAGACTACCTGCAGAAGATAAAACGGAAAGATGGAACAATCACCATATAAGGAGACTACCTGCAGAAGACAGAATGGAAAGATGGAACAATCACCATACAAGGAGGCTACCTGCAGAAGATAAAACGGAAAACAGAACAATCACCATACAAGGAGACTACCTGCAGAAGACAAAATGGAAAGCAGAACAATCACCATACAAGGAGACTACCTGCAGAAGACAAAATGGAAAGCAGAACAATCACCATACAAGGAGGCAAGTCTGCACTCCCGTGTAAGAGAGGACTGTCCAAGCACAGAATGAGCAACCCTGGCAGACAGCAGACCTGATGTTGCAGGAGGGAGAGCTCAGGCTGTACAACCAGCCAGTTCCTGGGAATGCTGTGAAGAGACTCCTATGAGGAGATTCTATCAGTTTAGGATAGAAGCCTAATTTTTGACTAAGATTTGCCTCTTCACTCTCCCTCCAAAGACAACCTTGGCCATCCCCTGGGATTCCTCAGAATCCTTCCTGCCGAGAGAGCCACCAGGAGGTAAGATTTCACTGGGGCATAAAGTGTACGAGATATCTTTCTTTTTCTTTTTCTTTTTTATATCTTTCTAATCAGGAAAGACCCTGCTGTTTGCCCTTGGATAGGGTCCTTAATTTGCTCAGATAAGTGTAAAAGGGAGATTGAGTTCTAGTCTCTGTAGTACTTGGAGCAGATATGGGTACAAAAAGAAGCCCAGTAAATGCTTGGTATGCAAACAGATTATGAGAATGAGTTGAAAATTTATTGGCCTTAAGCTCTCTGTAAGCTCTAGACTGGTTTGATTCCTCAGCTATAATAGCCCAGCTCTGTCCCAAGTCCTCTGTGATGCATTTGGAGCATCCTCTTGAGTTTGGAAGTCACTTCTCTTAAAACCTAGTGAAAGCCTGGAGCTGGAAACAGAGCAGATGTAGGACTGGGCTCAAGATATGGGTCCTTGGGCCTGATGAGTGGATTGTCTGTGGCCTCTTGGGAGTTCTGAGGGCTGAGTGGATGACGAGCTTTCTGGACAGAGCTGGGTGATCACGACTGCTCCACCCACAGACAGGTCAGGCAGAAGGGACATCAAGGGCAGACAAGTCTTTGCCCTTGGTGTGTGAGTTCACACACACAAAAGAGGGCTGGAAAGGGCCATGACCTCCACCAGTTCCTCAGAGAGAAGAGGAAATGGGCTGGAAAACAGGCAGTTTAAGGAGGAATTTAAGGAAAGGCATGAATCAAAATCCAGTCTTCCCATTTTTTAAAAAGTCATTGAAATTACTGGAGACACAGCTCTCTCTGCTTCCCTCCCCTAACCCTACTGACTGTGTTCAATCTGTGAGTGGCCTCTGGCTCTAGGTGAATTTTATCCCAGTTTCTCAAAGAAGAGGCTGTCTGGAAGCTCCAAAGAAGGAGGAGTGAATCATAAGGGCTTTAGGGCCATGATCTACCCCAACTCCAGCCTAAGAGCTCTCAGGAAGAAGAGGAAAGAGCCTCAGTAATCAAGGAGCATGGACTGGAGAGAAGCTGTCTTAGACTAAGACGATGCCCAGGAGTGTCAGGCCCCTCTCATTCTCACTAGGACAAGGGGAAAGGAAATGTACTTGAACTTTGCATGGTCCCTCCTTCCCCACGGTCACCTCCTGGGATGGATGTGACTACTTCCCCTGGTTCTCCTACTTCCTTAGTAACCCAATCCACTTCCATACAGCAGCCAGAAAGAAACTTCTTATGCTCTGATGGTGTTCATCTGAGTGTGCCCCCCAAAGTCAAGTGCAGACGCTAGACCACAGTCTGTGAGGCCCTGCCTCATGGGTCCCACACCTCTCTCTCTAGCCTCATTCAAGTTTTCTACCTCTCATTCACTGCATCCCACACACACTGCCTTTATTTCAGTTTTCCAAACAGCACAGTTCCTTTTTTCCTGCCTCTTGAGTAGTTGCCCCTGCCATTCTCGCTTCCCCGAGCCTGTGCCCCACCATCATTCTTCACATAGGTGCTCTTTCTCATCCTTTGGGCTCAGGGTGAAGCCCCCTCCTGGGAGAACTCCCCTGACCTCTCTAACTGAAGTCAATCTTGGGTCTGGGTACCTGCAGATTCATTCTGATACTTTGCGTCATGGACATGGGGACAGGGGGGCTGACACCTGCAAGAGGTGTTTTCCATCTTGAATGTTTGCCGGCCTCTGGCAGCCAATGGGAGGCACTGACAGAATGTTGGAGCAGGAGGATGCCTTTCTCTGAGCCTCAGGTTATATCTCTGGTAGTTTGGATGTCTTTGGAGCTAAGACTTTGAAGTGTGTTAAGCAGAGTGAGGGGCACCATCAGTTTACTTTTTAAAAAGATCACTAAGATTGCCCTTTGGAAAATGTGTTGAATTTGGGGGAAACGATTTAGGAGGAAGTCCCAGTGAGAAATGATGATGGCTTGGACTGTGGTGATTGTCAACTCAGACAGAGAAAAGTGGACAGATTAAATTTGTCTTTGAAGGAAGAATTTCCAGAGCTTGGTGACTGTTTGGATGTGGTACTTGAGAGAGAGCTATGATCAGGAATGACTTCTAGGTATCTGACTTGAGCAACTGTCTGGATAGAGAAGCTATCTATTATGATGACAAAACCCAAGATGGAACAGATATGGTTCTGTTCACAGGGAAAAGATATTTATTCCTCTGATCTGTTTTCCCCTATCCTGTAATACATTTTATCTATGTAAGCAACCTACTATCTATTACCTACATATTTATTTATTATTTATCTGGCATTTATCTATCAATCTTATCTTAAAGTTTGCATTATAGCATATATACTATACTGTGATTTCACTTTCCTATTGTTCACTGCTGTTATATAGATATTCACTTGCGTTCTGTATTGACTTTATATTTTGCCCCTTTGCCAATTTCATAAATTTGATTCTATAAGTTTTCTTGGTGTGTGAATTCCTTCAGGTTTTCTATGTGAACTATAACAGTGTCTGTGGAAAAGACAGATTTACCTTTTTGTTCACATCTTGTTACTTTATGTCTATATCTTGACTTGTTACAATGATTAGAACCTCCAATACAATGTTGAATAGAAGTGATGAGAGACGGTCTTTATGTTGATACCAGTGCTGGAAAATATTGAATATTTTATCATCAAATACAATGTTTAGCACTAGGATAATTTCTGTAGATGCTCTTCATCAGAATAGGGCAATTTTCTTCTTTACCTAATTTCTGAGAATTTTTATCATGAATAGTTGTTGAATTTCATCAAATATTTCTTTCTATATCTATTGAAATAATCACATTTTCTTTTCATTTTGTTAACATGACAAATTACTTTTGAAATACTAAGCCAATTTACATTCCTGGGATAAACATCACTTGGCTAAAGTGTATGACTGTTTTTATACAGTGCTGGATCTAATTTGTCAATATTTTCTTGAGGATTTTTTTTGTTTTTATTAATGTCTATTTTTTTCTTTTTAAATGTTTGTGATAGTAATAGCTAATTTTTGTGTGTGTGTTGGGGGGGGGAGGGTCTCTGGAATGTTTCAGTAGTATAATAAAGGCTCTTCATCGGGACTAGTTCCAAATTTGAATGTCTCCCAACATTGTGGGGCTTCAGGTACCTCTGTACAGCTTGTGTCTTGAACAATCTGCTCTCAGCTGGGCATTTCAAGTCCTTACTCTGTGTGTTGATAGCCATTCCTCCAAGACTTGTCAGCAGTTTCAGACTTCCATATCTGCCTCAGTTCAATGATAGATAAAGGTCCTTCCACCTCTCTGCACTATCGTAGGGGGAGTGTCCCCAGACAGAAAGCTGGTGAACTTGAGCTCAGCTCTTGCTGAGTTTCCCCTTCTGTTAGGGATCATGTTTCTGCTCTGTCTATTGTCCAGTGTTGTAAATAATTATATGTATTTGTTCATTTTTATAGATGACCATGGTGATGATGATGTTGGTCTAGTTTTTGTAGATCACTCAGTTGTTCTTTTTATTCTAGAAACACAGGCCCTTCAATTCAAGGAAGTTTCCTTAATTTCTTCATTGATGAATGCCTCCCTTTCATTTTCTCTGATCTCTCTTTTGGGACTTCCTATTCCTGGATTCTGGATGTCTAACATTCCTAAAATGTTCCATTATTTCTCCTTGACTATATCATTTTTGTTTCTGTTTTCATCTACTTTCTGGGAGATATATTTAACTTCATCTTCTGATCTTCCTTTTGGGCTTTTTATATTTTGTCACCATATTTTAAATTTTCAAGATTACATTTTTTTCTCCCTGAATATTAATGTTTACAGCCTCCTCTTCTTTTGTTTCATGAGGATAATCTTTACCAGTTGTCAGATGGTATTAATGATGTATTTTAAAAATGTTTTTGATTCTTGCATTTCATCCAACTTGCTTTTTCTTCTACTTGTTTTGAGCTCATGTTTCAAATTAGAGGACCTCTTCAGTTTTCTGGTGATCCTTAATTATCCACCTATGTTTATGATTAGGAAACTGAAGGTCTGATTGGGAACTGTGTAAAAGACTGGGTCTTTTTCTATTATGGATGCCACATATGGGTATGTGTATTGGTTGAACTTTTCTTTGGGAAGCTTCAGTTCCACTGGGTTTAGGTCTGTCCTCCTAGGCTGGTCAGAGTCCTCAGAGAAGATTCTTCTGATGTCCTTGGAAGGTCAAGCTGTGCTGCAAGAGTCTTGGGAAAGGGTGAAAGGGGGCTGGAAGTCTCAACATTCAGTACACAAGCTTGCATGAAAGCCCTCTCGTCTCTTGCTCTTGTGACAACCTTGCCCTCACTCAGGCCTGATGCCCTGGAGGCAGAAACCTTCTCTTTTCTTCTCTTTGCAAAATAAGCTTCCAGTATTCTGGAATGGTGGAGAAGGGGCAGTTTCCCACCTTCCTGGAGTCAGAAAGATCTAGAACAACTTTTATCCTGTGTCATTTTCATTCCCACTCCCAGGTGTACCAGGACCAGTGAGTCCTGAGCCTTTTGAGAACTTGGGGTTGAAAACTGGAGTGCTTTACAGCTCTGCTCATTGTGGCCTTTAAATTCCACTTTCTTTATGCTATGTCAAATGTGAATTGTACACCTGCAATCCAGCTTCCAAAAATGTTGTTGGTATTACTCCTTTTACAAACTCTTTGTCCTTGAATGAGTATGCCTTTAATTTTTTAAATGTCATTTTAGTAGAGATTTGGAGAAGATTGTATTTTTCCAACTGCCAGATAAAATGAAGGCTTGATACCTAAGACTAGAACTGGTAGCCCACAGTTACCAATGAGAAGCAAGCATGCAGGCTTGCCAGGTTTTCCAAAAATATGCAGTGCTAAGATGAATATAAACATTTTCCCCAAGCTCCACAGCAGTAGAACAGGAAGCCTTAAATTTTAAAGATTTTGGTTTTTTTTAAAAGAGCAATGTTTACCCACTATAGATAGAAAGTATAAGAAACTCATTGTTACATGAAATGGTACAGGCTGTTGATTTACAGCCAGTTGTTTTCTCAAATGTTGAAAAAACCTTGGGGAGCAGAGACATAGCAGATCCCCTAAGGGAGCAAGCATTTGGGACCTATCTGGTAGCTATAGGTGAGCCCTTGTCCCCTGTGTTCACCCACATTCTGAGCTTAATACCTCCCAAATCCTTCTCTGGATCTTGGTTGCAGCTAACTCAACTTAGACCCAGCAGGAAGTTGTTTTTTCATCATTGCAGCTGGTTGATGGAAGAAGCACTCCAGTGTCTAGGTTAACTTATTCAGGGCTTTGTGGCTGGCTATGTCCTCAGCTACAGCCATCAGCCTCTATTCGTTTGGGTAACTACAGTAGTCATCAGCTATTTCCAGAAGCCTTGAGAAGACAGTATTTCTCTAAGACCTCAAACATTCTTTCCATGATCTTCAACCCTTAGAAGATGGGAAAGGGCCTTAGATGGGAAATGGACCATCATATCAAGGTGTCCAAGTCTCCCCCTGGTGCTGGACCCCAGAGACTATAACCTACCTCATCCTCCCAGGGGCTTCCTGCACCCAGCCTCCCTAGCACCATTCTCTCCAGGACACAAGCCTGACATACACACCCCATCTGCCTCCAGCCTCAGAAATCCATGGACATGGACAGGTTATCTCAGTCTTGCCCTTCTCTTAGGTTTACCCTTAGGGAACACCAGCAAATATAGAAAGGGCTGGACAGAGGACATTATCAGGTAACATTTTTTTCTGTAGGTTGAGATTTCAATTTGACTCTGTCTTCAGCTCTGTGTTATGATGCAGCAATGTCATGATCACTTCACAGCCACGAAAGGAATTATTTTCCCTGGCATCTTTCATTTCTGATCCCCTCATCTTCATGTGTCTGCCTGCTGACAAACCAGAGCTGTCAGAGCCACCTGTCACTGCAGGGGGAAAAATACCTTTTTGACAACTGTATCTTCCTCCAGAAGATACTCTTTGTACCCAATATCTGCTTTCCAAACTGTGTTTGTGACACTCACTTCTGTTATTTCAAAGGGACTCATGAAATACTCCAAAAAGGAATCTCAAACCCAATTAATTTAAATTCATTTTTGTGCTGAAAGTGCAACATGACGTATTTAGGAGGAAGTGTGTGCAACATGAAGTTAAGCAATAGGAGGGTCTTGTTGTAAAGAAACAGCCTCCCACATTAAATGCAAACTCAGGAGCCTCCAAGGACCTAGGCAGGGAAGGGCACCAGGAGGTGGCATACTGCATTTGGGGTAGGGGTGAGTAAGGAATGCATACATGCATACTCAGTCACTAAGTCGTGTCCGATTCTTTGCAACCTTAGGGGCTGTATCCTGCCAGGCTCCTCTGTCCATGGGATTCTCCAGGCAAGAAAAGAGGAGTGGGTCGCCACTTCCTTCTCCAAAGGATCTTCCCTACTCTGGGATCAAACCTGTGTCTTCTTCATTGGCAGGCAGATTCTTTATCACTGAGCCACCTGGGAGGAACTTGAGTGGGAAATACTTGGTTCTGACTCTGAGTTTAGCTCAGAATTAGTTCTCTCTATGCTGGTAGAGAGATGTGTCTAGTTGGAAAGAAAGAAAGTGAAAGTGGCTCAGTCGTGTCTGACTCTTTGCGACCCCATGGACTATACAGCCCATGGAATTCTCCAGGCCAGGATACTGGAGTGGGTAGCCTTTCCCTTCTCCAGGGGATCTTCCCAGCACAAGGGTTGAACCCAGGTCTCCCACACTGCAGACAGATTCTTTACCAGCTGAGCCATAAGGGAAGCCCAGGTGGAAAGAAGTTCTCCTTTTTATTTCCCTTTAAATGACACCACCCAATGGTAACCACTCTGCCCTTCTCCCTGCCATTCTCATCTTCCCCGTGGACAAAAAGCCAAAGCCACATTGGTCCCCAGGAGCGCTCTATGGGATAACAAATTCTAACCTTGCATGCTCAGTCCCCTGATTCCTGAGTCGAGTTGCTTTTGTTCCTTTGTTGACTTTTGTTTTAATAAAGACCAACAGAAAATAAGAGGAATTCTTTACAGAGGAAACATTCAGTGGGGAATTTCTTGTTCTCTGAGTTCAATAGCAACATTTTGGCTTTAGATTTGGGGTCGTGGGCAATGCATATGCATTGTCCCCACCACCTGCAGGATTCCATTGAGCAGTCAAAGACTTCTGGCAAAAAAAAAAAAAAAAAAGTATGAATCCGCCACAGCCTTGAATATGTGGAAGAGTGTCATCAGTGTAACAGAAATGATAAAAAATTTATGGACAATAGGCTAGAGATGTGGCTGGATTGTTGCAACTCAAAACCATGCGGGAGAAAGCTCTAGCAGCCGTACGTATAGTACTTCCCAGGGGAGCCCCACAGGGTCTCCCAGCTTGAGTTTAGCTGTGGAGTGATAATCAGAATCATCCGTTAGACGACTATCTATAGCAGCAATTTCTAAATTGTTTTGAGTCACCTACTCTACACTTAAAAAAATTAAGCATGCATCCACAGTTTACATATTTTTTTATTCATAAACTACATACATGTACTCATTAGTAAATATCTCAACATAATTTATATTTAAGTGAGATTAACTATTAATGCTCATGGGTAAGACTTCATCTTTCAAGCAGTCTTCTTGATAGTTTGAACTCTAGGGACAACATTTTTTATCACATCTTATAAAATCATAATTATTTTCATCACATAGTGTCAATAAAAGTATAAAAGTTAGATGTATCATCTTTGCTATTCTCAAGTTGTTTACTAGTGCTGGCATTTTAAAATTCTCTTTCTTATGCCAGAATGTTTAATCACTTAACTATTTTGAAAGGATTAGATTTTTTAAATGGAATATATTATCCATGAATCTCCTTAACCAAGAGGATATAAACTGCAACTCATTGCAAGACAATCAAATAAGTAAAAAAGTGGATTAAGGAACTCTTAGACTTACTCAGGAATGACAATCCATATGTTAAAATTAATGTCTTACTGTCTTTCATATTTGAGATAAAATTCATGTCAGTAAAAGTTCTAAGCATCTCTTTGCACACTCGGTGGATCCACTTGCACAACCCTCAGCCTCCCCACCCCTAACTAGCACCCACTGATGTGTTATCCAGGCCAGTTGTCCTTAGGCCTTCCTGAGTCACAAAGATGTTGGCTGCAGCATCTGTACCTGGCTGGCCCTGAGGCCACAACATGGGTGCTGGAGGAAGCAGAGAAGAGAGATGGGACACACCCCAACCACCTCAGCAGACCAACAAACAGAAACAGTAGAGTGCTGTGACGAGGGTCAAGAACAACCTTTGCCTCATATAAAGGTCAAACACCTTGCCTAACACAGTGCTGGGAATTTACACAGCGAAAGGAGCCATGAACCTGCTTGTCCGCCCAAGCTCTACACCAGAGCTCCCCCCAAGGCCTGGCACACAGTGGCAAAGGGTCTCTTTTGTGCCATATGTACCAAACAGCTTTGTCTTTCACTCATAAGCATGAAAAGTCTTCCAGGCTTTTAAGAACTTAAAGGAAAATCAACAGCATGAAAGAGAAAGCCAAAATGAACCAAAACAACAACTAATTAAAGAAAGCAAGGAAAAGAAAGCAATTTTGAAAACTGTAAATCTTACCTGAATCTTAAGAGTCATCTGAGAAAATATTTAAAAAGAGCAAACAGAGGGAAAAAGAACTATTGAAAATTTGTATTCTGAAAATTGAAATAAAAATTATACATCAGGCAGAAAAAAAGAATTAATATAAATGAAAACCAAAATAGTGGTAAAAAGATAAGGAAATATGACATAGTAAAAATAGATGGAAAATAAAAAAGTAACGATTTTTTAAAGTGAGGGAAGAAACAAGAATCCAAAGTTTATTCAGTAGGAATCCCAATAGGAGAGATCAAAGTCAATGAAGATGAGGAAATCATCAAAGAAAAATGATGGAATAAAAAGGAAGAAAATTGGGTCATTTGTAGAGATGTGGCTGGACCTAGTAACTGTCATACATAAAGAAGTCAGAAAGAGGAAAATAAATACCATATATTAATGCATATATGTGAAATCTGAAAAAAAAATGGTATAGACAATCTTATTTACAGAGCAGAAATAGAGACAGAGACATAAAATAAACATAAGGATACCAAGTGGGAAAGAAGGGGATGGGATGAATTGGGAGATTGAGGCTGACATATATACCCTATTGACACTATGTATAAAGTAGATGACTAATGAGAACCTACTGTATTATAGCACAGGCAACTGTACTCAGCACTCTAGGTGACTTAAATGGGAAGAAAATCCAAAAAAGAGGGGATATATGTATATGTATAGCTGATTCATCTGCCATACTGATATAACAATGAAAAGCAACTAAACTCCAATAAAACTTATTAAAAATAAAATTTTTTAAATGGTGAAGTTCCATCCAGACATGATGGTGTAAGCTGTTTTCCCTGTCTCCTCCATGCTAAGTGTAACCCTGGAAATGGAGCAAGAAACAACCAGAGAAGAACTCTGAAAAGTGGTAACAGAAAAAAGATGAATTGTTTTGGGACTTTAAGACTTGAGTAACAATACAGAGGCAGGGCATCTTGCTTGCCCACACCCAACATAGGAAGGCTGCCCAGACCAGGCATTTCCCAGCCCCCTAACTTCACTGTAGAAGGCAACCCAGGTAGGTTCATTTTTCCCCCTGATCCAACAAGATCCCCTCTAACAACAAAAGTGAAGCCCAACACAATTGGCAAGGGGCCAGGGGAGGCATTCTTTTTCTTCCCAGGCCTGAGATTCCTCTTTTCTACAAAGAGATATAAGGGTCAGCAGATTGATCTAGGAAGAATCTTTGTCCCCATGAGCCCCGAACTTTCCTCCCCTACTCATAGACACCCAGGAATGGAAAGTGGGTGAGGAAGTGAAGGGTGAGTGGGCACTGACAGGAGGAATCCCATCATATCCCCCTCTCCTTGCCCCCCACTTAGAGCAACCTGGTGATCCCACCTGGGGACTCTCCTTCTGTCCCCTAAAGGCAGCAACAGCAAGGACCAGTGACAACCCCAGTGGCACTAGATACACTCTGCAGACCAAAATAGCACTATAAAGCATTTGATTCATTAGTCTGCCTTTTGAACCACAGCCCACAAAAGTAAGCCCAAACCAGCATATTAAACCTAAACAGAGTGACTGCCACCTAGGTGAAGAGGAGAGGGGCTGAAAAAGTCTTTGACAAAATCATGGCTGAAAACTTTCCAAATTTGGTGGAAGACACAAACTTATAGAAACAAGATGCTAAGTAAAGCTCAAAAGGATAAATTCATGCCAAGACACATCATAATTCAAAAATTTTTAAGTAAAAATGAAGAAAAAATACCTTGGAAACAGTCAGAGGGGAAAGAACACATTACCTATAAGAGAGCACTCATTTGAATGATAGCAAATTTTTCATTTGAAACCATGGAAGTTAGAAAGAAGTGGCACAATACTTCTGAAGTGCTGAAAAAAAAGAATGGCAAACTGCAAATACAACATCTGTTGAAACTATCCATTCAGAAATGAAGGGGAAATAAAATCATTATCAGACAAAGGAAAATTTTTAAAGTGTATCATTAGCGAATGTCCTTAAAGATTTGGCTAAAGAAATACCTTCAAAGGAAAATAAACAAGAAAAGAAGGAATGTTGTAGTCGCAGGAAAGGAGAACAATGAAAGGAGAATAAACATGGTTACATCTAACAAATACTTTCTTCATGAGTTTTATTAACTGTAATTGATGTTTGAAATAATAATTATGTTAATAACAGCACCTCATGCCCAACACAATGATATTTAAAAATGGATAAGGTAACATGATCTAAATGGTAGTGAAGTTTGCACATTTCAGTGGAAAAGGTGGGTACCAGTTGTGGTAGACCAAATCATGACTCTCATTGATGCTCTTAATCCCCGGAACCCCTGAATTGTCACTTTATATAGTTAAAGAGACTCTCTAAATGTGATTAAGTTAATGTTCTTGAGATGGAGAGATTATCTTGTTAGTTATCTAGGTAGCCCCAAGATAATCACAAGGATTCTCATTGTAAAGAGGGAGGGTGATCACAGGCAGAGACAGAAGATGTAAGGGTAGAAGTAGAGGCCAGAGAGGAGAGAAGTGGCTGCACTGCTGGCTGTGAAGGTGCAGGAAGGTGTCAGCCAAGGAATGTAGTCACCTTTAGGGATACATCTTTATAACCCTGGATTTGGCAATGGTTTATTAGATATGATACTGAAATAACAAGTAGCAAAAGAACGATAAATATATTGTATAGCATCAAAATTTAAAATTTTATGCTTCAAAAGACCATGTCAAGAAAGTGAAAAAGACAACCTAAAAATGGAGGAACCTATTTTCAAATTATATATCTAAAAACTATGTAGTATGTAATAAATATAAAGAACTCAACAACAAAGACACAACTCAGTTAGGAAATGCACAAATGACTTGAGTTAGACATCTTACCACTCTAAAACAGAACTAACCGTCTTGATGACCAACAGGTACATGAAGTACATGCTTCCCTGGTGGCTCAGATGGTAAAGTGTCTGCCTGTAATGCTGGAGACCTGGGTTCAATCCCTGGGTTGGGAAGATCCCTGGAGAAGGAAATGGCAACCCACTCCAGTACTCTTGCCTAGAAAATCCCATGGACAGAGGAGTCTGGCGGGCCATAGTCCATGGAGTTGCAAAGAATCAGACACGACTGAGTGACTTTAATTACTTACTTACTTACTAAGTACATGAAAAGATGCTCAACATCATTAGTCATTGTTGTTGTTATTCAGTCACAAAGTCGTGTTCATCTCTGTGACCCCACTTACTGAAGCATGCCAGGCTTCTCTGAACTTCACACCTCCTGGAATTTGTCCAAGGTCACATCCATTGAATTGGTGATGCCATCTAACCATCTCATCCTCTGCCTCCCTCTTATTCTTTTGCCTTCAATCTTTCCCAGCATCAGGGTCTTTTCCAGTGAATCAACTGTTTGCATCAGGTGGCCAAAGTATTAGAATTTCAGCTTCATCATCAGTCCTCCCAATGAAAATTCAAGGTTGATTTCCTTTAGGATTGACTGCTTTGATTTCTTTGCAGTTAAAAGGATTCTCAAGAGTCTACTCCAGCACCAAAATTTGAAAGCATCAATTCTTTGGAGGTCAGCCTTCTTACATCACCTGATTGGGGTCAACCAGCATCCAGACTCAAACACCACTGAGAATTCCCAAAGTCCCAATTGGGAAAAGGTCAGTGCATCCATCCCTTCAGTGAGGCTTCTAAATTGAAGTTTTGGGGGTTCCCACTTATAATCCCAGCCCACTAGCTGATATCATCATCAGTTTGTGAGCAAACTGCAGCTCTGGTTTCACATTAATCCCTCCTTTTTTTTTTTTGACTATATGGACCTTTATTGGAAAAGTGATGCCACTGCTTTTTATTTTTTTTAATTATTATTATTATTTTTTTACTTTACAATATTGTATTGGTTCTGCCACACATCAACATGAATCCACCATGGGCATACACATGTTCCCCATCCTGTTTGTTTTGTCTTGAGAGCCATAAGATTTTTTTAAGCCCCAGGTGTGGTTAGCCAGACCTCCTCTGGGAGCTCAAGAATTCCAAGACCAAGGGCTCAAGAATTCTAAGACTAGCTTCCTATCTCATCTGTATTGCCACTCATCTTACTTGTGCCCTCGTGAGCAGGCACGTAGTCAGGGCAGTGTCCAGGCAGATCAGAAGCAAGGTCAGAGGCCTGCTCTGGTTTCTTGTCTCTGAAGCCTGAACAAGACTACTTACAGCGAATTTCCCTAGCACTGCTTAATAAGACTAATACGTTTAGGCTACCTTTTAGAATAATGGAAATGCTTTGAATCTGGTAGAAGTGATGGTTGCACACTATGATAGTACTAAGTACACCCGGGTCATGCACTTTAACATGGTTAATTCTGTTACGCAAGTGTCACTTTAAGGAAAAAGCCAATCTCATACTTAAACGGTTATATACTGTATGCTCTGCTTACATAACATTTTTGAGATAACAAAAGCTTAAAAATGGAGGATAGATTACAGGTTGGAGAGGGAGGAGTATAGATGGGAAATGGGTAGTTATAAAAGGGGTCCCTATGGCACTGAAACCATTCAATCTCCCTATTGTGGCGGTAGGTACACAAGCCAACACAAAAATGATACAATTGTATTGAATGTAATTCACATATATGCACACACATACATACAAGTACAAGTAAAACCAGGGAAATCTGAATAAATTGGTGGATTGCATCAGTGTCAGTATTTTGAATGTGATATGAGCCTATAGTTCTGTAAAATGCGAGAGGAAACTGGGCATACAAGAGATCTCTTCGTATTACCTAAATTGTATACGAATCTATGAAAACCTCAGTTGTGGGTATTGAGATGTATATTCTTGTGATGAGGGGATTTAGAAGATAAACAATGAACAAATAAACACATATAACAGGGAAATGCAAGATATGGGGACTATGGACACAAGCACTCATGCATGAACAAAATCAAGTATTTCAAGCCATTTTCTTTTCCCATGGAGCTGGAATTCATGTACGTAGTAAATGATGTATACTATTTTTTTCTTGATTATATAGTGAATATTATCTATTTAGTGGGAATAAGGGCTTCCCTGGTGACTCAGATGGTAAAGAATCCGCCTGCAATGCAGGAGACCTGGGTTCAATCCCTGGGGTGGGAAGAACCCATGGAGGAGAGCATGGCAACCCACTCCAGTATTCTTGCCTAGAGAATCCGCGTGGACAGAGGAGCCTGGAGGGCTATGGTCGATGGGGTCACAAAGAGTCGGACACAACTGAGTGACTAAGCGCACACACATAGTGGGAATAAAATTGAGAGTTTTATCTACATCATTTTAGTTAAACCAGACATGAGGTAAATATTAAGTAATATATTATTATCATGTTCCAAAGATTTGTGTTTAGTTACAAGAAGGCATTTTCTCAGATTTCCTCTGAAAGGTAGGACAATTAATAATGGCATCATCTCAAAATTAGCTTAAAGATCAAAGGATCATTGCTGGGCACAGAGAGCCACGGTGCTTCTCCTCTATTGTACAGCTCTACAGTAAAGGGCTTCCTTCATAGCTCAGTCGGTAAAGCATCTGTCTGCAATGCAGGAGATCTGGGTTCAATTCCTGGGTCGGGAAGATCCCCTGGAGAAGGAAATGGCAACCCATTCCAGTATTCTTGCTTGGAGAAGCCCATGGACAATGGAGCCTGGCGGGCTACAGCCCATGGGGTCACAAGAGTTGGACACGACTTAGTGACTAAACCACCACAGTAAAGGGTACCTCTTTCAAGAACCAGGCAGTTTATGATGCAAATATCAGCATAGCACTGGCTTCCTGGTCATGACAAGGGGTGCCAACAGTGCACGCTTCTCAGAGGTCACCTTTTCACTTGTCCAGGCTCCAAGCTGAAGAGCACCATGTAAGGACTCCCTGCTATCAGCCATCTTCCAAAGTGCACCTGTCATCTAAAAAATACACAGCCATGGAGTAATACTAGGAAATGCAAGGGAGGAAAATGTGTTTGTGCTTAGAAGCCATAAATTGCATTTGGAACTCCAAAGCAGATTATGCAAGCCATATAGAAAACCATATAAAGTAACTGGGAATACTATTTTATTATGTTAGTTAACATAATAGTGGCACCTAACAAATAACAGCATTTAACTAAATTTTCAAACGGAAATGTCCAATAACAGCATTTAATCAAATTATAAACAGAAGAAAGCTAATGTTGCAATAGTTATTTCACTCAAAATATTATATGTGGCAACATAATAAGAAACAAAGAATAATTACACAAAATGATAAAGGAGCAATCTAGAAATAAGATACACCAATCATGAACTATCAACAGAGATTCTATTACGGCAGTTGCATGATTAAGAACACGAAACTTCATGATGGTTAAATGAAGGCAGACATATCCTCTACTAATAAAAAAGAAAGAAATTTGAGACAAGACAACAGTTTTAAGACTTTTTATTTCTCAACAACAGCAACTTGCTATGGTATAGTAGGTACCAACACAAATCATGTTTGCAGGGGAGGATTGAGGCAGTAAGCCAAGAGGTGAGGGGGAAGAGCAGACTTGCAGTGTTTTCATGAAGATTAAATGAGGCCATATTACTTACTCATGTGTCTAGTTTACTGCTTAACACATAGGATGCATTTGTGTTTGTCAGTATAGCATACAGAATGCTTCAATAACAAACTCCAAAGTCTCGGGGTCTTAACATGAAAAGGTTTATTTATTCCTCAGATAAATTGTAATGCAGGTCTGGTAGCCTTCGTCCATCTTATAGCCAAAGCACACAGAATATGTGATCTCAAGGTCAGTGCAGCAAGGAAAGAAAGGTTGGGAAAATTTTGTAAAATTTTTGTAAGTGCAAGCCAGGAGCCAGCTCATAACATCACTTCTACCCTCATCCCACTGGTCACAGTTCTGTCGTGTGGTTCTAAAGTAACTGCAGAGGAAGGTGGGGCTGTGATCTTCCAGTGTGTCCAAGAAGAAATAACAGTACAGAGACCGCAGGTCACCATGGTGCCATGCCATTCAGGAAATGGGCACCCTGCTCTCTGGCTACAGCTGCTAAGTCATGTGCTGTTACTTTTAAAACCCTAAAAATATGACAGCAACACCCAACCTTTGCTGCCAAGTGCTGGCTGCTTTGTATTATTTCAGTTTGCAAAGCAACCCTACCAAATACATTTATAACTTATTATTATAAATAAAGACACAGAGAGGTAGAAATTTCCTGAAGCTACAAGTTAGTACATATTTGTCTTATTACCAGTACTTCTACCAAAAAGTGGGTTGTGCCCTCCACGTGGCTGGGCAGCCCTAGCACAGACCCGTGGCAGACACCAGCCTTCCCACCTCTAAGGAACCTGGCTGGTACACAACAATTGGCATGTTCATAGAAAGCTTCCATCCATGGTAATTTTTTCATTGATTTACTGGCTCCATTAAAAATATTGTTCCATAATGGTCAAGTCCAGAGGATGTTGCAGTTAAAGAGAAAACTGCCCTAAATAAAAACAAATGATACTAGAATCCCTTCTCTCCCAGTGAAACGATTCTCCTGTATTTTGTTCTCCTTGTGAGCACACCAAAAAAGCTTCTTCGGTCTATTATTTCCCAATTACCTCCTCTAGTGTTAGCTGAGAGCAGAGAAGGAAGATGAGATCATGAGGCTCATAACATTTGATCTTTTCCAGGCTTCAGCAAACCTGTGAATCACTTTCATAAGCTCAATCAATATCAGGTGTCACCTGGTGGCAGGTAAGGGCAATTCGATGGCTTTTCTAATACCTTGCAGGCATTGATTTGCCCACATATCAGGAGACAGGAGACTGGATGGGGGATAGAGAAGCAGGAAAAGGCAGAGCGGCTCTGCAGCTCTGCAGGACGGCCCCAGAGATCCAAGAGCTCATGTCTGCCTTGACTGTGTACTGACTTCCCAGCCTCTCCCAGCCAGGCCTGCTGCCCTCAGAGCCTGCCCAGAGCCACCAGCCAGGAGCACATGGGTGAATGTCCGCCTGGATCCCGCATTCACCAGCTGAAATAGGGCAGTTCTTCTGCTTTCTGTATTTTAAAGGGCTGAGCACCCCAGATGGCATGACTAAAAACTACTCTCAGAAGATGTGAAGTGGAAAATATGGTTCTCGAAGTCTGGTCCCCAGCCAGCAGCATCAGCCTGACTTGGGGAGTTGTTGGAAATGCAGATTATCAGGCCCCACCCCCGGCCTACTGGATCAGAGTCTCTCTCTGGAGGTGGGACCCAGCCATCCGTGTTTTAACAAGCCCAAGAAGATATCAATGCACCATAGCATTGATTCTACCATTGCTTCAGCGGCAGAATTCTTGCCTGCCACATGGGAGGCCCAGGTTCAATTCCCACCCAATGATTTGTGATGTTTTGTGGGCTTCCCTCGTGGCTCAGGAGTAAAGAATCCACTTGCCAATGCAGGAGACATGAGTCTGATCCCTGGGTCTGGAAGATTCCCTGGAGAAGGAAATGGTACACACTCCAGTATTCTTGCCTGGGAAATAATCCCATGGACAGAGGAGCCTGGGGTGCTACTCTCCATGGCATCACCAAAGAGTTGGACATGACTAAGCAACTAAACAATAACAAGAGTTTAGATTCACCGTACCAAATGACACTGTAAGAGAGGCTGAGCTTTCCATTTCCCTGAAGTGAAGAGCTGGGCTCAGGGCAAGGGGGAGTTATGGACCATCAGGATGGGAACCCAGTTTCCATCTGGAAGTTTAGACTGGTTTGTTTGACACCACCTTTCACTGCTTACTCTGGGCTGCTGACCAGGCATCCTGGAGCTGGTAGGGGTGTCCTCTGAACCGCAGAGTGGCAGCTGTGAGGCAAGGCTGAAGCCCAGTGTGTAGGAACAGCGCAGCAGCCGTGGCTGGGAGACACCTTTGCAGGGCACCGGGGAGAGCCACATGGTCTGGGCAGAGGGGGGCACTTCTCAGCTGCTCTGAGAGGGTATGGGCTGAGGGCCTTGAATGTCCACCAGTGTAGATGTTACTGAATTGAACTGCAAATACATTCATCTCAACACAGGCAGGCTTACTACTCGGGCATGCGTATCCTCAGATTCTGTCCTGATTCCCTGCCTCTCCCCCACCCTCAGGCCTGGCCCCCTCTCCCCTGGTCCAGTACAGGAGCTTCCTACAGGACTGCCTCCTCCAGTGTCGCTGTCCTGCAGCCATTCTCCATCCAGAGCTAGAGAGGGTATCTCTCATCTGACCGTGCCTCCTCCCTGCTTAAAATCTCTCCCCAGCCTCCAACTGCTTCAGGGGGAAATCGACCACCCTCGCTGGCATATTCGTCACTGGTACTTGACTGCTGGCCCTCTCCAGCATCCCCTCCTGCCACTTCCTTGCCAGGGCCCTGCCTGACAGGGAAAAGCTTTTTCAGTATCAGGGATGCTGCCGCATCATTCCCTTGTCACTTAATTTCCATTTCTTTCAAATATTCAGATTGAGGTCCATTCATCCAAAGGGTCAGAACTGCTTGCCTCATCTGCACTCTCACATGCTAGACACGTGCTGGACACGTCTAACTCAGCCCAAATCACAGTTTCGAAATGTATTTGTCTTCTGCCCCCCCCCCCCCCCAACAGTGAGAGACTGAGTGCAAAATAAACTTCCTGGTGATGCTGTCCTGAAACCACTAGTATTTTTGTGTGTCCACCCTATTAAGACACCAAAAAATTTTGATGAGTTGGGTTATTGTCCAACAAATCTCCTTTGAGCTCTATGTCAGGTAGGAGAGAGGAAAGCATGAAAGTGCAAATTCCAATAGTTTCTCACTTTTTAATCCTAATTATACATTATTTGGGCTTCCAGGTGGCGCTAGTGGTAAAGAATCTGCCTGCCAGTGTAAGAGACACAAGAGACATGGGTTTGATCCCTGGGTCGGGAAGATTCCCTGGAGAAGGAAATGGCCACCCATCCAGTATTCTTGTGCAGAAAATTCCATGGACAGAGGAGCCTGGCAGGCTACTATCTATGAGGAAACAAAGAGTCGGACACGACTTAGCAACTGAACAGACACGTGTTATTCATTCAGGCTGTAAGATTCCTTGAGAGGTCATCTCATCCAGCCTCTATCTCTGAGCAAGACTGAAGGAGGTGTCTGGGATACTTTTTTACAACAGCTCTCAGTACGTCAAATTCAGACTGGAAAAAAATAAAAGATCAGATGCTAATGGGTGATGCCCATACTGCAGAAGACCTGTTCTCTCAACATTCTGCCATGAGGACAGAACATGAAGTCCTCTGGGTGGGATGAGACCCAGCCTATTTACATACAGACACCATTTTAAATACATTATGTGTCACTGAAAGAAAAAGTTAACGTGTCTCCTTGCTTTTATCTAACTTTGACCGCATTACTTTTACAGTCTTGGTAATTAAGAAGGTTGAAGTGCGTGGCTGAAAAAGTTTAAAAAAAGTTCACTTTTACTTATTTATTTTTTCCATTTTTGTTTGTATCCAGCTTTGGTTAAAAATATGAGGCACTCTCAATGGCACCCCACTCCAGTATTCTTGCCTGGAGAATCCCATGGGCGGAGGGGCCTGGTGGGCTGCAGTCCATGGGATCGCTAAGAGTCGGACACAGCTGAGCGACTTCTTTCACTTTTCACTTTCATGCATTGGAGAAGGAAATGGCAACACACTCCAGTGTTCTTGCCTGGAGAATCCCAGGGTCGGGGAAGCCTGGTGGGCTGCTGTCTCTGGGGTCGCACAGAGTCGGACACGACTGAAATGACTTAACAGCAGCATATATGCTGTGCACAGTCATGTTGGACACTTTGTGGCCCTATAGACTGTAGCCTACCAGGCTCCTCTGTCCATGAAATTTTTCAGGCAAGAGTATTGGTGGGGGTTGCCATTTCCTTCTTCAGAGGATCTTCCCAACCCAGAGATTGAACCCACATCTCTTGCATCTCCTCCACTGGCAGGCAGATTATTTATCACTAGCACCACCTGGACTCAGGTAGTATTATAAATACTCACTAGGCTCCCTGTCTTACAGATGGAGAAATGTTCAAGAGTCTCTTGTTCATCTGTTCTTTGAGGCCCAGATTACGTTTCCTATAAGTAAAGGGTTCATTAACAGTGATTCCCAGAGCAACATCAGGTGAGGTATGGCAGGAGCAGGAAGTTTTAACCTTGAACTTGCCTTGGGCCCTGGAGGTCATCTGAGGATGACCAAGAAAGCAAGTGAGTCTGCCAGATCATAGACACTTCTCCGAGAAATCCTGTACTTATGCAACCAAGAGGGAGGGGAAACAAGCTAGGCCATCCTCAGGATACCTCTACCAGGAGGGGACATCTGGTGCATTCTCCAGCTGTCCTTGGAGGTGCCACAGCCTGTCTTGAGGGCTGGATCAAAGCTCGAAGGATAGGACCTGGGAAGATAGGCTGTCAGGTCCGCCTGGAGACCGGGTTTTCCTGGGGAAGCTGTAACCACGCTTTATTTAGCCTGCTCCTCAACATGAAATGAGTCATCGTATCTGTACCCCCAGAGTCTAGCTGTTCTTTGTCGCCCAGAATAGTCTGGGAGCGTCATGGTTGGCTATTCCTAGGTACCAGCACAAGAGAGAAGTGTTCTAAGATGGGTGTACATCAGTAAGTCCTTTCACTTGTTTTTGTACTGCCAAGCACCATTTTGTTCCTCCAGGAGCCCTTCTTTTCCTCAGGTGAGGCACCCCTTGGGAACTCCCCAGAGAGTGAAACTGGGCTATCTTTAGTCACTATTTTATCAGTCAGGATAAACCAGGTTTTGCTCCACCAACAAAATGTTTCAAAATTTCAGTGATGCAATACAACACAAGTGTCCTTGGCCCATAGGAGAGTTCTGCTGAGATTAGACTCAGGGAACCAGGGTGACAGAAGCTTTATCTTGATACGTGCTTCTGTGACCACTGAGGATGTCTGGCTCTTGAAGTGTTCTACTTGTAAGGAACACAGTTCATACCCACTCATATTTAATTGGCTAAAGTCAATTACACAGCCCCATATAGAAGGATGTATTGAAGTATATATAGCCCCAGATAGAAGCCTTCAAAGAAGGACAGAAGCATGGTCCTACTGTGTGCTCAGAAGGTAGATGGTGAGGTGGAAATTTTAAGTGAACAAATGCAGCCAGCATCTCATGGAGCCAGACAATGCACCTTCCCAAGCACAACAAGACTATAGGTCCCTCTTGCACTGCATGCCAAGAACTAGACAGACCATGCTGATGCCTCCAGACACAAATCCAGTCTGTTCAGAGACCACATGCTCTCCCATCCCTCTTAGGGGGGATTTAATTATAGCAAACAGTCCTCCCCTCTCTGTCATAAGAATCCCAGGAAATCAGGGAGAGTGAAAGGAATCTTTGCATCACTTAGTATGCTCTGTAACCTCCTTGAAGTAGACTTGTGCTTTTTAAGAAAATTATAAAAAGAAGGAAAATCCCCAAGCCTCCTTCCCTCACCCACTCTAGTGCCAAATAACTATGTCCTTTCTGTCCCTCCCTTCCTGACTGTAGAAAGCACTTGGAAAGCAAAATAGTGAAAAACAAAACAAAACTACAATTAACAAACATTAAATATTGAAAAGAGATATCATAGGGTGTGTGTGTGGGTGAGTGAACAAAATAGATCTCCCCCACCCACGTACTCTCGCTCAGAAAGGCTGTCTGAGAGACATACCCAGTTGGGCTGCAGGCTATGATATAATTAGAACAATATTGCCCAATTGCAAAGACATGTGCCTGTTTGCATGAAATAGAAGCATCTGCTGAAATTATTTGAGGTGCCCCATCACTAATTAAAAGAGCTTTCATTTATAGAGGATGCACCATATGGATGCTGCTGATTCTTGGGTTGCTGGATGTGAATGAGCGCTGGGGGAGCTGTTGGGGCAGGTGTATGGTGAGGAATATCTGGGAAAACATGACTTAGCCTTCCAAAATTTCTCCTTACAAGGAAGTGCAGGGGCGGGGGAGGTGCTGCTGGAAGTTGTTTCAGTGAGACAGAGAAACGTGACACACCACCCCAAATTGTACCTGGCTGTGTCTATGACCACTGAGGAGCTTTGCCCCTGGAGTCTTGCTATGCCTCTTTTACTCACCACATCACTACTTTGTCTTCAATGGATTCCAGATAAACAGAATGAGCTACAGAATTTGGGTGGCTCTGTGCAAAATAACACCATGGGGCCCCTTGATAAAAATGATTAAGAATTTCCAGGCAGTGACAGCAAAGCATTAAACTGCATGCAAGCCATACTGAGTGCGGGGTCCCGTGCAACTGGAAGGATCACATACTTGTGAAGCTGGCCCTGAAGGTAAGGAAAAAGGAAGAGCTGCTAGAGAAATAGGAGCCAAGAGGTGGGGTGGTTAAACCAGAGAGCAATGCAAGACAGCAGTCACCCCAGCATATTATAACCCATAAGGGGCTTTCATATCCATGCTCTGCTCTGCAGGCCACACCGCTCATGCTCTTGGCAGGACAGACTCAGAGAGAAGAAAGGACTTGTTTTCTTATCTCCTCACTGTGCAGACTGTGGTGAAACCCAGAAGTGAACTTCTGGCCCTACTTGTCTTCTCCTTCTTTATACCTTACCTACTCAGCAAGTTCTACCCCTATGGATTCTACTCTGCATCATTATCCCCTAGTACAAGACTACTCTAGGAACCCATGTGCATCCTATTTAGCACAGGGAACTAGTCCAAATAGGTACCACTAAAAACAAAGTCAGTCCTAGCTGAGCTGGAGACCTGGGCCTCCAGGACACACTGGTAAAGATGATTCTTACAATTCTCCCCAGCTAGAAGAGGGTAACAGAGTATTCAGGATGTGATTTCCAACCAACTTGGACTCTAAGGTTCAATAACTGGAACATACTTGAAACAATTATAGAATTGGGGGCAAGGAAATAATAACCACTGTTCTAAACTTTCTGGTCTAATACTAGCATTCTTTTTCTAGTTAAAGTACTCCCATTGTAAAATCACTTTGGGGTCCAGAGGTATCTTTGTTTCAGATTCCAGTTTTTACAAACTACTTAAGGAGACAGAAGACCCATACCATCCAATGGATACAATGATCTTTTAGAAAAACAACAGAAATACAACACATCAACATTTGTCACATGTAGTGAAGTCTTTTTGAAAAGACTCAACATCATCCATAGAGTTTCAACTTAAGAAATAAACTTAAGTTAGCAAAAGGAAGAAAAAAAAATGGAGCAAAAATTAATGAAATAAAATGCAAGCCAAAAGTAAAGAAAATCAACATGGGAAAAAGCTCGTTCTTTGACAAGTTCAAGACAATGGACAAACTATTTGTAGATCAAGCAAAAAAGAAAGAACACATTCACCAATTTAGTAATGAAAAAGATTGATCACCATAGATCCTACATATGTGAAAAGAATAACGAGAGAACTATAAACAAATTTAAATCAGTAAATCTATTTAGGTGAAACAGAGAATTTTTTGAAAAATATAACTCTCCACAATTGACAAAAGAAACAGAAAAACTGAATAATGCTATGTCTATTTAAAAAATTGAAAGCCACATTAAACCAATCACACACACACACACACATGCACATACAAAACTCCAGCCTGAAACAGTACACTAGGCAGAACAGTGGCTTTCCAAACATGTCTACATCCGAATCTCTGGAATTTGTCTACTTTAATAGTAGAAGGGATTAGCATTTCTAATCGGCTGACCTTAAGGTAGAAAGAGTATCCTAGAATAGCCAGATGGGCCCAATGTAATCATGGGGTCCTTAACTGTAAGTAGGAAAGGCAGAAGGGTGAGATTTGTATTATTTTAAGCCACTAAGTTTGTGGTCATTTGCTACAGTGGCAATAAGAAACTAATGCACACAGATTCCCTGGTGAATTATATAAAACAATGAAGAAAAAAGTAACACTGATATTACACAAGTTTTTAAAAAAATAGAAGAAGAAGGATCAATGTTTAACTCATCTTCTGAAGTCAGTGTACCTTCAATTTCAAACTCTAACAAAGATGTAGCAAAGAAAAGAAAATTGTAGACCAGTATCTCTTATGAATATAGACACAAAAATCCTTAACAATGGGGTTGAGTCCAACAATCTATATAAAAGAAAATGTGTCATAACCACGTAGGGCTTATCCCAAGAAAGCAAGTTTAGTTTTTAATATGTGATCAATCAACATGATCTATCATGTTAATGAAATTAAAGAAGAAAAATACAGTATTAATTATTAGATGTGAAAAAGAATTTGACAAAATTGAACACTCATTCATAATTTTTTAAAAAATCTCTCATCAAAATAGGACTATAAGAGAAATTTTTCAACCTGAGTGTCTATATCTAAAAGCAAACAAAGAAACAGTTAACATCATACTTAGTGGTGAGATACTGGATGTTTTACCTCCTAAGCTAGGGACAGGACAAGAATGCCCACCTTCACCACGTCTATTCAAATTTTTCTGGAGGTAGTTGTACTAAGGCAAGAAAATAAAATCAATCCTGGAAAGACTGGAAAGAAGTAGAACTCCTTATTTGCAGATGATATGATTGTTCATGTAGAAAATACCAGGAAAGCTACAAAAATGAGTACTAAAATTAATGAATGAATTTAGCAATGGTATAAGGTATAAGGTTAATGTACAAAAAGAAAGTTTATTTTTATATACCTACAGCAACTATGTGGGGCTTCCCAGGTGGCAGTAGTGACAAAGATCCCCTGGAGAAGGAAATGGCAACCCACTCAAGTATTCTTCTCTGGACGGAGGAGCCTGGCAGGCTACAGGCCATGGGGTTGCAAAGCCATGACTCAGTGACTAAGTACAAGCACAGCAACTATGTAGAAAGAAGGATTTTAAAAGACACATTTAGGGTGTTACCCCCAAATATTGAATATGTAAGAATGTATAACAAAGAAGTCCAAAACCTCAATACTGAACCTAAAAAACTGCTAATAGAAATAGAGACCTAAATGAATGGAGAAGTATATTGTCTTATTCTGTGGACCGGAAAATTCAGTATCATTACACGACAGTTCTTCCCCATATTCAATGTAATCTCAATCAAAATTCCTGTAGGCATTTTTGTAGAAGTCGGCAAGTTAAAATATATATGGAAATTCTGTATAAATTCATATGAACTCAAAATTTATATGGAAATGCAAAATACCTAGAACAACCAAAACAATTAAAAAAAAAAAATTGGAGGATTTATCTTGCTTGGTTTCAGTAATCAAACTTCATCAAACAAAACAGTTTGATACTGGTGGAAAGATAGACATACAGATTAAACAAACAGAATAGGTAGTCCAGAAATATACTACACATATGTGATCAATTGATTTATGACAAAGATGTTGAGGAAATTCAACTGGGAAAGGAAAGTCCAGATAGCTATGTGGTATAAAGTAATAAGCATTGATCTTTCCTTTACATCATACAAAATAATTAATTCAAAATGGATTGCAGACCTAAGTATAAAGCCCCAAAGTACAAAATTTGTAGAAGAAAATATAACATATATTTGTGATCTTGGGTTATACAAATGATTCTTAGAAGACAAAAATTATGACCTATAAAAGAAAAAATGACAAATCAGACTACATCAAAATCAAAACTTTCTGCTTTTTGAAAGCCATCATTAAGAAAATAAAAAGGTGAGCCACATACTGGGAGAAACACTCACAGCACTTTTTATTTATTTTTGGCTATGCTGGGTCCTCGTTGTGGCATGAGCTTTTCTCTAGCTGAGACAAGCAGGGGCTACTCTCTAGTTGTGGTACAAAGGCTTCTCGTTGTGGTGGCTTCTCCTGTTGTGGGGCACAGACTCAATATAGTGCACGGGCTTAGTTGCTTTGTGGCAAGGGGGATCTTCCCAGATCAGGGGATCAAACTGCTGTCTCCTGCATTGGCAGGCAGATTCTCAACCACTGAGCCACCAGGCAAGCCCCTTCACAACACATATTACAAAGAACTTGAATCCAGATTAGATAAAGAACTTTTACAAACCAACAAGGAAAAGGGCAAAAATGTGAACATTCACTTCACTGAAGACATCAAAATAGCCAACACGCACAGAAAAAGATGCCCAACATCATTAGTCATCTGGGAAATGTATTAAAACCACAATGAAATACCACTAGATACCCACTGAAAGTGAAAGTGTTAGTCTCTCAGTCATGTCCAAATCTTTGAGAGCCTATGGACTGTAGCACTCCAGGCTCCTCTGTCCATGGGATTCTCCAAGCAAGAATACTGGAGTAGGTTGCCATTCCCTACTCCAGGGGATCTTCCTGACCCAGGGATCAAACCCAGGTCTCCCACATTGCAGTCAAATTCTTTACCATCTAAGCCATCAGGGAAGCACATTAGAAGGGCTGCAATTCAAAGACTGACGATGCCAGTTTTGGACAGGATGTGGAGGAACTGAAACTGCCATGTACTAAGTGTGGGAATAAAATAGTTTGTCGGTTTCTTAAAAAGTTAAATGTAAACCTACCGTACGACCCAGCCATTCTACCTCTATGTATTTACCCAAGTGAAATGGAAACATACATAGATTTATATACAAATGTTCATAGAAGTTTTATTTGAAATAACGACAACAACAACAACAAAAACACTGAAAGCAACCCAAATATCTATCCACAGATAACTGGTTAAACAACATCCACACAATGAAATACTATTCAGTAGTAAAAACTAATAACTTGTTGTACACATAACACAGATGAATTTCAAAATAATTATGCTGAATGAAAGAAGCCAGATTAAAAGAAGACTAAAATGTATGATTTCATTTATATAAAATCCTAGAAATGCAAAATAATATACAAATAGTGATATGAAACATTTGTGGTTGCCTGGGAGATGAGAGTAGAGGGAGAAATAGATTACAAGGAGGGAGAAAATAACTTTAGGGGGTGACACAAAATTTGTTATTTTAATTATGGTGACGGTTAAACAGGTGAAGGCACTTGGATCTCAGAGAAATGCAGCTGCTGGGAAAGGGTACTCAGAGCTCCAGGGGCATTTCTGTCTCCCTGATCCCGTTTTCCTGTATCACCACACCTCTAAAAAGAGGGGTTCTTATAAAATCATATGCATGGTAATACCCAAGATACATCAACACAATTAAACAGATCTTTGTGAAACTTCTTCATAGAGATCTGAAGTGGTTTTACAAGAGTAACAGGAAAACTAGTGTATTGTGAGTGTGGGATCCAGCTACCTTCTGCAAGGTAGCAGGGGGTATCTTTCAGCAATAATTTCTATCTTTTGGATTCTCTGTTCTTAGCATCATTTTTTGATTACTTACAATGAAATGAAGGTATGTATAAGAACATTTGGAGAAGGACATGGCAACCCACTCCAGTATTCTTGCCTGGAGAATCCCATGGACAGAGGAGCTTGTTGGGCTGCAGTCCATCAGATCGCAAAGAGTTGAACATGACCGACTTAGCACAGCACAGCATGAGAAGACATTGCCAATTTCATGCAGAAAATCCATGGTAGAATCTAGATTCAAATGCCGGCAGCCTGACCTGAGGGCTTAAGTGCTTAACTGTGATGCTGTACTGCCTCCTTTCTTCTGCCCTGGGCAGTCTCTCCCCTGGGGCACCCATTTGTCTCCTTGGCATCTTATTCAGATTATCAATGCTGACTTTCCAAGAAAATAGACATGTGGAGTCGCACCTTTAGTCATGCATTTATACAAAGACAGTAACAATGTAATTGCAGCAAACAGTCATCTCATTCGTTGGCCATGTTAGTTCAACATATTGAACCAATCTCCTCCTTGGATTGAGTCCCTTCAACAAGAACCCTTTCCCATTAGTGTAAATGCCAATGTCATGGAGGGGCCTATGGACCACTTCTTTGGGTACCTTGATGGGACAGAACTTGTATGACCTCAAGGAGTTTGTATGTGGTTTGGAATAATATGATTAGCATATAGAAAAAATGAGAGCCAATAAAGGAAGAAGAGCTAAAAATGCTTGTAAGAGGTTCAAACAGAATTCAGGCGATTGAAACTGGACTGGGGAAGAGTCAGAGGCGGTGAGGAGAAAATGGTATAGTGAGAAAGCTTCAGGCTTGATAAAAAGGAACTTGTAATGCATGCTCATCTTCCTGGATTCTGTTTACCTGGAAGATAGTTTCTGATCATCCTTTCAGTGGATCTTCAAAGGATTTGCCAGAAAGCTCTGCCTTCTTCAAATTTCCTGGTCCTGAAATGCTGGAGAAGGAAAAAAGAAAACCAAAAAAACAGCACCATTTGTGGGTCTTGAGTCTGAAAAAGAAGCAAATCAAGCAGCTGGGAGACTCAGATTTTGCTCAATAACCGTCTTCAGAGACGAGAACAAAGAATCCTATAATCTGTTTAAAGGCAATATAGGAAAAAGATTGTTTTAACCAATGTGATTTTATATATTTCTGAATTGAAATAATTATGTTTCTGAATCAATAAAAATTCCAATATAATCAACCTCGTTGATAAAATTACCCAGACTTATTTAAAGAAAACAAGGAGCACTTCCTTCTTTGAATTTAAAAGTATCAGAAATCAATTTCCAATTTGTCCTCAAAGCTTTCCCAATTGGCCCAAGCCACTCTCTAGGGAACCAGCACTTGGCTGGTGCCATCCTCACCAACAGATGTGTCAGCTTAGCACAAACCAGCACCTGCTCCTTCCCTGTGAGCCCACTGCCCCCCAACACACACACACTCTCTCTGCCCACAGAGGTAGGTTAGAAGACAAGATCAGAGTGGCAGATGCTAAGAGGGCTTTCAACCACAGGGAAGGTACTGACTGATCAAGATTTTTGTAGGGCACCAGTCAGGGAGACGGGCAGCCCTGAGGTTGTAGAGACAAAAAACACACAACAGAATTTGTTGAAAAAGAATTAGCAGGGCAAACCTGCTATTTATACAGGGAGAGCAAAGGCAGAGACAGATCCAAAGTGACAACAAATCTCCTTCCTGAAAGATGGGAGAGGTGACTGCTCAAGAAGCACAGTGGCGAACTGAACTTGGGACTGCGAGAAAGTAGCTGAGCCTCTGTTGTCTGGTGCTGCGGGAGGGGACCTCCGTGTGGGCATCTATGGCACGGCTTTTGAGTTAATATAGGAAGCCAGTAGAAAAGAGCAAATGCCTATTGCTGTCTGGATGTGGCACATTCCCCTGCAGCAGGAAGATTTGTCCTGCTGCACCTTTGAATGACAAAGGGAATTTTTAAGGACAGCAGACTGCCAGTGAGTCTCTGTGATTTCCAGAATAAAGCACAGTCTCCCCAGCCTAGCCCTAGAGATCCTCTGTACACTAACAATTGAGGTGATCTTCCACTGACCACTCAAAATTGGTCACTGGTCATAGTGCTAGAGCATGCTGGCCCTGGAGGGCCCTGGTAGTTCTGGGCATTAATCTTTTGTTCTGTGTTTGGGGAACTTCTTGTGGTGGGGATGGTTTGTCCCTGGTTGATGAATGCATGGACAGATTTCAGTACTTCAGTGATGAATATGGGCTCTGCAGGCACCGCTTGACCCTCTGCCCAACTCACATTATTACAGCAGCCCCTCAAGCTGAAACCTTCATTTTTAGCCAGATTGGTCTTCTCATACACACACCCCAACTTAATCACACTAGGCCAAGCCCCTCTGACTTTTCTCCTGATATCTTCTTACCTGAAATGCCCTCATGTCAATCTGGATTGTTGCTTAGAGCAGAGTGTATATCCTGCTCCTGTTCTCTCCTTGCCTGAGCTAGTGCAATACCAAATGTCTATAACAGACAAGGACATATTGCATAAAGTGTCTTTTTTTCCCCAGGTAAAGAGCTCCCTGGAGGTGGGAATGATGCCTCATATTCCTTGCTCTTCCTTTTAGTCTTCTACAAAATCTTGCACACTGCTTGGCACACAGCTGGCCCTCCATAAATGCTTTCTACAAGGAACTGAACTAACAAAAAGGGATATTATCAAAATGATGAGAGAAATCAGAGATGAAGAAGTGAAAATCCCCATCCTCTCCTCTCCCACCCCTACTACTGCGGAGCTACTTTGACACTTACTGCACTTGATCCATGTATTATCAACAATATCTGATAAGTATTCAGCATTTATTGTCTTCTAAATGCTTTACATGTATTTTATTCTTTATGACAAATCTGTGTATTAGGTACTAAAATTATTCCCATTTCACAAATGAGGTATCTGACACGAAACAAAAAGAGATATCTTGCCCATGGTACCCCCAGAATCCAATCACTTTTTTATATTAACTCTCCCAGATGAGTGAGGCTGTTTCCAGCATAGCTTGTTTCTTGGGTTTTCTTTATAGCTATTCTGGGATTGATGCTTCTTTCCCTCCTCCATCCCAAGATGACATTGATTTCTTCCTGGCAACACTGTAATGAAAGACAAGCCAGCACTCACATAAGATCAATTTCTGAACCAATAGAATTTATCTAAATTTGTTGTGGATCAGTGAAAGTCCAGTTCTTCCAACTCACAAGGGAAGCAGAATATAGATCAAGCCCCCTTGATGAAAATTCCAGCCCATCGTCCACATACTTTTTGGCTGTGCTGGGAAGGCCATGCTGATTGTGTTGACTCATTGGAAGATGTAAGCTGCCTGTTGCAACTTAAAAATGTTTGATATTAATATTAAGGGACATTTTTGGACACTTACTATGGATTAAATGTACATTCATTTTCCCATTTAATCCTTCCAAGAATCTGATGCATATGTGTGTACTCAGTGGTGTCAGACTCTTTGTAACCCCATGGAAAGTCATCCACAAGATTTGGAATCAAACTTTTTCCAAATTTCTGTTAATGTTGATATTTTCACTTCTTCCTGCAAATCACCAATGTTCTCAATGACATTTAGAACGGTGAATCCTTTCCAGAAGGTTTTTAATTGACCTTTCTCAGGTCAATCAGAGGGATGAATCACTATCTATGGCAGCTATAGCCTTATGAAATGTGTTTCTTAAATAATAAGACTTGAAAGTCCAAATTATTACTTGATCCATCATCTGCAGAATGAATGTCATGTTACCAAGCATGAGAACTTGAATCTAATTATCAGTCTCTATCAGATACCTTGGGTGACCAGGTGCATTGTCATCTAGGAGTGATATTTTGAAAGGGATCAATTCTTTTTTCCTGAGCAGTAGGTATCAACAGTGAGCTTAAACTATTCAGTAAACTGTATTGTAAACAGTTGTGCTATCATTCAGGGCTTGTTATTCCATTTATAGAGCATAGGCAGAGTAGATGTAGCATAATTCTTAAGGACCCTAGGATATTTGGAGGGGTAAATAAGCATTAACTGCAACTTAAAGTCACTAGCTGTATTAGCCCCTAATAAGAGAGTCAGCCTATCCTTTGAAGCTTTGTAGCCAGGCATTGACTTCTCTTCTCTAGCTATGAAAGTCTGGGATGGCATCTTCTTCCAATAGAAAGCTGTTTCATCTACACTGAAAAATCTCATGTTCAGTGAAGCCAATTTCATCATCTTAGCTAGATTTTCTGGATAATTTGCTGCACCTTCTACATCAGCACTTGCTGCTTTGCCTTGTTCTTTGTGTTATGGAGACAACTTCTTTCCTTAAACCTCATGAACCAAGCTCTGTTAGCTTCAAAGTTATCTTCTCTTCAAAGTTATCGGCTTCCTCACTTCTCTCAGCCTTCATAGAATTGAAGAGAGATAGGACCTTGCTTCAGATTAAGCTTTGGCTCAGGGAATGCTGTGGTATTCTAGATAATCTCCTGTCTAGACCACTAAACTTTCTCCATGTCGGTAATAAGGCTGTTCAGCTTTGTTATCATTAGCGTGTCCATTGGAGTAGGACTTTAATTTCCTTCAAGAACTTCTCTTTTGCATTTACAACTTAGCTAACTGTTTGGTGCAATGGGCCAAGATTTCAGTCTATCTTGGCTTTCAAAATGCCTTCCTCCCTGTTTAATCATTTCTAGCTTTTAATTTAAAATGAGAAATGTGTAACTCTTCCTTTCACTTGAAAACTTAGAGGCCATTGTAGGGTTATTAATTGGCCTGATTTCAATACTGCTATGTCTCAGAGAATAAGAAGTTCTGAGAAGGGAGAGGAGCAGTCAAAACACACAGAGTATTTATAAAGTGGGATTGCCATTTCATATGAGCACAGTTTGTGGTGTCCCCAGATAATTATAAGAGTAACACCAAAGACCACTGATCACAGGTCATCATAACAAATATAATAATTGTGAAAAAATTGCAATATTGCAAGAATTACCAAAATGTGACACAGAAACACAAAGTGAGCAAACGCTGTTGAAAAATGGTACTGATAGTATTGCTTCAAGTAGGATTGCCACAAAACTTTTATTTGTTAAAAAAAATAAAATGCAATATCTATAGAGGGCGAGAAAAAAAAATTAGGTGTGCCTGTACTTGTTTTTGTCATAGCAGCTAGGATTCATATGTTCTTTGGAGACAGGTATTAAAAAATAAATGTAAATATATGTATGGACACTGATGTTAATATAGATACAGATATTTAGAACTATTTAGCCTAATTTTGCGGAGAAGGCGATGGCACCTCACTCCAGCACTCTTGCCTGGAAAATGCCATGGACAGAGGAGCCTGGTAGGCTGCAGTCCATGGGGTCGTGAAGAGTCGGACACGACTGAGCAACTTCACTTTCACTTTTCACTTTCATGCATTGGAGAAGGAAATGGCAACCCACTCCAGTGTTCTTGCCTGGAAAATCCAAGGGACGGGGGAGCCTGGTGGGCTGCCATCTATGGGGTTGCACAGAGTCGGACGCGACTGAAGCGACTTAGCAGTAGCAGAAGCAGCAGCCTAATTTTGTGCAAATCCCCATGCATACATGCTGAGTCACTTCAGTCATGTCCGACTCTTTGTGACCCTATAGACGGTAGCCCACCAGGCTCCTCTGTCCATGGGGTTCTCCAGGCAAGAATACTGGAGAGGGTTGCCATGCTCTTCTCCAAGGGATCTTCCTGACCTAGGTATCAAACCCACCTCTCTTACATCTCCTGCATTGGCAGGTGGGTTCCTTACCACTAGCGCCACCTGGGAAGATCAGACATTTTGAATTAAGTACTGCCTATTAAAACTCACAACAAACATTAGAAGTAGTTATTACATACTCATTTTACAAATCAGGAGACTAGGATTCAGCAACTTTGAGACGCTTGCCCATTGTTACACAGAGAGTAAGTGGCAGAATTCTACCCTTCCTTCAGACTCCTGACTTACTGCCCAGTTGAGAATCAGGCATTCTCTTTTAAAAATATTATTTTCAGGTACACATCATTATAATTCAAAATCTGTAAACATCACAAAGTGGTCATCACTAAAAAAATAGTTGTCATCCATCACCATAGAGTTAGTCCCCTTTACTGATCTCACTCATCAGCTTCCTTCCTGGCAAACTGACCTTTGTATCTATGAGTCTGTTTTTGTTTTATTTTGTTTGTTCATGTTTTGTTTCTTAGATTCCACATATGAGTGAAATAATATGGTATTTGCCTTTCTACTTTTGACTTTTTCACTTAGCATTATACCTTCAAGGTCCAGCCTTATTGTAAATGGCAAAATATCATTCTTAGTAATATCTGAGTAATAATATCTCATTGTTCATATATATCATATTCTCTTTATCAATCCATTCATTTATGGATGCTTAGGTTATTTCTAGCTGTTGTAAACAATGGTAAAATGAACAAACAAGAGCCCAGGATTAAGAAGTTTCACTAAAAAATTCTATAAGCATTCAGATAAGATTTAATGCATATCTTTTTCAAAAAATTAAAGAGGATGGAAATCTTCCAAATACATTTTACAAAGCCATCATTACTCTGACACCAAAGCCAAAAAATAGACATCACAAAAAGTGAAAAGAGAGAGAAAACTACAAGCCAATATCCTTGATGGACATAGATGAAAAAAATCCTCAACAAAATAATAGCAAATTAAATAGCAACCAAATCGAATGATATATTGGAAGGATCATACAACGCAATCAAGTGAAATTTATTCCAGGGATGCAAGGATGGTTCAACATCCACCAAACAATAAATTTGCTGTATCATATTAACAAAATGAAGAATAAAAATCATGCTCAAATCAATAGATGCAGAAAAAAGCTTTTGACAAAATCAAACATCTATTTATACTAGAAACTCTCAAGAGAGTGGGTATAGAGAAAATGTAGAATAACATAATAAAAGCCAGAAGTGACAAACCCACAGTTCAGTTCAGTTCAGTTCAGTTGCTCAGTCATGTCCGACTCTTTGCGGCCCCATGAATCGCAGCACGCCAGGCCTCCACCAACTCCCGGAGTTCACTCAGATTCACGTTCATCGAGTCAGTGATGCCATCCAGCCATCTCATCCTCTGTCGTCCCCTTCTCCTCCTGCCCCCAATCCTTCCCAGCATCAAAGTCTTTTCCAATGAGTCAACTCTTTGCATGAGGTGGCCAAAATACTGGAGTTTCAGCTTTAGCATCATTCCTTCCAAAGAAATCCCAGGGCCGATCTCTTTTATGATGGACTGGTTGGATCTCCTTGCAGTCCAAGGGACTCTCAAGAGTCTTCTCCAACATCACACTTCAAAAGCATCAATTCTTTGGAGCTCAGCCTTCTTCACAGTCCAACTCTCACATCCATACACGACTACTGGAAAAACCATCGCCTTGACTAGATGGACCTTAGTTGGCAAAGTAATGTCTCTGCTTCTGAATATGCTATCTAGGTTGGTCATAATTTTTCTTCCAAGAAGTAAGCGTCTTTTAATTTCATGGCTTCAGTCACCATCTGCAGTGATTTTGGAGCCCCCAAAAATAAGGTCTGACACTGTTTCCACTGTTTCCCCATCTATTTCCCATGAAGTGATGGCACCAGATGCCATGATCATTTTCTGAATGTTGAGCTTTAAGCCAACTTTTTCACTCTCCTCTTTCACTTTCATCAAGAGGCTTTTTAGTTCTTCTTCACTTTCTGCCATAAGGGTGGTGTCATCTGCATATCTGAGGTTATTGACATTTCTCCTGGCAATCTTGATTCCAGCTTGTGTTTTTCCAGTCCAGTGTTTCTCATGATGTACTCTGCATAGAAGTTAAATAAGCAGGGTGACAATATACAGCCTTGAGGTACTCCTTTTCCTATTTGAAACCAGTCTGTTGTTCCATGTCCAGTTCTAACTGTTGCTTCCTGACCTGCATACAGATTTCTCAAGAGGCAGGTCAGGTGGTCTGGTATGCCCATCTCTTTCAGAATTTTCCACAGTTTATTGTGATCCACACAGTCAAAGGCTTTGGCGTAGTCAATAAAGCAGAAATAGATGTTTTTCTGGAACTCTCTTGCTTTTTCCATGATCCAGCAGATGTTGGCAATTTGATCTCTGGTTCCTCTGCCTTTTCTAAAACCAGCTGGAACATCAGGGAGTTCATAGTTCACGTATTGCTGAAGTCTGGCTTGCAGAATTTTGAGCATTACTTTACTAGCATGTGAGATGAGTGCAATTGTGCAGTAGTTTGAGCATTCTTTGGCATTGCCTTTCTTTGGAATTGGGATGAAAACTGACCTTTTCCAGCCCTGTGGCCACTGCTGAGTTTTCCAAATTTGCTGGCATATTGAGTGCAGCACTTTCAAAGCATCATCTTTCAGGATTTGAAATAGCTCAACTGGAATTCCATCACCTCCACTAGCTTTGTTCGTAGTGATGCTTTCTAAGACCCACTTGACTTCACATTCCAGAATGTCTGGCTCTAGGTGAGTGATCACACCATCGTGATTATCTGGGTCATGAAGATCTTTTTTGTATAGTTCTTCCATGTATTCTTGCCACCTCTTCTTAATATCTTCTGCTTCTGTTAGGTCCATACCATTTCTGTCCTTTATCAAGCCCATCGTTGCATGAAATGTTCCCTTGTTGTCTCTAATTTTCTTGAAGAGATCTTAGTCTTTCTCATTCTGTTCTTTTCCTCTATTTCTTTGCATTGATCACTGAAGAAGGCTTTCTTATCTCTTCTTGCTCTTCTTTGGAACTCTGCATTCAGATGCTTATATCTTTCCTTTCCTCCTTTGCTTTTCGCTTCTCTTCTTTTCAGAGCTATTTGTAAGGCCTCCCCAGACAGCCATTTTGCTTTTTTGCATTTCTTTTCCATGGGGATGATCTTGATCCCTGTCTCCTGTACAATGTCACAAACCTCATTCCATAGTTCATCAGGCACTCTATCTATCAGATCTAGGCCCTTAAATCTATTTCTCACTTCCACTGTATAATCATAAGGGATTTGATTTAGGTCATACATGAATGGTCTAGCAGTTTTCCCCACTTTCTTCAATTTCAGTCTGAATTTGGTAATAAGGAGTTCATGATCTGAGCCACAGTCAGCTCATGGTCTTGTTTTGTTGACTGTATAGAGCTTCTCCATCTTTGGCTGCAAAGAATATAATCAATCTGATTTCGGTGTTGACCATCTGGTGATGTCCAGGTGTAGAGTCTTCTCTTGTGTTGTTGGAAGGGGGTGTTTGCTATGACCAGTGCATTTTCTTGGCAAAACTCTATTAGTCTTTGCCCTGTTTCATTCCGCATTCCAAGGCCAAATTTGCCTGTTACTCCAGGTGTTTCTTGACTTCCTACTTTTGCATTCCAGTCCCCTATAATGAAAAAGACATCTTTTTTGGGTGTTAGTTCTAAAAGGTCTTGTAGGTCTTCTTAGAACCGCTCACCTTCAGCTTCTTCAGCATTACTGGTTGGGGCATAGACTTGGATTACCGTGATATTGAATGGTTTGCCTTGGAGACGAACAGAGATCATTCTGTCATTTTTGAGATTGCATCCAAGTACTGCATTTTGGACTCTTTTGTTGACCATGATGGCTACTCCATTTCTTCTGAGGGATTCCTGCCCACAGTAGTAGATACAATGGTCATCTGAGTTAAATTCACCCATTCTAGTTCACTGTAGTTCACTAATTCCTAGAATGTCAACGTTCACTCTTGCCATCTCTTGTTTGACCATTTCCAATTTGCCTTGATTCATGGACCTGACATTCCAGGTTCCTATGCAATATTGCTCTTTACAGCATCCGACCTTGCTTCTATCACCAGTCACATCCACAGCTGGGTATTGTTTTTGCTTTGGCTCCATCCCTTCATTCTTTCTGGAGTTATTTCTCCACTGATCTCCAGTAGCATATTGGAACCTACTGACCTGGGGAGTTCCTCTTTTCATTATCCTATCATTTTGCCTTTTCATACTGTTCATGGGGTTCTTGAGGCAAGAATACTGAAGTGGTTTGCCAGTCCCTTCTCCAGTGGACCACATTCTGTCAGACCTCTCTACCATGACCCGCCCGTCTTGGCTTGCCCCATGGGCATGGCTTAGTTTCATTGAGTTAGACAAGGCTGTGGTCCTAGTGTGATTAGATTGACTAGTTTTCTGTGAGGATGGTTTCAGTGTGTCTGCCCTCTGATGCCCTCTTGCAACACCTACCATCTTACTTGGGTTTCTCTTACCTTGGTCATGGGGTATCTCTTCACAGCTGCTCCAGCAAGGCGCAGCCGCTGCTCCTTACCTTGGATGGGGGGTATCTCTTCACTGCCACCCTTTCTGACCTTCAACGTGGGTTGGCTCCTCTAGGCCCTCCTGCGCCCGTGCAGCCACCACTCACAAACCCACAGCTAACAACAAACTCAACAGTGGAAACCTGAAAGCCTCTCCTTAAAGATAGGAAACATGACAAGGATGATCACTCTCACAATTTTTATTTCAACATAGTGTTTGAACTCATAGCTACAGGAACTAGCAAAAAAAAAGAAACAAAAGGCATCCAAATTGAAAAAGAAGAAGTAAATTTGTCACTGTTTATAGATGGCATGACACTGTATATGAAGTAAATGAAAATAGTAGTCTCTCAGCTGTGTCCAACTCTTTGCGAGCCCAAGAACTATAGCCTGCCAGGCTCCTCTGTTCACAGAATTCTCCAGGCAAGAATCCTGGATTGGTTTGCCATTTCCAAAACTATATATATAAAACCCTAAAGACTCCACCAAAAACTGTTAGAACTAATAAATGAATCAGTCAAGATCCTGGATACACTCAATATACAAAAATCCGTGGCATTTGTATAAACAAATAATAAACTAGAAACAAGAATTAAGAATGGGGAGGGAGGTGGGAGGGGGGTTCATGTTTGGGAACACATGTGAGAATTAAAGATTTTAAAATTAAAAAAAATAAATAAATAAAAAATTAAAAAAAAAAGAAAACAATACAATTTTCAATTACATCAAAAACAATAAAATACTTGGGAATAAATCTAACCAAGTTAGTGAAAGACTTGTGCACCAGAAACTATACAGCAGTGATGAAAGAGATTAAATAAAATGCAAATATATGAAAAATGAAAATATATTCCATGTAGATAAATGGAAAGAATTAATATTATTAAAATGCTCATCCTACCCAAAGCAATCTACAGATTTAATGCAATTCTTCTTTTTAAAATTTATTTATTTATTTTAATTGGAGGCTAATTACTTTACAGTATTGTCATGGTTTTTGCCATACATTGACATGAATCAGCCATGAGTGTACATGTGTCCCCCATTCTGAAGCCCCCTCCCACCTCCTTCCCCATCCCATCCCTCAGGGTCATTCCAATGCACTGGCCCTGAGTGCGCTGACTCATGCATCAAACCTGGACTGGCGATCTATTTCACATATGGTAATACACATGTTTCGAAGCTATTCTCTCAAATCATCCCACTCTTGCCTTCTCCCACAGAGTCCAAACGTCTGTTCTTTATATCTCTGTCTCTTTTGCTGTCTCGCATATAGGGTCATCGTTACCATCTTCCTAAATTCCATATATATGTGTTAATGCAGTATATTGGTGGTTTTCTTTCTGACTTACTTCACTCTGTATAATAGGCTCCAAAATTCTCATCAAAATACCAATAACATATTTCTCAGAACAAGAACAAATGATTCTAAGACTGTGATGGAACCTCCAGAGCCAGGTAGTCATGAATGTCCCCTAGGTGGGCTGCACGTGCCTTCCTTCTGTGGATGGGGCTGAAGCTGCTGCTGCAGTGTGATGGTGGATCAGCGTGGACCCAGACTGGCTGTAGGGCCTGATTTTGGCTGCTGAGAGGCACTGATGGGTAGGGCTGGCCCCAACCCTGGCCCCACCCTGGTGCCCTGGTGGGTAGGGATATCATCCAACCAGCTGTGAGGCCTAGCTGAGGCACAGGGTGGGTGGGCTCTCAGCAGGGCATGTCCATTGGCACTAACAAGTTAGGGGGAGAATTCCAAGATGGTGCTCACCAGCACTGGGATTAGCAGGGTAGCCTGAGACTGCAAAACTGGTTTCCACCAGTATCTCAGTCCCTAAGGATCATCCCAACTGGTTCCTTCCTCTCTAGCAAATACTTCAAAATCAGTAAGCATGTCCCCTTTACCTATGGTCCATGTGTTTTCAGTCTGGAATTTTTACACTGGTTTTCACATTTAGTGAGTCTATGTGTGGGCCCTTTAAGAGTGAGTTTTCTATTCCCTGCAGTTCCAGGGTGTATGCTCTCCTGGTTTTCAAAGCCAAGTGTTTGGGGGACTAGTTTGTCTTGTGCAGGACCTGAGAGTTGGGATACTTGTTGTGAGGCTCAAATTCCTTGTTCCTCAGGGAAAAGAGCCATACCTTTGTGATTCCTCCTGATGGTGTGCCACTGTGGCTATTGTATGGTTTTTCCCTTGGCAAGACTGTGTCACTGTCTTTTCTACCTATCTTGATGCTGTTATTTACCCTTTGTTATGGAGACTCTGTTCATCCAGTTTCAGCTCCCTTTCCAAAGAAATTATTTCATATGTAGAAGCAGATGTGTGTGCCTTTGCAAGGAGATGAGTTCAGGATCTTCCTACGCTGCCATCTTGAACCCTCCCCCCAAAATCAGGCACTCTTCAGATGCATAGTCTGTGATCACTTTGCTGATGGACTGTGTCACAGGCAAATGTCATGGGAAATCACTAAAAACAGGGATAGCACTTGTTGTTTGAGATGACCTGAGGAAGTTTTTGCAAATAGTGGGACTACCTTATGGCCCACATTTGCTTCTTTGAAAAAGCTGCAATTCTGTCCTTGTCAAATATCCTTCCATTTGTTCTTTGTCAAACCTATGTTTCTTTATCCTTGAATAGTCAAATGTCATTGCCTCTGGAAAACCCAACTGGCTGAGTATCTCTCCATCTTCCCGAGGCAAAGTGAATATCTTCCTCCTGGGCGGCCCAGTCTATCACTGGGCATTCACCCTTATGGGGTTCTCCTTGGTGTTGTGGTCATGGCTTTAGCAACACACAACAAAGGTCCAGGTCTCAAACCCCACTGAAAATAGCATTACCACCTTTAACAATAGTAGAATTCTTGGGTTTGATTTCCAGCTTTTGCACTTGGTAGCTATATAACCTGCACTTGGGCAGGTTATATACATTTGTTGTCTTCGTTTTCTTAATCTATAAAACAGAGTCTTCTCGTGAGGACTGAATAAGACAGGGCATACCAAGTGCTTCATGCATTGTCCATCACAGAGTAAGTCCTCCATCAGTGGGAACAAACTTTACATAATCCTGTTGCTGTTTATTATTTTCCTTCTAGCCCATGAACCCATCTAAGTCTTTTCTAATTCAACTCTGTTTCTGCAGAGCCTATCAAGGTGTCTCCACCTTGCATGTACCAGTAGATGCATGATAGATGTCTGTGAACTGACAAAATTAGATGACTTTGATTCTTTGGTATCTCTTGGACTCCCCCTCATTCCAGTGCTCAGCTCTGGAGCTGAGAGGCTCCCCGCCAGGGCAGGCCTTGATCCCCTCCCCAGGCTTGGCAGGTGTTTCTTCGTCTGGCTCCAGCCCATAAGGCACCAACTCTCAGGCTGTCTCATTCCCTCTGATTCATCACACCCCGAGCTCCATGTCCAACATGGCTTTATGTAGCCACATAAGTGGCAGTTCAGTGGTGTGTGCAAGTTTTGCTTTCATTTTAAATCAATAGAAGTTTTTAAAAATTCTTATCTTCTTCCTAAAAGGTCCATAAAGCCCTTCATGGGGCTCAAGAGAATTGTTCACTGTAAGACTTTAAAATTGCTTCCAAGTTACTTATCATTCATTCAGACTCACACTATTCTTTAAAATTCTTATTGATTTTGGAAACAGTCCTTTAATTGATATCAAAAAGCAATTACATTTTCCAGGCTGTAAATCTGTTTCACTCCCAGTATTAAATCCATCATCTCCGTAAATAATTTTCCCTTATTATGCATACATATTAACCAAACTATAAATAGCATCATTATCATACCCACGGTTGTCTTAACAGTCAGTGACCCTTGAATTTGATTTAGAAAAATTGATTCTTGCTGAAATTTTCTCTTAAATTAAATTGCCATCCCTGCTGAATGTCTGGGCAAATGAAGGAATTAGAGAGTCGTTACCTTCCATTTCCTCCTGGACTTGAATATAGCAGTTTTAAGCAGGGATTTACATAGACTCACCTGTTGTTGAGCAGCCCTTAAAAATCACTGCTTTAGCAGAGTGCATATTATTTCTTATTTGATGCTCAAATTTGAATTTTTTTTAAAAAAGACACTTCTCAGTCCTGCACTGCCTTCTAAACACACAGAGGGACATGGAGCCCTCACCTTGAAGTCCAATGTCCAGCTGTGAAGAGGAACTGAAGAGCCTCATGATGAAAGTGAAAGAGGAGAGTGAAAAAGTTGGCTTAAAACTCAACACTCGAAAAACAAAGATCATGGCATCCTGTCCCATCATTTCGTGGCAAATAGATGGGGAAACAATGAAAACAGTAAGAGACTTTTTATTTTCTTCAGCTCCAAAATCACTGCTGATGATGACTGCTGCCATGAAATTAAAAGACTCTTGGTCCTTGGAAGAAAAGCTATGACAAACCTAGACAGTGTATTACAAAGTGGAGATATTACTTTGCCAACAAAGGTCCATCTAGTCAAGTGTGTGTTTAGTCACTCAGTCATGTCTGACTCTATGTGACTCCATGGACTGTAGCCCGCCAGGCTCCTTTCCAGACAAGAATACTGGAGTGGGTTGCCGTGTTCTCCTCCAGGGGATCTTTCTAACCCAGGGGTCAAACCCAGGTTTCCCACAGTGCAGATGGATTCTTTACCATCTGAGGCACCAGGGAAGCCCATCTAGTCGAAGCTATGGTTTTCCCAATAGTCAGGTATGGGTGTGAGAGTTGGACCATAAAGAAAGCTGAGTGCAAAAGAATCGATGCTTTTGAACTGTGGTGTTGGAGAAGGCTCTTGAGAGTCCCTTGGACTGCAAGGATATCAAACCAGTCAATCCTAAAGGAAATCAGTCCTGAATATTCACTGAAAGGACTGATGCTGAAGCTGAAGCTCCAATACTTTGGCCACCTGATGCAAAGAACTGACTCATTGGAAAATATCCTGATGCTGGGAGAGATTAAAGAAGGAGAAGGGGACGACAGAGTATGAGATGGTTGGATGGCATCACCAACTTGATGGACATGAGTTTGAATAAACTCTGGGAATTGGTGATTGACAGGGAAGCCTGGAGTGCAGCAGTCCATGGAGTCACAAAGATTTGGACACAACTGACTGATTGAACTGAACTTCAGTCACCTTCCATGGTGATTTTGGAGCCCAGAAAAATAAGGTCTGTCACTGTTTCCATGGTTTCCAAGCCTATTTGCCATGAAGTGATGGGACTGGCTGCCAGGATCTTAGTTTTTTCAATGTTGAGCTTTAAGCCAGATTTAAGTCCCACCTAAATACTATCTAAATCAGATATGGGAGAGACCTGAGGTACAATTCATCCCGAGGCAAAATTCTTCTCCAGCAGTGAATCTACAATACCAGATCAGTTATGTATTCCCAAATCACAATGGCAAAACAGGCATAGTATAGGCACTCTGATTCCGAAAGGGAAAAATCAGAAGAAAGGAGATGCTGGGTCCCAGGCTAGTCCTAAACTCTGCCAGGCAAATGAATTTCATGAAATCTTGAGGGTCAGGAATAATCCTCTTTGGTCTTGTGCTCTGCCCTCCACACCCACAGGACAGACAGTATTGTGCCCACAGGTTGGCAAGGGTGTCCTGCCCTTTCAGTTCCATGGGCTGCTGCACACATGGCTCTCTGGGATGGCTCTGTCCCTGAAGTACTGGCCCTCTAAATCACAGAGTTGGCCCCACCCTTTTAAACCAAAGAGGAGTTAGTCTTGCCCTTTGGGGTCCATGGTGGACGTGACAGATCTGATGATCCGTGAATCACCTCGGGTATCATTCTTCCTTTTCCTTGAGAAGTAGCACATGTTTACAGTCTTCCTTTGTTCTCTCCTATTGGTCTTGTTTTTTTAGTCACAGTTTGCACTATTTCCATCTGTTTCTGCCTTCTGTTGAAATGGCTGATTAGGTCATTGGTTCACATCCACACTAATCTCCTTATTGGCTAGCCACACACACTTAGGGTTCTCTTCCAAACAGAATTTCTTGGAGTGTTTTGTTTTGTTTTCAATATGGATAGAGTAAGAATTTTCCAAATATTTAAATTCTTATTCCCTTTTCAATTCATTTCTCTCTTCTTGCATTTTGCTGTAAGCAGACAGGAGGAACCAAGCTTCTCTCACTTTGCTTTGAAATCTCAGCTTAATATCCAATTTCATCACTCACAAGTTCTACCTTCCACAAAACACTAGAATACAAACAGAATTCAGCCAAGATTTTTTGCTGCTTTATAAGGATCACCTTTCCCCATTGTTCAATAACATGTTTCTCATTTCTGTTCAAGATCTTGTCAGAATGGCCTTTATCGTCCAGATTTTTACCAACATTCTGTACATGATTGCTTATGTATTCTCTAAGAAAATGGAAAGTTTCCCTACAACTCTTCTCTTTTCTTCCTGAGGTCTCATCAGAATTACCTTCAAAATCACTTCCTGATAATATTGGGGATTTTTAGCATGTGCCTCAAAGCTCTTCCAGTTTTCACCCGTTACTCAGTTCCAAAGCTGCTTCCACATTGTAGGGAATTCGTTACAGCAGACTCCACTTCTCTTTCTGTCCAAGTATTGTCTTACTCTGCTCTGGCTGCTATAGCAAAACACCATAGACCAGGTGGCTTAAAAAGCACAGTAGGTGTTTATTTCTCACAGTGTGGAGTCTGAGAAGTCCAAGATGAAGGTGGTGTTACAGGGAAGAGTCAATTCTGATTTCCTGTTTTATCTGTTTCTCTGACTTCAACTTTTGCTTGTTGTTGCTTTTGTTGTTATAATCATATATAATAGCCTGCCTCAGAGACTCCTGCCCCTCTGCCTGACTGTTAAACCAAAGTGCCTTTGTTCAACTCAGGGGGAGATAATTTGATCCTGTCTACCTGTGAATGGCTGCAAGAAAGAAGAGATTAACACATCCCTCCCCCAAGGTTAGCCATTCCAGGAGATACTTGAAAGATAATGGCCTTTTTACTTTACTTCTCACCTCCTCTTCCTCTTGTTCTATAAAAGAACCTGATGGGGTATCCAGACCCCAATAAGATGGTTATTTTGAGACATTAGTCTCCCTTGTTCTCAGTCAGCCTGCTTTCCAAGTAAAGTTGTATTCCTTGCCTCAACACCTAGTCTTCAATTTTATTATCCTGTGGTGCAGCAAACAGAATGAGCTTGCACACACTCATTGTCAGTGTATTTGGTTTCTGATGAGAGCTTGCTTCCTGGCTAACTTCTCTCTATGTGCTCACATAAATTTTCCTTAATGCATGGCAGGGGAGAGGGGGCAGGGTGGCTGGAAATTGAGAGAGCAAAATCTATTCCTCTTTTAAAAAAAGGCATTAATCCCATCATGGTGGGGGGAGGCCCCACCCTCATGATCTCATCTAAGCCTATTACCTCCAAAAGGCTTCACCTCCAAATATTCTCATATTGAGAATTAGAGTTTTAGCATATGAATTGTGAGGGATAAAAACATTCAGTCTATGTTTCCCTATGCCAGTTCTTTATGCCCTGACTCTGTATACCACAGGTAATGCACAAGGATCAGGTGAACATCAACAAATATCATTTCAAGAAGGCTAGTATCAAGCAGCTTTTGCTACAGAGAAGCTGTGAAACACAGAACCTCGAAATCTCAGAGGCTTCTGTGGACTGAAGAAGACTGTACAATGTGAGAGTTGTGAGTTAAGGTTTGTTCAGAGCCAGTGAGGGTTATAGCTTGGGAGACAACCCCTCAGATAGCTCTGAGGAACTGTTTCAAATAGGTGAAGGGGGAGGTCAGTATATACATGATTTTGTTAAGGGAAGTATGTGCAGTCAAGCACATATTTTGGCAGAAGGTTGCTGCTAGTCTCGAGGAGCAGATGTCTTCATTAATGATTTTACTGCTTTTCTAGATATGAGAAGATGCAAGAAATTGGGCTTATAAAATCTTCTCCTGAAAATATCTAACTATATGAAGGCCAGTCCTGCCAATTTTTCCCAGACATCTGCCCTGAACTCCTTTTGGGATGTGTTGAAGGTCAGCGACTGCTGGATATACATGCATGCTAAGTTACTTCAGTCGTGTCTAACTCTTTGCAACCCTATGGACTATATCCCACCAGGCTCCTCTATCCATGGAATTCTCCAAGCAAGTACCCTCCTCCAGGGGATCATTCTGACCCAGAGATCAAACTCGCATCTCTCATGTCTCCTGCATTGGCTGGTGGATTCTTCACCACTAGTGCCACCTGAGAAGCCCCAGTGACTGCAGTGGTTTCAGTCTAATTCCAGGTTTAAGCTATCTGAGTTCTTGGCTGTGCAGGGAGTTGTCTTAGAAGGCCAGCTTCTAGAACCCTATTCCCTAATTGAGTTACATTTCAGTGGAGGAGGAAGCCATGCCCCACAGTCTGGTGGGAAGCCTCCATCTGATCCAGCTTGTCACCAGGAAATATGACCAAGACATTGAAAATATTGGCTCTAATCTTTATAAGACTCCTCAAAAGAAGGTATTATTGTCCCAATTGTCCCAGCAAAGACTCAGTGAAGTGAAATAGCTCATGTGGGCTCATACAGTGGCAGAACCAGGATTAGAATTCCAGAACAGCTTATCTCTCAGGTTGCCCCACTGCCCAGTATATCATCTTAAGTGTTGTTCATAGAGAAAAAAAAAAAAATAAAGGGATGAAAGTGCTGCAAATATACTAGCAATTATTATCATTACTGAAAAGAAAACAAGGCAGCTGAAGAGATGAATGTCTTGTGTGCACCACCCTGGATGGTGCTCATGCATCCCTGAGGGGCCCCTGTTGGTACATGAGGATTGGGTCACACATCTACATTGTGTTGCAGGCTATGAGTTCTTCAGGTTAGGAGCTGGGGTTTGTTCATCACCATGTCCTGAAGGATGAGCCCAGGACTCAATATGCACCCTTGGAATGGTAATGGGGAAGGGATAGAGGCCTTGGTCAGTGACAACAGGCCCAGTGATGATGGCAACCACTGAAGGGACTAGAGGACCACCCAAGGATGAGGCTTGTTCCTGAGCCTCCAACTCATGATCTCTCACTCTGCTCTCTCCAGCTGTGGGCCAGCTCAGACCTTCAGTAACTATATGTGGTGGGGGTCCCAGCCATGGGGACTCCTCCTCCTCCTGGGGGAACATATTCCTGAACAGGAGAACTCATGCTGACATTTTGCCTCCTCTCACTGAAATACTTACAAGTATTAAGTTTCTAGAATCCTGCAAATTCCCTTAATGACACTAGTTCCTCCAGGGGGTACTAAATGCTGGTCCCCTTTCCTCTCTCTGTGCTCTTTTACCTCATAGGGTCCTTCTTGCAGGAGCAAAACATGAGTGTGTTTGCCAGGCCATGCTAAGTAATGGGCAGGCCAGGTACTCAGGAAGGCTGCTGAAATTCACCGCTGCCTCTCCCTGTTTGCATTTATGTAGTATGGTCCCTGAAAGCCAGAGCTTTTCCTTTCAGACTTGAGCCCTGCTGGGGCAGAAAATGGAAGAGAAGCAGGGTCGGCAAGAAACCCTGTGACAGAGGCAGCAGCAAAAGTGTCAGAAGGGGTGGGATTAAAGATGCTCAGATGAAAAGATGACCACCTGACCAGACAACAGAAAGCTTGATTCAACACGAGAGTTGATGCTCGTGAGCTCTGTAACCATGGGCAGTATAATAACACTCCCTGCTAAACTGTATTCTGTGTTGACAACCACTCACTCCCTCTCTACTCAGGCCATGGTTCCCTGCAGGCAGAGTATTATATGTAATTCCCCACAGTAGTGATTTTAGGTTTGGCCAAGAGACTTGCTAATGAAATGAGAGTGCAGATGGGCTGTAGGCTACAACTGAGCAGAAGTTTTTTTTGTGTGTGTGTTTTTTTTTTTTTAATACACTTGGGGAATCTGTCTCTGCCCTTTTTGTTCCGACCTCCATCCTGAGAACAGCTTGTCCCAGAGAGCAGCTCAATCAACCCCAGCAGAGGCTAGCAGAGCTCCCCCAACTGCAGCCCCTGTTGTAAAGTGAGGAAGGAAAAAAGTGGTGGATGGTTGTAAGCCCCTGACAAATGGGGACTGTTTGTCAACAAGATGAAACCTAACTAACATGACACCACCATCACCCCCACCACCACCTCCGCCCATGAGCATTACAAGGGCTTTCTCAAACAGTTGAGTATTTCTTGGCTAATACTCAGACAGCTGTGTGTGTGTGTGTGTGTGTAGGGGGAAGGGCTAGCCCAGGCTTCATTTTCCTCATGATCAAGTGAAGAGACTGAGAGTGATGGGAGGGTGAATGTCATGTAACACAGACTTTCAAGCCAGGCCTTATTACAGCTACAATGTGCTCCCCATTCGCAGCTTCTTCCCCACACCAAGCCTGCCCCAGCCTCTGGCTGACATACATCTGGGGCCCCCAGACCCAGGGGGTGTCAGGATCCCTGGGGACCCAGTTGACAAGCTAGATCCCTATCCTCCATTCTGGCACCAAGAGCCCCTACACCATGGTGAGGGCGAGGGAGGGGTGAGTCCTAGGCAACTATGTTCTTAAGAGATGATAGAAAGCTCTAGGAGAGGCCCTGGTCTGTCACATCAGAAGAAGCCCTGTGCAGCCTCACCTCTGCTCCTCATTAGCTATGACCATAAGGCAAGTCGCTTAACCTTTTACCAAAAATTGCAATAAGAATATTTGAGGTCTCTTCTTTTTAGAGCTCTTGTAAGAACCCAATGAAGTAATTAGGTGTGAACGTGCATCGCCTGTAGCAAAGTGATGTGGAAGAGGCGAGACTGTGAGTATCTTGAAAAAGCAATGGCTTATCGTCTCTCCCTTTGAGGTCAGTGTCCCATGGTGACTCGCTTTTCTGGGCTGCGGCCAGTGTGGCAGCCTTGCCACCACTCCAAACCGCCCCCAGCATAAGCCTGGCCCTAGCACCATCCCCAGCTGCCCAGAGAGTGAAAACAGGAGGGATGGGCACCATGTCAAGCGGAATTAATTGGACGCCTGGAAAAGGCCAACAAAAAACTGAGCTGAGTAATAGGTCTGAAGGTGCCAGACCAGCTCAGCAGGTTACAAAATCGTTAACTGGGAAGACTGAGCCAGGTTCATTCCTGTTCCCCCATTAATCATTTCAGTATCTCCTTTGGTTTCTGAGAAGCCCTCAGTGCAGGAGTGATGGGAGTACTTTCTGAGGAAGAGTGAGTCTCTTCCCGCCTCCCCAGGGGCTGGAAGCAAACTCAATCGGTATGTGGTCCAGGTGGGTAAACCAAGGCCCAGATAGGTGAAGAGTCTACCAAGGTCAAACAGTCAACCAGATCTTCATGTGCCCAGCCAGGAGTCCCCTCCACTCCATTCTGCTCTAGAACAGTATCTTGCCCTTTGGATCACACTTTGAGAAGGTTTCTATGTGTATAAGTGTGTGTGTGTGAGAGAGAGAGAGAGAGAGAGAATTGTGTGTTTGTGTGTATAATGTACAGTATAAATCACATTCACACACGTATAAAGAAAAATGCGAGTGTATGTGTGTGTGTGCATCTGGGTTGTGAGTGGGGTGAGAGGTGGTGAGGGTGTGTCTTGTACAATGAGGGCTTGTAGTGTCTATGTGATGGGGAAAGCATTGATGAATGAGGCTCTAAAGGGAGACAAAGCCAGGGTGGGGTGTCTCTCCCTTTTCAGGGATGCCCAGCCCCGAAAACCCTGACTTCTCTCTCTCAGTTCCCTTCAGCAGCCATCATACTTCTTTCATGGATGATAAATACCCGATTTCTGTCCATGGCTTCATCTTCCCATACTCAATTGTCCCTGATTCTAGCACTTTCCTAAAAATACACAGCCTGCCCTACCTGTATCCTGTATGCCCTCCACCCTCCAGTGAGTGGATTATTAGTGTAACCTATGAGACAAAAGACATGTGGCCAAGAAACAACAGTGTCCAAGATGATCCACACCCAGGACCTGGATGGAAAATGGGAAGTTTTGACATATTTTCAAAGTATTCTTTTTAATCTCAGAAGCCTAAAATGGAAATGTTGGCAGGCCCCAGAAAATTAGTAACTTGGATATATGAAAACTACTATGCCACTCTGTTTAACACATGCTCTGGCATATTTAAGATGTATTTTAAATTTTGGAAAGGCCAAGAGAGTTTGGCTTCTTTAAGAAAAGGGCTGTCAGAAGAAGGCTCTACAATCCTGCATGCTGCGGGCTCTGAGGCTGAGTCTTCAGTGGGTCTGAGGGGGTCTGCTCTTCAGAAAGGCAATACAGGCAGGTGGAGGGACCTTGGCAGGGGGCAGAAGGCAGAGCCTTCCTAAGTCAGTGACCCAGTCATCAAGAAACCACAAACTGATTAGAGGAGACCAGATTGTGAACCACAGGAGTTTTCATTTTCTTTGTCCTCTGAACCACTAAAGGAAAAGAAATAAGAAGTCAGTTGTCTCCTAAAAGGACTTGGAGAGAGAGGAGGCAGAGACCCCAAGCAAAAGCCAAATCAGAAGGAACATGGGCCAGAGGTTCGCAGATGGGCAGGAGCTGAAAGAGGGTTAAAAGGATTCCTGGAAGATAAGAGAAAACCTTAGGTCAAGCAGCAATTAATGACAGCTCCCATTCAAAGGCACCAATCTGGTCCTCACTCTTCTATTGATACTTCTCTCTACACCCCCATCAAAACCTCAAACTTACTTCGCCTCCTATGGAGTAAAGTTAATTAATGCATAGCAGTTTTTTTTCTTTAACCTTTCTTTTTATAGAAGAATTCTGACTGACTCTATCTTAAGCACTATCATTGAGATGTCAACTCTTTACACCTGGAGAAGAAACTGCAGGGCATCATCCATCCTCAGCTGAACCTTCCCTGTGAGATCTGTGATAATTAGCTGCTCACCAATGGTCCTCATGGTAGGAAAGATGTGACAGAAATAAGATAGGTGACAGGCCATGCAGAATCTCCTTCCAGAGCTGGAAAACTACCCCCTTCCATGCCACTGGGGAAAAATTTAAATATGAATGAGTGAGAGTTATATTGTTATAGAAATAATTTGGAACTATTATAGGGGGCACATGAATTCCATTTAATTATTACAGATGTGACCACACATCATTGTGCTGTGACATCAAGCTGAGGTCGTAGTTGTCGACAAATGAAAGAGACCCCACTGAGGTCTTAGGCTCCATGTCCCAAAGACAGAGAATGCTGGAATCCTTGCCCTACCAGCCTCAAGGACACTTTGATATGTTCATAAGTGAGAAAGAAATCACATTTTTATGATTCTGCTGGAGTTCTTCTCTTTGTATAGGTACTCAAACTCAAAATACTTCTGCTATTAATTTGGAATATTCTTATCTCAAAAGAACAGCAAAACACATCTTGTCCTGTTCAGACCAACATTAGGACATTTGTTCAGATGCCAGGGCCTTCTGAAACCTTTACTTTTAGCACTTTTGAGAAAGCACATTTGAGAAGGCACTTATTCCTCACCCAAAAAGGCACTGACTATTTTAGGACACTTGTGACCAATGTTTCACTTTGCCTGTATTCTGATTTAGAACAAAAACTTGTATACGAAGTTTATTTCTTCAGTTATGTTCTCCAGCTAGTTTGTACAATTCACTGTTATGGAATTTTCAAATAGCATTTTAATTATTTGTCTCACCTATTTTTCTCTCCCTTGCCCAGGTGATGATCTCTTTGAAGAATGGGATAAAGTCTTACTCATATCTTTGCATACTCTTCATCAAAAGGTTTGCATATAGAAATTGATTAATAAATGTTTGGTTTTGAATGTGAGAATGGACATACAAGTACAATACAATCTGCTTTCCAAAATTGACGAATGTGATCTGCTTTCCATTAGTGAGAGCAGGCGTATAATTTAATAAAATTTATATATGCCTCCCTTTTCATTTATAAAGTCTACAGGTATGTGGTCAGTAGCCAGCAGCCTAGAAATGGTCTTTGTGTATGTATTTAGTCTCTAGAGTGAGTGAGTGAAGTCGCTCGGTCGTGTCAGACTCTTTGCGACCCCGTGGACTGTACCCTACCAGGCTTCTCCATCCATGGGATTCTCCAGGCAAGAATACTGGAGTGGGTTACCGTTTCCTTCTCCAGGGGATCTTCCCAACCCAGGAATCGAACCCAGGTCTCCCGCATTGGAGGCAGACACTTTAACCTCTGGGCCACCAGGGAAACATTTAGTCTCTAAGTCATGTCCTGTTCTTTGCAACCCCATAGACTGCAGCACACCAGGAAGAGCAACAAGCCTTCCTTGTCCTTCACTGTCTCCCAGAGTTTGCTCAAATTCATGTTCATTGAGTCAGTGATGCTGTCTAACCATCTTATCCTCAGTTGCCCTCTTCTCCTTTTGCCTTGGGGAAAACTGTAGTCCCTGTGAGTTGTCCAGGGTCCTGATTTCTGCTAGAATCTCATTCAAAGCAGTCCAGGCACGGAGTTGGAAAGCCTTGAACTGAGTCTCACGATGCTCCCTGCTTGCCTGCAAGGGCTGTGGTGAGCCAGTGGAACTCCACTTGCCTGATTATAACTTTCCTGGTGCACTGAGCCAATTGCCCTGTGTTGGTTCCTGGGACCGACTGTGATGACATTTTCTAGACTTAGCCATTTCCTCTCACTCCATATGCCTTTTTAGTTCTCCTGGCCAAAAAGTACTCTCTGTAAACTACTGAGAAACTCATTTATTCCAAAGAGTAAATGATTCGCAAGGCTTAGTTTATTACTCCTCCTCGGAACCTTTGCAACTTAAAGGGGACAACGCCTTAAGTAAAAAAAGGAATTGTGGCATTTCAGGCAGAAGCATACCCTCAGTTCTTTCCTCCTGGCATATAGTGCCTGTCCAGCATTCCTGGCTATCCTATCTTCTTTTCCTCCTTGGTGCTGTCATCTTCCCACTATCTTCATTCGTAGATGACTCTTGTCCCTGGGTCATGTGACTTCAGAATCCACGTGGATGACCATCCAACTCTCTGGCCTTTCAGTCTCTTGATCTTCTCATTCCCATTGAACTTATTCTCTCTTTTACATTGGTCACTTTTTTCCAAAACCACCGAATTCTTATCATGATTCATTTTATACATACGTGTCAACTTCCTCTCCTGCTAGCTTTCTCCCCAAATGGTTTTTAAGCCTCCTTGGAACCTTCAGTCAATGAACCCCCTTCACTCTCTGCCAACCCATCAGTTGGCCTCTTCTTTCATTCTCTTCTTTATCCAACTTAGATCTCATGACTCATCACTCATCCGAACTCTAAATACTTCTTCCACTCTGTGCTTTTGTCACTCCTCTTTGGCAAAAAGCCAGCTCTGAATGGACCGAACTACCCTTTTGCTCTAAGGCAGAGCACAAGCTGATGAGTCTTAATAAGCAAGTACCACATCAGGGCAGATCAATTTCACCATGTATTCTTGATAACTACTCTCTGATACCTCTCCACACTGCCCAGCCATATGCCCTTTTCCTCTCATCAACTCTTCAGCATGCTTCTGGTCTCATACGCCCTCCTCAGACCTCTGACTCCCTCACTGCTTTCCTCACTCTTGGCTTGCAACCCTGCCTCCTATTTCTCAGGGAACACTGAGTCTGTTATGTGGAGCTCTCTCAGCCACCCACTACCAAGTGCTCAAGCCCACGCCCTCCCTCCTGTTCCCTGGCCTTTTCTCCCTCCTACCACCCAAGGCTGGTCCATCCACATGCCTTAAGATCCATCTTCTCCTGTTCTGTCAGGAAATGCACACTTTTCATGATCCCTTCTTTCTCCAGCTCCCTCTCTAATGGATTTCTCCCCAGGATATTTACATACCCATAAGTTTTTTTTTGTTGTTGTTTGTTTTCTATTTAAAAAACTGCTTTCTCTCACACTTGCAGACCCTTCTAGCCATTGCCTCATCATTCTGTACCTTTCAAGTGAAACCTCCTTAAAAAGTTTGCTTTATTTACAGCTCCTCACTGTTCTCAGTCATTAAAATACCCCTGGCTGGCTTTTGTCCCTTTTGTTCCACTGAAACAGCTCTTGCTGGGTCACGAGCCACCACTATGCCCCCAATCCAGGGGGTGCATTTCCATTCTCACTTCCCTGCATCTGCCCGTTCTCACTGGTCCTGCTAAATGCTTCTTATTTCTCGATATACTCTCTTCCCTTTGCTCTGGTGACACAATAATGCCCCACTCCTAGATATTCTGCCTCTGTCACAAGTATCTTTCCCTTTTATTGACTACTTCATATTAGAATGCCTCCAGAATTTGACTTAGGCCACCTCCTCACAGCAAGCTCACCAGCCTCATGGCATCAGATTCCACCCACATGGAGATGAACCCTGCAACCCACCTTTGACCCTGATCTTCATTCCCTTCACTTCTTCACACTCCTTATTCTGCCAGGCTCTCCTGAAGCAACCTGGGCATTCGTTTCTTCATCCAAATATCTTAAGACCAGAGTGTCCGGGAATTCCTAAACCAGTTCACCCAGCACCCAGCAATCCTCCTGACCCCAAGCTCCTGGTGAACATCCTATGACAAAACTTCACTGCAACCTCAGGGCCTGCACTGCTGCATTTCTCCAGTTGACTTTGGTGTGCAGCAGACTAGTTAAAGGGCTTCCTGGAAAGCTCAGCTGGTAAAGAATTCACCTGCAATACAGGAGACCCTGGTTCAATTTCTGGGTTGGGAAGATCCCCTGGAGGAGGACATGGCAACCCACTCCAGTATACTTGGGCTTCCCTCGTGGCTCAGACAGTAAAGAATCTGCCTGCAGTGCAGGATACTTGGGTTCAATCTCTACGTTGGGAAGATCCCCTGGAAGAGGGCGTGGCAACCCACTCCAATATTCTTGCCTGGAGAACTCCCATGGACAGAGGTGCCTAGGAGGCTATGGTCCATGGGGTCACGAAGATCTGGACATGACTGAGTGGCTAAGGACAGCATAGCACAGACTGGTTAAAACCTTAGCTCTGCAGTTTGCTTATTGAATGACCACAGGGCTGTATTATTTAATGGGATTATGTTATTTAACCTCTTTAAGCCTTGGTTTCCTCATCCATAATGTGGGGATAATAATACTAATAAAGTCTAAGATTTCTACTAATTATATGAATTATTATGTAGTAGGCTTAGAACAGTGTCTGCCATATAATGGTAATCTTATTATGACTGCACTTATATTTAGCCGTAATGATTCCTTACTACATTCTTTCCTGCATAGCCCCTAAAATGTTCCTGACAGGCAGACCTTGACAGGCAGACATTGACCTCTAGACATTGACTTGCTCCATTATGAAGATCAAGTCTTCCCACATGTGCTCCTTCAGCACGCTTTCTATACCTTAAAGGTCCCTCTATGTAGCCATCTGCCCTCCCTCCTGCAGGCCCAGAGGGTGTGTCCCGTCTCCTCACAGGGCAGCCCCCTCTCCTTCAGGACATCCTGGCTGTCACAAACTCAGGCACCTCCCTCCACCAGTTGTACATTCTATCTTTCTCATTCAGACTCTCCTACTTCTCCCTCTGTTTCAAATCAGAAAGATCCTCAAGTCTTTTCTAGCCCTAAGCAAAATTTTTAAAAAATAAACATTCTTTTTTTCTTGCCTTCTCTTCACTAGCAATTTTCTTGAATGGCATCTTCACATGTTTTGCTTCTCATCCTCTTCTCAGCCCTGATCACATGCCCTCTCTGCTCTCAAAGGCTTTCTCCCCCTGCAGGTGGGTCATCCTCCTGGTCAGGCCTTTCTGCCCATGTCATACAACTGACCACACTCTCCTTTTGAGCTGCCTCTTCCCTAGGGGATACTGGTTCTTGTCCTTCTTGTTCTCCATCTCTATCATGGTCTCTTACTACTAAATAGACTCACACTGGGGATGGACTTCTATTCATGGACCCAAGTTCTCAAGAATTGTTGCATTTCTTTATTTTCTATTAAGATTTTCAGTGCTAAAATCTCATCTGCTTGGGCTGGTAAAAATTCAATCTCAGTCCTCTTCTTTCTCTGGGGGCGGGTGTGGAGTCTTTACCATGGTTCCAATGTAAAACACAGGGCTAAGAAAAAGTGAGACCTCTTTGCTAATAAGACATTGATTCGCTCTGACTGCCATTGAGAATTCTGCTGGCTTAGGCTCTGAGGCCTTGCATGCCCTGTTGCTTCTTACCAAGCTTGAGCCCATGAAGCTTTGGCAGGGCCAGCAAGTCAGGCACCATGGACTTCCCATCTTGGGGTCCTGCCAGTGCTTGGAATAGTGCCAGGACCAAGGAAAGGGACCCCACTGCTTCTCTGCTCCAGGACAACTGAACCTGCCCAGTGAACCCTTTTCAATGACTGAGAAACCTTCCTTGTTTCTACTACCCTCAACTTCTACAGATGGCCTTAACCTCATAAACATCAGAGCCCTGCCTCCTGATGCTTGAAGCACAGAGTCTGTGACCTATCTCAATCAAGTAAGGGAAAACATAAAGAGAAAAGATTGACTTGTGGCTCAAAACAGCATCCTGCCACCAAACTCAAGAGTGTTTTTGCCAGGAGTTGAGGGGTTGGAGTTGTAATATTTTTTTTCCAACATAGCAGATTTGACCAAATTTATTCCTGATGATGTGAATATGAGATTATGCTATATTTTTCTTTGCTTGCTATTGCATTTTTAATGTCTCAAAATGAATAACAAAATTTTAAACCTCCTATAAAAATTTATCTTCCAAGTAGGCATTTTCTGGTTTATGCCCTTATACTATCTTCCTTGACGATGACACCTATTTTCATGGTCTCCCCTTTCACCAAACCACAGATGATTCTGAAATCGATCTCACGGCCTCTTCATGTCATCTCCTACACGTCAGCATGTCATTTCCAAGTGATCCCTGGACATCTACATTTGCATATATGACAGGCAGCTCAGGCATACCTGCCACCATCGACACAGAGCCCCTTTCCTGCACCATTCCCATCCGTCATCAAGCCCAGTCAACTCAACCTCAAAACCTCTCAAATCAATCTCCTTCTACCCATCTCCACTGCCACCCCCAACCCAAACCACCCCTGCCTCTCACTTAGAAAGCCACAACCACCCCTCAAAGAGTCCTACTCGCCCTCCAATCTATGCTCCACTCAGCAGCCTCAATGAGATTTTAACCCCACACATCGGATGGGGTCTCTCCCACCTAAAGCCCCCGCCATGTTTCCCTGTAGAGTAATGTTCAGATTCTCCAGTGTGGCTTGCAAGCCCTGATGTAACCCAAGTTCTGTCACCACTTAGCTTGGTCTTCCCCTCATTCCCTGCAGTCCAGGTACCCTCACTTCTTTCAGTGCCTCCAACTGGCCAAATTCTTGCCCACCTCCATACCTCACCTGTGCTAGGTTCTTTCCCAGTGCTGTTCCTCAGTGCAGAATGCCTTCCTCCTTTGTTCCTGGGGCAACCCCTACTCATCCAGGTTTCAGCTGAAAGCTGATGTCCCAGAAAACTCCTTCCTGATCTACCTGAACCTGGGGCCCTTCATCTTCCCAGCGTCCTTAGGATAGCTTGCTTGCAATGCTGCTTTCATTTTTTGTGATCTTTGGTTAATGTCTGTCTCACACTCAATACAGGTAGAGATCTTGTATACACCCCACTCCTGTCCTGTCCTCCTAGAGGGCTAGTTCAGCGCCAGGCATATAACAGGTCTCAGTAAATGTTAATTGAATAGACCGATGAATGTTTATGTTTGATGCTATCCTATTCTCTCCTCCTCTTCCTACCATATCGTCTTCTTATAGTGTGATTCCTCCCAAGTCATTGGTGCTTGAAAACACCTCACCCCTCAGGCTCAAAATCGTAGTGTCCCCCTTGACTCTTTCTATGCCTCACTCCTTCTACTCAACATGAAGTCAAAATACATCAAGTACACCTCTAAATAGGTCCAGCACACACTGCCTCTTCTCCAGTCCCAGTACTTGGTCCAAGTTTCCTCCCTTTAGATGGTTAAACTTGCTGCCCAGCTGCCCTTCCCTCAGTGACTCCAGTCTGTTCTTTCCAGAATCTGCATGATTATTTTCCTGAAGTGCAGGTAGACCTCTTCCTCAAAATAGCTTACTCTTTCACACAAATAAAATCTGAATAGAGCATTATGCAGCAATTAGAAGCAACAGATTAGATTTAAACATAGCAGCATGAGTGAATCTTAAAAACATAGTGTTTAGTGAGAGGAGTAAGAAAAGGAATGAGATTCTATAACACAATACCTCTTACATACATTAAAAATACATGCAGTAAAACAGTAAACCTTTTATAGAACCATAGGGAAGAAAAAAAGACAAACATCAAATGCAAAAAGACAGTTGCACATGGGGAGGAAAGCGATGGGAAAGTAGCAGGGAAGATAAAATGGAAAAAAATGAATAAAACAAGAGAAGGGCTTGGCACGTACTAATAATAACAAAGCACCATGAACTAAGGACGAGGATAAACTACCTACTGTGAGCAAGACCATAGGCAATAACAACAAAACAACTTGTATCCCAGACAAGTATGATTCAATTCATTTTTGCAACTCTCTTCATAGTTCCTAGGACATTTCCTTGCATATTATTAGAAGGATCAATTAATGTGCAAAGTGTACATTCATTTTAATCAAGTAAACAGCACAACATGCCTCGGTACTGAGAAAATAAACCATTCACATTCTCATCTTGTTGTTGTTCAGTTGCTAAGTCTTGTCTGACTCTTTGCAATCCCATGGACTGCAGCATGCCAGGCTTCCCTGTCCTTGACAATCTCCCAGAGCTTGTTCAAGCTCATGTGCATTGAGTCGGTGATGCCATGCAACCAACTTATCCTCTGTCATTCCCTTCTCCTCCTGCCCTTGATCTTTCCAAACATCAGGGTCTTTTCCAATGAGTCACCTGTTCACATCAGATGGCCAAAGTATTCGAGCTTCAGCTTCAGTGTCAGTCCCTCCAATGAATATTTAGGGTTGATTTCCTTTAGGATTGATTGGTTTGATCTCCTTTTAGTCTGAGGGACTCTCCAGCACCATAGTTCAAAATCATCAATTCTTCATTGCTCAGCCTTCTGTATGGTTCAACTCTCATATGTGTACATGACTACTGGAAAAACCACAGCTTTGATTATAAGGACTTGTTTCTGCTTTTTAATACACTAAGTTTGTCATAGCTTTTCTCCCAAGGAGCAAACTTTTTTTTTTTTCCATTTCATGGGTGTAGTCATTGTTCACAGTGATTTTGGAGCCCACGAAAATAAAGTCTATCACTGTTTCCATTGTTTCCTCATCTATTTGCCATGAAGCGATGGGACTAGAAGCCATGATCTTAGTTTTTTGAATGTTGAGTTTAAGCCAGATTTTTCATTCCCCTCTTTCACCTTTGGGCTTTGCTTGTGGCTTAGCTGGTAAAGAATCTGCCTGCAAAGTGGGAGACCTGGGTTCGAACCCCGGGCTGGAAAGATCCCCTGGAGAAGGGAAAGGCTATCCACTCCAGTATTCTGGCCTGGGGAATTCCATGGACTGTATAGTCCTTGAGGTTGCAAAGAGTCGGACACGACTGAGCGACTTGCACTGCACTGCACCTCACTACTCTTTCACCTTCACCAAGAGGCTCTTTAGTTCCTCCTCACTTTCTGCCATTACAGTGGTATTATCTGCATATGTGAAGGCTTCCCTGGTGGCTCAGACGGTAAAGAATCTGCCTGCAGTGCAGGAGACCCAGCTTCAGTCCCTGGATTGGGAAGATCCCCTGGAGAAGGAAATGGCAACCCATTCCAGCATTCTTACCTGAGAAATCCCATGGAGAAAGGAACGTGGTGAGCTACAGTCCACGGGGTTGCAAAGAGCTGGAGAGGACTAAGCGACTAACACTTTCACTTTCACATCACATATCTGAGGTCATTGATATTTTGCCCAGCAATCTTGATTTCAGCTTGTGCTTCATCCAGCCTGGCATTTTGCATGATATACTTTGCATAGACGTTAAACAGTGTGACAATATACAGCTTAGATGTACTTCTTTTCCAATTTTGAATCAGCCCATTGTTCCATGTCCAGTTCTTACTGTTGCTTCCTGACTTGCATACAGGTTTCTCAGAATGCAGGTAGGGTGGACTGGTATTCCCATCTCTTTAAGAATTTTCCACAGTTTGTTGTGATCTACACAGTCAAAGGCTTTAGTGTAGTCAATGAAGCAGAAATAGATGTTCTGGAATTCCCTTGCTTATTCTATGATCCAAAGGATGTTGGCAATTTCATTTCTGGTTCCTCTGCCTTTTCTAAGTCCAGCTTGTACATCTGGAATTCCTCAGTTCATATACTGTTGAAGCCTAGCCTGAAGGATTTTGAGCATTATCTTGCTAGCACATGGGATCAGCACAATGGTACAATAGTTTGAACATTCCCGGAAACAAACTCCTAGGCTTCTCTTCCTGATCACTTCCTGCTAATGATCACTTCACTGGACCACAGTGATTCTTGTAACAATTTGAGCTACAGCACCACTTTTAAAATTTTTTGATAAACAACTCTGAGCCTCCACCATAAAATTTAAGTACATTAGAGACATCATCTTAATTTTATCAGGTATAGTCACCTATAACATAGAGCCACATATTTCAAAGGAATTAGAAATTATATTTTATCATTTTGGGTACCCCATGCTTAAGCTCCTACCTGCTAGAATTATAGAATTCAAAATGAAAGTATAGTCTTAGAAGGCATGAAGTCACTTGGGGATCAGCTTTGCTGGCAGAATTCAGGTTTCAAGGAGAAGTAATAAACATTGTGGACTGACTGGTCTAGTAATCCCCATATGTCCCCTTCCAGCCAGCACAGAATTGAAAAGGATAAATAGTTGATCATGGATTCCTAATCTCACCCGGGTCTGCAAGACACTGAGAACACGTGCTTGCCTTGGGATGAGCCTGCAATGTTTTCATAAACTTTTATTTAAAAATCTTCAGACGAAATTGATCTTAGTAGGGAAGCCAAGCCTCTCACGGCCCTTGAATCTAGCTAATGAAAGTGTTAATGGTTTCAGTAGACATTGTAAAATAAATACTCATAAAAGTTTGCACAGCACACCATTATATGGCCCCATAAAATCCACAAGGCAATTACTGAGTTATGAGCTCCTTGCCCACCTCCCCAGGCACCAAGGTTAGCTCAAGAGAAGGTGATGGAGGAAGCGGGCAAAGAGGAGGGGCTGCTAGAGCAGCATCAGGCAATGACCTGGGAGGACCAGAGCTCCCCATCAGCCCTCGACTTCTACATCTGTGAAATGGGCAGTTGATCTCCAGTTCATGCTCACTTCGCAAGTCCTCATTTCTCTGTGCTCACACGGAGAATACTGGTGTGGATATGCAAGCCTGAGCTCAATCCCTGTTTCATTTCTTGAGGCTCAGTGACCTCAAGCACATCATCTGATCCAGCCACCCTTCTAGTCACACTCATAGCCAACATGCTGTGTTCATGGTGGGCCAAGTGGGGTGCTATTACATCAGTGTCCCATTCAATTGTCAGCACACGCCTATGAGCCATACATTATCATTATCCCCATTTTACAGATGAGAAAATATTTTCAACAGCCTGAACAATCAACCACTGCAACACACTGACCCACAATAGGAAGGGTGCAGCCTCCCAAGCAATAAAGTGCTGGGCCCTCAGTTATGCTCAGGAAGTGTTAACCCCTAACTATGCCTTTGCCGTACATCACTCTCACAGCTCCAAAGAGAAAGGAATAAATATGCCACAGTTATGCAGCCACAGAGCACATGTGTGGGTGGAAAACTGAGAGGCAAGAGCGTCGGCTGAATGTTGAATGCTTTCCAACACCTATGTGCCCATGCATTCCTTGCCTACCTCCGTTCCCTCTCCATCCACCTGCTACTCCCACGGGTCCCTTGTAATATGATAGTCCTTGGAATGGTGCCCCATCCAGGCATCTTCCACACCAGCACAGACTCATCACAGAAAAACCTATAAGAATGATCTGAAATCAGTTTGGTGCCATGCAGTTTACAAAACATTTGGATAGAGATTGCCTTAAAATTAATAAAAATTACTAAAGTGCTATCAGGGGAAATGGGTTAGTTATTTAGTAGGATTAACCTTGGCTAGGTTTCTTTTGATGTTTCCTCAGCAGGAAGTTCAGGTTGTGCCTTTTTGCAGAAATGTCATAGAAGTGATGGTGTGTCCTAAAAAGACACATATGGGGTCGATTTGTCCTGTTGCTTGTGGTGTTAAGTTTGATCACTAGGTTAAAGTGGTGTCTGCCAGGCTTCTTCACTCTTTCCTCTATATAATTGAAGGGATGTATTTTGAGACAGCATAAAATCTTATTTCTCATCACTTTTTCCATCATTAATTTTGCATCCACTGATGAATCCAACTATTACTGTAATAGGATAAATAGAAAATAAGTGTGGTAAAACAATAGCATTTGGAGAACCTGGGTGAAGAGTTTATGAGTTTATTATTTTTACAATAATAAAGTAAATTAATCAATCCTAAAGCAAATCAAGCCTGAATACTCATTGGAAGGACTGGTGCTGAAGCTGAAGCTCCAATACTTTGGCCACCTGATGTGAAGAGCCGACCCATTGGAAAAGACCTTGATGCTAGGAAAGATTGAAGACAAGAGGAGAAGAGAGGGACAGAGGATGAGATGGTTGGATGGCATCACTGATTTAATGGACATGAACTTGGGCAAACTCTGAGAGATAGTGAGGTCCAGGAGGTCACAAAGAGCTGGATACGACTCAGCAACTGAACAACAACAACATTTTTGCAATATTTTATAAACTGTTTCAGGAGAAGGCAATGGCACCCCACTCCAGTACTCTTGCCTGGAAAATCCTGTGGATGGAGGAACCTGGTGGGCTGCAGTCCATGGGGTTGCAAAGAGTCGGACATGACTGAGCGACTTCACTTTCACTTTTCACTTTCCTGCATTGGAGAGGGAAATGGCAACCCACTCCAGTGTTCTTGCCTGGAGAATCCCAGGGACGGGGGGAGCCTGGTGGGCTGCCGTCTACGGAGTCGCACAGAGTCGGACACGACTGAAGTGACTTAGCAGCAGCAGCATAAATTGCTTCAAGATAATTTTTTTTAAAGGATATTGGTTCATTCACAGAATTGACAGGTGGCCTAAAGAGCCAGACTTAGGACCGCTCAGCTAGAAGCAATGTTCACAATGTGTTCAAAAATGCAATGCCAAATGGCCCACCCAGGTCCCACTGCCATGCCCAAACCACACACACCCTGCCACACACACCCTCGAGGTCTCTGCTTCCCTGCCACCTGTGAGCATCACAGCTGGGTGGATGTGGGTGAGCGGGGCAGCCTGGAGCCCCACCTGGCTGCAGGGGAAGCTGATGGTGATGACTTGTCACTCTTCAACTTCTCCCACCTGGGCTCATGAGATGGGGCAATCTTCAGCATTTAAGAAAGAGGGTTTGGTTTACTGAGTGGCCAAAAAGAATGAAAAATCTATCATTTGCTAGAAAATATCCTTGCAATCAAACAACACTTGAATTCTCTCTGTTGCTTGGTAATCAATCATTTTATGCTTCTCCTATCAGATTAAGCTCTGTAGTTATTTCTGATTATTTCTCAACTTTATGGAACCAGCCTCCTCACCATTGAGCCTTCACTCTCAGTCTTGTTCTCACTTCCTTCTCTACAGAGATAAAAGCCTCTCTGCCGTGAGATCTCTGACTGGTCCTGTGGGTGTAAGGTCAGGCTGATGTGGGTTCAAATCTTAACTCCACTAATTACTGACTGGGGACACTGGGAAAGTTACTTTCTCCGAGTCTCAGCTTCCTTGCCTGGTGATATTGACTTTGCTGAGCACTGGGAATAAGGTAACCTGTGTGAAGCACAGGTGTAGTGCCTGGCACCTAGTAGACACCTCTGCTTTCCTTCCTTTCCCTTAGCCTCTTATAAAAGACTTGTGGTGTGTTGCCCAAACTAGAACTGTAGGATTCCATTTCCCTGATGAGGGAAGCACTATGGGGTGGCCTTCCTTGCTGGGAGTTCTCCTGACTGAAGTGAGTTGCCTTGCCTGGAGTCACACCCCTTCCTGGGACAGCCTGCATCCAGTACAGGCTGATGCAAAGGTATGAGGGCCCAGCTCCCTTGTCCCAACTCAGGACTATTTTGAAGGGCCATCTGAGTTCCAGATTCCCCTACCCCCCACCTTGCAGTTGGCTGAGGCTCTTGTGACTGGACCACAGCCCAGAACCTCCCTCTGCGCAGTCCTGAGCCCTCCCCACTTCCTTGTTTATACTGATCCTGAGAACTCATCCTCATAAAGCCCCTGCACATCCATCTCTGAGCATTGGCTTCCTGATGAACCCGACCCATGCCAGCCCTCTCCTTGGCTCTGCCTTCAAGCCTTGGTTGGGACCTGCCCCATCAATCTGGTCCTGTCTCCTACCATCTCAAAACCATCTCTCTTCTGCATGGGATGTTATCTTCAGCTGTAGTTGAGTGTCAACAGCGCCTCTCCATCTCCCACTCCTAGCTTTGTTGAGATCTTCTCCATCCCTTGAGGCCCATTTCAAGTGATGTCTCTTCTAGAGAGTCTTCCATGGTTTCCCCTTGGAAGTATCCACTCCCTCCTCTGGGTTCTTTCACTATTTTGTCTCCGCCTCCTCATCTGGCCCTGATCCTGAGTTGGTGGGCCAGTCAATTCCCATTTCACCCTCAGATCCATCCTTGCCCCTTGTCCCATTGCTTTGTGCCTCAGAGACCCAACACTGCAAAATATATCTTCTAGGTGCATGTGCCAGTGGGAGGCATGGGAAAGAACTTGGAAGACAGAAGCGGGGAATCCAGGGAATTTCCCCCTCACCATCTGCTTTGGGGAGGGCATCACTGGAAAGATGGCCTCAGCTTCCACCAGGCAGCCCTAGCTCCTGGGCTCCCTCACTCCATCCCTTCCCTATGCCTCGCCAACTGGGGTATGGCGATGGTTTTCTCTTGTTAATCTCTAGATTTTCTCATCATCCCATTTTCAGTTTCTTCAATCCCACTGTAACTGTCTTCCCTTTAGCAGACTCTGTCAGTTAAGCTATCTGGTCTGGGTTCTGTGTTCCTGGGTGATAAAAATGGTATTTCTGTGTTACCTTACCCTCTCTCAGAAGAGTGGGATGACTTCTTGAGCAGAATGAGACAAGGCTCTGGGGTCAGCAAAACCAGGGCTCTTCTTGTTGGTAATAAGCCAGTTGACAAACAGAAGGATCATATGTGTGAGTCTTTAAAACAAAAATCCCCATGATTAACCAATGCTGCCTCACCCTCTCACTTTCTGATGTCATTTGGAAGAATCCAGGAGTCCTCTGCCATTTTGTGGAGAATCACCCTTCTCCAACTTAGCTAACTTCAGTGACTGGGGAAAGTCTGTCCTGCATACATCTTCTAATATGAGGTTCAGAAACTTTTACTGTTGAAACAAAATGTGTTTTACTCAGCTAATGTCCCAAGGAATTATCTCTAGATATTGCTTGTGGTGTTGAAGATAAATGCTTGCAGTGAATCTGTTTGTAAATATTTTGAACAGCTAAGTCTTTAATTATTTTTTCCATTAAAAATTGACAACAATCAATATTCCCCACTGCTGAGCTATAAGGATTGTGCGTGTGTGTGGTATATATTCTTTTTAATAGCAATTATTGCTTGGTGATGACTGGGGAAATTGCTCTGAGGTTTAAAAGCATATTTGCAGCTATACCCAGGGGACTGTGGATAGCAATGCCTACTGTATCATCCACCTTATTTAAAATTTGCAATGGGACATGCAATTCAATCCAGGATGCTTCTAAAGGCCAGTGGGAAATAGATCGGGCAGCCAAGTCAGAAAATGCAAATCCAGTACTAAACTCCATCCCAAACCCATCTGCCTGGGCTTTATTTCCTATTTTGTTCCCCAAGGCCAGTGGTACTGACTCAACAGTGCACTAAACACAAATGTGTGGGTTTGGGCCTGACCAGCCATTAATCAATGTGTGGCCACAAAGGCAGCATCCATGGATTAGCAATCTACTGCCAGGTGCCAGGCACGTGCACGGAGAAGTTAAACTAGGCTTTCAGAGGTAGACAGGGGTGGTGGGCACGGGCCCCTTCTGAAAGGTACTGGTTGATTGAAAAGAAATGTAAATACCAAAGCAGACTTGTAAATATGTGGTCTATTTTAAAGGGTTACATTTAACAAGTTGACTCCTTTGTGTCAAAAAGAAAGCAAGAAACACACACACACACACACACACACACACACACACACACACACAAAAGAGTCATACTTGTCCACTTAGCCTCACTTGGAAGTAACAGCGCAAGTCTACATTTGAGACCTTTTACAAATGTGAACCTGAAAGCCTCTTGGCCCTAATTCCACACCATAAAGGCACCAGTGCAGACAGCGCAGGTCCAACACTCCAGTCACCCCTCACTGGCTCATACAAGACGGTCTTGTGAGGGAGCCTCCCGAGGAGAGGGGTGGGCTTCCGCTCCTCATCCTGATTTTCCGCCATCTACTCTGCTGCTGCTCCACCCGGAAGGCAGGTGTTCACCCCTCAGAAGCTGCCTGTGTCCTTGGACAAGGGCAGCCTCCTGCCGTCAGAACGGAACTGCTCTTGGGGCCCTCGGAGAACGCAAGATGTGTGCTCAGTTTTCAGGAAGAATCGGGGGCACGGGGGAGAGAAGACTCGGAGATAATTCCTCGATGGGAGTCTCTCGAGGCAGCAACTGCCCTCTTTTATCCCTTCCCACCTCTTTAATCTTGCCTGCAGTAACCATGTGATCTGCACCTCCCGCCCCACCTGGGGCGGTGGGGGAGATGCCCCATGGGCACACAGCTCTCTCTCAACCACAGGAGAGACCCCAGAGTCTCGTCTTCACTAAGGGCCACGAGGAGCTCTACCCTGCTGGTCCCCTGCCCCTAACATCACAAGGGGGAATCGCAGCACCTCAAGCATGGAAGTCAGAGGAACCTCAGCAACAGTAACCTAGCAACAGTGTCTCAGGATTTGAATGTAATTATACCCCGAGCGTGATAAATACTTGGAAGGGCTCCTTATGTGCAGATCATACTAAACAAGTCTTTGAGATTACCCTCATCAAATATTGATAGAAGAAAAGGTTTTTTGAAAAGGAAAAAAAAAGAAACCTGAAGTGCATGGACCACCTTTCCCAGTGCCCAGGGCAGCGGGAACACACTGGCCAGGGCAGCTCAGAAGCTTCACAACCCCTTTCATGGGTGACGCGGCAGGTCTGGGAGAGAAGTTTGAGCCAGCACAGTGGTGTCCTTACAAATGAAGAGCAATGTCTTGGTGCCAAGGGCCACAGTTTGGTAATGAGGTTGGAAGAACCTAGGGTGGAGTCCTCTCAAAACCAAGGTTTCGTCATTTAGAATGAGTGTGTTAACCAGGAGAGATCCATCCACCTGAAGGATGGATCTCAACCCAGATGTGCGAAGGGGGTGGTGCCAGGAAGAGAAGCCCAGCAGAGGGATCAATAGGCACAGGTTATAGGTTCCGAGGTATTTGCATCCTCAGCTCCATGTTGACCTTGACAGACCCAAGAGGCTGTGCACAGTGTGCAAGCCAACACTGAAGAACTGAGTGGTCACCAGCGTGAAGGGCATTGTGAACCTCCCTGAGGAGGCTGGGCTTCATTCTGAGTGGAAACAGAAGTCAGTGCTGGTGTGAGGATGTGAGGCATGTGTGGGGGCAGGGATGGCTGAGTCATCTGTGCATGGCGAGAAGTGGTCCCTAGACACACCAGAGAGCAAGGCCTGTCCAGATGCTGTCGGCAGTCATCCCTGTCAGAGAAGGTGGGGGGAACCTAGAGCAAAGCTCAGGAGCCACTCTGAGACACAGAGCTGACCTTGTGGTATCTTCATTCATGCACTTTGCCAAGACCCCCTAGGACAGAGTACAGGAATGCTTCCCCCACCCACCTACTATGTTGCATCAGGGGACATCAAGCAGGTAGAGTGATGGGATGCTGGGATCAGAGATGACTGACAGGAAGGAGTCTGTAGTGAGAAAGTCCGCCAGAGGGAGAGAGGTGAGCAGAGCAGGGATTTCACGGTGGGGGAGGATGTCAGGTCTCTCCTGACACTGGGTTATCAGCAGTGCAGAGCTGGACACATTTCTCAGCTCCCTGCAGCGGGAGACTAAGATCTGAGGGCAGGAACGAGAGAGGAACGTCCTTCATAGAAACTCAGCCTGTCTTTATTATTTAGGCAGCCATGCCCAGCTTGGTTGCTCTCCCCACGTGTGACCCGTGCCAATCCCTTTCCCTCGGGGCCAAGGATGCTGTGAGGGCTTCCCCCACCCCACCCCACCTCCCCGCCAGCTCAACCTTGAAGGAACCCTGCGATTCTATGGCCCGGCTGTCAGCCTGGGCCTGGGACACACAGCGAGCCTCGGCACCTGCGGGCCTGTTCCCCCTCCTTCATCCCAGAAAGCCCTCATCACAGGGGACAGCCCCCTTCTCTGATGTCTCTCACTGAGCCTGCTGGTGCATCTGTCTCCTGCCAGTTATAGGAAATCCTCCTCTGTTAGATGCAAGGTCTTTAAAGGGCCTCAGATCTCATCTGCAAGCTCTCTTTTCTGGGCCAGGCTCCCTTGACAGCACTGCTGGTGTCTCCCAGCAAGTGAGGGTGAGGAGGCGGGGCAGCAGGAGGATGAAAGGCCCCCCTTTCCTGCTGTGGGATTCAAGACTGGATCAGTGCCCAATTATACCACCTCATTCATCCAGTTCAGTGTTTCCAAACAATGCTGTATCTGACAGATCTGTTCTGGGTAATAATGGCCAGATGGACCCTGCTTTAAGGAATCTCTGTTTACAGAAATCCCCTTGAACTAGCTAGCTCGAGGAAGGAAGGACTGTCCTCAAAATCTGCCCAGGGCTCCCTGTTAACCCCAGCAGTCCCAGGGCATCTCTGAGTCTGTTTGGAGAGCTCTGCAACAGGGACTGAGTGAAGAGTAGAAAAAAATAGCAGTACCAAATTTAGGGCCATTTCCTGTTAAAATCAGTGAGAATAAAATAGAATGGTAGGGAGAGGCATGAACATCAGAGCAAAATTTCCCTGGGTCCCCTGTCAGCAGGAGGAGGACTGGAGAAAGTACCTGACCCATTACTTGGATTGAGACTCCTGAATTTGGGAAACACCTCTGTTGCCTGTGTGAGTGTGGGTGTGTGTTCTCTGATACAAGAAAGGAATTATTAATAGTATGTATCTTTACTAGGAGTGCATCTGCACTTCGTTGCTCAGTCCTGTTCGACTCTCTTCTGACCCTATAGACTCTAACCCCCCAGGCTCCTCTGTCCATGGGATTCTCCAGGCAAGAATACTGGAGTGGGTTGCCATTTCCTCCTCCAGCGGATCTTCCTGATCCAGCTATCAAACCTTCATCTCCAGTGTTAACTGCATTGGCAGATGGATTCTTTACCATTGGACCACCGATGAACCCCTCAATTACCAAAGTATTGTCATCAACAACTTGTGATGGTCCTCATTTCTTCAGATCTTCATGATGTTGGCGGGTTGATGGTGGTCTCTAAAAAAGATATATCCACATCCTAGTTCCTGGAACCTGTGACTGTACTTTATCTGGGAAGTGTGTCATTAAGCTACAGATTTCAAGATGAGATTATCCTAGATAATCTGAGTGAGCCCTAAATCCTTTGTAAGAGTCAGGCAAAGGGAAGTTGGGCACAAGAAGAGGCGCAGACATGCAGAGGAAGGCAGAGGCAGAGAGTGGAGGAATGGAGTTACAAGCCAAGGGACACTGGGGACGGCAGGCAGCCGCAAGAAACTGAAAGAGAGGCATGCAGTGGACTCTCCCCCCAGGACCCCCAGAGGGAACCTTGATTTCAGACTTCTGGATTCCAGAACTCTGAGAAAATAATTTTTTAAGCCACAGAGTTTATTATAATTTGTGATGGCAGCAACAAGAAATGAATACCTTGGTAAATGTGATTCTTTTTTCTTATTTTAAGAATTCCCTTCAGTAGATAAGAGATTGCAAGCAAAAAGTAATATCAGTGAATTGTAGCGTTATAATATTTGTAGAAGGATAACATGAACACAAAGAACAAGAGAGGAGGAGTAGAGAATTACTGTTGTAAGGAAAAAATTATTATACTATGTTTGAAGTCATATAATATTACTTGGGGCTTCCCAGGTGGCATTAGTGGTTAAAAACCACCCTGCTAATACAGGAAACAATGAGCTGTGGGTTCGATCCCTGGGTTGTGAAGATCCCCTGGAGGAGGGCGTTGCAACCCACTCCAGTATTCTTGATGGAGGATCCTATGGACAGAGGAGCCTGGTGGGCTACAGTTCATGAAGTCGCAAAGAGTCAGACATGACTGAAGCAACTTAGCATACATGCACACGGTATTAGTTGAAAGCTTCCCTGGTGGCTGATAGTAAAGAATCTGCCCAAAATGCAGGCAATATGGGTTCAATCACTGGGTCGGGAAAATCCCCTGGAGAAGGGAATGGCTACCCACTCCAGTATTCTTGCCTGGAGAATTCCACAGACAATGAAGCCTAGCACGCTACAGTCCATGGGGTGGCAGAGTTGGATATGACTGACCAACTAACACTTTCACTTTTTTCAGTATTACTTGAAGAGAGACTGTGATAAGTAAAAGATGTATACTATAAATATGAAAGCATACACTTAAAAAAAAAAAAAAGAAGAAAACGAAAGCCAACAAATAATATGGAACTATACAAACTACTTAGCATTCATAATTTTTAATAAAATACTAAATTATTCAATATTACTAGCTATCTTCCTTTCTAAAAAAATAGAATTTTAGAGTTTATTTTACTCTGCTATATTACATGGGGTCGCTAAGAGTCGGACACGACTGAGCGGCTTCACTTTCAATTTTCACTTTCATGCATTGGAGAAGGAAATGGCAACCCACTCCAGTGTTCTTGCCTGGAGAATCCCAGGGACGGGGGAGCCTGGTGGGCTGCCATCTATGGGGTTGCACAGAGTCGGACATGACTGAAGTGACTTAGCAGCAGTAGCAGCAGCATATTGTTTTCTATAGTGATCATTTTATTATGTTTATGTCCTTAGCTTACTATTTTCCACGTTTTCCATTGTTTCTCTTGTCCCACGCTTTCTTTCATGGCTGACTTTCCTTCTCTATTTAAAGTGCTCCTGTTAAGATTTTTTTGTGTTTATTTCCCTATTTTTTATGAGTAGTGAAATGTGTTTGGCGAATTGTCTTCATTTTTGATGTCTCAAAACGTCTTCATTTTGCCTTTTATCTCAAGTGAAAGTTGGCTGTGGTATACAATAAAAAAGTTTGGCACTTCAGCACTGTAAGTATATCATTTTATTCCAGCACCTCTGTTTGCTGAGAAGAAATCTGCTGTCAACCTGATGGTTGTTTACCTCTAGCTCTCCCTTTTCCCTTTGTTAAATTCTGAGGTTCTCTTCTACCCTCGTGTTCCAGTTTCCCATTGTATGCCTCAGAGTGGACTCTATTTTGAAACGCTCTAAAGGTATTCAGTCCAGTTCAGTCGCTCAGTCGTGTCCGACTCTTTGCGACCCCATGAACCACAGGATGCCAGGCCTCCCTGTCCATCCCCAACTCCCGGAGTTCACCCAAACCCATGACCACTGAGTCAGTGATGCCATCCTACCATCTCATCCTCTGTCGTCCCCTTTTCCTCCTGCCCTCAATCTTTCCCAGCATCAGGGTCTTTTCACATGAGTCAGCTCTTCACATCAGGTGGCCAAAGTACTGGAGCTTCAGCTTCAGCATCAGTCCTTCCAATGAACACCCAGGGTTGATCTCCTTCAGAATGGACAGGTTGGATCTCCTTGCAGTCCAAGGGACTCTCAAGAGTCTTCTCCAACACCACAGTTCAAAAGCATCAATTCTTCGGTACTCAGCTTTCTTTATAGTCCAACTCTCACATCCATACATGACCACTGGAAAAACCATAGCCTTGACTAGATGGACCTTTGTTGGCAAAGTAATTTCTCTGCTTTTTAATATGCTATCTAGGTTGGTCATAACTTTCCTTCCAAGGAGTAAGCATCTTTTAATTTCATGGTTGCAGTCACCATCTGCAGTGATTTTGGAGCCCAGAAAAACAAAGTCAGCCACTGTTTCCACTGTTTCCCCATTTATTTCCCATGGAGTGATGGGACTGGATGCTATGATCTCAGTTTTCTGAATGCTGAGCTTTTTCACTTTCATCAAGAGGCTCTTTATTTCTTCTTCACTTTCTGCCATAAGGGTGGTGTCATCTGCATATCTGAGGTTATTGATATTTCTCCCAGAAATCTTGATTCTAGCTTGTGCTTCCTCCAGCCCAGCATTTCTCATGATGTACTCTGCATAGGAGTTAAATAAGCAGGGTGACAATATACAGCCTTGAGGTACTCCTTTTCCTATTTGGAACCAGTCTGTTGTTCCATGTCCAGTTCTAACTGTTGCTTCCTGACCTGCATACAGGTTTCTCAAGAGGCAGGTCAGATGGTCTGGTATTCCTATCTCTCAGAATTTTCTACAGTTTATTGTGATCCACACAGTCAAAGGCTTTGGCATAGTCAATAAAGCAGAAATAGATGTTTTTCTGGAACTTTCTTGCTTTTTCCATGATCCAGCGATGTTGGCAATTTGATCTCCGGTTCCTCTGCCTTTTCTAATCCAGCTTGAACATCTGGAAGTTCATGGTTCACGTATTGCTGAAGCCTGGCTTGGAGAATTTTGAGCATTACTTTACTAGCATGTGAGATGAGTGCACTTGTGCAATAGTTTGAGCATTCTTTGGCATTGCCTTTCTTTGGGATTGGAATGAAAACTGACCTTTTCCAGTCCTGTGGCCACTGCTGAATTTTCCAAATTTGTTGACATATTGAGTGACTTTAAAGGTATATTAGCTCTTATGACTCATATCTTTCTCTGATTCTGAAGATGTCTTAGCCCTTTTCTCCTCAATGATTGTTTCTTTGCTCTGACTTCTATTTTCTCCTGAAATCACTATGAAATGCTATTGAATAATATTAAACTGCCATGTATTTTGGTTATACTTTTCTTATTTTTGCATACTTTTTTTTTCTGTGTTCTGTATTTGGATACATTCCTCAGTGCCATTTCCAGTTCATTTTATTTTTCTTCAGATATCAATATATCCAGTTTAGGATTTATCTCATCCATTGAGTTTTATTTCATTGACTATAGTTTTTTTTTTAATATTTGCATTTGATTTTTACCATATACATCTGTTCTTGTTTCACTTTACTGGCTTTGTTTCATAACTTCTTTTTTCTAATGTAATTATGTTTTAATTATCTCACTCTCACTTTTTTCCTTTTTTAAAGTATAGTTGATATACTACATTATATTAGTTTCAGGTGTACGATATAGTAATTCCACATTTAATTACATTACAAATTGATCTGTATAGTAAGTCTAGTAACCATCTGTCACCATATGATGTTTTTGTAATATTATTGACCATATTCCCCATGCTGTGCATTACATACTCATCACTTTCATTTTATAAGCAGAAATTTATATTAATCTCCTTTGTCTATTTTGCCCAACCCCTACCTCCTCCTCCCTTGCAACTACCAGTTTGTTATCTATATCTATGAGTCTGTCTTTGTGTTGTTTTGTTTGTTCATTTGTTTTGATTTTTAGATTCCATAGGCAAGTGAAATCATATGGCATCTGTCTTTCTCTAACTTATTTTGCTTAACATACCCTGCAAGTCCATTCATGTTGTCACAAATGGCAAGATTTCTTTTCATAGCAGAGTAATATTACACTCTGTGTGTGTGCGTTATATACACACACACCCCATCTTCTTTACCCATTTGTCTATTGATAGGCACTTTCACATCTAGGATATTGTAAATAATGCTGCCATGAACTAAGGATGCATACAAACAAGTCAGTCCTAGAGGAACCAACCCTGAAGATTCATCAGAAGGACTGATGCTGAAGCTGAAGCTTCAATACTTTGGCCATATGATGCAAAGAGCCAGCTCATAGGAAAAGAGCCTGATGCTGAGAAAGACTGAGGGCAGAAGGAGAAGTGGGTGACAGAGGTTGAGGTGGTTGGATGGCATCATCAACTCAGTGGACATGTGTTTGAGAAACTCTGGGAGATAGTGAAGGACAGGAAAGCCTGGCACGCTGCAGTCCATGGGGTTGCAGAGTTGGACATGACAGTGACTAAACAACAACACCTTTTAATTTATTAATTTTTTTGTTGTTCAAATAAATGCTCAAAAGTGGCATTTCTGTGTCATAAGGCAGTTCTATTTTTAATTTTTTGAGGAACCTCCATACTGTTTTCCATAGTGACTACACCAACTTACAGTCCCACCAACAGTGCATGAGGGTTCCCTTTTCTCCACATTCATCATCAAAACTTGCTTTTTAGTCTCTTTTTAAAGATAGCCATTCTGACAGGAGTAAGGTGATGTATTGTGGCTTTGGTTTATATTTCCCTGATAGTTAGTGATCTGGAGCACCTTCTCATGTGTCTGTTGGCCATCTGCACGTCTTCCTTGGAAAAAGTCTACTCAGGTTCTCTGCTTATTTTTTAATTGACTTGGTGTTTCTTATGTTAAATTGTATGTGTTATTTATATATATACAATATTAAGGACTATTAACCCCTTATTAGGATATATCTTCTCCAACAGAGTAAATTTCTTTCATTTTGTTGAATTTCATTTCGTTTTCTCTTCTTTTCATTTTTTCTCTTTCTTTTTTAGTTTGATGTAGTCTCATTAGTTTATTTTTGTTATTGTTCCCCTGGTGGTGGAATTATGTTGATGTACGGCAAAACCAATACAATATTGTAGAGTAATTAACCTCCAATTAAAATAAATAAATTAAAAAAAAAGAAAAACAAAGATTATCAAAACTTCTCTAAGACCAATGTCAAAAAGGTTACTGCCTATATTTTCTTCTAAGACTTTTATGGCCTCAGAGTTTACATTCAAGTATTTAATCTATTTTCATTTTTGTATATGATAGTGGGCTAGTTTTGTTCTTTCACATGTGGTTGTCCAGTTTTCCCAACACTGTTAATTGAAGAGACAATCTTCTCACCATTGTATGTTCTTAACTCCTTTGCCATAAATTAATTGTCCCTATATATATGGATTTATTTCCAGACTCTCATTTCTGTTGCACTGCTCTGTGTGTGTGTGTGTAGCACATAGTTTTAATTATTATAGTTTAGTAGTATAGTTTAAAACAAGGGAGTATAATACCTCCAGTTTATTTCCTTTCTTAAGATTGCTTTAACTATCTGCGATCTTTTGTGGTTCTGTAAAAGTTTTAGAATTATTTCTTCTACTTCTGTGAAACATGCCATTGCTACTATGATTAGGGATTGCACTGAATCTGTAGATCCCATGGGGTAGTATGCACATTTTAATAATATTAACTCTCCAGTTCATTAGCAATATATACCTTTCCATTTATTTGTGTCATTCAAATTCTCTCATCAATGCCTTATAGTCTTCAGAGTATAGGCTTTCACCTCCTTGCTTAAAATTTTTCTGGGTATTTTTTATGCAATTATAAATGGGACTGTTTTCTTAATTTCTCTTTCTGACAGTTCACTTTTAGTGTACAGAAACTCAACAGATTTCTGTACAATTATTTTGTATCCTGTGACTTTACTGGATTCATTTATTAGTGCTAACAGTTTTATTGGCACAATCCTTAGAGTTTTCTATATATAGGATCATCTGCAAATAAGTACAGCCTACCTCTTCCTCTCCAATTTAGATGACTTTGATCTCTATTTTTTATTTGATTGCTGTGACTAGGACTTTCAAACTATGTCGAATAAAAGTGGCAACCCTGGGAATGCTTGTCCTGTTCCTGATCCTATCTTTCAACTTTTCACCTCGAGTGTGATGTCAGCTATGGGTTTGTCATATACCACCTTTATTATGTCAAGGTGTATTTCCTCGGTGCTGACCTTGCTAAGAATTGTTGATGGATGTTGAATTTGCCAAATGCTTTTACTGCATATATTGAGATGATTATATGATTTTTATCCTTTAATTCCTTAATGTGATATAAACTGCTTATTGAGTTGTAGATTTTAGACCATGACTACATCCTTGAAATATAGCCCATTTAAATCATGGTGTCATTAGTGTTTTGTTATATTTAATGTATTGTTGAATTTCTTTGCTAATATTTTGTTGATGATTTTTTGTGTCTATTTTCATTATAGACATTGGCCTATAATTATTTTTTGGTAATGTCTTTATCTGTTTTTGATATCCCAGTAATGCTGGTGTCACAGAATGAGCTTAGAAGCATTCCTTCCTCTTAGATTTTTGTAGTTTGAGAAGGACAGGCAATCATTCTTTATATATTTGGTGGAACTCATCTGTGAATATTTCTGGTCCTGGACTTTTGTTTGTTGAGAGTTTTGTTTTCTGTTTTCTTACTGATTCAGTTTCTTACCAGCAATTAGTCCATTCAGAATTTTTATTTCTTCCTGATTCAGTCTTGAAGGGTTATATGTTTCTAAGAATTTACCTATTTCTTTTAGGCTGTCCACTATTGGTATATAACTGCTCAGAGTGTGTTGGTTTTAACTTCTCTTTAATTTCTGAGTTTATTATTTAGATCCCACCTCCCTGAACCTTTTGATTAGTCTGGCGAAAGTTTTGTCAATTTTGTTTATCTTTTCAAAGAACCACCCCTTAATCACATTGATCTTTTCTATTGTTTTTGTTAGTCTCCATTTCATTTATTTCTACTCTGACATTTATTATTTCTTATACTAGATTTGGGCTTTCTTTGTTGCCCAGTTACTTTAAGTGTGAGGTTAGATTATTTATTTGATTTTTTTCATTTCCTGAGGTGGGCTTGTATCTTTATAAACCTCCTTCTTAGAATAGCTTTTGCTGTGTCCCATAGATTTTGGATCATTGTGTTTCCATTTTCCTTTGTCTCAAGGTTTATTTTGATTGCTCCTTTAATTTCTTCAGTGACTCATTGGTGTTTAGTAGCATGGTGCCTCCACATGTTTGTGCTCTTTATGGTTTTCTTCTTATAACTGATTTCTGGTTTCATACTGTTGTAGTCAGAAAAGATACTTGGCATGATTTCAGTCTTAATTTTAATGAGAATTTTAATGGCTTAATATGTGTTCTAGCCTAGAGGACATTTCATGTGCACCTGAAAGGAATGTGTATTCTGCTCTTTTAGAGTGGAATGTTCTGTATGTGTCTATTGAGTGAAGATATGTGTCATTTTAAGATGAATGCTTCCTTATTAATTTTCTATCTGGGTGATCTATCCATAGAGGTAAGTGGGGGTATTAAAGTCCCCTATTATTATTGTATTATATTGATGTCAATTTCTCCCATTGTATCTATTAATATTTGCTTTATGTATTTCAGTGTCCTATATTGGATGCATAAATATTTACAAGCATTATATCCTTTTTTGGGGGTTGATCCCTTCACCATTTCCATGTCACTTGTTATAGTCTCTTTTTCAAAGTCTTTTTTGCATGATACAAGTATGATATGAGTATTGCTACTCAAGCATTTTTTCATTTCTGTTTGCATGGAATACTTTTTTCATCCCTTCAGCCTCAATCTGTGTGTGTCTTTAGATCTGAAGTGAGTCTTTTGTAAGCAGTATATCAGTTCAGTTCAATTCAGTCTCTCCATCGTGTCTAACTCTTTGCAATCCCACGGACTGCAGCACTCCAGGCTTCCCTGTCCATCACCAACTCCCAGAGCTTGCTCAAACTCATGTCCATCGAGTCAGTGATGCCATGTCACCATCTCACCCTCTGTCATCCCCTTCTCCTCCTGCCTTCAATCTTCTCAAGAGAAGACTCTTGAGAGTCTCTTAGACTGCAAGGAGATCCAGTCAGTCCATCCTAAAGGAAATCAGTCCTGAATATTCATTGAAAGGACTGATGCTGAAGCTGAAACTCCAATACTTAGATTGATCTTATTTTTTCTAATCCATTCAGCCCTCCTATGTGCTTTAATTGGACCATTTAGTCTATTTACATTTTAAGTAAGTTATTGTCATTTTGTTAATTGTTTTGTGGTTGTTTTTGTACTGCTGTTTTGTTCCTTTCTTCGTTTGCTCTCTTCCCTTGTGATCTGATGACTTTCTTTAGTGTTATGTTTATATTCCTTTCTCTTTATATGCTGTGTATTAGCTGTTATTACTATGAGATTCATATGTAACAACCTATGTGTATATCAGTCTATTTTAAGTTGGTGGTTGCTTAAGTTTAAGCTCATTTTTTTTAACTTTTTGAGCTCATTCTAAAATCACTACATTTATTCTTCCACTCATATTTTATGTTTTGTTGTCATAATTTACATCTTTTTATTTTATATATCTCTTAAGTAATTATTTTAAGTGCAGATGATTTTACTACTTTTCTCTTATAACCTTCATATAGGTGGTTGATCCATTATCCTCATGTTTATTTTTACCAGGGAGGTTTTTCTCTTTCATGATTTTCTTGTTTATTGTTATGATTTTTCCTTTTCCACTTAAGGAAGTTCCTTTAACATTTTCAGTAAGGTCAGTTTAGTGGTGATAGCTCCTTTGTCTTCTGTTTGAGAAACTTTTTGACTGAGTTGAGAAATTCAGTCCTGTCCGACTCTTTGCGACAGGAATTCCTCTCTAGACAGGAATACTGGAGCAGACAGCCTCTCTCCTCTCTAGGGGATCTTCCCAAACCAGGGATTGAACCCAGGTCTCCCTTGCATTGCAGGCAGGTTCTTTACCAGCTGAGCTTCCAGGGAAATCCGAGAAACTTTTTATCTCTCCTTCAATTCTGAATTCTAATCTTGCTTGTTTGAGTATTCTTGGTTGTAAGTGTGGTGTTTTTTTTTCTTCCTTTCAGTGCTTTGAATATATCATGCCAGTACCTTCTGGCCTGTAAAGTTTATGCTGAAAAATCAACTGATAGACTTACGGGGGTTCCCTTGTATGTAACTAGGTTGTTTCCTCTTGCTGCTTTTAGGATTATCTCTTTAACTTTTAACATTTTAATTGTAATGTGTCTTAGTGTACGTCTCTTTAGGTTCATCTTATTTGGGGCTCTGTGCTTCTTGGATTTGAGTCTTTCTTTTGCTAGATTAGAAGAATTTTCAGCCATTCTCTCTTCGAATGGGTTTTCTGATCATTTTTCTCTCTTTTATCCTTCTGGGACTCCCATAATTCAAATGTTAGCATACTTGATGCTATCCCAGACATCCCTTAAACTGTTCTCATTTATTTATTTATTTATTTTCCTTTTTGCTGTTCCAACTAAGTGATTTTGACTACCTTGTGTTCCAGATTGCTGATCTGTTCTTCTGCACCCTCTAATCTGCTGTTGATTCCCTTTGGTATATTTTTTTTCATTTCAGTTATTGTATCCTTCAGTTCTACTTGGTTCTTATTTGTATTTTCTATCTCTTTGTTGAAGTTCCCACTGACTTCACCCACTCTTTTCCTGAATTTGGTGAGCAAATGTATGACTATTTCCTTAAACTCTTTATCTGATACACTACTTATCTCAATTTTGTTTAGTTATTTTTCTGAGGTTTGTCTTATTCTTTTTTTTTTTTTCGAAAAGTATTCATTTGTTTACTCATTTTGATCAACTGTGTGTTTGTTTCTACTTAATAGGTATATCAGTTACATCTGTCAGACTTGATGAAGTAGTCTTATGTTAAGGTGTTCTGTGAGGCCCAGTGACACATCCCCTCTTAGTCACCAGTGCCAGGTACTCCAGGGATATACCTATGTAGGCTGTGGGCACCTGCCTGTTGTTATTGGGCTCAGATCGCTGTGGATATGTTGCTGGGAAGGGCTGGCTCCAGGCTGGATGGCTCCACGGATTAGCTGTGACTGCTCCGTATGCCCTGACGTCCATGGTTAGCCCTAAGCTCAGGTGGCTGAGAGGTCCTACTGTGATTGCTGCAGGCATGCTGGCATGCAAAAATGGTCCCCCAGAGCAGGAGCCACCTGGGAGGGCTACCAGTGTTGGCTGGGGCTGCCTGCTGGGTATATGGTGGGATGGAAGCCGCTTCAGAAGTTCTAGCCTGAATGAACAGGTTTAGCAAGGCTGGTCCTCAGGGCCAGGTCAGAGCACACAGTTTTATGCAGGTTGATGGAGAAACACAGGAATGTTTCTCTCCAGTGCTGGGCCAGCTGGGTAGAAGGAGAGTTGGTTTTTTTTTTTTAAAGATATCCTACAACTCTTCTATCCCTAGAGAAAGTTACACCAAATCCCTGCCTTTTGACATACATCTTAAAATTAGTCAAAAATCTCCTCTATTGACCCAGATACTTTTCAAAGTGCTGCCCCTGTGTTGAAATTCTGAGTAAATGAGTTTGTGTGTGAACCCTTCAAGAGCAGAACCTCAGTTTCCCACAGCCTTCCTCCTCTCCTGGACTCACTGGTTTCAAAGCCAGACATTGTGGGGGCTCATCTCACATTACAAGCCCATGGGCTAAAAAACCCAAGGTGGGGCTTGGACCCTTGGCTCCCCAAAGGGAATCACCATGGTTTTGAAATCCCTTCTTGTGGGTCACTGCACCAAGGAAATGTGTTCTGACTAGACTGTCTCTACCCCTCCCACTCATCTTGATATGGCTTTTTCTATTCTTAGTTGTAGAAAAACTGTTCTGCTCATCTTCAGGTCATTCTCAGACGTACTTGTTCTGTATGCAGTTGTAGTTTTGATGTGTCTGTGGGAGGAGGTGAGCTCAGGATCTTCCTACTCCACCATCTTTCTAATTATCTAGGATTTTTAAGCCTACTTTTCAAATTACTTTTTCAGATTCTTAAAGACATTTCACCTGGAGTAAATATCTGTCCTTACAAATATTTTTGGCAATCTTTATTAGTTTTAAATTTCTTCAAGTGGTTTAGAACTGTGTATTTTAGACTCACTCGAAGAGGACAACTTTGGGTTGTTAAACTTTTTGTGCCTCTCTCTCTTTGCTCTGGGAGCATTTGCTCTGTGCAGCAGTTTTATGGCTGCCTTCATTCAGTACTCCCATTGTGGGAATTCCAGCACAAACTCTCTGGTCTTATATTGGAAGCTCAGTGCCCCTGCGACAGAGTGGTGCTGTGGATAAAGAAGATCTAGCCATAAGGATGATGGGCGCCTTGGTCATTTTCTGGCCAAGTCTGGGTTTGAACTCTCACCCTCAGGTTCATAAGCTGCTGAGACCACCAGTCTGGGCAAAGGATTCTTGGCAGTTTTTTCTTCAGAACTTTTCATGAGCTAAGATGTCCTTCCCTAGGTCCTAGCATCACATTCATTTATTTTTTTTTCTGGCCCCTCCTCTTATATGGGGTACCAATATGTAATGGAACCACATTACCCCTGGCTGCAATAGCTGATTTATGCACTTTCTGAAAGACCCAGAGATGAGCAAGCATGCGCCTTGAGCTTGCACTGCATTTCTATTTTATTCCAGATCCACAGAGATGGTTATCTTGTGTTTGAGCCTGTTGGTACCTTTTTTGCATCCAGTCATAGTTCATCTTCATTGCTATTAATTTGCAGCACTGGGGATATCAATCAAAGTGTGAATTTGGCAACAATCTTAACAGAAGACACAGATATGGTTCCTAATCTACTAATGTCCAGTTTATCATTTGGCCTTCTGAAACTGAGGTATTCTTAGACTTTAAACTTTACATCACTTAGACCCAAGAATCTGAAGCTATCAGATTTATAACAACTGGCATAAGGTAAACAATTTGAAGAGTTTAGAATGGTCCTTGCCTAAATATCTGCAGCATAGTCTGGCAAAAATGCATCAATTTTAGTGTAAATCAAACACACAGTTAACCTGCTGACTGTGTGGAATGTGGAAAGATCTTAACTGAAATCCTGAAACTATTAATACCCTAAAGTTTCTTTTGTTTCACTGACTTTTGATACTGGGCTAACAGTGATGTCCCATGAAATAAGACAATATAGCTGAATCAAGGAAGCTGAGGACAGAATTCATGAAGAGTCAGTCACAGATTCATTTTGACAGACTACAACCCATCCAAGTGCTCCAGAAATGGGCAACAACCAAAAGTCAGGGTCACAGTGCATGTCCTGGGTCTGTCAGGGACATGGTCAGTGTGTATCTTAGTGCACTTGCCCTCCCACCATTAACTTGATGATTCCTAGTGTTTATTCATCACTGACATTAAATAATGGCATTTTATTTCTACTTTTCCCAAACACTAAGTTAAGGGGGGGCGTTCCTTTAGGTTTAAATTTTTCTCCCGTAACATTTGCTTAACCTTGAGGCATGCTATTTTTTTCACCACCAGTCACGAGAAGCTAAGGTAGCCAGTTGTCCTCCCGTCTTTATGCCTCCTGCCAGCCTCATCTCAACATTAAATGTGATCAATGAGCTTATGTTTATAACTTTTATCTGCCCAAGTGGGATTTCTAAAAATGTCTTATGTATTTTTGGTAAAGACAAACCCACTTTAACACAGCCTCATTCTGTATTTCCTAAATAGTTTTTCACAAAATGTCAATTCCATTGGTTGTTAATGGAATTACCTAGAAAAAGACTGTTTTTAAAAAAACAAGGGAGCAGGTACTGACTTTAGCAAAGTTAAACTTTTTTATATTTTATGTTTACTTTAGGAATTATCTAATCTGTTATCACTCTCATATGCAGTGTGATTCCTCAAGACAGGGATCGGGTATTTGATTTTTCTAGGCATATCTGATCATGGAAACTTCTTTTTCAGTGTACATTCAGGAACTTCTATTCTGTGAATGCTCTGTAGGAAATGCCAACCAAAAGGATCTAATGTTGCATGGTCTTATTAAGGAGAACAATATTTCATGGTATTCTGTGGAGGGTAAAGTACTTACTTCTAGGTGCTCCACAATTTTGAGCTATTATTTTTTAAATGACTATCATTTTTTAAAATCAGTCTGGCGGCAGTGCAGAGCGTAGACTGCTGCAGACTTGCCTGGCAGGGGTTCAGGGAGGGAAAACAGTAGGAAAACTATGCAGCCTGAATTATGAAAGGACATTCAAGCATGAGAAGGAGGACATGGGCTTAGGACAGAACTGAGAGAACTTGTGTCTCATGGGATGTAAGCAGTGATGGAGAGGGGCACCAAGAATCTGTTCATTTATTCATGCAGCAAGTATTTACTGAGCACTTGTCACATCCCAGACACTGTTGTTCCAGGCACTGTGGATGCAGTGGTGAACAAAAGATAAAATTCTAACCTCTTGAAATTTATATCCTTCCCATTTACATCTTATGTATATCTTTCCTATGCTTTAGGGGGTCTGGGTGGGATGCTGTGCATGGAGAGAGGGAACACTTCACTTCAGGGAGAAGTAGCCCTGAGCCCTGATAGGCAAAGCAGGGACCCTCACACTCTGGAGGGTGCTGGGCACCTGATGTCCTGGTGGAGATGTTGGCGGGGATGAGTGAAATGCAATTCGATGTAGAATTCCATGTGTGGGTGAGTACTGAAGCCCCAAGAACATTTACAGTTCTCAAAAGGGAGTCAGTGTCACAAAAGGGAAAACTTAAAGAGCCCTTGTGGAGAAAGGTCCAGGTGCACAAAGGAGTTTTTCCATAAATATTTAGTGAATGCAAATACATGAGACCAGTCTGAGAGACCATCAGTGAACCAGTAAGGAATAGTGCTGGGAAGACAACAAAGAAAAGAGTTTCAAAAAGGAGGGTGGGACTTCCCTGATGGTCCAATGGTTAAGACTTCACCTTTCAATGCAGGAGGCATGGGTTCAACTTCAGTTTGGGGAGTTAAGATCCCACGTGCCTCACAGCCAAACTCTGAAACATCAAAAACAGAAACAATATTGTGACCAATTCAAGAAAGACTTTTTAAATGGTCTACATTAAAAAGAAAAAGTCTTTTTTAAAAAAAGGAAGTTGAGGTCAGTCAAATGTGGCAGTCTTACAGCTAGCCGCCACAGCAAAAATCCCAGCTGGGGCATATCTTTCTCCTTCTGATTTAACTGCTAGCTTTACTTTTACTCCTCTGAGAAGGCCTCTGGAACCTCCAGCTTATTATAAACATATTTTCTCGTAGCCTCAATCTCTTCACAGTCAGTCCATGCCTTCCCCGTCTCATCTAAAATATGCCCCTCTGCTAATGCTAAGTCGCTTCAGTTGTGTCCAACTCTGTGCGACCCCATAGATGACAGCCCACCAGGCTCCCCCATCCCTGGGATTCTCCAGGCAAGAACACTGGAGTGGGTTGCCATTTCCATCTCCAAGGCATGAAAGTGAAAAGTGAAAGTGAAGTCGCTCAGTCGTGTCCGACTCTTAGCGACCCCATGGACTGCAGCCCAACAGGCTCCTCCGTCCATGGGATTTTCCAGGCAAGAGTACTGGAGTGGGGTGCCATTGCCTTCTCTGCTTCATACAAAAATACAACACCCCAGACATTTTCTCGAGGGAGGCAGCTCATCCTCCCACATCCTAACCAACCCTCTTGGGGTCCAGAGCCAGTCTTAGGAATGGATTTCTTACTTATTCTTAGTTTACAACAACTCTCCACCATGGAAATTTGTGGACAGCTGAGTCTCCGTTACTTCTTACTCTACGCTTCCTTTCACTGCTGTCCACTGACCCAAAGGTCGTTAAGATATCAGCACCTGACTTCCATTTTGTATTTCTATTTTAAGTCCACCATTGTTCTGGTGATTTCTATGTCTCTGTTAATGAAACATCTAGCATCAGCTTCAAAGTCCCTTCTTCTTTATCATAACATCTTTCACACTCCACTCCTGCAGCCAGTTTTGTGGCCCCACCCTGGATTTTGTGATGACTGGGAACTTTCCCATTTATGATCTCCTAAACTCCCAGCCCTGAATTCATAGCCTCTCTCCCCCTCATTCTCTTGACTCCCCCCAGGAATCTCCCCAGGCTGATGGACTGAGGTCCAGCACACCCTGCTTGAACACTGGTCCCTTGATCATTTCCCTGGCCTCACCTTCTCACTCTGTGATTCATCTTTCATATTGCTCCTTTCTGAAACTTTCTATAACCTGCATCGGAAGATGGCATTGCTGTTAAGAATCCATTCAGTGATTCCCTTTCCTTATAGAGTAAAATGTAAACCTCACAGCAGGTTAAGCCCTCCCAGCAAGACTTGGGAGATCTTTCATGGACTGGTCTCGCCCTGCTCCTCTGGCCTCATGCCTTTCATGGCCCTCCCTCTGTGCCCCAGACACACCTGTACCATACACAAACCATTCATCAATGTCAAATTGACAATGCTGCCAGAAAAGCCCCCCATCCCCATCCACTAGCTTTACACCTCATTCCTTCCAGCTCAGCCTTCTAAACCCATATCCAGCTCCACCATCACTGTCTTGGGCCAATAGTTACAGTTCATTGATTTGGCCTCCATAGGCTCAGCGCCCACTAAACCCTAGGTGGGCTTCCATCACAGATACTGTGAAGTTACCATGCATTTGGGTGACTGTTTCTCTGTCTCACAGATGGAAACCTTTCTAAGAATGTATCTGTGTTTATTTCATCTCTTTTCCCGCAAGAACCTGGCCAGTATAGTCAATGTTGTCAATAAATGTTTGATGAATAAATAAAGATTTAGAAAAACAAGAAGTGAGAGGGAAAGTTGAGGTTAGAGAATTCTAATTACATATGTTAGCTAATAAATTTTAAATTAAATGACCCAGATTCAAATTCCACCTTATCATCTACTGTTATGTGACCTGGGACAAACTCCTAGGAATAATGCAGGACATGCATTGAGTGTTTTTCCAAGGTCAGGCACTGTCTCATTCAAGCCTGATAATAGTCCTTTTCATGCCTGTTTTAGAGAGGTGGCTACATAGTTGAGTGACTTGCCCCAAATCACACCTATAAAAGGGCAGAGCTCAGACTCAGATTTAAGCTAATGTCCAGAAACCTATGCTGTTATCACTCTGTCCTGATGCTTCTGTGTCTTGACTGTCACAATCCCTTCCAGCCTACTTTAGTTGGGTGTTGCAAGGGTGAAAATGAGTTAATATGCATCACAGAAAAGTGCATTCAAATGTGTTTTTCTTATATGTTAAGTCATTAATTCACCAGCCCTCTTCCAACACTCTCCCCCAAAGGTAATCATTTGAACACCTTTAGTAGCTTAAAAGTAGCTGTTACATAGAATCTGAATTCAGCACAGGATTGGAGTCAATTACAGTTTCTGGTAAAGTTAATCTTTTCTAACTTATTATGATTATGATTAGACAAGAAACAGAAATTATTTCTGGCTCAGGGATAGAGAGAGCAAACTATTTCTTGAGCCCAAGACACAAAGACCATCCTCCCCAAGGCTTGAAGGTGGAATAATAAAGAGCTCCTGGAGTAATCTTTGCTGAGTTGCACTGTTAACATTCTCCTAAGGGATACCCTTGGCTCTAATTGCTCCAGTCTGAATCAGCCTGTAGAGCTCCCTGAATTAAGTGGGCGAATTGTAGTTTTCAGTGGAACCATCTAGGACATCACCTTTAACCCTCCCCAGTGTGCATCCCAACCCACTGTTCATTACACTGGGGACCCTGTCACCTCCACCCACCTCCTGTTATGAGTGTGAGAGTCTCCTTCTTCTGCTGGAACCTGGCAGAGCATTCAGTGAGCAGGGTGGGAGGAGTGGGGCAGGAGACAATACTCTCTGCACCTGAGCACCAGAACCTCAAAATCCAGCTTTTTAATGTCACAACCTGTCAGGGAAGGTGCCAAGTTTTGAATTAACCATCACTGGGGCTCCAGGTTAGAAACCCAGATTCCAATTCCCTGCCAATTATTAGTTCTATGGAATTTAGCAAACCATGTACACTCTTGGGAGAGTGTCCATGAGGAATGAGGGTAGGCATCCTGTGAACCAATAAAGAGGAGGGTTTCCTCATTAATACAGAGCAGGGGGTTAAAGGGGCTTCAGAGAAGACTGACTTAGTTTTATCCAAATAAATCAGAATTTTGGAGAGGGGAAAGATAGTGTCCATGTGCAAGGGAACCTGGGAGTTGGGGAGAGTGTATAGGTGTAAGGAGATGCTGAAGGACTGGAACATCATATGTAGGCAAAGGAAAATCAATAGATAGTTTGGAGTAGGTGTGTTCTATGAGTTCTGGACTTTAGAATAATCACCCTGACACTGAAGACAATTGGAGGTGATCACAGCTAGAGGCAGGGAGATAAGTTAATAAGCCTGTATATTAACTAAGGAAAGAGATGAGGAAGGAACTATATAGGGATGGAATAACGTCTTTCAAATTAGAAAAATAAAAATAAGCAGCCAAAATAAAACCATTAAATAGAGGAACAAACAGAAGGAACCAGCTGAACAGTCCAGATTGGTCTGTAGCACTGTAAAACTGGTCCCTGTAGAGGCTTCTCTGCAAGTGTCTTCATGCAGTCTCTTGGCCAACAGCAGGTAACTCTTGAACTGTATTACACACACGCACACACACACACACTTGCACATTCGTGCACACACAAACATTTGTGTGAATGCACATTCATATATGTGGGCACATGCAAATATGTGAACATGCACACATACACACAAGCTCACACATATAGTGCATCACATACACGAATATACTCATGCACAAACATGCTCATGCATGCACACACATGGACCCCCTTGCACATGCACTTAATCCATTAAAGAAAATATCTCTATTAACCCTACTTTGTGGGTAAGAAAATATAAACATAAGAAGTTAAGTAATTTCCCACAGTTATACACATATTAATTTCTTATTAGAAGAGGACATTAAGATTCTGTTTAAACAATGAGTAAGCACATTCACCATTGCAACAAAGAGAACTAAATATCTAGGAATAAATTTACCTAAGGAGACAAAATAATTGTACACAGAAAATTATAAGATATTAATGAAAGAAATCAAAGATGACAAAAACAGATGGAGAGATATCCCATGTTCCTGGGTAGGAAGAATCAATAGAGTGAAAATGACTATATTACCAAATGCAATCTATAGATTAAATGCAATCCCTATCAAATTACCAATGACAATTTTTACAACTAGAACAAAAAATTTCTCAATCCATATGGAAACACAAAAGACCCTGAATAGCCAAAGCAGTCTTGAGAAAGAAGTATGGAGCTGAAGGAATCAAGCTTCCTGACTTCAGGTTACGTTATAAAGCTACAGTCATTAAGACAATATGGTAATGGCACAAAAACAGAAATACAGGCCAATGGAACAAGATAGACAGCCCAGAAATAAACCCATGAACCTATGGGTACCTTATTTTTGACAAAGGAGGCAAGAATACACAATGGAGCAAAGACAGCCTTTTCAATAGTGCTGTGAAAACTGGACAGCTACATGAAATTAGAACACTTCCTAACACCATAAACAAAGATAAACTCAAAATGGATTAAAGACCTAAACGTAAGACCAGAAACTATAAAACTCTTAGAGGAAAACATAGGCAGAAAACTCAATGACATAAATCAAAGCAAGATCCTCTATGACCCACCTCATAGAGTAAGGATTACAAAAAAAAAAAAAGTAAACAAGTGGGACCTGATTAAACTTAAAAGCTTTTGCACAGCAAAGGAAACTATATACAAGGTGAAAAGACAGCCCTCAGAATGGGAGAAAATAATAGCAAGTGAAACAACTGACAAAGGATTAATTTCCAAAATATACAAGCAGCTCATACAACTCAACACTAGAAAAACAAACAACCCAATCAAAAAGTGGGAAAAAGACCTGAACAGACATTTCTCCATAGAAGACATACAGATGGCTAACAAGCACATGAAAAGATGCCCAACATCGCTCATTATTAGAGAAATGCAAATTAAAACTAGAATGAGATATCACCTCACACTGGTCAGAAAAGCCCTCATCAAAAAGTCTACAAACAATAATCCTGGAGAAGATGTGGAGAAAAGGGAATGCTCTTGCACTGTCAGTGGGAATGTAAATTGATACAGCCACTATGGAAGACGGTATGGAGATTCCTTAAAAAAAACCTAGGAATAAAACCACCATATGACCCAGCAATCCCACTCCTATGCATATACCCTGAGGAAACCAAAGTTGAAAATGACACATGTATCCCATTGCTCATTGCAAAACTATTTATGATAGCTAGAACATGGAAGCAACCTAGATGTCCATCGACAGATGAATGGATAAAGAAGTTGTACATATACACAATGGAATATTAGACATAAAAAGGAACACATTTGAGTCAGTTCTAATGAGGTGGATAAACGTAGAACCTATTAAACTGAGTGAAGTGTATCAGAAAGAGAAAGATAAATTATCTTTATTAATTTATCTTTATTAAATATATTAATTTATCTTTATTAAAGATAATTTATGCTTAAAGAATATGCATAAATATATGCATATTCTATGCATATATATGAAATATAGAAAAATGGTACTGAAGAATTTATTTGTAGGGCTCCAGTGAAGAAACAGACATAGAGAATAGACTTATGGACATGGGGAGAGGGGAGGAGAGAGTGAAATGTATGGAAAGAGTAACATGGAAACTTACATTACCATATGTAAAATAGATAGCCAACAGGGATTTGCTGTATGGTTCAGGAAACTCAATCAGGGGCTCTGTATCAACCTAGAGGGGTGGGATGGGGAAGGAGATGTTAGGGAGTTTCAAAAGGGAGGGGATATATGTATACCTATGGCTGATTCATATTGAGGTATGACAGAAAGCAACAAAATTCTGTAAAACAATTATTTTTCAATAAAAAAATTAATTTAAAAATGAGTAAACAAAATACTGTGCTTTTGAGAGTCATCCTTAAAATAAAAGATATAGAAAGCTAAAGAGCAGAAAAGTGGGCAAAGATCTATCTATCTCTCTATATATGTATATACATGAAAATTCAAATCTTAAAGAAATACTGTAATATTAATATTTAATAAAATAAAGATCAATAATGGACAAAATAGGCCAAAAAATGCGTTTAAAAATATAAGTTTAACCTTAAGGATAAGAATTTAATATTAAACAATATGCAGAGAGACATTATTTTAATATTAATAAACAGATAATTTACAATAAAGATATAGTAATCAATCTTTGTTTACTAAAAAATATTGTATCAAAATATGTCAAGCATATACTACTAGAAATACAATTTGCAACAAAGACTTACTGTATAGCAGAGGAACCATATATGATATTTTAAAATTAATTAATTTATTTTAATTAAGAGGTTAATTACTTTATAATATTGTCATGGTTTTTGCCATACATTGACATGAATCAGCCATGGGTATACATGTGCCCCTCATCCCGAATCCCCCTCCCACCTCCCTCCCCGTCCCATCCCTCTGGGTTGTCCCAGTGCACAGCTTTGAGTGCCCTGCCTCATACATCAAACTTGGACTGGTCATCTATTTCACATATGGTAATATACATGTTTCAATGCTATTCTCTCAAATTATCCCACCCTCATCTTCTCCCACAGAGTCCAAAAGTCTGTTCTTTATATCTGTGTCTCTTTTGCTGTCTCGCATGTAGGGTCATTGTTACCATCTTTCTAAATTCCATATATATGCATTAATATCCTATATTGGTGTTTTTATTTCTGACTTACTTCACTCTGTATAATAGGCTCCAGTTTCATCCATCTCATTAGAACTGATTCAAATGTGTTCTTTTATAATAGCTGGGTAATATTCCATTGTGTATATGTACCACAACTTTCTTATCCATTCATCTGCTGATGGACATCTAGGTTGCTTCCATGTCCTAGCTATTGTAAACAATGATGCAATGAACATTGGGGTACATGAGTCTCTTTCAGTTCTGGTTTCCTCAGTGTGTATGTCCAGCAGCGGGATTGCTGGGTGAGTCGTATGGAAGTTCTATTTTCAGTTTTTTAAGGAATCTCCACACTGTTCTCCATAGTGGCTGTACTAGTTTGCATTCCCACCAACAGTGTAAGAGGGTTCCCATTTCTCCACATCCTCTCCAGCATTTATTGTTTGTAGACTTTTTGATAGCAGCCATTCTGACTAGTGTGAGATGGTACCTCATTGTGGTTTTGATTTACAGTTCTCTGATAATGAGTGATGTTGAACATTTTTTCATGTGTTTATTAGACATCTTGTCTTGTATGTCTTGTTTGAAAAAATGTCTGTTTAGTTCTTTGGCCAATTTTTTGATTTGGTAATTTATTTTTCTGGTATTTAGCTGCATGAGCACTACATAATGATCAAAGGATCAATCCAAGAAGATGATATAGCAATTATAAATATATATGCACCCAATATAGGAGCACTGCAATATGTAAAGTAAATGCTAACAAGTATGAAAGGGGAAATTAACAGTAACACAAGAATAGTGGGAGACATTAATACCCCACTTACACCTATGGATAGACCAACCAAACAGAAAATAGCAAGGAACACAAACTTTAAATTATACAATGGACCAGTTAATCCTAATTGATATCTAAAGATAGTTTGCCCCCAAACAATGAATTTCACCTTTTTCTCAAGTGCACATGAAACATTCTCCAGGATAGATCACATCCTGGGCCATAAATCTAGCCTTAGTGAATTCAAAAAAATTGACATCAATTCAAGCATCTTTTCTGATCACAATGCAGTAAGATTAGATGTCAACTACAGGAAAAAAAACTATTAAAAATGCAAACATATGGAAGCTAAATAACGTGCTTTTGAATAACCAACAAATCATGGAAGAAATAAAAAAGGAAATAAAAATATGCATAGAAACAAATGAAAATGAAAACACATCAACCCAAAACCTATGAGACTCAGTAAAAGCAGTGCTAAGGGGAAGGTTCACAGCATTACAAGCTTATCTCAAGAAACAAGAGGAAAATCAAATAAATAACCTAAGCTTACACCTAAAGCAACTAGAAAAAGAAGACATGAAGAACCCCAGGGTTAGTTGAAGGAAAGAAATCATAAAAATTAGGGCAGAAATAAATGTAAAAGAAGCAAAGGAGACTATAGTAAAATAAAACAAAAAGCTGGTTCTTTGAGAAAATAAATAAAATAGACAAACCATTAGCCAGACTCATCAAGAAAAAAAGGGAGAAGAATCAAATCCACAAAATTAGAAATGATAATGAAGAAATCACAACAGACAACACAGAAAAACAAAGGATCATAAGAGACTACTTTTAGCAACTATGTGCCAATAAAATGGACAACTTGTAAGAAATCTACAAACTCTTAGAAACGTATAATCTTGAAAACTGAACCAGGAAGAAATAGAAAATCCTAATCAAAAATCTTCCAACAAACAAAAGCCCAGGACCAGATGGCTTCACAGGTGAATTCTACCAAAATTTAGAGAAGAGCTAACACCTATCTTACTCAAACTCTTCCAGAAAATTGCAGAGGAAGGTTAACACCCAAACTCATTCTATGAGGCCACCATCACCCTAATACCAAAACCAGACAAAGGTGCCACAAAAAAAAGAAAACTACAGGCCAATATCACTGATGAACATAGATGCAAAAATCCTTAACAAAATTCTAGCAAGCAGAAACCAACAACACATTAAAAAGATCATACATCATGACCAAGTGGGCTTTATCCCAGGGATGCAAGGATTCTTAAGTATTCACAAATCAATCAATGTGATACATCATATTAACAAATTGAAACATAAAAACATATGATTATCTCAATAGATGCATAGAAAGCCTTTGACAAAATTCAACATCCATTTATGATAAAAACTCTCCAGAAAGCAGGCATAGAAGGAACATACCTCATCATAATAAAAGCCATATGATAAACCCACAGCAAACATTATCTTCAATGGTGAAAAATTGAAAGCATTTCCCCTAAAGTCAGGAACAAGACAAGGGTGCCCACTCTCACCACCACTACTCAACATAGTTTTGGGAGTTTTAGCCACAGCAATCAGAGAAGAAAAAGAAATAAAAGGAATCCAGATTGGAAAAAAAGAAGTTAAACTCTCACTGTTTGCAGATGACATGAAAATTTTCTACATAGAAAATCCTAAAGACACCACCAGAAAATTACTAGAGCTAATCAATGAATATAGTAAAGTTGCAAGATATAAAATTAACACACAGAAATCCCTCACATTCCTATATACTAACAATGAGAAAACAGAGAAATTAAGGAAATAATCCCATTTACCATTGTGACAAAAAGAATAAAATACTTAGGAATAAATCCACCTAAAGAAACAAAAGAGCTATATATATATATAACTATAAAACACTGATAAAAGAAATCAAATATGACACAAATAGATGGAGAAGTATACCATGTTCATGGATTGGAAAAATCAATATAGTGAAAATGAGTATTCTACCCAAAGCAATCTATAGATTCAATGAAATCCCTATCAAGCTACCAATGGTATTTTTCACAGAACTAGAATAAATAATTTCACAATTTGTATGGAAATACAAAAGAACCTCGAATAGCCAAAGCAATCTTGCGAAAGAAGAATGGAACTGGAGGAATCAACCTGCCTGACTTCAGACTATACTACAAAGCTACAGTCATCAAGACAGTATGGTCCTGGCACAAAGACAGAAATATAGATCAGTAGAACAAAATAGAAAGCCCAGAGATAAATCCATGCAGCTACGGACACCTTATCTTTGACAAAGGAGGTAAAAATATACCATGAAGAAAAGACAGTCTCTTTAACAAGTGGTGCTGGGAAAACTGGTCAACTGCCTGTAAAAGAATGAAAGTAGAACACTTTTTAATACCATACACAAAAATAAACTCAAAATGGATTAAAGATCTAATTGTATGACCAGAAACTATAAAACTCCTAAAGGAAAACAGGCAAAAGACTCTCTGACATAAATCACAGCAAGATCCTCTATGACCCACCTCCCAGAGTAATGGAAATAAAAGCAAAAATTTTTAAATGGGACCTAATTAAACTTAAAAGCGTTTGCACAATGAAAGAAATTATAAGCAAGATGAAAAGACAGCCTTCAGAGTGGGATAAAATAATAACAAATGAAGCAACTGACAAAGAATTAATCTCAAATATATAGTTGTGTCCAACTCTTTGCAACCCCGTGGACTGTAGCCCACCAGGCTCCTCCATCCATGGGATTCTCCAGGCAAGAATACTGGAGTGGGTTGCCATTTCCTTCTCCAGGGGATCTTCCTGACCCAGGGATTGAACCCAGGTCTCCCGCATTGCAGGCAGAGGCTTTAACCTCTGAGCCACCAGGGAAGCCAGTATATATATGATATAGTTTAATAACCTACAAGAGAAAATAATCTAAAAAAGAATATGTGTGTGTGTGTGTATCTGAAACACTGTGCTGTATACATAAAACTAATATGATGTAAATCAAATATACTTCAATAAAAAATAAAATTTGCAGGTGAATAAATTTACAAAAGCACAATGGAGTATGCAGATTTGAATATATCTGTATTAGTTATGGTTTTCCAGGAAACAAAACTAAGAGTATGTAAATATAGAGAGAAAGATTTCTTTTTAGGAATTTGTTCATGGCATTGTAGAGACTGACAAGTTGAAAATCTTAAGGGTGGACCAACAATCTGTAGACTCAGGGGAGAGTTGAAGTTCATGTCCAGAGGCAATATGTTAGTGGAATATCCTTCTCCTTGGGGTATGACAGTTGTTTGTTTGTTTGTTTGTTTTCCATTAAGGCCTTCAACTCATTGGTTGACGCCCACCCACATTATGGAGGGCAAGCTGTTTTACTCAGAGTCTATTGATTTACATATTATTGTCATCTGAAAAATACCTTCAAATAAATATCTAGAATAAGGTTTGACCAAATATCTGGGTACCACGGCCTAACCAAGTAATTGAACACATGAAATTAACTATCACAATTCTTTATAAATACTTGACTGTCAAATACAAGCAAAGCAAGAACATTGGTGTTATGAATAATACATTACAGGGGAACTTTAATTTCATACATTTATTTATACATATGTATTCATGTATACATGTGCATATGTATATTGCTGAACTCTGTACTCCAAAAGCATAAATAACATGATTCTTTTTCATGGGCTATGTCACCCTTCAAAAATACTGATTATATATCATAAAAGAACTAAATAAAAGAGAACTAGAAACTTCCCTGACAGTCCAATGGTTGAGATTTCACCTTCCAATGAAGGGGGTAAGAGTTCAGTCCCTAATTGGAGAGATGATATCCCACATGCCTCACAGCTAAAAAACAAAAACATAAAAGAACAAAACCAGAAACTGTATTGTAATAAATTCATTAAAAGACTCTGAAAAAAAAACTAAAAGAGCTAAATACTCTGTACAAGCTACAGTGAATATGCTAAAATTTAATTCTATAATTTATTTTGAAATGCTCCAATCACTTTGAAGTGATTTAAAAAATCTACTCTCATAAGTAACTCTTAGATCAAAGAAGAAATAAAATTTTCATTAGTATATGTTTTATAAAAGAATAATAGTAGAAGACTCTAGGCAAATATGTATTGGGTGAGTTCAAAATTAATCTCAAAGGAAAACTAATGAATCTCAAGTTCTTTAAGCATTAAACACAAATGAATGGAAATAAATGATACTATCCCCTTTAATTAAAGAATAAAAATGGAAAATCCTAAATCAAAATTCAAGAATGAAAAAAATAATCCAGAAAAAAAGCTAGAAATAGCATCAGGCATAGAGCATTTTATAGGCAAAGGTAATTTAAACTTTTAAGAGACAGAAATCTTCCATGTTACATGAGATGTAACATTTTATGATTTCTGATTCATTTTAAAAAGCTAGAGTAAGACTGATTTTGAAAAATAGTTCAACAAAGTTAATCTCTGAGTGAAAGTGAAAACTGCTCTTGCATGTCTGACTCTTTGCAATCCCATGGACTGTAGCCCACCAGGCTCCTCTGTCCATGGAATTCTCCAGACAAGAATACTGGAGTGGCTTTCCATTCCATTTTCCAGGGAATCTTCCTGACCCAGGGATCGAACCCAGGTCTCCTGCATTGCAGGAATATTCTTTACCATTTGAGCCACCAGGGGAGCCCCTGTTAATCTCCAAAATAAACTTTAAACAAGTCTTTTTGAATATATATGCAAAAAATGTTTTGAAGGATCATTTCAACAATTCAGTTGAATTTATTTCCATATTAGTATGTATCACTTTGTTTCATTAAAAACTAAAATTCACATTTGATGAAAAATAAGAAAACATTTGATGAAATTCAACCAATTATAGGAGAATTATCAAACATTAAAAAAAGGAGAGAGAGAGTATCTTGTAGACAGAGTGTGCTAGCAAAAGGATCAGAATAAGTTTCTCATCAAAACTGTAGAATCCTGAGCCTCATCCTAAACATTTTCACTGTGGAAATGAATTCCCAAATTATGCATTTTTAACAAAAACACAAAAAATTGTTACGTACACTGAAGTTTGAGAACCACTAATCTAAACCAAATTAGCTAATGTCATAGTTAACGCTTCCCCATTAAAGTCAAGAAAAATATGAGTGTCTGCTTTTGGTTCAATTAATTATCTCAACTCTGAAAAGTTTGGTTATTGGAATAAGGGAGACAAATTAAGAAATAACATATATAAATATTTGACAATGAGATCTAATCTTATTATGTTTGAATAATTATCATCTGATAAACTCCAATAAACTAAAGATTCTTATAATGAATAAGAGCAAGTAGTAATTTGGCTGGATAAAAATGGGGTATACAAAAATGACTTTCTTATATACTAGCAACTAGTTAGAAACAAGGGGGCAAAAAAGATTCAATTTACAATGGAAGAAATAGATGTATAGGAATAAACTTTTCAAAAATTGTTTAGAGTCATTGTAAAAAAGACTTTAAAACTTTACAAAGGCACATAAAAATATATTTGAACAAACAGAGAGAAATATCATTTTCTTAGAAAGAAAGACAATATCATAAAATACCAATTAACCCATAAATGATTTAAATTTGGCCATCAAAATTTTAAAACTCAACCACTATTGTCTAAAAATACCTAGAAAAAAAATAAACACATAAGTCTAGCCATAAAAATTACTATAAAGAAAAGTGAATACAAAAGACTAGCTTTAAAAATTATGAAAACTAATGACAGGGGATTCATCTACCCAATATTAAAATCTAACATAGAGCTACAGGAATTAAAATTATTTATTATTGGTGCAGAAATAGTTGGAAAATTTAGACACCAAAGACAATTTAAATAATAGAATGAAGATTACCATGCTTCCCAGGTTCCTTTCTGATCACCTTCAGGGCTGCAGTCTCTAAAAGCTGGAGTATCCAGTGCTCCATCTTGAAACTCCTCTCTGTTACACTCATCTCTGGAGAACTTCATTTGTTTTCATGGCTTCAAGCACTTCTGCACTTTTGAACAGTAAATTTTTATTTCTTACACTTGCTCTCCTAAAACTCCAGGTCCCTATTTCCATTTGCCTGCTCAACTTCCCCCTTGGATGTTTTGTCAGCATCACAAATGTTGCTCATTCAAATCCAAATACTTATTTTTCCACTGAAATTGCTTCTCTTCTAATTCCCCAGTCTTAGAAATAGTCACCCATCCTTTAGTTGCTCACATTAAAAGATTTAGAGAGCTAGTTTGATCCCTCTCTTACTCTAAAACTCCATACGGGTCCATTAGGAAATCTGGTGCACCTACCTTCAAAATATATCTTGAATACAACCACTTCTCATTACTGTTACCACCCTATTCTAAGCTCTGTCTTTTCTTACCTGGATCATTGCAAGAGCCTCCACAGCGCTCTGCCTGTGTCCCCTCTTAATTCCTTCAGTTGGTTTCCTATACGGCAGCCATGAGTCTTATAAACCCAATAACTGGCCACTTGATTCATCTGCTCAGAACCTACTGATACCTTCCAATCACATTTAGAATAAATATCTTTACCTCGGTTCACCATGTCTCCCAGATGCTCTGGAGCTGTCTCTACTGATGTGCAGGCAAATGTTCAACAACCAAAGGAAACAAATATATGCACATACATTCATAATTTTATTATAAATTTTAGTGATACAAAAGATGTGTAGTGTACATTTGTGAACGCAATGAACTATACAGTATCCTTCATTGCAAATCACATATATCAAATTGATACTCACAGATTGCTCATATTGCTTTTTATGTGTGTGTTTGCACCAAACTCTTGGATCCTTAGCAAAATTATAGCTGCAATTGATGAATCAACACAGTTCCAAAATATCAATGAGTAAAAAGAAGTTGAAACGATGAAAATACATGCTGGACTTCCACCTGTTCATCAGTGAAACAAATAGTTTCTTTGCTGAACTGCATTATAATTTTTAAATACTGGAGGAATATTTCCTTGATGTTTTGGGAATTCACAGTGTAGCAGCTAGAAACACACACTTTTAATCTGCATTACAGACATTTTTCTCCATCACTTTAAGACTAGACAATCAACAAAATGATAAATGAGGCCTTGATCTGTAGAATTTGCTGGATTCTGTGCTGTAAGTAGTCACATCATGGCTGACTTCATGCTACCAACATGACATCATTGAATTGTGAAGAGATGTGCAGCATCCCTCCTCCATGTGGCATTTCCAACATATACACACCATGAACTTCAAGAGCTAAGAAAAAACAATCAGGAAGGGATGAAACCTGAGTAGATTTTACCTTCATTGTTTTTCATATTCACTATTTATTTACTTCAGAATGATGATTTAAACATATTAGCAACTGATTAATTAAAGTACAACCAGTTCCAGGAACAAATGAACTTCTAAACCTCCATGGATTAATATGATAGATATTTTGTTCTTGCTCAAGTAATGTCCGATTGACCAGAAATTTTTTATGTGATCGCTTGGGATTCCAGGCCCTTTCAAGGTGTGGCTCCCTTCTTCTCTCAGGTTTTGGGCTTCCCTTGTGGCTCAGCTGGTAAAGAATCTGCCTGCAAAGCAGGGGACCTCAGTTGGGAAGATCCCCTGGATAAAGGAAATATCCATTCCAGTATTCTGGCCTGGAGAATTCCATGGACTGTAGAGTCAATGTGGTCCATAAAAATTCCCTGGTGGCTCAGACGGTAAAGCGTCTGCCTGCAATGTGGGAGACTTGGGTTCGATCCCTGGGTGGGGAAGATCCTCTGGAAAAGGAAATGGCAACCCGCTTCAGTACTCTTGCCTGGAAAATTCAATGGACAGAGGAGCCTTGTAGGCTACAGTCCATGGGATCACAAAGAGTTGGACACAACTAACAGATTTCGCTTCAAAAGTCAGAAACGACTGAGCGACTTTCATTTTCACTTTCTGCTTCACTGGGGGATTGGAGAAGAAACTGGGACAAGAATAAACCCTTTTTTTCATTGATGTATTGTTAATGTACAATATAACTTTCAGGCAGTAACCAACCAGATTCCTCTTATTCATTATTGCCTATAATTCTTTTTAAGATGTCCAAACATTGCCTAAGGCAAAGAACTAAGTTCTCCCTCCACTGTCTTGTATGCTCTCAACTCAGCCCATTGCTTGAACTTACCTTTACATTATCTGACATTTTTATGGTCTGTAGAACAAACAGTAGCTGGTTTTTATATTGGGGTTTCTGCTATGCAGGGCCTCTTATGGGTAAAGTAAGAAAGCTGTCTCATTTTAGTGGAGAGTCATGAGGTTTAGACAGTTCAGCAATAGAAGCGAACTTGAATTAGTCCAAAAGCAGAGATGCTGCCTGCCGTGTGCTATAAGTCCACAGAGACACACTTCTCAGGACATGAATTCCATTTTATTTGAGAATTTTGTTGTGCAACTTCCTCTTATCACAACTTATTTCTGATATCACCTATATCATGTCACAGGTAGTTCAGCTCTTAATATAATTTGGCACTCTTAAGCTATGGGGATTGTTTACACGTGCTAAGTTGGCTCAGTCATGTCCAACTCCCTGTGATTCCATGGACTGAAGCCCGCCAGACTCCTTCGTCCATGGGACTCTCCAGGCAAGAATACCAGAGTAGGCCATCACACTCCTCTCCAGGGGATTCCTCCAACCCAAGGATCAAACCCATGTCTCTTCCATCTCTTCCATCTTCCAAACCCATGTCTCTTCCATCTGTCTCTTGCCATCTCCATGGCAAGTAGGTTCCCCACAACCAGCGCCATGGGGACTGTTCATACCAGAGTGTAAGTTTAGAAGGTATAATCTAATTTTTAATAATGGCTTTGTTTAACAACTGGTTCTCAGAATTCTTGAAAACGACATTGGCTCTGTTGAGCAGGCGAGAGCAGCGGGCAGCACACCAGCACCTGGCATGCACCCCACTCTCATTACTCAGTCCTTGCCTCACTCTGCTCTGGCTACAACAGGCTCCTGGCCCCTTCCACACCCCAGCTCTCTTTCCACTCAGGGCTTCGGCATGTGCTGTTTCCCCTGCCTGAAAACTCCTCTAGAAGGTCCTCGCTCACCCTCCTTCATTCCAGTGCTCAAAAGTGGCCATCCATTCCCTGGCCACCCAGCTATGGCAGCACTTTTGCTTCTGTCTATACCCTTGCATGGCTGTGCTTTCCCCTCAAGGTTTATCATTATCTGGTATTTTGCATATCTTATTTGTTCATTGTGAGACTCCTCCACTTTTCAGGAGAACGTAAGCCCAGGAGGGAGGTCATTGTCTCATTTGTCACTGCTTCAACCCTGTGGGCTAGAACAACCCCTGGCTCATGGTAAGATCTACAAATTTTCTGTGATGCAAATGCAGGAATGAGCTTAATGCTATCAAAATGAGAATTTGACATTTCAAAAAACCTATAAAGAAAACCATAGAAATGGACAAAAGAGCAATACCATCAATATATAGCTGCTGCTGCTGCTAAGTCGCTTCAGAAGCTTTTCTAAATCAATAAGGAAAATGTGACTAGTAAATTCAAAGGATGTGGAGAAGCATGACAAAAGATGAGAAATATTCATGTGAAAAATATTAAATATTTCATCGTATCAAAGAAATATAAATTAAAATATAAGCTTCTGGAAGCTTTTCTATAAAATTTATATATATTAATGTATGTAATTGTATATTAAATATATACAATAATTTAATCTATATTAACATATAAGAAAATTCAACTTTGGTACCATGAACTCTTACACATCCAAGTGGAGATATAAATTCATATACCTTTTTGAAGGACAATTTGGTGTTTTTTTTCCTAAAAGACAGAATTTGCATATTAGGAGCCAACATTTCCACTATGAAGTTATACTACTAGGGACATAATTAAGGAATGATGCAGAGTGGGGCTTAAACTACCCCAATGCTGTTTATAATATTAAAATGTAAAAAGGAGGAAGAGAAGGTGGGAAAATAAGACCAAAATATTCAACAACCAGCAACACCTCTATGAAATGGAATACATAGAGCCAATAAAAATAGAGTTACCAAGGAATATTTAATAACATGATAAAATACCCAGGGCATGCTGTTAAGTGAAAATCACAGGGTACAAAATATTTTGTTGAGTGGTATTATACAGGTAAAAAATAAATATAAACATGGAAAAGCAGCTAAAAAGAAACACTAAAACATTGACGACAATTATCTTTGAATAGAGGGATTCAGGCGATTTTTCTTTTGTTTGTTGTTTATACATAATTTCTAATTCTCTACAACAGGAATTTGTTATATTTGTAACTAGAAAACTTACAGACAGGTTTTTAACACTTAAGGAGAGAATGAAAGTGCCTTCTGGAAATTCCCAAAATGCTGTGGACTGTTCAAGATGGCCACACCTACAAAGCCATGTAGGAGACATGTGAGAAGATGGGGAAAGGCGTGTGAGTATGGTTTGAGTTCTCTTTCCTGAACTCCAAGTAAGAAATATAAGGCCAGGGAGCAGAGACAACCAGATTGCTTACACTTGGGTATTACTAGCAAAAAGGCTCTCAGTTTGAGTGGCTTAAGCCTTTTCTAAAAGTCTTTCTTTAACTTCAAAGGAGATTCAGCAGAGAACTGCCTAGACCTGCCAGCCTAGAGGTGCCCTGCCCAATAAACACCCACAAAAAGGGAAGATTTTAGAGTGGTTATTTGGTGTCAATGCCTGCACGTCACAGAAGGACCCCTCTCACAGTGCTGCACAGTCCAGAATCAGGTGACTGCTGGTTGCCCACTGTGTGGTACCTGCATTGCTGGCTGAGCCACCCTTGCCTCCCAGCCTGGACAGCTTTAGAGCATCCCTTGATGCTGCCTTGTCCCACTGGTAGGCCCAAATCAATTTTTAATCAAGATGCTAGTAAGTATGCTGCTGCTGCTGCTGCTGCTAAGTCACTTCAGTCGTGTCCGACTCTGTGCAACCCCATAGACGGCAGCCCACCAGGTCCCCCTGTTCCTGGGATTCTCCAGGCAAGAACAGTGGAGTGGGGTGCCATTTCCTTCTCCAATGCATGAAAGTGAAGTCGTTCAGTCATGTCCGACTCTTTGCGACCCCATGGACTGCAGCCCACCAGGCTTCTCCGGGATTTTCCAGGCAAGAGTACTGGAGTGAGGTGCCATTGCCTCCTCTGGCTAGTAAGTATACTAATGTTAAAAAAGGAAGGCAATTTCTTTAAATGTCAGAGAACTTGAAAGAGAAAGTGGGGAGATTCAGAATGTGAGGATTGGGCACAGCCACAAGGCAAGGGCAGTGACAATGGCCCAAAGGCATAATTGGACCCTCTGTTGCAATGCTCCACAGGGGGCTGATGGCCACATGGTCCAAGATGGGCTGAGGGGAGGAGTGTGACTGGACTGGCTGTGCCTGCTCAGGCAGGTCCAGAAAGCAAAGGTAGGCCTTTCCCCAGAGGAAACTCCGTCCCCCACAGTGTAGAGGAGGCCTAGGAGCACATTGCACTGGGGCTCTCTTGTGCATCACAGCTGAGACTCAAGCATCTTCACTATGGCCTGGTTCTCTCATGAAATGGGTAATGTAACCCCACAGAGGTTGTCTGAGCTCTGAGAGCACCATAGGTTGGAGGGCAATAAAAGATGTCCCTGGAATTAAATGAGGAAAAGTGTATTTAGAGGAAGTATATTCAAAGAAGGACCCTCAGCAATTTGGAGCATGAGAATCCAGATTCACCTTGAGCTCTGAATATCTTGTTGTGGTGACCAGCAAGGGAATTTACCCTAAAACTCTTAGATACACAGATCAAATGCCAGTTTGGGTCCTCTAGTATAAGAAGGCACCCATATTTACCTACAGACAAAATCTATCTATGCAGATTTTCTGCTGAAGTTTGAAGACCTCTCTGGTACCCAGTGCCAAATTGCAAGCACTATACCCCTTGAGAACATCTACTCAGTGCTCTGTGGTATACAATGTACAGTTGATTCACTTTGCTGTACAGCAGGAACTAACACATTGTAAAGCAACTATATGCCAATAAAAATTAATTTAAAAAATAAATTAAAAAGTACATTTTTTAAAAAAGTGAGACAGGAATATAGATAGAATGGGATCATCATTAATTAATGGCTAATTGCCTCTAAAGCTCATGAATTTAATTCCCTCTTTCCCCAAATTCCCTTCGCAGTGGCCAAAATAAAGAGAAACAAAAACAGGAAAAAAAAATCTTTCTATGAAAATAGGAAAGATCTCTGAACAAATTAGTAATTTAACCCCCTAGATGGAGGAATCATATACCAGTTTCTGTTGCAAAAAAAATTAAGGGAAAGACTCCTTGGAAGTCCAAGTTAGGGGAGATTCCTCAGCTGAATGTCCCATCTCTAATACTTCAGACTCATAGAAATAGCTTAAAGCTGAGGTGGAGTGATGGAGCAGTTAGAGGAGGAAACTTTACCCTTGAATCACTGACCAACCCCAGAGAGCATCTTCTTAGAATGTCCATGCAATGCCCACAGGCCAATGGAGCTGTCCTGGGCCTTGAAGATGGGTCCTGGTTCCCAGAGAGTGACCTGGTAAGCAGATCTCTCCCACTGGCCAGCACAGTACTGTTCTCATGGCATGACGTGAGACTGAATCACCAGAATTGTGCTGACACACAGATTTGGGGTGACTGTCACTTATGTTGGATCCATGTGAGCTCTGGTCTCTGGGCTGGCTTGGACGATAGGTAAGGAACTGTGCAGGTGTTCACCCATCAAGGTTCCAACCACATGCTACCACCAGTCTTTAGCATCAAAGGGTGCTGGGGTGGAGGCAGGCATCCTTCATCCTGTGTGCACACTACCAGAGTGGTCCTGCTGCCCCTTCTGGAGCTTCTGCATGAGGTGCCAGTAGTCCTCTGGGCATAACCAGACCAAGCTCTTCCAATGAGATCATTGCTCTAAAATGCCAAAGAGCCCTTACAACTCATGTCCCTTTTTGCCTAATACAATCTGTGGCAACATGTTCTTCTGGATCAATCTTTATCTGTGCTGGATGAGAGACAGACATTCTTTGGGGAAATGGGACCATTTTTCTTGTTTTGCCTATAGGCCTGTCAACTATCCTTTCTGTTTACAACAGGGGTGCTGTCAACATTGAAAGACATCATGTTCTAGAAACAGGATTACTGTGTTAAGAGTTCAAAGGGAGGTTTTGTTGGAAGGTGTGGAAGATGTGTCATTCTACATTTATGCTATAAAATTTCAAGGTGTAAATTTAACATGACCAGAAAATCAATTATCATTCACATTTGCCTTCACACTCTGACAAAGACTTGCATTGAGGGCAACTAAAACAAAGCACAGTAACAGTGTTTGGGAGTCCTTGGAAACTTGTATTGACAGGAAGCTTTGAATAATGTGGCATCCCAGGGAACAATATAACCAGCATTACATAAGATATTAAGGAACTTCAGAGTCAAGAAAATCTATATTGTTTCAATGCAAAAAGGTTCAGAAAAAAAAAACAAACCTGTTTTAAAAAAACATTTTTAAACCATTTCAAATTTAAGTACGTATAATTAACCTATCATGTTAGTTTCAAGTGTACAGCAAAATAATGCAGATATAGATATAAAGATATATCATGTATATACTTGTTCAGATTCTTTTCCTTTTAGGTTATTATAAGATATTGAACATGGCTCCCTGTGCTGTACAGTAGGTCCTTGTTTATCTGTTTTATATACAGTGCTGTGTATATGTTAATTCCAAACTCCTAATTTATCTCTCCCCTCACCATATTATCTCCTTTAGTAACCATAAATTTGTCTTCTGTGTTTGTGAGTCTATTTCTATTTTGTAAATAAGTTCATTTGTATCTTTTTTTAGATTCCATATAAAAGTGATATTGCAGGATAATTGTCTTTCTCTGTCTGACTTACTTCATCTAATGTGATAATCTCTAGGTCCATCCATGTTGCTGTAGTATTCCATTGTATATACATACCACATCTTCTTTATCCATTCCTCTGTGATGGCCATTTAGGTTGCTTCCAAGTCTTGGCTGTTGTAAACAGTGCTGCAGTGAACACTGGGGTACATGTATCTTTTCAAATCAGATTTTTTTCCAGATATATTTCTAGAAGTGGGATTGCTAGATCATATTGTAACTCTATTTTTAGGTTTTTAAGGAAAGTTTATGCTGTTCTCCAGAGTGGCTATATCAACTTACATTTTCACTTAACAGTATAGAAGGGTTCCTTTTTATCCACACTCTCTCTAGTATTTATTGTTTGTAGGCTTTTTGATGATGGCTATTGATGCTTCTGAACTGTGATGTTGGAGAAGACTCTTTAGAGTCCCTTGGACTGCAAGGAGATCCAACCAGTCCATCCTAAAGGAAATCAGTCCTAAATATTCATTGGAAGGACTGATGCTAAAGCTGAAGCTCCATGCTTTGGCCATCTGATGTGAAGAACTGACTCATTGGAAAAGACCCTGATGCTGAGAAAGATTGAAGGCAGGAGGAGAAGGGGATGACAGAGAATAAGATGGTTGGATGGCATCACTGACTTGATGGACATGAGTTTGAATAACTTCCAGGAGTTGGTGATGGACAGTTGGCGTGCTACAGTCCATGGGGTCACAAATTGTCAGACACAACTGAGCAACTGAACTGAACTGATTCTGACCAATGTCACATCAGATACCTCATTGTTTTTTTGATTTGCATTTTTCTAATAATTAGTGATACTGAGCGTCTTTTCAAGTGCTTGTTGGCCATCTGTATGTCCTCTTTGGAGAAATATCTATTAAGTCTTCTGCCTATTTTTTGACTGGGTTATTTGGGGTTTTGATATTAAGCTGTATGAGCTATTTGTGTGTTTTGGAAATTAATTCCTTGTCAGTAGGATCATTTGCAAATATTTTCTTCCAGTCTGCAGGTTGTCTTTTCATTTTGTTTATGGCATGGCTTTACACATAATTACTAGCTTTTTTGCAGGGTAAAGGCATAGGAAATTACTCAGGTATTGTGCACTTGACAATAAATAGAGCATTATTAACAAAAAAAATGAACAAGACAATTCCTGGAACTAAACAGGAAGAAATGGTGCCTGGGTGCTAGAGAGAGCTTTCGTATGCACTGATGGACAAGAAACAAACACGTAAGTATCTCTTCTTTAGCCACTGTTCTGAATCTTCACTGTCAATTCACTATACCTTACATGGGCCCATGAATTTATAATATAAGTTTTAACCAATTCTTGCATAAACAGTATTTGCCCAGGACCCTGCAAACCTTAGAGATAGCTCAGAAGTTGTAGGTATGAGATGGAGATTTACATGCCTGTGGTTTACTGAAAAGTGCCTCTTGAGAATGACACTCAATAGTGAAGAAATAAATCCAGTAAACTTTAGAAAAGATGCCTAAACAAATATAATGTAATTATAATATTCAATACAAATTTAAAAATAATTCTAAAGAGAGAGTTCATAATATATAAAATGACACAAAAATGCTTCATCTAAAAGGCCAGATTATTCTATGAAAATTTAGTGTATGATGGTCACTAATAGAAGTAGTTATAAATATAAAACATTTCTTGCTTTATATAGGAAGAGAGTAAATATATTTAGAAAAGACATGGGTTTTAATTAAATATCAGTAGAATAAAAGTAATTGTGAAACAAGACACATTACCAAAAAAGTCAAGGCAGGTCACAGAAATACTACAGAAGGCAGCCAAAGAAAAATAAGGAAGCATAAAAATGACAGAAGTTTAAATAACAGAAGTAGAACAAGATATTTCAGATATACATCAAGTTTAAGCTCATCTATTTTTTAAAACATTTACTGAAGTATAGTTGATTTACAATGTTGTATCAATTAAGCTCATCTATTAAGTTCAGTTCAGTTCAGTCACTCAGTCGTGTCTGACTCTTTGCAACCCCATGGACTGCAGCATGCCAGGTCTCCCTGTCTATCACCAACTCCTGGAGTTTATTCAAACTCATGTCCATTGAGTCAGTGATGTCATCCAACCATCTCATCCTCTGTCATCCCCTTCTTCTCCCACCTTCAATCTTTCCCAGCATCAGGGTCTTTTCCAATGAGTCAGTTCTTCACATCAGGTGACCAAAGTATTGGAGTTTCAGCTTCAACATCAGTCCTTCCAGTGAATATTCAGGACTGATTTCCTTTAGGATGGACTGGTTGGATCTCCTTGCAGTCCAAGGGACTCTCAAGAGTCTTCTCCAACACCACAGTTCAAAAGTATCAATTTGTCTGCACTCAGCTTTCTTTATAGTCCAACTCTCACATCCATACATGACTACTGGAAAAACAATAGCCTTGACTGGATGGACCTTTGTTGGAAAAGTAATGTCTCTGCCTTTTAATATGTTGTCTAGGTTGGTCATAACATTCCTTGCAAGGAGTAAGTGTATCTTAATTTCATGGCTGCAGTCACCATCTGCAGTGATTTTGGAGCCCCCAAAAATAATGTCTGACACTGTTTCCACTGTTTCCCCATCTGTTTCCCATGAAGCGATGGGACCGGATGCCATGATCTTTGTTTTCTGAATGTTGAGCTTTAAGCCAACTTTTTCACTCTCCTCTTTCACTTTCATCAAGAGGCTCTTTAGTTCTTCACTTCAAGCTCATCCATTAAGGTATCTCAAATTTGTTTGGTAAACAAAATACAAATGGCTACTATTTAATGAGACATACCTGGAACAAAATAATATAGGAAATTTAAAATAAAAGGATGGTTGGACTTATGTTTCTGACAATATTTAACACTAGCTAGCTGACAAAATGTATCAAATGTTGGCTACTAGATTATTTTAGAAAAAAACTTTAAAAAGCATTTTTGTACAACATGTATTTATAATCAAAACACACAAAGCATAACAAGAATGCTTCCATGAGCAAAATCTTCAGGGAAGAAAAAAACTTACATAACAATATCTGCAAGGGCAGGAGATATTAGAATTATCAGAGATAGAATAGAAAGTATATTTTTTAAAGGTTTTAAAGGTACAATTGAATGAAAAAAGATTATCAAAATGTCAAGCTTGAAATTTTACCAAGTAGAACTTCTAATAATAAAAAATATTAAGTGAAAATAGATACCAAGTTAAAAGCTACATAGATGCTACATTCAAAGTCAGACACAGCTGAAAGTACATTGTGAACTAGGTAGTGCACAAAATTTGTTTCCCAAATTGTACATAAAGATAGGGGAAATATGCAAAAAATTGAGGGGGTATAAAATATGAAGTGACATGTTCCAAAAAATATCTAATTACAGTTTACAATAGAGCTTACAAAGATAATAAAGGAGAAGCACCATTCAAAGAATGGCTTAGACTTCCCTCAAATTGTTGAAAGACACCATCCTTGGACTCAGGATTCAGAAAGTCCAACAATTCCAAACAGGATGAACCAAAAAACACCTAGAAAATTTTAGCATAATTTCAAGAAAAAAGACAAAGATATTAATATTAACCAGACAAAACAGATAGATTGCATGCAAGCAAAAAAGTCGTAAGAGTGTGAAACAATATTTTCAAAGTGCAGGGAGGAAAGAGCATCAACTGAGGACCATTATACTCATAGAACTATCTTTCAAATACAAAGGTGAAATTAAGGCATTTTGAGACAAATACCAATGAAAAAAAGTTAACTATTGGCACTAACAAGAGAGAAGAACGAACTTCAAGAAAAATGTAAATGGTCACAGAAGGTGTGAGATGCCAGAAAGACAAATCAGCAAGAAAAGGTAGGGATTTACCTGGTGGTCCAGTGGCTAAGACTCCATACTCCCAATGCAGGGGGCCTGAGTTCAATCCCTGGTTGGAGAACTAGATCCCACATGCTGCAGCTAAGAGTCTTCATGCCACAGCTAGAGATCCTGCATGCCACAGTGAAGATCCCATGTGCTACAACTAAGACTCAGCACACTCAGATAAATAAATATAAATAAATTTTTAAACATATGGCAAACAAGCTAAATATAATCAAATGCCATATTTTTAGAAATGTCCAGGATGCAGAATTTTTAAAAAACTAAAATAATGAGCAATAGATATAATAAGGGTTATCCTCAAGTTAAAGTATTCAAATCTTCATACTGTTCAAGATACAGACAAGGATATGATTAATGATTTTGTTAACTTAAATATACATGTTGAAAATGTCTAAAGTTACTACTAAAAGAATAGAATTAGAATGTAAAACATCAAATTAATGAAAGAAAAAAAAACATGACATAGCTTTGGAGAACAAATAAATCTAAAAGAAAAGGAACAGGGAGAAACAAAAAACTTGTACAACTACAATAAAGTAGTAAAAAATATTCATACACACATAATCATAATTAATAATAGTGAATACATATTCCAATTAAATAAAAAAGTTGTCAGATTGGACTTACAAAATTACTAATCACATTTAAAAAACAAAAGACACATAAGATACAAGAACAATGGAAAGGTTGAAAATAAAGCATTGAAAAATATAGATCAGGAAATTCAAACTGAAAGAACATTATTGTACATATAGTAATATTAGACAAAATTGTTTTAAAGAAGCATTTTAAGATATGAGGGACAATGCATTTTTATAGGTTCATTTTTAACAGCTTTATTGAAATATGATTCACATACACAATTCACCATTTAAGATGTACAATTTAATGACTTTCAGTTTATTCACAGAAAAGTGAATATCGTCACAATTTTAGAATAGTTTGTTACCTGAGGAAAAAACCTCATATCTTTTAGCTGTAACTCTTTACCCGCCTACAAACCACTTCCTCAAATCTAAGCAACCAAAATCTACTTCCTATTTTATTATATTTCCTTATTCTAAATTTTAAATACTATGTGGACTTTCACATAATATATGGACTTTTACAATTAGTTTCTTTTGCTTACTGTTTTCTCAAGGTTCATCCAAGCTGTGGCATGTATTGATACTTCATTCCTTTTTATGGATGAATTATATTCCATCATATAAATACATGACATTTAACTTTCACATTTATACATTGATGGGCATATACATTTTTCCATCTTTTGGCTATGAATAATGCTGCTATAAACATTAGTGTACATATTTTTTATGTGAACATATGCCTTCATATCTCTTGGACATATAGCTAGGAGTGTTTAAACATTTGAGAAACTGCCAAACTGTTTTTCAGAGTGGCTGAACCATTTCACATTCTTACCCAGAGTGTGTGGGGGTTTCAATTTCTCCCCATCTCTGTCACTATTTATTAATATTTGAATTTTTTATTCTAGCCATGCTAAAGGGTGGGAAGCTGTATCCTATTGTGGTTGTGGTTTATATTTCCCTGGTGACTAATGATGTCAAGAACTTTTGTCTGATTTGGATATCAGGGTAATATCGGTTTCATAAAATTAGTGGGGAAGTGTTCCTTCCTCTTCTGTTTTTTGGAAGAGTTTGTGAAGAATTGGTAGTAATTTTAAATGTTTGGCACAATTGAGTGGTGAAGCCATCTGGGAAGCCATTATATTAGTACATTGACAAAAGTTTCACTTCATAAGGAAGATAAAACAATTTAACTGCATACTAATAGATACATAAAGCAAAATAGGGCAGAATCATGGGATAAATTAACAAAGACACTAAAATTATGGGGCATTTAATAGTAAGTCTCTCAGTAACTGTTGGATCACTGTCAAGAAAATATCACACGCTAGACTTTGGGGATGCTGCCAATGCAGTACTGACAGGAAGAGGTCTTAAATACAGATACTAGAAAAGAAGATACAATGAAAATAACTGAGCTAAGTATTCATTTAAGATATCAGAAAAAGAACAGCAGGATAAACTGGAAAAAGTCAAAAGGAAGGAAATAACAAACGTGCGAGTAGAAATGCATACAATGGGGAAAAAAGATGCAATAGATATTTTCAGCAAACTCAAAAAACTGGTATTTTGAAAGGACAAATACAACTGACAAACCTCGGGTATGATTAGGTATGTATATATGCACACACAACTTCTTCAGAAAATGGTTTTTCATAACTCATTTTTTATGAGACTAGTAAAAGCTTAACATCAAATCCAGACTAGGACAGTCCAAGAAAGAAAATCTTCATCAATCTTTACCAATATCACTCACAAACGTAGATGCAAAAATACTAAACAAAGTATTAATAACACTATTATAGAACTGTATTGAAAAGATAATGACATTATGATCAGTTTGATTTTACTCCAGGAATGCACATTTGATAAGAAAATGAAAGAATGGCCACAAGGTCATCTCAACACAAGACAAAACATTTGATAAAAGTCAGCAAGCTTCAACAACCAAAACAAGGGGTGGGAGGGAATTGTTAGAAATATGGAATAGAGGAAATATATTTAGCCTGAAAAAGGTATACACTCACTGTACAGTGTTAACGTCATACTCATCAATCAGCCTTATATATCATTGCTGGTCCCAGACAGAGGATTCCTCATAGGAGTTCTAGAATCCATTGATCTTGCTGAGAAAACCATCTCAGCTGAGTAGAGCACTGTGGGACAAAGCCTTCAATTAGAACTTTAGCTTCACCTGTTGCCTTGGAAACTATGGCTCTGACCAGATCCTGGTGACCTTCAAAAATATCACTGACTAGTGCCAGGCTCTGTTGATGGTGGCCTTTGTCTACAATGGGGTTTCCTCAGGAAGACACGCTGTGTCCTACGTCTGAATTCTCTGAAGTCAATGGCTATGGAGCAGACTGATCCTCAGTGTCTCTTCAGACATACACTGCAGCATTCCTATCAGCAGTGGTCATATTCAGCTTTTTGGGAAGTAGATCTGTACTATATCCATGGACCTAGACTACCTGGATCATGAGGCCCACCTGCATAACCACCAAGAAAGTATCTTGTGCCATTGTCATAAATGGCATCTTGCTCACAGATGGGACAGGAATTTTGGATTAAGAGTTAAGTATGAATATTGTTCTGATAAGAATAAGAAAATAACCTTGGCTGTGTCTATAATCACAGTCAATTTTCTGTTGGCGACGAGAGAATACAAATATTTTGCTTTCTGTCAAGGAAAAAAGGTGATACTTGACCCACTTCACAAGAGTCAAGAGTTTGCAGTGGAGGCTACTTAGAAGGGAAAATGAGTCTATTCCTTGCCAGCAAAGGATGTGTTGGTAGGTCCCTCGGGCTCTACGTAGATATTCATCAGTAGGTACGCATTAGTGGATCTTACCTGCATCAATTACTAATGTAGTGATAAAGTATTTTTTCTATTTCTCTCATGCTAATTTGAATTTATCTATTAAAACAATTTTATTTTCAAAAAAGAAAAAGAAAATGACTGGAGTTTTATTTTTGGCAATAGTCTAAACTAGATAGCCTGAATACTCTCTACAGGTTGTGGTTAAACTATTACAAACATTTCATTATATGCATAGCCACAGTCCTAAGAAAGGAAATTTCCACATGTCAAAAACAAAGGGAAAATTAAAATCAAAAGAGGTAAGGACCTTAGCAAATTCTGTAGCAGCCCTAGGGATGGTTTTTGGTCTCTATAACTAAGGTATTTAGGTTTTAATGAACTCACAGGGAAATGAAATCAGGTCTTGATCCTCCTTATGGTAGGAACAGAACTGAGACTTCTGTATTAAAAAACCAGGTTCCTAGAAAGGCTCCACATTCCCCAAAAAAGTAGACTAGGAAATGTTAACCCAAGAGCACAGGGTAAAGAGATAGTTTTCTTGCCTGGTCTGTCCTCTCAATGCGGGGGGGGGGGGGGGGGGGGGGGTTGGGGGGGAAGCACTATTTATGGGCCTATGCCTACTCAGCATTACACATCAAATTCAAGTTTTCTCCAGGACATTTTCACATCACAAATATACATAAAATAATGGTCTCAACTTGGTGATAACCTTAGAGCATCTGACAGATGTAAAAGAAAAATCTGTTTGGAGAGACAAAACTTCAGGTTGTAAAGGTTTCCTACAAATTAACATGTGCTTAAAATGGAAAATTTTAAAAATTGTAAAACATATGAGGAAGCTATTCAGCTTCATGAGATTAGGAGATATGGTGAACAGTAGGGTTAGATGTTGAAAAACATCAGATAATACAAATATGGTATGGGAATGATGTACTAAGTTTGATTTAGATGATTAAAAGCAACAAATATTGGAAACTAATTGGGAAAAATAAAGCACTAACTAAAAAGAGCCATATAGCACTTACCCAAAATATATGAAGCAAAAACTGACAGAATTGAAGGTACAAATAGACAATTCAATAATAATAGTTGGAGATTTCAATGCCATATTTCCACTAATAGATAGAACAAGTAGGTAGAAGATCAAGAAGGAAGTAGAAGATTTGAACAATACTATAAATCAACTATATTAACAGACATCTAGAGAATATTTCACCAACTAACAGTAGAACAGACATTCTTCTCAAGTACATAGGAACATTCTCCAGATTAGACCATACAAAGCCATAGAATAAGTCTCGAATTAATTTAAAAGGAGTAGAGTAATTTTAAAAAAAGATTTCCTCCAATGATAATAGAATTAAATTAAAAAATAACTATAGAAGGAAATTTGTGAAATTCACAATTATGTGTAAATTAAACAATGTCCACCTAAATCACCAATGGATCAAAAAATAAATTGCAAGGGAAATTAGAAAATATCTTGATAGGGATTTCCCTGGTGGTCCAGTGGTTAAGATTTCACCTTCCAAGGCAGAAGGTATGGGTTCAGTCTCTGATCAGGGAGCTAAAAGCCCACATGCCTCATGGTCAAAAAGCAAGATATAAAGCAGAAGCAATATTTTAATGAATTCAATAAAGACTTTACAAACAGTTCATATTAAAAATTATTTTAAAAAGAAAATATGTTGATATGTGTGACAACAACAACAAAAAAGAACATCCTAAAATTTAGGAGATACAGCTAAAGCAGTGCACAGAACAAAATTTATAGCTGTAAACACCTATGTTAAAAGGTAGAAAGACATCAAGTCAATATCTAATTTTCTGCCTTTAGAACCTATAAAACCTATAAACCCAAAGCCAACAAAAGAAAGAAATAATAATACAAGAGAAGACTCTACACAGGGACATCACCAGATGGTCAACACCAAAATCAGATTGATTATATTCTTTGCAGCCAAACATGGAGAAGCTCTATACAGTTAACAAAAACAAGACTGGGAGCGGACTGTGGCTCAGATCATGAACTCCTTATTGCCAAATCCAGACTTAAATTGAAGAAAGTGTGGAAAACCACTAGACCATTCAGGTATGACCTAAATCAAATCCTTTATAATTATACAGTGGAAGTGAGAAATAAATTTAAGGGACTAGATCTGATAGACAGAGTGCCTGATGAACTATGGACAGAGGTTCGTGACATTGTACAGGAGACAGGGATCAAGACCATCCCCATGGAAAAGAAATGCAAAAAGCAAAATGGCTGTCTGAGGATGCCTTGCAAATAGCTGTGGAAAGAAGAGAGGTGAAAAACAAAGGAGAAGAGGAAAGAGAAGCATCTGAATGCAGAGTTCCAAAGAATAACAAAAAGAGAAAGGAAAGCCTTCCTCAGCAATCAATGCAAAGAAATAGAGGAAAACAACAGAATGGGAAAGACTAGAGATATCTTCAAGAAAATTAGAGACACCAAGGGAACATTTCACGCAAAGATGGGCTTGATAAAGGACAGAAATGGTATGGACTTAACAGAAGTCGAAGATATTAAGAAGAGGTGGCAAGAATATGCAGAAGAACTGTGCAAAACAGAGCTTCATGACCAAGATAATCACGATGGTGTGATCACTCACCTGGAGCCAGACATCCTGAAATGTGAAGTCAAGCGGGCCTTAGAAACCATCACTATGAACAAAGCTAGCAGAGGTGATGAAATTCCAGTTGAGCTATTTCAAATCCTGAAAGATGATGCTTTGAAAGTGCTGCACTCAATATGCCAGCAAATTTGAAAAACTCAGCAGTGGCCACAGGACTGGAAAAGGTCAGTTTTCATTCCAATCCCAAACAAAGGCAATGCCAACGAATTCTCAAACTACCGCACAATTGCACTCATCTCACACGCTAGTAAAGTAATGCTCAAAATTCTCCATGCCAGGCTTCAGCAATATGTGAACCGTGAACTTCCTGATGTTCAAGCTGGTTTTAGAAAAGGGAGAGGAACTAGAGATCAAATTGCCAAGATCCACTGGATCATGGAAAAAGCAAGAGAGTTCTAGAAAAACATCTATTTCTGCTTCATTGACTATGCCAAAGCCTTTGTCTGTGTGGATCACAATAAACTGTGGAAAATTCTGAAAGAGATGGGAATACCAGACCACCTGACTTGCCTCTTGAGAAACCTATATGCAGGTCAGGAAGCAACAGTTAGAACTGGACATGGAACAACAGACTAGTTCCAAATAGGAAAAGGAGTACGTCAAGGCTGTATATTGTCACCCTGCTTATTTAACTTATATGCAGAATACATCATGAGAAACGTTGGGCTGGAAGAAGCACAAGCTGGAATCAAGATTTCTGGGAGAAATATCAATAACCTCAGATATGCAGATGACACCACCCTTATGGCAGAAAGTGAAGAGGAACTAAAAGGCCTCTTGATGAAAGTGAAAGAGAAGAGTGAAAATGTTGGCTTAAAGCTCAACATTCAGAAAACGAAGATCATGGCATCCGGTCCCATCACTTCATGGGAAATAGAAGGGGAAACAGTGGAAATAGTGTCAGATTTTATTTTGGGGGGCTCCAAAATCACTGCAGATGGTGATTGCAGTCATGAAATTAAAAGATGCTTACTCCTTGGAAGGAAAGTTATGACCAACCTAGATAGCATATTCAAAAGCAGAGACATTACTTTGCCAACAAAGGTCCGTCTAGTCAAGGCTATGGTTTTTCTATTGGTCATGTATGGATGTGAGAGTTGGATTGTGAAGAAAGCTGAGCGCCGAAGAATTGATGCTTTTGAACTGTGGTGTTGGAGAAGACTCTTGTGAGTCCCTTGGACTGCAAGGAGATCCAACCAGTCCATCCTAAAGGAAATCAGTCCTGGGTGTTCATTGGAAGGAATGATGCTGAAGCTGAAACTCCAATACTTTGGCCATCCCATGCGAAAGGTTGACTCATCGGAAAAGACCCTGATGCTGGGAGGGACTGAGGGCAGGTGGAGTAGGGGACGATAGAGGATGAGATGGCTGGATGGCATCACCGACTCGATGGACATGAGTTTGAGTGAACTCCAGGAATTGGTGATGGACAAGGAGGCCTGGCGTGCTGTGATTCATGGGGTCGCAAAGAGTCGGACACGACTGAGCGACTGAACTGAGATGAAGTGAAGAAGAAATTAATTAAGTAGAAAATAGAAATTGGAGAAAAACAGTAAAACCAAAAGCTGATTCTTTGAAACAATCAACAATATTGGCAAATTTTACTAGACTTACTAAGAAACAATAGAGAAGATACAGTTACTAAAATCAAGAATTAAAGAGAGAAACACAACAGACTTGAGGGAATATTTTGAATAATGGTATGCCAACAAATTTGATAAATGAAATCAACAAATAACTAGGAAGATCAAAACTGACTCAACAACAACAAAAAAGAAATTCTGACTAGACCTATAAAAAGTAAGGAGGTTTAATTAATAATTTAAAAGCTAGGCATAAAATAAGCCCAGTCTCAAATAGCTTCAATGACGAATTAACCAAAATTTTAAGGCATAATGTGTACCAATCTTTCACAAATTAATCCAAAAAAATGGATATGTTGGACACACTTTCCAACTTCTTTTAGACTAATACCATCTTGGTACTAAACAAGACAGAAAATATCACAAAAGAAATCCATAGACCAATATCCTTTATAAATATAAATGCAAAAATCTTCAACAAAACACTAGCAAATTGAATCCAACAATATATACAAAAGATTATACATCATAATCAAAAGGGAATTACCCCAGGAATGCAAGATCTGTTCAACACATGAAAATCAACCAGTGTAACACATCATATTAATAAAATTAAAAAAAAAAAAAAAACATGGCCAATAAGCACATGAAAAGATGCTCCACATCATTAGTCATCAGTGAAATGGAAATCAAAACCACAATAAGATACCACTTCACACCCACTAGGACAGCTAGAATCAAAAGTCAAATATAAGTGTTGTCAGGGATGTGAACAAATAGAAACCCTCATATACTATTGGTAGGAATGCAAAATGGTGCTATAGTTTGGAAAACTGTTTGACAGTTTTTCAAATTGCTAAACAGACTTCCCATATCTCCCAGAAATTTAGCTCCTAGATATATGCCCAAGACAAAAGAAACTGTGTTTGCACAAAAACTTGTATACTAATTTTAGCAGCATTTTTCATAATGGCCATATGTGAAATAACTCATGCATCCATCAACTGATATATGAATAAATGAAATGTGATATATCTATAAAAGGGAATAATTACTTGACAATAAGAAAAAATGTTTGGAGAAGGAAATGGCAACCCACTCGAGTATTCTTGCCTGGAGAATACCATGGAGAGAGGAGCCTGGCAGGCTACAGTCCATGAGGTCACAAAGAGTCAGACACGACTGAAGCGACTTAACACACACACAAGAAAAAAAGTTGATGCATGCAATAATATGGACATAACTTGAAAATTTATGTTGTGAGGTGGTCCTAAGATGGTAGAAGAATAGGACGGGGAGACCACCTTCTACCCCATAAGTTCATCACAAGATCATTTGAACGCTGAGAAAATTCCACAAAAAAAAGGTATGAACACTGGCAGAGGACATCAGGTGCCCAGAAAGGAAGCCTATTCTCTTTAAAAAGAGGTAGGGCAAAATATAAAAGATAAAAAGAGAGACAAAAGAGTTAGGGATGGAGACCCGTTGCGAGGAGGAAGTCATGAAGGAGGAGAAGTTTCCAAATACCAGGAAACCCTCTTAACTGGCGAGTCTGTGGAGAGTTTTGAAATCTCAGAGGGCACCATAACTGAGGATAAAAACAGAACAAAGCAACCCACAGATCACTTGCCTAACTGCAACTCCCAGTAGCCTAGACGTTCACATAGGCCAGCAGCGAGCAGGGGCTGAACAGGGAAGTGGGGGTTACATGCTTAGGGTAAGGACAAGGCCTTAATGCCCTGAGGGAAATCTGAGGGAGCTAACATGAGATAGCAACCCAAACTGTGGGATAGCCAGAGAGAGACAAAGAGAGAGAGAGAGAACTTTCCCATGAAAAGCCCTAACCTAAGGCACAGCCGGCCTGCTCACAGAACAAAGGAATGAGCGAATACCAGAGGAGAGCAAACCAGCTGCAGACAGGGTCCTCACCTCGCCGGAGGCAGAGAGGCAGGTGGGGACAGCCAGAGCTGGAAGGCAAGAGGCAATCTCAGTTCCCAGAGATGGCATCCTCTACCAAACTCTAAGCAGGCTCCCAGTTGTTAACCAAGTCTTCCCGGGATCCTGGAGAGTTGACATCTGCCAGGAGGGTCACAGTCAGAGATCAGCTCTCCAGAGGAGACACACGCCACACCTGAGACGGCACTCCTGCTGTGCACCCAGGAAACCAAGTGGCTGGCACCAGGAAGGTGGTAAGATGCACCACACACCTGGGATAGTGCGCTCGCCAAGCGCCTGGTCACCTGAGCAGTTCGGACCTGGGTAGGGCACAAAATGCAGGCCCAACCAAGACTGTGCCTTTGTGGAGTACCCAAGAACCTGACCCTGAGCAGCTTAGACCTGGGAAGTGCAGGCAACCCAGGGCTGGCTTTAGACAGTTCCCCTGCAGAGCAACCTAGAGCTGGAGCAGTGTAGACTGGGAAAGCACACACGCCGTGAGCAGGGCCAAACCCTGTGTGGCCCAGACACTGCAAGCACTCCCCACACATGCCAGTGATATTTGTTTGCAGTGTTCCTCCCTCCCCACAGCACAACTGAACAAGTGAGCCTAAATAAATGACCACTTTCACCCCCTTGTTTCAGGGTGGAAATTAGACACTGAAGAGACTTGCAAACAGAGGAAGCCGAAATAAACAAAGAAGAGGGAACCTCTTTGGAAGTGACAGGTGCAACAGATTAAAACCCTGTAGTTAGCATTGACTACATTGAAAGGGGCCTATAGACCCTGAGAAGTATAAGCTGAAACAAGGAACTATCTGAAACTGAACTGAGCCCATAACTGCCCTCAACAGCTCCAGAGAGATTCCTAGATATACTTTGCTATTATAATTTTTTTTAAGTTCTTTATTACTCCTTTTTTTTTTCAGTTTTAAAACCTATTACTTTGCAAAAAAGACCCTATTTTGAAAGCAAATTTCACATATATATATATTAATATTTTGTGTGTTTTTGTTTTGTCTTTTTAATATTGTATTTTTGAGAGGCTAACCTCTAGGTTTTTAATCTTTGCTTTTTGGTATTTGTTATCAATTTTGTACCTTTAAGAATCTAATCTTCAGTACCCATTTTTACTTAGGAGTGTGATTACTGGCTTGATTGCTCTCTCCTCTTTTGACTCTCCTTTCTCTTCCCTGGCTCACCTCTACCTCCTCCCTCCCCCTTCTCTTCTCCACTTAACTCTGTGAATCTCTTTGGGTGTTCTGGGCTGTGGAGAACACTTAGGGAACTGATTACTAGCTAGATCTGTCTCTCTCCTTTTGACTCCCCCTCTTCTCGTTCTGGTCACCTCTATCTCCTTCCTCCCTCTTCTCTTCTCTATGTAACTCTGTGAACCTCTCTGAGTGTTCCAGACTGTAGAGAGCACATAGGGAATTGATTACAGGCTAGATTGCTCTCGCCCCTTTTGATTCCCCCTCTTCTCCTCCTGGTCACCTCTATCTCCCTCCTCCCTCTTCTCGTCTCTTCTCCATGTAACTCTGTGAACTTCTCTGGGTGTCCCTCACTATGGAGAATCTTTTCACTATTTACCTAGATGTTTTATCATCAGTGCTGTATGGATGGATAAGTCTTGAGGCTACTGTAAGAATAAGACTAAAAGCCAGAGGGAGAAGGCTTAAGTCCAAAACTTGAGAACACCAGAAAACTCCTGACTCCAGAAAATATTAATTGACAAGAGCTCATCCAAAATCCTCCATACCTACACTGAAACCAAGCTCCACCCAAGAGCCAACAAGTTTCAGAGCAAAACATACCAAGCTAACTCTCCAACAACACAGGAACATAATCCTGAGCATTAAAATACAGGCGGCCAAAAGTCACACTAGACCCACAGACACCTCAAAACTCACTACTGGACATTTCATTGCACTCCAGAGAAAAGAGATCCAGCTCCACCCACCAGAATACTGATGCAAGATACCCTAATCAGGAAACCTTGACAAGTCACTCGTCCAACCCCACCCACAGGTAGGAACCTCCACAATAAAGAGGAGCCACAGACTTCCAACATACAGAAAGACCACCCCAAACACAGCAATCTAAACAAGATGAAACAGCAGAGAAATATTCAGCAGGAAAGGAACATGATAAAAGCCCACCAAACCAAACAAAAGAGGAGGAGATAGGAAGTCTACCTAAAAATGAATTCAGAATAATGATAGTAAAAATGATCCAAAATCTTGAAAACAAAATGGAGTTACAGATAAATAGTCTGGAGACAAGTAATGAGAAGATGCAACAAAAATTTAACAAGGACCTAGAAATAAAAAAGAGGCAATCAATAATGAATAATGCAATAACTGAGATCAAAAGCACTCTAGAGGGAACCAATAGTAGAATAACTGAGGCAGAAGATAGGATAAGTGAGGTGGAAGATAGAATGGTGGAAATAAATGAAGCAGAGAGGAAAAAAAGATAAAAGAATTAAAAGAAATGAGGACAACCTCAGAGACCTCTGGGACAATGTTAAACACCCCAACATTCAAATCATAGGAGTCCCAGAAGAAGAAGACAAAAAGAAAGGCCATGAGAAAATACTTGAGGAGATAATAGTTGAAAACTTCCCTAAAATGGAGAAGGAAATAGCCAGCAGAGTCCAAGAAATCCAGAGAGTCCCATACAGAATGAACCCAAGGTGAAACACCCCAAGACACATATTAATCGAATTAACGAAGATCAAACACAAAAGACCAAGTATTAAATCAGCAAGGGAAAAACAACAAATAACACACAAGGGGATTCCCATAAGGATAACAGCTGATCTTTCAATAGAAACTCTTCAGGCCGGAAGGGAATGGCAGGACATACTTAAAGTGATGGAAGAGAAAAACCTTCAATCCAGATTATGATACCCAGCAAAGATCTCAATCAAATATAAAAGAGAAATCAAAAGCATTACAGACAAACAAGAGCCGAGAGAATTCAGCACCACCAAACCAGCTCTTCAACAAATGCTAAAGGATCTTCTCTAGAAAGAAAACACAAAAAAGTTTATAAACTCAAACCCAAAACAAAAATGTAAATGGCAACAAGATCATACCTATCAATAATTACCTTAAATGTAAATGGGTTGAATGCCCCAACCGAAAGACAAAGACTGGCTGAATGGATGAAAAAACAAGACCTCTATATATGCTGTCTACAAGAGACCCACCTCAAAACAAGGGACACATACAGACTGAAAGTGAAGGGCTGGAAAAAGATATTTCATGCAAATGGAGATCAAAAGAAAGCAGGAGTAGCAATATTCATATAAGATAAAACAGACTTTGAAATAAAAGCCATGAAAAGAGACAAAGAAGGACACTACATAGTGATCAATGGGTCAATCCAAGAAGAAGATATAACAATTATAAATATATATGCACCCAACATAAGAGCACCACAATATGTAAGGGAAATGCTAACAAGTATGAAAGGGGAAATTAATAGTAACACAATAATAGTGGGAGACTTTAATACCCCACTCACACCTATGGATAGATCAACTAAACAGAAAATTAGCAAGGAAACACAAACTTTAAATGACACAATGGACCAGTTAGACCTAATTTATATCTATAGGACATTTCACTCCAAAGCAATGAACTTCACCTTTTTCTCAAAGGCACGTGGAACCTTCTCCAGGATAGATCACATTGTAGATGATAAGTCTAGCCTTGGTAAATTCAAAAAAATTGAAATCATCCCAAGCATCTTTTCTAATCACAGTGTGGTAAGACTAGATGTCAACTACAGGAAAAAAAAAAAAAAACTATTAAAAATACAAACACATGGAGGCTAAACAACATGCTTCTGAATAACCAACAAATCACAGAAGAAATCAAAACATAAATTAAAATATGCATAGAGAAGAAACAAAAGGAAAACACAACAACCCCAAACCTATGGGACTCAGTAAAAGCAGCACTAAGGGGAAAGTTTATAGCAATACAAGCTTACCTCAAGAAAAAAGAGAAAAGTCAAATAAATAACATAACTCTACACCTAAGCCACTAGAAAAGGAAGAAATGAAGAACCCCAGGGTTAGTTGAAGGAAAGAAATCATAAAAATTAGGGAAGAAATAAATGTAAAAGAAACAAAGGAGACCATAGCAAAACTCAACAAAGCTAAAACTAGTTCTTTGAGAAGATAAATAAAATAGACAAACCATTAGCCAGACTCATCAAGAAAAAAAGGGAGAAGAATCAACTCCACAAAATTAGAAATGAAAATGAAGAAATCACAACAGATAGCATAGAAAAACAAAGGATTATAAGAGCCTACCATCAGCAACTATATGCCAATAAAATGAACAACTTGGAAGAAATGGACAAATTCTTAGAAAAGTATAACTTTCCAAAACTGAACCAGGAAGAAATAGAAAATCTTAACAGACCCATCACAAGCATGGAAATCGAAACTGTAATCAGAAATCTTCCAGCAAACAAAAGCCCAGGACCAGATGGCTTCATAGCTGAATTATACAAAAAATTTAAAGCAGAGCTAGTACCTATCCTACTCAAACTCTTCCAAAAAATTGCAGAGGAAGGTAAACTCCCAAACTCATTCTATGAGGCCACCATCATCCTAATACCAAAACCAAAGATGACACACAAAAAAAGAAAACTACAGGCCAATATCACTGATGAACATAGATGCAAAAATCCTTAACAAAATTCTAGCAAACAGAATCCAACAACATATTAAAAACATTATACATCAAGACCAGTTGGGTTTTATCCCTGGGATGCAAGGATTCTTCAATGTTTGCAAATCAATGTGATATACCACATTAACAAATTGAAGGATAAAAACCATATGATTATCTCAATAGATGCAGAGAAGGCCTTTGACAAAATTCAACATCCATTTATGATAAAAATCCTCCAGAAAGCAGGCATAGAAGGAACATACCTCAACATAATAAAAGCCATATATGATAAACCCACAGCAAACATTATCTTCAATGGTGAAAAATTTAAAGGATTTCCCCTAAAGTTAGGAACAAGACAAGGGTATCCACTCTCCCCACGACTATTCAACATAGTTTTGGAAGTTTTAGCCACAGAAATCAGAGAAGAAAAAGAAGTAAAAGGAATCCAGATGGGAAAAGAAGAAGTAAAACTCTCACTGTTTGCAGATGACATGATCCTCTACATAGAAAATAAAGACACGTCCAGAAAATTACTAGAGCTAATCAATGAATATAGTAAAGTGGCAGGATATAAAATAAACACACAGAAATCCCTTGCATTCCTATACACTAACAATGAGAAAGGGAAATTAAGGAAAGGAAAATTAAGAAAACAATTCCATTCACCATTGCAATGAAAAGAATAAAATACTTAGGAATATATCTACCTAAAGAAACAAAAGACCTATATATAGAATACTGTAAAACACTGATGAAAGAAATCAAAGAGGACACAAATAGATGGAGAAGTATACCATGTTCATGGACTGGAAGAATCAATATAGTGAAAATGAGTATACTACCCAAAGCAATCTATAGATTCAATGCAATCCCTATCTAGCTACCAATGGTATTTTTCACAGAACTAGAACAAATAATTCCAAAATTTGTACGGAAACACAGAAAACCTCGAGTAACCAAAGCAATCTTGAGAAAGAAGAATGGAGCTGAAGGAATCAATCTGCCTGACTTTAGACTATACTACAAAGCTATAGTCATCAAGACAATATGGTACTTGCACAAAGACAGAAATATAGATCAATGGAACAAAATAGAAAGCCCAGGATAAATCCACGCACCCATGGACAACTTATCTTTGACAAAGGAGGCAAGAATATACAATGGAGAAAAGACAATCTCTTTAACAAATGGAGCTGGGGAAACTGGTCAACCACTTGTAAAAGAATGAAACTAGAACACTTTCTAATATCATACACAAAAATAAACTCAAAATGGATTAAAGATCTAAATGTAAGACCAGAAACTATAAAACTCCAGAGGAAAACATAGGCAAAACACTCTCTGACATGAATCACAGCTGGATCCTCTATGACCCACCTCCCAGAGTAATGGAAATAAAAGCAAAAACAAACAAATGGGACCTACTTAAGCTTTTGCACAAAGAAGGAAACTATAAGCAAGGTGAAAAGGCAGCCCTCTGAATGGGAGAAAATAATAGCAACAATGCAACTGACAAAGAATTAATCTCAAAAATATACAAGCAGCTCCTTCAGATCAATTCCAGAAAAATAAATGACCCAATCAAAAAGTGGGCCAAAGAACTAAACAGACATTTCTCCAAAGAAGACATACAGATGGCTAACAAACACATGCAAATATGTTCAACATCACTCATTATCAGAGAAATGCAAATCAAAACCACAATGATGTACCATCTCACGCCAGGCAGAATGGCTACCATCAAAAAGTCTACAAACAATAAATGCTGGAGAGGGTGTGGAGAAAAGGGAACCCTCTTACACTGTTGGTGGGAATGCAAACTAGTATAGTCATTATGGAGAACAGTGTGGCTGCTGCTGCTAAGTCACTTCAGTTGTGTCCGACTCTGTGCAATCCCATAGATGGCAGCCCACCAGGCTCCCCCATCCCTGTGATTCTCCAGGCAAGAACACTGGGGTGGGTTGTCATTTCCTTCTCCAATGCATGAAAGTGAAAAGTGAAAGTGAAGTTACTGAGTCGTGTCCAACTCTCAGCGACCCCATGGACTGCAGCCTACCAGGCTTCTCTGTCCATGGGATTTTCCAAGCAAGAGTACTGGAGTGGGGTGCCATTGCCTTCCCCGAGAACAGTGTGGAGATTCCTTAAAAACTGAAAATAGAACTGCCATATGACCCAGCAATTCCACTGTTAGGCATACACACCGAGGAAATCAGAATCAAAAGAGATGCATGTACCCCAATGTTCATTGCAACACTGTTTACAATAGCCAGGACATGGAAGCAACCTAGATGTCCATCAGCAGATGAATAGATAAGAAAGCTGTGGTACATATACACAATGGAATATTACTCAGCTATTAAAAAGAACACATTTGAATCAGTTCTAATGAGGTGGATAAACTGGAGCCTATTATACAGAGTGAAGTAAGTCCGAAAGAAAAACACCAATACAGTATATTAACACATATACATGGAATTTAGAAAGATGGTAACGATTACCCTATATGTGAGACAGCAAAAGAGACACAGATATAAAGAACAGACTTTTGGACTCTGTGGGAGAAGGTGAGGGTGGGATGATTTGAGAGAATAGCATTGAAACATGTATATTATCATATGTGAAATAGATCGCCAGTCCAGGTTTGATTCATGAGATAGAGTGCTCAGGGCTGATGCACTGGGATGACCCTGAGGGATGGGATGGGGAGGAAGGTGGGAGGGGGCGTTCAGGATGGGGAACACATGTACATCCATGGTTGATTCATGTCAATGTATGGTAAAAACCACTACAATATGTAAAGTAATTAGCCTCCAATTAAATAAATTATTTTTTTTTAAGAAAAATTATGCTAAGCCAAGAAACCAGAGGAAAGACTACACTTAGCCTGTTTAAACTAAAATTCCAGAGGAGGCAAAAATCAAATTAATGCCTTTCTATGACTTGGGAGTGGGGGTAGGCAAAATGAAGTGTTACTGCCTAAGGGTAATGAAAACGTAACAACCTTAAATTGTGTTGATACTTGCACAATTTTATGAATATACTAAAATCCAGCAAATAGTATACTTTAAATGGGTTAATTTTTTAGTTTAGTCTATTTGAATTTAGCAAACCATGTACAGAATCTACATGCTAAAAACAATAAAACATTGATGGAAGAAATCAAATTCAATATAAATAAATGGAGAATCATGCCATGTTTATGTGTTGGATTTAGCCAAAGAGTTCTTTGCTACAAAAAAAAAAAATTTCTTAATGTTTTTAAAAAAGATAAATTAGCCTTAATAAAAGTTAAAAACCTTTGCTCTATAAAAAATAATTTTAAGAGAATAAAAAACAAACTATAGACAGAAAATATTTGTATATCCAAACTATATAAAGATCTCTCCAAACTCACCAGTAAGGAAAAAACTGGAAAAAGTATATAAACAAAATACTTGAACCAAAATTTCATCAAGTAGACATGGCAAAGGGCACATGAAAAGAAGTTCAACATCATTAGCCATTTAGGGAGATGTTACTTAAAATGACAGTGAGGTATTACTCTATATTTATGAGTGTATCTAAAACTAATAATATTAAAATTAGCAATACCATATGCTGGCAAGAATGTGAATCAACTCGCATACACTGCTGGTGGCGATGCAATAGTACAACACTTTAGAAAACACTTTGGCAGTTTCTTATAAAGTTAAACTAAAACATCATATGATACACCAAACCCACTCTGATATTTAACTTAGATAAATGACAACTTAACATTTACACAAAAATCCATACACAAATTTTTATAGTGGCTGCATTCATAAACACTAAAAGTTTTAAATGGCAGCTGCTGTTAAACGGAGATCTGTAGTTGCCAGTGTAGGCTACAAAGAAGCAACACAGAGAGTTTTGGGGGCAAGAGAACTGCTTTCTATCTTGATTGTGGTGGTGGTTATACAAATTCATACATGCATTAACACATAAAAAATTGTACATCAAAAGAACAAAGGAAAGGAAAGGAAGCCATTTTACTACATTTTAATTTATAAAAGAAAAAAGTAAACAAAACTCATAGAGTGACAAGAAAGAAGAATGATCTCTGTGAAATAGTCTTAGAAAGCACTTATTTACCACCCCAAAACTATGTTCAAGGTGTGCTTTTGCTCTTGTTTTAAAAACATTTCTATCAATAAGAAAAGAGAATGGTAATTAGAAATTTCAGAATAAAGAAAAATCTATATATGAAATGACAAAGTTAAGTATAAAGTAATTATGTGATATAGTTTTGAGGATCTATTTGACCTTGGCACTTGCAACATTCTCCTTTGAGAGGTACAGATTGGAAGGAAATTACTTCTCTTTCTCCATGGATACAGTCTCATTAAATGACTCCAAAGTGGAGAGTATGGTCTTCCCTGGTGGCTCAGTGGTAAAGAATCCACCCGCCAATGTAGGAGACTCAGATTTGATTCCTGAGTCAGGAAGATCCCCTCAAGAAAGAAATGGCAACCCATTCTAGTATTCTTGCCTGGGAAAGCCCATGGACAAAGGAGTCTGGGGGGCTACAGTCCATGGGGTTGCAGAGTCGGACACGACTTAGCAACTAAACCACAATGACAACAGTATACCTATCAGCCAATATGTTTAACAAATAACAAAGAGAATTTTAGGATATTTGAATCTGGGAATCAACCTGAACAAAATGTGGAAGGTTTAATTACTCCTATGCCAGAAACCGTAACAATGTAAAAATGGTAGTACAACAACAGCAGTAGAGAACTGAAGCAGAGAAGGGGGGAGGGGGGAGGAATGGAGGAGCATTAATTTCCTCATATTCTATTGTTAAGAGTCAAGACACTGTCTAAGTAGATGAATCAAGAAGTAACAGATAGAGGTACATTATTTAAGACTTTGTAAAGTATCAGATAGGAGAAATAAATACAAAAAAAGTGAAAACAGGGAGCAAGAGAAGGGTAGAAACTGAGTGAAATTTATTATTTTTCATCATGAGGAATCAATAAATATGCTTCAAGTTAATAAGTCACTTAACATTGACAAATCAAGAAATAGAAGCAAAGTCTATTATTTATAATTATGGAATAAGAACTATTTTTTTTTAACTCAAAACTTTTTCTTCAAAATATAATGCTAGGATCAGAGGTGGGAAGGAAAAGCATTTTTTTCCTTTCACTTCATAGCCTGTACAGTGTAGATTTTTTTATTTGGGGGGCTGATATTGCTATTATCATAAAAATAATGAAATAAATAGAGGGATGGACAAACATTCTGGGAAAATACAAGCAAACTAAAGCAGGAGGCAATAGGGAATTCAAGGAAAAATAATTTGTAGAAAGAAAAAAGAAGTTTCTACTCAAATGAAGATCCTATCCAAAGTGATATGTAAGAACTGGGGTTATAGATTTTTTCCCCTTTTCTTATCTATATCTTCTAATATTTATGCAATAGGTACTATTTAAAAATAAAAAGAAATGAACAAAAGTGAAAATGAGAAGAGGATTCCTTACTTTCACCCAAGAGACTCAGTGAACACCACACAGAAGTAAATCTCCTGTCCTTGGAGTGCCCAACATGCAGATCAACTAGTCCTGAAACTTCGTCACTCTGCAGCCCTGTACCACCTAGGAATTAATCCTGCTGAGCTGTAGTTCACCTCACTCTTCCTACACCTCCTAATTCACCCCTCCCATTTTCTCCCATACTTAATATCACTAAAACCATAAACACTAACAAAGACCACGATTTCTTTCTTTATAACTTAGCCCATTTGAAAGTGTTTTTGAGAGGATTTACACAGAAAGAGCATATAGGAAAGGAGTAAATTATGAAATCTGAACAAAGGTAAATTTTGGAAAAGAATGTGTTTAGAATCCAACATATGTAGCAAGGCCTACTACCCACCTACCGAGATGGACCACAAGTTATAGAACCAAGCTGTCCAACTTCTGCCCCTTTTCCACTTCACCAAAAAGAGGAAACCCTGCGAGTTAGAAGAGTCCCAGGATCCATACATGACTTAGGAGACAAACATCACACCTCACACCAAACAGCAACAGTGTGTTGCTGTTGCTTTGCTGTTTAAGAGGACCTCAGTTTTATCTGACAAGACCAACTGAAAGAGATCTTCCCTTGGATATCCTGGGTTCAGGGTCATTTGAGAAGTTCTCACTGAAGAAGAAAAGGTAATTATGTGAGGTGATGGAAGTTTTATTAACAGCTAACTTTATTGTGGTAATCATTTCACAATATATACATGTATCAAAGTACCACACTATACACCTTGAAAATACATTATATGTCAATTATATCTCAAAAAATCTGGGGAAAGAGAAACTTTTTGAGCATGAGTACACTCTGCCTGTCCCTTTTGACCTGAATGCCTTCTTCCCTTAGGACCTAACTTCACAATGTTCTCTTGGTGGACAAGTGCTTACTAATGTTTCCCGGCTGTACTGGACTGAAAAATATTCCACTAGCTCATCTTCCAAATCTGACTGAACCAATCAGGAAATTGGCATTAGGATGGTTCCCATATAAACCCACTCTGGCTCTAATCAAGAGGCAACATGAGGGTAGTAAGAACAAAGAAATGTCAGAATACTACCAAAGTTATACTTTTGGGCCACGAAGAGTCATTTCATTACAAAAATCTATACTTTTTAGAGAAGTACTATATTTGGCAGATTTTGGAAGGAAGTTTATAAAAGATTTATATTTTCCCAAAAAAGAGACAAAGGATCATCTAAATGAACCAGATATTTAAATATACAATCTATTCTTCTTTGAGATTTCAAACAACTTGAAGTCAGTCTTAAAAGGGAAAAAGCTTAGTCAAGACCGTAGGAACAATTCAAGTGCTCAAGAAATTATTTAAATACACCAGAAAGACTTCAAAACCAGAGTAGTATATGTTTCCTAATAAATCCATGCAATGTATGACAAAGGAGCTTTTCCTGACAGTCCAGTACAACTGCAATTTCAGATCTAAAGGTTATGTCAGCAAATCATCAAAGAAGATTTATTAACCACCCCAGGAGCAAGGCATGCAGTGCAGTGTCAGCCAGTGATAGCAGCGTTCACACTCATCAACACGCACGTGAACAGCATGATCTCTGCTTGTGGGAGAGAAACAATAGAATGGCAACAGCTTGCACAGAAGTCATTGAGCACAAAAGAAAAAAGGTCAATTCTGAGCAAAAAAAAAAAAAAAAACCAACAACAAAAATCAATTAAAGAACTATAACTAGTTGCATTTAGAGAAACTTATCCACATGCTCACCCTAGCCCCTGGAAAAAAAAAAGTCATTCCTCTGGATTCTATCCTTTCATGGTACTTAGGGTACACATCTGTGATTCTTGGATTTCTTTTATTTTTGATGACTGATACCCTGTCATAGCTTGTCTGATTGCAGCTGTAACAATGTTGAAATCCTCAAAGGCATAAATGGTAAATATTTATCACTTAATTAATGTTAATATTTTGGGATGTTTATGACAAGTCTTAAGTTGATTGACAACATGTTGGGGGTACAGCAAAACCAGGATTTGGATTTCATGATATAGAGTAGTGGTAACGATTAAGATCAAGTTGAAATTAATCCACACCCTGAACAAAGTTCAGCATCATTTAGCTAATTCAACAGAAAATGCTGTCAATCAAGACTTTGGCTACTGTATGATGTAATAGGGCAGTTAAGGTGGCCAGTTTTAGGATACACAGTGCAGCAGATGGGTTTCCCCAAGAATGGCCATATCATTAGCTCACATGCCACATGCTTTTCCACAGTGGCACCATGCCACACCTCCATCAAGATATGAAGTCTAATTGTCCTCTCCTAAATCTGCTCTGTCCTGATGACCAACTTGCTGTCAATTGAGTGAATTGAATGATACTGCTTAGTTCTGCAACAAAGTCAGAAGAGGCCATGAAGCTTCTACCTCATTCTCATGCAACATTCATTCTGGGAGAAGCTATCTGCCATGGAAGAAATCCAATTACTGTGAGGCCACCACTTGAAAAGGCCATAAGTAGGTGTCCCTAAAGTCCCAGCTGAGCCCAGCTTTCACGTATTCTGATTCTGCACCCAATTCCAACATATGGGAGTTTTTCCACACCAGCAAGTAATTCTATAATTTAACTCGACTTTGACACTACCTCCCTAGAGATAGCATCAGATCCCACAGGATAAGGGCTCAGTCCTAAAAGACTACTCCCCACACACATACCCCAACTTCCAATGCCAATGGAAAATCTAGCTTGTAACCTGCAATTTTGACCAATAGGCTATATGTGGAAGGTTTCCTTAACCCACTCCTTGGGTTTTTTTAAATTGCTAAGATATAGTAATCTTAAGTACTAATTTAATGAGCTCACAGAACTCAGAGACACATTTTTACTTACTAGATGACTGGTTTATTATATGCAAATATAACTCAGGAACTGCCAGGTAGACAAGATGCTTAGGGTAAGGTACAAGGGAAAAGCACAGAGTTTCCATGCTCTATAAGCTTGCAACTCTCCTGAATCTTCATCTCTTAACCAACAAAGAAGCTCTCCAAACCCCATCATTGGGCTTTTTATGGAGGTTTTATTACCTATAATTGATTACATAATTGACAATTGATTCGCCCTCCAACCTCTTCCTTATCCGGGATTGGAGGATGTGTTCTGGAAGGAACTGAAAGTTCCCCATCTAATCACATGGTTGGGTACTCAGGCAACCAGCACCCACCTCTAGGTAACCTACTTGCTTTCCCAAAGTTACCTTACTAACTAAACAAAAGACATCTTTATTGCTCTTATCATTTGGGAAATTCCAGTGGTTTCAGGAGATTTGTGCCAGAAACAAGTACAAAGACCAAATATAAATTTGTTATAAATCACAATATTACATTTATCCCTTCAAGATGTCAGATATATAAGTTGTCTTAGACTTTCCAGAATAACAACCCACCAGCTGAGAACCACTGAGTGACCTCAGTCTATGTCATGGAGAACAGAAAAATAAATCAGTCAAATCCTGCCTAAATATTAAACCCACCAAATGAGATATCATAAAAATGGTTATTGTTTCAAGCCACTAATTTTATAGTAGCTTTTTAATGCAGCCAAAACTTTCAGGCAGATGTTGCCAACAGCATTGCAAAAACCCCTATGGACCCATCTACAACCATGGCCATGTTCTCTTCCACAAAATCTCTATGTAAATGAACATGGTCTGCTCTCTGGCAATGTGGGATGATAAATCTCTATGAAAGTGTTTATTTAAATGCCAAGTGACCCTGGCATATTTAGGTACTTGTTTTCACATCATTAACCATTTGACAGGGATGCTTGGAGTACAGAGGGTCCTAACAGACTAAACATTTCTACCCACAGAGGAGGAAACAAAAATTAAAATATTTATGAAATTGTCATGTGAATTGGTAAGTAAACCTATCTTATGCTATATGAAACTTCAGAAATATCTTGACTGATTAAAGAGAGCTGAAGACAGTTGTCAACTCTATGTCATCTGAATGCTGATTTATAACTTAGAATATATTTCCCCACAAATATCTAGGCATGACTCCTAATAATTCTAATGTGATCTGTGAACCTCATGGGCCAGGATCACAAGCTAATGAAGGGGAAGAAGGATGATGAAAGAATTCTTGCTCTTCCCTAGGAGCAAAGCCAGCCCCAGAAGAAACATAAGAAGGTGTAGCTTTGTCTTCAGTCCTCTGGTACCTTAGAATCACTTCTCACAGGTTCCTGGGGCCCCCAGGTCACTCCCTGATGGGAATCACATGCAGATCTTCCATTAACTCCAGCACCTCCTGCCTCTGTGATCATGCTCTAATATCATTTATCCAATTTCTTGCCTCCACTCTCCTGGGAAACACATTCTCATTAATAAATAAAAGATCAATTGGCTTTTTCTGCTTTAATGTACATTACTGAGATTTCAGGCTGCTTGTCAACGTGAAGAGAAAATGACCAGGAAAACCGGCCAGCAGGCAGAACAGCCTTCCTTCCAGAGTTCTGGCTCTGCCTCTCCTAAATTTGTGGATTCTCTTTAGCTCCTTGGAGAAGGCAGGAGCAAGAGAGTCGGTGATGGCATTGGGGGAAGTATTGGGGTAAACTCATCCATGTTTGGGTAGTTTGTAAATTGAGAATTTCATATGTAATTTTTATCACAGGGATGAAGTCAACAGATGATATAGTTCCAAGCCCAGCATCCGGCATTCAGTAACCATCTCTCTAGAGGAAGAGCCCTGTTCATAGCCTTTGCCAAGCTCTATGGGGTAAATGCTCCCACTATCTGACTTTAAGATAGCAATGTATGGTGACTTCCCTGGTTGCCCAGTGGTTAAGAATCCACCTACCAATGCAGTTCCCACATGCTGAAGGGAACCTAAGCCTGAACACCACAACAACAGACCCCCATGCTCTAGAGCCCATTCTCCAAAACAAGAGAAGCCACTGCAATGAGAAGCCTGAGCATTGCAACTAGAGAATATCCTGCAACTAGAGAAAGCCTGCATGCCATAGTGAAGACCCGACACAGTCAGAAGAGAAAAGCCATGCAAGCTACCAGTGTGCCATCACTGAACTGGAGCTGGGAAGTGATGTGCACAGTCATCTCTCCTGACTCATCAGGATCCAGCTCCAGCCACCAGGGCCAGCACCTATGACCACCACACCCTACTTCCAAGTTCAACCAGCCAAGTCAAATCAGAGATGGGGTGAGCCCTGGGGATAATTGTTGAGAGGAGACTGATCACTCAAGTCCAAAAGATACCATCCTACAGTTACCCATGCATTTCTGCTCAGTTTTCTGTCCCTAAAGTCCATTCCTCCCACCCACATGGAACCTCTTCACTTCTAGTTCAGTTCAGTTCAATCACTCAGTTGTGTCTGACTCTTTGCAACCCCATGGACTGCAGTACGCCAGGCTTCCCTGTCCATCACCAACTCCTGGAGCTTACTCAAACTCATGTCCATAGAGTCAGTGATGCCATCCAACCATCTCATCCTCTGTCATCCCCTTATCTTTCCACCTTCAATCTTTCCCAGCAACAGGTTCTTTTCCAATGAGTATGTTCTCATCAGTTGGCCAAAGTATTGGAGTTTCAGCTTCAGCATCAGTCCTTCCAATGAATATTCAGGACTGATTTTCTTTAGGATGAACCGGTTGGATCTCCTTGCAGTCCAAGGGACTCTCAAGAGTCTTCTCCAACACCACAGTTCAAAAGCATCAATTTGTCTGCACTCAGCTTTCTTTATAGTCCAACTCTCATATCCATACATGACTACTGGAAAAATCATATCTTTGACTAGATAGACCTTTGTTGGCAAAGTAATGTCTCTGCTTTTTAATATGATGCCTAGGTTGGTCATAGGTTTTCTTCCAAGGAGCAAATGTCTTTGAATTTCATGGCTGCAGTCACCATCTGCAGTGATTTTGGAGCCCAGAAAAATAAAGTCTGCCACTGTTTCCATCGTTTCCGCATCTATTTGTGATGAAGTGATGGGACTTGATACCATGATCTTAGTGTTCTGAATGTTGAGTTTTAAGCCAAATTTTTCACTCTCCTCTTTCACTTTCATCAAGAGACTCTTTAGTTCTTTGCTTTCTGCCATAAGAGTGGTGTTATCTGCATATCGAAGGATATTAATATTTCTCCCAGCAATCTTGATTCCAGGTGCTTCATCCAGCCTGGCATTTCATATATGTACTCTGCATATAAGTTAAATAAGCAGGGTGACAACATACAGCCTTGACATATTTGGAACCAGTCTGTTGTTCCATGTCCAGTTCTAACTGTTGCTTCTTGACCTGCAGACAGATTTCTCAGGAGGCAGGTCAGGTGGTCTGGTATTCCCATCTCTTTCAGAATTTTCCAGTTTATTGTGATCCACACAGTCAAAGGCTTTGGCATAGTCAATGAAGCAGAAATAGACGTTTTTCTAGAACTCTCTTGCTTTTTCCATGATCCAGTGGATCTTGGCAATTTGATCTCTAGTTCCTCTCCCTTTTCTAAAACCAGCTTGAACATCTGGGAATTCTCAGTTCATCTACTGTCGAAGACTTGCTTTGAGAATTTTGAGCATTACTTTGCTGGTGTGTGAGATGAGGGCAATTGTGCGGTACTTTGAACATTCTTTGGCATTTCCTTTCTTTGGGATTGGAATGAAAACTGATCTTTTCCAGTCTTGTGGCCTCTGCTGAATTTTCCAGATTTGCTGGCATATTGAGTACAGCACTTTAACAGCATCATCTTTTAGAATCTGAAATAGCTCAACTGGAATTCCATCACTTCCACTAGCTTTGTTCATAGTGATGCTTTCTAAGGCCCACTTGACTTTGCATTCCAGGATGTCTGGCTCTAGATGAGTGATCACACCATCGTGGGTATTTAGGTCATGAAGATCTTTTTTGTACAATTCCTCTGTGTATTCTTGCCACCTCTTCTTACTATCTTCTGCTTATGTTAGGGACATACCATTTCTGTCCTGTATTGTGCCCATCTTTGCATGAAATGTTCCTTTGGTATCTCTAGTTTTCTTGAAGAGATCTCTAGTCTTTCCCTATTGTTTTCCCCTATTTCTTTGCATTAATCACTGAGAAAGGCTTTCTCATCTCTCCTTGCTATTCTTTGGTACTCTGCATTCAGATGGGTACATCTTTCCTTTTCTTCTTTGCCTTTAGCTTCTCTTCTTTTCTCAGCTATTTGTAAGGCCTCCTCAGACAACCATTTTGCTTTTTTGGATTTCTTTTTCTAGGGATGGTCTTGATCACTGCCTCCTGTACAATATCATGAACCTCCACCTATAGTTCTTCAGGCACTCTGTCTATCAGATCTAATCCCTTGAATCTATTCATCACTTTCACTGTATTATCATAAGGATTTGATTTAGGTCATACATGAATAGTCTAGTAGTTTCACTTACTTTCTTCAGTTTAAGTCTGAATCTTGCAATAACGAGTTCATGATCTGAGCCACAGTCAGCTCCCAGTCTTGTTTCTGCTGACTGTATACAGCTTCTCCAACTTTGGCTGCAAAAAATACAATCAGTCTGATTTCTGTATTGACCATCTGGTGATGTCCATGTGTAGAGTCTTCTCTTGTATTGTTGGAAGATGGTGTTTACTATGACCAGTGCATTCTCCTGGCAAAACTTTATTAGTCTTTGCCCTGCTTCACAGAGAAGGCAATGGCACCCCACTCAAGTACTCTTGCCTGGAAAATCCCATGGACTGAGGAGCCTGGTAGGCTGCAGTCCACGGGGTAGCTAGGAGTCGGACACAACTGAGCAACTTCCCTTTCACTTTCCACTTTCATGCATTGGAGAGGGAAATGGCAACCCACTCCAGTGTTCTTGCCTGGAGAATCCCAGGGATGGAAGAGCCTGGTGGGCTGCCATCTATGGGGTGGCACAGAGTCGGACACGACTGACGTGACTTAGCAGTAGCAGCCCTGCTTCATTTTGTACTCCAAGGCCAAATTTGCCTGTTACTCCAGGTATCTCTTGACTTCCTACATTTGCATTGCTAGTCCCCTATAATGAAAAGGACATCTCTTTTGGTTATTAGTTCTAGAAAGTTTGTAGGTCTTCATAGAACCATTCAGGGTCTTCAGCATTACTGGTTGGGGCAAAGACTTGGATTACTGTGATATTGAATGGTTTGCCTTGGAAACAAACATCGATCATTCTGTCATTTTTGAGATTGCATCCAAGTACTGCTATTCAGAGTCTCTTATTGACTATGATGGCTATTCCTTTTCTTCTAAGGGATTCCTGCCTACAGTAGTAGATATAATGGTCATCTGAGTTAAATTCACCCATTCTAGTCCACTTTAGTTCACTGATTCCAAAAATGTTGATGTTTGCTCTTTCCATCTCCTGTTTGGCCACTTCCAATTTACCCTGATTCATGGACCTAACATTCCAGGTTCCTATGCAATATTGTTCTTTAATGAATAGGTGTTTACTTCCATCATCAGTCACATCTACAACTGGGTGTTGTTTTGTCTCAGGCTCTGTCTCTTCATTCTGGAGTTATTTCTCCACTGATCTCCCATAGCATATTGGGCACCTACCAACCTGGGGCGTTCGTCTTTCAGGGTCCTATCTTTTTGCCTTTTCATACTGTTCATGGGGTTCTCAAGGCAAGAATACTGAAGTGGTTTGCTATTCCCTTCTCCAGTGAACCACATTTTGTCAGAACTCTCCACCATGACCCACACGTCTTGGGTGGCCCTACAGGGCATTGGCTCATAGTTTCACTGTGTTAGACAAGGCTGTGGTCCATGTGATCAGTTTGATTAGTTTTCTGTGATTGTGGATTTCATTCTGTCTGCCCTCTGATGGATAAGAGGCTTATGGAAGCTTCTTGATGGGAGAGACTGACTGAGGGGGAAACTGGGTCTTCTTCTGATGGATGGGGCCATGTTCAGTAAATCTTTATTCCACTTGTCTGTTGATAGGCAGGGCTGTGTTCCCTCCCTGTTGTTTGAACTGAGGCCAAACTATGGTGGAGGTAATGAACATAATGGTGACCTCCTTCAAAAGGTTCCATGCACACACTGCTACACTCAGTGCCTCTGACCCTGCAGCAGGCCACCGCCAACCCTCGCCTCTGCCAGAGACTCCTGGACATGCACAGGCAAGTCTGGCTCAGTCTCTTGTGGGGTCACTGCTCCTTTCTCCTTTGTCCTGGTGCACATTGCCACTGCTGCTTCTAGGAGAGTCTCCTGGAGAGGTGGGAGGGTGTGGCAGCAGGAGCCATATTTCAGACCTCATTCTAGAAGCTGGTGCTGGAGACTTGTTTGCTCATTGGCGGCAACACCTGGCTACACTTGGCCCCACCTGACATCCTGGACCAAATGCCTCAGGTTAGATGCCTTGGCTTCTAATTCACTGCTAAAAACTACTGACCACAGTGTGCCCATTTCTGGTCACTGTGTCCCTAGTTTGTTTGCTTTCTGCACCCAAGTCCCTGTTCCCACCCCTTGCCCATCCTCCAAATGACTCCTGGCCCCTGGCCTCTGTCCCCAGAGACTGGAATCCCAGCACAAACCAATTCCTCTGGCCACATCCCTGCTGTTTGCTAACTGGCATTCTCAAAACTGATCCAGTCTTGGCTTTGGGGGGAAGAAAAGGACTCTTCTACATCTTGATTGTTGATCCTTTAGGCATCCAGGAGATGTGGGAAGTCAGTTCTCTGCCTCACAGGTGAAGATGCTGAGGCCTAGACACAAACCTAAGGCCACACAACTTACAAGTACAGAGTCAAATTTTAAACCAGATTTGGCAAGGCCAAAGACAAATCTGTCTTACCTTAACACTCACCCCGTACCCACTGCTTGTGGTTTTCAGACTATTCCCCAGGAATTCAAAGTCCAGAGTAGGTGATTTTTAAACATCACAATTATTTTGTGCACTTTTGCACTTTAACATATCTTAAGCATTGTTATAAAACTATACAAATTAAAGCAACATACAAAGTTCCCTTGTGGCTCAGCTGGTAGAGAATCTGCCTGCAATGCAGGAGACCAGGGTTTGATCCCTGGGTTTGGAAGATCTCTTAGAGAAGGGAAAGGCTGCCCACTCTAGTACTGTGGCCTGGAGAATTCCATGGACTGCATAGTCCATGGGGTCATAAAGAGTAGGACACAACTGAGCTACTTTCACACACACACATGCAAAGTCAGTCTGTTTTATATCAAATTTGGGTAACATGTGCTACTGAGTTAGTGCATGTAGACCTCAAACTTGCCTTATTGTCTTGTGAATATGGAAATTTCTAAATTTCCGCATTATCTCATTAATATATTTACCTTCTTTGTATAAAATGAACAGATGTGGGGCAAGGTCATTACATCATGGAAGTGCCAACGTTTTGATATATTTTACCAGTAAGGTAAGATGGGACATCTATGCCAATTTGTTGGGGAAAATTGAACATTTAAAAAAAAAAAAAAAGGACTACTCTCTACTCTGTGTTTCACGTTCTCACCATTCTCTCACCGTTTATGTTTCGATTGTACTTTTTACTCTGCTTCCTTGAACATCTTTTCAGGATAGCCTAAATAGTACTGCCCTTTTATTAAAATTGTGTATCACTGCCTCACTGATGTATTTAGTTTCTGTGAGTTTATTGCCTATTATCACAATTCTCATTTCCCTCCCACCCTCCAAGTGTAGACTCCAGGAAGGAAGGGCCTTTGTTCTGTTTATGGCTACATCCAGAGCGCCTAGACTACTGTCCAGAATGTAGTAGGCACTGAACAAATTTTTTATGAATGCATGAATAGAAGAATAAATGAATGAATGAAAATTAATTTGACTACTTTGAGATTTTAAGTGACTATGTGACAGAGACAGGTACTAAGATGCATGAGAGTTTTTTTTTAATGATATTGCCAAACATCTCATAATGTTAGAACATAAACTTGAAAAGTGTTTTCTATGATACAATTGTGGTTTTATATCAGCTGAAGAACCCATTCATCAACTCCCTCCAGCTTATACATTTACTACTTAAGGAACAGGGACAGTTCTTAGACATGGAGAGTAATTCAACTTTAGAATAAAAATATCTTGCCCCTTCTCTTTCAAACCTCTGGATGAGTTGCATTTAAGAGAATACTGATATCATGAAGTCAGATTTCAGGAATTTATATATGCCACTGTTACCTGTGTGAATCACAAGTTTTTCCCCCGTATTATATGGCCTAGCAAGATGCAGACATAAGTGGAATGCTGAGACTACTGTAAGCATATTTGACTGTAAATATTAGTCAGAAAGCTTATTTTGAAGGCTGTGTTGATCTAAAGTGCCTCATTTTTCTTAATAGCTAGTTTCAAATGTTATACATGTGAACGTATAAGAATCAGTTCATTCCAATCAAATAAACCTGGTCTGTTTCAAGTCAGAGTTCTTTTATAATTTGAGGAAAATAATGAATTCCACTGCTAAAAGAAATTATAATCTGAAAACAATGCCCTTACCATGCACAACATCCATTCTCCTGACCTGCAGCCATCACCTGCCCTAGAAGGCTCTGGGTGGAGTTTGAAGTGGTCCCTTGCCTGCTGGAACTCACTCATGGCACAACTCACTCATGGCACTGAAGTCCAGCTTTGTAGACAGGACCAGTCTCCATCCTTCCTCTTCAGCTCTAACCCACAGTAGTTAGAGCAAGATGAAGGCCTCAGGCATGAGGCCAGGGGGAGCTAGTTACTCTGTCTCTGCCACTAACCAGTGGTGAGGAAGCAATTTCACTTCTCAAGCATCAGTTCCTTCATCTGGCAAAATAATAATGTTATTTCATAGGGCTGTGGTGAGAATTAAGCAGATAATGCTGGCAAAGCTTTTGAATAGAACTGGGGTGATGTTATTATATTTATTATTTTCATTATCATCATGTTTTAGTTCTTGGGTTCAAGGCTCTTAGGCTCTTATGTACATAAGGCACCTTGCTTCATGCCTATTTGACAGATGTATTCAGAAAGGCCAAGGATTATTTCTAAATAATATAAAGAATTATGAAATGGATTGCAGTATGAGCAATGTTTGTTTGTCATTTTGCAGTTGTTGAGCACATTGATCCTGAAGGATGCTCTCCAGCCTTGGTGTTCCAGGTGGAAGGGAAGGGCCCAACCCTGCAAACCATCATCCCTGCTGATGCATATTTCATCCCCATCAGCATCTCTCACTGCTTACCTATGGACTTTTGAAGCAATAAAGCAAAAATATTCAAATGCTCTTAACTTAAAAATGCATCCAGAAGCATCCATATCCTGAGGTGGAAAGGAACTTAAAAAGGTCCTGTGTCCTAGTCCTGTCTCCTGGGAAAGGCACTTGAAAGGATTTTCTGGGCTTCCTAGCTACGAAGAGGACTCCTTAAATGGGGAATAGCATAGTGGAACCAGGTAATGCCCCTGAAAGCCATCCCAAGAGGTGACACTCTATGATCCAGCCTTAAGAAACCAGGACTGGGGGCTCCCCTGCAAGAGCCAGGCCCACTCCTGCCCACTACCCATCACTAAACTTGAGCTGCCTGGGAGGTGGCAGTTAGATGCACTTGTTCCTCTCCCCTCCACAGTGCTCCTGCTTTAGGGTCCCTCTGCCCCCATGCTGGGGTGAGCCAGGGTCACTTTAGAAGAACAGCCTTCTCAGGTTCCTGCCCTGGTCCTTCTCAGATCTCTGCTGCCGGCTATCTCCCTGACCTGACCTTGTTGCCCACAGAATCACTGCCTCCAATAAGAGAAAGATGAGGAAGAAGCTAAGGGGTCTTTGAAAACCCCATGGCTCCTCCCACTGAGTAGTAACGCATCCACTCATACCCCCAGCCTTGACCTGTTAAGTACCCACTATACTCAGGCTCAGTGCCAGGCACTAGGCATTTGGAAAATGAACAAAGCAGAGCACCTGAATCAACCTACTCACAGTGTTGAGATGGGTACAGAGTACAAAACAAGAGGGAAGCATAGAGGCTGGGAAGGCTACCTGACCCAGTGAGATACTACCCAGGACATGGCCTGGCAGTGAGTGGAAAAACAGTTCCCCAAAGGAAAATCAGGATCCAACCTCAGGAGGGGAAATGGATGCTGAACTTACAGAAACATCCCACAAACACTCTTTACTGACACAGCTTGTAGGGCCTGTTCTGGACTCTGCCCTCACTTTGGAGTCTGGCAGACATGGTAGAAAAAGCCCTTCACTGGAACACTTTCCTTCTTGTACCATGTCCAGTGTGGCTAGCCCCTACATTTCATGTCACTCCCAGCCAAGCTGTTCATCTTTCCTGCTGCACTAAAGAAACACCCAATGGGGAGATGACCAGGAGCTATCTGAATAATGTCCACAAGTTCTTCCCAACTTCCTGTCTGGGCAATTTACTAGCAAGTATCCATGGAATAGATTTGGCACTTGGGATGTGGGAGGGGGCCAGAAAGAGGGAGGAAAGAAAATGCAATAAAACCCTAAAAGCCTGTGCTAATCATTAATTTCAACTTTCTGCGCAATGCATTCTCTCTGACAGGGAGGAAAGCCAGTTTGTGAAGTCTCACAAACTCATAGATGATGTGGGACTGAAAGAGGACCTTCGATATGTCCTGCCCAAACTTCTACCTGGCATACGGAATCCCCTCAGCAGGCTTCCTGATGGGGCCTTGAACACTTCCAGTGACAGAGGGCTCACCACCTCCAAAGCAACTTTTTCACAGCAGCATATCTTGAGCCAAGATCCATCACCCAGAAACTTCTAACACTGATCTTGGTTCTGCCCCCAGCCTCCGGTCTTGCAGTAATTCCCCACTCCACCTCTGGCACAGGTGCTACTGAGACAGAAATAAAGAGTGGCATCCAGGCAGATGCTTGTGAATGGCATTAGGCTTGACTCTGGGCCTTCCAGAGAAACTGGTCACAGACCGACCAGGACCCAGAACAGACCTTTGGCTTTTCCTCACCTTCTGGTTACAGCTGACAGTTTGGATCTTGATTGGCCTGTTGAAATCCGATTCTGCTCTGAGTTTCCAACTCAACCTCAGCTTCTATTGGCTCTATTCTGGCATCACTGGGCCTAATCCTGCCTTGTTCTGTAGCTACAGAGGCTCCTGATCACTCACTGCTCCAGTCAGGAGCAGACTTCTCTGCCATCTGATGACAGGGCTTTCTCTGATTCATTCACGCCTGTGTGTGAATCTGAAGGCTCACATTCTGGATAGACATAGGCACTCCAAGACACATGACTTGGTGAGTGGAAAGTTAGCAGGACCTTAGTGCTCCCACATGCTTTGCCCCTTGGCAGAGGACAACCTGCACAGCAGTGAGCAGCAGCCCTGTCTGACATCGCCCTGATTGGTACTGACCACACAGGGGTCCAGGCTTTCCCCATAGGGAAAGAACCCAGAGCTGACTTCCCTGCAGCCTTTAATCCACATCACTGTCCAAGTCACCCCAAACTTGAGGTTTCTGAGAGCTAAAATCATCTCATAATGCTCACTCTGTTCAATAAATGCCTACCAAGCCAAAAGTTGAGTGATAAGAAGGAAAAAAGAAGAAACTCACTTTTTACCCCCTGGATAGCACCATAGGACCTTGGGTCAGTAAGAATTTGCTGGTAAGTCAGCCTCGCCTCTTCAGCATGAGCTTCTTCACTCCAATGTTCCATCAAAACTCCCCCTTTTAAGGATTCCCTGTCTAGCGCTTTCTGCTTCTGCCCTGATGCACATTAAATCAACCTGGGCTGTTACTGGAGAGGTGAGGGTGGAGATGGTCCCCCCTTCCTAGTGGAGAAGACAATCTTCCTTTGTAGATTTTCCCTTTCTCCTGCTGACCCAGAGCACTTTTTGCCCTTGACCCTAGCTGCACAGACAGCTGCTCAAATAAGAATGAATGATCACTTGCCAGGGAATCAATGAGCCCAGAGAAGAGCCCTAAGAGGGAAGCAGGCATCCCAGTCCTGTGACATGGGTCAGACACACTTTAGCACCCACACTGCTGACCGCCCCTCCTTTGGCCCTCTACACCTGACCTCTGACCTCCGCTGCCCACCCCTCCACCCCTCACCAACCCACCATGCCCCTGGCGGAGCACAGTGGAAGAACCCACTGACGCGGCACAGGAGGCTTGCTTTCCTGCGAATAGTGTTGGCCGCGCACAGAATTACACTGCCGAGGGGCAGGCAGAATGGATGGGGGAGTCTGACAGGCCCGGAGACCCCAGAGCAATTTCACTTGGTTTTGATTCATGGCTTGTCAAAGCGCTAACCAAATATTCCATTTTCATTTTCGCCCTCCCCTCTCTCCCATTGACTGGCATCATAATTGAAAACTCTGGCGTGAGGTGTCGGGGCCACCTTTCCAGGGCCCTCAATTCCACCTGCTCAGAATGTCTTGTGCCTCAAAGAGGAGGACAGAGGGGAAAATCAGCAAACAGATGGTGTGGGGATTAGATTCACATGGGCCACCCTTGGACGACTCTGTTATCTCGGCTTGAGCAACCTGGGACTCTCCAGCCCTCTGCTGTCTGCCTTTTGAGCTTATTCCTGCTTGTTTGCTCAACTGTAAAAAGGGTTCAGGGCCAGAAAGGTGGGCTGAGTTTGCAATCACTCTTTCCCTCCTTGTTTGAAGGCCTGCCAAGAGGCAAGCTGGCAAAAGGAGAGTTTTACAATAAAGGAGCAACCTGACTTGGGGAATTTTTAAATCTTCCTTTTCTCAAATAAATAGCTCATAAAAGGCTAACCCAAATGATAGTGACAGCTAACATTTATTGAGCCCTTACAACTTTGCAGGAGCTGTTCTAAAATTTTTACATAAATGATTTCATTTCATTTTGACAAGAACATTATGTGCCACTTCTTAGATGGAGCGCTGATAACAAGGGATGCTAAGAAGCTTGTTTGAGGTCAAACAGTTAAGAGTGATTAAAGAACATGATTTCAGTATACAGCCAGCCATCTTAATCTGTATGTCATGCTTCCCTGAGCTCAAAGATGGAGACCTAAAACAAACAGGTATATAGAGAGATGATAGCAATAAATTAGATGATAAATGGATACATAGATAGAAAATAGATTCATATATATATATATATATATAAAATAGCTAACTAGATGATATTTTTCATGGTAGTAAATACAAGAGTCTTTACCTGTACATTGAAGGTTGATGGTGATAGAAGAATCCCAGTTGTCCTTGTCTGTTGGAGATGGAATGGTTCAGCTACCCTAGTTCTAGGGTCCAGTTTGAAAAGGTGGGGAAGGAAGAGAAAGAATTAAAGGAGCTGAAGTTCTGAGTCTGTGTCATCAGAATGTGGTATACCTGTAGAAACAGGAGCTGTCCAGACCCTCTGCACTCACTGTTGTGCTGTGACCTGGCCAGGTCAGCAACTGACACAGGAGTGAAGCGCAGGCTGGGCAAGCCTCAGCTGGAGAACGAGGAGCCTGGACAAGTTGGAATGCCAGCCAGTGGGGCACTCTGGCCTGGGGTGGGAATGAGTGACTGGAAGGCAGAGTGGAAATCTAGGCAGGACCAGACTTGGGAACCCTGTGTGTAGGGTTCCAAGGGAACGAGATACCACATCCAGTGCAATCAACGTTCCTGTGAACAGACCTACAGTTGAGCTCCTGGAAGCACCCCAGGGCAGGACCCCAAATGTGTCTTTATCGGGCACCCCAGATGGTTCTGGTCATCAGATGGGCATGGAAACTTCAGAGGTAAAAAAGTGAAGGTCTGAAAGAGCTTCATTCTTCTCTCTGCCACTTCCCAGGCTGCCTGCCACTAGCAGGTGATCGCACCACCAGCTCCTTCCTTGACCCACCCACACAGGCAGTCCGCTCACTCTCTGAGTTCAGGGCTTTAATAACTGGTTTCCCCAGAACCCTGAATCCAGCAAAGTTTAGGTTTGAAATTTCTTCTGCTTTCTGCCACAGTCCTACCGCCTGGCGTGCAATCTGCCCCCAGTTCTTAGTTGTGACGCATGACTGAGCCCCATGATGCATCTACCTGCCCTCTGCTGCCTAGGTGCCTAGATGCCAGACACAGAGGCCACCTAGGACTAGCTCGAAGACAGAAGAGTTTTTCCCTTTGCCTGTCAGAAAGACCATGCCCTGAGTTATACTAGTGTGTACTAGTTGTTAGTGCTGCTATAACTAATTCCCCAAAACTTAGTGGCTTAATGTATAAATTTATTATCCTAAGGTTCTGGAGGTCAGAACTCTGAAGTGGGTCTTACTGGACGAAAATCAAGGTGTCAGAAGCTCTGCATTCCTTCTGGAGGCTCTGCAAGAGGACTCTTGCCTTTGCCAGCTTCTAGAGGCCCCCACATTCCTTGGCTTGTGGCCATGCACTGCTCTCACCTTCGCTCCCATTTTTATCTTCTCTCCCCCTGACCCTCCTGCCTTCTTCCTATCATGATCCTTGTGATTATACTGGACCCATTCAGATGGTTCAGGATCACTGCCCCATCTCAACATCCTTAATTTAGTGCTTGCTTCAGCAGCACATATACCAAAATTGGAATTATACAGAGATTAGTATGGCCCCTACACAAGTATGACATGGAAATTCATGAAGTGTTCCATATTAAAAAAAAATCCTTAATTTAATCACAGCTGCAATGTCCCCTTTGCCACAGAACATGACATATGACTCAGCTATGGACATGTATGAGGGACCATCGTATATTCTACCACAGGTTAATAATGCACATATCACCTTCCCCTGGGTCAGCAGAGGAAGTAGAGGCCCAAGCTTTGAGAACTGGGCACACACTTGGGAAGGCTTCCCTGCCCAGGAGCAGAGCCCAAGTCTTTCTTGGACTGAGAGTCCACCGAGTGAGACACCCAGGGAGCATGAGGGTGCACTGTGGGGAGCAGATGTGTGCACATGCATGTATATACACACATCTGTGTGCACATGTGTATACATGGGTCAGAAAAGCAATTATTTGAGGCTCTGAAGGCAGTAAGTGCTGAAAACAGCAACCCAGAGAAAGAGCAAGGAGAAGGCGGCTTGGCAGCATTCTCTAATTATTTGGCATAATAAGAACGTGCATCTCAGATTCCCAAGACTCCTCACTGCCGAATTCATTTCTCCACGGAAGCTGAAGAATTCAAGAACGCTCTAGTGCTCATTTCATAAAAAGAGGTCTGAGGAGAGCAAATTGCCTTCTGCTGTCTTGGGCTGCACTGGGAGGCAGACGTGGTCAGCTGTTGCCCCCACAGCCCGATCCTCAGCCTCTGAACACAGATTTGCTGATCAGACCCCGAATGGCCCGGGCCTTTGCAAATAGGCTGTTTCACTCAGTGTGTGGAACATCTCTCTCTAAGCACACAGATGGGAAAGCCTCTCTGCAGAGGTGAGTCATTAGTTCCCACCAGAGCAGTGAGACGCTCGGTGGAGGCCTCCAGGGCCCTGTGGGGTGGGACCTGAGGACCACAGCAAGGGAGGAAAGCAGAAACATCTCAGAGAGAAGGGACTCCTCCCGCCACAGGCCCAACTCCAGGAGGCGCCACTGACATTGTGGGGGCCTAGAGGGACAGAAGAGGCCTCCGTGAGGCCCATACAACACAGCTCTTTTTCTAGAGCCATCTGGTCAGGTTCCAGAGCAGGTGGGGTTCCTGGCCCCAGCTCCAGAAGGGCGGCTGCAGGCTTCTCTGGGTCCCTGGTCTACCCAGCACTTGTGCAGTGAGAACAAAGACACCTCCTGGGGCTGTGATTTTCAATAATGCTTTCAAGAAAACATTCAAATAACCCAGCTAACAGCCTAAGCCCATCTGGGAGCCTACAGGATGGAGTGGGGACAATCTTCATTCTGTCTCAAATGATGGTAAATGCATCATCTTTCATTTCTGAGTACTTTTGTTTATTTTCCTATTTGTGACTTTTTCACGTTTATGTCCACCATTTACCTCCTATTTTCCCATTAATTCTATTTCTTGCTTATCTTTCTCTCTCTGTCTCCCCTCCCCTTATTTCCCCTTCCTCATATTCCACAATTTCGTCTCAACTCTTAGAAATACCTCCTCTCCGAAGAGATTTCCCTCTTCTACTTCCAAACCATCCCCTAAATTCTTATTTTAATAAGCTCCCAACACTGATCTTCTTACAAATCATTCTTTGCCATTTTGCAATTGAACCAGTGTCTTGGTTAAAATGAAAATTTCCCAGGGCACACAATAAATAATAAAAAAGAATAACATAATCGCAAGGGCTATGATTCTGAGCAGAAGGAAATAATGTGAAGCAGTTGAACTACATTTTGTGAATCAAAAGGCAAAAATGAGGGGAGGCGGTAGGCTGGAGCCTGGCTCCAAAAGCCCTCAACAGTTCTGGAACCTCTGAACATTAGCTTTGTTGAGGGCACTGATCTTGGGAAAATAAACATCTCTTCTCACAGAGACCTACCCTTTGCAAGACCTGAGGAGTCAGTCTTGTAGAAAGAAGGAACCCAGTGTAAAAGAAGGCTTGCAAAGGAATTTTCTGGAGGTCCAGTGGCTAGGGCTGTGTACTTCCAAAGCAGGGGACATAAGTTCCATCCATAATTGGGGAACAAAGATTCCACAAGCCACATGGCACATCCAAAAAAGAAAAGAAGTTTTGTGCAAAGCTAACAAATCCTTAGTGCCAGGCTCCATACTGCACATTGGGTTTCCAAAGGACCAACACAGAACACTCCCTGCTCCTGTGGGCCTTGCCATCTTGTGGTGAAAGGATTAAGGAGCACTAGACTTTAAGGGTGACACAGGCATGATCCCAAATTAGAGACATTCGATTACAGCCCTGCCTCTCTCCAGGCCTTGGTTTCCTCCTTGGTAGAATGGGGGTAATAAGAGAATCTCCTATTGTTGTGAGCTTGACAGGGTATTCACTCCTATAGAGACCCAAGCCCAGCGGCTGGGCACAGTGACCACTCCATTTTGAGTAACCCTATGTTGAGAATGAATAGGCCTGATAAACTAAAACATGAAGCCCTATGGAGCCTGAAGGCAAGTTTTCGAGAGGGGTGATAAATCGAGGGGCATGGGATGTTACATAGGACCCTGCTGCTATTGTTTAGTTGCTCAGTTGTGTCTGACTCTTTGCAATCCCATGGACTTGTAGCCCACCTGCTCCTCTGTCCATAGGATTTCCCCAGACAAGAATACTGGAGTGGGTTGCCATTTCCTTCTCTAGGGGATCTTCCCAACCCAGGGATCAGGCCCACATCTCCTGCACTGACAGGTTCATTCTTTACCACTGAGCCCCCAGGGAAGCCCCATGTGGTACCCTAGACACTGGCTAAAGCAAGACTGGGAAACTTCAGCACGAGGTCTAACCCAGTGCCCTGCCCCAGGAGACAGTGAAACTTCCCCCACCCAGACAAGGTGGTGGGGAGGGGACCTCTGCTGCTGAGGCTGTGACCAGAACCACCCCTAGGAGGTCTGAAGGACACTGCTGTCCTGGTGTTTCATGTGGTTCCATTTCACAGATGAAAAGCTGAGGCCCACAGGAAAGTGGCTCAAGGCCCTTCAAGGAAGCTAGCAAGATAGGGTGGACCTCTGCCCATTGTCTGGACAGATATGAACACAGTTGAGGCAACAGGGGTGATGGGAGCCTCCCGGGTGAAGCTGAGGTGCTATTGCACAAGCAGCAAGAAGGTTTGGCCCCCTTGAGGGCACAGGGCACAGACAGCTGTGTTGCCTAAGTGTTGATGGCTTTGTCTCCCCATGGCGTGGAGTTTAACACAGGTGCCATCGCAGAAGGCAGGAGGGAGGAGGGAAAAGTTGGGCCCTGGCTGCCCACAAGCCATCTATATACCTGCAGCAAGTCCCTTCTGCCCCTCCCAGCCTTGTCTCATCAGGATTGGCTTGAATTAGAACCAGAGTCTCAGACTAATAGGCTTAGTGGGTGGGGCCTGTCTAGGGACCCTTCCTCCTTCCTCTCCCCCTTTCCACGGCTCTTGAATACCGTTAATGGACCAGCTTGCCCTCTCCAATCCATCTCAGGTTTTCCCATCCCAAATTCTCCCTCTCATCAGCATCATGCTCTATTGCCCACCTGGCCCCATATACGTTTGAATTGGTAACCTTAGGCAAGATTTCCTCTAAGGTTTTACTACTCTAAAGGCAGTCCACAGACCAGTAGCACTGGCATTTCCCAGGATCATAGATTCCCAGGCCCCTTTCCAGAACTGATGAAACAGAGTGTACATTTATTTTAAATGATGCTTGTGCAGGCTGGTGCAGGCGTTCCCCTCTGAGATTCTTTGTAGCCCAATCTCATGTCCTGCGTGGCCTTTAGAACACACTGTGTACCTCTTCCATGTTTCTCCATGCTCTGCCCCAAACTGGATCTTTCTGGGTACAAGCCTTGCTGACTTTCCACCAGAGGGTGAGGATACCTTCAGGAATTCTCTCTTATACTGATGATCTTAGCTTCATCTTCAGAAAGATCCCTTTTCATGTTCAGTGCCTCAAAGATGGGCAGTTCAGCCCCTACAGTATTCACAGGCTTGGTGCCCTCATGGAAATGTAGTGAAGCTCGAGAGAAATGCAGACGTGGCAAATTTTCATCCTGCCGAAACATAATCAGCTTTTGCTTCTGCAGCAATTAGCATAATATTACCGATAATGTTTTACATGGCAATTTTGCTGTAAACATTTGTGCTAATTTGCCATGACCTAATTATTTTATGACATACAATTACGAAGTATTTTTCAAGTCGAAATATTTTTGTTTTATGTTTCTATAATCCTTTCCTAGGAAAAAATTAAGAAATCAGCACACCCACAACTTGAAACACACAATGCTCTCTTAGCTGTTGTTTGTGACACTTTACTTCGCTAAGCTGGGAGGAATTCCCCAGTGCTGGAGCGATACTGCATTCACTCATGACTAATTTGAATTGGGCGTCATTGAATCTGCCTACTCCATTATTACACAGCGAGATTGTCAGCTCCACACTCTCAGCCTCCTTCCAACACCCACTCACTCCCAAACATGCAAACATTCCAAATTGGGCAGTGGGGAGGTGGCAAATGCTTGCAGTGAGAGAAAGGGGCTGGGTTCCCTTTTGAATGAATGTTAAAGCTTTGGTTAAAAGGAGAGCATGAGCATTGCATTATCCGCCCGCAGACAGGTTCTTAACTGCCTCCTCAAATCCACAAATGCTGAAGGGAACAGCCCCACCATCCCCTGAGTTCTGAGTGATTGGGAGGAGGGAGATGCTGTTCTGGTCACTGGGACAGCAGTTCCAGTATCAACCCAGCCTGTGGGTAACTGCTGTCGCCCTCCCCAGAGCAGGCCTGAGGAGCAGTAGGTAATAGGGCTCCAGATGTTCAGTGGACAGTCATACCTGCCTGATCCCAGACTCCTGGATGGACCAAAGGAGATGGCCAGTCTGTGGAAGGTTGGCTGTGCCCATCCATTGAGGCGGGTCCCCTAGACAGGGTTCTGAGGCCAAGCCAGAGAATATACCAAGCCTCAGACCCCAGTCATCCATGGAGGGGCTAAACTCTCACAGAACTGGACCACAGAAGGGGGGCCAGAGGCCAGAGAGCAGGAATGGTGAGGACTGTAAGTTCCACAAAGTCAGAAAGCAGTAGGGTGAGGTAAGGGGGTGACCACAGTGGGCACTGCCAGGAAGAGGCACAGATGCATGCCCATGGAGGGCACATGTGTCCTCCAGGACACACTTCACTGGTGTGGGTTCACGCCATGCCCAAACATCCTGGGTTAGACCCTGGACCCTGAATCTGGATTCAAATCCTGGCTCCAACCCACTTACTCAAGGTGCAAATGGAGTAAATTCTTAACATCCCTGTTCTTCAGTTACCTCTTCTGAAATGGAAAGAATAATATTTCCTACCCTCTAGGATTTTTGTAAAGATTGAATTAATATTTCTAAAATCTCTGGAACAGGCACTACATTTATTTTAGTAAAATAAAATTTCTTCTTTCAGCTTTTAACCAAGACAAGAACAGAAGCTGCAAGGAACAGGCTCCCATCAGACCAAAAGAGGAGAGCAGCAATGTAGGTCAAGTTCTTTAGTGATTATTGAACTGAAGATCATTAAACATTTGTTGCAATAAATATTTTTGATTGAAAGAATGGAACATTTACAGAGCACATACTCTGTGTTAGGCCCTGACCAGGTCCTGGGGGAATACAAACATGAATAAACAAAGCTCCAGCCTTGAAGAACCCACAGTCAGCAGAAGTAGGCATGCAAACTAATAGTTGTGTGAAAAAAAAAATTAAACTGTGCAGACAGATCACAAAAGAGGAAATAGGGTTAGCACAGAAATCTGTGGTTTCCATATCTACCAATTCACATTTGTAACCATAGGTTTTAAGGGATTTCAGAGATTTTAATCAGCTTTATCAAAGTATGCTTTATGATCCATAAAATTCACTAACTTAAAGCACACAACATAATCAACTTAACAAACATATATAGTCACATAAGTACCATCATAATCACAATATAGAACATTTGCATTACCCAAGAACATCCCTCATACTCCTTCATAGTCACTCTCTCTAACCACAGCCCTGGCAACCTCTGATCTTCTTTCTGTTGCTATAGTTTGGCTTTTTCTACAGTCTTCTACAAGTTGGATCCCACACTTTATGCTCATACAGCATAATGTTTTGGGGATTCGTTCATGCTGCTGTGTGTTGCAATAGTCCGTTCCTTTCTATTGCTGAGTAGAATTCCATTGTGTGGATATGCACGCTGGTGTTCATTTACTGGATGATAGACATTTAGACAGCTTCTAATTTTTGGATAGTACAGAGAAAGCTATTATAAACATTAACATAAAAGACTTTAAAAGGGTATATATCTTCATTTCTTTTGAATAAATGCCTAGGAGTAGGAGTGCTACTCTGACAATACGTCATACTGTGAGTGTTTGTTTAATTTTTCATTAAAAATTTTTTTATTGGAGTTTAGTTGCTTTACAATGCTGTGTTATTTTCAACTGCACAGTGAATAAGCTATATGTTTATATGTATCCCCTATTTTTGGATTTTGTTTCCATTTAGGTCACCACAGAGCATTTAGTAGAGTTCTCTGTGCTATACAGTAGGTTCTCATTAGTTATCTATTTTATACATAGTATCAATAGTGTATTGGAGAAGGAAATGGCCACCCACTCCCTTATGCTTGCCTAGAAAATTCCATGGACAGAAGAACCTGGCGGGCTGCAGTCCAATGGGGTCACAAAGAGTTGACCACGGCTGAGCACATCATCACATTAATAATGTATATATGTAAATCCCAACCTCCCAATTCATCCTGCTGCTCCGATCCCCCTTGGTATCCATACATTTGTTTTCTAAAACTGTGTCTCTATTTCTGCTTTGTAAATAAGATTGTCTACACCAATTTTTCAGATTCCACACATATGTGTTAATATATGATATTTGTTTTTCTCATCACTCTCTAGGTCTATTCACATCTCCACAAAAATTTCATTCTTTTTATGGCTGAGTAATATTTCATTGTGTATATGTACCATGCTTGCTTTATCCATTCCGCTGTTGATGGACATTTAAGCTGCTTCCATGTCCTGGCTATTGTAATTAGGGCTGTAATGAACACTGGATGCATTATGGTCTTCTCTGGGTATATGCCATTAGTGTGATTGCTGGATCACATAGTACTTATATGTTTAGATTTTTAAGGAACCTCCATACTGTTCCCCATAATTGCTGTGCCAATTTACATTCCTGCCAACAGTAGGAGAGGGTTCCCATTTCTCCACACCATCTTCAGCACTTATTATTTGTAGATTTTGTGATGATGGCCATTCTGACCAGTGTGAGGTGATACCTCACTGTAGTTTTGATTTGCATTTCTCTAGTAATTAGTGAGGTTGATCAATTTTTCATGCGTTTGTTGACTCTCTGTATTTCTTCTTTGGAGAAATGTCTATTTAGATATTCTGCCCATTTTTTGATTGGCTTGGTTTTTTTTTTTAAATATATATATTGGGTAGCATGAGTTGTTTGTATATTTTGGAGATGAATCCTTTGTCAGTTGCTCCATTTGCAAATTTCTCCCATTCTGTAATTTTATAAGAAATTACCAAACTGTTTTCCAAAATGACTGTACTATTTTGCAACCCTGCCAGCAGTGAATGAGAACTCCAGCTGCCCTCTATCCTTACCAATACTTGGAAGGGTCAGTATCTTTCATTTTAGTCATTTTCATAAGTGTGTTGTGACCTCTCCTTGTGGTTTTGATTTATAGTTACTAATTATGTTTAGCATATTTTTCATGTGCCTCTTTGGTGAAACGGCTGTTCCAATATTTTGCTCATTCTTAAATCAGTATATTTGTCTTCCTACTATTAAATGGTGAGAGTGTTTAATATATTCTGAATATATGTACTTTATCAAATATCAGTTTGGGATTTCTCCCACTCTATGGCTTTCCTATTCATTCTGTTAATATTGAGTTTCAAAGGAAAAAGTTTTTAATGTTGAAGAAGTCCAATTTAATTTTATGATTCATACTTTTTATGCCAGAGTGTAACTCCAGGTTAGATATTTTCTCTTGTTTTCTTCTAAAAGTTTTTATAGTTTTAGCTCCTACATTTAAATCTCTGGTGAATCTTGAATTAATGTTCATATATGAGTTAAGAGTCAAGATTAATTGTTTTACATATGGATACCCAGTTGTTCCAAGGTCATTTATTTTAAAAGACTATTCTTTCTCCATTGAATTAACACTTTTGTTGACAATTAAGTATGTGTGGGATTCTTTCTTAACTCTCTTGTGTTTCACTGATCTCTATACCTCTTCTTATACAATACCCCATCATGTTGATTACACAGCTTTCTAGCAAACTTTCAGATCATAAAAGTCTTTACTGTGTTCTATTTCAAAATGTTTTGGTTGTTCTAGGTCTTTTGCCTTTTCATATAAATTTTAGAATCAACTTGACAATTTCAACAAAAAAGTCTGCTGGGATTTTGATAGGGATTTTGTTAAATCAATAGGTCAACTTGGCAATAATTAACATTTTAACAATATTATGTCTTTTGGCTCCTGAATATGATTATTATCATAAATTGTAGTGACTTCATAACAGAGATGGTATGTAACTTACTTAACCATTCCCTCTTGTTGGATCTTTGTATTATTTTCAAGTTTTCATTTTTTTAATAATGCTTTGTTGATATCATGTTAAATGAAAGAAACAGGGTACAACATGACATAAAGGTCATAATTATAAAATATGTGTGTACATGGACATATATGCACAAACATATTATTAAATAGATATAGGAATGAAATAGAAGGAAAATATTGAAAATAACCTATCATGGAGGTATATTACAGCTGATTTATTCTTCCCTCTCTGCTTTCTAAATGCACTCACATGGGCTTCCCAGGTGGTGCTACTGGTAAAGAACCTGACTGCCAGTGAGGGAGACATAAGAGATGCAGGTTCGATCCCTGGGTCAGGCAGATCCCTGGAGGAGGGCATGGCAACCCACCCCAGTATTCTTGCCTGGAGAATCCCATGGACAGAGAAGCTTGGCAAGCTATAGTATACAGGGTTTCAGAGAGCCAGACTTGACTGAAGTGACCTCGCACACACACATGCATGCAACTCATATGGAAATAAGCATGTAGCTTTCAGGAAATAGAAATCAGAATCTGCATGACAAAAAGGTAGCACCTGAGCAGGATCTGAAAGGACGCAGTTTTCCAGGTTAATGGCAGGAGATGGGGGAAAGGGTAAATGCCAGGCCAAAGGAACAACATGAACAAGGGCACAGCAGTATGAAAGAAGGCAGCATGTGAAGGGAACATGGTGGTTCTGTGTTAGCTATATAGGATGGATCAGAGCATTAAATCTACACATTATGAAGTTCTCTTATGTATGAATATAGGACCTTTGAGTTTTATCTTACCAAGTACCAAGGTATCAACAAAGTTTTAAACTGGGCAGTGAGCCTGTGTGCTGTGCTGTGTTTAGTTGCTCAGTGGTGCAACTCCTTTGTCATCCAACTCTTTGAGACCCCATAGACTGTACCCCACCAGGCTCCTTTGTCCATGGGGATTCTCCAGGCAAGTGTACTGGAGTCGGTTGCCTTGCCCTCCTCTAGGGGAGCTACCTAGCCCAGGGATCAAATCAAGGTCTCCCACATTGCAGATGGATTATTTATCATCTGAGCCACAGGGAAGTCTGTGAATGCTGGAGTGGGTAGCTTATCCCATCTCCAGGGGATCTTCCTGTCCCAGGAATTGAACTGGGGTCTCCTGCATTGCAGGTGGATTCTTTACCAGCTGAGCTACCAGGGAAGCCTAGACAGTAAGCCAACCAGACTTATATCTTAAAATAATCACTCAGTGAGCAGCAAAGTGGAGAGGTTAGAATGACTGAACTGTGTAGCACAGTGATCAGTTGGAGATTCTTATAGAAGCATGGGGTCAAGATGAGAGGTTCCTGGACTCAGGAAGTGACCGTGGAGGTGGAGACTAGGTGCAGACTCTACAGACCCTGCAGACAGACAGGCTCTGCCACTTACTAAAATGAGGTGACTGTGACTGGGGACAGGGGCAGGTTTATGAATCAGAAATTCAAGACCATTAAACATTAGCTTGAGATGTCTAGTAGGAATTCAAGTGCAAAGGTCAAGGAGGTAGTTGGATACTTGAATCTATGGCTTAGAAGCCAAGTTTAGGCTTAATTGTGTAAAGGTGGGAGTCATCAGAATAAAATTGTTATTTAAATCCTAGGGCCTGATGGACTCTGTTCTAGTTACCTAATTCTATATAACAAGCCACCCATAACTTCAGAGGATAAAATAAAAATTATTTATATACTGAGTTCTGTAGAACAGGAATTCAGGAAAAGTGTAGCAAAAATAGCTTACATTTCAAAGAAAACAACAGCAAGTATCAGTGAAACTGAAAGCTGGTTGTTTGAGAAAATAAACAAAATTGACAAACCTTTGGCCAGACTCATTTGAGGAAAAACAGGAGAGGAATCAAATCAATAAAATTAGAAATGAAAAAAGAAAAATTACAGCTGATGCCACAGAAATACAAGGGCAAGAAGAGGAACAACCTGGAAGAAATGGACAAATTCTTAGAAAGGTACAAACTTCCAAGGCTGAACTAGGAAGAAATAGAAAATATAAACAAATAAATCACAAGTAATGAAATTGAAAATGTAATTAAGAATCTTCCAACAAACAAAAGTCCAGGTCACAAGCAAATTCTATCAAATATTTTAGAGAAGAGCTAATACCTATCCTTCTTAAAGTCTCCTAACAAATTTCAGAGGGAAGAACACTCCCAAGCTCATTCTACAAGGCCACCATCACCCTGATACCAAAACCAGACAAAGATAGGATAAAAAGAAAGAAAGAAAATTACAGGCCAATAGCACTGATGAACATAGACACAAAGATCCTCAACAAAATACGAGCAAACAGAATCCACCAACACTTAAAGAGTTCATACACCATTATTAAGTGGGATTGATCACAGGAATTCAAAGATTTTCAATATACACAAATCAATGTGATACACAATATTAACAAATTAAAAACCATATGATCATCTCGATAGATGCAGAAAAAGCTTTCAACAAAATTCAACACCCATTTATGATAAAAACTCTGTAGAAAGTGGGCTAGAGAGAACTTACCTGAACATAATAAAGACCATATATGACAAACCCACAACAAATGTTATTCTCAATAGTGAAAAGCTGAAAGCATTTCCTCTAAGATTAGGAACAAGGCAAAGGTGCTCACTCTCTGTTATTCAACATACTTTTGGAAGTCCTGGTCACGGTAATTAGAGAACAAAAAGAAATAAAGGAATCCAAATTGGAAAACAATAAGTAAAACTGCCACTGTTTGCCGATGACATGATACTATACATAGAATATCCTAAAGATGCCACCAGAAAACTACAAGAGCTTATTGATGAATTTGATAAAATTGCAAAATAAAAAATTAATACACAGAAATATCTTGCATTTCTATATGCTAACAATGAAAAACCAGAAAGAGAAATTAAGGAAACAATCCCACTTACCATTGCAACAAAAAGAATAAAATAACTAGGAATATGCCTACATAAGAAGCAAAAGACCTATACTCAGACAACTGTAAGATCCTGATGAAAGAGATCAAAAATGACACAAATGAATGGAGAGATATACCATGTTTTTGGACTGGAAGAATTAATATTGTGGAAATGACTATACTACCCACAACAATATACCAATTCAATGCAATTTGTATCAAATTACCAATGGCATTTTTCACAACACTAGGACAAAAAAATGTATAATTTGTATCAAAATACAAAAGACCCCAAATAGCCAAAGAGATCTTGAGAAACAAAAGCAGAGCTGGAGGAATCAGGCTCCCTGACTTCAGACTATACTGTAAAGCTATGGTAAGCAAGACAGTATGGTACTGGCACAAGAACAGAAATACAGATCAGTGGAGCAGGATAGAAAGCCTAGATATAAACCCACACACCTATGGTCACCAAATCTAATGACAAACATCTATGACAAAAATATACAATGGAAAAATACAGTCTCTTCAATAAGTGGTGCTGGGAAAACTGGACAGCTACACGTAAAAAAATGAAACTTGAGCACTCCCTAATTCCATGCTGCTGCTAAGTCACATCAGTCATGTCCAACTCTGTGTGACCCCACAGACAGCAGCCCACCAGACTCCCGTCCCTGGGATTCTCCAGGTAAGAATATTGGAGTGGGTTGCCATTTCCTTCTCCAGTACATGAAAATGAAAAGTGAAAGTGAAGTCGCTCCTTTGTGTCCGACTCTTTGGGACCCTATAGACTGTAGCCTACCTGGCTCCTCTGTCCATGGGATTTTCCAGACAAGAGTACTTGAGTGGGTTGCCATTGCCTTCTCCACCCTAATTCCATAGACAAAAATAAACTCAAAATGGGTTAAAGACTTAATGTAAGGCTGGGCACTATAAAATTCTTGAAGGAAAATATAGAATACTCTTTGACATAAATTGCAGCAAGATTTTTTTGATCTACCTTGTAGTATAATAAAGGCAAAAATAAACAAATGGCACCTAATTAAATTTACAAACTTTTGCACAGTGAAGGAAACCAAAAGTAAAACAAAAAGACAGCCCTCAGAATGGGAGAAAATATTTGCAAATCAAACAACTGACAAGGGATTAATCTCAAAAATATACAAACATCTCACACAACACAATATCAAAAAACAGAAATAACCCATTCAAAAACTGATCAGAAGGTCAAAATAGACATTTATCCAAAGAAGACATATAGATGGCAAACAGGCACATAAAAAGATACTCAGCATCACTAATTATTAGAGAAATGCAAATCAAAGCTAAAATGAGGCTTTACCTCACACTGATCAGAATGACTATCATCAGAGAATCTACAGACAATAAGTGCTAGAAAGGGTGTACCCTCCTATACTGTTGGCAGGAATGTAAATTGGTACAGTCACTATGGAGAACAGTATGGAAATTCCTTAAAAAACTAAAAATAGAACTTACCATATGATCCAGCAATTGCACTCCTGGACATATATATGGAGGAAACTCTAATTCAAAAAGATATATGCACCCCAGTGTTCACCACGGCACTATTTACAATAGCCAGGACATAGAGGCAACCTACACAAAATAGTGCCATTTGCAGCATCATGGATGGAGATAGAGTTTGTTATTGAGTGAAGTAAGTCAGACATGACACATATCAGATGATATCAGTTATAGGTGAAATCTTAAAAAAAAAAAAAAAAGAAAAGTGTACAAATAAACTTATTTACAAAACAGAAGTAGAGTCATGAGTGTAGAAGACTAACTTTTGGTTATCAGAGAATGGGGGAGGGGTGTGCAATTGAGAGAGATTGACATATGCACACTGCTATATATAAAATAGATAACTGGGGCTTGCGAAAAGATGGCGGAGGAATAGGACGGGAAGACCACTTTCTCCCTCACAAATTCCTCAAAAGAACATTTCAACTCCGAGCAAACTCCACAAAACAACTTCGGTAGGCTGGCAGAGGTCATCAGGCATCCAGAAAAGCAGACCATTGTCTTCAAAAACAGGTAGGAAAAAATATAAAAGACGAAAAAGGAGATAAAGGAGGTGGGGAGGGAGCTCCGTCCCGGGAAGGGAAGCCCGTCCCGGGAAGGGAATTTTAAGAAGAGAGGTTTCCAAACACCAGGAAACACTCTCCCTGCCGAGTCAGTGGCGAATCTTGGAAACACAGAGGGCAACATAACAGGAAGGAAAAATAAAGAAATAATTAAGACCAAGAGATTACAAGCCCAACAGTAACTCCCCCAGCGGAAAAGCGGCACAGACGCCTGCATCCGCCATTGGGAAGTGGGGGCAGGGCAGGGACGCGCGGGAGGCGCAGGCTGCAGTGCTTTGTAAGAATCGGGCAGGAACGCCCCACGCGCAACCAGAACGATCTAACTTGCGCTAGCAAACCAGACTGTGGGATAGCTACCACGCGAAAAGCTCGAACATAAGACACCGCCAGGACCGAGCACGGAACAAAGGACGGAACGGAAAAAGCCGGCTGCAGACCATCCCCCGCCGGGGACAGGCAGCCAGAGCCGTAAGGACTGGAAAGGGGCAATTGCAGACCCGGAGAGACTTTACTTACCTAACTGCAAGCAGGCCTCTTTGCTAAGACTTCTGGGGGTGCTGGACACTCACAATCTGCCTCACGGGGGACGCCAGCGGTCCACCCAGAAAGCTGAGCAGCAACGGCAGAAAAGGTGACACGCCGCGGCGATCGCGCTCGCCAAACTCCTGAGCTACTCGGACCTGGGAAGGGCACAAAACGCAGTCCCAGCCGAATCTGTGCCTCTGAGGGCGGCCTGAGCGGCTTGGACCGGGGAAGTGCACGCAGCCTAGGGCCGGCCCCAGACGGTTCCCGGCGGAGCATCGTAGAGCCGGAGCGGTTTGTACGCCGCAAGAAGGGACAAGTCAGGCGGGGCTGAGACACTGTGCACACGACAGTGCTATTTGTTTGCAGCATCCCCCCTCCCCACAGCGCGACTGAACTAGTGAGCCTAAAAAACCAGCAAACAGAAGAAGTTAAACAGAGGGAACCACCTTGGAAGTGATCCCACACGGCCCAAAACATCAGAGAACGGCCAGATATATTTTTAATAATTTTAAAATCATTCCTTTTTTTTTTTTTTTCCTTTTTTTTTCTTCTTTTTTTTCTAACTATTTTTTTAATTGTTAAGTCTTCTATTTATCCTCTAATTTTTATTTCTATAACCTACTATTAATATTTAAAAAAAAAAAAAAAGACTTTTTTTTTTTTTTTTTTTTTTTTTTAAGGCAAACACCATATATAGCCTTTGGATGGTTGTTGGTGGTTTTTTGTTTTTTTTTTTGGTTTGTTTTGTTTTTTTGTTTGTTTGTTTTTTAAATAATTCTTGTGTGTTTTTTTTCTTTCTTCCTTTTTCCTTCTGCTTCTTTTCTTTAATATTGTATTTTTTAAAATCCAACCTCTACTCTAGATTTTTAATCTTTGCTCTTAGGTTTCTGTTGTCAATTTTGTACATCTAAAAACCCAAACTTCACTACCCAAATTTACCTGAGAGCGAGATTACTGGCTTGACCACTCTCTCCTCCTTTGGACTCTCCTTTTTCTCCACCAGGTGGCCTCTGCCTCTTTTCTCCCCCATCTCTTCTCTATCCAACTCTGTGAATCTCTGTGTGTTCCAGCCAGTGGAGAACACCTAAGGAACTGGTTACAGGCAGGATTTGTCTCTCTCCTTCTCATTCCTCTCTCTTATCCCCCTGGTCACCTCTGTCTACTTCCTCCCTCTCCTCTTCCCCATATAACTCCGTAAATACCTCTGAGCGGTCCAGACTATAGAACACACATAAGGAAGTGACTACTGGCTAGCTTGCTCTCTCCTCTTTCGATCTCACCACATCTAATTCCAGTTACCTCTAACTACCCCCTCCATCTTCTCTTCTCCTTGTAACTCAGTGAACCTCTCTGAGTGTCCCTCAATGTGGAGAAACTTTTCATCTTTAACCTAGATGTTTTATCATCGGTGCTGTATAGTTGGAGAAGTCTAGAGGCTACTGTAAAAATAAAACTGAAAACCAGAAGCAGGAGGCTTATGTCCAAAGCCTGAAAACATTAGAGAACTCTTGAATTCAGGGAACATTAAGCAATAGGAGCTCATCAAATGCCTTCATACCTACACTGAAACCAAGCTCCACCCAAGGGCCAACAAGTTCCAAAACAAGACATACCACTCAAATTCTCCAGCAACACAGGAACACTCCCCTGAGCTTCAATATACAGGCAGCTCAAAATTATTCCAAAACCCTTGATGTCTCATAACCCATTACTGGTCACTCCACTGCACTCCAGAGAGAAGAAACCCAGCTCCACCCACCAGAACTCCAACACAAGCCTCCCTAACCAGGAAACCTTGACAAGCCACTGATAGAACCCCACCCACAGTGAGGAAGCTCCATAATAAAGAAAACTCCACAAACTACCAGAATACAAAAAGGCCACCCCAAACCCAGCAATATAACCAAGATGAAGAGACAGAGGAATACTCAGCAGGTAAAGGAACAGGAGAGTTGCCCACCAAACCAAACAAAAGAGGAAGAAGTAGGGAATCTACCTGAGAAGGAATTCCGAATATTGATAGTGAAAATGATCCAAAATCTTGAAATCAAAATAGAATCACAGATAAATAGTCTAGAGACAAGGATTGAGAAGATGCAAGAAAGGTTTAACAAGGACCTAGATGAAATAAAAAAGAGTCAAAATATAATGAATAACGCAATAAATGAGATCAGAAACACTCTGGAGGCAACAAATAGTAGAATAACGGAGGCAGAAGATAGGATTAGTGAAATAGAAGATAGAATGGTAGAAATAAATGAATCAGAGAGGAAACAAGAAAAACGAATTAAAAGAAACGAGGACAATCTCAGAGACCTCCAGGACAATATGAAACGCTCCAACATTCGAATTATAGGAGTCCCAGAAGAAGAAGACAGAAAGAAAGACCATGAGAAAATCCTTGAGGAGATAATAGTTGAAAACTTCCCTAAAATGGGGAAGGAAATAATCACCCAAGTCCAAGAAACACAGAGAGTTCCAAATAGGATAAACCCAAGGCGAAACACCCCAAGACACATATTAATCAAATTAACAAAGATCAAACACAAAGAACAAATATTAAAAGCAGCAAGGGAAAAACAACAAATAACACACAAGGGGATTCCCATAAGGATAACAGCTGATCTTTCAATAGAAACTCTTCAGGCCAGGAGGGAATGGCAAGACATACTTAAAGTGATGAAAGACAATAACCTACATCCCAGATTACTGTACCCAGCAAGGATCTCATTCAAATACGAAGGAGAAATCAAAAGCTTTACAGAGAAGCAAAAGCTGAGAGAATTCAGCACCACCAAACCAGCTCTCCAACAAATTCTAAAGGATATTCTCTAGACAGGAAACACGAAAAGGGTGTATAAACCCGAACCCAAAACAATAAAGTAAATGATAACGGGATCATACTTATCAATAATTACCTTAAACGTAAATGGGTTGAACGCCCCAACCAAAAGGCAAAGACTGGCCGAATGGATACAAAAACAAGACCCCTCTATATGCTGCTTACAAGAGACCCACTTCAAAACAAGGGACACATACAGACTGAAAGTGAAGGGCTGGAAAAAGATATACCACGCAAATAGAGACCAAAAGAAAGCAGGAGTGGCAATACTCATATCCGATAAAATAGACTTTAAAACAAAGGCTGTGAAAAGAGACAAAGAAGGCCACTACATAATGATCAAAGGATCAATCCAAGAAGAAGATATAACAATTATAAATATATATGCACCCAACATAGGAGCACCGCAATATGTAAGACAAATGCTAACAAGTATGAAAGGGGAAATCAACAATAACACAATAATAGTGGGAGACTTTAATACCCCACTCACACCTATGGACAGATCAACTAAACAGAAAATTAACAAAGAAACGCAAACTTTAAATGATACATTAGATCAATTAGACCTAATTGATATCTACAGGACATTTCACCCCAAAACAATGAATTTCACCTTTTTCTCAAGTGCTCATGGAACCTTCTCCAGGATAGATCACATCCTGGGCCATAAATCTAAACTTGATAAATTCAAAAAAATCGAAATCATTCCAAGCATCTTTTCTGACCATAATGCATTAAGATTAGATCTCAATTACAGGAGAAAAAATACTAAAAATTCCAACATATGGAGGTTGAACAACACACTTCTGAATAACCAACAAATCATAGAAGAAATCAAAAAAGAAATCAAAATATGCATAGAAACTAATGAAAATGAAAACACAACAACCCAAAACCTGTGGGACACTATAAAAGCAGTGCTAAGAGGAAAGTTCATAGCAATACAGGCATACCTCAAGAAACAAGAAAAAAGTCAAATAAATAACCTAACTCTACAACTAAAGCAACTAGAAAAGGAAGAATTGGAGAACCCCAGAGTTAGTAGAAGGAAAGAAATCTTAAAAATTAGGGCAGAAATAAATGCAAAAGAAACAAAAGAGACCATAGCAAAAATCAACAAAGCCAAAAGCTGGTTCTTTGAAAGGATAAATAAAATTGACAAACCATTAGCCAGACTCATCAAGAAGCAAAGAGAGAAAAATCAAATCAATAAAATTAGAAATGAAAATGGAGAGATCACAACAGACAACACAGAAATACAAAGGATCATAAGAGACTACTATCAGCAGTTGTATGCCAATAAAATGGACAACATGGAAGAAATGGACAAATTCTTAGAAAAGTACAATTTTCCAAAACTGAACCAGGAAGAAATAGAAAATCTTAACAGACCCATCACAAGCACGGAAATTGAAACTGTAATCAGAAATCTTCCAGGAAACAAAAGCCCAGGTCCAGACGGCTTCACAGCTGAATTCTACCAAAAATTTCGAGAAGAGCTAACACCTATCCTACTCAAACTCTTCCAGAAAATTGCAGAGGAAGGTAAACTTCCAAACTCATTCTATGAGGCCACCATCACTCTAATACCAAAACCTGACAAAGATGTCACAAAAAAAGAAAACTACAGGCCAATATCACTGATGAACATAGATGCAAAAATCCTCAACAAAATTCTAGCAATCAGAATCCAACAACACATTAAAAAGATCATACACCATGACCAAGTGGGCTTTATCCCAGGGATGCAAGGATTCTTCAATATCCGCAAATCAGTCAATGTAATTCACCACATTAACAAACTGAAAAATAAAAACCATATGATTATCTCAATAGATGCAGAGAAGGCCTTTGACAAAATTCAACATCCGTTTATGATTAAAACTCTCCAGAAAGCAGGAATAGAAGGAACATACCTCAACATAATAAAAGCTATATATGACAAACCCACAGCAAACATTATCCTCAATGGTGAAAAACTGAAAGCATTTCCCCTAAAGTCAGGAACAAGACAAGGGTGTCCACTTTCACCGCTACTATTCAACATAGTTCTGGAAGTTTTGGCCACAGCAATCAGAGCAGAAAAAGAAATAAAAGGAATCCAAATTGGAAAAGAAGAAGTAAAACTCTCACTGTTTGCAGATGACATGACCCTCTACATAGAAAACCCTAAAGACTCCACCAGAAAATTACTAGAGCTCATCAATGAATATAGTAAAGTTGCAGGATATAAAATCAACACACAGAAATCCCTTGCATTCCTATACACCAATAATGAGAAAGTAGAAAAAGCAATTAAGGAAACAATTCCATTCACCATTGCAACGAAAAGAATAAAATACTTAGGAATATATCTACCCAAAGAAACTAAAGACCTATATACAGAAAACTATAAAACACTGATGAAAGAAATCAAAGAGGACACTAATAGATGGAGAAATATACCATGTTCATGGATCGGAAGAATCAATATAGTGAAAATGAGTATACTACCCAAAGCAATTTACAAATTCAATGCAATCCCTATCAAGCTACCAGCCATATTTTTCACAGAACTAGAACAAATAATTTCAAGATTTGTATGGAAATACAAAAAACCTCGAATTGCCAAAGCAATCTTGAGAAAGAAGAATGGAACTGGAGGAATCAACTTGCCTGACTTCAGGCTCTACTACAAAGCCACAGTCATCAAAACAGTATGGTACTGGCACAAAGACAGACATATAGATCAATGGAACAAAATAGAAAGCCCAGAGATAAATCCACACACATATGGACACCTTATCTTTGACAAAGGAGGCAAGAATATACAATGGAGTAAAGACAATCTCTTTAACAAGTGGTGCTGGGAAAACTGGTCAACCACTTGTAAAAGAATGAAACTAGATCACTTTCTAACACCACACACAAAAATAAACTCAAAATGGATTAAAGATCTAAATGTAAGACCAGAAACTATAAAACTCCTAGAGGAGAACATAGGCAAAACACTCTCAGACATAAATCACAGCAGGATCCTCTATGATCCACCCCCCAGAATTCTGGAAATAAAAGCAAAAATAAACAAATGGGATCTAATTAAAATTAAAAGCTTCTGCACAACAAAGGAAAATATCAGCAAGGTGAAAAGACAGCCTTCTGAATGGGAGAAAATAATAGCAAATGAAGCAACTGACAAACAACTAATCTCAAAAATATACAAGCAACTTATGCAGCTCAATTCCAGAAAAATAAATGACCCAATCAAAAAATGGGCCAAAGAACTAAATAGACACATCTCCAAAGAAGACATACGGATGGCTAACAAACACATGAAAAGATGCTCAACATCACTCATTATCAGAGAAATGCAAATCAAAACCACAATGAGGTACCACTTCACACCAGTCAGAATGGCTGCGATCCAAAAATCTGCAAGCAATAAATGCTGGAGAGGGTGTGGAGAAAAGGGAACCCTCCTACACTGTTGGTGGGAATGCAAACTAGTACAGCCACTATGGAGAACAGTGTGGAGATTCCTTAAAAAATTGCAAATAGAACTCCCTTATGACCCAGCAATCCCACTGCTGGGCATATACACCGAGGAAACCAGAATTGAAAGAGACACATGTACCCCAATGTTCATCGCAGCACTGTTTATAATAGCCAGGACATGGAAACAACCTAGATGTCCATCAGCAGATGAATGGATAAGAAAGCTGTGGTACATTTACACAATGGAGTATTACTCAGCCGTTAAAAAGAATTCATTTGAATCAGTTCTGATGAGATGGACGAAACTGGAGCCGATTATACAGAGTGAAGTAAGCCAGAAAGAAAAACACCAATACAGTATACTAACACATATATACGGAATTTAGAAAGATGGCAATGACGACCCTGTATGCAAGACAGGAAAAAGACGCAGCTGTCTATAACGGACTTTTGGACTCAGAGGGAGAGGGAGAGGGTGGGATGATATGGGAGAATGGCATTCTATCATGTATACTATCATGTAAGAATTGAATCGCTAGTCTATGTCTGACGCAGGATACAGCATGCCTGGGGCTGGTGCATGGGGATGACCCACAGAGATGTTGTGGGGAGGGAGGTGGGAGGGGGGTTCATGTTTGGGAACACATGTAAGAATTAAAGATTTTAAAATTAAAAAAAAAATAATTAAAAAAAAAATAAAATAATATGAAAAAAAAAATAAAAATAAAATAAAATAAAATAGATAACTAGTAAAAACATGCTATAAAGCATAGGGAACTCTCCCCAGCATTCTATAGTGGCCTATATGGGAAAAGAATCTTTAAAAGAGCATGGATATATGTGTATATACAACTGATTCACTTTGCTCACACTTGAATCTAAAACAACATTGTAAATCAACTATACTCCAATAAATTTTTCAAGTATGATGTATTTTTGCTCCTTAATGTCTGAGTAGACTCCCTGGTTTCCTAAATACAAGAAATGCTCTGAGGAAAGTATAGTTTTACAGAGCCAGAAGACACAGAGAAGGAATGAAGGAGAGGAAGAGATGTGGACCAGATTAGGAGATGTTCAAAATAAGTCAAAGATGAGAACATAGGAGATTGTGGATGCCCTGGGAAGGTTTCATTTTCACTAGTGACTGCTACAAAAGAAGATGTGTAGCATGGTGGAGATTATGGAACTGATACTAACAGTTCTTGGAGGAGGATGGATAAGAACAGATTTTGTTGTGATCCCAAGTGCATCCCTCAGTGGTATAGAGACATATAGGCTAGCAGGCCTCCTGGGTCTGGCCCAATTCTCTATGTATCTAGAAGACAGAACTCTGTAATTCCTTGAACCTACTAATGCTCACAGAGAAAGACTAAATGAAGTGATAGTCAATATCTATTCACAGACTATAGCACAGGAACAGGTATGAAATGGAGGTGAGATAGGAGAGCATCCCCATACCTAGATGAGGAGGAAATATATTTCCATAGAAGTGGATGGAGACAGGAATGAAAGTAGACTGTGTTAGTGAAGGAAGAGATGTGATTCCCACATTTGGACATAGGTTCATTAGCAGGTAAGTTTCCTATGTATGGTAACCAGTTATCCATCCTCAGAGGAGTATGGTCAGTGTGGAGGCTGAAGGATGGTTAGCATCCCTTATTGTGACAGATAACACAGAATGCTTTTTTGTGTACTGGTGTTAGTTTATGTCAAAGTTTAGGGCCCACAAAAGAGTCCTGATAAACAATGCATGTTTTCAGTTGAGTCCTCTAAAATGCTCTGCCTTCAAGTTAAAAAACAAATGAAAATAGATGAGCCCTCCAAAGTGTGTAACTAAGCTTGGAAGCATTTTATCTATTATTAGAGAGAAGTGATCTACCCTTAACTACTAGACAGAACACTGAATCTTCTGTGGAAAAATAACACCAACAAAACCACTACAATATTTGACTTGTAAAACAAAACAAAGTTTTTCATACATTGTCCATCACTCCATAAAATACAATTAGACATGACAAGAGTCAGGATGAAATTACCAAAACCAAGAGGAAAAAAAAAAAAACATGAAGCAAACCTACATATGAACATTGTGAATTCAGATTTTTGAATCCATCCACCTGCAATGCAGGAAATGCAGGAGGATCGGGTTCAATCCCTCCCTGGTCAGGAAGATCCCCTAGAGAAGGAAATGGCAACCCACTCCAGCATTCCCGCCTGAGTAATCCCATGGACAAGGAAGCCTAGGGGGCTATATTCCATGGGATCACAAAGAGTTGGGCACAACTGAGCACACACGCCTTATCAGGGTGATACCATGAAAATAATTAATCTTAGATATATGATTCTAACCTCCTTGTTCATTTCCATTTTCTCCACTAAATCATTTTCTAATTACCCTTTGATCTTATATGAGCAGTCTGTGGAGTACACTTGCATAAAACTTATAGGTACTAGCTTTATCGTATGTTCTCTTCCCAAATTAAAAAAAAAATACCGTGATTTTTGAATAACTGATGTTAATATGGTCAAGAAAATAGATGTAATATGGACAATTTTACCAGAATCTATAGAAAGGAATTAAATGAAAAATTTAAAACTGAAAACTACAGTGATTTAGTGATTTAGGCTATTGTTGTTCAGTTGCTCAGTCATGTCTGATTCTTCGCAATCCCGTGGACTGCAGCATGCCATGCTTCCCTATCTTTCACCATCTCCTGGAACTTACTCAAGCTCATCTCCATCAAGTCACTGATGCATCTAATCATCTCATACTCTGTCATCCCTTTCTCTTCCTGTCTTCAATCTTTCCCAGAATCAGGGTCTTTTCTAATGAGTCAGCTCTTTGCATCAGGTGGCCAAAGTACTGGAGTTTCACTTTCAGCATCAGTCCTTCCAATGAATATTCAAGACTGATTTCCTTTAGGATTGAGTGGTTTGATCTCCTTGCAGTCCAAGGGACTCTGAAGAGTCTTAAACACTACAGCTCAAAAGCATCAAGTCTTCAGTGGTCAGCCTTCTTTATGGTCCAGCTCTCACATCCATACATGACTACTGGAAAAACTATAGCTTTGACTATCTGGACATTTGTCAGCAAAGTAATGTCTCTGCTTTTTAATATGATATCTCGGTTTTCCATAGCTTTTCTTTCATAGCAGCATCTTTTAGGATTTGAAGTAGCTCAGTTGGAATTCCATCACCTCCACTAGCTTTGGTGATAGTAATGCTTCCTAAGGTCCATTTGACATCACACTCCAGGACATCTGGCTCCAGTTGAGTGACCACAGCATTGTGGTTATCTGGGTCATTAAGACATTTTTTTGTGCAGTTGTGATCAATTAAATGGTCCTTTCCCTTGACAACCTTGGTCTTTTGTTCCCCCAGAGGGTTATAGATTGAGGCTTTAGCAAATCATAATGTCTGGGTGTTAGATAAGACCTGAAGAAAGCTCTGGCCCTAAATATCATCCTATGCTTTCACCCCAGTTTTGCAGTTTTAACTGAAAAGATCATGATTTCTCACACAGAAACCACAGTTACACCTTTGTCATAAATCAAATGACTAAGCGTGAATGAGTCTGTTTTGCGCCATCTCTCTAGCTTCTAGTCATCTGAATTCCACAAGTGAGTAGTTTTGTGTTTTGTTTTGTCATTTTTAATACATATAAGACTTTGGGTGCTAGTTCTTTGTTTCTAAGTGAAACTTTTTTGAAGTATGACTTACTAGATTATAACAGGGAAAAATCATAAGATAGAGCTGATCCATTTTTATAGAGTGAACACACATATATCTACCACCATGATGAAGATATACAATAACAGCACTCTAACAATTTCTCTTTTGCCCTCTATTAGTCATTTATCAAATGTACATATCCATTTCTGTTAAATTCATAGAACTTAAATTACTGGCATGAATATATTCTGCTTTAGTGTATATTGACAAACATTTCTGCAAAATAGTTGTAACAACACATACTTCCATATACTTCCAATAGAAGCTTGTGAGAGTTCCAGTTGCTCCACATCCTTGCCAACACTTGGCATTGTCAGTCCTTGTCATTTTTTGCCATTCTGGTGGGAATAGAGTATCAATTCATTGTGATTTTAATTTGCATTTCCTACACACTACTAATGCTGAGCAACTTTTCAGGTTTGTTAGCCTCTTGGATACTGACTATCCTGTTCAAATTTATCGCTTACTTTTTGCTTAGTGGTCTGACTTAAAACAATTACAGTCAGATCTTCATATTCATGGGTTCCATATCCACAGATTCGACTGACTATGGATCATGTAGTATTATATTTATGATCTGCAGTTAGTTAATTTGTGGATGTGGAATCTGTGGGTATGAAAGTCTGATTATGGCACTTAAGAATCCCAAATTTTGGAATCCATGGTGGGTCCTGGAACCAATCTCTTATGGATACTGAGAGATAACTGATTATATGCACATACATTTACATCAGATATGTGATATAATTACACATATACTGTCTGTATGTAATATATTACACTTATCAGATAAGCATATTGAAAATATCTTCTCCCACTCTAAGGCTTACTTTTCATGCTGTAAAGTATACATTTAGATGAGTAGAAGTATTTAATTTTAATGAAGTCAAATTTATTAACTTTTTCCTTTATGGTTAATTTTTTCAGTGTGTTTTGTTTCAGAAGGATTTGGCTGCCTCAAGGTCATGAATATGTTCTACGTTTTCTCCTCAAGAAGCCTTCTTGTTGTGCCTTTCAGATTTAGGTTCACGATTTAGCTGATTTTTATTTTTACTTTTTTTTGGTAAATGGTGTAAATTGGGGTGGGGGTTCTTTTTTCACCTTATATGGATATCCAACAGATCTGGCAATTTAAAAGACCACTATTTTCCCACAGAAACAACAGTTGCACCTTTGTCATAAATCAAGTGACTGTATATGAATGAATCTGTTTCTAGACTCTCTATTTTGTACCATTGATCTATTTGTGTTTACTGGCACCATTCCATGAAATCTTAAATATGTTAGCTTCATGAAAATCTTGCTAGCTAGTGGTGGAAGTCCTCCAACTTTTTTTGTTTTGGCTATTTCTGGTTCTTTACATTTATATATATATTTTAGGTTCAGCTTGCCAATTTTCAGAAAAATGCACTAAATTTTTACTTTTATATTAAACCCACCCAAGATGTATTTTTTATTAAGTCATATTCATTATGTCTTCCCACTTATTTATTCTTTTGAATCTTCTTTATTTCTCTCCACTTCCCCTGTTTCTATATGAGATAATTTTCCTTCTGCTGTAGAACTTCCTTTATTATTTCTTTCTTTTAATGTGAACCTTCTGATGACATATTTGCTCAATTTTTGCCTCTATTAAATGACTTCGTTCCTTTTTTAAAGTTATATCTTTGTGCACATAATACTGTGTTGGAACTTAATTTCTTTCATCACTGAAAGATGACATTTCAGTCACCTTCTTTCATCATTTCTTTTGAAAGTAATCTTCCTATTTTATTGGATTGCTTTCCTCTAATTGCTTGTCCAGATTTTCTTCTGACTTGAGTTTACAATAATTTTCCTATTTTGTGCATAAGCATACTTTTATATATACATATTTTTAACCTGTGTGGTGTTTATAGAGATTCTTAGATCAATGGATTAATGTCTTTTAACCAGTCTTGGTCATTTTTTCCTCAAATATTGCTTCAATCTCATTCTCTTTTTTGGGATCTCACTTGTATCCATGGGATGCACTTTTCACTTGCTCCAAATGGCTCAGACTCTCTTTTTCATATTTACCATTCTTTTTTTCTCTCTGTTTCAGTTTATATATTTCTATTGTCTTATTTCCAGTTAATTATTTATTTGTTCTATTGTGTCTAATATGCTGCTAAAGCCAGACATTTAATTCTTAGTATGAGCCATTATTCTTACTCTATAGTAAGTTTGGCCTTTTAGTACAAAATGAAGCAGAGCAAAGGCTAACAGAGTTTTGCCAAGAGAGCGCACTGATTATAGCAAACAATCTCTTCCAAAAATGTGAGATATGACTACACATGGACATCACCAGATGGTCAATGTTGAAATCAGATTGATTATAATCCTTGCAGTTGAAGATGGAGAAGCCCTATATCTTCAGCAAAAACAATACCAGGGGTTGACTGTGGCTCAGATCATGAACTCCTTATTGCAAAATTCAGACTTAAATTAAAGAAAATAGGGAAAACCACTAGACCATTCAGGTATGGCCTAAATAAAATGCCTTACAAGTATTTAATAATAAAATTCCTATACAAGTGGCAGTGAAAAATAAATTCAAGGGATTAGATCTGATAGACAGAATGCCTGAAGAATTGTGGACAGAGATTCATGACATCATACAAGAAGCAGTGATCAAAACCATCTCCAAGAAAAAGAAATGTAAAAAGGGAAGTGGCTGCCTGAGGAGACCTTATGAATAGCTGAGAAAAGAAGGGAAGCTAAAGGCAAAGGACAAAAGGAAAGATATACCCATCTGAATGCAGAGTTCCAAAGAATAGCAAGGAGATAAAAGAAAGCCTTCCTCAGTGATCAGTGCAAAGAATTAGAGGAAAACAATAGAATGGGAAAGACTAGAGATCTCTTCAAGAAAATTAGAGATATCAAGGGAACATTTCATGCAGAGATGGGCACAATAAAGGACAGAAATGGCAGGGACCTAACAGAAGCAGAAGATATTAAGAAGAGGTAGCAAGAATACACAGAAGAACTATACGAAAAAGGTCTTCATGACCCAGATAACCATAATGGAGTGAACACTCACCTAGATCCAGACATCTTGGAGTGTGAAGTCAAGTGGACCTTAGGAAGCATCACTACAAACAAAGCTAGTGAAAGTGATGAAAGTCCAGCTGAGCTATTTAAAATCCTAAAAGATGATGCTGTTAAACTGCTGCACACAATATGCCAGCAAATACAGAAAACTCAGCAGTGGCCACAGGACTGGAAAAGGTCAGTTTTCATTCCAATCCGAAAGAAGGGTAATACCAAAGAATGTTCAGACTATCACACAATTGCACTCATTTCACATGCTAGCAAAGTAATGCTCAAAATTCTCCAGTTTGGGCTTCAACAGTACATGAACCAAGAACTTCCAGATGTTCAAGCTGGATTTGGAAAAGGCAGAGGAGCCAGAGATCAAATTACCAATGTCCATTGAATCATAGAAAAAGCAAGAGAATTCCGGATAAACATCTACTTCTGTTTCATTGACTACACCAAAGCCTTTGACTGTGTGAATCACAACAAATTATGGAAAATTTTTCCAGAGATCGGAATACCAGACCACCTTTACTGCCTTGTGAGAAACCTGTATGCAGGTCAAAAGCAGCAGTTAGAAGCAGACATGGAACAACACACTGGTTCCAAATTGCAAAAGGAGTACATCAAGGCTGTATATTATCACCCTGCTTATTTAACTTATACACAGAGTACATCATGTGAAATGCTGTGTTGGATGAAGCACAAGCTGGAATAAAGTTTGCCGGGAGAAATACCAATAACCTCAGATATGCAGATGACACCACCCTTATGGCAGAAATTGAAGAGGAACTAAAAAGCCTCTTGATGAAAGTAAAAGAGGAGAGTGAAAAAGCTGGCTTAAAACTCAACATTTAGAAAATGAAAATCATGGCATCTGGTCCCATCATTTCATGGCAAATAGATGGGGAAACAATGGGAACAGTGACAGACTTTATTTTCTTGGGCTCCAAAATAACTGTGGATGATGACTGCAGCCATAAAATTAAAAGATGCTTGCACCTTGGAAGAAAAGCTATGACAAACCTAGACAGCGTATTAAATTACTAAAAAGTGGAAACATCATATTTGCCAACAAAGGTCCAAATAGTCAAAGCTATGGTTTTTCCAGTAGTCATGTATGAATCTAAGAGTGGAACCAGAAAGAAAGCTGAGCGCTAAAGAACTGATGCTTTTGGACTGTGGTGCTGGAGAAGACTCTTGAGAGTCCTTTGGACAGAGAGGAGATCAAACCAGTCAATCCTAAAGAAAATCAATGCTAGCTATTCATTGGAAGGACTGATGCTGAGGCTAAAGCTCCAATACTTTGGCCACCTGATGCCAACTCATTGGAAAGGACCCTGATATTTGAAAGGATTGAGGGCAGGATAAGAAGGGCTGACAGAGACTGAGATGATTGGATGGCATTATTGATTTAATGAACATGAGTTTGAGCAAACTCTAGGAGATAGTGAAGGACAGGGAAGCCTGGCATGCTGCAGTCCATGGGATCACCAAGAGTTGGACACGACTTAATGACTGAACAAAAGCAATCACTGTCTGTCCCATTGTGCTGAAAATTTGTGATTTCCTCCTGCCTTCTCCTCATTTGCTAGCTACAGTGTCTTCATCAGCCAGGCCCTTGGTTAAAACCTCCAGAAAGCTCATCATCTCTCTTTGCTAGTGGGGTATCTGGCAGGTCTGAGTTCTGTCTGGAATATATCCCTGAGCCAGCACCATGGCTTCTGGAACAGAAGAGAGAGAGGCACTATATGTATGAATAATGAAAGCATGGGGTGACTTCTGAAATGAAGATACTTACCATAAACGGGCTTCATGATCATCAGAGGATTTTCAAATCAGAAATCCTATACCAACTACATGGCATCTTCATGAGAAGTTTTCCTTCTCCTAAAATTGACTCTCTCAAGCAGTCAAGGCATTTGGATGAAAATAGAACCCTTGGTTGTACAGATGCTGGAACCTGGAACTTAAGCATGAAATAAATGTATCACCGTTATTGGGCTACCTCCAGGGAAGCCAGACCTAGAGAAACAGAATGCTGTGGTGACAGAACAGCATACAAAGCATATTGCATAGGACCAGAAGTTCTCCCTTCTCTAGGTAAGGGTCACCTTCAGTAAATTCACCTGGGAGGAACCCCTCAAGGTGTAGACCATGTACCTGGCAAAAATCTGTGATATTGCTCCATGGGCACATCTGGGTGGCTTCTACACTGGTTGTGCAAGGGTTACAGCAAATTCCCATAAGAAATTAGCTGTTCTCTTAACACCGTGTCTTGCCTTCCCATATCTGGATGTTTCCTCTTCTCATTCTTTCCTCCTTGAATGTCCTGCCCCTACTACCTCCTCAGCTATAAAAACCCAACCCCCCACTTCCCAGCATAAGTGAAATACCAACTCATTGCTAAGCTTCCCTCAGTCTTCGTCTGACCACATTATGTCACCGTACTATTTATAGTCTTCCAGTGGCTCTTAGCTGCCTTCAGATTATACCCCAAGCCCTCCTGGACTCCCACAGTTCCATTTATTCTCTAGCACAGCGTTAACCTTGATGACATTTCATCATAGCTACTACTTGTGTGCAGTCTTCCCCTTTTGTAGCCTTGACCCAGAAGGACAGAATCCTCTCTGATTCCCTTTCCTTCTCTACTTGGCCTTGCGTGGGCCTTGGCACTCAAGAGACACTATTGATCAACTAAATGAACAAAAGGCAATTAAAGTTAAGGGCATCCAAATAGAAAACTGCAGGGGACATAGAGTAATCCCAGATTACTTCTGAGCAGGAGTAACCAGAAACCATATCAGCTTTTTCTAGAAGCATAACTCTCTAGAACTCTAAGTTAGGCAGAGACCCCAAAGATCACCACTTTTAGGCTGACCCTTCATCCTCCCTGAAACCAACATCTACATCTTTCTTGGCACAGGCAGAGGCATGCAAAAATCTTCATGACCAAGGACAACAGGTTTTCAGGATTGGGAGTGTAGAGTGAGTCTTTCTCCCCTGGGTGGGTAAGTAGTGCTTTCATTTCTTAGCTGTCAGATTTAGATAAGGAAATAGCATCCATTTCTTCATGAGCACCTAGACTACACCATGCACTGTGCAAAGCAATAGCAGTACATGTTGTATAGATGTCTCATCATTCTAAAGAATGATATGGCCTCTGAAGAAATAGACATAACCGTAAGCCCCAATAAATATTTTTATGATTCAAAATATGTGAATAAAATTCCATGGTGACAGAGAAGAACCCTACCAATACTGCCTGATGAGTCTAGAAGGGGAGACAAACAAGTACAAGGCAATATGACATGTGCTACAGTAGTAATGTACGCAAAACACTGTGAACATCTATAGCCACGTCTACCGGGAGGGTGAAGGGAGGCAATGGCTGATCTGAGTCCTGTGGGATTGGGAGGTAGGGTCAGATGGAGGGAGTAGCTTTTGCGAAAATATGAAAGAATGAAAGGTCATAGTTGAAGAAAAGCAAGAATTTGGTTAGGCTGGAGTATAGAGAACAGGATGAAATCAGGTAAAAACAAGCCAAAATATGGAAGTTGTTGCCAAACTGGCTTTGAAAACCATGCCAAGTTTAGACTTGATTCTCAAGGCAGTGGGAAGGATTCAAAGTATTTGATGTGATTCTGAAAAGACCAGTGGAAAATCACCCTACCGCAGAGTGGGAGATGAACTGAAATCAGTCACAGAGATGAGAAAGCTGGATTGAGGCTTAGCTCTGGTCTGGGTGGAAGGTGGGTGCCTGCACCAGGTCTGTGATGAAGAATCTGTAGACTATATTTAAGAAATACAGGCAAAGAAGACTTGACAGGAGTCCATGACCTATTTATATGTGGATGGGGAAGAAGAAATCAGAATGACTGAATATTTATGCCTTGAATAACAAGTTAAGTAGTGATCTCATTCAGAGACACAGGAAAGCTAACAGGAGGGAGACAATGAGTTTAATTTTGAACTTGATGGGTGCAAAATGCTGTTCTGTCATATGATAGGGGATAGATTTTGTAGCCATCAGTGCCCTGAGGTCACCCGTGTTCCATACCTGAGATTCCTGTGTTCCATACCTCGGCCCATCCCTTTTCCTCATTCCCAGCCCCTTTTTCCAATGCACATGTTGAGGTGTTTTGTTAACTCATCTTAAAACCATACAGGCATGCAGGGAACATGCTACCCTTCCATTCTCCTTTCTCTAACCTTTGCTGTCCTCAGGCTCACTGTGTTGGGCAGAATAATAAACTCCCAAAGATGCCCTAATCCCTGGCACCTAAGGTGAACACGTTACCTTACATAACAAGAAGGACTCTGCAATGTGATTAAGGCTAAGAACCTTAAGATGGAAGATTATCCTAATTTACCCAGGTGAGTCTGACCCAATCACACAAATTCTTAAAAGCATGGAAGCTTTCCAGGCTGCAGTAAACCAGAGCTTGGCAGTATGAGGAGGACTTACCTTGCTATTGCTGGCTTGAAAGATGGAGGAGGAGCAATGAGCCAAAAAAATGCAGACATCCTCTAGAAGCTGGAAATGGCAAGGGAACAGATTCTCCCCTAGAGTCTCCAGAAAAGAACACAGCACTCCTGACACCTTGAGTTTAGCCCAATGAGACCACCTCAGATTTCTGACCTGTAGAATGGTTAAGATAATAAATTACTTTTAAGCTGCCAAGGTTGTGATCATTTGTCACAGCAGTGATACTCACAAAAATCCACACATTTCATTTCAGGACATTTTTCAAATTTAAATTCCTATTGAAAGCAATTGAAACTTTTTCAAAAAGAGATTATAAGAAGGAGATACCCAAGATCCCCCTTTCATATCAACAGTCCTGGGGTTCCTAGAGGGCCAAGGATTCTATAATAAAAGAAATTCATGCCATGTCATCAGATAACCTGGTAAGAGAGAAAGAACTGAGGTGGGAGGGAAACCTGGGAAAGAAGACAAGTTAGTAAATGAGGCAAGAGGAGGGAGTGAGAGAAAAGGAAAACAAAGATGGTGTAACATCAGCAAAACCAAGAAAGGACAGCCTTTAAGTGGTAGGTGTTGGTCAGAAGCATTAAATGCTAAAGAGAGGAAAAAATTGAATTTGACAACAAGCAGGTCATTAGTGGACTTTAAAGGAAGCATTTCAATGAAGAGATAGGGAAGAGCTAGAATGCAGAGGGTTGGAGAGAGACTAGAGAAAGAATTAAGAACTAAATAAGCTGTGAGCAAACTATTAGAAAAGACTGTGCATTATTCATCTTTATATGCAATATTCAGCACAACGCCTGGAGCACAGGGGGTGCTCATTAAATGCTGACTTGAGTGAAGCACTGGAGTCAGTGGGTATAGACAAGCACTTCTCAAACCTTATTGTGCTTTACAAATCACCTGGGGATTCTGATGCAGTAGGTCTGGGGGAGACCTGAGATCCTGCATTTCTAATGAGGGTGTTGATGATGGATCTGGTCTGTAGACCTCACTTTGAGTAACTAGGATGTAGATCATCCCAACCAATCACCCAGCAATCATAACTCCTCTTGGTTCCTGGGTAATATTATGATTCCAGAGACCAGGGTGACTTCTGAAACTGTAGAACTTTTTGACTTCATGATACACATCTGCACAATGGGACTAAACTAGATACCAAACCAGGCCTAGCACCTGGGAGTTGACATTCCTAAAAGGCTTTGTACCTCCCTCCCTCAACAAATACTCTCCACATTACAGAATTTTCCTCAATTCCTTCCGAACTCAATACCGCCACCAAACCCTCGATCACCAACAGAACTGTTCATGTGCCACCGCTGACAAATATAAAAAGAAAGCTTTTGATATTAGTCATAGGGAGATATATTCTCACACAGTAACCTCAGGAATTTCAAATGTATGGATTTACAAACAGCCACTTGGATCAGAAATCCCTCTCTGAAAAAAAAAATGCTTCTCAGAGAGGGACACCCCAGTGACCTTTTCCCAGAGGCAGCAGGGGCACCAGACCAAATACAAACATCACAAAACAAACTTGGAGAAAGTAAATAATCTCAATCCTAATCATCTACCTATATCTCAATTTTAAAAAGTGATTAAACATCTACCCTGAAATATAAGGGCTTCCCCAGTGGCTTAGCAAGTGAAGAACTGACCTTCAGTGCAGGAGACACAGGAGATGTGGGTTCAATCCCTGGGTTGGGAAGATCCCCTGGAGAAGGAAATGGCATTCTGGTATTCTTGCTGGGAAAATCCCATGGACAGAGGAGCCTGGTGGGCTACAGTCCATGGAGTCACAAAGAGCTGGACATGACTGAAGAGACTGTGTGTGGCATAGCACTGGAATATAAAATGCCATGCTGGATGTCATTAAATGGCACCACCATGGATATGGAGACACAGGATGTCAGAGGGATTATTAACCTTTAAAAGAAATTATCAAAGGAACCAAAGGGATAATATTTTGGACAAAATGGATGAGGTAGGCCTTTTCCCATAAAGTGAACGTCCATAGCAGTTCACCCCAAACATATTTCACAGCTCAGTTTTTATGCTATCCCAACCCACCTGTTAGAGGAACTCGGCCCATGTGAAAGGGAAGCAGACTAGCAGCAAAAGGTCAGTGAATCAGTCAGCTCTCTTTCAGTGAAAGTCACATAAAACTTCACCCACATCAGCATAAATAAAAGCAAATTTGTTTGCTGACATCACTGAAATGCCCCTGGATGGGGTACAATTTAGGGTTTAAACAGTGTCCCAAATTTGTCTCACAACTTTGCTGCCTCAAGGTTGCCTCCAAATCCAGGCTGTATATTGGGTCCCCTATAGCAATTTCAATCTTGTATATCACAGTAATTCGCTCAGCTGGGGGAGTTCACGTCCCCTAAAGGGCAACCCAGAAACCTAGGTGAGAGTCCATTGATTCTATCTGGCAGGACCTGGGTTATGGGTTCATCTCTGTAAACAACAGAGGTTGTGGTGGGGTAGCACAGACTTCCCAGGTAGCACTAGTTGTAAAGAACCTGCCTGCCAGTGTAGGAGCTGCAGATTCAATCCCTGGGTCGGGAAGATCCCCTGGAGAAGAAAATGGCAACCCATTCCAATATTATTGCCTGGAGAATCCCATAGACAGAGGAGTCTGGTGGGCTACAGTCCATAGGGTGGCAAAGAGTCAGACACGACTGAAACAACTTAGCATGCACACACGGAGTAGGGGAAAGAATGTCCCTCCCCAAATGATCTGATCATGTCTTGTGTTCTACTCTGGGGAGTGACCTCCATTGTCAGAAGATCTTGAGCTGAACAGAGGCAAGGATTAATACCCCTCAATCCAACCAAGGTTTCATTTGTCCCAAGAAGGGAGAATGATGCTGAGAGGGAAATGCACTAAGTGTCCATCCTAGTCAGGTGTGTACACACATTCAGGCCCAAGTCTGTTACAATGAGGGAAATCCAGGCTCCTGATGATGCAAGTCAGTGATCAGATCATTTCTATCTTCAGATCAACACCTCTGGAGGAATCCCTGCTCTGCTGCTCTGGCCACACCAGTTTCTGGTGACCCATTTTGTGTTCTGGGGCCAAATCCACCTTCTCTCCTTATTACCTTTGCAGAGACCTTCACTAAAGGTTGGTCCTGCCTGTTGCTTCACTTAACTTACATCAGAGCTAATTCCTTCTCTATGGCTTATCTGATCACCATAGAAGAACTCAGGAAGGGGTCTCATGTCAGGCTCGGCATAAAGGAAACTGAATAGGCCAAACCCTGCCCTTCAGACCAGACTGGAGTCCTGCTTCAGAAAAATCAATGCCTCCATTTATTTTCTTTCTTATGAGTCATGCTCCCAGATGAAGAGAACAGGATACTGTCAGTTGCTGGTATGATGAAACAGTGGCTTGAAGGTATTATATTTCCCAGAAGGGCCAAGAAGGAAATTTTTAGTCACTGTCCCCGTTGGGAAGTTTGGGACATGTTACAGCTCAATGTACTCAGTATCTATGGTCCACTTCCTACTTTTCAGTGACGCTTGTCTAGACCAGTCCCAAAGGAATCAATCAAGGCAATTGTCCATGTAAATCTATTCACCAAAAAATCTAGGTTAGCTTAAGAAGAAACATTCATGCTCTTATTCAGGCTGTTTATTGAGAGAAAGCTCAGTTTGGTGGTAAAAAAAACAAACAAACATGAACTTGGGAGCCAGAAATAACTGATTTCAAGTTGCTCTTCTGTCCCTTAATGGCTGAGTGAGCTAGGACTGGTTATGTAATCCATCTGAGCCCCCATTTCCTACATGTTTGGGAGGGTTCCCTGAGATGATCATGTTTGTAAAGTGCTTAGCATAGTACACAGTGCAAAAATTACTCAATGCACATTCTTGTTAAGGGCATACTGTGTGCCACGTACTCTACTAGGTTCCAGATCACAGGGCTAAATTAAATAGAATAATAAAATATTAAAATGGGATGAGATATTAAAGAACATGTTATCTATCACACTAGGAGAGACTTGAAGATTTGTACAAAGATGGATTCAGAGGGATGGGACCTGCATTCCTCCCCCTTCTCCTAGATCTCCTGCTGCCGCTGCTGCTGCTGCTAAGTCACTTCAGTCGGGTCCAACTCTGCTGTCTATGGGATCACACAGAGTCGGACATGACTGAAGTGACTTAGCAGCAGCAGCAGCGGCAGGAGATCTAGGAGAGGGGGGAGGAATGCAGGTCCCATCCCTCTGAATCCATCTTTGTACAAATCTTCAAGTCTCTGTAAAGAAAGTTCTAAATTGGCTAAGATAAGCAGGAATCTAAATTTTTTTTGCATTGTTTTTTAACTTTTTATTTTGTTTTGGGGTATAGCTGATTAACAATGTTGTGATAGTTTCAGGTGAACAGTGAAGGGACTCAATCATACATATACATGTATCCATTCTCTCCCAAACTCCCCTCCCATCCAGACTGCCACATAACATGGAGCAGAGTTCCACGTGCTATACAGTAGATCCTTGTTGGTTACCCATCTTAAATATAGAATTGTGTATATCATAGGGGCTTCCCTGGTGGCTCACCGGGTAAAGCATCTGCCCACAATGTGGGAGACCCGGGTTCATTTCCTGGGCTGGGAAGATCCCCTGGAGAAGGAAACGGCAACCCACTCCAGTACCCTTGCTGGGAAAATCCCATGGACAGAGAAGTCTGGTAGGTTACAGTCCATGGGGTCACGAAGAGTCGGACACGATTGAGCGACTTCACTTCACTTCACATAGGCAATCATAAGTTCGTTCTCTAAGTCTGTGAGTCTCTTTCTAAGTTCGTGCAAGTGTGCTCAATCACTGCCATGTCTGACTCTTTGCGACCCTGTGAACTGTAGCCCGCCAAGTTTCTCTGTCCATGGGATTCTCCAGGCAAGAATACCGTCATTTCCTCCCCCAGGGTATCTTTCCAACCTGGAGATTGAACCCCCCTCTCCTGCATCGCCTGCATTGGCAGGCAAACTCTTTACCACTGAGTCACCAGGGAAGCCCATTTTGTAAGTTCATTTGTATCTGAATAATTACTGTTTCAAGATGTGGACATACAAATTCCATCTTAGTTTAGATTCTGAAATCTGCCCTGAAATCTGCAATCCAGCTGCCCCAGGCCCCAATTACTTCTTGATGGTGTATGCATGCAGCTTGCCTTTGCTGGCTTGGTAGCAAGGAAAGAAAGCCAGTGGCTCCCAGCCTAGCTCTGCAGCGGTGTCCTGCAGCAGATGGCTGATGTCCGGTGCTCACTGGAGTAGGCAAAGCAGATCATAATTTCTGATTAGGTAAGAAGGTGGGTCCAGAAGGGAGGGGACCACATCCCTGGCATCAATTCCCAAAATGTAACAGTACAGACCTCTGCATATGGTGGCCTGTATAGTGTCTCACAAACACCATCCAGTCATCTAATCATAAGTGTATCATGATCACCCCATCTTAGTCCCTGACAAGGTCCTAAGGGGCCAATTTAGATCTAGGACCCCAGCCATATTGATGCTATATTTCGTTTATTTTGGCTTCTGGCAGGGAGCACTACTAATGGGTATAAACCACTTTGTAAGTCAAATATAAGGGTTTTTATTTCCAGTCCAAACAGGCACCAGTTCTCTAGCAGAGCCCCTGCCAAGCACTGACACAAATGCCCTGGGGGTCAGGATGAGATCATGGTCAGGCTCAAACATTTCATACTCAAAATAGAGCCTATGTATATCCCGAGTATCCTGGATCCCATATTTTACACCTCACCAAAATCAGTGTCAGGTTGCCGGGAAACTATGAGAGATGAAAAAGCCTGAATTCAGTTTTCAAATCTGATGGAGGTGAGAGAGGTCCAAAATGACCTGTAAAGAAATTGAATCAAATTAATCTTCTTCCCAGAGACAGCATCTTCTCCCTTCAAGACTTCCTCCCATCAGATCTTGAACTAGATTGAACCTTTCATTCAATAACTTTGTTTACTAGGTGTCAGGTCCTTTGCTAGCTACAGCATTATATTAGTGCTCAAGACAACAAAAATCTCTACCTTCCCAGAGCTCACAGACTTACAGGAAATATGGACAGAAATCCTGGAGCATACACCTGATCTACACCCAGAGGTCAGGGAAGACAACCTTGAAGTGAGGTTTAAGGTGAGACCAGAACCATGGGTAGGAAGAAGCTGGGGGAAGAATGTGAATGCCCTAAGGTGGGACATTATAAAATATTAGTGATGATGATGGCAGGTACTATTTATTTAGTACTCATTTTATGTTGGTTGCTTTATATAGATTGACTCATTTGATTCTTGTAACACTCATGTGAAGTCAGTGAAATTTTTTTCTTTTTTGGAAAAGACTTTATTGGAGTATGGTCGATTTACAATGTTGTGTTAGTTTCAGGTATACAGCAAAGTGAATCCCTTTTTTTATAATATTCTTTTCCCATATAGGCCATTACAGAGTACTGAGTATTGATTTGTACCCTTTTTTTAGACTTCACATATAAGCAATATCCTATGATATTTATCTTTCTGTGTCTGACTTACTTCACTCAGTAAGACAGTCTCTAGGCCCATCTATGTTGCTGCAAATGGCATCATTATTCCTATTTACAGAGAATGAACTAAGACTTTGGAATTGAGTCATGTTACATAACCTTGCCCCAGTCACACGGCCGGTAGTACCTGATTTTTAATTTAGCCAAGCCTGGCCCAGGAGCCTACACTCAAATGACCAACATTCATTTGTTCATTCATTCATTAACTCATATTGAGCGCCTAGCTAAAACTTAGGGGGATAAAGAAGACCAAGACCTACTTGCCTCCAGGGAGCTCCCAGTACTTCACAGAAGGCATGGGGGCCTGGAACAGGAGCCAGACTTGAAACTTGGGCTCTGGTATTGCCTCTCATGCCTGGCTTACCCAGCAGCCAGACCCACTTCTAGTATTTGCAGGGCCCAGGACAAAAGTACAGATGGAACGGCTGTCAGAACGAACCACCACCAATCTAGGGGCTCTAAACAAGAATCTATTCTCACTCAGTTCTGGATCCAAGAAATCTGAAATCAAGGTGCCACCAAAGTCCTGTTCCCTCTGAAAACATTAGCAGAGAATCCCTGCCACGTCTTCCAGCTTCCAGGGGAGCCAGGTGTCCTGGGCTTAGGGCAGCCTCTGCCAACATATGGCCTGTTCCCCTGTATTTCTATGTCTCCTCTCTTATAAGGACACCCATCCTTGGACTTATGGCCCAGCTGTTAATCCAGAATGATCTTATCTCAAGACCCTTCCCTTAATTAGATCTGCAGAGACCCTTTTCCCATATAAATTCATATTCCCACATTCCAGGGATTAGGACTTGGACATATCTTTTGAGGGCTACAATTCAACCCACTAAGCCCACATATCATGTCTAAATATTTAAAAGTTACAAATAACCCTGGTGGTCCAATAGCTAAACTTCCCCTTCAAATGCAGGAAGATATAAGTTTGTTCCGTGGTCAGGGAGCTAAGATCCCATATGACTTTTGGTTAAAAACTGAAACATAAAAACAGAAGCAATATTGTAATGAACTAAGACTTTAAAAATGGTCCACATCAAAAAAAAATCTTTTTAAAAAGTTACAAATAAAATTAATAAACTGGCAAATAACATACTGTCTCTTCTTACCTTGACATTTACACCATCATGACAACAAAATTTTTAAAATATATGCATATAGTTTCACACGATCAAAGATAATATATCAAGGTTGACCAACTTTAATCATCACTGCTTATGTGTGATGAACTATTGATGGGCTGATGGCATTTGGCTAAGTGATAAATACATACATAATTCATAAATTATTATATATGTATTCCATGAAATTTATCTCTCTTGCTTCAGTTAAGTAAAATCACTATGTATGTTCATATAATCAAGAATTTTATGTAATTTGTGTTCAATTGGCACAAATTAGGATAATGGCAAGGTTCACCTCACAGGGCTGTTGTGAGGGTAAAATGGGTCCCATCTGTAAAAAATAAAATGTAAATTGTATTTAGCATGTATAAAACTGAAATACATTTTCACTTAGAGTATAAATTGAGTCTAAAAACTTGTAACATTAATTTCTCAAATAATTATAAGTATCAATTATCTGTTAAATTTATTTTTTTAAACTTTTTATTTTGCATTGTATTTGTATAGCTGGTTAACAATTGCTAACTATACTTGTAATAGTTTCAGGTGAACAGAAAAGGGACTCAGGCATACATGTGCATATACCCATTCTCCACCGAGCTCCCCTCGCACCCAGCTTGCCACGTGACGTTGAGGAGAGTTCCATGTGCTGTAACGTAGGTCCTTGTTGGTTACCAGTTTTAAATGTAGCAGTGTGTACATGTCCATCCCAAATACCCTAACTCTCACTTCCTCCCATTCTTCTCCTCATCAATCTAAGTTCATTCTCTAAAGCTGTGAGTCTTCTTGTTTTGGAAGTTTATTTGTATCATATCTTTTTAGATTCCACATATAAGGGATGTCATACAATATTTCTCCTCTGTTTGACTTACTTCACTCAGTATGACAATCTCTAGGTACTCCATTTTGCTGCAAATTTAAAACGTAAACAGACATTGTAATTAGAGAATATCAACTATTTTAACAATTATTTAAATCATCCTTGATTAAAGTTTTTGAAAATATAATTGTAGCTTCATAAACATTTTATAAAATAAGGTTATTTTGCAGTTTGAGCATTTAGGTGACTATGTCAATAATCCATTGTTACTGATGTTGTATCAGAAGTTCGTTAAGTCTAGAGCTATGTATATACAAACTTGAGTAGCATAACATATCTTGTATTGCAAAATATTCACCATTCATTATATATAACAGTTGTCAATACCATATTAATTCTGAATTACCTCCAGAACCACAAGTTGAACCATGAAGAGAAGCCAAAAAATAATAAAAATAATAAGATATGTGGCATTTTGGAAAAATTGCACTGTATTATGGCAGAATTTGCTGCACTCAGGTTGCTTGAGAGAAAGGAGTTGACACACTGATTTGTCTTTTCTGTTACTTGAGTACTTCCACTGCTTCAAGTCTCCCCAGTCCCACTCTAGTGACAGCAGCCACACACCCATAGACCTGAAGGAAATGACCTGCATTTCCAGGATGTAGAGGAGGAAGCAAGGAGAAGCATTTCCCTGGGGTCTGAATGGTGATGGGCCTGAGAGCTGATGTTCAGGGTTGCAGGCTGTGACAGACCAGCTCCAACAGCTGTCAAGTGACAGAGGCTCCCACGTGCTCTTTTGTGAATTCTAAAGTGTGTGCGTGTGTGTGTGACACTCAAACGTCCCTCTACACTGTAAGGATTGGGATAGGGGCCTCTCTAGCCCAGAGTAAGACCTTGAATACAACTCCCAGAGGTCTGTTTTTTTCTCCTGAATCTAAGTCCCACCTGATAGCCCCAGAAAAGGCCCTGCATCCACTCCCCTGGCCTCCAGAAAGCAAAGGCCAGCCTTGAACACTCCACCTCAGAGTTGATTTTGGGGATCCTTCTCCATGACATCCTCCCCACACCTTCTCCATCACCTGCTGGCCTCTCTGGAGCCACCTGTAATTGTCTCCGGAATCAGTGACCTGTGTGTCCCTATACTTTCCTGACAGTCTCTTTGCCAGGGCGCCCAGATCTCTTGCCACACACCAGGCTGTCACTGTACCTCAATTCTCTCTGTTGAGGCCTGTTGGCTGACATCCCAGCTCTGGTTGTTTTCAGGGGTGTCACCTAAGCTGGATCCCTGGGCAACCTCTTTGCTCTCACAACCTCTGCATAGCATGCTCTTCCCCTCCTGGGTGGAGGGTTCAGACTGGCCTCACCAGCTAACAACCGCCCATCATAGAAAGTGCAGGAGAGATGGATCTACATTTCCCACTCTGACTGCGTGCAGTGCCTTATTCAGATAAAAGTTGTAAACGGTAAAAGCCACTCTACAAACGTGGCTTTTCGGTTGTTTTCTTGGTTCAGTTCAGTTCAGTCGCTCAGTCATGTCCGACTCTTTGCGACCCCATGAATTGCAGCACGCCAGGCCTCCCTGTCCATCACCAACTCTCGGAGTTCACGCAGACTCACGTCAATCGAGTCCGTGATGCCATCCAGCCATCTCATCCTCGGTCGTCCCCTTCTCCTCCTGTCCCCAATCCCTCCCAGCGTCAGAGTCTTTTCCAATGAGTCAACTCTTCACATGAGGTGGCCAAAGTACTGGAGTTTAGGCTTTAGCATCATTCCTTCTTGGTTAGCAGTTTTTAAAAGTTTGATTCTGATTGTCTGTAAATAGAACATGCATACTTCTCTCAATTTTCTTAAATCCAACCCACTTTACACATTTACATCACCACTCTAGTCCTGTATGTAAATAGTATAACATTGTTTTTAAGATAGATGGGAGTGAGTGGATTTGAGTCTCTGCTTCTCATCAGCTTTGAACTCTAAGCAAGCTGTACATCATTTTAAAGCTTAGTTTTTCATCTTCCAAAGAGGATAACAAAACATACCTAGCTAGTTTCTAAGTAAGGCCAAAATAAAGTGGTTAGTATAGCGTCTGCCCACACTGGGTGCTCAGCAGCTGGGAGCTCTGTTCCTCTCATACAGGCTCCCTGATTTTCGAGCTGCACTCTCAAATCTGCCAATGGGTTCAGGGTTTCTTAGTCTGCATACCATATAACCTGGCTCTGATGGGACCCTTTCCTTCCTCCTTTTGGATGAAGCAATTAAGGACTCAGGGGACAGTCTGTAGCCAGGAACCTAAGTCAACTAAATCCAATAAATGACTTCTTCTATTATGTAGAAATCATCGGTGCTTGTAGGTACTAATTGGCTGTCTTCTCTACTTTCCTTTACAGCATTTAAGTAGTTCCTTAACACAGTTTTATTTTGGAGCTTTCTAATTATATTACTCTGGGCACCTATTGTCAATGAGCTTGCCAGTGGGGGGAAAAAAAGCAGAGTTATTTATGTTTCCTTATATTCCACAAGCATTTACAGGGTAGCTCTGATGATCTCAGCACTGCAGAGCATGCCAGAGAATAACATGCATTCCCTGCCCTAGAGGAACCTGAAGACTCACTGGTGAGAAATAATAAATATGCGGAAAATCATCAAATCAAAACTCTGAATCAGATGGTGAATATTTGGTGGAACGATGTGGGTAAACTTAATAATAAGGTAGTAATAATAATATAATAAATCTGTCATTATTTTATAACTATTTTTATACATAAAGAAATAAGCAGATTGAGGAATATATCCTGGACCAGGGAAATAGCATGAACACATCCTTGGTGACCAGACTGAGCCAGTGAGGAGTCTAATGCCCTTGAAAGGAAAGCCACACATGAATGAATCATTTCGTTTCCATAGATATCATCAGGCTCTAAATGATCACTATAATGCCCCAAGCATTTTCCCTGTTTATGGTCTTTCTTCTATGTGACCAATCTGTCACACTCTAGTCTGAAAAAATAACCTAAATATCATGTGAAAAATAGTCACTCTCCAACTCAAAAATTTTTGATGCCTCTCTGCTGCCTGCTGAACCCAACTGGTCACTGAATCCAGCTCCCTCCACCCTGCAGTATCCTTGTAGATCAGAGAATGCCTTGTAGATCAGAGGTAGCAAACTGGGTTTGAATCACAACTCAGCCACCAATTAGCAACATAGACCTCAAAGGAATGTAGTTCAAGCTTCTTTATGCCTTAGATCCACACCTCATAGGGTTGCTGAGGGAATTAGAACATAATGCAATCAAAAGGCTTAGGATACTGCTTAGCACATAGTAAATGCTCAATAAATGGTGGCTATTAGTAAAGGAATATAAATGTTGATTAGTGGAGCAAGTGAACCAGAGAGGATCTCCACTCCCAACCCTTTAAGCTGACTTGACAGGCTCATGTACATGTAGAGGTTACACTTTTCTCTTCCATAGATAGTATAAATTGGGGAGGGCCAGCATATATGCCAGGCTTCCCAGGTGGTGCTAGTGGTAAAGAACCCACCTGTCAATGCAGGAGACATAAGAGATGCAGGTGCAATCCATGGGTTGGGGAGGTCCCCTGAAGGAGAGCACAGCAACCCACTCCAGTATTCTTGCCTGGAGAATCCCATGGACAGAGAAACCTGGCGGGCTACAGTCCATAGGGTCGCATAGAGTCAGACACGACTGAAGCGACTTAGTACAGCACAGCATATCTGTCAGATGTCAGAATCATGTTCCAAAACTACGCCAAGGAGCAACTTGAAAGAAACAGCTGTAACAAGATATACAGAATAGGACGATACTTAGCCCAGTGTTTTGTGTGCTGGTGAACCAGCTCTCTGGAAGAAAAAAAAAAAAAAAGCCCTAATTTTTAGCTTTTGCTGATACATATGAAACAAATGTTCCTATGACACTGATGTCAAGCCACCAAAGTAAAGTCACTGAACTCAGACATGGCCCTTATGAGCCAGTGTGAACTGGTCCCAGTGTACCACTGAAAACTGAGAACAGATAGTTCTAAAACGGAGTTAAATGAGTGAAGTTGCTCAGTCGTGTCCGACTCTTTGTGACCCCGTGGACTGTAGCCCATCAGGCTCCTCCGGCCATGGGATTCTCCAGGCAAGAATACTGGAGTGGGTTGCCATTTCCTTCTCCAGAGGGTCTTCCTGACCCAGGGATTGAACCCAGGTCTCTGGCATTGCAGGCAGAGGCTTTAACCTCTGAGCCACCAGGGAAGCCCAAAACAGAGTTAGTAAAAGACAAAACAGCATGAGGAAAGATGTGGCCAGTGCCTTACCATAAAGCCATTCCACTGACTGAGTAAGTGAATTAACAGGGTGAGAGAACCAGGTTAGGGAAATAGCTTAAGACCCTGGGCTCTGTGGTCAGACAGTCATGGATTCAAATCTCACATTCTTTACTTGCTAGTTGCATGATCCTTTGTAAGTCACTGAGTGAAAAGTCACTCAGTGGTGTCTGACTCTTTGTGACCCCATGGACTGTAGCCCTCCAGGCTCTTCTGTCCTTGGGATTTTCCAGGCAAGAATATTAGACTGGGCTGCCATTTCCTTTTCCAGGGACTTTTCCCAATCCAAGGATCTAACCAGGATCTCCCACCTCCAAGGCAGATTCTTAACAACTTTTCTCATGTGTAAAGTGGTGAAGATGATGGAAATGTCTATTTCATAAGTTTACTCATAGAGTCACATGAGAAATGGCATGTTAAGAAAAAGTGTAGCAATCAAAAAAGGACACAGAAACAAAAATGGACAGAATGTTATGTAAATGAGCTTTACCTCCTAACAAATCACCCAGTATTTATTGGTTTAAAACAACAGCCACCTATTTCCTCACAGTTGGGAGGCTGGGCTGAGCTCAGTGGGAATGGCTCTCCTCCTCCTCAAGGCATGAGCTGGGCTCCTGCTCACATTTGCATTCAGCTCATGATTCATTGTCTCACTCTTATGTTTAGCAGTTGGCAGGAGGCATGGAGGTTACTGGGTTGCAAGGTTCTCATCACCTAGCAGACTAGTCTGGGCTCTTTCATAGGATAGTATCTTCAGTGTTCCCAAGAGCAGCAAGAAAAAGCAAGCACTAATGCACACGCATAAGGAAATGGCAACCTACTCCAGTATTCTTGCCTGGAGAATTCCATGGACCGAGGAGGCTGGCGGGCTACAGTCCGTGGCGTCGCAAAGAGTCGGACATGACTGAGCAACTAACAGACACAAACACGATGCACAGGCGCTTTTCAAGTCTGTTGGATCGCAAGCCTCACGTTTTCTTATTTCATTGGTCAAAGCAAGTCACATGTCTAAACCCAGAGCCAATCTGATGAGAACTACCCAAGGGTGTGGATTCAAGCTGGGAAATTTTCATTATTTTTATAATCTATCTCAATATAAGAACAGGTATTTGGTAAACAAGAAAATCTGAATGGCAAATAGATGCATGAAAAGATGTCCAATATCACTAGAGATGAGTAGGCAAATTATGTCATACTCATAGAATCCAGTAATTAAAAAGATTAAGTTTTAATGAATCAATATTGAATACACAACTCTGAGTTATAGAATCATCAGACAAAACAATTTGATACAGTTTATATGACACTTTATTCCTATGGATATATATATATATATATATATATATATATAGTAAAATTTAAAAACGGATGGTAAGGGTACATGCCAACTTCAAAATAATAATAATACTTATCTCTTGGGTAAAGAGATGAAGAGCAAAGAATGAAAAAATAGGCTACAAATTTTATCTTGTATTTTACTTCTCAAAAAGCAGAGTAACTATGACAAAATAGAATATTAAATTTGAGAGAGAGGTTCATGAGCATTTGCTGCTTGAGATATGTGGAGTAGTGTACATTTAAAGTATTTCATAATTAAAGCAACACTTATTTGTTGCTTTAATTATGAAATACTTAGAAAGAATATATAATATTCTCTTTAAAATAAGGAGAAAATGTTGGAGGAACAAGAGAATTAAGTTATATAACTGCTTAATTTGGCTGCCCCCAAAAATGTCATTTTTGGTCAGATTCATGGAAGTATATAATGTACAAAGAAGGCATCCACATTCCTGCTCTGTATCTAGTGGTCAGACGGTACCTGAGCACACTTTGGGAAGGACATATACAAAAGTCTGTGTGGCCATTCAATCAACTACACCACTGGAGCACCTACTTGGCCATCACTGTACCAGGCAATGAGCTTACCACAGAGGACAGAATCCCTGAGTCCCTGTTCTCAGACGTTCCACTTCTATCCCAGCCACTGCACACAATACCCTTAGTCTCTGGGATACAGGGGGTATGGTGGAGAGTTGATTGCATAGTGGTTGGTGAAAACCTGTACCCAAGCCAAGTTAAGTGTGGCATGATGTGATGTCAAGGCTGCCTCCCACCTCCCTCTGCCACACTGGCTCTGAGTCTACAGGGAATCCTGAAGCTTTAGACGGAGCAGTTCTGGGTACCTTCCTGCACAGACACACTCAGCATAGGCTAGGAGAAACCAGCCAGTATCTCTTTCCCAAAACCCAGTCTTAGCACCCCCATGAGAACTATACCCCCAAGAAGAACAGAGGATGAGAGCCCTCTGCTCCATCTACCAGCTCCTCAGAGGCTTCGATCCCCTCAAGGCTGAACTGCAAAAACAGTTATTTTTACTGTACTGTCTTATTCTTTCTTTTCAATCTCCCATTTCCTATTCTGTAATTATTGCCAAGAAATGTTCGCAGAAAACCTGCTAGATTTCTGACAGTCTGTCATGTGGGAGAGAGACGAGCTCTTCCCGGGCACTGCCCAGAGGCTGCAATCTGCCTGGGGGAGGTGCAGGGAGAGGAGTTTCTGGCCCCCATGAGGAAGAAACTAAGGCTGCTCTGTCCACGGCAGCAGTGGACTAGCTCCCCAGGCTTCCCCAGAGACTACACAAGAACACCACAAAGCAAGTGGCTGGTTGGCTTTACAAATTATACCAAATGCCTTCATTTTTTGTGATAGCAAATAATCACTGTAAAACATTTTTAAATTCTATAAATATTTAAGAAGACAGTGTACCTTGTAATCTTCTCTTTCAAAGAAAATCACAACTATTAGCACTTTGATAGGTGTTTTTTTAGATATGAAAGGGGGTTAATGCTATATGTAGATTGCCTTATAATTCTCTACTTCCCAGTCTCCGCAACAGTTACACTTTGGAAGCTTTCCCCATGTCTGGGTATGCATGACCAGCTCATTCTCTTTGTGGTTGCAATATTCATTCAGCCACTAATGCTGAATATTGAACATAAGAGCACAATTCATGTCAGGCACTGCTGTAGGCACTAGTGACCACAACTGTAAACAAAACAAAGATTTTGCCCTCATGAGATTTTACACCCTCAGTTCAGTTCAGTTGCTCAGTCGTGTCCGACTTTTGCAACCCCATGAATCGCAGCACTCCAGGCCTCCCTGTCCATTACCAACTCCCGGAATTTACCCAAATTCATATCCATCGAGTCAGTGTTGCCATCCAGCCATCTCATCCTCTGTCATCCCCTTCTCCTCCTGCCCACAATCCCTCCCGTTATCAGGATCTTTTCCAATGAGTCAACTCTTCACATGAGGTGGCCAAAGTACTGGAGTTTCAGCTTCAGCATCAGTCTTTCCAATGAACATCCAGGACTGATCTCCTTTAGAATGGACTGGTTGGATCTCCTTGCAGTCCAAGGGACTCTCAGTAGTCTTCTCCAACACCACAGTTCAAAAGCATCAATTCTTTGGCGCTCAGCCTTCTTCACAGTCCAACTCTCACATCCATACATGACCACTGGAAACACCATAGCCTTGACTAGACGGAACTTTCTTGGCAAAGTAATGTCTCTGTTTTTTAATATGCTGTCTAATTTGGTCATAACTTTCCTTCCAAGGAGTAAGCGTCTTTTAATTTCATGGCTGCAGTCACCATCTGCAGTGATTTTGGAGCCCCCCAAAATAAAGTCTGACACTGTTTTCACTGTTTCCCCATCTATTTGCCATGAAGTGATGGGACTGGATGCCATGATATTCGTTTTCTGAATGTTGAGCTTTAAGCCAACTTTTTCACTCTCCTCTTTCATTTTCATCAAGAGGCTTTTTAGTTCCTCTCCACTTTCTGCCATAAGGGTGGTGTCATCTGCATATCTGAGGCTATTGGTATTTCTCCCGCAATCTTGATTCCAGCTTGTGCTTCTTCCAGCCCAGCATTTCTCATGATGTACTCTGCATATAAGTTAAATAATCAGGGTGACAATACGCAGCCTTGACGTACTCCTTTTCCTATTTGGAACCAGTCTGTTGTTCCATGTCCAGTTCTAACTGTTGCTTCTTGACCTGCATATAGATTTCTCAAGAGGGAGATCAGGTGGTCTGGTATTCCCATCTCTTTCAGAATTTTCCACAGTTTATTGTGATCCACACAGTCAAAGGCTTTGGTATAGTAGTGAGGCAATATATCGACAAATATACAAGTAAAATGTAAACTATCCAAGGGATACACGCAATAAAGAGAAACAAAGCAAGTTAAGGTAACACTGCACGACAAAAAACACTGTTGTTTGAAGTGAAGTGAAGTCGCTAAGTCGTGTCTGACTCCTTGCGACCCCATGGACTGTAGCCCACTACACTGCTCTGTCCATGGGATTTTCCAGGCACGAGTACTGGAGTGGGTTGCCATTTAGTTTCATCTTGGAAGACTTTTCCAAGGGATTCTGCATCAGTTAGCTTTAGCTGTGTAACAAATTTTCCCAAAACTTAATAGTTTAAACAATATTTATTAACTCACAGATTCTATTAGACAGAAGGCCAGAGTGGTTTAACTGCATTCTCTGCTTCAGAGTCTCTCACAGGCTATGGTCAAGGTATCAGTCAGGGCTGTCATCATCTGAAGGCTCAACTAGGGAAGGATCCACTTCCAAACTCACAAGGCTGTTGGCAAGGATTAGTTTCTCCCAAGCCATTCTCTGAGGGCTTCAGCTCCTTATTGGTTGTTTGCTGGAAATTTCCTTCAGTTCCTCATCATGTGGGCCTCTCTATAGGACAGCTCACAATATGGCAGCTGGCTTCACCACAGAAAGCAAGAAAGAAGAGTCAGAGAGAAAAACAGAGAGAGAAAGAGAGAACAATCCAGCAAGCTGGAAATCACAGTATTTTATATCTCATCTCAGAAGGGACACCCCTTCATCTTTGTTACACTGTCTTCATTAATAGTGAATCACCAGGCTCAGCCCACACTTCAAGGGAGGGGATCACACAGCATGTATGTTCCAGAAGAAGGGATCACTGGGTCCATCCTAGAAACTGCCTACTACAGGTTGATATTTGAGCAGAGGAATAAATGAAGTGAGGGAGTGAGTTATGTGATTGTCTGAAGAAAGAACCTTCCAAGAAGAAGAACAGTAAGAGCAAAGCCTTGGTCTGAATGAGAATAGCCAAGAAGCCTCATGCAACTTGAGAACTTGAGTTGAGAAGGAAAGAGATGTGGGAATGAGGCTGAAGAGGAACAAAGTGGCAAGATCATGACAGGCCTTGTGGGCCATGGAAAGAATTGGGGTTTTATTTTCAATATTCTCCTAGTTTGCATTACAATAATTCACCTACCTGACTCTTTAGTGGTGAAGATCACTTCTAATTTTCTGTTTCTAAAAATTTCTAATTTTCTGTTTCACACACCCTAACATATGTGTGTGTGCAGGAATGCATTTGTGAAGGTGTTTATACAGGATTCACGCTCATATGTGTGTGTGGGTATGTGTGTGTGTATGTGTTAGATGCTTGGTCACGTCCAGCTTTTTGTGACCCTCTGAACTTTAGCTCACCAGGCTCCTCTGTCCATGGGATCCTCCAGACAGGAATACTGGAGTAGGTAGTCATTCCCATCTCCAGGGGATCTTCCTGACTCAGGGATTGAACCCAGGTCTCCTGTATTACAGGCAGATTCTTTACCAACTGAGCCACCGAAGAAGCCCCATACACATAGCTTCCCAGGTGGCCTTAGTGATAAAGAACCTGCCTGCCAGTGCAGGAGATGTAAGAGACGTGGGTTGATCCCTGGGCCGGGAAGATCCCCTGAAGGGCACAGCAACCAATTCCAATATTCTTACATGTAGACTCCTACAAACAGAGGAGGCTGGTGGACTACAGTCCATAGGGTTGCACAGAGTTGGACACGACTAAAGCAACTTAGCATGCAGCACACACACACACACACACACACACACACACACATATGTGCATGTATTCTACATGAACACCTGTACAAATGCATTCTTGCACATACACGTATGTTAGGGTGTGGCATTTTTAGAGACAGAAAATTAGAAATGATCTTTGCCACTGAAAAGTCAAGTAAGTCAATTATTAGTGTATCCTAAGGGATTCTTCTGGGCCAAAATGTATGTGCACTTAAAAATATATTGGGACTTCCCTGGTAGCCCAGTGGTTAAGACTCAGAACTCTCATTGGTAAGGGCCTGGGTTCAATCCCTGGTCAGGGAACAAGATCCCACATGTCACAACTAGGAGTTTGCCTGTTGCAACAAAGATCTAAGATCCTGAGTGTCTCAACTAAGATCCAGTGGAGCCAAATAAATGAATAAATATTTTAAAAAATAGATACACACCTATAGCTAAACCACAGTCAAAAATACTTTTCCAATTGACTCTCCCATCAATGTTGTAAAAAAGGAGAGCCCTAGCCAACACAAAGTAATGTTTAGTATTTTAAGCTTTTGAATGTGTTTTAATAGGAGATGGAAAACATAGTATTTCATTGTGGTTCAACTTTGTTCCCTTCTTAAGGAGAATGAGTGGTTTTGCGTCTATTAGGAGAATGAAATTTTTGGCATCCTTTGGTTTCTTTCCTGACCGGGTCTATTCTGACCAGCTCCAATGCAGTCAGCTCTGTTGCCCCAGGAGCTGTCCAGCTGGCTGGTGCCGCTTCCATTTGCTCCCTGTGGTCCCAGGACCCACCTGGACCTCTCCAGTCCTGAGTCTTTTCTTCCTCCCTTTGTCTAAACTTTCTCCCTGTGCACCTCTCTCCACTTGTGTCCCAGGCCTATCTTCAGAGCCCAGCATCCACCTGCCTCTCCTATGCTTTCCACTGGAGCTGTGAGGTGCTCGGAGTCCCTCCCGAGGGCAACTGGTGGAGTTAGGTTAGGAAAGTTTCTTCTTTGGCAAACTGGTATGAGGATTAAATAACTTCAACTATCATTTGGGAATAATATTAAGAATCCCATCAGGCACTTAGTAGGTAGTCAGTAAATGAGACCTGTCACTGTCACTATCATCCTGTCTTGCTGTGCTGGCATCTGAGTCCCTGCAGGGCAGAGGCTGTCTTACTTACTTGTTCCCAGAGCATTTCATACATTGGCCTGTGCAGTATAGATTCAATAATTATTAGGATAATTATTCATTTATGTGTCAGATAAAGGAATTCACACCCAAATGAATGAATGAACTGCATGTGTAGTCTTAATACAGAAAGACATAATACCAATGGCTACCTTGTGTACAACTGGGAATCCTTGAAGGATTTTGTGAAGATTAAATAACAGAAAGTAATGTTTTAAGAAGGAATTTAAGGAATAAGTAAATTTGCAAATAAGATTTTTTTTAAAACCTGCAGATTTCCCCAGTCTCCATGAAAGCGAGAGGCCAATACACACTCAGAAGTGTGTTCTCAGCTGTCTGCTCCTAGCACCGCTCATGCAAAGTTGCAGCAGCCCTCCCTCCATTTCTCTAGCCCACCCTGGCCCCCCCAGTAGGCTATTCCCAGACAGAGACCCCTCTACAGAAGAGCATACGAATGTGCTCACTTTTTCTCTGGTACTCTCTGCAGCACATCAGTGGATTAAAACAGGCAGACAACCACAGCCCTCGGGCCACATCTGGCTCACAAATCTATCTTGCTCCACAAACACAATGTTTTCTAAAATGTGAATTAAAACTCAGGAGACTTAATTTTAAAAATGCAAATATCTGGCTTCTCTTGCAAAATCTGAGGCCTGGCCACAAGGCCCAGTGCCCCCATGTGCCAACAGTACTATCTGGGGCCATGAGGCAGCAGCTCCCTTCTGATGGTCATATGTCTGATTTCCAGGTCTCCACAGTCCCCACCTGGTTGTCTCATTATTTATGTTGAATGTATGCTGAGTCACCTGAGCTATCAACCTCTGTTCTAAAGCCATCATCTCAAGTAGACCTTGGCCTCACCCTTCATTAATGACTAATTCAGCCCCAAGCAACCCCTCAAAGGAACAGAGCAACAGTTGCTTTATCCCTGATATGGTTTTTCTTTCTTTCTTTTTATAAAGAGAGTCTTATAATCAAATACATTTGGGCACTTTCTATAATTCTAACCTCTGGATACTCAGTGCTCGTTTGACCACCACTTTTGCAAGGACCACCCCCATTAAACATCCCATGGAGGACATCTTGAGGACCAGAGTCTGGGAAGGCCAGAGACCCTCAGAACCTAGACAAAACCCTGCATTCACAGAGGGAAGCTCTGGAATTGGAGCAGCACTGCCCACTTCCAGCCCCCCATTAAGAAGAGATGACATGTGCCTGAAACAAGCCACCCACTGGATACGTCAGTTCAGATGGAGCTAGGGAGAAGGAGGACCCATTGCCTTCAGTCCAGATCCTGCAAACAGACTCTGAGATGGAGATGTGTGTGTAGGAATCCTGTGTGAGTGTGCACCAGGAAACAGAGAGGCCTCAGATGATCTTACAGGAGCCTTCAGAATTCTCTTTCATATTGAGGCAGGTCTCCGGCCTTTGTAGCTCCTGTATCAACCAGTCATAGAAGGAGAGACACTAACCTTGAGGGAGAAAGCAATTCCCAGAGAAGGATGCAGCGGTAAGCCTTCAGCAGCCAAAGCCAGTGAGTGACTGGAACACACAGATCTACTGCACGCAGCTTCTCCCTTCAGGGTTAAATAGAGCCACCTCCTTCCCTGCCACTGGCAGCAGTGACAGCTGCATGAAAATCAGAAAGCAAGACTCAGAGGAAAGGCTTTTACCCGTTCCTTACAACTTTTCACAGTGGTCAAGAGGGTGATCTTTCTGAAACAGTTCTGGTCATCTTTACTACAACACTCAAAAATCCTCAATTGCTCCCATGTCCCTTTGAATGAAGTTCAGACTCCTCAGCCTGGGATTCTAAGCCCCTCACCAGCTATTCCAGGCTGCCCTTCCAGCTTACCTCCCATTACTCTCCCACAAAGCCCAGTGTGGAACAGAATTTCCCAGGCAGTTCACTTCCTTCATGTCTTTGCCACTGGTTATTCCCTCTACCTGGAAAAACCATATCTCCCATCCCCACTTACCTAAATCTTAGCCAACTTTCTTGGCTCAGCTCAAATGCTTCCCCAGCTCCATCTAAGTAGAAGTAATCTCTCTCTGATCTTGTAATATCATTTTAAAATATGAACTGTATACAATTTATTTCATAAACTACACTATAGACTCCTTGAGGGCATAATTTAAGTCTCATTCAGTGCCTTGTACATAATAAATACATGCTGAATATTTGTTGGATAGATGAGTGAATGGATGGGTGGATGGATGGATGAATGAATGGATGGAAAGATGGATGCGTAGACAAGTGTCCTAAATAGACATCTTACTATTGAGGCAATGTTGAATCTTGTGTTCACTCTGTTCCTTGGCTTTGTGTACCCCATTTAGTTTATGAAAAGAGGCAGATTGGTTGAAAAAGAACCAAAGATGTATTTTCTGTATTGAAATATGAAAATTACCTACTGAGTACCAAAGGAAGTCGGGAATCACTGAGCCCCTTTTTCAAGCTTTTTACCACATTTGCTCATAAGAAGGAAATAGTACATAAATCCCCTTTGAATGTACCACAATACGGCCCCCTAGCCAGCTGTTATATTTCAAGTGGTGCCACTCAGAAGACTTCTTGAACCTCAGATAGTTGTTAACAAAAACAGTATGCTGATCAGTTCCAAGAATCTAAATCAGAAGCAATCAGTTTTGGCAGCTGCTTGGCTCATGAAAGGTGACACCCAATTAGAGAATATGATCAACCCCCAACAATGTGCTTCCACATCCCACAGTATTTACAGCTGCAATCATGGATCTGACAGCCGTGGATCCTACTTGGAGACAAAAGCTCCTCCAGAAGCCTTAATAATAGCCACTTCCTCTTGGTGATGCTGCATTTCATCTGAGTTTTCATAATAACTCCATGAGACAGGGATGGAAATTATTCCCATCCCCCTTTGAAACCCAGGCAATAGGGTCTCAGAGAGAAAAGACTACCCCAAAATAGCATATCAACAAAGCTAGTGGGTAATAGCAGGGCCAGAAGGATAACCTTGGCTTTGACTCCTTCACAGCAGCAGTCCCCTTGCTGTTCATGACCTCATCCATACCTTTGCCTCTAGGTCTACAAAGGAAAATGATCACATGCATAGTCAATTTATTAATTATTTGAGTAAATGACATCATAGCCATTGCTTAGAATTTCAGCACAATGTCTGGTCAGGGAACTATTCTAAATACCTGAAAGTGTTAGTCACTTAGTCATGTCCAACTCTTTGTGATCCCGTGGATTGTAGCCCATCAGGCTCCTCTGTTCATGGAATTCTCCAGGCAGGAATACTGGAATGGGTTGCCGTTTCCTTCTCAGGGGATCTTCCAGACCCAGGAATAGAACCAGTTCTCCCTTACTGCAGGCATATTCTTTACCATCTGAGCCACCTGTTCTTATTACTGAATTGAAATTATTTGTACAAAGTTTAATCTCAGTCTCCTTTGTCCCATTCTCATCTGTTTAATATCCTTTGGAAGGGTCCCAAGCCCTGATTTTTAAGACAGTAAGATGGTCCCAATCAGACCCTTGGGCAGACTGCATAATAGAAGGAATGTGAACTCTTAGAAGGGAGAGCCTACTCATTGCTGAGACTGACTTAGACTCACTAAGAGCTAGCCATGTTAGCCAGCTTGTTGGTGGGACAACCACAATAGAGAATTAAAGAGATGCAGTGGATAGAGTGCCTATTGATGGCTCAGATGGTAAAGCGTCTGCCTGCAATGCGGGAGACCCGGGTTCGATCCTGGGTCGGGAAGATCCCCTGGAGGAGGAAATGTCAACCCATTCCAGCACTCTTGCCTAGAAAATCCCATGGATGGAGGAGCCTGATAGGCTACAGTCCATGGGATTGCAAAGAATCGGACACGACTGAGCGACTTCACTTTCACTTTCCTATAATATTAGAGTTTCCTATAATATTGTTGTGAACAAATTACAGAGATATGGACCTCATGATAATACCATTCAGTGGATTTATAACTGGTTGAATGAATTCCGAGATGATGATTAATGGGTGATGTGATCCTATCGGATGGCCTGAATGATATGATGAAGAATGTTGACCCCCTACCTTTTTCAGTCCAAAACTTTTAGCAAGTGTTATTAAATTTTTGTCCCCTAGAGCCTGCCTAGGGGACATCTGCATGGCTTAAGCCTGACAGGAGGAGCTGAGGGGTGGAGTGGCAGGATCAACAAGCCAAAAACCATCTTGACAAGCCAATATATTGGTTCAATTCCAATGAGATGATATTTCAACTATTTCAAAAGCCTTGGGGTTTTATTCAAAGAGTCAAGTGTACAAATAGAGGATGAAGGGATGTACCTGGATAGTAACTCACAAAGCAAGACCTTGGGATTGAATTTAGATGCAGGCTCAGCTTCACTTTGTCCTGAGGAGCTCTGGCACAGGAGGCTAACAGGAGCTTAGAGAGTAGTTTTCAAGGTACAGCCTGCCTCTGCCCATGGCCCTGAGATGTGCAGGTCAGAAGAATACTGTGGAAAAGCAGCTGGAATCCATGTTAACTGAATCACAGATGAAGACATAGAGCTGTTTAGCCTGTTGAAGACTGTCTTTGACTATCTGAAAGATTACCTTTGGAAAGAAGAATATTATTACCATGTAAACTGTAGTGTGGGAGGCAGTGGGAAGTTAAAAGGAAGCAGATTTGTGTTAAACTTTAAGAGGAGGACTCTAAGAATTGTAGTTTTCCAGATAAGGCTACCTGACTCAAAGAAGCACAGAATCAAGGATGAGACAGGCCCACAATTGAGAGAAGCTGTTACATGGGCAGGTTTCTGGGATCTGAATGCTCTGAGTCAAGACATAGTTAGGACACCAGGCTTCCCCTGAGGGTGGCCCATTAGCACAGTGGCAGTGGGGCTGACCATCTGGCTCTTGCACTGAGGGTTATATTTATGGTTGGTCCACTCATCCTTGCCCCTTCTGGCATCTGACCAGTGCCTGCACTAAACACATGGCCCTAGGACTGTTAATAAATCCTTTAAGCCAGGCCTGAAGGTTCAGGCTGAGTGGTTTCAGTATCTCCTGTTTTTCTCAAGGGTCTTCTTAACCAACCTTTTCAGTTTCTCTCTGACTGTCTTGGCTCCCTGGCCCAGCATTGCCTGTTCATTCAGCTGTGAGACTCCCCATTGAGCCTAGTGCTTTACTGAAAGCTAGAAAATTAGGGATGCTAATGACAGTGGGATGGGTGACCAAGAGTGCTCAGCAAATCTCCTACCTGAAGCTATTCTGAAACTGGAGCCTCCTTCGTAAAGATTTATCAGAGAGGGGCAGCGAGTGAACCAGATGGTGTCTGAAAGAGGAGGTGAAACAGTCAGTCCCGGTTGAATCCCACCCTATGACTGTCCCTGAAAAGGGTTCTTGACACACATTATTACAAGCATTCCTCACAATGAGTGAGAGATACTTAGGTCTATTAATTCTTTTCAAATGGGATGAAACTGAGATTGAGAGGGTTACATGCCCTACTCAGGCAATGTAGCCAGCAAGCAAGCTGCAGTGTCAGGACCTGATTTCAGGTCTGCAGCACTCTACAGCCTGTTCTAGTCCTCACTGGAGGGCTTTTCTGATTTGAGAAGTTGGAATCTACCAGGCTTATACCCTGCACCCTTTCTTAAATTAATGTAGAATTCCATTCTTCCAAAATGTTTGCTTTGTAGCAACACTCGGGGAAAAAAAAAGAAATGTCACTCCACATGGTTTTGATTAGCAACATTAACATTTCTTTAGAAAAAACAGATTAGAGCAATGCAGGGAAGCTGGCCCTGAAATTAGATTCAGGGTGATAGCGCTCCAATTTCAGATACAAGAGCTGGAAGAGGATGGAGGCGTTGGTATACACTCCTGAAGAATCATCCCCACTCCCTGAGGTCCAGCGGGCGCCTTGTCTCTTGTTGTGATACACTAAAAAGTCATTTTTTTTTTTAACTTTTGCCCAATCACTGACATTTATATAAGGGTCATAGGTATACTAAAATATGGGCTTTCATTTGATAATACCAATTTTCCCCAAAGAAATCTTGCATTAAATTAAAACAGTAAGCATTGTAGTATAATATTGGCTCACAGTGCAGGTTTTGGAGCCTGGCTACTCCATCAACTGTTAACCCAGGTTCCATCACTTCTCCCTAACCACAAACTTCCCTGGGCTGTAGCATCTTTTCTTTGGATTGGTTTGAGGATTTGATTAGTTAATATATATAACACAGAGTAAATGATTTATTGTGCTTTGGTTTGGTCTTTTAAAGAGAAGAAAAAACACAGTCATTGTGTTGAATGTTCCTACCCCAAGTGCTGGGAATTGAAACAGTTAATAGTCTCAAAGGACAGCTCTGAGCTTAGACTCCACATCCCCTATATTACTTGGAATATCTCTACAACTTGCTGCACTCAATTCGTCTGCCTCTGTGGAAATAACCGATGAGAGCTGAGTGCTGGTGATAACACGTGAGAATAAGAACCCAGCGATTTATCTTCTGGACGTTCAATCATTTATTAATTTGACAAAGTCACTATTAACATTAGCTGACTGTGTTCACTTCTATTTAGCAATTGCTTTGGGTCCGATCCCCTTGATTAGGGAAGCCTAGGAAAGGAACAGAGAACTTTTCCAACATCCTAGAGATATCCTATATTCATTTACAAGCTGATTCGTTCATTCCCTGAGTGACTAACACTTTCACTCATTCACTGGGTGAATAATTTCTTAAGAAACAATTACGTGCCCAACTCTGAGTTGGCTGCAAGGAGTTCAGTGGCTAGGTAAGAAGAAAGGCTCCCTGCCCTTACGGTTAGATATATGAAAAACAAGTAAACAAAGAATTAAACAATTACATCATAAAAAGTGTTGTGAAGCAAACAAGAGGGGCTTATGACAGAAAATAATGGTGACAGAGAGGTGATGCTTAGATAAGAGGTTCAGAGAATGCCTTTTTGAGAAGAAACTAGGTCAGATCAGACCTAAAAACATTAGAGGCCAGCTGTGACGGGCACCACTGGTTGCCTACCTGACAGTTTCTCACTGCTTCCTTGCTGTTTAGGGTCACAATGTACCCATCTAAAAGTATCCAGCCACAGCTCTATGGAGAGCCACAGCACAGGGCAACTAGCTAACACACCTGTCCCAGCCTTCTTGGTAGCAAAGCGTAGCCAAAGTGACAGTGTTCTGACCAATGAGACACTGGCTGGGCCTTAGAGGAGAGTGTTTCTCCTCTAATTTAAGTACTGCCTTTTTTGCTTTCTTCAGCTCCTTCTTCTTATCTGTAATACAGATAGGGTGCCTGGTGCTATGGCAACTATATTGCAACCACGAGGAAAAAGCCAAAACAGAAAATCTCAGGAAACTCGTCCATGACATTTTTGAGCCATGACCAATGCTACCTTTTTTCAGACTTCTAACTGAATAACAAAACAAACAAACAAACAAAAACCCTTATATATACTGAAGTCACTATATCAGAATTTTCTGTTACTCAGGGTCAAATGAAATCCCTCACTGTTATACCAGCCAAGCAAAGCACAGACAGAAGGGAATTTCAGGCAGAAGAAATGACATGCCCAAAGACATTAAGACAGGAGTGAGCTTGGCACGTTTAGGAGCAGAGAGGCCAGTGTGGATGAAGTATAGCAGACATGGAGGAAAGTGAAGGCAGCTAAGATTAGAGACAGAAGCAAGGGACAGGTCAATTAAAGCCTCACAGACCCAGGTAAGGAATTTGAATTTTATTTTCAGGGTGAATGGAGACCAGCTGATAGCTCATGTGTATTCTACAGATCCTCTGCCAAGTGATGAAGGGCTTAGAGGAGGGCAGGACTAAGGGTCATCACAGTTCTCCAGGGAGACATGATGGTGACTTTGACTGGGGTAAAGTTTTGGTGATGGAGAAAATTACACTGAAGTAGCAGTGGGGCAGTCAGTTTGAGAATAATTTGGCCCCCAAAATACCCAGTCAATAAAATATGTGAAGAATGTAACAATATCTTGTTAATCAAGAGGATCAAACTACTTACTGCCACAGACCAGGTCAGTGAAATAATATTAAATCTATCAGCTAATGTTTTATGTGTTACACACTTTATAGACTTTGTCTCATTAATCCTTATAACAGCCCTATAAGTAGACATTATTATCCCCATATTATAAATGAGCAAAAGGAGTCATAATCAGATTAAGTAAGTTGCTTAGGGAAAATATTGTTAGTTAGATAGTGGAGCTGGATTTCAAACCCAAGGTTGCCTGATTTCTTGACTCAGGCCACGGGGAACTTAGAAACTACAAGCTGTACAGGACTTATATAGCTTGTAGTTTCCATACAGAAACTACTCTGGGATGATTTTCTACTCTCTATACATTTAGTGCCTCACATAAAAAGCCTTCACACTTTCCATTCATGGATTAATCCTTATCCTCTGGGGTAATGGAGTGAGGAAAGTCTGTATTTTCTGCGCAATAAAGCTTGGGAACATTTGTTGAAACTTCATGCCAGGCCTTTTACATTTATTATACCCACTTTGCAGATCGGGAAACTACAGTGCGAGGAGGTTAGGTCTCTTACCCGAAGTCACAAACCTAGTGAGATTCAAACCCAGAGTGCCTGAGATGTTTCATCACCATTTCCTCCAAAGAAGTTAGTTCCTGGAGACAGAATCTGAACCTACCTGAATGGTGTGAACTTTCAAGGCTGCTGCTTCACCAAACCTAGAATGCAAGCCACACCGTGAGACCAAGTGGTAATAAGAACATTGGGATGGGCAGATTATTTTAGCCAAGTGCAAAGTCACTAGGCCAAAAACTCATCTAGGGCCAAGCCAAGCACCGAGATGGCCGCGAGACCCTGAATGAATCCTGCCTCCCTCTAGTCATAGCTCAAAGATCAGCATCCTTAATGAGCCTAGGTAATGTGCCTTCCTCATGTCACTTGCTACCCCATCATTCTCCCTATTCTTCTCTTTAATGTTTATAACCTGGGTAGTATCATTTAGTTATCATTTATGTGTTTATTGCCTGTCTCTGCCCACTAGAATGTAAGTTCCACATCTCTGGTGCCTAGAATGTCTGGCACATAGTAGACAATAAATAATTGATGAGCGAATGACTGGATAAATTAGTTATTTTAATTTAAATTTGCATCAGCACCTGGGGAAAACTCTACAAGCTCTCAGCAAATACACAGGCTTCTCTTCAGCTTAAGCAACTGGGACAATAGAAAGGGAGTCTAATAGCCAAACTAATAGGATGACACTGGAAAATGACAACAGGGTTAATCCAAGTGGGTTGGATCCAGACAGTTTCTAAAAGTTCCCTTGTAGGCATGGTAGCTTTCTTCTGGTCCCATGGGTGATGCCAGGATCCTCTACAGAGCAAGTAACTAAGCCACCAGAAGCTCAAGCAAGAAGTTCTCAGCAGTTAGAAGGCAGGAAGGGAAGGGGCAGTGGAGGGAGGGCTCCCTGGGAAAGGGTGGTGCAGAGGAGATGAGTCCAGGGAGCTCAGAGGAGGGGGCCTGCCCAACTCGCCTCCTGGTTCATCATCCCCATCAGCAGCAAGGGAGCTCCCAAAGAGCCATGATCTCCTCCGCCTTCCCTCATGAGCAGCAGAAGGAGAAATGTCATGTGTGGCTAGTTCCTTTTGGGCATCTGTGCCCCACTGGGAATCAGTTCTATTTCACTTCGAAATTCAAAAAAAAATTAAACAAAACAGAGGTTCCCTGATGCAGATGAGAGTCATCCATTGCTCATTTTTGTCTTCCTAGAAAGAACATAAACCAAACATGATCTCTTCCTGGTTTGGGGTACATTTTTGCAGGCTGACTTTTCTCACTCTCCTTTGAATACCTCGAGCAGAACACCCCTTGTGTTGTTAATGACTTCAAAGATACTGGGTCCACTGTGCAGCAAGTGATAAAAATGTACACAGCATGTGTTGGATAAATTAATAAACTCTCCAGAGCCTCCGAGTCCTCGGGCCCAGCAGCACCGTAATGAAATGTTATTCTGAAGTGGAGGAGGTGGGAAGGAGGAGACGGGGAACAGTATTTAATATATGCAAATTAACTAGTATGCAAATCGCCACTAAGTTAAAAATAACGGACTGCGAGAGGAGCCCATTTTTTAAGCAGCTTGTTTATTCATTAGCCTAATTCCCATTATCAATCCTTCTGTTTTCTTCTTTATTAAGTACTCACATTTGGGAAGTTTGCTTCCTACAAATTGTTTTGCTCCAAAACCCATAACACTGGTTAGAACAATCACCATACATTAGCTTTCCTCCGCCTTGTTCTGATTTTGCCCCCAGCTCGTGTTCTCTTTCTCTCTTCCTGCTCCTTTCCCCCTACCAGCCTCACTTGCCTTGTGTCTCTGGCATCTTTTGTTTCTTGGATGAATGCGGCTCCCAGGAGGGCAGCATGGGGCAAGGGTGAAGAAAGCCTCCTGTCCTGTGAGGCCTTACTCCGGGGGGACCTCTTCTCCCAGCCACTGGCCCCCGGGCTGGATTCAGATTCAGAAGGTACCAGAATCTGGCTTTCCATCACCTGGGAGCGTGGACCACTCTCAGACCCCAGCCCCGTTGTGTCACAACAGCCAGAACAGTGCGCACCCAAATTCGAGTCTGTATATGGCCTCCTCTGCTTCAAGACAGACCTTACACAATGTTCAGACAGATTGGCAGCCAAAATCCTCCTCTTTTGTCTTGGGATGCATCCACCTTGCTATGCGCAAGCTCTGGTGCCCCCCAGAGGCTAAGAACGGTACGGAGCGCTGGGACTGTCCCAAGAATGTAGGGCTGGAGGAAGGCTCGGAGGGGATTCTCCCACACACAGCCCCACCCCTGCAATATGTCTAAGAGGGGCGCACCTGAGCGGGTGGGCACCTGAGCGCAGCTGGAGAAGGTTGAGGGGATAGGGGCTTTGCCAGAGCAGCACAGGAGCTTGCAAGGCTGATTTTTGTTCTAACTGTTGTCATTTTTCACGTGGTTTTTAATCACATAGTTAATACAAAGCCTGAAGATCATTTTTTTACTGCGCGTGTGTCTGTACAGGGTGTTTGGACGTGGCTGTGTGAAGCTGTTTGTGCCGACGTGTCCTGTGAAATGTGCCATCTTAGAAGCTCAAACACCCACCTTGAGACTCCAGGGTCTCTCCACGCCTTGGAGAAGTTATGGCTGAGACCCAGGATGCAAGTGAAAGTCGCTCAGTCATATCCGACTCTGCAATCCCATGGACTGTAGTCCACCAGTCTCCTCTGTCAATGGAATTCTCTAGGCAAGAACACTGGAGTGGGTTGCCGTTCCCTTCTCCCCGACCCAGGGATCAAACCCAGGTCTCCAGCATTGCAGGCAGATTCTTTACCATCTGAGTCACCAGGGAAGCCCGAGACTCAGGATGACAGATCCTAAAGCTGGCGCTGACAGGAGCTTTACTCCACAGCAGGTTGTGCTGCAAGTCAAATGCAAGTGATACAACGTGAACACATTCTCCCAAAGCAAGTAACTCTAATTCTCACTCCTTCCTGAACTACCACAGTCGCTATTGCTTATAATTCTCTCAGGAGACATGCTATGTCAGATCAAGAACCATGTTTTTCGGGTGTCGGGTCCCGGCAACAGCTTTGTTATCTCCCTGCTGAAGTGCCTATTATGTACTCAGGGGCCATGATGTCAAATGTGAAAGGTCACCCTGAGGCAGCTGCCTGGCATCATCCACAGATGGGAGATGGCTGGGGAAGGAATTTGCATCAGCTCCTGAACCTCCATCCTGTCCTACAATCTCCCATCCCTCTTAGAGCCAAAAATGGTGTCAAAAGGCCAAAGACCTAGAAGAGACAAGCAACATCAGAAACAGTCACTGACACTAAGTTTGAGATGGAGCCAGAAAGATAAATCATTATCATTTAAGCACCGAACGTTTTTATACATACTGTCTTTGCAATATTTCCATAGAATGAGCAAATAAATCACCCTGCTCTTGACATTTTTAATAACTTTAAGAATGTGGTTAGGGTAATACTTAACTTTATTGACATATTGTATGGTTCATCCATCTCATCAAACCTCAATGAAACTTCAATGAATATTAACTGAGGACCCATAATGTACTAGGCACTGCCTGGAGAATCCCCAAAGCAGTCCTGTCCACCTCCCAGGAGCTCTTTCTCATCCGCCTGACTCCTGTTGAGGAAACCGATAGCCCACAGGGCAATGCTTGATGGAGTTGGGCATAGAGACTGTTCTGATTTCAGCCGGTGGATTTGGTTCACTGGGTTTGGGGTGGGGGGGGGTGGGGGGGGGGAAACAACCTCATCCTGAACTCTAGCTCCTTGAGAGTGCTCTCACTCAGGATTTGGAGCCTCCCTTGAGCATTAGACACAGATATGATGAATGCAAAGAAGAGCAGACCAGAGGCCAGTCAGCACCCATACCTCAAACACAGTAGGGGTAGCCATAGGATGTTTTGCTAGAACATAATTCTGTTCTATCCCTGATTTCACAGAACAAAAGACAGAGATCCAGGGTAGGAACTTAAACTCACCAAAATTACCTCACTCTCTCATAGCTAGAAGTGTCTTGATTTTCAAGCCAACCCCCTTTGCAGTGGTAAGGGATAATGGTAGCATCTTTTACAAAGAGGTAGGGAGTAACAAGAAATGGGGTCAAATACCTCAAGGAATAACAATGACCCATTCTCAAACACCATCTGTAGGAGACAGTCTTCAGCACCTAGCTGCTCAAAGGTGCATGTTTCCTTTCTCATCTCCAGGACTGCTGTGAGCTGTTGCCTTTGCAAACATACTCTCACCTCCAACCCTCTTCTGAGTCATTCTTACTCATTCTCCAGGGCTAAACTGGGACATCATCTCCAAGAAGCTTCCCCTGGTCCCTCAAATCTTAGCTAAGTGCCCTGCTGTATATTTGCAAAGCCCCAGCTCCCACCCCATGTCCTCTGTCACGGCTCCCACCACAGTTCACTGTAATTGTCTTTTGTTTGTCTGCCTTCTTCAATCTTCTGTGACCCTCTGGAGAGCAGAGACTTTATCTTTCTTGCTCACTCAAAATTGTCTCCATAGGCCCTGAAGTTAATAACTCTTAAGAATGCGATTAAGGTAATACTCAACTTTATTGATATGGTGTATGGTTCATCCATCTCATCAAACCTCAATTAAATCTCAGTGACCATTAAGCCAGGGCCCAGAATGTCCCAGGTGGTGGTGCCTGGCATAGAGTAGATGCTCAATAAATATTTTAGAATGCATAAATGAAGAATTGCCCACGAGCCTCATCAGAGAGAAAATGTCATTAGCCATTCCTGTCACAGAAGGATCCAATTTCTCCATCCTTCTGAATATATCCCCAGCCGCTAATCTGAGCATTCCAGAGAAAGACTTAAACTGCCTGAGAAAACATATTATAGGCTATGTAAAGATAAGAGAAAGGTACACACATTTAAATATGCCCCTTCTTATTTATGGGTATAAACTTTACACTCAGAAAACATATCTTCTGTATAGTAAAAGCCAAGGTGACAAATATTGGGCAGAGAAAGAATTTTGCAACTAACATTGCAGAAATGGTTTAATACCTCTGCTACTTAAATAATGCATATAAATTGATTTATTTAAAAATCAAGACCTCAGTAGATAAGTAGACAACAGACAGGAAAAGAAAATGCATATAAGGAAAACCTTAACTAGAAAGATAGTGATCCTTGTCAATTAAAACAGATTGACATGTAGAACCTGAGCCCAGAGATGAGAAAAGGTCACTTGCCCCCACACCCACCTCACTCACTCACCAGAAGACTTACTTGCTGCTGCTGCTGCTATATTTCAATGCGCTAGGTGAGATGTGTTTGAGTAAAAGCCCTCAAATTCTTAGTAGGCTAGGAGAAATGCAGGGAGCAACACAGTGTCCAGGGCCAGGATGTGAATTCAGAACCAGCTGACAACGGGGCAAATAGCAACTGGAAACAAGATGGTTGCAATGGCACAGAAGTAACTTTGCTTCTTATGGGTGCAATGCCTAATATGGCTTATACCATGCCCAGCACGTGATAAACAGGAGAAATCTGAAAATACAAGATTGCAAATGGTGTATTAAGAGTCAGAAAGGAAATAAATGAATATTTGGAAACAAGGTGATCTACTTAAATAGGACACCATCCCAGCGGTTTCATGATTTGCTGTCAACTTTAATTTTTGGCTTCTTCTACACCAGCTGCCAAGCAGGGTTCCCTCTGGTGCACCCACCAGAAGGGAAATGAGACCCATTAATGCTTCTTGCCAGCATGGCTCGCAGGTGCCTGGGAAGTTTAGGAACGTTTCTGAAAAACAAGACAATAACAAAAATATGACTAAGCTTATTAAAATTTTAGAAGTTAAAAATAGAAATACATTATGCTGCACACCTTAAATTTATACAGTGATGTACAGCAATTTACATCTGAATTAATTCAGAAAAATAAGTTAAATAAAAATAATATTCAGTTTGGTAAACTTGGTACAGTATAAATACCAACATTTTTGGAAAGCAATCCAGCAATATTTATCAAGCACCATGTATCAGTTAGTTATTGTGGCAATAATACTGTGTAACAAATGACCTAAAAGATCTCAGAAATAAAGTTTTTCAGGGGTTCAAGATGGAAACTGTATATAGCCTAAAGTATCCCATGAATGTCAAAGAGGAATACTGAGTTCCCAAAATAATTCCTCATCTCATTGGTCCATGAACTCTGACTGGTTACAAAATCACCCAGGTCTGACTGTCCAATAATTCATTCTGTGGCACATCACATATGGGTATGTATACCTGGGCTAAGAAGGTAACAGATCTAAGAAGGTAGGATCTAGAGTCAAAGCAATAGGGGCAAGCATTTGATGGGCTTCCTTTCTTAGCTTAAAAGGCAATGCCAAGGGTTCAACTGATGTCTCCTAACTGCAGTTAAAACCTTATTGAGAGGAATTTTATGGCATGAGAGAGATACTCTACATTTTGAATGGGGTCAAACAGGTCTGTACATCTGTCAAACTGATTAAAATGGTCACTTAAAATATGTACATTTTAGTGTATATGACTTATTCATCAATAAAGTTGATGAAAAAATACAACCTGTTTAGAATCATTTTACTATATTTTTAAATTTTTATTCTAGAAAACAGATTTTATCTGGAAGCAAGCTGGCAAAATTAAGTTGAATCTAAAAATATTTATAGTTCTTCCACTTCTGGCCAAGATGGAATAACAGGGGCTAGATTAAACCTGTCTGAAATCGCCAATATTTTTTTAGCAAGTGAAAGACTAGTTTTCAAGACATTGGATATCAAGACAGTGATGCTTGAGAGATAGGAAAGAGATGAGATGAGTTTTATGACTGCACCAGCTTACTGCCTGGAGAATGTTTCCGGACCACAGAGTAGGAAGAGGGAACAAGGCAGAGCCCAGTGGATTTGAGTTTAGGGGGCAGAGCTGAGAGTTTGAGGAGATCGAGGCAGCTAGAGTTTTCAGGACAGAGAGAAGAAGGCTGAACAGAGAGAAAACTCAGGGGATGGGTAAGGATTCTGCTTGAGTATTCGATACAGCACATGCATGTGAGGAAACTACTTGAATCTGAAAAGAGAACCACCAAAAGGATTCATGATAACAGTTTCTGGTGTTCACAAAGGGCCTAGGGCAGTGCCTGTTCTCACCAGCAAAACTGGAAAACCCATCATTTACAGAGTGTGAGACAGAGTTCTCATGAAAAGCTTGCCTTAGTGATAGTGGAAGAGTTAGCCCTAAACTAAATGCAACTTTGCTCTCAGTTAACAAATATGAAAAACAAAGAACCTAAAAGATCAAACTGTTTTCAAGTCATTTAACTGTACCCCAGAACAAAATTCAAGAATATTTATAGAAATACAAAAATATTCAGCATCCAACAAAGGATAAGGAAGTTTATTTCATAGTAATAAAGAGGTCAATTCATCAAGAGGACATAACAACCCTGAATTTTCATGTTCCAAACAATGGAACTTCAAAAAAACATGAAACAAAAACTGATAGAAGTACTGGAGAAAAGTAACAATTTATTGTTAGAGATTTTAATATCCCTCTCTCAATAACTGATAGACCAAGGAGATAGAAAATCAGTAAGAATGCACACAATTTAAACAACGCTATGAACCAACTGGACCTAATTGACATTTGTGGAATACTTCTTCTTCAACAGTAGAATACACTTTTTTTTTTTCAAATGTATATAAACACTTTAAATAAAATGTCTCAAATTATGTCTGGAATATAAAATGTCTTAGATTTTAAGTTTTTAAAAATTTTGAAGTTTAAAAAATTAATTCATACAATGCACATTTTCCTGCCAAAATTAAATTAAATTATAAGTCAAAAATAGAAAGAGCTCTGAAAAAAATTAACAAATATTTGAAAAATAAACAACATATCTCCAAATAACCCATGGGTCAAAGAAATTAATTAAGAAGTTAATTGAACTGGAAGCAAACTTATGGGAAATTTTACAGAACCATAACCTACATTAGAATAAAGAATATCTCAGTCACTGACCTCAACTTCCATTATAGTAAACTGAGAAAAAAAAAGACATAAAACCCAGTGTAAGCCAAAGAAAGGAATAATAATGATCAGAGTACATATTAAAGTATAAGAAAACAAACACATCATAGAAAATATCAATGAAACTAAAAGCTGGTACTTTGAGAAGACCTATAAACCTCTGGATGGAGGAGCCTGGTAGGCTGTAGTCCATGGGGACATGACTGGACATGACTGAGCGACTTCACTTTCCTTTTTCACTTGGAGAAAGAAATGGCAACCCACTCTAGTGTTCTTGCCTAGAGAATACCAGGGACAGGGGAGCCTGGTGGGCTGCCATCTATGGGGTCGCACAGAGTCAGACATGACTGAAGTGACAGCAGGAGCAGCATAAACCTCTGGGCAGACTAATCAGTAAAAAAGAGGGAAAGAGAGAAGACACAAATTAGTAATATTAAGAACGGGAGAGAGAAATCACCATAAATTCTACAGATGTTAAAAGGATTCCTGGGAGCATTATAAACACCTTTATAGCAATCAGAGAAGAAAAAGAAATAAAAGGAATCCAAATTGGAAAAGAAGAAGTAAAACTCTCACTGTTTGCAGATGACATGGTCCTCTACATAGAAAACCCTAAAGACTCCACCAGAAAATTACTAGAGCTAATCAATGAATATAGTAAAGTTGCAGGATATAAAGTCAATGCACAGAAATCCCTTGCATCCCTATACACTAATAATGAGACAGTAGAAAAAGAAATTAAGGAAACAATTCCATTCACCATTGCAATGAAAAGAATAAAATACTTAGGAATATATCTACCTAAAGAAACTAAAGGCCTATATATAAAAAACTATAAAACACTGATGAAAGAAATCAAAGAGGACACTAATAGATGGAGAAATATACCATGTTCATGGATCGGAAGAATCAATATAGTGAAAATGAGTATACTATCCAAAGCAATCTACAGATTCAATGCAATTCCTATTAAGCTACCAGCAGTATTTTTCACAGAGCTAGAACAAATAATTTCACAATTTGTATGGAAATACAAAAAACCTCGAATAGCCAAAGCAATCTTGAGAAAGAAGAATGGAACTGGAGGAATCAACCTGCCTGACTTCAAACTATACTACAAAGCCACAGTCATCAAGACAGTATGGTACTGGCACAAAGACAGAAATATAGACCAATGGAACAAAATAGAAAGCCCAGAGATAAATCCACACACCTATGGACACCTTAGCTTCAACAAAGGAGGCAAGAATATACAATGGATCAAAGACAATCTCTTTAACAAGTGGTGCTGGGAAAACTGGTCAACCACTTGTAAAAGAATGAAACTAGATCACTTTCTAACACCATACACAAAAATAAACTCATAAAGGATTAAAGATCTGAACATAAGACCAGAAACTATAAAATTCCTAGAGGAGAATGTAGGCAAAACACTCTCCGACATTAATCACAGCAGGATCCTCTATGATCCACCTCCCAGAATACTGGAAATAAAAGCAAAAATAAACAAATGGGATCTAATTAAAATTAAAAGCTTCTGCACAACAAAGGAAACTATAAGCAAGGTGAAAAGACATCCTTCAGAATGGGAGAAAATAATAGCAAATTAAGCAACTGACAAACAACTGATCTCAAAAATATACAAGCAACATATGCAGCTCAATTCCAGAAAAATAAACGACCCAATCAAAAAATGGGCCAAATAACTAAACAGACATTTCTCCAAAGAAGACATACAGATGGCTAACAAACACATGAAAAGATGCTCAACATCACTCATTATCAGAGAAATGCAAATCAAAACCACAATGATGTACCATCTCATGCCAGGCAGAATGGCTGTGATCCAAAAGTCTACAAGCAATAAATGCTGGAGAGGATGTGGAAAAAAGGGAACCCTCTTACACTGTTGGTGGGAATGCAAACTAGTACAGCCACTATGGAGAACAGTGTGGAGATTCCTTAAAAAAATTGCAAATAGAACTGCCTTAGGACCCAGCAATCCCACTGCTGGGCATACACACCGAGGAAACCAGAATTGAAAGAGACACGTGTACCCCAATGTTCATCGCAACACTGTTTATAATAGCCAGGACATGGAAACAACCTAGATGTCCATCAGCTGATGAATGGATAAGAAAGCTGTGATACATATACATAATGGAGTATTAAAAAAAATACATTTGAATCAGTTCTAATGAGGTGGATGAAACTGGAGCCTATTATACAGAGTGAAGTAAGCCAGAAAGAAAAACACCAATACAGTATACTAACACATATATATGGAATTTAGAAAGATGGTAAAGTGAAGAGGAAGTAAGAAGCCTCTTGATGAAAGTGAAAGAGGAGAGTGAAAAAGTTGGCTTAAAGCTCAACATTCAGAAAACGAAGATCATGGCATCCGGTGCCATCACTTCATGGGAAATAGATGGGGAAACAGTGGAAACAGTGTCAGACTTTATTTTGGGGGGCTCCAAAATCACTGCAGATGGTGACTGCAGCCATGAAATTAAAAGACGCTTACTCCTTGGAAGAAAAGTTATGACCAACCTAGATAGCATATTCAAAAGCAGAGACATTACTTTGCTAACTAAGGTCCATCTAGTCAAGGCTATGGTTTTTCCAGTAGTCATGTATAGATGTGAGAGTTGGACTGTGAAGAAGGCTGAGTGCTGAAGAATTGATGCTTTTGAACTGTGGTGTTGGAGAAGACTCTTGCCAGTCCCTCGGACTGCAAGGAGATCCAACCAGTCCATTCTGAAGGAGATCAACCCTGGGATTTCTTTGGAAGGAATGATGCTAAAGCTGAAACTCCAGTATTTTGGCCACCTCATGCAAAGAGTTGACTCATTGGAAAAGACTTTGATGCTGGGAGGGGTTGGGGGCAGGAGGAGAAGGGGACGACAGAGGATGAGATGGCTGGATGGCATCACTGACTCGGTGGACATGAGTCTGAGTGAACTCCAGGAGTTGGTGCTGGACAGGGAGGCCTGGAGTGCTGCGATTCATGGGGTCACAGAGTCAGACACGACTGAGCGACTGAACTGAACTGAATGATAACCCTGTATGCGAGACAGCAAAAGAGACACAGATGTATAGAAAGGACTTTTGGACTCTGTGGGAGAGGGAGAGGGTGGGATGATTTGGGAGAATGGCATTGTAACATGTATACTATCATGTAAGAAACGAATCTCCAGTCTATGTTCAATGCAGGATACAGGAGGCTTGGGGCTGGTGCACGAGGATGATCCAGAGAGATGATATGGGGTGGGAGGTGGGAGAGGGGTTCAGGATTGGGAACTCATGTACACCCGTGGCGGATTCACATCAATGTATGGCAAAACCAATACAGTATTGTAAAGCAAAATAAAGTAAAAATAAAAATTTTAAAAGAAGAACTATGTAAAGTGGTAGTCATGGTTGTGATACTAGTGGTAGAAGTAGGAGTTTAATAAATATTTGTTGGATGAATTTTAAAAAAATTAATTTGACAATTTAAATAAAGTGGACAAAATCCTTGGATGATGAAAACTACCAAAGTTCACTCAAGAAAGGAAATAACTTGAATAGTCTCAGATATATAAAGAATTCAGTTTGTAGTTAAAAACTTTCCCAGGAAGATACTCCAAGCCCAGATGACTTCACTGCTGAATTCTACCAAACATTTAGGGGAAAAAAAAACATCGATTCTATACCAATCACTGAGTAAACCAAAAAGGAGAAACATTTCTTAACTCATTTCATGAGTCAAGCACTACACTGATAATAAAAGCAGACAAAGACATTACAAGAAAATTAGAATAGGCGACCTCATGACTAACATGCATTCATTTTCACAAAACTTTAGCAAGTCAAATCCAACAATATACAAAAAGCATAATACATCACTACTTAGTATAACCTATCCCAGGAGGGCAAGGCTGACCTTTTAACTTAAAAAAAAAAAGACACTGAAATTCATCATATTAACAAACCAAAAAAAAACCTATATGATCATTCTCAATTAATGGAGAAAATGCATTTGACAAAATCAACACAAACCTTCTTCAACACTATAAAGGGCAAATTTGGAAAATCTACAGTTAATATCATCAGTCAGTTCCATCACTCAGTTGTGTCCGACTCTTTGCAACCCCATGAACTGCAGCACGCCAGGCCTACCTGTCCATCATCATCTCCCGGAGTTCACTCAAACTCATGTCCATCAAGTCGGTGATGCCATCCAGCCATCTCATCCTCTGTCATCCCCTTTTCCTCCTGCCCCCGATCCCTCCCAGCATCAGAGTCTTCTGATGACTCAACTCTTTGCATCAGGTGGCCAAAGTACTGGAGTTTCAGCTTTAACATCATGGAAAAGAAGTGCAAAAAGCAAAATGGCTGTCTGGGGAGGCCTTACAAATAGCTGTGAAAAGAAGAGAAGTGAAAAGCAAAGGAGAAAAGCAAAATATAAGCATCTGAATGCAGAGTTCCAAAGAATAGCAAGGAGAGAAAAGAAAGCCTTCCTCAGCGATCAATGCAAAGAAATAGAGGAAAAGAACAGAATGGGAAAGACTAGAGATCTCTTCAAGAAAATTAGAGATATCAAGGGAACATTTCATGCAAAGGTGGGCTCGATAAAGGACAGAAATGGTATGGACTTAACAGAAGCAGAAGATATTATGAAGAGGTGGCAAGAATACACAGAAGAACTGTACAAAAAAGATCTTCATGACCCATATAATCACAATGGTATGATCACTCACCTAGAGCCAGACATCCTGGGATGTGAAGCAAGTGGGCCTTAGAAAGCATCACTACAAACAAAGCTAGTGGAGGTGATGGAATTCCAGTTGAGCTATTCCAAGTCCTGAAAGATCATGCTGTGAAAGTGCTGCCCTCAGTATGCCAGCAAATTTGGAAAACTCAGCAGTGGCCACAGGACTGGAAAAGGTCAGTTTTCATTTCAGTCCCAAAAAAATGCAATGCCAAAGAATGCTCAAACTACCACACAATTGCACTCATCTCACATGCTAGTAAAGTAATGCTCAAAATTCTCCAAGCCAGGCTTCAGCAATACATGAATGGTGAACTTCCAGATGTTCAAGCTGGTTTTAGAAAAGGCAGAGGAACCAGAGATCAAATTGCCAACACCCACAGGATCATCGAAAAAGCAAGAGAATTCCAGAAAAACATCGATTTCTGCTTTATTGACTATTCCAAAGCTTTTGACTGTGTGGATCACAATAAACTGTGGAAAATTCTGAAAGAGATGGGAATACCAGACCACCTGACTTGCCTCTTGAGAAACCTATATGCAGGTCAGGAAGCAACAGTCAATATCATACTTATTTGCAAAAGACTGAGTATTTTTTGCCTTATATCAAGAATAGGATAATCTATCCAGTCTCATTTCATCTATTTAAAAGTTTCCCATAGTTCTAGACAGTTGAATAAGGTAAGAAGAAATAAATCATCTATGTAAGAGTCGGACATGACTGAGTGACTTCACTTTCACTTTTCACTTTCATGCATTGGAGACGGAAATGGCAACCCGCTTCAGTGTTCTTGCCTGGAGAATCCCAGGGACAAGGGAGCCTGGTGGGCGGCTGTCTATGGGGTCGCACAGAGTCAGACACAACTGATGCGACTTAGCAGCAGCAGCAGCAGCAGCTGGAAAAAAATTGAGTGTATTTATTCATAGAAAAAATAATCAACTATGTAGAAAATTCAATGAAATCTACAAAAAAGATATTAGAACTAATGAGTATGTTTAGAAAATCTTTAGGATATAAGATCAATATACAAAACTCAATAGTATCTCTATATATTAGCAATAAAAAACTGGAAATTGAAATTAAAAATCAATATCATTTAGAATAGCACAATTAGCTGCTAGGGATAAATTTCACAAAAGATATGGGAAACCTATATGATTAAAACTAAAAAAAAATTGCTGAGAGAAACTAAAGATGACCCAAATAAAATAGAGTGATTCTGTGTTCATGAATCAGAAAACTCAATATTGTTAAGATGTTAAATCTCCTAAGTTGATCTGAAGATTCCAGTCAAAATTCCATCAGCCTTTTCATAGAAACTGACAAACTGATTATAAAAATTCATATCATATTAACCTCTTATCAGATAAATAATTAGCAAATATTTTTCTGCCATTCTGTAGATTGTCTTTTCATTTTGTTTTTTTCCTTTGATCTATAGAAGCTTTTTAGTTTGATGTCATCCCACTTGTTTATTTTTGCTTTTGTTGCCTGTGTTTTGGTGTCATATATATATACATAAAAAATCATTGTCATGATTTTTCCTTATGTTTTCTTACAGGCACTTAGTAGTTTCATCTCGTCCATTTAAGTTTTTAATCCATTTCAAATAAATTATTGTGTGTGGAGTAAGATAAGGGTCAAATATCATTATTTTGCACATGCATATATAGTTTTCCCAACACTACTTATTGAAAAGACTGTCTTTTCCTGCATTGTGTATCCTTGGCAGCCTTGTCACAGATTAGTTGAGTGTATATACATGGGTTTATTTCTGGAGTCTTGATTCTGTTCCATTGGTCTATGTGTCTTGTTTTAAGCCATACTGTTTCCATTACTATAGTTTTATAATATAATTTGAAATCAGGAAGCATGATACCTCCCACTTTGTTCTTCTTTCTCAAGAATTCTTTGGCTATTCAGGGTCTTTTGTGGTTCCATATAAATTGTAGGGCTGTTTTTACTATCTCTTTGGAAAAAAAGCAAAAAAAGAAATAATCTAATTAAAATGGGCAAAGAATCTGAATGGACATTTTTGCAAAGAAGACTTACAATTAGCCAACAGGTATATGAAAAAATGCTCAACAGCACTAATCATCAGGGAAATGCAAATAAAAGCCACAGTGAGATATTACCTTATACCTATTAGCATGGATAACCTCAAAAAAAAAAAAAAAGATATCAAGTGTTGTTGAGGGTGTGGAGAAAAGTGAACTCTTGTACACTGTCCGTAGGATTATAAATTGGTACATCTATTATAGAAACGAAGATAATGGCATCCGGTCCCATCACTTCATGTGAAATAGATGGGGAAACAGTAGAAACAGTGTCAGACTTTATTTTGGGGGGCTCCAAAATCACTGCAGATGGTGACTGCAGGCATGAAATTAAAAGATGCTTGCTCCTTGGAAGAAAAGTTATGACCAACCTAGATAGCATATTCAAAAGCAAAGATGTTACTTTGCTGACTAAGGTCAGTCTAGTCAAGGCTATGGTTTTTCCTGTGGTCATGTATGGATATGAGAGTTGGACTGTGAAGAAGGCTGAGCACCGAAGAATTGATGCTTTTGAACTGTGGTGTTGGAGAAGACTCTTGCCAGTCCCTTGGACTGCAAGGAGATCCAACCAGTCCATTCTGAAGGAGATCAACCCTGGGATTTCTTTGGAAGGAATGATGCTAAAGCTGAAACTCCTGCACTTTGGCCACCTCATGCGAAGAGTTGACTCATTGGTAAAGACTCTGATGCTGGGAGAGATTGGGGGCAGGAGGAAAAGGGGATGACAGAGGATGAGATGGCTGGATGGCATCACGGACTCGATGGACGTGAGTCTGAGTGAACTCCGGGAGTTGGTGATGGACAGGGAGGCCTGGCATGCTGTGATTCATGGGGTTGCAGAGTCGGACATGACTGAGCGACTGAACTGAACTGATTATAGAAAGCAGTATGGTGGATTCTCAAAAAGTTAAAAATAGAACTACCATGTGATACTGCAATTCTACTTCTTAATATATACCCAAAGGAAATGAAATCAATACTTCAAAGAGCTATTATTATATATAAAGTATCATGTATATGCTTATACATATACACATTAACAAATATATATGTACATACATAATAAAATATCATTTGGGTGCACACCAAGTGCATAACACTCAGTCATGTCCAACTCTTTGTGGTCCTGTGGACTGTAGCCAGCCAGGCTCCTTCATCCATGGAATTTTCCAGGCAAGAATACTGGAGTGGGTTGCCATTTCTTACTCCAGAGGATCTTCCTGACCTAGGGATAGAACCTCCTTCTCCTGTGTCTCTTGCATTGACAGGCATCATTCCGTCTTAAAAAAGAAAGAAATCCTGCCATTTGCAACAACATGTATGAGCCTGGAGGACACCTGTGTTAAGTGAAATACTGTAACCCTGATACAGTAAGACAATTGTTAGATGACTCACTCATATGTAGAATTTAAAAATCAAATTCATAGAACTTACAGTTGAACAATGGTTGTCAGGGGCCAAAGGGTGGGGGAAATGGGGAAATATTGGTCAAAGAGTACAAACTTTCAGTTATAAGATGAATAAGTTCTTGGATTCTAACATATACCATGGTGACTAGATTAATATAGTTAAAAACACGGTATTATATATAATACAGTCCAGGTTCGATGCATGAGACAGGGTGCTCAGGACTGGTGCACTGGGATGACCCTGAGGGATGGGATGGGGAGGGAACTGGGAGGGAGGGTCAGTGTGGGGAATACATGTACACCCATGGCTGATTCATCTGAATGTATGGCAAAAACCACCACAATATTGTAAAGTAATTAGCCTCCAATTAAAATAAATTTAAAAAAAACCCACTGTATTATATACAAGCAACTCCTGCAGCTCAATTCCAGAAAAATAAACAATGCAATCAAAAAATGGGCCAAAGAACTAAATAGACATCCAAAGAAGACATATAGACGGCTAGTTTTGAAAAGATCTTAAGTGTAGATCTTAAGTGTTTGCAAAGCAAAAAATAGTGAGGTGTTGGATGTGTTAATTAATCTAATTGGGGTAATAATTTCATAGTGTACATGTACATTAAATCATCATGTTGCATGCCCTAAGTACATATAATTTCTCTTTGTCAACTATACCTATGTAAGCTAGGGGAAAATAATATAGACACATAACAGATCAAAAATAACTGAAACAACTTTGTAAAAGAATAGAGAACTAAAATGACCTCATTTTAAAACTTAACACAAAACTACAAAAATCAAAACAGTGTGATATTGGCCTCAAGGTAGGCAATATCAACAGAACACAATATGGAGTCCAAAAATAGACACATATATCACATATATGGACAATAGATTTTCAACAAAAGTACAAGAGCAATTCAATAGGGAGAGAATAGTCTTTCCAACATAGTATTGGGACAGTTGGATATCAATATGCAAAAAAGTACTATATACAAAGGTGAACTCAAAATGGATCATAGACTTAAATTTAAAACCTAAAACTACAAATTTTTATAATTAAATATAGGAGAAAATCTTTGCAGCTTTGAGTTGGTCAATGTTTTCTTACATATGACAACAAAAACCCAATCAATAAAAGAAAAAGCTGAAAATTTTTTTCATCAAAATTGACGCTCTTCTTCTTCAAAGTACACTGTTAAGAGGATGAAAAGGCAAGGGACAGACTAAAAGAAAATCTTTGCAAGCATATGCAGAAAATATAAAGAGCTACAAAACTCAATAAGAAAAAACTGTTTCTTAAATGTCCAAAAGATTTGCAAAGACACTTCAACAAAGAAGATATATAGATAAGAGGTAAGCAACTGAAAAGATGCTCAGCATCATCTGTCACTCTAAAAACATGTATCTAAACTACAATGAAATACTTCTAAGTATCTATTAGAATGGCTGAAATTGGGAACACTGACCATACCAAGTGGTGATGATCCATGTGGATCTGGAGCACACAGAACTCACATATATCACAAACAGGAACATAATATGGTACAACCACTTTGGAAAACAGTTTAGGATTTCAAAAGTTAAACACATATGATCCATTTATTCTTTACCTAGTTACCCAAGAGGAATGAAAACATATGAAACCAAATATTCATAGCAATTTTATTTGTAAAAGCCAGAAATTGGAAAAAAATGTCCATCGATGGGCAAATGGATAAACAAATTGCATAACATCTGTACAATACTTATTCAACAATGAGAAGGAATAAAATATTGGTACAATAACATAGATGCATTTCAAAATTCTAATGCTGAGTTAAAGACAGGCAAAAAAGAACACAAGCTCTCTAATTCTATTCACATAAATTTTAGAAAACGCAAATTAATCTATAATGACATCAAGCACATCAGTGGTTGCCTGGGGACAATAGGAGTAGGTAAAGGGGGTGGAAGAATAGATTTACAACCCTTTGGGGAAACTTTTAGTGGTGATGGATATGTCCATTATTTTTATCATGGTGATTGTTTCACAGGAGTATACATTTATCAAAACTTACCAAATTGTACTTGTTTAAAATGTGCTTCAAGGCTAACTCCATAAAGCTGCTAGAAAAGAAAACAAAAGTTATAAAAGTAGAAGGGACCAGAAACAGTTTAAAGAAATAGTGTATTTTGCTTTTAATTGTTCTGTTATGTCATGTCATGTCATGTTGTGTTTTATGTTATGTCAGGAACTTTTTTTAAAAACTATTATTTATAAGAGTGAAGGAATCATGAAAGAAGTTTCCATGAATGGTGTGAAAAACAAGTTAGGGCTTCAAAGCTAGGTGGGAGGAAGCCAGGGATTGGAGGAAATAAGACTTAGGCTTCATGCATGAAACCTAAGTTCCTTGGGTTCATGCGGAGGCAAAAGCTGGCAAAAGAAGTCAGGAGTGGATGGGGTTTCATGGTTTTTCAGAAAGGGAGGAAGATCAACCAAGGAAACCCTACCATCAACTCTCACAGCCTAACAAGAGACCCCTAGGTGGACAGTGACAGAGAAAAGCTACTAGGAGTTTACTAATCCAGCTTACCTTAAAATCCCAGGGCTTTGGGAAAACTCCAAGAGAAACGAAGTTTTATAAATTTTATGAGTGAGTGAAATCAGTATCTACAAATGATTTTGATTGTAATCCCCTCTTGCAAAGAAAAACATCTGAGCTGTGCCTACTGAATAGGGCTGCTTACTAGTAGATTGCATGCATGTACTCCTATACTAGTATATTGTTGATTTTCAAATGGGCATTAATAAGTAGAAATATATAAATGGCTCAGGAAAGTACTCAGTGCTCTGTGCTGACCTAAAGTGAAAGTGAAGTCCACTCAGTCGTGTCCAACTCTTTGAGACCCCATGGACTGTAGCCTATCAGGCTCCTCTCTACATGGGATTCTCCAGGCAAGAATACTGGAAGAATGAGTTGCCATTTCCTTCTCCAGGGGATCTTCCCAACCCAGGGATTGAACCCAAGTCTCCTTCATTGCAGGCAGACTCTTTAACCTCTGAGCTACCAGGAAAGCCCCAAAGGACATCCAAAATAGAGGGAATAAAAGTATATGCATATGAAAAATGTAATTAGAACAAAAAAATACTATTTTCTAAATACTTCAACACTTCAGAATCATAAGCATTTCCAAACTATAATATTTGGCGATGTGCATATATTATTTTTGAAATAAAAAATTTTAATATTAAAAAAAGTATATGTATAGACAATTCACTTTATTGTACAGTAGAAACTAACAAATTATAAGGCAACTATACTTCGATAAAAATACATTTTAAAAAAGTAGAAATATAAAAAGTAAAAGGCAAAACCAAAAATAAGAGTTATAATACTTTATTCCACATTCCAGATCATCCTGTATACCAGGGAATCACACCTCACTTAGGAGACCACAGAGTTAGATTCAGCATTCTAGTCATGTCTGGGCTTTTCTGGTGGCTCAGATGATGAAGAATCCACCTGTAATGCAAGAGGCCTGGGTTGCATTCCTGGGTTGGGAAGATCCCCTGGAGGAGGGCATAGCAACTCACTCCCATATTCTTGCCTGGAGAATCCACATGGACAGAGGAGCCTGGTGGGCTACAGTCCATGAGGTCGCAAAGAGTCAGACAGCACTGAACAATTAAGCGTACAGTCATGTCTAGTGGACAGGGAATGATCTGATGTGGTAGACTGTGACAATAAGAAAAATATAAATATTTGTGATAGCAAAACATTGGAAGAGATTGGCCTAGCCAAAGGAGAATAACTAGTCAAATTTATATGCATTTGACAGACATTAAGCAACTGTTTAAAATGATGTTTTCAAGGAATATTCCCAAACACGTAAAAATGTTCACGATGTGGTATTACATGAGAAAAATCAATGTATAACACTGAGAAAGATTTCAGTTTTGTGTATATATATAATCTCACAGAAAAATCTGGAAGAAATTTATTGAGGGGTGGTTAAATTGTAGATAATTTCATATTTCTACTTTATCCTTTTAGTATCTTGCAAACGCTCTACGTGAATGCTTTCCACTTTATAATCACAAAAACACAATAACTTTATAAATAAAGCATTATAAACAAATAACTCCACCAGGCAGTAAAAAGTGGTGACACTAAGGAAGCATCTATAATTCCAATGAGACATTAGGAAGCTTGGAAAGAAGATTTTTAAATAAAAAATCAGAACACTAATAGTCACATAAAGGATTCTGGGTTCTCAGTAGTCAGGCTTCAGGGACCTACCAGCACTAGGGGATATCTGAACACTCCATTCCTCTGCAAACACCCATCCAGCTGATTATACAATGGGCTCTGGGCAAGACTCTGGGGATAGAAAGATGCATCAGATGCAGAAGGCCCTGCCCGGGAAGTGTTTCCCAGTCAGTGCTCTGTGTTCCCATGTTGTGTTATCACAAACACAAAGCAAAAATACTTTTCTTCCTTTATACAAGGTGGCTTTTTTGTTTTTCCATAAAACAAGATGATTGAGGGATATTCTGGTCACTGAAACTCAGAAAAGCATGGCAATTAGAGCTTGTAGATGAGCAAATAAAATGAAAATATCAGACAAGCTGAAAAGTTAGGGTCTTCATTCTGAAGGTTGGGAAGGGAAGGGATTTGGAGCCACAGAACCTGGAACCCATGGGGCACTGACTTCTTACCAGATTCCAAAACTCTGTAACTAGGAGATGTCCTATGAAATGTGATCCAGGTTTAGCTCCAGACATAAAAGGAAGCAATTTCTCTCACACTGAGTAATAAACGGATTGGAACTTATTGGAATTCATCATCCCCAAGAGGCAGTGCTGGCAGGAAATATAAATGCCTTCCAAAAGCTTTGGACAAATTTATGAATGATAGAATCATAAATGATTCTCTTGCTCACTTTCTCTTGCTCTCTCTCACTCAAGCAGACCCCATCCTTAGAAACTGAGCCAGTGTTTGCCCTGGAATATTCTGCTGAGATGTCCCTAAGGGCCAGGCAAGGTCAAGGTAGGTCCCCACTCTGTGCTCCTATATCCGCCTGTATGTAACCGGTCATCGCCCTAACCACACAATATTATAATTCCCTGTTGATGGGTCTGTGGCCCCAATAGTTGTGATACCAACAAAGATAGCACTGAGTCAGAGCTCAATTGATGTGGGTTAAAAGAGAGTGTTATATGGACTCTACACTTTTTTGTTTAAAAAGAAAAAAGCTGTACCCGACTTTTTGCGACCCCATGGACAGTAGCCCACCAGGCTCCTCTGTCCATGAATTTCCCAAGCAAGAATACTGGAGTGGGTTGCCATTTCCTTCTGCAGGGGATCTTCCAGACTCAGGGATCAAACCTGGGTTTCCAGCATCTCCTGCTTTGTCAGGCAGATTCTTTATCACTGAGCCACCTGGGAAACCCCAAGCACTGCTTTCCCTCAGGGCAAAATCTTGAGAAATGTGTACTGGCTGGAGTGTTGATTTCTTTCAAGTCCTTACTTTCCACTGCCCCATGTATTTCCAGAGCAGAAAATCTTATAGAAAGGTAGGATACCCTCTCAGAGGGACACCACCAAGTGAAATCCTGCAAAAACATCTCATAGAAGAAACAGCTCTTAGAAATTCCTGGGGGACTGATGTCTGAAGAACTCTCATCCGACACCACTTCATCACCTCCCAGGCTTGCTCACCAGACAGCTCTGTTGTCCACCATTGTGAGCTTCTGAGCTCTGATTTGCAAGTCAGTTCCCTGGGAATTTCATGATAAAATACATTCAGCTCAGTTATGTCAAGGGCACAGTCTCCTGTATCTCCTCTAAAACCTTGTTTAATAACATTAGTCTCCCCATATGTGTGCCAAGATTCTTCAGCTTGAGGCTGGAAGGATTTTAATTTATTTTTCCATTAATGGTTAGGATCCATGCTAAACCTGTAAATATTGTTTCTATAAATTCACTGCAGTGCTAATTTTTAATGCAAATAAATAAACAGAGTGAGCAACTCAGAGACAGTTTGCCCCAGTGGAGCTTTTGCAAATCGTCTTCATTTGGCTTAGGAGAGAAGAGAATGGAACACTTAATATTCTGGTAAGTTGCAGTGATCAGCTACGGTCCAGTTTCTTCATTCTTGGGATTTCTCAAGGATATATGGGAGAGAGGAAAGATAAATCAAAAGTAGAGATCTTAATACCATACAGTTGCTAAAGTTGGAAAAGATCTTAGGGATTTTCTACTAAAACTCTCTCTTTTGTTTTATGGGTGAGATATGTGATCATAGAAAGAGTAAAGCCTGCCTCGGAATATATGGCCCAAGAGAAGCTGTGCAAAGTCCAGAAATGGCAGCCTACTTTAGGTTCCCAAAAACATCAAGGAGTGCTTTTGTTGGCAGAGCCCCTGTGGCTAAGTTTGTGATTATCATTCAGCTGCCAGTGGCCCACTGGGGTCATCACATGGCACAGATTCTCCTGGTCTGTGCTCATTTGAAATTTTCTACTCTATAGATTCCATACGTCTATTTAAACATATCATTTGTTTACTCTGATTTGGGGTTCCCAAAATACAGTCACTAAAATTGCTCAAAACCTATAGAGGTAAAATACGAGGTCTGCCAAGAATCTTAGGAGCCCAGAACCCAGACTCTGACCAGGACTCAGAGATCCAGAGTGCGGTGAGCCCAGGCCTTAAAGTGCTCTAGGTAGGTGGGTCCTCTAACAAAAGAAGAAGAAGGCACAGAAAAGCCCAAGGTAAAGTTGGCACCCATCATTATCAGTCTAGAAACCATGAAAGCTGAAATATTTGGGTTGCCCCTCATTGGCTGGGAGCAACCACTGAGCACAGTCTCTAAAGTGGCATTTCTCAACAGTTCTCAAAATAATAGGTTATGAGAGTGGCAGGGAAAGGCATTATAGAAAGTAAGCTTGAAATATCAGATTGACCATCACTGGCTAGACTGTGAGATGTCTAAAGAAGATGGGCTGCAGGTGATGGCTTCCCCACGTGCTCACCCTTCCACCACCCAATAGTGCCTCCTCTGCCCTCTTAGAACTACCCTCTTCTGGAACTGGGGGAGGTGAAGAGTGTACAGTTAGAGAGAACAGGATACAGTGAGGATCTGAATCTTAAAAGAGATTCATTGGTGTAGAAGCCTACCCCTGCAGTCAGGCAATGATTCCCATCAAGCAAGACTCAAAGAATGCACTGAGCAGGAATGGCCACCACCATGCCCAGGGCTCTGGGAATCTAATGACTGTTGGGAGAAGACATGGGCCGCACAGGGTTCATCAACTGGTGTTTGTGGATCTGTCTTGTGATCCTTTGTCACTTTGATGACAGCAATTCCCAAGCATGGCTGAGTGTTCACTGGTCTGGGATTGCAAGCTGCTGAGAGGTGATAGGAGGGGAAGAAAGATGGGTTAACAGCTGCACAGAGTGGGTCCAGGCTGGGGCCTCTGCTTATCCAATATTCAGGACCGAAGCAGGTCTTCCTTCCTGGGGCTTAGCTGTGTGATCCTTAGAAAAATATTTACACTCTTCATAGGGGAGAACAAATCTAATTGTATTAGTTATCTATTTAATAGTGCATCCAGATTACAATTCCTCTTTTTCATTGTATTTAATTTGGGGGTGAATTTATTGGTGGTGGGGAAGTCCTTCAGATTTCAAACTGAGAAATAAACTGCCAGTCTAAGAGGCTCTGAGATCTCTTTGTTCTTGTTGGTTTGCAGAAAGCAGAAAGACCTGGGAGCAAGAGAAAAGACTACAGCAGGACTGAGCTAGCTATTATACGACCCTCTATTACAGTTTTCTACAGATAGAAAACTCATCTTTCTCAGAGAAGGAACTCAGAAAGGAAATGAAAAAAGAAAAATTCACTGAGTCTAACATTTGTCACATGGGATATTGTCATATTTTCTGGATAATACATTGGCTTCTACCTTTACAGATGCTTCTATAGTTTGAATAAAGAGCAAAGAAACAAACAAACAAACAAAACAAAATCCCACACCCTGGGTTTTTGCTCTGGAAAGAAGTACAGGAAGAGACAGACTAGACCATAATCAGGTAATCAGGAAATATGTGATTTTTAAGTTACTATTGATATTTTGAACTATGAAAGTATAGAGACCTAAGTATATGGCCCTGTGCTTTACGACTCTTCAGTGGGTGACTGGATATAGGAACCTGGGTCAAGAACTTGGTTTGGGTTCGAGAGGGAAGTTGAACTGCTCTATTTAAGAAAGTAGTCAGAGGATAAGAATGGATTGATTACAGGCATGGATTTAGCAAAGAATACTGAGGCACTGATTTTTGGGTTTCCCTTGTAGCTCAACTGGTAAAGAATCAGCCTGCAATGCAGGAGACTGCTGTTCGATTCCTGGATTGGGAAGATCTGCTGGAGAAGGGATAGGCTACCCACTCCAGTATTCTTAGGCTTCCCTGGTAGCTCAGCTGGTAAAGAATCCACCTGAAATGCAGGAGACTTGGGTTCTATGCCTGAGTTGGGAAGATCCATTGGAGAAGGGAACAGATACCCACTCCACTGTTCAGGCCTAGAGAATTCTATGGACTATATCCATGGGGTTGCAAAGAGTGGGATATGACTTAGTGACTTTCACTCACTGATGCACAGAATCCCATGTGGCCATGCCCTGAGGGGATCCTCCATATTCCCCCAACTCTGCATTTTCTGAAAGCCACAATCCTCTTAATCCTCCCCTCCCCATAAACATACTCCCCAGAGCTCCTCCCCCCATGGAAATCCTGCTCCCACCTCTCAAGTGTCCCCCTTGCTCTGGCCTGCAGCCAGAGTATCCAGGCTACTAACCTCCCACCCTAAACACCCACTACTCCCTTCTCTCCACACCCACCACTGGCCCTGGCAAACCTTCTGCCAATTCCTGGATACCTGAAATCAGGGCCAGGATTGGAAGAAAAGATGAAGGCAAAGGCAGAAGGCAAAGAAAGTTCATAGACACGCAAGGCACCCAAGGCAGTAAGCATCCCTTTTCTTCCTGCACCAACTTACAGGGCTATGCCTTCCTGCCCGCATGTCCAACCAACCTGTCTCTCCAACGTGCTTCTGATGCTTTCGTGCAGTATTGTGCTGGGGGAGATAACCCTATTCCCCAAGCCTGAGACACTCACTGTTAGCTGGTCTTAACTGAAGAGGAAAAAAATGGAAAAAGGCCACTGGGCCAGTATGATTATCCTCTCTCTTCTCAGTTGACCTTGTAGCTGCCAGGTTTGGAAGATTAGCAATTTTTGAAAATAGTAAATCTTTGAGCTATATGTGGAAGACAAATTTTAAATTAATAAACTGTGATGTATCACATTTTGGTAATTGGTGATAATTGAGGTGACAAAAGTATATTAAGAACATTGTTCCATTTTTCTTAATGGTTGCTTAGCAGAGTGTTTTGAGGGTGTGAAAACTCTTTTCCCAGCAGGCTTGTATTGCCTATACTTACCGCAGGGTCCACTAACAATGATATCTGCCTTATCTGCATTCCTCAACCTGTTATGATGTATCAGATACTACTACTTTCTTTTTCCAGATGCTAATCCCAATAAAACTATTTCTCCTGGGGTTGTGAGCAGAGAAAATAAATGAACAACTGCAAGTCTGTGGTTTGAGTCAGAAAATGGAAGAGGGGGCTCAAGAGGGAAAAAGATGGTGCCAAGCCAAGGCCTGTGGGGGATTTTGTCTAATTTTCCAGTATGATGCCTATACTCAATTTTAAGCAGTTGCCTATCAGCCCTAACATTACCTACAGATGATCCTTAATTAAAAGTGTCCTGTGCACATCAAATGTGCTAGTGATAATTTGGGGTAGATTTAAGGAACTAGGAAGTCTTCAACTTGAAGCAAAGATGTGTGGAAAATTAATGATGGTAAAGGAAGCAAGACAAAGAGCTGAATCCAGAATTCAAAAACTAAAACACTAAATCAAAATTTAACTAGGAAAAAGAATAGCTTCCAGATAAACTAATATAAAGAGGAGATACTAGTATAAACCACAATTAAGTCTGAGAAAAAAAGAATTCTCTAAGATTATAAATAAAAATGGTAAATGAAACTAAATTGATGGCATAAGCATATTAATTCTTCCAAGATATTATAAAACACATCAGCTGACTTTCCATCCTAAGTAGAATAAGCTCTAAAGATATAAGAACTGCAAAAATATTGTAAACTATATGTATCCAATTATCAGATTGTTATTTGCATTATGAGTTTTATTATTGTTGGTTTTATGGGTATTGTGAGAATAAACAAATATTTATTTGAATGAATAAATGAATGCTTATGTTGACATTTTTAAGAACTGGGATTTTCAGTGTAGAAGAAGGAGTTACAGGCATAAAAATAATGAGGTTAAATAAAACCTCATAATCCTGAATTTGGGGTACAAGTACCAGAATGAAATCATAATGAATTTTATCTTTTGAAAATGTAAATATTTCCTGGCTCAATCTGCTGAAAACTATAGAAACAATGACCAGTCCAGTAGCAGTGAGCACTTCTAGTATCCAGACTATGGTTTCTAAATATTTCTCCAAAAAGGACTCTCCTTGAAGAATGGCTGACTCCAGATCTGGGACAAGAAATGAATAAAGAAAACTCAAAATATCTTATTATATTATAAATATAGGAAGTAAATGAGAAATACTAGAATTTTGTCAAAAGAAATCAGGATCCAAATTGAAAAGTCTCCCACTATCCAAAGCTGGGATAATTTGGCCATTGATAAGGATAAGTTTTGATAGCTTGATATCATATCAAATATGTTTGAATTCAAGAGCCCAAATTATGCTAAAGATTCATGGTGATGTATGGCAAAACCAATACAATATTGTAATTAGCCTCCAATTAAAATAAATAAATTTAAATTTAAAAAACTAAAAAAAAATAAAATCCTAAAAAAAAAGAAAAATAACAACAGAAAAAAGTAACTTTTTGGAGAATTAGAAAAATCAGTTCACTCTTCCAAAGATTGGTAAATATAAAGAAAGTATTAAGAAATTTTCTTTCTTTCCCTACAAAAAAATGTACCTCAGAGTAAACAAATTGATGCTGAGGGAAGGTTTTTCTTTTAGAATTTTCTACGTTCCAAGGGAAGAAGAAATGATAGAGTTAGGACATCAGTATTTGGAAACTGCAAATGAACTGATGGATCTAGACAATTATTATCAATGTTGGTTACATCATGAAGAGTGACACCTGAATGGACATAGCAAGTTTCCTGATAAAAGTACAGAACTCCTCCAATGGAGTGGTCTTGCTAAAAAAAAAAAAAGAAGAAAAGAAAGAAAGAAAAAAAAACCAAAACCTGAATCTAATCAAGCCTAGATCTAACTGGCAATTTAGAAGAACAGAGGAACTCATTAAATGACGCCATGGGATCCAATTAGTAAAATCCAGACAGTGGAAAACCCTTTAGGACAGACAATTCAGTTTCTTCAACAACTAAATTAAAAGAAAAAGTGAAAATGGGAACATTTAGGTTAAAAGAGAGTTATGATAGATATCAACAACTGCAATGTGTGGACCTTGTTTATATCTGGGTTGAAGCAAACTATAAAATGTAAAAAGAATGAGACAATTGAGAAAATGTGAACACTGATTGGATATTTAATGATATCAAAGGATTTTTCTTCTGTAATGATGAATGGTATTGTGGTTATGGTTAGGAATTCTAAAAAAAAAAAAAATTCCTAGCTTTTAGAGATATACACATATTTTTATTGGCATCCTAGGTGGGGCTAGTGGTAAAGAACCCGCCTGCCAATGCAGGAGACTCAGCAGGCACCAGTTCAATCCCTAGGTCAGGAAGATCCCCTGAAGGAGGGCAGGGCAACACACCCCAGTATTCCTGCCTGGAGAATCCCATGGACAGAGGAGTCTGGCAGGCTATAGTCCACAGCGTAGTCAAGAGTTGGACACAGCCGAAGTGACTTAGCACACACACATACACACGTTTATGTATGAATCGACATACTGGATGAAATTTACTTTAAGAAATGGGGATGGTGGAGAGGGCAAGGTCAGTGAGTAGGAATATAAAGGAAACAAGTTTGGCTGTGAGCTTACTAATATTGAAGCTGGATGATGGACACCTAGGGCTTTGTTACATTATTCTCTCTCCTTTTGTATGTTCGTTTTTTTCCCATAATAAAAATGTTTTAATTTTAAAAAGAGGAAAGAGAAGAGGATGTTGGCATAAGAGAAATACTTGAATCATTTAAAAAGTCATCAAAGGGAGTTTTCCTGTTGGCTCAGTGGTAAAGAATCCATTTGCCAATGCAAGAGACACAGGTTTGGTCCCTCATCTGGGAAGATCTCACATGCCATGGAGCAACTAAGCCCATGTGCCGCAGCTATTGAGCCTGTGCTCTAGAGCCTGGAAACCACAACTACTGAGCAACTACTAAACCACAGCTACTAAAATCTGTGTGCCCTACAGTCTGTGCTTGGCAACAAGAGAAGCCACTGCAATAAGAAGCCAGCACACTGCCGCTGGACAGTAGCCTCCACTCACTGCAACTAGAAAAAGCCTGTGCAGCGACGAAGACCCAGCACAGCCAAAAACAAAAAATCTTTTTACAAAAGTCATCAATGGGATCATCCCAGAAAGCTGTAGAACTTGAAACTTTGAAGCAGGGAGAATTCTCCATAAAGAGAGAATCTCTTCATTTGTTTTATCATCCCGCATGGGTTGTATTGTGACTACAATCTCAGACATCTTCTTTCATAAGTACATTTATTTTCCCATGTAGAGAGTGGTCCTCTCAGTCCTTCAGAGCTGGCCAATCTGAAACCAGTGCCATGAGGAGGAGTTTAACTCTGTAACTTACAAAGAATTGGCCACTAATTAGCAAAATTGGTGGGGGAGGTGCGTATTAGTGGACCAGGGGTCATTAATTAGAACCCCAGGAGTCGAGGATCTTGCTTGTTTGTACACTAGACCATTTAATTTTTTCACTGCCTTGGATCAAAGTGTGTACCATGATTCTCTGTAAACCCATACCCAGCTCTATCTATCTCACACTGACATTACCTGCCTGCCCCTGGGAGCCTGGGAAACCCTGGCCTATACCCTAAATTCTAAAAGAATTCTGCCTCAAAGATTTAGAGATTTTCCTTATTCTATAGCACTTAAAAACACTACCACAAAGCCATTCAGATGCTGCTAGTGTACAGTTCAGTCAAATTCAGTACCCACCCTTTCTTTCACCCATTCTGCCTCTACCTTTAAATCTTAAATTCCAAAGACTTCTAGTAATATGAATTCATTGACAAAAATGTCCTCCTATAGCTCAACAAAATCTCCACTTTCTGTTTTCTAGACAAAAACACATTTGGATGCTCAAAAATCATTGAGTGGGTTTGATCCAGTGAAAAAAGTCAAGCCAAAGTAGCCTATCTCATTTAGATAAAGTAATTGCAGTAGAATGCGGAACTTCATGTTTGCCCTCCTTGATGAACTTGAAGATGAAACTAGAATTAGTTTAGGAATATCACAATAGGATCATTCTATAGGGAAACCCTGCCTCTGAGGAGAAAATGACTGACATGCTTTCAAATCGCCTTAGAGGACTATGATTTGGAACAGGAAAACAATCCAGGTGTCATGCAATGAGTTAGGCCTAGAATAAGCTTCCAAGAGTTTGAAGACTGATCCTGCCAGTTTCCTGCCTTGGGCATGTCATTTCACCTCTCTGAGCCTCGGTTTCTCTGATTTCTCTATGAAGTAGGAATCTTGTTTTTTCTACTCTATAGGGTTATTGGAGCATTAAATAAGATCATGAATGTGAGGGAGCGCCTGGAAAATAGCAGATGTTCAATTATTGCTTCCGCTTTGTTACATGAAAGTCAGCTGAGATTGTATCTGAGCCAAAAAAGGAACCTGGTTTGTGCTTTCAGAATTCACAGATAGAGGTTAGAGGAAACTGAGTAGACCCAGCATAGAGGAGACAATAACTCTGAAAAGATACTGTCTTCCTGAGTCAGGGGAAAGGGTTATTTGCCATTTAGAATAAGATGAGGGCAATGCTGAACTTAAGATTGCTATAGACTAAATATTGTTCTATTGTTGTTGTTCAGTTGCTGTCATGACCACCTCTTGGCAATCCCATGGACTGTAGCACAAGCACACCAGACTCCTCTATCCTCCACTATCTACTGGAGTTTACTTAAATTCATTTCCATTGAGCTGGTGATGCTATCCATCTATCTCATCCTCTGCCACCCCCTTCTCCTCCTGCCCTCAATCTTTCCCAGCATCAGGGTCTTTTCCAATGAATCTTTTCTTAACATCTTTTCATAGCATGAAGTGGCCAAAGTATTGGAGCTCATTCAATATCACAGTTATCCAAGTCTATGCCCCAACCAGTAATGGTGAAGAAGCTGAAGTTGAACGGTTCTATGAAGACCTACAAGACCTTTTAGAACTAACACCCAAAAAAGATGTCTTTTTCATTATAGGGGACTGGAATGCAAAAGTAGGAAGTCAAGAAACACCTGGAGTAACAGGCAAATTTGGCCTTGGAATGCAGAATGAAGCAGGGCAAAAACTAATAGAGTTTTGCCAAGAAAATGCACTGGTCATAGCAAACACCCTCTTCCAACAACACAAGAGAAGACTACACCTGGACATCACCAGATGGTCAACACTGAAATCTGATTATATTCTCTGCAGCCAAAGATGGAGAAGCTCTATACAGTCAACAGAAACAAGACCAGGAGCTGACTGTGGCTCAGATCATGAACTCCTTATTACCAAATTCAGACTGAAATTGAAGAAGGCAGGGAAAACCGCTAGACCATTCAGGTATGACCTAAATCAAATCCCTTATGATTATCCAGTGGAAGTGAGAAATAGATAAAGGGCCTAGATCTCATAGATAGAGTGCCTGATGAACTATGGAATGAGGTTCGTAACATTGTACAGGAGACAGGGATCAAGACCATCCCCATGGAAAAGAAATGCAAAAAAGCAAAATGGCTGTCTGGGGAAGCCTTACAAAAAGCTGTGAAAAGAAGAGAAGCGAAAAGCAAAGGAAAAAAGGAAAGATATAAGCATCTGAATGCAGAGTTCCAAAGAATAGCAAGAAGAGATAAGAAAGCCTTCTTCAGCGATCAATGCAAAGAAATAGAGGAAAACAACAGAATGGGAAAGACTAGAGATCTCTTTAAGAAAATTAGAGAGACCAAGGGAACATTTCATGCAAAGATGGGCTCGATAAAGGACCGAAATGGTCTGGACTTAACAGAAGCAGAAAATATTAAGAAGAGATGGCAAGAATACACAGAAGAACTGTACAAAAAAGATCTTCACAACCTGGATAATCACGATGGTGTGATCACTCACCTAGAGCCAGACATCCTGGGATGTGAAGTCAAGTAGGCCTTAGAAAGCATCACTACGAACAAAGCTAGTGGAAGAGATGGAATTCCAGTAGAGCTATTTCAAATCCTGAAAGATGATGCTGTGAAAGTGCTGCACTCAATATGCCAGCAAATTTGGAAAACTCAGCAGTGGCCACAGGACTGGAAAAGGTCAGTTTTCATTCCAATCCCAAAGAAAGGCAATGCCAAACAATGCTCAAACTACCACACAATTGCACTCATCTCACATGCTAGTAAAGTAATGCTCAAAATTCTCCAAGCCAGGCTTCAGCAATATGTGAACCGTGAACTTCCTGATGTTCAAGCTGGTTTTATAAAAGGCAGAGGAACCAAAGATCAAATTGCCAACATCTGCTGGATCATGGAAAAAGCAAGAGAATTCCAGACAAACATCTATTTCTGCTTTATTGACTCTGCCAAAGCTTTTGACTGTGTGGATCATAATAAACTGGAAATTTCTGAAAGAGATGGGAATACCAGACCACTTGACATGCCTCTTGAGAAATCTGTATGCAGGTCAGGAAGCAAGAGTTAGAACTGGACATGGAACAACAGACTGGTTCCAAACAGGAAAAGGAGTCCGTCAAGGCTGTATATTGTCACTCTGCTTATTTAACTTATATGCAGAGTACATCATGAGAAACGCTGGACTGGAAGAAACACAAGCTGGAATCAAGATTGCCAGGAGAAATATCAATAACCTCAGATATGCAGATGACACCACCCTTATGGCGGAAAGTGAAGAGGAGCTAAAAAGCCTCTTGATGAAAGTGAAAGAGGAGAGTGAAAAAGTTGGCTTAAAGCTCAACATTCAGAAAACGAAGATCATGGCATCCGGTCCCATCACCTCATGGGAAATAGATGGGGAAACAGTGGAAACAGTGTCAGACTTTATTTTGGGGGGCTCCAAAATCACTGCAGATGGTGACTGCAGCCATGAAATTAAAAGATGCTTACTCCTTGGAGGAAAAGTTATGACCAAGCTAGATAGTATATTCAAAAGCAGAGACATTACTTTGCCGACTAAGGTCCATCTAGTCAAGGCTATGGTTTTTCCAGTAGTCATGTATGGATGTTAGAGTTGGACTGTGAAGAAGGCTGAGCGCCAAAGAATTGATGCTTTTGAACTGTGGTGTTGGAGAAGACTCTTGAGAGTCCCTTGGACTGCAAGGAGATCCAACCAGTCCATTCTGAAGGAAATCAACCCTGGGATTTCTTTGGAAGGAATGATGCTAAAGCTGAAACTCCAGTACTTTGGCCACCTCATGTGAAGAGTTGACTCATTGGAAAAGACTCTGATGGTGGGAGGGATTGGGGCAAGAGAAGAAGGGGACGACAGAGGATGAGATGGCTGGATGGCATCACCAAGTCGATGGACCCGAGTCTGAGTGAACTCCGGGATTTGGTGATGTATAGGGAGGCCTGGCGTGCTGCGATTCATGGGGTCACAAAGAGTCGGACATGACTGAGTGACTGAACTGAACTGAAACCAAAACATAGAATCTGGAGAGGTGGTGAATTCTGACACTAGTGATGTGCAGGCAGAATCCAATCACTTTTCAGCTGTAGGATTTATGTGTTGGCTTGGATGACCTCTAAGATTACTCAATGCTCACATTCTGTGCTTCCCTAAAAATTGCAGCTCATGAGCAGCAGTGTGGCTTAGTGGCCAAGAGCATGGTTTGGGAGAGATGTATACCTGGATTTCAACTCTAACTCTGTAAACTTGGTCAAAATTTCTAACCCCTCTAAGGTTCAGTTTTCATTTACAAGATAAGGATCTTAATAGTAATTATCTTCAACTGCTTTGTAAAAATCCAGTTAAGTTATCTTGAGCTCAGCATATTAATAACATCTCCAGGAAAGACAAAAACAGATCTTTCTTACCAGTTCAACAACTATGGACCTTTCTTAGATGTATGCAGTGATGGATTAGGTGCAGTGACTTGTTTTGTTTTTATAAAAGCATAAGAACTCAAAGCAGCTACAGACTCTTTCAGTAGAAAATAATCCTCAGGGGGAAATACTGGCAGTTGTATGAGTGTCAGGAAAAAACTATCTATATATTTTGGCTCAGGAGCTTACTTTGTGGAGATATCAGTGGATTACCCAATGCCCTGCTACATAGGGCATGGGAATGTGAGACTTCCCATTGGGCACTCAGAAGGATGAAAACAGATAGCAGAAGGGTTTTCTTAGATACAGGAAGGGAACAAACTGGTCTGTAGCAGTTCTCAGACTCAGGAATAGTGCCTCCTGACCTTTGCCTAAGATGGCAGAAGAAGAGAGAGGTCACAAGGGGCATGTAGGGGGGGCTCCATGGATGTTGCTGTGGGGGCTTAAAAAGGAAACATTCCACAATTTAGCAAGGAGAGAGAGTGGAGAGGGAGATTTCCAGCTACACTACCAAACTGACCTGAGTCTCAGCTTTCTCCTTTGTCCAAGAACCAACAGCCTATTCTTTATATCAAATCCCTGCTGCTGAATAAAGCGAACTCATGGCTCCTAATTGATAGAAAGCAGCCCCACCAGGCTTGTGAATAAATGGATGTGCACTCCAACCTACTGAAGCATCTCTGAACTTTGATTTCGCTTCTCAGGAGCCCAATTTCATTATAACCAAGCGCTCAGTTCTGCAGAAATGTCACGGAGAAAAACAGTGAAATGAGACAGCTTTGCTTGGACTTCGGTGGCATCCCAAGCCACAGAAACTTTCTATGATATCACATCCCCTTAATGTGAATATTTACTGCCTGCGTCCCTTGAGGAATATCTTCTTTCTTTCACACTCTGTTCAATTTCAAGTTTCAATTTCCGTAATTTTATTGACATGACAACATACACAAATGCTGCTGGAGTTAATCCAGCAGTGTTCCATGTCTGGGCCCGTTTTATATCATTTCTGCCTTTCCTATTATTTTCCATCTCTTATTTGGTGATAGGCTGTCACAGAATGGGGAAGTTATCTGGCTGTCCTTATTTTCCCTGAAAGTTATGGAGAATTTTCCCTTCCATCTCAGAAGGCAATCTGTTGCACTTTCAGATAGTTTGATAAAAAGCACATTATCTTTCTTCTTCATATTTCACACACAGGAGGCTTTCCTTCCATCTCTTCAATCTCTCTGATTACTAACTCTGAATTGTATAAGTTTCAAATTGTCTCTGACTGTTCGTATTTTTTTGTTGATTTTTGTTTGGTGCTTTACATTTCCATTTTTGTGTTGGGATTGCAGATCTTAAACCTGCTGAAGGCTTGGAGCATGCATTCGTTTCTTGGGCTGCCGTAACAAATGATCACAAACTTGTATGGCTTAAAGCAACAGACATTTTTTTGTCTCCAGTTCTGGAGCCCAGAAGTCCCAAACCAAGGCTCTCTCCAGAGTTTCTAAGGGACAATCCTTCCCACCTCTACCTAGCTTCTGGTGGTTGTAACCCTCAGCTTAGAGATGCATCATGCCAATCTTTGTCCCCATGGTCACATGACATTCTCCTTCGGTCTATGTCTGTGTCCAAATTCCCTCTTCTTATAAAGACACAGTCATTCGATTTGGGCCATGAAGTCACAAAGAGTTGAATATGAGTGAGCAACAGCACCACCATCACCAATGAGTATGACTTCATCTTCACCTGATTACATCTGCAAAGATCCTGTTTCCAAATAAGGTCACATTCACAGGTACTGGGGCTAGGACTTGAATGTGTCTTGTAAGGGGACATGATTCAGTACACAATAGGGCATCTGGTGGAAATAAAACAATACACTAATGCGACTCTCAGCCACAGTCCATGGGGTCACTAAGAGTCGGACATGACTGAGCGACTTCACTTTCAATTTTCACTTTCCACTTTCATGCATTGGAGAAGGAAATGGCAACCCACTCCAGTGTTCTTCCCTGGAGAATCCCAGGGATGGGGAAGCCTGGTGGGCTGCCATCTATGGGGTCGCACAGAGTCGGGCATGACTGAAGCGACTTAGCAGCAGCAGCAGCAGCAGCGTGCGACTCTCAAGTGCCCTGTTCTAGGACAATAAAGCAACACAATCATACTCCTGTGGCTTATAGCCTGGATTTTATAATATTCTTATAAGCTAAGCTTAAGTCTGAAGGTAATCTCCCTACCCCCCCACCCCTACTAAAGCACTCAAGCTTTCCTATGTGTTTTGTTTACTGGACTCCAAATACACAGAGGCCGAGACAATATTAACGTAGATGTAATGAAGTACTGACAGATATGGAGCTCACCTCATTCTACCTCCTGCTGCATGCAAAAGCAGGCACCTGGAAGGTGTAAAATATGAGAAGTCAAAAGAGTAACACGGCACACACACTGGCCCACATGTGTGCACTCGGCACAGTCTTTCCATTAGCAAGCCTGGCTTTGAGAAGTTTTCTTTACATAGAATAATCAGCTATCCTCACATCTGTAGTTCTGCTGGCTCAGAAAGAACTTGGCCTTGTCACTATGAAGGTCACAGGAAGATGCAGCTAAGGAGCATCACCATGGATGTTGAAGTGAACCTAGAAGGCCTCCCTCTCGGGGAGCTGGCATGAACACTCTGGCCACCCACCAGCAACTTCAGGCTCAACAGTAGAAACTCCTAGCCCAGATCCAGCCCTCACCTTGGGGTGACTTTCACACCTCTCACTCTCTCCCCTTCTCTCCTTCCCTCCATTCACGCACCGCTTGTGTCTTGGTTCTCATCCTAGCTTCTCACTTGGACAGTTGGAATAGTCTCCCAGTTGGTGACTCTGCCATGAGACCTGTCCTTTCCAAGGCTACTTCCATGCAGCTGTAAGAGGATCTTTTTAAGGCCCCAGCTTCTCAATGCTCAGAACCTGCCATGGCTTCTCACCCTTGAAAGCAGAGGTGCCTCAGGATCACCTGAACAGCTTGTCAAAATTAAAATCGCCAGCCCTGTGCTCCTCACTGGGTTGCTGAAGTGGGACCTGAGAATCTGCATTTCTAACCAGTTCTCTGGAGGTGATGATGTGGCTGGCCCGGGGGTCATACTTACACAAGCTGAGGCCTAGAGAATAAAGCCTACACTTCTAGGAATGACAGATGGTGTGTGGCCCAGCCCTGCCTATTTCTCCAGTTTCATTTCCTTTCACTTTTCCCCTGATGAAACTCCAACAGAGCCACCATTTACTTGCATTTTCCAGCAGACATAATGCTGTTTCTTGTGGCTGTCCCATCTCATTTTTCTTGCTAGCAATTTGCTTTCCCACCAAGTCTGACTTCAAAACCTTGCTTCGGCACCATGGCCTCAATGATGTCATCCTCAGTGAGGTCTTCATTTGTCCCCCTGTCACATGCCTTATGTACAGGTCAGTTCTCTTTCTATTTTTATATATCCTCAATCCCGCCCTAACTAAACTATAAGATCCTTGAGGATAGACTCATTCCCTTGGCTTTCCTGCTGCCAATAGCCAAAAGATGCTCAACCAATGATGGTATTTCTGTACTTCCAAGAAAACTTGTCTGACAAGTCTGCATGGCCCATTATCCACACTGCCTTTTTGTCCAGTTGGTAAATCCTCCATCTCACTGTATATATAGGTGATCTCTGAAAACTCCACTTGTGACTAGCCTGACATGGAGGATCAGAAATTGTGCAGAAGGGTCTATCTGTGTAGAGGACTTGTCCTTCATAATACTTCAATCAATGGGGAAGAAAAGGAAATCTAAAAGTCTCTTAAAAGCACTTTAGCTATGTGGGCTTAGTTGCTCAGTTGTGTCTGGCCCCATGGACTGTAGCCCACTGGGCTCCTCTATCCAAGGGGATTCTGCAGGCAAGAATGCTGGAGTGGATTGGCATGCCCTCTTCCAGGGGATCTTCCCAACCCAGGGAATGAATCCAGGTCTCCCTCATTGTAGGTGGATTCTTTACACACTGAGCCACCAGGGAAGCCCCATAGCTATAAGGAGACATAAACCAAGAAAACAGGCTTCTGCCATGGAATGAAAAGTATGAAGACAATGGAAAACAACACAGGTTGGTTTAACATCAACTGTTGTGAGAGAGCTGCCATAAGGCGGGGCTTTGTAGATCACAGAGATCCATCATGCCTTTTTAGATCACACATCTTCAAAATGACCACCCAGGCTCAGTGCCTCAGAAGGCATATGCAAAAAAGGATGCTGAGAGTATCGGTGCCCACCCCCAAGTGATGGCAAGAAAGCAGAGCAGGCCCTGGAGGGAGGTCCTGGAGGGGAGAGGATCTGATTTTGTGTTGTGGGGTTTAGAGCTGCTGGAGCTCTACAGATTAGCCCCTTCTCTTGCTGATCCTAGCGAGCTCAGTGTAGGTTAACAGTCATGAGTCCCCCTTTCTTCTTTGACTTTCTGCCAACCAGTCCTCATGGCCACACTCAAGAAGCCATGGCTGGCAGAAGAGAGAGCGCCCTCTCCTAAAGCTGGGGCTGTGGGCATGCATGGACCTGCACCTTCAGGCAGCCTAGTGCTTAGATGTTTCTCCTAGCCCTGATTTCTGTGACCTATCCAGAGAGAAATAAGAGCATAAAATGGGCAGTTAAGATTTCCTATACTTAGAAAGAAGAGAATCTGAGGTCACACCTAAGTTCAACACTGAGAAGAAGATCACTTTGTCCTGATCAGCCCAAACTTGTCAAAGAGAAGCTTCAATTTCTAACACTTTGGTACTCTGTTTCTCCAAGTAAGATAAATCATGTGTCCTTTTTTCCCCCCCAGTATTTGTCTTGGGAATGTGGGCCAGGAAATGAAGAGAGGTCTAAATGTAAGGAAGTCAAAACTTATCAGGATGGGCCTGGTGTAGCGAAAGTTTCCTAGGTTCAAAGACCATGATAGTGCATTGGTTCCCAGACCCCAGACCCCAGACCCCAGACCCCCGACCCCAGACCCCCGTCCCCCCACATCTGGGTATCCCTCTTTTCCCAGCATTAAGTCAACCTTGTCAATGGCGCAGGTGCTACGGGGAAGAGTCTGTGATATACGGACCATACTTTCATGCAATCTACCACATGGCCCTTCCTGAGGGGATGGCCTTCTATTCAAAGAATGGACTCGGAGAGCAAATGAAACCAGATAAGGGGAGATGTTTTCCATTGTGGCAACTGAGATGAAACTTTTGTGTTATTTTCAAGCCTAGCCACACTCTAATCAGTCATCTGTGCATCACCACACTCCTCCATTGCCTGGATCTCTTTAGCTTTTCCACAAATCCCTGCAGATCAATGCACCCCAATTGTCAATTATTGTCATGACACCATCTTGCCTCTGACCCTAAGTGCTACCCCCTGAATACTGTCACTCTAGAATCCCATCATCTGACTGACATTAGGAAGCCCAGGTTCATAGCAACATTTCCCATGGTTATCCTAATCCTCCAGAGGGTGGCCATCACCAAGTTGCTTAAAGGTGCCAGTATCCCCATCATCTGTGTCTTCTTTATTGCCTTAATGCAGGGGTGCCCATAGGGCCCCCAGAGGAATCATACTCAAAGTGGTCTTCATGTCTTACATGATAAATTTACTCTAACCTTCCCATTTCTCTGAGCCCTCTGATCCCTTCCTTAAATACTGCATCAGAGAAATTCTGACTTCTCCACCTCATTACTGCAGGCCAGTGGTTCTCAAGGAAGACTTACTAAAACATAGATTGCTAGAGCCCACCTAGCAGCTTTTGATTCCCTAGGAGAAGTTTTCATTTCCCTGGGTGATGCTGATTCTTTTGTTCCAGAGACCACACTTTGCGGGGGGGGGGGGGGGGGGGGGGGGAAGAAACACTGTTAACTATAATCCATTGTCAGAAACAAGCTTCAAAAAGCCATCTCAGAAAACTGTTAGGACTAACTTCAAACACAAATGTCCCCGGCAGACCATTGAATCCTAATTCATGGGCAGGTGCCTCAAAAATTCTCTCCTTTCTAGTCTTACATTCCTCTCTGGTTCAATACCCATGAGATCTATGCACACATGTGTTCTGGTCTATGCTGTTATATATTCAAAAGGTCCTTTGATTCTTTCATATTTTAAGCTATTTTCTCCCGTAGCAGGGCTGTACTTCTCTGCTCAGGCTTTGTTGAAATATGGCTTTTGTTATCAGCCTGGATGAATGAAGGGACATGAGGGAAGGTCCTGTGGAAAACAAGCAAAACCTTGTGAGACACTCCCCTAAGGTGAGGTCACTGCAATCTCCAGCTCTCCTCTGACAAAGGGATGAAGATCCTCTGTGGTTCTGAAGTGTTCAAAAGCTGCAGGGGATTCAAGTTACTCTGGCTCATCTACCCAAATTACTGTAGTCCTGAGTCTCAGGATTTCATTATTTTCCTTTAAAGATATGACCACGACATGAGACGCTTATCCTGCTGTGCATCTGTCTCTTTGCAGCTCTGATACGCTTTCAACTAAACATTAGGTCTGATCTTCCGCACCGTCTGCCCTATGGCTACAGAGATAAGCATCTTCTTAAAAGCTGCCTTAGAAATGTCTAGTTTTCACAACATAATCTGTGTGTTGTCAGTTCTGAGCTTGACATTTTTGTAAGGCTTTAGTGAAGTTTCAAAGGGTCAACCCACTCTACAAGTCCTATTACAATTGATAATTTATAAAGATCATTGTCTCCATATTATTCAAGAGCCACAGTCACCACATACACATCACCTTCTACCTGCACTTCATCCCAAGTAAATCTTGGTGAAAACATTAATCATTAGAATGTCACCATCTCCCTGAAGTTGTACTTTGCCACTCATCATTGGCATAAATGTTCTTATAACATAGCTCCAAGACACCATTCAGAGGTCTGCTTTCTGAGACCACTGCTGGTACCAGAGAACAGCCTGAGGCAAGGGGCTTATGTATTCTACTTAAAGGAAATTCAATCCATAGAGATAGGAGTGAGGGCCAAAATAAGTAAGATGGGGAAGGAGGAAGGGTGAGTAAGGAGCTTCACACCCGCCAGCACTAAGTGAACCTGACTGATCTTGCTGCACCATCCCTGAGAAGTCACATATGGACCATCATCAGGAGGTAAAAGGAGGCAGAATTTGTCTTCCAGATCCCTCCTTCCATTAGAAAATTTCGTTCCATGAGGGAAACCGACGCTTCCAAGTAACACATGCTGCTCTAGTGGGGTTTTGCTGCAACATCAATAGTAAAACCCTGGGGCATGAGACCAGAGGTAGGCGTGAGGTGGAGCACTGGCAGATTATGTCTCTGATATCCAGTGGAGTGCACACACATTTTGTTCCCAGACTGACAGCTAGAACAATAGACAAAGAGGCCAGAGAGAGCCAGAAAAGATATTCAATAGAGCATATGAAACAAAGTCCCTGTCCTCACAAGCTTACTTTATCCTGGCCTAGGAAAGGTAGAAAGACTGACATTCTGTAACTAAATTCATATGTTTATGATATGTAAGATTGTGATAAGGACTGTGTATTAAAGGGGGTGTGTAAGCAAATGCTCGCTGTTATTGTAGAGATTTTTGAAAATATAATCCTTTCAAAAAGTAGATTTAAGTAATATTAGCTATGAAGTTGCGATCTGATGCCACTTCAAAGGCCTACAGAATTCGAAACCCTGGGTTACCTAGGAACTGTTTGATGTTAGGCAAGTCCACTGACTTTCCTATCAGTTTTCTCATCTTTAACATAGGTGTGGGGGACTTCCCTGGCAGCGCAGTGGTTAAGACTCTGCCTTCCAAGGCATGGAGTGCAGGTTCAATCCCTGATCAGGACACTAAGGTCCCACATGCTGCAGGGTGTGGCCAGAATTTTTTTTTTTAATAATAATAAAATTTTTAAAAAGAAATGTGGCAATACTTTCTAGTGTGGTCTTTTTTGACAGCTTTCATCAAGGTATAATTAATATACAATAAACTTTAAATATTTGTGTATAGTTTGATGAGTTTTGACAAATGTATACAAGACATTATCATCCAAATCAAGATAATGAATCTAAACATTTCCTCTCCCCCTTTCTCTCCCACCCTTTCCTGCCCTCCTCATCCCCAGGTAACTGGTGATCTGCCTTCTATTACTACAGAGTATTTGCATTTTCCAGAACTTCATGAAAGGAATTATACAATATGTACGTGTGAGTGTGTGTGTATATGTGTGATTTCTTTCACTCAGTACACCATTTTGAGATTCATCATATTGCAGTGTGTATCAATAGTGTCATGCTCCAAGAATCTCTGTTTCATTTTAGATCATTTCTGGTGTTCAAGTTCACTGATCTTTTCTCCTGCAACATCCAATCAGCCCTTAATCCCACCAGTGTATTTTTCCATCTCACACACTACCAGTTTTTGTCTTTAGTTCAATTTCAAGCTTTTAAATATTTTCTATATCTCTCTTTCTTCTTAATGTTTTGTCCTTCTCTGTGTTAGTTCTGAATTGGTGGCAGTTGATACATTTTTCTTTTTATTAGGGTTTGTATTTTTCTGCTTCTTCATATGTCTGATAATTTTTAATTTGAGGCCAGACAGGGTGCTTTTACCTTGTTGGCTGCTGTGTGCTTTTGTATTTCTATAAATATTCTTGAGGTTTGCTCTAGAATACGATTAAGTCACTTAGAAATGATTTAATCCTTTTGTTTTATAGATTTGTTGAGTGGGACCATAGCTGCCTAGGATTAATTATTCCACTGCTGAGGAATGATCCTTCTGACATCTCTACCTAATACCATGGGCATCATGTATTTTCTAGTCTGACCACTGGGGACAGGCACATTCCCAGTCCTGTATGAGCACTAGGCAGTTAAGTCTAATCCTCCAGGGTGACTCTTTCCCTGGCCTTGGTTGTTTTCCTTACACTCATGTGCTGATGAGTAGTTGAGACAGCCCCTCTGCACATGTCTGGGCTTCTTTGTCTGTGCATGTCTCTCCCTATTGGCAGTATGTTCTGTAAACTCCAGTTGCCCTGGCCTCTCCAGACTATCAACCTCTCTAACACAGGAAGTCTGCTTGGCTATACCTAGGAACCACTTCCCTGCACCATGGCCTGCAACCTGGGGCGATCATAGACTCACCTTATTCATTTCTCATCTTTCAGGGATCACTGTTCTCTGTTGCTTGATGTCCACATCTTGAAAACCATTGTTCTATATATATTTTTCCATTTTTTTGGTTATTTCAGACAACAGGGTAAATCTAGTCCCTATTACGCCATGTTGGTCCAAAGTGGAAGTTCTTTGTAATTCTTCTAAGAATTAGCTGTAATATATTTGAAGCTCCTAGCCCAGTACTTGGCTAGCATTCAGTAACCCCAATAATAGAGAATATTCTCTAGTATTCTCTAGAACAGTCCTTCCCCCACTGTTCACCCAGGTTCTTCATCCCTTCTCCTTTGGACATCACAGACACTGCATCTTCCCATCAGTGCTCCGCTGGGCCTATGCTTTCATCTCCACCTTTGCTGGGCATTATGGTCTCTATCACTGCCACAGAAGGCACTATGGTCTCAGTTCTGCTGTTCTAGGCCCAGAGAGGCCTGCTTTGTTGGACAGAATCTCCCCCTGTGCCTCCCCAGAAAGCATCACCAACACTCCTAAAGCCCCCAGGGTAACAAAGTGCCACCATGCTCAACTCCAAATGACAGGAAGGTCATTCTCTGTTCAAGACCCGGTTATAGAGAAAGTGAATTGCTTATGCTCCGATGTCTGCCAGGCTGTTTACAACACCAACTCTATCAAACTTTACTGTCAGCCATCTTCACGTCCATAGGACATGAATAATGCGTCTCTGCTCTGTTCCCTGTTGCAATTCCACACATACCACAGCGATTGGTACATATTAAGGCCTCAATAAAGGTGTTTTGTATGAATGGATGAGTCCACTGGGAACTGGACTGTGAGGAAATAGGAGGACTCTCTGCCAACAACCATGGCTTTTGTTCTGGACACATGAACTGTGCCTGGCGCCTTCTCCCATCAGATAAGCTCACACAGGAGCCTTGTCAGTCTCCCTTACACACGGCTCTCTGGCAGAAGAGCCCCTCCAATTTGCCAGTCATGCCAAGGATCCCCAATGACACCATCAGGCAGTAGGCCAGGAGGTCACTGATATCCAACTTCCCATCTTAGATGATGCCCAGCGATGTCTTCCAGCAGAGCTTGCCAGACAGTAGTAAACGATATGCAGCAGATGATAATCGCATAGTCCAAAGAACACAGTGCCTGCAAAATAAAATGCCCCAAACTGGCCCATAAAATTTAACATTGTTTTCCTTCTCTTTCTTCCAAGTCCATCCCTGGTTGATGCAGAAAATTCCAAATGATCAAGAAATCATGTTCTATTCCCAGTGGTCATAGGTACAATTCTAAACTATATGCGAACATCTTCTTTTTACCTTTTGTTTTCCTCTCAGCTTACCCCGGTGAGGGGTGAGGGGTCACTCTCAAGGCAGAAGCATCTCTGGGTCCCTTCTTCAGTGGCTGTGACCTGCTCCACCTGCCCCTGCGAGTGAGGACACTTTTCCTTCCCCACCTTCCCACACAGTCTCACGAGTGTTCTATTTCTTCAAAACACGAGGAGATGAACAGGATACACATCCCACTTTGCCAGTTCCACCCCACAAGACTGTAATACCAAAAACAAATCCTCTTATTAAATGTGGTTGCTGCCACAGCTCACAATTTAATCCCCCAAACTGCTATGCAATAGCATTTCCCAAGGAATCCTGAAAATGTCTCTGGGCTATAACACATCTGCTACAACCTAGAATTACATGCCGCTACCACACAGCAGGTTCACAACACGGGGCTAACCCTCTGCTCATGGTAGAGGTGGCCCAGAGACCCTTTGAACAAAAAAATTAGAAGACATCCTGGCAAACTATTGCCAGAGTTAACTCTCCCTGGAGCTCTGGCCACACTGTGGGTGGTAGTGCTTCCAGAAACATCTTCCCCCAGGCCGTCTAGCAGTTCCTAGCTGTATCCTAAAGCTTACTGAGGTATATGGGCACAGAAGACTCTGGGCATCATTCTCATGGGTTTTGCATTTGACTCTTGATATGTCCCTTCTGCTAATGAATCTACTTCTTGAATCATGCACTGCAAGCCATGGGGCCCTGCAGCTCAAGACCCATTGGTATGTCTTAAATAGACTGCAGTTCATGTAGCTACCAGCTCCCCTGTTTATCAGAGGCCACTGCTAGCAGCTGTCTCCCTGTGGGTCATGGACCTTATTTGCACTGCAGGCCAGACTCTGAGCACCTAAAGGTGCCATGAGATTGGCACTTTGGATGAGTTGAGATGCTGCTAGAAAGATTTATCATGGATCCATTACAGAGGCCTGCAGCTGGCAGGAGAGGCCACGCTGCTCCTTCGTTAAGCTGAGGCAACAGTGCCTCATTGTCAGTGGTGGCAATACTCTCAGCAGGCTGACCTTTCAGGGTAAAATGCAGCTCTCTGGGCAATAAGAGCTGAGGCTAGTGAGCAGGGCCTCAGTGCTCATTCAGTCACTTCAACTGATCCCAGACTTAGGGGACACAGGGCAGGGAGAGGCCTGTAGATTACATGGCATGCTGAGACACCCACTCCTGTCATGACCACGGAAAGTGAGACAAGTTAGTGCTTTAGCATTTGGGCTCTCAGAATCGAGGGCCTCTATTTGAATATCTCTACACCATTTCCTATCTGTGGGACTTACAAACCATCCTGTTAAATCCTCTAAGATTGCTCCTTCATCTGTGAAATTGGGATCATGATAGAACCTGCTATCCAAACTGAGAATTTTGTATGATGATGCATTTAAAGCCCTTGTCACAGGGCCTTATCGGTGGTTTCTGCACTCAGGAAAAGGGAATAATTAGGTTCTCTGGTGGTTCAGACAGTAAAGCATCTGTCTACAGTGCGGGATACCTGGGTTCGAGCCCTGGTATCGAACCCAGGTAGATATTGGGAAGATCCCCTGGAGAAAGAAACAGCAATCCACTCCGGGACTATTGTCTGGAAAATCCCATGGGCAGAGGAGCCTGGGAGGCTGCAGCCCATGGGGTCGCAAAGAGTCAGACACGACTGAGCGATTTCACTTCACTTCATTTCAGTTAGGATGAAGAGTGCAGATTCATACAGAGCTGAGCTCCAACTCCAGCCACTTTCTCTCCACTGAAGCTTCCAACATGATGCCTCTCTGAATCTCAGTGTCCTCATCTACAGGAAAGACAAGAGGAATCATTGCTTCACAGACTTGTCAGAGGATTCAGTGATATAATGTTCATAAAGTACTCGGCCTAAGGTTGACACTCATTGAACAGAGTGTAATAATCCTGTGGAACTCCACCCAGCTGCCTTCCAGGGCTGCGCTTGCACATTGCTGTTGATTAGTTGCTCAGCTGTGTCTGACTCTTTGTGACCCCATAGCCTGTAACCCTCTAGGCAACTCTGTCCATGGGATTTCCCAGTTAAGAATACTGTAGCGGGTTGCCATTTCCTTCTCCAGACCTAGAAATTGAACCTGCATTGTAGGCAGATTCTTTACCACTGAGCCACCAGGGAGGCCCCCACCGGCTCCTTAGGGACCATGTTTTATTTTACACAGAATCTTTGGTGGTGGCCAGGTTCCCCACATCTGCCTCTCGTCAGGGTGCTTCTATATCCACCTCTGACCAGCTTCTCCTCTAGGATGGAGCTCCTTCCCTTAATTTCACCCCCCACTTCCTTTAAAAAATGTTTCCCTTCAAATACTGTTGTATACAGATTATTTATAGACATATTTTATGCAACAGTATAAGAACTTAAATGGGTTAGGAGCAGAATGGGTTTAGAGAGGGGATTTACTGTGTCGATAATGTTTTATTTCTTTTAAAATGACAAAAAACACATATGACAAATATTATGATTTGACAAATTTGAATGCTTTTTACTTTGTCTTATTTTTTCTGTATGGTTGAAATATTTCATTTATTTTAAAGATCAAGTACGTGAGTTGGGGAAAACTCAGATTTTAATGAAAAGTGAATAAAATAAAGATGTAAAAACTTTAACAAAATTCAAGTTTCTCTTTTTCATTAACTTTTCAGTTTAGAATATTGGGTTAGCCAAAAAGTTCATTGAAGTTTTCCCATAAGATGCTATGGAAAAACCCAAACAAATTTTTGGCCAACCCTATAGTTTTAGATTTACAGTAAAGTTGCACAGATAGCACAATGAGTTCTCATATACCCCACTGTCTCCACTAGTAACAACTTATATTAATATGGTCCACTGCTCACAACTAATGAGCCAATATTGACACCTTTTTTATGAACCAAATCCATTCTTTACTCAGATACCATCAGTTTTCCTTAAGGTCATTTATGTGTCCCAGGACATCATCGAAGATACATTATGATTAGTCATCTAGTCTCCTTAAGGCTCTCTAGAAAGTGACAGCTTCTCAGGTATCACTTGTTTCCGATGAGTCTAACATCAAAACTTAATGTATTTTGTAGACTGTCTTTCAATTTAGGTTTATCTCATACTTGTCTCATGATTAACTTGGGTTCTGGAGTTTGGGGGAGGAAAGTCTTCTCAGAGGTAAAGGGTCATTCTTGGTGCATCAGGTCAAGAGTCAAAGCCAGTAGTAGTCACTGCTGATACCTTGATCATATGGCTACAACAGTGTGGTCAGGGGTCTCCACTGTAAACCAGCTCTTTCGTCCTTTCCACACTATACTCTGGGGTAGGAAGTAGCTGTGCACAGCCCACACTTGAAGAGTGGGGGGCTTACCTTTCACCTCCTTGAAGGAGGAATAACCACAAGAATTATTTGGAATTCTTCTGCATAGAGGCTTCATCTGTTCTTCAACATTTATTTATTCAACCATTATTTATATCAGTATGGACTTCTAGATATTATTTTTTATATTGTAGGTTAGAATACAATATTTGTTTTCTTGCTCAATTTGTTCCTCTTTTTGCCATGGGGGATTCTTCTAGCTGGCCCCTGTGTCCCTTTGATATGCTTCATCATTGTGTGTTCTTGAACACTTCTTAACTTTCTGACACTACATGATTCTCCAGATTCATCCTGTCTATTCCCTGCCCCAGTCCTAAAATAAAACACTCCTCCAGAAGCCTAGTTCCTCTTTTTCAGAAGATGGTATTAGAAACCAAGATTGGACTCTGGGTGTACTCATTGCTCCTGGAGTATTGTTATGTCTCAGCCTTTCTCACTGACAGAGTAAGGAAATACATGTGTGTATATTAAACCTCTAATATATGTATACGTATCTAAAAACTTTTCTCTGTTATTCATTGGCCTGTACATTAAGCTAAACATGAGATCACAGATCCGTTTGTCTGATGCTAATATAGGGTCACATGGGTTATTCAAGCCTCCTCCCTTGCTTGCTTATGACCTATGGCTCTATCAGTGAGAAGCCTGACTCCCACCATCCGCCTTCCATTTATTGCATTCTTCATTTCCAGTATACACGTAGATTAGTTTCAGAATTGTTAACCTGCATCCCCATGTGAAACAACTTTACCAGCTGTGCCATGTTTGCATACAGCTCCTCTTGTCTTTAGTCTGAGAGCATTCATTCATTTCAAAGGTTACTCAAGTCAGCATCTTTTCCCATACACACTTGCTGGTACAGCATTGGGAATATATTTCCTTGGCTGTGTCCCTATTTGACTTTGTAAATTTCTTTCCTCCCTTAGGTGATATAGGAAGGCAGAGGGAAAATCCTCTTCCTTACTTGTAAAGTTGTGGTATTGTGCTCCAGCCAAGTCCTTCTTCCTGGAGAGAGAAAATGCTATGAGAACCATGCTTCGCAATGCGCCTGCTTCGCAATGATGACTCTCCCCTGCCAGAACCATAGGAGATCTTTCTAGGATCCTCACTGTGAAAATATGTTGTGATTACTGGAGCGAAAGTCTATAAAAATGTGGGGGACCACCTAAGACGATGGTCCACAGAGGTCTGTCACTGTCACGCTAGGACACACTCAACATCCAGGCATTCACCCAGTTACCATTAATGTTCTCACTAGATTATGGCTCCAGTAGCTTCTCTGATAAAGAAATCTCTCTGGATGCTCTTGTGTCTGCAGATTTTAAAGCGGCAGTTTGCCCTGAAACACGTTCTCTGATGAATTCAAGAAAAGTTGATCTTTGTCCAGGCTTTTCTTGTCCCATAAGGATGGGAGGAGGCAGTCCAAGCTCTTTAAAGGCCAGGGTTGGAACTGGAAGTTCCCTTTCTTTTCATCAAGGTCTTGCTTTTCCTCATCCATTCACCTTACTAGTCTCTCAAGCTACAAGTCCCACCTCTTCCATTCTCTCATCCAAAATGGTCATGGAAACCACAGGGCCTTCACCCTGCTCTGAGCCCTTATTTTATGATCTACCAGAACATTTACTCGTGAGCTGGCTTAGACCTCTCTCATGTCTGAAGCTATTTATTATCATTAAGCTGCACCAATGATGCTATTATTTCACTCACATGTATTTTGTAACCTAAGTGTTCCTTAGGCTCACCACTTGCAGATTCTGGCCAAGGTCACTTAAACAGTGTATCTCATGATATGCAAAGTAAGTGGACCCCACTCACCAAATGTTAGCCCCCCTCAGTCCTTCTCTTTCCAGAATCTCTCCAGAAGGCTCTGGTGGATGGGGAAATATGTATCTCATGGGTAGTTCAGGCTTCTCCTTCCTCTGCAGCCCATCTTTCCTAGCCCACTGACACTCTAGCCAACTCTGCCTGCCATGTGCTGCCCATCATCCTCTTAGATGCCCCTTCTTGATCCCCAAGGCATAAGCAACTCTGCCTATGAAACTACACTACTGACCTCATGATTTCCTGACCTCATGATTTCCTGGGTCCACACTTATCCACTAGAAAAATTGCTCCTTCTTTTTGAGTCCCAAGCACTGGTTTTAGGGGCAGAGGGTACCAATAGAAGATATATCTGCTTGGATAAGTCCAATTTTCTTTCTTTCCCTTTTTTCTCTCTAAAGGGACTTTTTTCTATTAATTTAATATGTTTGCCCAATAAAAAAGCAAGCAACCTGAAAAGTATGCAGTCACTTTCCTATTTTTAAATTTACATATCCCTTCAATTAGTTCTGTGCTGATGGACAAATATTTCTTTTTCTCTTATGCTCTATAGAAGCTAACTGCAAACTTCTAATGCAAAATTTTTTTTCTGAGAACTCAAGTCAGTCAACTGTAGCTCTGGATTTAGGAGGTACAAATATACATGCACGTGTGCACCAAGTCACCTTAGTCATGTCCTACTCTTTGCGACCCTATGGCTGTAGCCCACCAGACTCCTCTGTCCATGGTATTCTCCAAGCAAGAATACTGGAGCGGGTTGCCATATCAGATCTTCTTGACCCAGGTATCGAACCCACATCTTTTATGTCTCCTGCATTGGCAAGCAGGATCTTTATCACTAACCACCTGGGAAGCCCACAGATATAAATATTCTAGCTAAATCTGGGTCAAGGATATATCATTCCCCTAAAAAACCTATGCAAGTTTCCAGTTTGCAAATATGAAGCTAATGTGAAAAAAAAAAAAAAAAGGCCACCAGAGAAGTGAATAATATGACTTATACCACATTTAACTAGCAAAATCTCTTTTCTCTCTAAGCAAAACATTTTAGTTAAATGTGGTACAAGTCATACTATTCACTTCTCTGGTGGTCTTTTTTAACATTAGCTTCATATTTTCAAACTGGAAACTCTCATAGTTTTTTTAGGGAAACGATACATCCCTGACACTGTCAGGCACCGAATCACCTCCTCCATTCACACTGATCTGTTTCATCTCCCTTGCCTTGCTGAAAATTTTGATCACCAGGTCTATTATGGATATTTGTGTAAATGTCTCCTAATTGTTAGTTTACACATCATTCACATCACTTAAGGCTTCCCTGGTGGCTTAGAGGTTAAAGCATCTGCCTCCAATGTGGGAGACCCGGGTTCGATCCCTGGGTCAGGATGGCAACCCACTCCAGTATTCTTGCCTGGAGAATCCCATGGATGGAGGAGCCTGGTAGGCTACAGTCCACGGGGTCGCAAAGAGTCGGACACGACTGAGCGACTTCACTTTCACTTAGCCACATCACTTACAACATAATTTAGTTCTATGATGAGAATATAATATAGTTTTCAGTTTTGCTGCCCAGTCATCCCCTTCTCTCCCAGGAAGTGGATTGGGATGACTTCAAATACACGCTTCTCCTGTACCTGAACAGTTTGCCCCACACCCATATTCAGGCTCAGCTGCTGCCCCGCAACACCTGAGCTGGTCACTCCCCTGGTTCAGGGGGCTTGTTGTCCACATGTGCCACCCACTGGGGCCCAAATAAGCATGTGTGCAGGTGTCTGACCTGTAGTGTGGATGAGACTCAAGTTCTGTGCTTCTGAGTCACCTGCAGGTCAGAGGAGAGCGCTGGGTTGTAGAAAGTTCCCCAGCCCCACTGGCTGGTGCATCAGAGCCTCAGCAGGTATCCTGCTAGGACTCGCCCAGTTTTTGTTATTTAGTTTTCTTTTTCAGTAGTTCTGAGCTTCTTTAACACAGGAATTGGATCTCTTTTCTAAGTTTTCATTTACCTAGCTCAGGCTTGGCACCCACACAATATGTTATTTGAATTGAATTCATTGTATCTATACCAACTTCATTTGATTATATGGCAAGATAAAATCAAGCTTTATTATACACTCTCACACCCTCACCTAAGAATTAAGAAGAAGGAAATTTGGGCTCTAAGCTGTTTCTTGTCAAGTTAGTGCAGAATTCTTTATGATATAACCCAGGTAAGGAAGGGCTGGACATTATTTGCATAGTAAAGCTAGTGTATTAGTTGGCAAGAAGTAGAACCAAATTTGGGTTAATACGTAGAATATGAAATTTTTTTTAAGAGACCCAAGAAGGTCAGGGAGAGGTTTCAGAAAGAAATGAATCCTCACCCTGGAAGCATCTATTTTGTCTTAGTTATGGAGGTGAAAGATGAAGGCAGGAATCAGCCCCAGACCAGAATTCCAGGCCTTAACCCCCCATCCTCCCACCAAGGGAACAGCTACACTGAGACTAAGTCCACTCCACCCCCACTGTATCATCTTGTTTGGGTGACACTAGAAAGGGTAAATGTGGAGGATGAGGAGCTAGAGGAATGAGGGTGAACCTCAGGGAGAGTAGGGAAAGAGTGAGACCCCAAAAGGAGAAGTGTTAGAGCAGAGGGAATCAAGGAAGATTGTTGACACCCAGAATCCTGACCCCACAATCACCTCTTCAGGAGACCCAGGTGACACTGGAACCAGTCAAGATATCAGAGACCCCTGGGCTGCCTAGAATCTGTCATTGTGAGTCTCCAACAATGCTCACCCTTATGATATTAAAGATGCAGTTTTTCCTCCGGGGGAAAAAAAATAAGGTGAATGCTATATTTCTGAGGCGAGTAGACTTAATAAGCCAAGAGTAAAGAAATGGATGAGTTAAGACTCTAAATGCACACATCAAGTGACCTCAAATCAGAAATGAGACAGCTGGCTGAATCCTTAGCTCTAATTGAATGAAACCAAAAAAGCTTAGGAAAGACTTAGTAAAGCTACCTTTGAAAGAAAGCATCAAATAGCAACCAATCAAAGTTCTAGAAGGATTTTTTAAGGAGCTCACAGCAGAGATAAAAGGAACTTAAGGATGATCTTAAGCAAACACAAGCTATAATGAGGAACAGTCTAAACCAGAAAACGAGGGAGGAGGGAGGCAGCCAAGTTAGGAAGCATGATTACAACTTGGAGATGAGATCCCAGGCAGTGGAATGAGACAGCTGAGAACTCAGCCACCTAAGGTGGAGCTGGGAATCCAGGTCAAAATTAGACAACAGTGAAGGTCTGTCTCTGTGTGCAATGCTCCTACTTTGGAGAGGGGCTACACATGTTGAAGAAATGATGTAGACAGGGCCCTAAATTGCCTGTGTTGAAATACAGGTAGTGTGGGGCTTTGATGGTTCTGTGTGTGCTGGGGAGTAAGGAACAGGGAGCTTGACTCTAGTCTTGATTCTGCCATGACCTGGGAGGTCATGTGGCTTAGGAAGTGAGACGCTTTGGAGTCAGCAAACCCTAGGTTCAAATCCTGACCGTATTGTCAATTAGTAGCACAATTCAGACATAGGCCACACTTTTCAGAGCCCTCTATGGAGAAACCTCTTGAGGTTCTTGGAGGACCACATGAAAGAATGCACATGGCTTCCAGTATACAGATAAGAGGCAACAAGAAACATGAATTCTTCTCACCTACAGGGTCAGTTTCTTGATGAAAAAATGAGAGGAAACTAGAACATTTTTAACTTCTCTCCAAGCTATAAACTCCCCTGCTTCCATAACAGAATACTAGAGGAACGATTTGTAAAATGAGAATATAAGATCTAAAGTAGGATGTTTAATCTCTATTAATTTATCTCTTTTTCTATACAATTGGGTTAACAATAACAGTATCAACATGACAAGGTTGTTTTGAAGATTAACAAATGTATTGTATACACGTTGGTAAGTTTCAATAAATGTGAGTCAAGATGAAGAGTTGACGAAATAGAAGCAGAAGAAAGAGTTCTTGTGAATCTTGCCATATTGCCAGATCCCACAGACACTGGAAGTCTTCATCTCCCTGGGCTTTTCAGCAATATTTGATAATCTTGGTACTCCCTTCTCAAAATAACCTCTTCCCTCTCATTCCGCAACAGGACATTATTCTCGTTAACACTCTACCTCTTCGGTTGTCACTTCTTAAGGAGATTGCTCCTTAGAGTTCCAGACTCATAAATTCAACTGCATGCCACACATCTGAACTCAAAAATCTCTCAGGCATCTCCAAATCTTTATGCCCAATCCTCAACTCTAAAATTACATCCCCAAACCCATTCTTCCCTTTGAAGTCCCCACCTACACTATTGTTAAAGCCATAATCCTTTGTTTCTGTTTCTTTGTCAGCACCCTGCCCAGCAACACATACGCAAGGCCTCTTGGTCTACCTTCACCTCTTTCTCATCCACTGATCTCCATCTCTACAGCCATGTCCTTCCTCTGGACCAGGCTTCTCCCAGAACTTTCTGACTCATTCCTGGCTTCCCCTGTGACTCCATCAGGCAATTCTCCAAACAGTTATTTAGAACCTTCAGATGATTCCCCATTGTTTTTAGAGCACAACCTTACTTTTTTTTTTAATGGTCCAAAACATGTTCCTACATCCACCTTTCGTTAATGCTCTATCTTTCTCACTGGGCCTCAGCCACACTTTCAGTTTCTTGAACTTAAAAAAGTCTTCCCTGTCCTAGGGCCTTTACACATGCTGTCACTCTCTTTCTAGACGACTTTCAAGACAGGCTCCTTCCCATATTTCACCAGCTTCCCCAAGTCTCTAGTCTAAATCTCCCTTCCTCACCATTCCCTTTCACAGTTCCCTGTTCACTTCCTTCTCAGAACTTACCACAAGTCTTCATTAATCAGGTGGCAACTGACTCTTCTGGATCCACACCAGACTGTAAACTATACACAAGCTGGAACAGCTGTTGTGTTTACTATTGTATCCCCAGTTCTTGGCACAGGGCTTATATAACAGTAGGTGCTCAACACTGAAGGACTTAGTGAATGAATAGTACTTAGACCGGGTCTTGGAAAGAAACACAAGATCTAGAGCTAAGGGTGAGTGGAGCAGCCCTTCAGATTAAAAGATCTGAGCAAGGCAACTACAGAGCAAAGAGAGATGTGACTACAAAGCAGGAAATTCCAAAGTGACAGGAAGTTGTGGGCAATCGAGACCACAACTTAGTTCCCAGCCAGAAAACAGGTACAGGAGAGGTCTAGAAGGATGGGAGAGAATCACCAGAAAGGCCAGAAGTCAAGCCTCTCTCTGAAGGGACTGTGTGGTGCCTGGATGGAGACCAAATGGCAGAATACTGACTCCTGCCCTAAGCCAACACCCAACATGAAATTGTGGCTTGTCAAAGAACCAAGGTGAAGAGAGACTTCCAGATTAGGAAGATCGCTTTCCTTCCTGGGAGTGGGCCAAGTGATGGCAGTGGGTATGCAGTGGATATGCATGTCTTGAGCTCACCCTCGGGTACATACTGCATGTGACTTGCTTCAAAGATCTGGACAGCACTCTGTGTTCTGGGCTTCTCTCTTTCTCTCTGGAAAGATGATCATGGAGATCCCTCTAGCCATTAATGGCTTCCCCAGATCCCTCACTATGCAAGCAGATGGGTACTGTGCACCAAGCCCATGCTACCCTTGCCTTGTTCGCTTTTCCTGCTTAAGTCTATATTTCAGGTCCTTACCACATCCTCCAACCACCGACCACAGCATTCTCCATTGCTCCCAGACCCCAGTCCTTTGGACAAGCTATTCCACCCTTTAATGTTACCCACCCTCTGTCCACAAAGCCCAACTCAGATCCTAACTTCTCCCCGGAGACCTCCAAGATCCCTCTCACTTGGTCTATTTGCCCCTCTGTTACACTGTATGCTCACATTACCATGGATGAGCATGAATCATGGTTGCAAATCTCCCCCATGAAACCAAGAGTCATGGAAAGGGCAGGAGCCTGACCTAGCTCATCCTGGTCCTCCCAGCGTCTAATCCAGCACCCTTCCATACAAGTCCTCTACTTGATATTTGCTTGTTGGAGGAGTAAATTAGCATCCTAGGGCTTTGTAATAAAGAATCACAAAAAAAGATGTCTCAAAACAACAGAAATGTATTGTCTCTAGGTTTTGGAAGCTAGAATTCAGAAGTCAGTAGAGCCATGCTACCTCTGAGACTTGAGAAAGTTTACTTCTTTGCTTTTTCCCTCTGGTCAGTCAGTCAGTTCAGTCTCTCAGTCGTGTCTGACTCTTTGCAACCCTATGAGCCGCAGCACACCAGGCCTCCCTATCCAGCACCAACTCCCGGAGTCTACCCAAACTCATGTCCATTGAGCTGGTGATGCCAGCCGACCATCTCATCCTCCGTCGTCCCCTTCTCCTCCTGCCCTCAATCCCTCCTAGCATCAGGGAGTTTTCAAATGAGTCAGCTCTTTGCATCAGATGGCCAGAGTAATGGAGTTTCAGCTTCAACATCAGTCCTTCCAATGAACAACCAGGACTGGTCTCCTTTAGGATGGACTGGTTGGATCTCCTTGCAGTCCAATGGACTCTCAAGAGTCTTCTCCACACCACAGTACAAAAGCATCAATTCTTCAACATTCAGTTTTCTTTATAGTCCAACTCTCACATCCATACATTACTACTGGAAAAATCATAGCCTTGACTAGACAGACCTTTGTTGACCATGTAATGACTGTGCTTCTTAATATGCTGTCTAGGTTGGTCATAACTTTCCTTCCATGGAGTAAGCGTATTTTAATTTCATGGCTGCAATCACCACCCGCAGTGATTTTGGAGCCCCAAAAAATAAAGTCAGCCACTGTTTCCTCATCTATTTCCCATGGAGTGATGGGGCCAGATGCCATGATCTTAGTTTTCTGAATGTTGAGTTTTAAGCCAACTTTTTCACTCTCCTCTTTCACTTTCATCAAGAGGCTCTTTAGTTCTTCACTTTCGCCATAAGGGTGGTGTCATCTGCATATCTGAGGTTATTGGTATTTCTCCCAGCAATCTTGATTCTAGCTTGTGCTTCCTCCAGCCCAGCGTTTCTCATGATATACTCTGCATAGAAGTTAAATAAACAGGGTGACAATATACAGCCTTGACATACTCAAGCCTTATTTGTAACCAGTCTGTTGTTCCAGGTCCACTGCTAACTGTTGCCTCCTGACCTGCATACAGGTTTCTCAAGAGGCAGGTCAAGTGGTCTGGTATGCCCATCTCTTTCAGAATTTCCCACAGTTTATTGTGATCCACACAGTCAAAGGCTTTGGCATAGTCAATGAAGCAGAAATAGATGTTTCTCTGGGACTTTCTTGCTTTTTTGATGATCCATCAGATGTTGGTAATTTGATCTCTGGTTCCTCTGCCTTTTTGTTCACAGTTCATGTATTGCTGAAGCCTGGCTTGGAGAATTTTGAGCATTACTTTACTAGCATGTGAGATGAGTGCAATTGTGCAGTAGTTTGAGTATTCTTTGGCATTGCCTTTCTTTGGGACTGGAATGAAAACTGACTTTTTCCAGTCCTGTGGCCACTGCTGAGTTTTCCAAATTTGCTGGCATATTGGGCGCAGCACTTTCACAGCATCCTCTTTCAGGATCTGAAATAGCTCAACTGGAATTCCATCACCTCCACTAACTTTGTAGTGATGCTTCCTAAGGCCCACATGACTTCACATTCAAGGATGTCTGGCTCAGGGTGAGTGATCATGCCATCATGGTGGGCAACCCTGAGTATCCCTTGGCTTGCCCCACAGGACTTCAGACTTTGTTTCCATCATCATGTGGTACCCTCCCTTTTTGTCTGTGTCTCTGTGTTTTCTCTCACAAGGACACTAGTCATATTGGATTAGAGCCCATGCTGACTGAGTGTGATTTAATCCTAACATTACATGTGCAATGATTATTTCCAAAATGGTCACCTCCAGTTTGGGGGTTAGGATTTCAACATATCTCTTTAGAGGAGAGGGGCACAATTCAGCCTACCACTAGATATATGCAGAAAAGGCATTGCATCCCTGATGACTGATTGAGAGTTACAAATGTTCAAACCCAACACACACACATAAACCCAGGCACAGCCAAGGAGGAGGGAGAGAGAGAAATGAGGCAGGGTTGGGGTGGGGGCGCTGCATGGAGTGATCAATGAGGAAAGGAAGGGGAGGGCTGGACAGAAGGAGAGAGACTGGGTGAGAACACCGACCTGGAGACCCTCTGGCCAAGCACAGCATGGAGGTGACAGTTAGTAGGATGCAAAAAGCACAGAGAGCTTCAGGACAAGGTGAGCGTGGCCCCCAGCCCCATCCCTGGCCTCCTTCCTTCACAGCTGCCTCTGCTGCTTCTCCCACAGTTCTACAGTAGCAGCTTGACTCTCCTGGTGGAGAATTTAATGAGCCCTTCGGTAAATGGATCCCAGATTCTCTCTCCCTGCCCCAAGTCATTATAAACCTCAGCATTTTTTTCCCCTAACTTGCTGCTGATTTTCTAATTACTCTTGCTCCAAATAGGACAGCGAGCATTAAAATGAAACCATGCTGAGGTTGTGAGTTCACGTGCATCTGCTTTGCTTAGTTCCTTTAATTGAGAGCATGGCTTTATGGACAGAGAGCAGTAGGCGATTCCCACATTTTAGATTGCTTGGACTCCTAAAACATGGGAAACCCACAACTGGCATCAACTTAAAACTTCCTCAAGGAAAAACTCATCAGGACATACCCACCAGAAGGAGTTTAATCAGTATTAGTATATGGCAGCCCTCTCCCTAGAAGGGGACCAAGCGGATGCTTTCCTTCACTACTTCACAATCAAGGAAGTAACCCAGCCCCAGCAACTTGAGATGAATTTGCAAACAAGAGGGAGATTCCTTTCTTTAAGGACATATAGTTGGGTTGATAGGAAAGAAGGCACTGGGGTTGGGGGAGGAAAAGAAAATTCAGGTTAAAAGGAGCTCAGTTCAGTGCTTTGTGATGACCTAGAGGGGTGGGATAGGAGGGTGGGAAGGAGGCTCAAGAGGGAGGGGATATGTGTGTGTGTGTATATATACATATAGCTGATTCACTTTGTTGCACAGCAGAAACTAGCACATTGTAAAGCAATTATACTCCATTAAAATTTTTAAAATAAATTTTAAAAATATATAAGTAGGCAGCAGTAACTAAGCTGAATAGTTAGAAAATACTTGGTTCAGTACAAAAAATTTTGGCATCTCTGCATAGGCACGTCTGGAGAAATTTGCAGAGATGACCCCACTTTCAAGCCAGATTGCCCCCAAATTACATTAGGCTGATTAATAGGGACTTTCCTTTTGTGAAATTCCATGACTTCTTTGGGGAAAGCAAAAGAAACTTTCTGAGGAGATATGATTAAAGGAACCAGCAACATTTAATCAGGAAGAAGTCCTCAGAGTAAAGCCTCCATCCATATATCTAATTTAAAGATACCCTGTGGCAAGTCAATCATTTCTTCTTCCTTCCTCTGAGGGGCAGTTGTGGAGGAGGCCCCTCTCCTTGGACGCTGAGCCAATGCTCTGCCATCACAGACTCCCATTAGTCTTCCATCTGCACCTCAAGAGTCAGCTAGGAAACAGTAAAAGAAGAGTCTTGAGATGCCTATAGCAAAGTGAGGGAAATTTCAGACTTTATTTCCCTACCCTATAGCCCTGGGTTGTTGATTTCCCTCCCTCATCCCCATTCTGCTCTTTCTTCGGAGGTAAAAAATAAGTATTTAGTTTCAGGATTCTTGAAGTGTAGGGAAATATTAATAAAAGGGGACTTGACACCCAGGTAGATCTGGGTTTGAAATCCAGCAGCACCACTAATGAACCATGTGTCTTTGGTCAATTTCATTTATCTCAACCTCATCTCCCTACCCGGGGATCTGGAACTAGCTGCATTCTTCAGGTTTACTGTGAGAACCCAAGGAATTTGCAGACATAGCTTTGGGCTCCAATAAACACTTGTCCGCATTTCCTGATCATTAATTCAACAACTGTTTCTTCAAATCTCAGCTGGGAAAGGGGACTGTGTGACCCCCCCACCACAAATAGGCCTCCACGTTTGCTCAGTGGCACCCTCACCAGTGACCTGAAGTCACCTCTTTCTCTCTTCTCCACACCCACTAATTTCTCCAAGGCAGTGGAGGACCAAGCTGGTATGGCTCCAAGGCTCAACTCATCTTGTTTCCATACCATCTGGCCTATGACCCACCATTAGTCCTTTTATGTCTCTTGCCTAAAGAAATGTCTTGTATTTTGCCTACAGAAGATGGTTCCCTAATGAATGTCAAACAACGATAAAAGTTAAGTGTTTTCATCAGACACTTGAGCAGGCATCTGTCCTCCCAGCAGTAAAATATGCTTGGGTTCTGGAAACAGCTAAGAAATTTGAAACTCGGTTTCATCCACTTAGAGGAGAGCTGTGATCATTTCACTCACTGGCTCAGTTAAAGGAAAAGCCCTCATGAGGCTTCAACTGAGCTGCAATGGCCCTTGACATGAACTTCCCCAGAGAAGGAGAAAGAAGGGTGTTCCAGGCTGAAGGAAGGATGGGAAGGCCCCTGGAGCCCACAGCATCAGCTGCAGAGGATGGTGTAGGCTTCTGGGGACCACAGCCCTCTCAGTGCCTCTGCTGTGGTCTTAACCCCAGGCTTTGCAGACACAAGCCTTTTGGGCACCACCTCCCCCAGAGCAGCATGCATTCAGCAGCCCTGGTCTGCCGTGAGCACCAGAGGATGTACTTGAAACAGAGCAGGACTCTATACTTCTTCCCCATCTCCATATGCTCCACCTGCCTTTGTCTATAGAAAAACTTCAGTCAAAGAACAAGTTCAATCAATCAGAGAAGTGAGAAAATGCAGAAGCAAAGGAAAATAGTCAAACAAGACCAAACAGTTTCATCACTAAACAAATTCAAGGACTTTTAGTTCCTCCCCATGGGCTATAGATAATATTCACAGCCATATCCTTCAAGGTGTCTTGTAGATACTGAGATCCCCACCAGGTGGAAGAAGTTAACTACATGATGACCAGTTTGTAGCCTTGACATAACTGCTGCAATTCCAAGAACTAGCCTCAAAGAAATGATAATGAACTGACGGTGGAACTGAAGATTAACAGTACTTAAAACAAAGTGAAGCTGATCAAAATGTCCACTGCATAACCAGTTTCAAGATGACTGTCAGAATGACTGTGCCGTTACTCCATGTAGTCCCCTCACTCCACCTATTAAAGCTCTTGCCTCCTTTTTGTCAGTGGGGTCAAGTTGGGGCTGGAGGGGCAGGAATTGGCCTTTGGACACGAGTCTACCCTCCCCTCTCCCCTCCCAACTTGCCAGCCTCTGAAATAAAGCAAACTTTCCTTTCCACTAACCTCCCCTCTTTACTCGCTTTTGAGCAGCAAGCAGTCAGATCCCACTTCCAGTACTGTGTTGGGTGGCCATTTTTCTTCTCCAGGGGATCTTCCCAACCCAGGGATCAAACCCAGGTCTCCTGCATTGCAGGCAGATTCTTTATCATTTGAGCCACCAGGGAAACATGCTTACTGGTCAAGAGGGGCTTAATGACACAAACTGAAATGAGTGCTACTCAAGTAACAGCTGCCTCCATCATATGAGGTCAGATATTCAGAAACAGAAGAATCAAACCCAATGGTCCTGAAAGAACATATAGAACAAAATCATGAAGAACAAGATCATGAAGTTTGAGTACACACAGAAAATGGAAAGCACTGTGGTGTACACTTGAAATCTGACAGTCCTGGGTTCATGTTGTGGTGTAACCATGGGTCAGCTGTGTGGTTTGGGGAAAGGCAATTAACTACTTTGTCTCATTTCCTAGCATGAAAAATTAGGTGTTGGGTTAGAGGGAAAAGGAGATGGGACTTAGTATTTTTCCTCAAGGCAGAGGAACCAGAGATCAAATTGCCAACATCTGCTGGATCATGGAAAAACCAAGAGAGTTCCAGAAAAACATCTATTTCTGCTTTATTGACTATTCCAAATCTTTTGACTGTGTGGATCACAATAAACTGTGGAAAATTCTGAGAGAGATGGGAATACCAGACCACCTGACCTGCCTCTTGAGGAACCTGTATGCAGGTCAGGAGGCAACAGTTAGAAGTGGACCTGGAACAACAGACTGGTTCCAAATAGGAAAAGGAGTACATCAAGGCACAACAGACGGGTTCCAAATAGAAAAAGGAGTACATCAAGGCTGTATATTGTCACCCTGCTTATTTAACTTATATGCAGAGTACATTATGAGAAATGCTGGGCTGAAAGAAGCACAAGCTGGAATCAAGATTGCCAGGAGAAATATCAATAACCACAGATATGCAGGTGACACCACCACTATGGCAGAAAGTGAGGAGGAACTAAAAAGTCTTTCGATGAAAGTGAAAGAGGAGAGCAAAAAAGTTGGCTTAATGCTCAACATTCAGAAAATGAAGATCATGGCATCCGGTCCCATCACTTCATGGGAAATAGATGGGGAAACAGGGGAAACAGTGTCAGAGTTTATTGTTTTGGGCTCCAGAATCACTGTAGATGGTGATTGTAGCCATGAAATTAAAAGACGCTTACTCCTGGGAAGGAAAGTTATGACCAACCTAGAAAGCAGAGACATTACTTCAACAAAGGTCCATCTAGTCAAGGCTATGGTTTTTCCAGTAGTCATGTATGGATGTGAGAATTGGACTGTGAATAAAGCTGAGTGCCGAAGAATTGATGCTTTTGAACTGTGGTGTTGGAGAAGACTCTTGAGTCCCTTGGACTGCAAGGAGATCCAACCAGTCCATTCTAAAGGAGATCAGTCCTGGGTGCTCTTTGGAAGAACTTATGCTAAAGCTGAAACTCCGGTACTTTGGAGTACATCATGAGAAATGCTGGGCTGGAAGAAACACAGGCTGGAATGTGAAGAGTTGTGAAGAGTTGACTCATTGGAAAAGACTCTGATGCTGGGAGGGATTGGGTACAGGAGGAGAAGGGGACAACAGAGGATGAGATGGCTGGATGGCATCACCAACTCTATGGAAATGATTCTGAGTGAACTCCTAGAGTTGGTGCTGGACAGGGAGGCCTGGTGTGCTGCAATTCATGGGATCGCAAAGAATCAGACATGACTGAGCGACTGAGCTGAACTGAACCAAGATAAGATGTGTAAATGGTAGAGACTATAGCTGATGCTCAACAATCAACAGCTGGAAAATCATACCCAGAACCTAGGGGACTGAATGGTCTAAAGGAGAGTAAACAGTGAGGGAACTTGCTGAGCATCCCTAGTGAGGGTGATCAAGGCAGTGGTCACTGGTGTTTAATACAAACACCAAAACTGAGCAAAGTTCAGCAAGGAAGATATCTGATGTACATTGTTTTCTTCAATGGACCCTAAATATGACTCTTGTAAATATGGAGAAATGAAGTTTGCCTTATAGCAACTGGGGGAAAGCCTCCCTTGGAGAGGGAGATCCATGGAGAAAAACCTGCAGGGATCCTGCCACAGCATCTTCAGTGTGTTGGTAATGTGTGTGTGCCAAGTCACTTCAGTTGTGTCCAACTCTTTGTGACCCTATGGACTGCAGCCCACCAGGCTCCTCTGCCCACGTCCCAGGCAAGAGTACTGGAATGGGGTGGGTTGCCATGACCTCCTCTAGGGGATTTTCCCAACCAAGGGATCAAACCAGCATCTCTTAGGTCTAGTTGCATTGGCAGGAGGGTTCTTTACCTCTAGTGTCATCTGGGAAGTGCTTGGTATGGATTCATTACCAAATGAACCCTAAGAATAGGCCTGTTTGCGGATGACACAAAGTTAAGAGGGCTTTATAATCGTTGGATTATAGGTCTAGATTCGAAACTATTTCAATGGCCTTAAATTATCAACTCAAAGAAAGAAGCACAAATGTAATCGTCAGATTCTTCAGTTCAAATGGGTAGCTGGAGGTAAGGCTCTCCTGCTGAGAGCAATGACGTTATTATTTTAAGCTGGAGATAAAAGCAGTGGAGGAGGAGGAAAACATTCCGAATCCAAATAATCCAGCCCACCCATAGAAGCAGGATGCCAGCAGGGGTGGTCCGCAGGGATTGGTAGGTTCAGATGCCTCAGGAGCTCTGTTGCCTTCTTCTAGGTAAATATCCAGAAAAAAAAAACCTCGTCCCACCCACTACATTTGGCCTGAAGAGCAGATTCTGCTGTCTGTTCAGAACCAGGCAGCCACCTTAGCAAACTTAAGCAAACTCAGGGGCTCTGCTGAGCCAGACAAAGTCAGTTGGAGCCAAGGACTCACATTAGAGCGGCCTTTTTTGCGGGATGGCTCCTACATCTGCTCTCCTGCAAGAATTCATTTACTCCATTTCTGCTGGCAGGAGGAAAGAAGACACTTGCTATGCATCTAGCATGAGAAAGCCCCCTTAAAGTCTCTCCCACTGTATTTCTCCCCATCAAAGCCACTCTCCTTGCTTCGTCTTCTCCCTTTGGAATCAGCATTGGCAAAATAGCTAATTCACATCAACTTATTTTTTACTACATTCCCTACTTTCTGTTACTTTAAATCCTAGAATTTACTAGGCAGTTGCTACTAATTCTTAAACTGGCCTTTTTCTCAACCAAACATTCACTGTGCAATAAAATAGAATTGGGCATATTTGAAACTGTACCCTGGCTTCTCTATTCCTTGCTAACAATGTTGGGGTGCCCCCATAACCTTCCCGTTTGTGGGAAAAGGTCACTGCCACATGACCTTTGCCTCCAGGGCTCCACTTGAGAACACGAAGAATTAGGGAGCATTGCAGGCCACTGTTATGTCATCATGATGGAAGCTCCAAGGCAGGAGAAATTTAAAATATTCCCCCCTTGTGGCTTTGATCCTAAACAGGAACAGCAAGGTGATTTTTATAGGTTACCAGGGCAGTGTTTAAGAATAACTTCACTTCTTTCTATAGAAGTAAAATAATTTTCAAGAAGTTCTGCCGATGTATGAGAGTCATGCTCGTGCTTATCCCCCTAAATTATTGCTTTAAACCCTGTCACATGTTTTGCTTATCTGAGCTTGTAGACTATTTATCTTCAGAGAATCTTCAAGGAATGATAAACATTAAAATTTTAGAAGGCAGAAATGAATGAGATAAAGCCCTGGAACAATAAAATAATTTCTTGACACTCTTAGTTCTTCAGTAATTTATTTCATATTATAAGAAATTCCCTGCATATCAGCGTAAATTCATTAAGTTTATTTTTAAAATCAAAGTTTGTTTTCATATGAGATTCTAGGGGCTGAGCATAGTATGAGCTTTTAGAATTTTAGACGAAGTTTTAGAAGACTCATATTCACCTGTCTTTTGCTTGCAACATTATTGCACACCTTGTTAGCATTCAAAGCTTGTCTCTTTGCTTCTGTTGTATTCCTTGGAAACTGAGCATCACCTAAAGCAACCATTGACTGGTGGCCCAGATTCCCCTTCCCAGACTGTGAATCGGTCCCAGGGCCAAGCCCAGACAAGCCTTTCAGAATTTTTTCTGTTCAGAGGAGTCCTGGAAGAGCTAAAACCAGGAACCCAAGACTGCCTCAAGATCCACTTTTGGCTTCTCGATCCCAGCTCTTCCTCATCAGTTCCAGGGTATTGACTGCCAGTTTCCCCCTTAGTCAGGGGTCATAGCCCTGCCAGGCTCACAGGCCTGCAGACATCCTGCTGTCTGCCAGTCATGCCCCTCATTAGGCCCTTAGTGTCTGCTGCTCTTTTCCTTGACCCTCGCATCTACTGATACCAGGCCCTGATACCAGGTACAATGACCGAGAAGCCCTGATGTAATTTTATCTTAAGGCACTTATATTTAAGACACATTTAAGTGTATCAAGGGAGGTGAGTGTTGGGCCTTCTCTGGTATTCCAGCAGCTAAGACTCTGTGCTCCCAATGCAGCGGGCCTGCATTGGAACCCTGCTCAGGGAACTGGATCCCATACTCAGCAAATAAGAGTTCACAGGCTGCAACTAAAGAGCCCACCGCTGCAATGAAGACTGCAGATCCCACAGGCCACAACTAAGACTTGGTGCAGCCACATAAACAAACTGTTTTAAGAGTGGGGGAAGGAGGAGTAATGAGTGCCAAAGGGAGCACCTCTGGTGACCACATAGGTGCAAAAGAAGCCCAGCAAGGAGCTGGATCTCATTAAGAAGAGGGGGGCAAAACTCCAGCGCGAGGACAAAAAGACCAAGAAAACTGGGACAGGGATGGGATATGGAACCCAAACATCATAGCTGAAAGGAGGTTGAATCCACACCTGGAATGCTTTGGGAACAGGGAAGAAAGGTGCCAGGATATGGCTGGAATACCAGAGAGAGGCTGTTGGCAGGCCTGGTAGAGAGTGTGGTGTGTGAGCAGTGCTGTGCTCCGGATTGAAGAAGGAGACATTCAGCCACACAGCCAACAGTTTGACATACCAGAATCCCTATTCAGCAATACTAATTCCAGAAACACTGAATAAGTTCATTGATATTTTATTGGAGGCTGAAACTTTTCATTTTAATTAGATTAATTCCCTAGGTTTACTACATTTTTAATGTGTTTTTATTATGCCTTGGGGTCATTTCCCCTGTAGGAATGATTCTAGTTTTATAATTTTAAAATGAATCAACATTCTGAATTTAAAATATGGATTTTTTTCAGATTTAACTTTCCTGGGTCAAAGTTATACCATAAAAATGAGACCACTGAGAGACTTGGAGAGCTGTATACACGTTACCCAGTGATTTTTTCCTTCTCATCTGGATGGAATAAAGCTAGCTTTTACTGACCAGCACTGGGAACAGTCTCAGCCTGCAGGCTGTTGGTGAAGATTCCAACATCTCCTGCGGCGAATGTGAGCAGGCTGCCTCCGAGCTGGCTACAGAGCTCGTGCAGGTGAGGCGGCTGCCTTTCCTGGCAGTCGGGAGGCAAAAGCTGTCGCTGGATTCTGCTGCCTCGGCCCCACGCTGACAAACACCACACTCATAAGCAAGGAACTAGACAACTCTATCTAGGAACCCAGCATGTCTCTTGGCAGAATGGCAGGAAGGTTCTGGTTTCCAAATAACAAAGTTTTGCTGGAGCCAGAGGCCCACCACGCACCTGCCTAGACGGGCGTTCGTGTTCCCGCCCCTCCTCTCATCAAGTCTGACTTTCCTTCAGCCAACAGCCCATGTGCCATGGGCTGACCTGGCCATGGGCAGCAGGGTTCACAAGGAACCCATGTCACGACCCAGTCCAGCTGCCAGAGTCTGGGTCTGTTAGTGAGTTTCAACTAAGCATCTAGTACTGCACTAGGCATAGTAGGAAACAGGATTGTTCTCTTTTGCAGTCAAGGAAACCAGGCTGGTCCTCCAAAAGATGAAGAGACTTGCCCCAAACTGTACCAACTGGCAGAGCAGAATCTAATTCCAACCTAGCTCTGCCCAGCTCCAAACTCTACACACTGCCCCCCTCCACCAAGCAGCTTTGTTTCTAGAAGCTACAGGGTCTCTGTGTGGGTGAAGCCCCTGTCACCTCCTGTCAAGCAGAGTCTCCTATAAACCCCTGGCCCCACACTACAATATGGAAGCTAAGGCTCTCTACATCCAGCACAATGGATTAAATTAGATGCAGAACGAATGCTTCATCCCTAGAATTCAGCTCGCTCTTTAGCGCCTTTTACAGCAGCCCCCAAGCTCTACACTCAGTCTGGTCATCCCTGCCCAGCCGTGGCCTGGGAGTCCAAAAGAACATCATCTGCCCACCCCTTGCCATTCATACAGATTGCCTTTACATGAACTTGTGGCGATGTGCCTTCCTCTCTCATCTTGAATTTATCTACAGAGCCCCAAACATCTCAAAGCATATGAAAATGAAATTATCCAGATGTCTTTGCAGATGTTACAAATGGCCAGCAAGATGCAAATGCAAAGAAAATCTCCTCTCCTCACATGGGAGTGAGTGCCTGCAAATGAGACCAGGAAAAAACAAATGACCCAATGCATACTAATTCCTGATGAAAGGGATTTTTCTTTACCCTCATGGCTAGAATTTCACTGTTTAAAAATCTTAAATGTTCAAAATTTGAATTTTCTTCAAAGATTGATATTTGGTGGTTATTTAACTGTTGTTAGTTTTGGGGGGAAAGAAGAGAAGGAAGTTCTTCCCTGGCAATCCAGTAGTTAAAACTTTGCCTTCCAATTCAGGGAGTAAGGGTTCAATCCCTGGTAAGGGAGCTAAGATCCACCATGCCTCTCAGCCAAAAAACAAAACAGAAAGCAATATTGTAACAAATTCAATAAAGAATTTAAAAATGGTCCACATCAAAAAGAAAAAATCTTTAAAAATAAACACGGAAGCTTAGTGAAGTGTGGAGGAAATAAGGGGAGAAGAGTAATTATCTTTCCACTCTTTGGGGACCAATGAAGAGATGCAGTTTGCCCCTGTATGCCTAGAGGCAGGGGTAGAAAGCATGAGAAGGAGTACAGGATGACAGATGAAGGAACAGAGCTTCACAGAGAACCTGAAATGCCAGCTAATCATGAACATTAGAGACAGCGGGTTTGGTGGAGCTGGGGGGTGGCAGTCTTTGGAGAACACCATGATGGAGAACACAGGGTTAGGCCTGAGTCAGGCCTGTTTGAGGATAGACTCATAGATTGTTCTGACAGGAGAGACTGGAAGTAGGGGCCAGACCCTGTATGTCCTTGAGTTCAGCCTGGACTTTTATCTTTAAAGCCAATAGAAGCGTTTGAATTGTTCAAACAACAGTGTGACACAATGAAAGTAGAGATTTAGGAGGATTATCTGTGTGGTAAAGAGAAGGATAAATAGAAAGGCATATAGTTCATAGATTCACCTGTCAGATTTTCACCCCATCTCCTTTCACAGAGAAGCTGAGGGCTCCAAAGCTGCTGTTCTGGTCCAGGGGTCAAAAGATGAACACATGCCCTCCATCTCTTCTGTATCCAGATGCTTTCTGCCCATGGTGGGAGGAGCCACAGAGCCAATTAAATCCTAGAGCGGGCGAGGGACCCGCATCCTCATCAGCCATTGGTGCATCCCTGCTCTGGTCTGGTTGCCAGACAAGACCTGCAGAAGCTGCCTCCCACTCCAGCCCACATTCTTCTCCTGGCTGCCCGCCACTCCCCCTGGTTCCTGGATAAAGTCACTCTGCTTCCGGTCCTGCTGCTGCGTCCTTGAGGCTCCTGCCGGCCCAGGTTTTGGCTTGCCTGCTCGCAGTCTGCTGTGGCACAGACCTGCATCCCAGCACCAGCCATTTCTATCCTACAGCTCAGCATGGATGGGGCCTCTCCAGGGCCAGCTGGGGGTGGGGGTGGGTGGAGCTGCTTGGGGTGAGTGTCATGTATCATGAATGGGAAAGAAAGGAGAGATGGGGGCCCTTGACCCTGAAAATCCTCCCAGCTTTTCAGGTTTTGCCTCTTGCCCTTGGATGACATTACTTGGACGGAGTGAAAAAATCTCATGCTGAGAGAGATTTAATCTCTTCATCTCCTTTATTTTTCTGAAACAGAATTTCATTCCTATTTCAAACCCCCAGACCCCTGGAGCATAGATACATTTTAGCCTCTTAGCTAAAATGGACCCCTTCCCACCTCACCCTAGCCAGGCTGTGCAGTTTCCTTGCCTAGTGCCAGGGTAACCGTGGATGGGGAGGTCCTCCTGCATTCTTGCTGGCCTCTGCTAAGCTTGTGCCATCTGGTCATTGGTCACTTGTTCATGTAGGTTCCTTCAGGTCGCCCTCCACCTCCATTCCTTGTCTTAAGATCTCTATAGATCAGGCTCTGTCTCAGCTACTGACACACCCCTCTACACCAGATCCCTGAAACTGAGTCCACAAGCACCAGGGTATATCAGGTAGCTACTTTCTCTCCAGGGTCTGGCTGCCTCAATGAGGTCCTTCCTGCCTAAATAAATGTGTTAGAGGGAAGAACTGACTCCATGGTGGATCTGTTTCTTTTACTTTAACCTTTGTTTCCCAAGACTTCCCTGGTGGTTCAGACGGTAAAAGCGTCTGCCTACAATGCTGGTGACCTGGGTTCTATCCTTGGGTAGGGAAGATCCCCTGGAGAAGAAAATAACAACCCACTCCAGTTCTCTTGCCTGGAAAATCCCATGGACAGATAAGCCTGGTACACTACAATCCATGGGGTCGCAAAGAGTCAGACAGGACTGAGCAACTTCACGTTCTTTGTTCATTAAAAGGATATTGTTTATACATAATGGACCACCTGGCAGAACCCTGCCCCTCTACCTGAATGCTAAACCAAAATGCCTCACTTCAGGACCCTGTTCACCTTCGGATGGCTATAGGAAGGAAGAAATTAACACATCCCATCCCCGAGGCTAGCCATTCCAGGAGATATTTGCAAGGTTAATGGCCTTTTTACTTTGCTTCCCCCGACCCTGTGCTCTGTAAAAGAACCTGGCATCCAGACCACAACAAGGTGGTTATTTTGAGACATTCGTTTGCCATCTTCTCAGTCTGCCGGCTTCCTGAATAAAGTTGAATTCCTTGGTTCAACACCTTGTCTCTGATTCATTGGCCTGTCATGCGGCAAGCAGAGAGAGTTTGGACTTGGTAACAGATGTAGGATACAAGTTCCCTGTGCCTTGGATTCCTCAAACCTATTTTGGGGGGACTTATATTTCTTTTTGGGCCACACCTTTCTCAGGGGCTGTGTCAGTTGGTCCCCTGGGAAGTGACACTATTCAGAGTAGAAGAAGCTTGTCAGAGTGGGGTGAGGGGAGTGTGAACTCTAGTGAAGTGTAAAGGGGGAGGAAGCAGAATTGGGCAGGAGAGCATCCACTGAAGATTTATTAAGTCCTTCCCCCAGGGAGCTTCAGAGAACTTTATAGGGGTCTTGCACTGAGCCCAAATCACCAGTCCTAGAACCCCAGCCCTCTCATTGTTGGTTGGAGCCACCAAAGGAGGGCGTGGGCTCATCTTAGTCACTGTGTCGAATCCCAAAGGTGGTACAGCTACAGGCTCTCAGTCACTGCACTCCCCCCAGCCAAACAGCAGGTTCTTTCCAAAAGAGAGAGCCCAGCCATGAGCTCCACATGTGCCTGCTATACCTGAGTGCTCGTCACTTCTCCTCAGCTCCTCCCAGTCCAGGATGGGAAGTCTTATTGCCCTCTGTTGGGGGAGATGCTTGCTATAAATCGGAACCTCCTAGAATTTTTTTCTGGGCCCCTCTGAGGATAATGCTTTTGAAAACCTAAAAACCAAAATTGGCTCTTGTTTTCTGTCTTGACTTTATAAAACCCGCCTCTTTAGAAAATAAACTAGGCATAGGCTAGCTTAACTGTGAAGAGACCATGGGGACAAGGGACCCATGGATATGCATTCAGGCTTTTCCAGCTGGTAATTGATAAAAACTGAATGCAAATTGATCTCCTCTGAGCTTCATGCTACAACCCGTCATTACAATGAAAAATATTGCCCAAAGTCCATGCCCTAGAATGAACAGCTAGCTTCTTCCTTGGTGGCATTTTGTGATAGCCACATCTGTCATGCTTGGGATATCAGAGAGGCATCAAATGGGTCCAGAGAGAGGTTAAGAAGTAGCATCACTGTGAGTGAGGCAGTCTTCTATCTTTCCCCGGAGAAAGCTGCCCCACTCAGTGCTTATCATAAGAAGGAATTTACACAATCTATTCATGTGCAGAACATTTCATAGTTGAGATGTTACCTTTCAAAGAAGGTAACTTATTCTTTCAGCATATATTTATTGAATATTCACTACATGCAAGGAACTAGGACCAACTTGAAGGGGTGAAAGAGACAGGATGTCTAACACAGGGAATGCTGCATGTAAGCAAGCAAATCATCACCACAGCTTAGAAAGGGGTATCATCTGTGCTCTCATCTAATGATCATACTAAGCAATATTTGAGAGATTCCAGAACATTTACACATTTGTCCCTGGAAACCATCCCACTCCTCACCTGCTTATCCAACAGCAAACTCCTTTCCACCCTGCAAAAGCCTCTCAAATGCCAACTCCCTTGTGGAGTCTTCTTTGACTGCCTACTTCGCACCTCCCACCCTAGACAAACTCCTTTCTTCTCTCTGTCTTTCCCTTCCTCTTTGAGCAGTTCCTACTTACAAGGGATTCTTGTTCACACTTTATAGATATTAACTCATTTATTTCCCACCATGGCCCCATGAGGGAGGTGCAGTGACATGTTGCCATGTAGTGACACATGAGCCTAAGAAACAGACCTTGAACCACAGTCTCCCATCAGACCATGCCATCCCCAGAGCACCTGTGTAAAGATACTGTGCTAGGTGTCAAGGCCCTAATGGTCACCCATGGACCAGCTCAGCCTACAGTGGATTCAGCCTTAAGCCCTTGGCAGGCCTCTCTGCTCCTCCTCACTTGTGTCCTGCCCACTCCTGTGGGCCCCTTTATGGGAGGAACCACAGGACAGCCATCTCACAGCATTTCACTGGCCACCAGATGGCTCAGCTAGGACTAGCTCTGAACAGAGGCTCACTCACCATGTGCCCTGCCAGGTCCAAGATGCCTGCTGCTCTGTTCAGCTGTAGACTGACACGACGTCTCCTCACCATTCCTCTTTACCCTTTAGAAGAGCTGAGGAAAGGCACACCCAAGCAAGGAAAACCTAAGGAAGATGAGTGAAGTCCTGGGAGAGGCCACTCATCCTAGCACACTTGGATTTGGAACCAGATGCCTGGACTCACACCCCAGTGCCAGCCCCTACTGGTGTTTGCCCTGGATGAGGGACAGAACCTTCAAAGCCTGGACCTCCTCATCCAGAACATGGGGTGGGGGGGGGGGGTAATAACAGCTCCCACTTCACAAAATTGTTGAGGAAAAATGAGATACTGCCCACAAAGAAAAAGTGCTTTATAAACAGGAAAGCGGCTGGTATACATGTTTGAGATACTCACATAGCTACAATATTATTAATACTTACAATAGTATACATTGAGATGTTGGCACTCAAAGATTAAGATGAGTTCTAGAGCCATGTGGACCAGGGTTCAAACCTCAGCTTTGCCACTTACTAGTTGTATAACACTGGACCAGTTTAATTTCTCTGTGCCTTAGTTTAGTTTGTTCATACATAGTATTGGGGGAAGAGTAAATAGATTAATCCACTTCAAGCACTTAGAACAGTGCCAGGCACACAGTCAGCATTCCATAAGTGCCACCTATGACTAATAAAGGAGTCAAAATATTAGTATATTATTGTTTTAGTTCTATGTGCTATAACAAAATATCACAGATTGCGTGGCTTATAAACAATTGTGAGTAGTTTATTTCTCACAACTCTGGAGGCTGGAGGACTAAGATCAGGCTATTATTGAGGTCAGGTTCTGGAAGGAGCTCTCTCCCTGGCTGCAGATAGTCATTTTCTCATTGTATCCTCACAGCAGACAGCAGAAAGCTCTCTGGGGTCTCTCTTATAAGCACGCTAGTCCCCTCCATAACAGCTCCACCCTCATGATCTAATCACCACCTGAAGATTCCCATCTCCAAATCCCATCACATCAGGTATTATGACTTCTGCATAGGAATTTGGAATGACGTGACATGGCATGGGGGCATGGACACAAACATTCAGTCCATTTCAACTACATTCTTCAATATTCCTTACATTATATTACATATGATTATGGTAACTAATATTTGACAGTTTACAGAGCATTCACATTTATTTTCTGAAAGTGCCAAGGGACCCTAAAGCAAATGACTGCTTACTACCCAGGAAAATGAAAGGAGTTTACATGTATCCTAGGCCTTGAAAGAGGAATAAGATTTGAACTGCTGGAGTGAAAGGCAAAGAGAGGCCTGTGAATATAACCATGGAGGAGTTCTGCCAGCAGGACATGCTCTGGGAACCTCCAGCCATTGAATTGGGCTTTGGAAAGGGTCTATGTCTTGACTGTGTTACAGAGTCACCTGGGGAACTTACAAAGATACTGATGGACTTCCCTGGTGGTCCAGTGGTTAAGATTCTGCACTTCCAGTTCAGGGGGTGTAGGTTCTATCCTGGTTGGGAAACTAAGATTCCACACACCATTCAGTGAGCCCAACCCCACCCCCAAAAAATTTTTTTTAAATATAACACTGATACTCAAGTCCCATTCTGAGACATTCTGAATCATTGGTCTTGGGTGAAACTTGGACATAAATGATTTTTCAAACAGTTTCCCTGATGAAACTAATATGCAGTGGGTTTAACGACCTCCAGGCTAGAGCAGTAGACCTCAAACTTTAGCTGCATCAGCGTCACCCAGGAAGCTTCTTGAAACACACATCACTGGGCCCAGAGTTTCTGCCTGGGGCAGGGCCCAAGAATTTACATTTTCAACACGTTCCCAGGTGATACTGCCATTGCTGGTGAGGGACCACACTCTGAGGATCACAGGGTGCATGCACAGATGTACAAAGACAGCTTGAGCCAAAGCTCATGCAGCTGGCTTCCGGAGATCTCACACCACAGAAGTGTCATCCGGTTGGCACTGGGCAGTGAGAATGCTCAAAGCTGATATTAGAGAAATGGACCTGGGAACATGTGAACAAGGCGATGAAGAGGGAGGAGAATGAAGACAGAGAAGGCAGTGTGAGGGTTTAGACCAGCCAGCAGCTTCAGTCAGTTCAGTTCAGTCACTCAGTCATGTCTGACTCTGCGACCCTGTGAATTGCAGCACGCCAGGCCTCCCTGTCCATCACCAACTCCCGGAGTCCACCCAAACCCATGTCCATTGAGTCGGTGATGCCATCCAACCATCTCATCCTTTGCCGTCCCCTTCTCCTCCTGCCCTCAATCGTTCCCAGAATCAGGGTCTTTTCCAGTGAGTCCGCTCTTCACATCAGGTGGCCAACAGCTTACACCCAGGGAAAAGGAAGTGAAAAGTGAAAGAAAGTCAAGTCACTCAGTCATGTCTGACTCTTTGAGACCCCATGAACTGTAGCCTACCATGCTCCTTCTTTGGACTGTCCACAGAGCAAGCACATTTTCAGTATTGTTGCCCCTGACAAAAGGTTCTGCTTGATCAGGTGTTCATGAGCATATAATGGTTCAACAAATTGATATCTGACAACTTTATGAATTTCTGGATAAGTGGTTGGCATCCTCGAGTTAGACCCACTCTAAGACCTGTCGCTGGTGGGGTTTCCAAGCCCTCAGACCAGCCTGCCCTCATGAGCCGTGTACAAATTTCTTGATAATTGAATACCCATAGTATGAATAACAGGAGTGTGTCCTGAGGGAGTGGGGACAGCCCACAGAGTGTGGGGAGCAGAAAAAGGAGCAGAATAAGAGGATCCTCCTTCCTTTTCAGATGCAGGGCTGAGCTTCGTGGTGGTGGGTGGTGGAGCACCATGCAGTCACCTTCATGCACGTTTGCATTTGCCCCGCAGTGTTCACTGAGCACTGACTCTGGATCAGGTAGCACTCTGGGTGCTGACACAAGCTGTTCTGATGGAGTGTACATCTAGTTTGCGTCTATGGATGTGTGTGTGTGTGTGTGTGTGTGTGTGTGTGTGTGTGTGTGGTGTATAGAAAATAAATAAATAACTCTGGCAAGTTCAAATCATGATGACAACTATGAAGAGAAGAAAGCAAGAGATGGGATAGAATGGTAGTGTGGGTCTGGTCAGCAATGGCCTCTCTGAAGGGACAAGGTGTAAGTGTCAACTGAGTGGTGAGGAGGATGAGGAGCTGGCCAAGGGAGATCCAGGGCAGAGAGTTCCAGGCAGAGGGAAGAGTAAGTACAGAACCTAAAGGCAGAGGAAGCTTGGAGGCAGGAGGCTGGCCAGCGGGGCTGGGCTTGGGAGCAAAGGAGTGGGATTCAGCTAGCCTGGGGGAGATTTTCCCGGGTCTTCTGCTCCATGTCAGGAGTTCAGATTTTATTCCAGGCAAGAGTACTGGAGTGGGTTGCCATTTCCTTCTCCAGAGGATCTTCCCGACCCAGGGATTGAACCTGGGTCACCTGCATTGTAGACAGATGCTTTACCATCTGAGCCACCAGGGAAGTCCAGGGGAAGGGGGAGTACAGGCCAAAGCAGGACAGTCACACTGAGAGTGAGGGACAGGAGGACAATTCTAGCCACACTGCTGAGATCAGATGCAGAGGACAGAGGGGCAGTGAGCATGAAGGGAAAGAATGAGACCAGCCTTTCCCGGGTCTTGAGTTGGAGAGATGAGCACTGCGGGGACAAGGGCAGGTCCGGGGGAGAGGCGTGTGTCTGGCTTCGGACACTTGCATCTGGAGACAGATTGTCCACAGGCTGTTAGGATGCAGAGTGGAGTCTGAGAATTTAAGACGCTGCCCTGAGGAGGGAAGCATGAAAGCAGTGATAAGAGGAAGAGATGAAGTCCAAGGACAGATCCTGGGGCCACCCAGCCCAGCCACCAGGAGGAAAGGGATAGAATAAAAGCCCAGAACCACAGGAGAAGGATATTTAAGGAGAAAACATGATGATCAATGATTGGAAAGACTACGGGGCATTGCAATTATACCTTAAAAATATATTTTTTTAAATACACAAAACAAAACCAGCCTAGTGTAAGTAAAGTTTGGGAGAACAGACCCACTGCAGAGTCCGAGCCTGCTGTACAGGGGGCAGCCTGTATCCTGCAGGGTGCGGGGGTGGGCCCTGGACTTCCTCACAGGCAGCAGCTTGGCGGGTACACTCACTCTCCAGCAGCCCGCCCTCCAGCCCCCAAGGGACACTGAGTGTGTTGAAGAAGCCCCCTGTCCTGGTGTTAATCTCCTGTCATCACTAAGCTCAGATGCTGCCTGATGCTCACCTCAGCAGTGCCTGCACAGGAAGGACTGTGTTTTCCCTAAAGGCCCAGATAGGGCAGAGGACTGCGGGAAGCAGAGGCATGGGGCATAAGTCTCACCTGTGATCCCAGGTCACCCGTGGGCCTCTGTGACAGGAGACAGATGAGGGCAGATATCCGATGAGGGACTATGTCCTCTCTGGCATCTGCAGCTAGTTCAGGCCCAAGACGGGCTAAGGCAGAAACTGCTAGATGAGCAGTGGGCATCCAGGTATGTAAGGCAGGCTTGGATGAGGGCCGGGGAACCATGGAAATAACATAAGAGGTTTGTGAACAACCACCAGTCACCAAGATTAATGGAAGCTTCAGGCGCAGGCCAAAGAGCTCTGGAATTCTCCATCCTGCCATCTGAAATGCAAAGTAGGGACTTTGCCTGCTCTCTGAATAAAGCCAGGCCACAGCTGCCACTCGGGGTGGTGGGAAATGACGTCTGTGCAAGCTTTGTTCTCCTCAGGTTGGCTTCATGGCCTCATGGTCCTTCACAGTAACTCATGCTTTTCAGTTCCATTACTAGGAGAGAAGCAAACAAAGATGAGAGAGCAGAGAGGAAACACTCTCATTTCCCCTTGGCAGATGTTGTTGTTGTTCAGTCGCTCAGTCGTGTCCAACTCTTTGCGACCCCGTGGACTGCACCGTGCCAGACCTCCCTGTCCATCACCACCTCCTGGAGCTTGCTCAAACTCACGTCCATTGAGTCAGTGATGCCATCCAGCCATCTCGTCCTCTGTCATCCCCTTCTCCTGCCTTCAGTCTTTCCCAGCATCAGGCAGATGTGGCCTATGTCCAAGATCTTGAATAACCACATGTAAAGGGAAATTCTGCCCGAGCCTCCTGAGGTTGTGCCAAGCCAGTTCAAGCCTTTGGGTTTGCATCTCTGGAGAAAGGGCTGGAATAGACTCAAAAGATAAAATTACAGGGACTTCCCTGGTGGCCCAGTGATTAAGAATTTGCCTTCCAATGCAGGGGGTGCAGGTTCAATCACTGGTCAGAGATCATAAGATCTCATATGCCTCATGACCAAAACTTCAAAGCATAAAACAGAAGCAATATTGTAACAAATTCAATAAAGACTTTAAAAACAGTCTGCACCAAAAAAAAAAAAAAAAAGATAATATTACCGATGGTTCTAACCTACCATGGTTCAACTTGTGATCTTTGGCTTCACCATGGTACAAAAGCTATATACATTCAGTAGGAATTATACTTCAAATTTTGGATTTTAATCTGTTCCTGAGCTGGTGATTTGCAGCACCACCCTTTCTGGGGATGCTAGGCAGCATCAGGAGCCAAGCTCACAATCAGCCACGTGATTACAAGAGTAAACAACAGATACACTCACAAACTTTCTGTTTTTCACTTTCAGTACAATAGCCAATGAATTACATAAGAGATTCAACTTTTTATATAAAATAAGTTTTGCGTCAATAGAATATGTATAACTGAATCACTTTGCTGTACAGCAGAAATAAACACAGCATTGTAAATACACTGCAATATTTTTTCAAAAGCATAAAAAAGAAAAAGAAGCTTTGCTTTAGTTGATTTTACCCAACTGTAGTCTAAAGTAAGTGCTCTGAGTTTGTTTAAAGTAGGCTAGGCTAAGCTATGATGGTAGGTTAGGTGTGCATGTGTGTGTGCTAAGTCATTTCAGTCGTGTCCAATTTTTTGCGACACTATAGATGGTAGCCCTCCAGGCTCCTCTGTCCATGGGGTCTCCTGGCAAGAATACTGGAGGGGGTTGCCATTTCCTTCTCCAAGGTTAGGTGTAGTAAATCTACATTCAGCTCAGGATATTTTATGACCGGTTTATCAGAACATAACCCCATCATAAGTTGAGGAAGATCTCTAGTGTGACTTGCTGGAGTGGGTTGGTGTCCCCAGTTCCTTCCCCATGGTACCTCTAACAAGCTTTGCATTCAGATTCATTTTCTGGGTATTCAAAGTCCTTGCTTCAGAGTAACTTGCTTCAGTGGAGTTCTTCAAATGAATTTTTGCTACTGAGATACTCTAAGAATAAATAATAACTGGTTTCCATGCAAAATTAGAGATTTGTGGAACATCTTATATGTGGTGTCTGACAGCAGATTCTCTACTAAAGAAATCATGCTGAGATGTAGAATGTTCTTATCAGAGGATTTAGAGATGTGACAAGATTCCTTAAGTCTCAACATTTTAAGTGATCGGGGAGGCTCCCTGGATTCCTAGGTATGGAAGGATTCTGAGGTTTCCCCCCTGCACAGGAACACAAGAAAGAGGAGCCACGGCCTAGGGGTTCTATTGCCCCTGATTTTTTTATGTAAAAACAAGGGAATTGACCCCAGAATGGTAAGTAGCTGGCTCAAGCCTCAGTGCTTCTGTGGACAATCAGGAGTTTTATGAGGCATTTGTGTATTCTGCACAGTTTTCTTGTATGAATCCTGCCCAAAAGAAAAAAAAAAAAAACCCATAAGGTGGACGAGATAAAGCAGCACCAGAAAAAACTAAATGACAGATCCAGAAGCCGCCATAGGTACTGAGGTAGTAAGTGGATGTCTGCAGAGCCCACCAGGCAGTAGGGAGTCTAAGAGAAGACTCGGCTGGCAGAGGGGAGGAGAGGGGAAGCCAAGCCAGAGAAGGGAGCCCATGGTGTGTGCAGCCTAGCCTACTTTCTCCTTCTGCTACTGCCCCCTCGCACCTCCACCTGTATGGCTGGCACTCAGCCCAAGTCTCTCCAGGGTGCTCCACAGCCCTAGCTATGGTGATTGGTGCAGAGAGAAGCACATGGCCCATCCTAAGCCAATGAACAGCAGGAATTAGTGGGGAAAGCTCTCCTTCTGCTGGGATTAAGGAGCAGGGTAAGAAGGCTCAGAGCTGCAGGTGGCTTGTGCCACTGCATACAAGGAGCCCCAAAGAGAGGAAAGCAAAGTGAAAGAGTTAGAGACTCAAATTCCCAACTGGGGGCAAAACTTGCACTGACTCAACTCTACCCCTAAACTTTTTAGTTACATGAGCTAGTAAATTCCCACTTTGGTTAGGGCAGGTTGACAGCATTTCTGACACTTGTGCACAGAACGTGTTCTGACATTCACACCAGAAACAACATAAGCTCAGGTGGAGATGAGGGGAAGCAGAATCTAAAAGGAAAAGGAGGCTAGATTACACACAGGACAGGGGCTCTCTTCTCTGATTCGGGCTCCCTGCCCTCCCCTCTACCAGCCCAAGTCTTCCCTTAGACTCACTGCCACCCTGTGGGCTCACAGATGTCCACCTACGACCTCAGCACCTATGGCAATTTCTCTGCCTGTCATTTAGTTTTTCCTCTTGCCACTTTATCTTCTCCACCCCATGGGGGCTTTTTGAAACAAGATTTGTACAATAAAACTATGCAAAACACACAAGTGCCACATAAAACTCCTGATTGTCCGTAGAATAGAAAGCTCACTCCTGGAGCTGAGAAGTGACTCAACTCCTCCCACTGCATGTGAATGCAGAGTAGGAATGACCATGGCTCCTCAAACAGATACTGGGTACACAGTGTGGAGCAGGACAAGAGTCTCTCTCTTCTTCCTCATGCTTTACTTTCTGAACACGATTCATGCAAACAGGTGACCCTGGCAATGGTTAGAAGCTCACAATTTAGGGTAGTAATGTAGCAAGTTACACTGGCTTTGGTTCTCCTATAATCCTGAAAAAGAACATGGATGTGGGGAGACATAAACACAGAGCCACGATACATCAGTTCCAGTCTCTAACTCCCCTTTTAGCATCACCATCCCTCATCCCTAAAATTACATCCAAACAATGGAGCCTAGTGTAGTGATCCTCAACCTATCTGTCCATCAGAACCACTAGTGAGTTTTATTAACACATACAAACCAGACCCTACCTTCTGGAGGTTCAGATTCAGTATGTCTATCTCAGGAACTCATGGTCCAAGTTTAGTAAAATCAGCAGGAACACCAAGGTACATATGTCATTTGCAGAGTTTGTAACTGACTCATTGGCTCCCATTTACCCTGGACAAAGGATAAGAAGCAACATGATGAGGGTTTGACAAGTTATGAATGAAGCCATTTGGTGAGAGCAATTGTTATTAGAGCTAAGGGCTGTTGGTCCCAGTCTCCACTTTCTCCCACCCTCTTGGAATTCTCTCTGTGCATGAATCTTTCAGAAATATGTTCTTTGATGTTAGCCTCTTCAAAAGCCCCAACCCCCAACCATTTAGTTTGAACATACATGAAATTAGATTGGCTGATGGGATTCTTTGTGTGGTGTGGATGCTCCAGGTATGCCCTGCCCTGCCTCACTTACTTGGGAAAGCTAGTCCCAAATCCATACTGCTTTTGAAGGAATTGTCACCCACAACAACAAGGTCACAACTTGTGTAGCCATTGTGTTATATTTTGGACAATAGTTTTTTTCCTGAAAAAGTTTACTTATTTTACATCACCAGAAGGTAAGGATGACATGAAAATGATCCCTTCAATAAGTCTCAGAACTTAGCCTTAGGAAATGATGTCACTCTCCTCCTGATCTGATATGGGTCTCCTTATTAGACAGCGAAAATCAGATCTCCTAGGCCACTCCATCTTATATCTTGGATAATTTCCAAATATCCAGGGGATAACTAAACCCTTAGGGCTTTTTTTGTTTGTTTGTTTTTAATTGGAGGATAATTGCTTTACAAGGTGGTGTTGGTTTCGTGAATCACCCATAAGTATACATGTATCCCCTCCCACCCTTCTAGGTCATCGCAGAGCTCCTGTGCTATGCAGCAGCTTCCCACTAGCTGTCTATTTTATACATGATAATCTATATATGTCAATGCTACTAACCCTTAGTTTTTTGTAGCCAAATTATGTTAGGGTTTGGGCATGATTGCATTTCCCCTTCTCAGCGTAGGGTCGGATCTTTTGTTTTAATAGTTTTACTTGATATGTACTTTTTGTTATAATCTATATGTAAATATTATAGATAAACAGAAGCATGTGATGTTTTACTTTTCCCAAGTTCTCTAGTCAAAGAAGACCTCTGCTGTAACCTGGCCACAGACCATCCCTATTACTTCGGCCAGTGTGTTCATAACTTGTGAGCACTCAGCACCAGGCAGAACCTAGCAAAGCTCTCATGGACTTTCTCTCTTTCCTTTTCTCCAACTCCTGTTTCCTTTCTTCCCCTGTCCAAGTTGTTAGGTTAACTTTGCTTGAGAAAAACCCTGCCTAAACACCTCATTTCCCTGTGCAACCTCGAAGAGCCTCAGATCAAACAGAACAATTAACTCAGCAAACAATACCAGGGCAGAACTCCCTCTGTGCCCACCAGCCCTAAGCCGAACAAACACCTCTCAGAGCATGTGGAGGCAGGGAATTGCAGGCAGGGATTTTATGGGCCTCTCAGCAGGCCTGCTCTGGCTTTTTAGGAACCCCACTATTTAGCATATGTCACCTCTCCTCGCCACCTTGGGGCCTTGGCTGCGAACCACAGACTTGTGTACTCAAGGAACAGCATTTGGAGTCAGGTGGGGCTGGGCCTGCTCTCATGGTGCCACACACCCAGAAGGTACCCCAGTGGGGGCTGCTATAGGCTGGCCATCCAGTGAACACAGACAAGGAGGACAAGGAGATGTTTCCTCTGGTTACCCCGAGTCTAACACACTGTTCCCTTTCAACTCTGTCTGAGAAACTTCTTGGGCACTTAAGCAGAAACTGAAATTCATCAAAAATCTCAATGTACCATAAGAACAGAGGTTTTTACAGAAATCAGAGACTAAAATGAACTATTAAGGTATCTTGTCCACCCCCTATCAGCGTGGGATTTGCCCCTGAAGAGTTTTGATAGTTCATTTTTAAATAATTCCAGCAATGAATTTTCCATCACAGGACTCCCCAGGAGAGACCATTCTAATAGATCTCATTCTTTGGAAGTGTACCCAAGATCCATCCTAATTTCTACATTTCATAAGCTGCTCCTTGTTGCATCGAAAATGACTCCAGCAGCTCTTGCTGTATTCTCTCTGTGAGGCACTTGTCTGGAGCGGCCTTGTCTTAGTGTACTTTGTCACCTTTTCTTATTTTGGAGAAGAGGCTGATGGATATATGTGGAATTTGCTAAGTGTCTGTATGACTGAAAAATATACAGTCTAGTAAAGTTTTGCTTTATGGTAAAACCAATCAGAAATCAAAGGGTAAAACTGTCGCAGATAGAAGGTAAATTGGGAGCCTGAGAGACAGTGCAGAGTATAGGTGCAAGGGTGATCTATGAAGTCTGAGCAAGTCAGGTTCAAATCCCAGCTCTGCCACTCACTACGAGTATGACCTTGAAATGTGATAACCTCTCTGAATTTCCCTTTCTTCATCTATAAAATGAGGATAATACTGCCTACATCAGAGCACTGTTATAAATCATAGCTAAAAGTTCAGGGATGGAGCATATAATTACACTTAATCAGTAATTTTTACTCATTATTTTTTACTATAAATGTGGCTAGAACTTCCCTGGTGGTCCAGTGGTTAAGAATCTGCCTGACAATGCAGGGAACACAGGTTCCATCCCTGGTCTGGGAAGATCCCACATGCTACAGGGCAACTAAGCCCATGCACCACAGCTACTGAGCCTATGCTTTAGAACACGTGCTCCACAACAGGAGAAGCCCCCGCAGTGACAAGTCTCTGCACCGTAACTAGAGAGTAGCCCCTCCCGCTGCATTTAGAGAAAACCCATGCCCAGCAGCAAAGACCCAGCACAGCCAAAAATATATAAATAAATAAAATATTTTTTAAAGTGGTTGATGCTTTTGAACTGTGGTGTTGGAGAAGACTCTTGAGAGTCCCTTGGACTGCAAGGAGATCCAGCCAGTCCATTCTGAAGGAGATCAGCCCTGGGATTTCTTTGGAAGGAATGATGCTAAAGCTGAAACTCCAGTACTTTGGCCACCTCATGCGAAGAGTTGACTCATTGGAAAAGACTCTGATGCTGGGAGGGATTGGGGGCAGGAGGAGGAGCGGACGACAGAGGATGGGATAGCTGGATGGCATCACTGACTCGATGGACATGAGTCTGAGTGAACTCAGGAGTTGGTGATGGACAGGGAGGCCTGGTGTGCTGCGATTCATGGGGTCGCAGAGAGTTGGACACGACTGAGCGACTGAACTGAACTGAACTGAACTATGTATAAAGTGGATAAACAATAAGGACCTGCTGTATAGCACAATGAGCTATATTCAGTATCATGTAATAACCTATAATGGAAAAGAATCTGAAAAATAATACATATATATGTATGTGTGTATATATATATATATATATATATATATATATATATAACTTAATCACTTTCCTATATACCCAAAACATTGTAAATCAACTATACTTCAATTTTAAAAATCAATTTTTTAAAAAGGTGGCTTAAACACTAAAAGTATTTAAGAACAAGAAGTTAGATTAACTCATCCACATTCAGAGTAGAAAAACCACAAAGTTAATTTCCTCATTCATTCACTTGTCCTAGATACATCTGCAGCAATCTAGACACTAGCGGTCTAGATCTAGAACTAGCTAGATACATTTGCAGCAGTCTGTTGAACCCAAGGAAGAATTAACTGAGGAGATGAAATAGTCTTATATTGAGTTAAACAACACTTCTTTAGGAGAGCACAGTGGGTGGAGTCAGCTAAATGCCCAGTAAGTGGCAAGAGGAAGGACGCAGACTGAGGATTGAGCCCGGAGAAGGGGGGAGGTAGGGGGTGGGGGCTCCATCTGAACTTGTCAGGGAAGCTCTGATGATCCAAACTAGAGATCAACTCAGGGCCCCCGTGTCTAGTTCTGAGAACAGCCTTTAATGCAGTTTTGCAATATTTACTCTAAGGAAAAAGATCAAGTAATATTAGGTTGCCTATTTAATCAAATGGTCAGTTTCACTAGCCCTGTATATCAGGGCTTTTCAAGGCATGAGAGAAACCCAACTCTAAACCAGCTAAGGCAAAAAAAACAAAGACTGAGTTTACAGATGATCCTCGGGAACCTCCAGAATAGCAAGCCTTGGGAGCCCAGAGATGGGGATACACTTCAGGATCAGTGGGAATGGAGAGAGGTTGTGTTCAGGATGCCTTTCAGAGCTGGACAGCTGGGTGGCAGATGAGTGGTGAGTTAGAAGACACAAATGTAACCAGCGACTAAGAAAGTTCATGGGCAGCTGATTTCCCTGAAGAACCATGGAGTTTCAGAAACTGGAGACAGCACCTAACTCTGAAAGTGGGCATGCAGGTGGAATAGAAAACAGTGAATGGGCTAAATATATTTATAAGAAGCATTTAAACACTCACATCCCTGCCTCTGCTGTAGCAGAAAGCTGGGTGTTTACCCTAGGACCATCTGATGATGTTCATATGCAGAGTTCAAAGCTTCTGAACTGACGGGCTGGAATGACAGAGCCTGGGTACCCGAGCAAAAGCGAGAGAACTAAGTGAGAGTTGATACACTGAATCACGAGCCCCCAGGCCCCACTCCCATGCTCCCATTTTCAGCTCCCAGAATGCAGGTAACCTGACTGAAGCATCCTGGGCAAAAAGTTGGCAGGTGTCTCACAGGAAAAGGCAACCAGGCCAACAAATACTGGGAGTCGGGTCCCCAGTGAAAGGGCCAAGCTTGTTTTCCCTACAGTGAAGCCCGCTACCCACATACAGCCCTGGCAAACATAGCTCAGGCCAACTTTTCAGTGACCCGTGCTTAAATATCATCTGACTACCAAAAATCAGCAAACATTTGAGAAGCCTTCCATCACCCAAAAGAAACAAACTGAAGCAAAGAGGAAAGAATTCAGAGGGGATAGTGGACTAACTGAGATTCTGGAAGTAAAAGGATACTGCATCCATGAAATCATAGCAGGAGGCCCCAGTAAGAAATACCCACAGAACAGATGATGAGCTCTTGGGTATTACAAATATGATGGCAGAAATGAAAAAAATTTCAGTGGAATATTTGGACTATAAATCAAGGACATTAAGGAATTAAAATTTTTAAATTAGAATAAATATGGGAGGGTAAGTCATGGAGGGGAGGTAGATATTCTAAAAGAGTCTATGGAGGGGGGAAAAAGATAGCTCTTTGGGGAAGGCATCATTCAATTTCTCAAGGCTAGAAAACCAGAGGGTAATGTCTTCAGAATCCTTCAGGGAAATAATTTCCAAGCTGGAATTCTATGCCCAGCCAAAATATTAATTATAAAAACAGATAGAACTTAAACACTTTCAGATATACCAGGTCTCCAAATTTATATTTGCCACATGCTTATTTTCAGGAAGTTACGGGGAATGTACTCCAATATAATGAGAATGAACCAAAGGAAAAGATGTTATTTAAGAAACAAGGAATATAACACAGGAAAAAAGTAAAGCAAATTCCCAGGAAAATGGTGAAACGAGGTCCCAGGACAATTGCTGCAAATAGGCTTAACAAGAAGCTAGCCCGGATATGAGCAAAAGGATAGAGAAATCCAGGGTGGTATCCCTAGGAAAATAAGAAATTGTTAAAAGAATTGTGGGATGGATTAGTGATCGATACGAGTTATTGTTGTTTAGTCACTAAGTCATGCCCAACTCTTTGCAACCCTGTGGATTACAGCATGCCAGGCTTCCCTGTCCTTCACTGTCTCCTGGAGTTTGCTCAAATTCGTGTTCATTGATACTAGATAGATACTAGAAAACTAAGCAAACAAGGGAAGCAAAAGCATTATTAACTCAGGGAAAAATAAATACTTGTTCCTGAAAGTAAATTTAATTATAGTACATTACATGACTCAGCTGTTACTAGTATTTACACAGTGCTGATGTACACTGTGAATAAAGGCTGCACCAAGAGCGTGATAAAATATACTGCTAGTTAAGGGAGAGGCAGAATGTGTGTGTGTGTGTGTGTGTGTGTGTGTGTGTGTGTGTGTGTGTACACACGTGCATTCAGGCATATGTCAATCAGAAGGAAGACAGAAAAGACTGCAATATAAGGAAATTAAATGTTAATCCCCCTTATTTAGAGATCAATAGATAATATCTAAAACTGCAGAATCAAGAAATCATGGTATAACTATTTTATTTCAATGTATTGAAATGTCAGTGTTCATTCTTTCCATCTCTTGTTTGACCACTTGCAATTTACCTTGAGTGAACATTGACAAGAGTAAAAATTGACATTTTAGGAATCAGTGAACTAAAATGGACTGGAATGGGTGAATTTAATTGAGATGACCATTATATCTACTGTGGACAAGAATCCCTAGGAGAAATGAAGCAGCCCTCATAGTCAACAAAAGAGCCTGAAATGGAGTACTTGTGTGCAGTCTCAAAAAGGACAATGATCTCTGTTCACTCCCAAGGCAAATCATTTAATATCACATTAATCCAAGTCTATGCCCCAACCAATAAGGTTGCTTAAGAAGCCGAAGGTGAATGGTTCTATGTAGACCTACAAAACCTTCTAGAACAAATACCCCCAAAAGATGTCATTTTCATCATGGAGGACTAGAATGCAAAATTAGGAGGTGAAGAGATACCTGGAGCAACAGGCAAATTTGACCTTGGAGTACAAAATGAAGCAGGGTAAAGGCTAACAGAATTTTTCCAAGAGAACGAACTGGGCATAGAAAACATCCCCTTCTAACAATACAAGAGAAGGCTCTACACATGGACATCAACAGATGGTCAATACAGAAATCAGATTGATTATATTCTTTGCAGCAAAAGATGGAGAAGCACTATACAGTCAGCAAAACCAAGACTGGGAGCAGACTGTGGCTCAGATCATGAACTCCTTATTGCAAATTTCAGATTTAAATTGAAGAAAATAGGGAAAAACACTAGGCCATTCAGATATGACCTAAATCAAATCCCTTATGATTATACAGTGGAAGTAACAAATAGATTCAAGGGATTAGATCGGATAGACAGAGTGCCTGAAGAACTATGGACAGAGGTTCATGACATTGTACAGGAGGCAGGGATCAAGATTATCTCCAGGAAAAAGAAATACAAAAAAAGGCAAAATGGTTGTCTGGGGAGGCCTTACAAATAGCTGAGAAAAGAAGAGAAGCTAAAAGCAAAGGAGAAAAGGAAAGATACACTCATTTGAATGTGGCATTCCAAAGAAGAGCAAGGAGAGATAAGAAAGCCTTCCTCAGTGATGAATGCAAAGAAATAGAGGCAAACAATACAATGGGAAAAACTAGAGTTCTCCTTAAGAAAATTAGAGATACCAAGGGAACATTTCTTGCAAAGATGGGCACAATAAAGGACAGAAACGGTATGGACCTAACAGAAGCAAAGATATTAAGAAGAGGTGGCAAGAATACACAGAAGAACTATACAAAAAAGATCTTCATGACCCAGATAACCATGATGGTGTGATCACTCACCTAGATCCAGACATCCTGGAGTGCAAAGTCAAGTGGGCCTTAGGAACAAAGCTAGTGGAGATGATGGAATTCCAGTTAAGCTATTTCAAGTCCTGAAAGATGATGCTGTTACAGTGCTACACTCAATATGCTAGCTATTTGGAAAACTCAGCTGTGGCCACAGGACTGGAAAAGGTCAATTTTCATTCCAATCCCAAAGAAAGGCAATGCCAAAAGATATTCAAACTACTGCACAATTGTACTCATCTCACATGCTAGCAAAGTAATGCCCCAAATTCTCCAAGCCAGATTTCAACAGTACATGAACCATGAACTTCCCGATATATAAGGTGGATTTAGAAAAGGCAGAGGAACCAGAGATCAAATTGCCAACATCTGCTGGATTATCAAAAAAGCAAGAGAGTTCCAGAAAAACATCTACTTCTGCTTTATTGGCTATGCCAAAGCCTTTGATTGTGTAGATCACAACAAACTGTGGAAAATTCCTAAAGAAATGGGACTACCAGACCACCTTACCTGCCTCCTGAGTAATCTGTATGCAAGTCAGAAAGCAACAGTTAGAACTGGACATGGAACAGACTGGTTCCAAATGGGGAAAGGGGTATGTCAAGACTGTATATTGTCACCGTGCTAATTTAACTTACATGTAGAGTACATCATGCGAAACGGTGGGCTGGATGAAGCACAAGCTGGAATCAAGATTGCTGGGAGAAATATCAATAACCTCAGGTGTGCAGATGACACCACCATTATGGCAGAAAGTGAAGAGGAACTGGAGAGCCTTTTGATGAGTGTGAAAGAAGAGAGTGAAAAAGTTGGCTTAAAATTCAACATTCAAAAAACTAAGATCAATGCAGCCAGTCCTATTGCCTCATGGTAAATAGATAGGGAAACAATGGAAACAGTGACAGACTTTATTTTCTTGGGCTCCAAAATGACTGCAGATGGTGACTGCAGCCATGAAATTAAAAGACGCTTGCTCCTTGGAAGAAAAGCTATGACCAACCTAGACAGCATATTAAAAAGCAGAGACATTACCAACAAAACTAGTCAAAGCTATGATTATGATTTTTCCAGTAGTCATGTATGGATGTGAGAGTTGGACTATAAAGAAAGCTGAGCACTGAAGAATTGATGCTTTTGAACTTTGGTGTTGGAGAAGACTCTTGAGATTCCCTTGGACTGCAAGGAGATTCAACAAGTCCATCCTAAAGGAGACCAGTCCTGGGTGTTCATTGGAAGGACTGATGCTGAAGTTGAAACTTCAATACTTCAGCCACCTGATGCAAAGAAGTGGCTCATTGGAAAAGATCCTGATGCTGGGAACGACAGGAGGAGATGGGGCACAGAAGATGAGATGGTTGGATGGCATCACCTACTCAATGGACATGAGTTTGAGCAAGCTATGGGAGTTGGTGATGGACAGGGAAGGCTTGCATGCTGCAGCCCATGGGGTCACAAAGAATCGGTCAAGACTGAGCGACTGGAGTGAACTGAACTGAACTCAACTGAAGCAAATACAAGAGTAGTATTTGAAATTTGAAAATTGAAACTGCTTGTCTCTAGGGAATAGCAATGGAATGGAAAGGGATAAGACGCTACACTATGCTTGTAGATTTATTTTCTTTTTTTTTTTTAATTTGTAATTGAAAGGTAATTACTTTACAGTTTTGCATTGGTTTCTACCAAACAGCAGCATGAATCAGCCTGTATATAAAACATATAAATAGTCTTTTATATAAGTATGGGTTCCCAAGTGGCTCAGTGGTAAAGAATTCACCTGCAAATGCAGGAGACATGGATTCTCTCCCTAGGTCAGAAAGATTCCCTGGAGGAGGAAATGACAACCCACTCCAGTTTTCTTGCCAGGAAAATCCCATGAACAGAGGAGCCTGGCAGGCCAAAGTTCATGGGGTCACAGAGTCGGACATGACTGAGCACGCACACACACAGACACACACACATACGTATATATATAAGTAGTCTTACAGATATATCTATAACATTTTTGTTGAGCAGGTCAGTTTGGTGTTAGAGACAACTGGATTTGTATCTAAATTCTAGATAAGGTGATAAGGGGTACAAGGCCTGAAGCCTCTCAGGTTGTTCCTTCTCCCTGCCTTATTTACCTTCATTACTGTCATCCTCACATCCTCTTATCACCTATCACTTCTAACACATCTGCCGTCACTTACCAGCACCTAACACAAAATTTGGAAATGCATCAGAATTCTGCGACCAAACACTCACCTGATAGCAAGAATTAAAGGATGGGCTGAGCATGAATGGGATCTGATGCAGTGGTAGAGAATTCATTCAAGGAGATTCCTTCCTTTTCTTGGAAACAGTTAACTTAAGGTGCACAGTGGTTACAACACAGGGATTTTATTTGGAACCTAAGGCCAAGAAGAAGCTTGAGGAAGAAATTGCTAAATTTTTAAGAAATTTGTGAGCCAGTTGTTAAATTTCAAAACTTACAATGAAATAAATTATATTATACACTAAAGTACAGGGACTTCTCTGGCAGTCGAAGTGGTTAAAACTTTGCCTTCCAAAGCAGAGGGTGAGAGTTCTATCCCTGGGCAGAGAGCTAAGATCCCACATGCCTGGTGGCCAGAAAACCAAAACATAAAACAGAAGCAATGTTGCAAAAAAATCAATAAAGGATTTTAAAATGGTCCACATCAAAAAAATTAAAAAGTAATAAATTAAATTGAATTAAAATATATATATATAAATAATAAATGCCTCACTTCCTAAATGTTTGACTATATTTGACTATCATCTATGTCCTTTATGTTATCTAGTGTATCCATTATTATCTATATCTACATAAAGTAAAATGTAGTATCATATCTACACTAAAGCCTTTGACTCTGTGAAAGTGAAAGTCACTCAGTCATGTACAACTCTTTGCGACCCACGAACTACACAATCCATGGAATTCTCCAGACCAGAAGTGGGTAACATTTCTGGAGTGGGTAACATTTCTCTTCTCCAGGGGATCTTCCCAACCCAGAGATTGAACCCAAGTCTCCCGCATTGCAGGTGGATTCTTTACCAGCTGAGCCACAGGATCACAACAAACTTAGAGATGGGAATTCCAAAAAATTCTTAGAGATGGGAATACCAGACAATCTTACCTACTGAGAAACCTGTATGCAGGTCAAGAAGCAACAGTTAAAACCTGACATGGGACAATGAACTAGTTCAAAATCGGGAAAGGAGTGCTTCAAGACTGTGTATTATCACCCTACTTATTTAACTTATATGCAGAAAATATCGTGCTAAATGCTGGGCTGGATGAATCACAAGCTGAAATCAAGATTTCCAGGAGAAATATCAACAACCTCAAATATGCAGATGATACCACTTTAATGGCAGAAAGTAAAAAGGAACTAAAGAGTCCCTTGATGAACATGAAAGAGGAGAGTGAAAAAGATGGCTTAAAACTCGGCATTCAAAAAACGAAGATCGTAGTATCCAGTCTCATCACTTTGTGGCAAATAGATGGGAAAATGTGGAAACAGTGTCAGATTTCATTTTCTTGGGCTCCAAAATCAATGCGGACGGTGACTGCAGCCATGAAATTAATGGACACTTGCTCCTTGGAAGAATAGCTATGACAAACATAGACAGTGTGTTAAAAAGCAGAGACATCACTTTGCTGACAAAGGTCTGGATAGTCAAAGCTATGGTTTTTCCAGCAGTCACGTATGGATGTGAGAGTTGGACCATACAGAAGGCTGAGCTCCAAAGAATTGATACTTTTGAACTGTGGTGCTGCAGAAGATTCAAGAGTCCCTTAAATGGCAAGTTGATCAAACCAGTCAATCCTAAAGGAAATCAACCCTGAATATTCATTGGAAGGACTGGTGCTAAAGCTGAAGCTCCAATACTTTGGCCACCTGATTCAAAGAGCCGACACACTGGAAAAGACTCTGATGCTCAGAAAGATCGAAGGAAAGAGGAGAAGGGGACAACAGAGCATGAGATGGTTGAATGGCATCAAAGACTCAATGGACATGAATTTGAGCAAACTCAGGAAGACAGTGGAGGACACAGAAGCCTGGTGAGGTGCAGTTCATGGGGTTGCAAAGAGTCGGACATGACTTAGCAACTGAACAACAACAACATCATTAAGTAATATCATTTTGAAAGCTGAAAGTCAGCATTGGGGAAAGATTTACATCACAGAAATTAACAAAAGCTGTAAATCAAGACTTTTCCCCAGAGACAGTTTTAAGACATTTACCAGCACACCACTGGATGGGATCAGGAACACCAGAATCCAGATGTGTTCAGCTTTCAAAGGCTCAGTAAAAATATATGTCTTGGCAACCTCCTTAGAAAACTCTTTCATATCCTTAAATATGATGATCCCTAGTAACCAACAAACATTTGAATGAATTAACTGTAATTTTTCCCTCTACCTTATTAGGTACTGAAACTGGAGACTACAAATTAAATTGACAAAAGACTAGCAGAAGAAAAGCATACAAATTTCATTTGATGTTAATATTTTTATATGCACAGAGGTTTCAGAGAAAGAAATGAAAGACCAAAAGCAATACTCAAGGGCTTATATGCCACTTTAGCAAAGGATGATAAATTGTGGAGAAGGGATTATACAAAGGAGGGGGATCTGGGTTTTCTAGGGGACGTAAATAGTGAGAGGATAAATATTGTCTCTGGTATTTTCACATTAGCTTCTTTGCTATAAACATTTTTGCCACAGACATTTCTACCACATAACTAATTGGCTGTAAGGCAATTTTGCAGTCAAAGATAAAATAACTGGTTGACAGTTTGGTTTGACAGTTTGGTTTCAATGTTAGCATTTCTTCCAGTTAGTGATGTTATTGATGGCTTTGTTGAGTTGACAGACAATGATTTGCCCCAAGAGTTGGTTTCTTATTTTAAAACATACTACATTGCAGAAAAAAAGAGGCAAAGGACCTCAAAGGCACACAATGGAACTCATATTTCCCACAGAACTTGGGAATATCTATCAACAGACATGTAACAATATGCCAAGGATAAAGTGTGGAGGTTTTCACAGTGCAATAGAAAGCTCAGTAACAAAGATGCATTTTAGTGTTTGGAAATAGATACATTTTTTAATGAAGGAAGAAATTTTAGCAAGAAAGAAAAAGTGTGATGCCAAACTGAAAGAAAAATCTATTTTAAAAATGCATAATACTAAGAATGAGAGACTCAAAAGACAAGTTCTTAGGACCAACCCATGAAATAAAATAAGTTATTTCTGCAGTATGGCCATGAATCTACACACATTTTTAATGGATTCAAATATTTTGTATTTCACAACAAAGTCTTTTTATTTTGTCATCAATTTTTCATGTTTCATTACACCCTTTTTCAGTGTCCCTCTTTTCTTTTTCATCATTTGCTTTTTTACAGCAAAATTGCCTTATGACCAATTAGTTATGCAGTGAAAATGTTTGTAGCAAAAATGCTTGCAAAAAAATGTCTAATGACAAAGATGCTTCTGGTGAAAGTACCTAGAAGTGGTAAATATATAAGGGACACTAACAGTAGATAAGGGTTATTTAGTAAGGTTGGGTTATGCAGACTCATCTCAGTGCTGGCCCTCTGTCTTCTGTGATAAGAGTCACTCTCTCATTGTGATACAAGAATAGGGGAGGAAGGAGAGGTCAGAGTACAGAATTTATGCCATCTCCATGAAGGAAAATTTATGGCCAGCTTTTAGGCAGATATAGGGAGGGCAGAGAAATCTTCCTGTGTCTTTTTTTCAATTGACTCCAATCAAAACAATTCTTATGCCAAAGTGGCATCAGTTGGCATGACATATTCTGATACCCTTCAGTACAAATGAACAAATGATCAAATTAATATCCAGAAAGCAATTTTTAATATTCTGACCTGTCTTTAATATGTCAAACAAAGTCCTTTAAAATCTTACAACTTTGGATTTCCATGGCAATCCAGTGGTTAAGACTCCATACTTCCAGTGCTGGAGACACAAGTTCAGTCCCTGGTCAGGGAACAAAGATCCCACGTGCTGTGCACCTAAAAATAAATAAAATTTAAAATAACAATTAAGAAAAAACTTGCAACTCAAAGAAGTCCATGGGGAAATGTCAGAAAGCAAAACTTCAGGTCCCTTCACAGACAAACTGACAAGGAATCTGCATTGTAACACATAAGTTGAAGAAAATTGCTATAAATGTCAGCCCTGACCAAAATATCCCCCAGTTAGTGACAGTGCTTTTCCTTCCCCAAGTGAAATTCTACCAATCAGAAATCCATTGTGATTAACATGCCTTTACAAAGTAAAATAACTCTGAGGGGGGTTAATGGCCCAGCCCTACGGAGAAATTGTTCAAGGAGATTGCTCTCTTTCCTTAGAACCTTTATCTGAGTTGCATAGTGCTTACAGAGTAGAGGTTTTATTTGGAAAAGACAGGGGAAAGTAAAATGGAGGAGAGACCTGCTCCTCCCCAGGATCATTGCAATAACCTTCTAACCTGCTTTTCACTTCCTCCCACACCCCCTAGTCTAGACTCCATTTAGCAGCTAGATGAGCATTAAAAATTGCAAACGAAGCAACGGATAAAGAATTAATCTTAAAAATATACAAGTAACTCCTACAGCTCAATTCCAGAAAAATAAATGACCCAATCAAAATGTGGGCCAAAGAACTAAACAGACATTTATCCAAAGAAGACATATAGATGGCTAACAAACACATGAAAAGATGCTCAACATCACTCATTATCAGAGAAATGCAAATCAAAACCACAATGTGGTACCATTTCACGCCAGTCAGAATGACTGCTATCCAAAAGTCTACAAGCATTAAATGTTGGAGAGGGTGTGGAGAAAAGGGAACCCTCTTACACTGTTTGTGGGAATGCAAACTAGTACAGCCGCTATGGAGAACCATGTGGAGATTCCTTAAAAAACTGGAAATAGAACTGCCATACAACCCAGCAATCCCACTTCTGGGCATATGCACCAAGGAAACCAGAATTGAAAGAGACAACGTGTACCCCAATGTTCACTGCAACACTGTTTATAATAGCCATTACATGGAAGCAACCTAGATGTCCATCAGCTGATGAATGGATAAGAAAGCTATGGTACATATACACAATGGAATATTACTCAGCCATTAAAATAATACATTTGAATCAATTCTAACGAGGTGGATGAAACTAAAGCCTATTACACAGAGTGAAGTAAGTCAGAAAGAAAAACACAAATACAGTATACTAATACATTTATATGGAATTTAGAAGGATGATAACAATAACCCTGTATGCGAGACAGCAAAAGAGACACAGATGTATAGAACAGTCTTTTGAACTCTGTAGGAGAGGGCGAGTGTGGGATGATTTGTGAGAATGGCTTAGATACATGTAAATTCAGTTCAGTTCAGTTCAGTTCAGTTCAGTCGCTCAGTCTTGTCCAACTCTTTGCGACCCCATGAATCGCAGCACACCAGGCCTCCCTGTCCAGCACCAACTCCCGGAGTTCACTCAAACTCACGTCCATCGAGTCAGTGATGCCATCCAGCCATCTCATCCTCTGTCGTCCCCTTCTCCTCCTGCCCCCAATCCCTCCCAGCATCAGAGTCTTTTCCAATGAGTCAGTTCTTCGCATGAGGTGGCCAAAGTTTTGGCGTTTCAGCTTTAGCATCATTCCTTCCAAGAACACCCAGGGCTGATCTCCTTTAGAATGGACTGGTTGGATCTCGTTGCAGTCCAAGGGACTCTCAGGAGTCTTCTCCAACACCACAGTTCAAAAGCATCAATTCTTCAGCACTCAGCTTTCTTCACAGTCCAACTCTCACATCCATACATGACCACTGGAAAAACCATAGCCTTGACTATACGGACCTTTGTTGGCAATGTAATGCCTCTGCTTTTAAATATGCTATCTAGGTTGGTCATATCTTTTCTTCCAAGGAGTAAGCATCTTTTAATTTCATGGCTGCAGTCACCATCTGCAGTGATTTTGGAGCCCAAAACATGTAAATTATCATATGTGAAACTAATTGCCAGTCCATGTTCGATGCATGATACAGGATGCTTGGGGCTGGTGCACTGGGATGACCCAGAGGGATGGGATGGGGAGGGAGATGGGAGGAGAGTTCAGGATGGGGAACACATGTACACCTGTGGCAGATTCATGTCAATGTATGGCAAAACCAATACAATATTGTAAAGTAAAAAAATAAATAAATAAAACTAAAAACAAAAATCGCATGATCAGGTCGTGGGTTTCCCTTCCCACTGCATTTGGAATAAAATCTGAACTCCTGACATGGAGCAGAAGATCCAGGAAAATCTCCCCCAGGCTAGCTGAATCCCACTCCTTTGCTCCCAAGCCCAGCCCCGCTGGCCAGCCTCCTGCCTCCAAGCTTCCTCTGCCTTTAGGTTCTGTACTTACTCTTCCCTCTGCCTGGAACTCTCTGCCCTGGATCTCCCTTGGCCAGCTCCTCATCCTCCTCACCACTCAGTTGACACTTACACCTTGTCCCTTCAGAGAGGCCATTGCTGACCAGACCCACACTACCATTCTATCCCAACTCTTGCTTTTTTCTCTTCATAGTCGTCATCATGATTTGAACTTGCCAGAGTTATTTATTTACATTCTGTACACCACACACACACACACACACACACACAAACACACACACACACACACACACATCCATAGACGCAAACTAGATGTACACTCCATCAGAACAGCTTGTGTCAGCACCCAGAGTGCTACCTGATCCAGAGTCAGTGCTCAGTGAACACTGCGGGGCAAATGCAAACGTGCATGAAGGTGACTGCATGGTGCTCCACCACCCACCACCACAAAGCTCAGCCCTGCATCTGAAAAGGAAGGAGGATCCTCTTATTCTGCTCCTTTTTCTGCTCCCCACACTCGGTAGGCTGTCCCCACTCCCTCAGGACACACCGCTGTTATTCATACTGTGGGTATTCAAGTATCAAGAAATTTGTACACGGCCCATGAGGGCAGGCTGGTCTGAGGGCTTGGAAACCCCACCAGTGACAGGTCCTAGAGGGGGTCTGACTCGAGGATGCCAACCACTCATCCAGAGATTCATAAAGTTGCCAGATATCAATTTGTTGAACCATTATATGCTCATGAACACCTGATCAAGCAGAACCTTTTGTGGGGGGCCACATTACTGAAAGCGTGCTTGCTTTATAGACACAACGCCCTCCCTCCACACATGCACACCGCACACGCAGGTGTGAATGCCTGATAGGCAAATGGGATGACTGTCAGGAAGGCAGAGCCCAGCCCTGCCTCTAGCTGCACTGCTCAGTGCTGGGACACAGCCCAGTGGGTGACCCCTCTCCATTTGAGAGTGCCCTGTAACCAGGTGCCCACATAACTGCAGGGTCATTTTCTAGACACAGGTTCAATATGTTTAACCTAGCTGCCAGGTCAGGAAGATTATTTGCCAACTATTTCCTACACAGGTCTCCCCTGCGGACCTCAGGCATCACCCCAAGGATAGCCTCGTACCCCCGCTTCTAGGCTCAGGAGGACACCTTGCTGTATCCCAGGACCAGCCAGTTACCTGGGTCATCATGGGGCCACTGGTCTTTTGTAGGCTGACCTGGGAACACATCCTCCATTTGTCACATTATTTTTATGGGATTAAGGACTCTGGCTTCACAAAACTCCATAGACAGGATAAATTGTGGGGCTGCTGTACTCTAGCCATGCCTGCTAATAGTGTATCTCAGAGGCAGAAGTGCTGTGGGGCTTTTTTGTCCTCCACCTTCCATTAAGCATCCTTTCCACCTTTTCCTCCTTCCATTAAGCATCCTTCCTGTCAGCTCTTTTCATATCTACTATTGTCTTCAACAGTGTGTACAAATCCATTTTCCTTCTTTCAGCTCTTTCTCCTTTCCAGGCTCTTGTCTTATGAAGTATATACTTTGGAGGTGTCTGCTCAGCCCCTGTCTCTCCTCCACTCTTTAGAATTATCCCCCACCTATTGGAATATCCACTGAAACAGTGGGAGAAGGAGGCTGCAGGAGAGGAGACCTCCAAAACAAAGTGAGAAAGTGCCATCCTGTACCTGCTCCAGCTCCTGGCTCTCCACCCCTGGGGAGCTTCCCAGGTGTGAGATGGCCCATCACTAGATAACTGGCAGTAATGGTCCACATTGAAAGTGTTTTCTCACTTGTGATCAGAACCAATCTGAGAACGTCTTCCAAATCCTATGGCCCTCCTTGCCTTTTTTTAATGGTTCACTATTTAATTGAAGTGCAGTTGATGTCCGATATTGTATAAGTTACAAGTGTACAATATAGTGATTCCCAGGTTTTAAAGGTTATGCTCCATTTATAGTTATTGTAAAATATTGCCTTATATTCCTTGTGTTGTACAATAAATCTGATAAATGCTTATGCATGGTAAGTCACTTCAGTTGTATCCGACTCTTTGGACTGTGACCCTATGGACTGTAACCTGCCAGGTTCTTCTGTCCATGGGATTTTCAGGCAAGAATAGTGAAGTTGGTTGCCATGCCCTCCTCCAAGAGATATTACCAGCTTGTAGCTTATTTTAGTTATATATGTATTTGGCTGCCTCAAGTCTTTATTGCTGCTTGCAGGATCTTCCTTGCTCATGCCGGATCTTCCCTTCTGGCGTATAGCCTGTCTAGTTATGGTGCGTGGGCTCTGGAATTTGGGCTTAGTTGCTCTAGCATGTGCGATCTTAGTTCCCCAACCAAGGATCAAACCCAAGTTCCCTGCATTGCAAGGCAGATTCTTAACCACTGGACCATCAGGGAAGCCCATTATCACTTATTTTATCCATAATAGCTTGTACTTCTTCGTCCCCTATTCCTGTCTTGCCCTTTCCCCTCTTCCTTGCTTTGACTCATGTTTTACTCCCTCCTCTGCCATCTATGGTCGCACAGAGTTGGACACGACTGAAGCGACATAGCAGCAGCAGCAGCTTCCACCCTCAGCACTTCCTCTGGTCTTTTTTTTTTAAGACCCTGAGATTAGCAAATTGACCTCTGGGTATCCTTACCTAACAGGTCCTAGCTGCCAGTGGGCCTGAGGCAAAAGCCTGGGAAAGAGGGGTCAGAAATGGCAGACGTGGGGTCTTAGGTCCCATCTTCACAGGGCCTTGCCTACTTGTGGCAGATGGCAGATCTAAAGGACCTCATATACTCCAAGCACTGAATTCAGCAGCAAGGACATCAGGGCACAGGGCTGGGCCTTGCTCACCTGGGGACCAGGACAGATTCAGCTGGCCCTCTGCTCAGGCCTGACCTCAACCCTGCTCCTTCCACCTCAACCTTCTCCTTCTTCAGACTCCAGACTCCTTTCCCCACTGGTCCTCTCCTCCTTCTCCCCATACGAGCTGCCTTTAAACACAAGCAGAAACAAATTATTTATGAAGAGCTCTCATTTATGATGCATTCGTAATGCCAGGGAAGACACCGATAATTTATTTAAGGATCACAGACACGATGGTTCGCAAATTATGATTCCAGTCAGAAATTTTGTTAATTTTCTGGGAGCTCTCTGCTTTGATTTAGAGCCTCAAGTGTACCTCAGACCCACCAATCTCCTCAGCATTTGCGTCACTCTTACACGAGGCCAGCTCAGGTGAGACTGTAGCACAGTCAGCTTGCTCGTGGTCCTTCGTTCCCAGCCACATGCAGCGGCCATTTCCCATCCTCCAGACATGCTTGGCCGCCTCCCCCATCCTGCCCTCCGGGCTGCCGGCTCTGTTCTGCAGGAAACTCCCGAACCTACGGTGTACCAGGCCTATCTGTGTGGGACTGAAAAAGAGCGTCCATAGCCAGACCTTCCTGGGAGCCTCACCACAGATGCCCCCTCACCCCACACTGGGGTTTGTGCCAGTCACCATTGGCACCATGACCAGTCGCAGACTTGGAAGCTGCTGGCACAAGCCCAACTGTAGTAAGTTAACAGGTGGAGATGTTTTCCAGCTGCCAGTCGTGCACCTGTCCCTGTGCCTCAGGATGTGCCCCTGGGGATGGAGAAGGGCCACTGGAGGTAGTAAAAACTCTTCCTGAGCTTCAGTGCCTCAAGTCCCCTCCTTCTGGTATCCTTGGCTACCTTATCTTTCTTTATCACCTGAGCAAACATGGACTATAGTTCGCTGCCTACGTGAATTTTAATTTTTAAATTTAGATATTTTTACCCAAATTACACAAATACACGGGTTAAAGAAACAAACAGTTCTACAAACACTGTATTCATAAAATAAAAAGCTGTCTCGCATACAGGGTTATCATTACCATCTTTCTAAATTTCACATATATGCGTTAGTATACTGTATTGGTGCTTTTCTTTCTGGCTTGCTTCACTCTGTATAATAGGCTCCAGTTTCATCCACCTCATTAGAACTGATTCAAATGTATTCTTTTTAACGGCTGAGTAATACTGCATTGTGTATATGTACCACAGCTTTCTTATCCATTCATCTGCTGGAACACATGTATACCTGCAGCAGATTCATGATGATGTATGGCAAAACCAACACAGTATTGTAAAGTAATTAATCTCCAATTAAAATAATAAATTTATATTAAAAAAATAAAATAATAAAGTATATAACCCATTAAGAAAAATAAAAAGCTACCTTCACCCCTATTTCCATTTGGTACTTATCTCTGTATCCTAAAAAAATATACTTAGATTACTGCTTTGGAGTGTTTTCTTTCAATTGCAGCTATGAACTCTTGGCTTTCCCCTATAAAATATGATATCTTAGTTCTCTTTCACTTCATCTCCTCTGCACAAATATTTCTAGTTCAAGAGTGAGTACACAATGGCCCTTGGCCTGCCACCTGTTCTTGTAAATAGTGTTATTGGAAGAGGACCATGCCCACTATTCATGTATTGTCCACGGCTGTTTTTGTGCTGCAACAGAACTTAGCAGTTTCCACAAAGACCATCTGGCCCAGAGAGCCTAAAATACTTATTATCTAGCTCTTTACAAAAACATTTATCAATCTCTGTTAGTCTTTGCCTCCTACCCACACAGTTCCATTGAATTCTGGTTACAGATCAATATCCAGGGTTTCCCTCATTCAGTTCAGTTCAGTCGCTCAGTCGTGCCCGACTGTTTTGCGACCCCATGAATCGCAGCACGCCAGGCCTCCCTGTCCATCACCATCTCCCGGAGCTCACTTAGATTCATGTCCATCTAGTCAGTGATGCCATCCAGCCATCTCATCCTCTGTCGTCCCTTTCTCCTCCTGCCCCCAATCCCTCCCAGCATCAGAATCTTTTCCAATGAGTCAACTCTTCACATGAGGTGGCCAAAGTACTGGAGTTTTAGCTTTAGCATCATTCCTTCCAAAGAAATCCTAGGGCTGATCTCCTTCAGAATGGACTGGTTGGATCTCCTTGCAGTCCAAGGGACTCTCAGGAGTCTTCTCCAACATCACAGTTCAAAAGCATCAATTCTTCGGTGCTTAGCCTTCTTCACAGTCCAACTCTCATCAAAACCATCTAAATGTGGTGCTCAGATGAGCCAAATAGTGTTCTATGAGTACTTTTTCTCCCTGTACATTTTATTTTCACTTGCCTGTATAATTGCCTTTTTTTGTTTCTTTGCTTTAATTTCTTTACATTTAATACTAATTCAACAAACTCTTCATCAGGTGTGTAAATATGGTTTAACATATTAAAGTATCAGTCTTCTCCAGTTGGAGATATTGCTCTAGGAGCCAGTTGACCTGCTCCAATCTGGACTGGTTACTCTGAAATGCCTGCTGCACACCCACCATCCTGATGCAAAATGCATCTATGCTATGCTTAATCCCTATTTCCAGGATCTACGTCTTTCACTTTCTTGACTTAATCCAATTTTTAAAGAACTCATACTTCATTATGATCTTGAGAAAAAATATAGAGGTGGTATACTTTTTGAGTCTTCACATCTCTGAAAATATCTTTATTCTATCCTGTTAATATTTATTGTTAGGCTTAAAATAGAATTAATGGGTGAAAATCAAAATCATCTTCCCTTGTAAGTCAGAGGACATTTTCCAGTCTTCTATCAGTCTTGATATTGAAAAGGAAAAGTCTGATGCCACACTGACTTCTGATCATTTGGGGGTTTTGTGTGCTTCCCTCTTTGGAGTAATTAATTCACAGTGTTTTCAAGTTTCTCAATGTGACTTCATCAATTTCTATCATGTGGGCAAGGTGTTAGGCAGGCCCCTTCAGTCTGGAAATTCACCTCCTTTCATTCTGGAAAATGTTTAAATTATTCCTTTGATTATGATTATTTCCCTCCCATCAATTCTCTATTCTTCCTTTCTGGAACTCAAGTTATTTTTATGACTGATCCGTAATATCCTCATTTTTTCTTTCTTATTTTCTGTCTTATGTTTAGTCCCTTGTTCTGGGAATTGAACATGAATGGGCAGGTAAGAAACACCAGTCAGCTGAGCAAGTCTAATATGACAGATGGGACAAAAAGAAGAGGCAGAATATTTGAAAAATGAAAACTTGGGGGAAATTATTATTGGTATTCTCAAAGAGATACAAAAAGAATAGGAGGCCATGAAAAAATGATGTTCAGAGAGTATAACAACAGCACAAGGACAGCAAAACTAAAACTTCAATGGGAAAGGAACATTCAGAAACCAATGGAAGCTCTCAGTGAGCCCGGCCACCAAGACAGGGTGACAGGATCATTTCTAGAGGCACTTCTGATATTGATATCTTTCGGCCTTTTGTTTTTGGAATAAGTAAAATCTACAGAGAGGGCAGGGAAGAATCTGGATGCCAGTGGGAAGGAAGGCTGAGATATTAATGGCATGGAAATATTCAATTAACTGTCCTGTATTCACAATGATACCTGCAAATCTATGACCCTCCATTCTACTGTCTGACTGTGTGCAATGGTAAAGAGGGTTAAGGAGGGGAGAGGTGTGCAGCTTCCAATCTCATCTTAACCTAGAGGTTCAACCTAGAGGTTGAACTGGTTAACCTAGAGGTTCAACCAGTTCTGTTTATGGCACCCCACTCCAGCACTCTTGCCTGGAAAATCCCATGAACAGAGGAGCCTGGTGGGCTGCAGTCCGTGGGGTCGCTGAGAGTCGGACATGACTGAGCAACTTCACTTTCACTTTTCACTTTCATGCATTGGAGAAGGGAATGGCAACCCACTCAAGTGTTCTTGCCTGGAGAATCCCAGGGATGGCGGAGCCTAGCGGGCTGCCGTCTATGGGGTCACACAGAGTTGGACACGACTGAAGCGACTTAGCAGCAGCAGCAGCAGCAGCAGCAGCAGCTCCATTTCCAGGGGTACATTATGTACCCAGTTACAGGGACTTTGTGGATTCTGGGACAAAAGTTGATTTACTTCTTGGCTTTCCCTACTTCTGACTGAGGATTTTGCTTTATTGTAGCTGCTAAGTCAGTTATCACTAATGCAGTCTTCCCAGCTGCCACACTGTAGGCAGTTCTCCTGTTCTTGTCTTTACAAGAATTTTTTTGTCCTCTTGAGGATCTCTTTAGTGGCTTTTGAATGATGTTTCAGGTTAGATTAAAAAAGAAAAAAAAAAAAAAACTAGCTGCGTATATTCAATCTGCACCTTTCAAAGAAGTCTCTCAGTATAAAATGCCTGAATTCCATACCTTTCTCTGTGTCACTGGTGTTTCCTACCAGACCTTATTCCACACCATGCTCATAACAACTACTTAGCAAATGCTTGCCTGGCCCAAAATTAGCATTTAAGTTACATTTTTGGAATAGCTGATAAATCTCCTCACATTCTCGTTATGTTTTACACAATGTTAACTCTTTGCTTTATTTTATTTTATTATTTTTTCCAGGTGCACAACATAGTGATTTGATGTTTCTATACATTACAAAATGATAATCATGATAAGTCAAGCTGTCTGTCAACATACAAAGTTATTACAATATTATTGACTGTATTCCCTACATTGTAGGTTTCATTCCTGTAACATTTACTTTATAACTGAAAGTTTATACCTCTTAATATCCCTCACATACTTCACTCATCCATCAACTCCCTCTCCTCTGGAAACCACCTGTTTGTTTTCTGTATCTTTAAGTCTGTTTCTGTCTTGTTGTATTTGTTTTGTTTTTTAAATTCTACACATAAGCAAAATCCCATGACATTTGTCTTTCTCTGTCACACTTATTTCACTTAGCAAAACACTCTCCAAGTCCATCCATTGTCTCAAATGGCAAGATTTCATTCTTTTTTATGGCTGAGTTGTATTCCATTATATATATAGATAGATAGATATTGATATTGCATCTTCTTTATCCATTCATCATTCCATGGACACTTAGGTTGTTTACAAATCTTGGCTTTTGCAAATAAAGGTGCTATGAGTATAGAGTTGCACATATCTTTTCATATTAGTGCTTTTGTTTTCATCAGAAAAATTTCCCATAAGTAGAATTACTGGACCATATGATAGTTCTACTCTTAATTGTTTGAGAAACCTCCATAATGTTTTCCATAGTGACTATACCAATGAACATTCCAGCAACAGGACAAAGGAGTTCTCTTTTCTCCACATCTTTAACACTTGTTACTTGTAGTCCTTAATAGACAGTTTGCCAGGTGTGAGGTGGTATCATGTAGTTTATATTTGCATTTCCTTGAGGATGAGTGCTGTTGTGCATCTTCTCATGTGCCTGTTGCCCATTTGTATGTCTTCTGTGAAAAATATCGATTCAAATCCTCTGCCCATTTTTAAATCAGGTTGCTTGCTTTTTGTTGTTGTTGAATGGTATGAGCTCCTTGTATATTGGGGATATGTTTTTTGCAAATACCTTCTCCCTTTCAGTAGGTGGCCTTTTCATTTTGTTGATAGCTTCCATTGCTGTGCAAAATTTTTTAGTTGGATGCAGTCCCATTTGTTTATTTTTGCTTTTGTTTACCTTGCCTGAGGAGACAACATCCAAAAAACTATTGCTAAGATCAATGTCAAAGGGCATACTGCCTTTGTTTTATTCTACGCAATCTATGGTTTCAAGTCTTACATTTAAATCTGTAATCAATTTTGAGTTAATTTTTGTATGTGGCATCAGAAAGTAATCCAGTTTGATTCTTTTGTATGTAGCTGTCTGGTTTTCCCAAAACCATTTATTGAAGAGGCTACATTTTCCCCATTGTATATTATTGCCTCCTTTGTCATAGTTTAGTTGACCATATAATTATGAGTTCATTTCTGGGCTTTGTTCTATTCCATTGATATATGTGGCTGTTTTATGCCTGTACCATACTATTCTGATTACTATAGCTTTGTAGAAGAGTTTGAAATCAGAGATCATGATACATCCAGCTTTGTTTTTTTCTCAAGATTTCTTTGACTATGTTGGTATTTTTGTGTTTTTATACAAATTTTAGAATTATTTGTTCTAGTTCTATGAAAAAAATATCACTGGTATTTTGATAGGGATTGCACTGGACCTGTAGATTGCCTTGGGTAGTATGGTGATTTTAACTACAATAACCCTTCCAACCCAGTATATTGGAAGGACAGTATATCTTACATTTTGTTTGTGTCATCTTCAATTTCTTTAATCAATGTCCTATAACTTTTTGAGTATTTTACAAGTCTTTTACCTCCTTGGTTAGATTTATTTTCAGATATTATATTCTTTTCAATGCAATTATAAATGAGATTGCTTTCTTCTCTTCCTTATAGTTCATTGTTAGCGTATAGAAACACAAGTTTCTGTAATTTTGTATCCTACAAATTTGCTAAATTCATTGACTAGTTCCAATAGTTTTGATAGTACATTTAGCATTTTCTATATATAATATATGTCATGACAGTTCTATTGTTTTCTTTCCAATTTGGATCCCTTTATTTCTTTTTATCGTCTAATTGCTGTGACCAGGACTTCCAATATTATGTTGAATAAAAATGATGAGAGTGGGCATCCTTGTTTTGTTCCTGGTCTTAGAAGAAAAGGTTTCAGGTTTTCACCGTTGATGTTGGCTGTGTTTATTTCTATGTATTAGATAGGTTGATTATGTTTACAGATCTTGGGAAAGTGGTCCTATGTCCTATGGGGCCTAGCAGCACACTCCTCTGGCCATCAAAGTTATATAGTCTAGGGCGGCGCCACGTGAACTGTGTTGGTCCTTCTATTGTGGTGGGAATGACTACTGTGGGAACACTGGTAGGCAGGACTGGACACCAGCCAGGTTCACGTCTTGGCCCTGCCCATACGTAGGCTGCTGGGTGGGACCAGGTCCTGGGGTGGCTGCATGCACAGCCAGAAGGAGAGGGGTCCTAAGGCTGGTGCTGGCCCACTAATGGGCAGGGTCAGTTCTTGGGAAATCTAGACATGGGATACAGAGGGTTCCTGGGATGGTACCAACCCATGGATACGAAAGGATGGGTCCCAGCACATCTAGCAGTAGGACCCAGGGTGTCCCGAGACTGTGTGGCAGGGCCAGGTCCCAGGGTGGCTGACTACAGGGGCTGTAGGGTCCCCAGACAGCTGCCAACCAGATGGTGAGTGGGCACATATCCAGTGCTAATAAAGTATAGGGAGGACTTAGTACCAGTGTCTTAGTGGCATAATGGAGGCTACCAGCATCTATGTCTCCAGGGATAGTCCTATTTGCCTCCTACCTCTCTGGAAGGTTCTCTAAGGTCAGTAAGTTCCTTTCAGTTTACTGTCTCTGCACTGGGACTTGAGGTATGTGAGATTCTGCCTGTGCCTTTTAACAGTGGAGTCTCTGTTTCCTGAAGACCTCTAGTTCTCCCATACATAAGCCCCATGGCTTTCAAAGCCAGATATTCTGGGGGTTCGTCTTCCTGGTGCAGGACCCATAGGCTACAGAGACTCATGTGGGGCTCAGACTCCTTGTTCCTTGGGGAGAATCTCTAAAATCTTATTGCCTCTGTCTTCCCATATGTGGGTCACCTACCCAGGGGTGTGGGTCCTGACTATCCCACATCTACACCCCCCTTAACTTTCTTGTGTGGTTCCTTCTTTAAACAGTTAGTGATGGAAAATTTTCTCTGCTAGTTTTTAGATCATTATTAGCAATATTTGCTCTGTTGTAACTTTCGTGTGCCCATGGGAAGAAGTGAGCTCAGGGTCTTCCTACCGTGCCATCTTGGCTATATTGTCATCATTTAAAACCTCACCTGACTTTCCCCTTCTTCAATCTTCCTTTTGCCAGTCCAGGTTCCATCCACACTGAACTTGCCTCTGTGTTGCCAGTATGGTAGCCACTAGCCATATATGTTTAGTGATATGTCTCCAGATAGAGCCCCACTCTGACCAACATTCCCACATGTGTATTTTACATATGTTGTTCCTTCTACCTGGAATGTGACTGTTTCTTCTGTTGTTTTAATTTTTGCTTATTGGTTTTATTAAAATATAATTTGCATGTTATACAACTCACTTTTTTAAAAATTTACAATTCAGTGGGTTTTGGTATATTCACAGTATTATGCAACTGTCATCACATCCAACATCAGCATGCTCCAAACTGTGTTGACCACAGACCCAAAGAAGGTAACATAATGTGCATTAAATAGATGTTTATCAGCATGTTACAAAGTCCAAGTTAGTTCTGCTCACCGTGAGTCTCAAAGTAACCATCTTGTTGAGGTCTGAATGCTATTCTTTTGTAGAGTCAGAGAGAAGCAACAAGTATCTGAAGTCAAAAGGCAGAATACAGAAGGAAAGGCAGTGGGGAACTAAAGTGAAACGATCTTCAGTCTTGCAAAATATCTCCAGGAAGGGTCGGCCTTTGGAAGGGTTGCGTTAATCTCCTCTCTTTTTTTGTAGTCTTCACAGGTGGCCAGGGTCATATTATCTATGAGTGTAACAAAGGCACTTTAGTTTGACAGTCAGGCAGAGAGAGAGGGTCAGGATCCTTTGAGGCAGGTCAATATGTATGATTATAGTAACAACAGCAATGAAAAGCAAGTCAAAGAAACAGTTCCAACAGAGAGTCAGAATTGACTTCTCCCTACTAGTTTCCCATGGTCAAAGTTCATTTCACAATCTTATAGAAGAAAAGGCAATGACTCTTCTAATTGCTGCATTAGAAGGATTTTTCTGGGAGTGTCCACCATTGGTGCCAATGTTCCAAATATTGAGATTATTCTTTGTTTCTCTAGGAAAGTGTCTCAATTCAGTTCAGTCACTCAGTCATGTCCAACTCTTTGTGACCCCATGAACTGCAGCACACCAGCCTTCCCTGTCCATCACCAACTCCCAGAGCTTGCTCAAACTCATGGCCATTGAGTTGGTGATGCCATTCAACCATCTCATCCTCTGTTGTCCCCTTCTCCTCCTGCCTTGAGTCTTGCTCAGCTGCTGCTGCTGCTAAGTCGTGTCAGTCGTGTCTGACTCTGTGCAGCCCACCAGGCTCCCCTGTCCCTGGGATTCTCCAGGCAAGAACACTGGAGTGAGTTGCCATTTCCTTCTCCATCTTGCTCAGCAGCAGAGTCTTTTCCAATGAGTCAGTTATTTGCATCAGGTGGCCAAAGTATTGAAGCTTCAGCTTCAGCATCAGTCTTTCCAATGAATATTCAGGACTGATTTCCTTTAGGATTGACTGGTTTGATCTCCTTGCTGCCCAAGGGACTCTCAAGAGTCTTCTCCAAAACTACAGTTCAAAAGCATCAGTTCTTCAGCTCTCAGACTTCCTTATGGTCCAACTCTCACATCCATACATGACAACTGAAAAAACCACAGCTTTGACTAGATGAACCTTTGTTGGCAAAGTAATGTCTCTGCTTTTTAATATGCTGTCTAGGTTGATCACAGCTTTCCTTCCAAGGAACAAGTGTCTTCTAATTTCATGGATGCAATCACCATCTGCAGTGATTTTGAAGCCCAAGAAAATAAAGTCTGTCACTGTTTCCATTGTTTCCCCATCTATTTGTCATGAAGTGATGGGACCAGATGCCATGATCTTAAGTTTTTTGAATTTTAAGCTCAATTTAAGTTCAATATTTCTAAGTCAAAAGGTGGAAAGTGTCTACTTTACACCTTTCAACTTAGAAATATTGAACTTCAAACCCAGCATCTGGGTTTGAAGCAGCATCTCAACTTAAAGAAGTTAGCCTTTTTCTATGTATGGGGAAAGAGTCAGGGCTCATTAAAATTACTTCCTTAGTGTGTACCTCAGCTATCTGGGGGCCTGTGATCTTATATTCTCAGAATTTCTCCAGGTGGAACATGATCTTTTTCTGCACTCTCAGTTTGAAATTAAAGTCTTTCCTGGAAGGCCTTCTATAAATCACTCATTTTCAAAATTCTGGGTTAGATGTCATTCCTTTGTACTGTCAGAGAACTATGAATTTGTCCTTTTCTAACACTTAACATGGTTGTTATAAATATATATTTACTCTTTTTTCTGCACTAGACCAGGAATTCATCCAGGATGAGTATTCATATTATTTACCTCCATTTTCTCAAGACCAATTTCAATGTCTAGAGTTGGATATATTTTGAGGGAGTAAGTGAAGAATGAAGAAGTGTACAAAAAATGAAGAGGGAAAGAAAAGGTAGAAAGAATGACAAGATAAATTCTGGCATTTACTTCCATGTGACGTATGCCTTCATCACAACTCATTTTCACAAATATTTGATTTCTCCTTTCCATTAAATTATGTGGTAGACTTTATTATTGCTCTCAAGTGTATGCTGCTCACCCTTATAGGATCATTATAATTCCCACTCCATTAACATCAAATCTGGCCACGTGACTTGCCTTGTCCATTCAAATTGAGTGAAAGAGATATGTGACATTTTAGAGCTGAAAATTCAAAGTTATTTTGTGGTTCAGCCATATTTGCATTTATTTTGCCACAAAATAAGTCATGTCCCATATAGGAGCTGCTTCTTCTTCCTGGATCCCAAAATGAAGACAACGTGAAGCATAGCAGTAGCTAACATACAATGGAACTGACCTCCAGGTGGATGGAAAAATTAATTTTTGTTGTTGTAAATCGCTGATTGAAGGTTTATTGTTAGTCAAGAAGTTAGCCTAAGCTGAATGATAAGTCAGCTGGTGATAATCCCATGGTATACAATGCAAGAAGAGTCATAGGATTTGAGAATATAACAGTCAGAAGGTCATCCTATTAGTCTCCTCTCCAACAGAAAAGTCCTCTGCCCAGAATCCTGGGTCTTTGAAATTCTACATGAATTGCTTTGGTGACAGGGAAGGGAACTCATTAGACTGTGTGCTAATTCATATCATTGTTGGAATTCAAATTGTTTAAATATTTTTCAGTTGGTTCTCCTCCTCTGGTAGTAGTCCTGCCACCTATAGCCACTCAGGTCAATCCACTCTGTATTCCACAAGACAAAACTCAATCTATTGGATGCTTAATCATGTCCAAACTAAACATTGCCAGTTCTTACTTTATTATAAGACTTAGAAGATGAGACTGAAGCTGTCCTGACTCTTTATGATAAATAAAGGCATTTTTTCTACTTCAAAGGTACTCTAACTCTTTGTATATTCCACAAGTGGAAATGGTACTTTTAAAACAAATTTTCCTATTTTAAACATCTTTAAAATGAACAGAAACTTTCAGTCAATGAGCTTGACCCTTAGTAAAATATATTATCAATATTTTGCCAGCTTGCTGCCAAGAAAACCTTTTTAAAATACATATGATTTGGTTAACAGGTCTTAAAAACAATGTGCATTTTAAATGCTTCCAAAGAGTCAAGAGATGAATGTAGCCCTACATAGATGCCACTAAGTTTACAAGAAACCCATCATGGTTTATCTAATGAGCCTGTCGCTGTATTGCTTTTAAATAACAAAAAAGGCAATTGTAAGGAGAAACAGACTCTGAGCAACTATGAAAGTCAGAAGAAAATAACACTACAGTGAATTAGCAGGGTTAAAAACTATTTCCACTTTGAATAAATAGTTTTCTTTTTATATTAGTGATCCTTCTTATTTAATTACAAAAGTAAATCATGAATACAGACATATAAAAAATTCAAGCACTATTGAACCCTACAGAGCAACTGTCCAATAGAACTTTCTGTGATGATGGAAATGTTCCATATCTATGCTGTTCAATAAAGTAGCCACTAGCCACCTGTGGCTACTAAGCATACTAGAAATGAGCTACGGAGACTGAGGAACTCATTTTAATATTTATTTAATTTTAGTTAACTACAGTTTAAATACTTACGTGTGCCTTGCGGCTACCACATTGGACAGCCCAGAAAAAGAATTTTAAAATATCACATGCATCTTCGAAGCCCTTAAGAAACCATTATTAATGGTTTGGTATATTCTTAGGAGGATTTTGTGGGAGGAAGTATGCTATATGTCATGTATAATGAATACAGAGGTTCACAGTATGGCCTCTGGAGGCAGCCTCTACTCAAATTCTGAGTCTGTAGCATACCGTCCAATAGAACTTTCCAACAGAACATGCATGATCTGAAGCAAGTTCATTAGCCTCTCAGCTTCCTCATACGTAAAATGGGACTAATAATGATAACTACCTACTAGGGTCTTTTGAGAAGTAAATTATCCAATACATTTAAAGCCCTTAGAACAATTCTTAACATATCATAACCATTCACTAAATGTTAAGTAATAGTATTGATATTATTATATACATGTTATTCTGTGCCTTATTTAGTATTTCTTGCCAGAGAAAGCATTCCATGTCACAGTGTATAGACTGATCTTACTTTTTTAACACAAATTTTTTAAATTATAAGAAAGTAAATGTACATGGCAAACCCAATACAGTATTGTAAAGTAAAATAAAATTAATTAATTAAATTAAATTAAGAAAAACAGAATAGTAAGAATTTACTGACTTTAACTTGCTTAAACTGTAGACTAGGTAATTCAAATTAATCCCTCCCTAAGATACTTTAATAATTGCACCAAACATGGTTTTAAACTAATTAAAAGAATTCAGAAATTAATAAAATAGAGAAGAATTAGGGGGAAATAGTGGCCCAGGAAGACTAGCCTTATTCTCTATGCTCATTTTTCCCTGACAGAATAATAAGGGCTGCAGATATTGGGGTTAACAGACATGTACTTTAAAATAACTATCTTGTGCTCAAGGGAAAAAAAGGCAAAATTGAGAATTTCAGAAGAGTACTAGAAACCATAGTGAAAGCCAAATGGAAATCCCAGCACTAAAAACATTCAAGGGGTGTTTCATAGTTTTCAGTTATCTAGAAAATTTACGAAATCAATTTTATCTGTTACTTTAAAATGTATAAGAATTCACCTATAAAATTACTTGGATCTGCAGTTTCTGTTGTCACTGATTCTCTTTTGTTTAATTATGTCTTCTAGATGTTTTAAGAAAGTTTTTAGTATGATCGTCATTAGCCATCCACATCTTACTATCTTTTCATATATGTGCTATATCTTTAAATTGTCTCTGTTTTCAATTCTACATTTGTTTTTGTGTGTATGTATTTTATAATTTTTTGGATCCGTTACAGAAAACAAACTTATAGCTATGTTGATCTTCTTTCTCATATATGTGTTTTCTGCTTCTTTAGTGTCTGCTTTTTATTATCTTATTACTTTCTATTATTTTGTGTTTATTCTGGTTTTTTTCCCTTACCTCCTTAACTTTGTAGAACTTTGACTTAAGCCTTTCTTCTAACATGGGCTGGGACTCAGTTGCTTCAGTTGTGTCTGACTCTGTGACCCCATGGACTGCAGCCTGCCAGGCTCCTCTGTCCTCGGAATTCTCCAGGCAAGAGTACTGGAGTAGGTTGCCAGGTCGCCATGCCCTCCTCCAGGGATCTTCCCAACCCAGGGATCAAACCCATGTATTTCACATCTCCTGCATTGGCAGGCGGGTTCTTCACCACTAGTGCCACCTGTGAAGACCTTTTCCTAATGTAAGGTCTTTAAAAATATTTATATAATTTCTCTTTAAGTACTGCTTGAATTTTGTCATATTTTTATATTAACATGTAGCATTTCACTACAACACTGTTTCACTCTAAACAATGTAGTACTGTTTTTGTTTCCCCTTACATTATTCCTCTGATCAATTTATAAATGTCTTATATTTCCAAAGACAGACGTTTTTATCCTAAGTTTAAATTGTGGGCACATAACGTAGTGTGTATGATACTGATTCATTGGTATTTTCTGAGTTGTTCTGCAACCCAGACATGGTGTCAATGTTTGTAAGTGCTCTGTGTACACTTGAGAAAAATAACACCTTCTAGAATTACTGATAAAGGTTTCTAAATACAACTGAATTAAATCAAATCTGTTAATTCTATTGTTTAAAGAACAATTTACAAAATCAATTACATGTCTGTACACAAGCGGAGAAGGCAATGACACCCCACTCCAGTACTCTTGCCTGGAAAATCCCATGGACGGAGGAGCCTGGTGGGCTGCAGTCCATGGGGTCGCAAAGAGTCGGGCATGACTGAGCGACTTCTCTTTGACTTTTCATTTTCATGCATTGGAAAAGGAAATGGCAACCCACTCCAGTGTTCTTGCCTAGAGAATCCCAGGGATCAGGGAGCCTGGTGAGCTGCAGTCTCTGGGGTTGCACAGAGTCAGTCATGACTGAAGCGACGTAGCAGCAGCAGCAGCACACAAGCAATAAACTGTTAGGAGTCGAAATTTTTAAATGACCCTAAACATTTATGGATAAAGGACAGAAACGATATGGACCTAACAGAAGCAGAAGATATTAAGAAGAGATGGCAAGAATACACAGAAGAACTGTACAAAAAAGATCTTCACGACCCAGATAATCATGATGATGTGATCACTAATCTAGAGCCAGACATCTTGGAATGTGAAGTCAAGTGGGCCTTAGAAAGCATCACTATGAACAAAGCTAGTGGAGGTGATGGAATTCCAGTTGAGCTGTTTAAGATCCTGAAAGATGATGCTGTGAAAGTGCTGCACTCAATATGCCAGCAAGTTTGGAAAACTCAGCAGTGGCCACAGGACTGGAAAAGGTCAGTTTTCATTCCAATCCCAAAGAAAGGCAATGCCAAAGAATCCTCAAACTACCACACAATTGCACTCATCTCACATGCTAGTAAAGTAATGCTCAAAATTCTCCTAGCCAGACTTCAGCAATACATGAACCGTGAACTCCCTGATGTTCAAGCTGGTTTTAGAAAAGGCAGAGGAACCAGAGATCAAATTGCCAACATCTGCTGGATCATGGAAAAAGCAAGAGAATTCCAGAAAAACATCTATTTCTGCTTCATTGACTATGCCAAAGCCTTTGACTGTGTGGATCACAATAAACTGTGGAAAATTCTGAAAGAGATGGGAATACCAGATCACCTAACCTGCCTCTTGAGAAATCTGTATGCAGGTCAGGAAGCAACAGTTAGAACTGAACATGGAACAACAGACTGGTTCCAAATAGGAAAAGGAGTATGTCAAGGCTGTATATTGTCACCCTGCTTATTTAACTTCTACGCAGAGTACATCATGAGAAACGCTGGACTGGAAGAAACACAAGCTGGAATCAAGATTGCCGGGAGAAATATCAATAACCTCAGATATGCAGATGACACCACCCTTATGGCAGAAAGGGAAGAGGAACTAAAAAGCCTCTTGATGAAAGTGAAAGAGGAGAGCAAAAACGTTGGCTTAAAGCTCAACATTCAGAAAACGAAGATCATGGCATCTGGTCCCATCACTTCATGGGAAATAGATGGTGAAACAGTAGAAACAGTGTCAGACTTTATTTTTTTGGGCTCCAAAATCACTGCAGAAGGTGACTGCAATCATGAAATTAAAAGATGCTTACTCCTTGGAAGAAAAGTTATGACCAACCTAGATAGCATATTCAAAAGCAGAGACATTACTTTGCTGACTAAGGTCCGTCTAGTCAAGGCTATGGTTTTTCCAGTAGTCATGTATGGATGTGAGAGTTGGACTGTGAAGAAGGCTGAGCGCCAAAGAATTGATGCGTTTGAACTGTGGTGTTGGAGAAGACTCTTGAGAGTCCCTTGGACTGCAAGGAGATCCAGGCAGTCCATTCTGAAGGAGATCAACCCTGGGATTTCTTTGGAAGAACTGATGCTAAAGCTGAAGCTCCAGTACTTTGGCCACCTCATGAGAAGAGTTGACTCATTGGAAAAGACTCTGATGCTGGGAGAGATTGGGGGCAGGAGGAGAAGGGGACGACCCAGGATGAGATGGCTGGATGGCATCACGGACTCGATGGATGTGAGTCTGAGTGAACTCCGGGAGATGGTGATGGACAGGGAGGCCTGGCGTGCTGCGATTCACGGTGTCACAAAGAGTCGGACATGACTGAGCGACTGAACTGAACTGAAACATATATGATAGCACTTAAAAAACTCAGGTCCCTAACAAAATGTGTTAAGGCCTCTGTGTTGAATATTATAGAACTTTATGGAAAGATAGTAAATAAGATTTAAAGTAATTAAGAAAGATATTTTACTCATACTTTGGAAAACTCAGTGTTACAGAGATGTCAGTTCTCCCCATCCTGTTTGTGTGTGTGTATGTAAACTGACAAATGGCTCTAAAGTTTTTACAAATGTACAAATAATCAAATAAGAATATCTAAGACATGCTTAAAGATGAATCAAAATCAGGATTTATTTTTAAACACAGTCATTCTATCAACATGGTTTTGATGCAGGGAGAGACAAATTAGGCTAATGAAACAGTTCAGAAACCCAGAAAAAGAGCCGTTCATATATGTATATTTGCTTTATGACAGAGAGTATCTGTAAATCAGTGGAGAAAGGAAAGAATTTTTCAATAAATAGGGCTGAACCAATCAGTTATTATAACTGAAAAAAAAAGAAAGAAATTCAATCCAAACTTATACCATATATGAAACTTATTTCCAAGTGAATTAAAATCCCAACTAGAAAAGTTAAACTATAAAACTTTAAAAATTAGGAATTAATTTATGAAGATAACAAAAGAAAACAAAACAAAGTTAAATTCAATTCAATTAAAATAAATAAATTTTGTTAACCAAAAGAGCATTGAGAAAGAGAAAAAGAGAATCCACAAACAGAAGAAGAAAGATAATACGTATAACCAATGAAGAACATGTGTATTCAATATATAAAGTACTCTTACAAGTAAACAAGAAAAAGACCAAAAAAAATGATGGAAAAATAAGCAAAAGATCTATCAGACACTTGACAAAGGATGAAATCTTAGTGGTCAATAAGCTCATGGAAAGATGCTCACCCTCATTAGTAACCAGAGAAATAAAAATGTAAACCACATGGCTATACAAATTTTCATTCAACCGATTGAAGAAAATTTTAGTCTAATTTTAGATGCCAGTGAGGATGTGGAGCAAAGGGAGCTCTCATATATTGTCAGTAGACATATAAATCGGTTCTTCCATCTTTGACAATGGGGTTTCACCCTGGACGTGTGCATAGGTCATGACTCAGCATCTCCACTCTTAAATCCATACCCTAGAGAAACTCATGCACACAGGTACCAAAAGACATCCATTCAAAAATATCCACCAACATGGGAATGGATGAATAAATTATGATACAAGTTACTAACCTTTTATACAAAATACAGTGAGGTTTTTTTAATTTTAGAAAGACAATAGAATATGTGTGCATATATATGTATAATATATATATATATATATATATATATATATATATATAAAACACACACACACATAGATACCCAGATATATGAAGCAACACTCCAAATTCAAATATAAAACATTTTCTGAAGCAAAAACATGGGGCTTCCCTAGTGGCTCAGTGGTAAAGAACCTACCTGCTCAGCGGGAGATGCTAATTTAATCCCTGGGTCAGAAAGATGTACTGGCAAAGGCAATGGCAATCCACTTGAGTATTTTCGCCTGAGAAATCCCATGGACAGAGGAACCTGGCGAGGTACAGTCCGTGGGGTCTCAAAAGACAAGGCTTAGAGACTAAACAACAACAATAGCAATTGTTATTTTTATTCAAAGCTAATGGAAAGGCAAAGCCAAAATCCGGTGGTTTGTATAGACAGTCAAAAATGCTGATTTAAATTTGCTACTAGATGAAGCAAAAAAATGAATTTTCACAATAAATTGGATCAAAAATACCCTAAACATCAGTTCAAGTTTTTTACTTTCAGAATTTGAGAAAATGGATGGTATACGCTCACATGATGAAATTCCATAGAGCAAAGAAAATGAGTAAACTATAGCTACATGATCAGACCTGGGTTGAATCCCTGGATTGGGAAGATACCCTGGAGAAGGGAACAGCTACTCACTCCAGTATTCTTGCGTGAAGAATTCCACGGACAGAAAAGCCTGGCAGGCTACAGCCCATGGGGTTACAAAGAGTCAGACATGACTGAACAGCTAAGCACAGCCCATGATCAGCAGGGATGATTCAGAAATATAATAACAAGTAGAAGAAACTAATTAAAAATAGCAAGACTAACAGTATATTAATTAGGGACACATGTAATTGTAGCAAAATTGTAACAAAAGAAGGAAATGATTAACAATGGATATTTCTGGAAGGAAGACAGGGATGTGATCAGAGAGTATTGGTTACTTCCTTATTTTTAAATAATGTATATATTTTAAATTATATATATGCATACATATATTTTGTATATATAATACATTTCATAATACAAGTAAAAGATATTAATCAATTGATATTGATTTTTATATATTGATTTATAACTAGCCATCTTATTATTCTTTTATTATTTCTAATACTTTCCCACAAATTCCTTTGGTTTGTACATGACAGTATCAACTGCATACAATGAAAATTTTTTAGCATTTCTAACATTAATATTTATTTCTTTTTTCTTATAATTGCATTCACTGATGCTTCTAGATCAATGCTGAAATAATAGTGATTTTTTTATTCAACACCACTCATGGATCACCTGTGCAGTGTTCCTCCAGTAAATGCGTAAACAACTTTTTCGTGGTCAGAAGAGTCTTATGATGACTAAACCACTTGGAAAGACAGGCAGCGAGCCTCTGTGAACTAGAGCTTGAGTTTGGTTTGTCATTGTACAGATGTGGGAGACCGGGACATCATCCCACCGCTCCCCGTGGAGCCTAATGGAAGGGGCCAAAATGACACCAGCACTGCCAGTGTGCAGGAAGGCAGACACACCGTGGACGACAAACTCACGCAAAAGCTGGGCTGAGTGGCCTTCCCGGCAGAGTCCAGAAGTGCTCCAGTCAGGCTCACCTTCAGTTACAAAACTGGCTGCCTCAAACATGCTGGAAGGAATCCTCTGTCTCAAACCAGACACCTGCCTGCCTGTGACAGATAGGGCCCCACAGGCCATTCTCTGAGCAGAGTGCAGCTGAATCCAGAACAAACACCTCTCTCTGAGGGCCTGTGTTTCACTTAATAGAGTTCAAATTGAGTGTCCAGAAACCTTGATGCTTTTTTACTTCTTCGATGTCTGCAGGGATTCCCGGGCTGCCTTCCCACCCACATCACAGGACCTCCTCACCAGAGAAGGCTGCCACTACTGAAGCTTACCAATTGTTTAGGAAACAGTGCCCAGGATGGGTTGTTGAAAGGCTGGCTGAAAACATTAGGAAAATATAGATAGATAGATATAGATATAGATATAGATAAGATATAAAACGTCACACTTGCAGGCAGAGGTGTGTTCGTAATTGCTTCCAGAGCTTGGGGAAGCTCTGGAACAATAGCATTGAGATTTTTAAAAAAATACAGATTCAAAAGTCCCATCCCAGGCTAAAGCAATTAGATTCTCAAGATAATAGAGCCTGGGAATGAAAGTTTTTAACAAGTAATATTAGTTAGCTATTACTATATAACAAACCACCCAAAACCCAGTAAAGTAGTAATCATTTATGATCTCTTATTAATCTACAGGCCAGCAGGTCTCAGCCTTGCTCATTCATTCATCTGTGGTCATCTGTAGTTTGGGTAGGTGGTTCTACTGACATAGGCTGGACCCTCTCATTTGAGGGGGATGGGCTGGCTAAGGCTGGTCTATAATGACATCGACTGGGACAACTGAGCTCCCATCCACATAGTCTCTCCTCTTCCAACAGGCTGGCCTGGGCTTGTTCAGGGTTCTGAGAGAGAGCAAAAGCAAGCAAGACTCCTTAAGGCTTAAGCTTGGAACATGTACACTGTCACTTCCATCTCAGTCTATTTGGTCAAAGCAAACCATAAGGCCAGTCTAGATTCATAGAGAAAAGGAAGGGACTCATGTACCCAGCTTAATGTAACATGTAACCCACCTCCTCATCAGAGTTTTCACGGGAGAAGCCCAAAGTCCCACTGCAGGAAGTGTGGGTGCCAGAGGGATGAAAACTGGGGACATTTTTGCAATCAATCTGCTGCACATCTTCCCTGGTGAGACTAACACAGGCAACCTGGCCTCAATCTACACACGTGCCAGGCCTATAGAGAAGGCCACTCAAGGCCTCCCATTGTGCCATGCATCCATGGACCTGAATTAATTCTCACATCCCAGAGTCTGCACCTTGTTTCTAGGACCGGAACCTCAATCTTGCCAGCACTGCAAAGGTAGTCTTAGGCTGGGATGATACCAATCAACTCACAAAAGCCTCAGTTCTTACCAACCAAAGGCTGATCAATTCCATGTAACCAGCTGTCCAGACATTCAGTTCAGCATTCTCTTCCTATAAGCAGAAACCTGGGAACACAAATCAGAACCAGAAGGCTGTTCTTTGTATCAGGTAGGGCCATTGTAGAAAAACCAGCTCAAGTGGACTGAAACAAAAAGAGAAAGTATGGGCCACACAATACGGTTGTGTGGGTCTGGCTGTAGGTTCCATCTTGACATAGGCACTCAAATCATGGTTTCTTGCTTGGGTTGTCCTACCTTTCAGCTATGGCATCTGCTATCTGGGTTTCATTCTCAAGCTGCACTGGGGCCTCTGTTCCATTCTCGCTGCCCCAGTGACCTTGTGTCCTTCTATACTTCAGCAGGAGAAGCAGGAAAGAGCAGCCAGGAAGTAGGTGCCTTATAGGGTGACCAAGTATCCCAGCTCACCCAGGACTGATGAGATCACTTTGGACATGGGACTGCCAGTACTAAAACCAAGAAAGTTCCCAGCAAACCTTGATAAATAGATCACCCCAACAAGTCACTTTAGCTTTGACACACGTGATGCTCAGAAACGAAAAGCAATGCCCAGAGGTGATCCAGCAAGCCAGGCTGAAAATAACTGACCTAAGAGACTTGGAGAACTCAGAGTGATTTTTAGGAAATTGATAAGCACAGAAAGCACAGCAAGATTGTGGGGAAGGGTGGGAGGGTTCTGTGTTTGAGACAATTGAGGCACAGTGGCCAAGAGGAACAGAAAGAAATTCATGGACCCAAATTGACTGATGACTCGTGTGAACCAGACGATACAGACGAGGTGCTCTCCCTCCTCCAAGTTCCCATGGCTTCTCTTCTCCAGAGCTCTGGCAGCTGTCAGAGGATTTAGACACTAAAATGATTACGGTATCCAGCCTTCCACCCTCCTCTGCACATATCTGCACACAATATATGGTTCAAAAAATAAAGTGTAAGGAATTCCAATGAAATTTGCATTTTCTCCACTCTCTCACTTTGTTGATAGCCCATTTCTTGGTGTTCTAAAGGTACAACAGATTTGCCCACAGGGTCATTGAGGCCTACTCCTCACAGCAAACGGCCTGCTGACCTGGGTGTCTTCTGCTCAACACTGGATGCTCCCAAAAGGCAGCCAATCCACATAAATTCCCTTCATAGTCCCAGTCAGGGCCGAGCATAAACATCAAGTAGATGGTGTTCTCCAATGGGGCGATTTGAAGAGAGTTTAATAAAAGTTTATTTACAAAGGTATGGATAGTGGTTCTTGATTCTGCTACACATTCAATATCCTGGAGAGTCTTAAATAGTACTGTTGCCCACGTCTCACCCCCAAAAATCTGATCCAACTGGTGTAGAGCTGCACTGTCCAGACTGAGATGTGTTTTAAGTATAAGTTATGCACCAGGTTTTGAAGGCTTAGTAGAAAAAAAAAAATGAAAGCGAAATATTTGCTTTAATAATTTTGAGAATGATTTCTTATCGAAATGACAAAAATATGGAAATTAAGTGTATGTTTCTTTTTACTTGTAATAGCATAGCTACTAGAAAATCTAAGATTATGTATGTAGCTCAAATTCTATTTCTGATGGACAGCACTGGCCCAGAACACAGCTTGGGCATCAGGCTGGAATTTTTTTTAGAACTCCTCAGGTGATTCTAACGTGCAACCGAGATTGAGAAACGCTGGCTCAGAGAAATCATAAGAGACACTGCAGTAGCCTGCGACTAGCAATAGCAGGGAATGTTTAGTTTGCACTGGCAAGGGGAGGAGGTGATTATAGGAATACTGGAAGGGTAATTCTGTGAAGAGAACTACCTGGCAGGAGCTGTGGTTTTTCGTGGAGGAATGGGGTTCAAGAGGGAGGAATCCAGGGCAATAAACATTCTGATCCCACTCTCCTCCTGCCTGGATCCCCCACTGGTTATCCCCACTGTCTGAACACAATTGACAGCCAAATGACAGGAGAGCTGAGCTGATACAGTGCATCCAGGTCATCCTCCCTGGATCAAGAGCAAGACTGGAAAAAGATGGAGAGTGGATTTGAAGGGGCAAAGGGACAATATCCAACTCAGGCACTTAATGTATGTCCTGGAAATAAATTAAGAGCCCACAGATAAAACACATAAACCTTTAGAGTAGTAATACTAACCACGGGTAGGGTGTACACCTCCCATCTCTCCAGTCCTGAGTTCTGAATTAAAGTTCAAAGAGAAGTTCAATTAGCATCATTTGAGTTACCCAGAAGAGTTTTCAAAGCTAGGAAGCTCCTAGTAATCCTCTTTACTCACAAACTATAATTTTGAAGTCCTTAGTTACTTCAGTCCCTATAGGAAAAAAAAAAAAAGTCAGCTAATAATCCTACTAACCACAATAGGGGCTGTACTAGGCTAAGCTATCATTAATGAGATTGATTATATTCTTCGCAGCCAAAGATGGAGAAGCTCTATACAGTCAACAAAACCAAGACCGGGAGCTGACTGTGGCTCAGATCATGAACTTCTTATTGCCAATTTCAGACTTAAATTGAAGAAAGCAGGGAAAACCACTAGACCATTCACATATGACCTAAATCAAATCCCTTATGATTATACAGTGGAAGTGAGAAATAGATTTAAGGGCCTAGATCTGATAGATAGAGTGCCTGATGAACTATGTATTGAGGTTCGTGACATTGTACAGGAGACAGGGATCAAGATCATCCCCATGGAAAAGAAATGCAAAAAAGCAAAATGGCTGTCTGCAGGGGCCTTACAAATAGCTGTGAAAAGAAGAGAGGCGAAAAGCAAAGGAGAAAAGGAAAGATATAAGCATCTGAATGCAGAGTTCCAAAGAACAGCAAGAAGAGATAAGAAAGCCTTCTTCAGCGATCAATGCAAAGAAATAGAGGAAAACAAAAGAATGGGAAAGACTAGAGATCTCTTCAAGAAAATTAGAGATACCAAGAGAACATTTCATGCAAAGATGGGCTCGATAAAGGACAGAAATGGTATGGACCTAACAGAAGCAGAAGATACTACAAAGAGGTGGCAAGAATACACGGAAGAACTGTACAAAAAAGATCTTCACGACCCAGATAATCATGATGATGTGATCACTAATCTAGAGCCAGACATCTTGGAATGTGAAGTCAAGTGGGCCTTAGAAAGCATCACTATGAACAAAGCTAGTGGAGGTGATGGAATTCCAGTTGAGCTGTTTAAGATCCTGAAAGATGATGCTGTGAAAGTGCTGCACTCAATATGCCAGCAAGTTTGGAAAACTCAGCAGTGGCCACAGGACTGGAAAAGGTCAGTTTTCATTCCAATCCCAAAAAAAGGCAATGCCAAAGAATCCTCAAACTACCACACAATTGCACTCATCTCACATGCTAGTAAAGTAATGCTCAAAATTCTCCTAGCCAGACTTCAGCAATACATGAACCGTGAACTCCCTGATGTTCAAGCTGGTTTTAGAAAAGGCAGAGGAACCAGAGATCAAATTGCCAACATCCGCTGGATCATGAAAAAGCAAGAGAATTCCAGAAAAACATCTATTTCTGCTTCATTGACTATGCCAAAGCCTTTGACTGTGTGGATCACAATAAACTGTGGAAAATTCTGAAAGAGATGGGAATACCAGATCACCTAACCTGCCTCTTGAGAAATCTGTATGCAGGTCAGGAAGCAACAGTTAGAACTGAACATGGAACAACAGACTGGTTCCAAATAGGAAAAGGAGTATGTCAAGGCTGTATATTGTCACCCTGCTTATTTAACTTCTATGCAGAGTACATCATGAGAAATGCTGGACTGGAAGAAACACAAGCTGGAATCAAGATTGCCAGGAGAAATATCAATAACCTCAGATATGCAGATGACACCACCCTTATGGCAGAAAGTGAAGAGGAGCTAAAGAGCCTCTTGATGAAAGTGAAAGAGCAGAGCAAAAAAGTTGGCTTAAAGCTCAACATTCAGAAAACGAAGATCATGGCATCTGGTCCCGTCACTTCACGGCAAATAGATGGGGAAACAGTAGAAACAGTGTCAGACTTCATATTTTTGGGCTCCAAAATCACTGCAGAAGGTGACTGCAATCATGAAATTAAAAAACGCTTACTCCTTGGAAGAAAAGTTATGACCAATCTAGATAGCATATTCAAAAGCAGAGACATTACTTTGCCGACTAAGGTCCGTCTAGTCAAGGCTATGGTTTTTCCTGTGGTCATGTATGGATGTGAGAGTTGGACTGTGAAGAAGGCTGAGCACCAGGAATTGATGCGTTTGAACCGTGGTGTTGGAGAAGACTTTTGAGAGTCCCTTGGACTGCAAGGAGATACAACCAGTCCATTCTGAAGGAGATCAACCCTGGGATTTCTTTGGAAGGACTGATGCTAAAGCTGAAGCTCCAGTACTTTGGCCACCTCATGAGAAGTGTTGACTCATTGGAAAAGACTCTGATGCTGGGAGAGATTGGGGGCAGGAGGAGAAGGGGACAACCCAGGATGAGATGGCTGGATGGCATCACGGACTCGATGGACGTGAGTCTGAGTGAACTCCGGGAGATGGTGATGGACAGAGAGGCCTGGCGTGCTGCAATTCATGGGGTCGCAGAGTCGGGCATGACTGAGCGACTGAACTGAACCTGCGCTCCGGCTACAGGGACAGTGGACTGCCAAGGCATGGCCTTCTCCCTGTGATCACAAAAGTGGAACCAATCATTCAGACACGTATCAAGCCCTGCTTGTGTCATAACTACTATTGTTCCATTGTTAAATCCAAGATCAACGGGGAAGTAAAGGCCTCGCTGCTACTCTTACGCACTGAAGGAACACGTGGCAGAAGGAGGAAATGCAGAATTGTGATCAGTAGCCAATCCAAGTAATCATGGTACAATAAAAACCCAACAACCACAGAGAGAAGAAAGAGGTGGCATCCCCAACCCCACGCCAGGCTCCCCAGCTCAAAGCCTGGGAATATCCACAGAGGGGAGATGCTTTCTAGTCAGTAAGGGTTAACATGATTGTTGTACTGAATGGGCCATTTTAATTACTGAAATGAAGATTTCCTTAAAACTGGTCAGAAGACATGTAGTCATTGAAGAGTGACCTAAAAAGGAGTATGAATTTATCCCAAATTTCATCTAAGACCAAATCTACATGTCACATTGTAACATGCCATGGAAGAAGGAATGAGTTTCCTGCTGGAATCCCCAACAAATTCAGGTCAGGCAGCAAACCAATCCCAGGTGCTATATTCCAACTGGCCATTTAACCATTTATTTGACATTATTCATATGGAAAAACCAACATCTTTTGTCCTCGTCCTTAGAATGTTTCTTTAGTTTAATATGGTGTAAACACAGTTTGAGAAAAAAATATTACTAAGAGCAGTCTTTAAAGATTGTCTTCACCCACCTTCAAAATATTTACAGAAATGATGAAAATCAGAATGTTTCCAACCATATCCAAAAGAAATCTGCTCTGTTCTAGTTAAGATGTACAGACGGGGAAAGAAAAAGTCTGTCACAATTAAATTCAAAGTGAAAACAAAAAACAAAAACAAAACAAAAACACTGTTTAGAAGCCAGAAACTACAAGATCAATTCCTCATGGACCTCGAGAAGTATTCCTTTGTCAGGAAAGCTTTTTTGAGGAGAAAGCAACTGTGGCCATGATTACAAGTATTAATGGACTCATTTCCCTCCTGAGACTTGTCTGATAAGACACAGACTGTGATAAAATTGACTGCACCGTTTCTCTGTACAGGCCTGTGTACATAAAACCACCCTCCCCATATGCCTCCCCACCCTGTAGGAGGTCACCCCAAAGAGCTCACTTTGGTGGCCATTGTTTCACAAACGGCATTGTGCACGACTGCTAGGAGCCAAGTTCTAGGAAATCACTGAGCCCCTTCCCCAGCATAGCCCACCTCCTTCTGCAGGTTCTATTCTTGACCTGTTAAGATCAATTCACCTTTCCCTGCCGGTCCCAAATCACTGAGAAATAAAGACAACTCTTTTACTGAAGAGTTGGTACCTTTTCATGTGTTCTTCCTCCCTGAAAAATGATAAACTCATGTCAACTGAGCTGATATTTTATTCTATCTGAATATGACACACCTCACATTCCCCTATTTTCATGCATAAAATATAACTATGCCACTTCTCAGATAAAAGTCAAGTTCTGTCATCTCAAGGATGAATATCTTGTTCTGTTTATCTCTGTGCTTCTGGTGTCTGGCATAAGGCTTGGCACCGTATGCATTCAGTGTTTATCACATGTAAAAGAAAAGGATCCTGGGGTCACAGGAGACCCCTGCATGCATAGCTGACTAGGGGATAACTGAGGACAAAGCAAGGTATCATATGATTTCTGCATGAGCTTTCCCCTCTTTTCCCTTTGCTCAACCTCTTTGGTGCCTAAGGGTTAGTACTAACAAGTAAGAAGGCTAAGGAGGTCTAGTGGAGGACAACTCAGAACCACTGTGGTTCTTGCCTTCTTTACAGTTACACTGGCTTCATGGGCAGTAACACAGGGCCCCATGGTTGGCTTGACGCTCTGTGTTGCCTTCTTGAAATTATCAATAATTTTTTAATAAGGGAGTCCTGCTTGCAGTTTCATTCTGGGAGCCTTTGTAAATTTTGGAGCTGGTCTCTTTATAGCATAACATGGGGAGGTCTGGGGGAGGGGTTGGGGAAGGGTGTAATGCTAATTTTCTGCCCAACAGGAACATTCCTAGAGTCTGTTGCCTTCACTGACTTCCTAAGAACAAATGCAGGTGTCCTCTAAAGGACACCCCCAGCTCAGCGGTCCCTTCCTCCCTCAGGCATTTAGGAAGCTGATCCCTGGAGTCATTTTCAGCCTCAAACCCATAGGTTTGCGTGGAAAACAAAGTTGATCTACTTTACCCTTGACTTTGCTGCTGACATTCATTTATTTTAATTATTTTTCCTGCTGGGTAAGAAAACTGTTTAGGAATTTTTAAGGTTAAAATATTCCCCCAAAAGTGTATATGTATTATACAAAAAGCCTTTCTTTTTTTTTTTTCCGGTTTAAATTCTGTCAACAATCCCACTTCTCCTATATCTATTTTGATTCCACTTTTCTTAGAATAGTCATAAAAAATTTTAAATAGAACTTGTTATTCTCAGTAATTCTTTGTTCTTTAACTGTTGCTTCAGAGAATCATATTTCCAGGGCAACTTCTCATGTGGTCACCCTTATGATGAGGTAATCAATCAAATGAAGGCTCACAGAAAAATTTATTAACTCAGCAGAGAAAAGCCTCCTGCCAGGTGCTTAGCTATTAATATTGGAAATGAGTGCTGAATTGATGATCAGTAGAAAAACTTCTAAGTAGACATTGGTTTTAAAATTTGATTTTCCCATCCCTAATGAAAGAACTGCTCATTCTATATTTCACTGTATAAAGATGTGTCGAAACTGTACTTTCATCCTAATATTTGCTCTAATGAAAGCACGATGTGTCTTTATTAGCTCTGGGGTGTTTGAGCCCTGCCATTGTGAAATGTCGATCTGAAATCAGAAGCTACATATTTAATATTTATTCCAAAATCATTGCTGTTTTCAATCGTGCTTTTATTCAGCTTAATGCCCATCATAGGTGATTGATATCCACAATCAGAAATATCTACACACTTTGGTTTCAAGGAGTTTTTCTCTACTGTTTTTGGGCTGATGTTTGTGAAGAGCTGCAGCCATGGGCAGGTGGCCCTGGGGCTCTGTTCAGCCATCTCTCCGTTGCCAGGGCTGATGGGGCTGAAGATTCTGGCCATTTCATCCCTGATCTTTGTCCTGAAGGGGCAGATAAACTTTAGGGCAGGCAGAGCAATGGGGGTAAAACCAGTGAAGCCACCTGAGGAGCCCAGTGCTCTGAGAGAAGACCATGAGACTGTCCTCCAAGTTCATTGCCCTCACAGTAGTCCAGGCCTAATGGGGACCACATGGAATTGGGCAGATTAAAGTAAGTGAGTGTGTGCCAGCAACTCCGGTAATTTTTCACCTCAGCTTAGGCCAGAGTCTCAGATCTGCTCAGTTTCTGAGTCCTAAAACCCATTTACACCCACAGAGGTTGTGGGAAGTTAGGGTCAGCATCGCACAGAAAAACACTTTGGGGAAGATTTATCCATCATTATGGATTTGTTGTCGCTTAGTCGTTAAGTGGTGTCCGACTCTTTGTGACCCCATGGACTATAGCCCTCCAGGCTACTCTGTGCATGGGATTTCCCAGGCAAGAATCTGGACATTATTCCTGCCTCACACATTGGTTACATAACCCACCTACCTATATGGGTCTCACTGTCCCATTTTTCTTAGCATAGTTTGAATTCATAGGAACATTTTGTTATCTGTAAAATAGCGTTAAGGCCCTCCAAAGTGTCCTCTTAGCCTTAAAATGCTATGATTCTGTGATTCGAGGGGAGGTGGAGAGGGTTTTCTGTCATTTTCTCTCTTTCAGGGAGGAGAGGGCAGATGGAGAGCAGACTGGGGCTCTCAGGCAGCCAGGAGAAGCTGCAGTGGCAGCTTCAGTGAGGTAGGAGAGTGCGGGGTTTGACACTTGGTGTGTGCTGGTATGTTATTTTATGTGTCTCTTCACCAAACCACATCAGATGTTCCTGCGGACTGAAGTTTCAGAAGATCTGTTTCCCAACAGATCTGTTTTCTAACTCTGACAGCTCTCCAAAAGTTTACTTCAAAATGCCAGAATTCCTTTTGCTTTCTTTCAGCAAGAGAGCTTCAGCGACATCACTTTTATCAACAATAAAAATAACAGCACCAATAATAATAATTAAGCATGTATTATCCATAGAATTTTTAGACAGTTTTTGTCCTTGTTGAGTCTATGATCTGTGGATTCTAGAACCACTTTGTTTTTAAATCTCTCCCTCCTTCCCTCTCTCTCTCTCTCACTGATGGTCGCCCCTCTTCCCTACTCCTCATTCTGAAGAGAGAGTTGCCTGGAAAAGAGATTGCCAGAATTTGTAAGTTATGTGTTCTCTCTTTCTATAGCAGCTGAGATGAAGCTTAGAGAAAAGAATCTGAGAGAAAAATTTGACCAGCACCCTCATTTTACAAAGAAACTGAGTCTCAGAGAGTCCATTCTTCCTCAAGCTCTATTACCATCCTCTCCTGCTTTCCAGCCCCCTGTGTCCACACTTCCTACAGATGCAATAAAGCACAATTGCTAGTGACCCATAGTGGGCCCCTGTTATTCAGCTCCAAACTCCCTCTCCAGGCCCTTCCCCAACTGCAGCCCATCATGTACCTTTACGTTTCCCAAGCTAACTTTCTTTCTATTCCTCATATATCCATCATATTTATCTCCTTTCATGCTATCACTTACAAATTTCCTTCTGCTGAAAATGCCTTTCCTCCTTCCCCACATCCTCAAATTTCAACTTGGTCCATCCCTCAAGGTCCAAAGCAAATGCTTTGTCTCCCACAGGCCATCTGTGTCCCTCCAGATTCCCTAGGAACAGCTCTTCCTTCAACATGTGCCAGGCCTGTGCTAGGCTGGTAGGTCCAGAGCTGAACTGCATGCTGTCCTCATACGTGACACGGTCTCATTTTCATGACACTTTATAAGGAATGCCAGCTAGACTCTCTGGGCATCTCAGAAGTCCATGAAGTACCTATAAAAAGATTTTTTTTTATTACATCCATGCTCTACTAATCCTGGAGCAGCTTCTTTGGGTTGTCCATGTATGAAGTAGCTTGACTTCAAAACAAAACCCAAATTCAGCTTTAGCCTTTGTAGGTTTCACTGTGGGCTCATATTGAGTCATTTTCCTTGGTCCACAATCACTGAATACAAATTTTTTTTTGCTCCCAGTTGGCAGTCATACAGGACTCTTTGGAACCTCAATTTCAGCTTCTCTGGAAGGTGGCTGCCTATCAATTTGAAGGACCCAAATCTGGATTCCCAACATGCACTTTGCATAATTTTGTAGTCTCAATGTTAAATCAGACCATCCCAACATGCCCTGCAGCATCATAAATTCTGAGCCACCAGGAGGAACTTTAGAGGGTGCCTCTTGCCTGGGAGATCTGTAAAATGAAGCTGCAGAATAGAGGTGGATTCTTGCTACGTTACAAGCCATCAGGTATTCTATGTTTAGCTTTCTCACCTGGGGTCTTAGATGCTCTTAACCCCAGGATGTAGTCACTAGTGTTTTAAATTATAAACCATGTTATCCACCATGGCCACATTTGGTTCTTTTTTTTCTGGCCAGTTTCCTTCTTCCTTTTTGCTTCAAAGAAGAGAGTGTGTAGTGTCAGAATTACTCCTCCTAAACACCCAGAGGACCACAACCAGCTTTCTTGTCTGCATTCCATTTTCCAAAAGAGGAATAAGAAGGCAAGAACTGTAAAAATAAATGCATACTTTCCTTTCGAAATTCATGAGAATGTTCATAATTTTTACCTGTAAGATGGCAAAATGGGATAAGGTGATAAACAATACAAACAGTACTGTAAGTGTTCAAGAAACAAGAACAAAAGAAATGGAAAGAGAAGAGACATTCAACACTGGGAACCTTAAATTCTGAAGGACAAAAAAAAAAAGAAAAAAACAAGAGTTCAGAAAGATCTAGCAGGGAGCAGGCTTTCCAACTGTTGTCATCTTCCTATTGTAACCTGAGCACCTCCAAGTTTTCAGACTCCCAAATCAGATCTAATTAAAAGAAAATGGGAAAGGACTTGGAGCCTTTTCAGCTCTGGAGAACATGCAGACAAATAAATTAAAAAGTGGGAGAAGTGGAACTAACCCAATAATCCGTGAAAAGCTCATTTCCCTCCCCGCCGCCACTGATGCAACAGTGTCCTTCCTCCCTCCCCATTCTCTGGTTCAGGGGCAGTGAGTGAAGAAATTGGTTAACAAGATCAGAAAATTTAATTACAGTTTTGCCATCCCCTTCCAAGAAGTTGGCTGTCACACTTCCCTTTTGCTGATCTTCAGAAGGTGCTGTCTCTGATGAGCTTCCTCTCTGCTCCATCCCACTCATCTCCCTACCTCGGCTCAGGACAGTGGACACAGGCGCTTTCATTTGAGGGTTTAGCAGGATTAGATACAAAGATTAAAAGGGTCAATTGTAAAAGAGAATATCATTATCCCCTCATTTCCTTTGGTCTGCCTGAGCAACTTTGTCTCAGTCTTATCCCAAATGAAGTAATGTGGGTGCCCCAAAAGCTTAGCCTCCTTGAATTCCAGACCTAAAGAAACCCCAAGACCCTTTAGAAGAAGCACAGAAACCTGCATCAAGTGTTTGTTTTGCAAACCAATTCAGAGATGTAAGAATGGCTTCCTTGAGCAAGATTTCTACCCAGTTTCTGAAGTGCTTTGGGCTTAAAATGAACAAACTAAAGAATAATGTGGATCAAGTCATGACTTCCCACCGGCGGGAGAATCCAGCATGGTGTCAAAGGAAAAAAAAGATACTTGCCATTTCTGTCTTGGTTGGCCAGAAATGTATGATCAAATCCGGGATGCAAGCTATGGGAGACTGACATGGAAAAGATGTCTTCAAAATTTTTAATTTCGCTAATAAAATAAGGCCCTTGTTGGCTTTTCCGTTACCAGGTAGAGCATGGGAGCCAGACAAACTGTGTAGAGTTTCTTGGCTTTCATGGAACTTAAATGCTATTTCTTGCCACAGAATGTAGTCATCTCTGACATACTTGAACCACAATGAATCATCTCCTAGATTAGAGCTCACCATTAAAGCCCAGAAAATGTAACAAGAACAGCCTGCCTGCAGTGGCTTTTGTTTTTGTTGCTTTAGTTGCTAAGTCATATCTGACTCTTTTTGCGACTTATGGACTGTACCCTGCCAGGCTCCTCTGTCCATGGGATTTTCCCACAAGAATACTGGAGTGGGGTGCCCTTTCCATCTCCAGGGGATTTTCCTGACCCAAGGATCGAACCCTTGTCTCCTACATGGTCAGGCAGATTCTTTACCACTGAGCCACCAGGGCTTTAGGGGTAGCTTTAGAAGTGTCTTGTTTTGTTCAATGGTGGTGGCAAGACAGTGTGATGGGAAGACAAAGAGCCAGGGAAGGGCAGATAGGCAAGAAATTCATCACTGTTTTCAAGAAGGAGCTTTCCAGGTGCTGCTAGTTGTAAAGAACCTGCTGTCAATACAGGAGACATAAGATCCATGGTTTGATCCCTGGGTCAGGAAGATCCCCTGGAGGAGGGCATGACAACCCACTCTAGTATTCTTCATGGACAGAGGAGCCTGGCAAACTATAGTCCACAGGGCTGCACAGAGCCAGACACAGCTGAAGCAACCTGGCTCACACACATGATCAAGAAAGATGAGAATTTTTCTTAAACTCTCCTTCTTAGGTGGTTGTATCAGTCTGGATCACATTTGGCTACATGCAGTGGGGTTACCCTCTTGCACGCAGCAAGAGTCCAAAAGGAGACAATCCAGTGCTGCTGTGATAGCTCAAATAAATGTTCAAGGACTCAAGCTCCTTCCACCTCCCTGCCCTTCCAGTTCTTCACAGTCACTTGGAGCAGTGCAAACTACATGTTCCAGGCAGAAAGAAGGGGAAGGGCAAAGGGAAAAAGTCAATTGTTGGCCCCATTGGTCAGAATAAAATAGCTCTCCTGAAAGTCCCAGGCTGTGGATTCTGTTTACATCTCATCAACAAGAACTGGGTCCCATGGTCACCTTTACTTCCAGTGACCTGTCTAATTAGACACATTGTTGTCCTGCACTAATCAAGGATCAAGGTGAGGGAAAAAAGAAGAGCACCAAAAAAATTAATATTTACAATAGCCAAGATATGGAAGCAACCTAAATGTCCAATGACAGGAGGAATGGATGAAGAAGATGTGGTACAGACACAGGAATAAAAATGAATGAAATAATGCCAGCAGCAATGTGGATAGACCTAGAGATTATCATTCTAAGTCAAGCAAGTCAGATGGAGAAAGACAAATACCATATGATGCCACTTATATGTTGAACGTAAAAATATGATACAAATGAACTTAACAAAATAGAAACAGACTCCCTGCCTTAGTGAACAAACTTATGGTTACTGGGCTGGGAAGGGGGAGGGGATGGGGGAGGAATAGATTGGGAGTTTGGGATTGACATGTACACACAGCTATATTTAAATAATAACCAGCAAGGACCTACTGCATGGCACAGGGAACTCTACTCAATATTCTATATAATAGCCTATATGGTAGAAGAAGCTGAAAAAGAATGGATATACATGTTTGGTCTATGTATCACCAAATCATTTCACTTTATACCTGAAACTAACATAACATTGTAAATCCACTATAATATAAAATAAAAATTAAATTAAAAAAGAAAAGCACAGATGTTGAGCAGATGACTAGCGGTGTCTGGCACCGAACGAGCAGTCAAAAGTGCCTCAGGAATTGAGAAATGAGGAAAACGATGATCTGTCTCTTGGGGCCCAAGTGGGCTTCTGGGGTCTTGTCTACTAGAAGCAAGGAGTGAGTGGATGTGGAAACCAAGGCTGTGAGACGAGCACTGCATCTGGAAGCCTGGACCACTGCACACGGCATAGAGGCCTACCCTAGCCACAAGCAACATTGACTGTATCCTGGACACACTGTTCCCCAGCCACCACATCAGTACACAGAGGTGGGGAAGATGCAAGAGGTGAGGAAGATGCAAGAGGTGGTGAAGAGCCTGACTGAGCTAGAATGTCACAGCAATGGCCCATGCCTCCGGGAACTTCCCCTTTCACTAGAGAGTGCCACTGGGGCTGGGCTGCAAGCCTGGAAGGGCATCACCTGGCAGATAGAAATGATAGTGGAAAGCAGGAAGGGAAGGCAAAGCAGAGAGAATCAGCAAAGAAAGGCCTCCAAAATCCCCTGACCTCTCCTTGACCTCCTCAAGCACCAAGGTACCCAGTGGGCCAGAATAAGGCCTGAAACTGAGGGTCTGCCAGTCCAGGAACAGGCTCCTCGTGGTGGCCTTGGAGTTGTAAGGGCCATGGTGGCCTTTACCGTAGATCCCTCAGCCCGTCTCTTGGAGTGGTGGCAACCAGACAGTCACACACTCTCATGCCCAGCAGCTCCAACAGCGCTCAAGGCTCCTGTCATAAGAGGGTCTACGGTCTGACCTACCTTGAGTGCTTGTACCTGGAAAAAAGAAAACACAGGGAGTGATGTATTTTCCAAGAACTTGATAAAGGGGCATAAAGAGGTAAATATGCCCTGCTCAGAGATGTTCTTCTATTCTTTCCATAAAGATGAGAGTAGCTCAAGGCTGCCTCCATCCACACTCACCTGGGAGTGGAGTTAAGACTGAGATCTCATCAAACGGTGGTGTGTTTGCATATCTGTGATTCATTCCGCTGCCCTTGTGTTCACTGCCATCGACTGAGCTTGCTGTGTTCTTGACAATATGCTAGGGGCTGCCAGATGGAGTTCAGTTATGAGACTCCATTCCAAAAGGATTCCTTATGGAAGCACCCAAGAGATAAACCATTAATAGTAATGATACCTCAGGGCCATATAGGTCTTCAGTGTGCACAGAATGTTTGCAAATCCTTTATGCCATTCATCCTGTACAACAGCACTGTGAGGCATGCTGAGAGACAGCATCTTATGTGGTAGTTGAAGCTCAGACTCATGATCCAGGCTGCATGGATTCAAAGCCTGGCTCTGCCACTGACTAGCTGTTTGACTTTGCCCAAAGTTATTTAATCTCTCTATACCTCAGTTTCCTCATCTGTAGAATGAGAACAGAAACAGCTGCTATCTAATTGGATTATTGGGAGGGTTCAATTGGTTGTTCTGCATAAAGCATGTTCAACAGTGCCTGGTACACAGTCAGCTTTGGCTGTGTTAGTTGTTAATACTCCCCTTTTCCAGATGAAGACCCTATGTGATGCTCAGGGTAGAACATTAGAGCTAAAGGAAACTCAGTTGTCATCTTTTATGGACAAAGAAATTGGGACACATCATTCATCAGGGGCCAGTGCTTTTTTCCTCAGGATGATGAGCTGCAGGCCTAGAAACTCAGTCTATTCCCTCTGATCAGGTGTCCTAAAGTCCTGTCCAAATCAAAAGGAAGATATAGGATGCACCTTCAAGCAACCTGCTGCTGCTGCTGCTGCTGCTGCTAAGTCGCTTCAGTCGTGTCCGACTCTGTGTGACCCCATAGACGGCAGCCCACCAGGCTCCCCCGTCCCTGGGATTCTCCAGGCAAGAACACTGGAGTAGTTTGCCATTCCCTTCTCCGATGCATGAAAGTGAAAAGTGAAAGTGAAGTCGCTCAGTCGTGCCCGACTTAGCGACCCCATGGGCTGCAGCTTACCAGGCTCCTCTGTCCATGGAATTTGCCAGGCAAGAGGACTGGAGTGGGTTGCCATTGCCTTCTCCATCAAGCAACCTGCAGATTCCCAAAATTTCCTGAAATGGTTATTTGTATCTGTCATCTTAGTCAGGCTACGATGACCATTATCTTGGTCAAAAACCAGTTCATGTGTTGCTGTGAAGTATTTTTTAGATGTGATTAACATTTAATTTAGTAGGCTAATTACCCTCCATAGTGTGGGTGGGTCTTAGGCAATCAGCTGAAGGTCTTAAGAGCAGACTGAGGTTTCCTATAAAAGAAGGAATTCTCCTCGAGACTGCAGCAGAGGAATCTGGACTTACTTGTCAGCCTGCTCCCTGCGTAATTCCAATTCAAGACCATGTCATCAGTTCTTCCCTGAATTTCCAGCCTGAGGGTCTGTCCTACAGACTTTAGACTTGCCAGACCTCACAATCACATAAGCCAATTCCTTAGAATGAATCTCTTTCTCTCTAAATAGAAAGACAGACAGACAGACTTTTTCTCTGGAGAACCCTAATATACTACCCTTCCTAAAAGGACAGGGCAGTAACCGCTCGATGAGTTAAGCCTAGAATGCTATTGGTAATGTCTGCTGTCAATTTTGTAGCACTTGCTATTGTTTAGGCATAATTGGCAAACCCCAAAATATCAGTCAACATCAAAATATGCCCCAAATTTCCCTGTCCCTGCTAGACATGAAAGACCTGTGGAATATATGGCACCCTTTTCCCAAAGGCTTATAATCTAGTTAGTTAGGGACCAAGAGCACTGTGGGTGACACTGAACTGGCCAGGTGTGGAGTGGTGTGAACATCTGGGGAAGAAGGGGCAATCCCATATGAATCCCTCAGAGGGATTTACACTGGGCTTTAAAGCCCTAAACCAAGGGCTCTTACCTCAGTCTGGAGGCCATGTGGAGATTTGGGTGATGTGAGTCTAAGCATGAAGTTTGCTCTTGGTTCCACGGGCATAAGGAAGACATAGTGTATTTTGAAGGAATGTAATGAAGGAGATTGTAACAAAGATGAGAATAGTAGACAAATGCTAGAAATTCTACAAATAAAGGGCTCATCCAGGGAGAGGCAGATGTGAATGATGCAGCCAGAACCTGGGACTGAAGCCTAAGACAGGATGGAGAGGAAGAGGGGCAGAGGATGAGTCAGGGTTGCACATTTCATTGTTGAAAGGATAGAAAGATGTCCACAGGACAAAGTCTTCTGGAAATCTAGGTCCCAGCAAGAAGTCCAGGCTAAAGATGTAAACTAAGCTGTGTGAAAGTCCCCATCTAAGCCTGAGAATGATGAGCACACAGAGGGCCCATGGTAAAGAGTGAGGACCTTGTTCAGACCCTTAATCCCTCTGACAGACAGAGGCTGAGAGGAGGGAAAAAAGATGCAAAATATGGTCTGAGAGCAGAAGAATTAGGTCATGGTTGTGGATCTGAAACCCAGGAAGAAAAAAGAGTGCAAGAAGGACAGGATGGGAGTTGATCACAGGTACTACTGTGGTTGCAGCCCCTCGTCATTCACTAAGTACATACACATCTAAGGGATGTGAGTGGTTCTGCAGCGAAAGAACTTGTTTAGTGAAAGAACTTAGTTTATCCTGGTTTTCCCCAAGCTCACGGACACAGTCATCTCCTTCCAGGATTCTCAGAGCATGATCAGAAACACTGGTTCAGCCCAGCAGAACCAGACTGACATCCCAGGTCTCCCGAACACAGCATTTTTCCAACATATCACACCGAACGCCTTGAACTCTGCAGGGGAACAGAGTCATATAAATCCATATGTCAGGAATGCTAAACAGCCTGGACAGCTGGAGCCTGAAGCCACCATGAGGTCAGCACACATCTGGTCCATCTCCGAGCCTCCGGGAGCAGCTACCCATGCCCCCACCCCCACCCCCAGCCTCTCAGGAAGAGGAGCAGAGAGATAAATAACTCCTTGAGAGCATTCCTACCTTCTCCTCTTCTGCTTTCAGTCTTCTCTCTGAGGGCTTTCCTTGATGAATCCACCATGTGCCTCAAATTATTTATTTCTCTTTCCAGAATTTC